>NW_027362763.1:710683108-712101553 GCF_046119375.1 Phyllobates terribilis | reverse complement strand
TGTGAAGGCACGAGTTACTATTCATAGATGTCTTATGTCACTTTTGTAAAATGTAATGCAGACCCGAGGAAGAAGAAAGAAGTTACAATTATTGCAAAACACTTCTTACCGTGTACACTGGATATTTTCTATAGGCATTTCAACACATTACAGAATTGTTAAAAAAATGTAAACAATTATAAAATAGACTTTTTTTGCTTTAGAGAATATTGATTATTTTAAAGAAAAAAGACATACACTCCTCTATGACTTGAATAAGTTTACATTTATAGGGAATCTGAAATTGGCAAATTTAACCCTTTTTAAATTAGTTTTCATTTTCGCTGTTTCTCTTTTCCCTTCCTTTTTGTACAGGGCAGTAACTTATTTTTTCCATTGACATATATTTATGAGTGCAGGTTTTTTTTATGGGACAAATTGGTATTTTAAATGACACCGTTCACTTTACCATATAATGTACAGAAAAACAGGAAAAAAAAATTCAAAGTGGGGTGAAATGGTAAAAAAAAATGCAATTTTGCAATTTTTACTTTGGTTTTATTTTTACTGCATTAAATCTGTACCAAAAATGACCTGGTAACATGATTTCCCTAGTTCAGTTTTTTTTTTATTATTTCATTGCTTTAAAAAAAATTCAGACATTTTGTTTAATTTTGTTTGTGTTGCCATTATCTGACTCCCATAATTTTTCTTTCTTTTGTTTTTGTCAATGAAGCTGTGTGAGACCTTGTATTTATTGGTACCATTTTGAGGTATAAATGACTTTTTCAATTGCTTCTTATTAATTTTTTAAGGGAAATAACTACACTGAAAAATAGCAATTCTGAAGTTTTTATTTTATTCTATGATGGATACTGAATGGGTCAAAAAAATGTAATTTGTTAGATCAGACATTTATGAATTTGGCACTAGCGAATGTCCTAAATTTTTTTTTCAATTTGTTTATTTTTCTATTTTCAAAACAGGAAAAAAAGAGTGATTTCTACCTTTAGGTTGAATATCTTTTCAAAAACAAATTTTTTAAAACTACTTTTTACAATTATTTAGTACCCATAAGGGGACTTAAATCTACAAACTTTGCTCAAAATACTTTTACAATATAATGTAACATACCAATTTCCCATGAAGCCCAGCTAAGTGCTGGGCTTCATAGGAATACAAATATAGCAGTGACGGGGGTCTTGAGTAGTCCACCAGATGCAGTTGTAACTCCCATCATACATGTACATAATGTGTCTATAGGGGCTTAAATCAGATTTTTATTAAAAACAATTTTTTTTACATTTTTCATTGTGTTTTTGTCTCTATTTTTTTAAAGCAAAAAAAAAGTTTAAGTTTTTATGCTGTCCACTGGAGCCCACATAATCTACATTACTTTTAGCTTAGTTTTCAGCATTGGGACAGAATTAGCAGAGTCATCTCATCATAAGATGAAAAAAAAAGGAATTTAGAGGGGTTGTCTAGCAGGATACGATTATGTACCATTTTGTAAGAAATTGCACTAACTAATTTACTTATTGTTTCAAATATGCCCCGATGCCCTAGTTTTAGTTTCTCTCTTGCCATCCCAGCTGCTGTTCTTTCACATTGGTCTCAACATTGAAGATAGATTCCTCCAACTTTTTGTGGCTAAGCACAGGCAGAAATAAAGACGGGGCTGGCTTAGCCATTGAAATTACCCAATCAGTTAAGCCTTTCTTGAGACTAATGCAGAGGACCAGCGAAACTGCAAAAAAGGGCACTGAAACAGGATATTGTGGCACAGTTGAAAAATAAAGTACATGAGTAAGTGCAATTAAATAATATTTAATATATAATGGAGCATAATTTTTTTCCTTGCAGACAACCTCTTTAATGAAAAATAACAGCCTCATTGTACTGCTGTACAATGCTAAGTCCAGCTCACCGAAGATGGCATCTTCGAGATGTTCGAAGCTCGGAGATTCCGTGTAAAGGCATACGTAATCACAAAGTGAAAGAAATCCAGCTTCTACGAACCATGAATACTTTATTCACATAAAGTGCTTAAAGAGGAAATACAAAGTCAGCAATACAAATTACATGACTAACAGTATCGACGCGTTTCAGGTGACTGCGCATCTTTGACCTTGATTAAAGGTGCGCAGTCACCTGAAACGTGTCAATGCCTTGAGTCATGTAATTTGGATTGCTGACTTTGCATGTCTTCTTTGAGCAATTTATGTGAATAAAATATTCACGGCTCGTTGAAGCTGGACTACATGCACTTTGTGGAATTTTCAGGAATTTTTTTTATCTTGGCTGACAATCACCTGAAGAATGTAGAGCAAATTTTTTGAATTGGCGGCCATAATAATTCCCAGAGTTCTCCTCTTTTAAATACAGATTATTCACAAGAAGTAACATGAAGCTCTTCCATCTCATTTAACATTTTGGACGCTCTCAAACAAAGAATTTCATACTTGAACTTTGGACATAGCTAAGCTGATTTAATTAATAGTCTGACTCTTCTAAAAATCAATGTATTCCCGTAGTGTATAAGTTTCCGTGTGTTCTCCATCATAATTTCCTTGTAGTTGCTTTATGATTATATGATAATTGGAGCTTATTCCGCTGGCTATTTTCTTGATGTTTTGAGGTCACCTACTGAGAAGTGGAACTGGATCTTCTTTCACTTTTTTTGGCCTTGGTTGGATCCATGGGACTTTTAAGCTTGTTTGACCCTTAAAAATGATGAAAAAAAAAGAAACATGTACAGTAATTTATCACCCTGAAGTTCTTGAACAATCTTTCTGCAGTCCCTTTTCAACTAGCTGCCAAAATCACGTTTTCTCAACAAATGTTCAAACCCTCCAGAAGTTGCTTTCATTCCCAACATCCTTCAAGAAAGGAGTTTATTTGGAAAGCCCTAAAAATAAAGAACAGATGGAGACGGAACTGAGGCCTGGACTAAATGTTTCATCAAAATGCTGCCTTCAGTATTCACAAAGATAGTATAAAATGGAAAGCTGTTCAATATGATATATTAAATGGAATCAAAGGATAAAAATGTACCAGGCCTGTAACACATATTGAGACTTTTTGGGTTTTTTCTAGGATCAGGTCATAATGGGAGCTCACGAGCTAAGACTGTGTTCATAGTTTAGTCAAGTTCTTAGCATTTCTCTTCCATCATACAAGCAGAAAAACAAAAATAAAGGAGACTTAGATCCATCATATGAGGGACATCAAAGATGCCTATCAGACCTATTTAATGGGGTCTGCTGGGTTTTGCTAAAATGTCTGCACTATTTTTCTCATTAATGGCTGGCAAGAAAAGCCATCTTAATAGAGGGTGGCGATATAAGCATGGCCATTGCTTTTGCAATTGTATGAACCCTTGCTCTTACCATACTTTTATGATCTTGATTTAATTTATGTTTTATAAGTATTTTTCATGCCCCCAAAAAAGAGATTGCCATGGGACATATGGGTGCAGAGGAGGACACTGACATCATATATCCCTTATTCAAGACGAACATATGGACCCCCGCTAATTTGATGGCTGAAGGTGCATCAATCACAGTTCACTGGAAATGTCACATTGGCAACTGGAGAGATAAAGGGAATTTATAATTTAGTGTAAAGATTATTTCTGCAAAGAAATTGCATTTTTTTTGTACTTTTGCTAAAAAATGGGTCGGCTTAGCAAAAGAGAAGTGGCCAGTCACTCATTGCTCAAATCTGCTATAGATTTCATTTTTCTGGAGCACATCTGCACCTCTTAAAAAGTTTTGGGCACATTATTCCAGGGGAGCTTTTGGTTTAAGTCCCGATGTTAACAGGAAATTAATTTATACTAGAGGGAGCATTATTTTTAAAGGTAGGAGTGAGCCCTTTATTCTGCATGGTCTCTCTAAAGCAGTACAGGTTGTACATATGGTATTGTAATGGTTGTGTGGCACCCCAGGGGTCTGGTTTTCCACAGTAATGTAATGTTATGTCTGAGAGCAGGTGGGAGGTCCTTTGGTCAGGGATCCTGTGCATGCCACACCTCCTGCCCAGTCTTGGGAGGGGAAGAACTTCCCCTGTATAAACCCGGGGCTGAGGCAGGGTGAGTCAGACAAGGAGAGTGGAGAAGAGAAGCAGCATAGGAAACAGCAGAGTTACAAGGAGTCAGGGGCTGGCAGCTACAGAGCTCGCCCTGACTAAGAAGATTCTTTACCGGACCCGGAGTCCGAGGCTGTGGGGACTAACTCCTACCCAGCAGCAGAATCCGTCAGGCAGGGGATTTCAGGTCCTCTGGCCCAGAAGCCCGAAGGCACGGTCACACGCGTGGGACCAGCACCGCCATCGTGGAGCGGAAGCCATTAGAAGGCCCCGAGTCACCGGCCATACGGGTGAGCACCACACGGTACACTCAGGGACGTGGGCTACTTACATCAGCTTCTAGCAAGGTAGCCAGAAGAGTACAGTCAGTTTGGGAGGCCTACAACTACGCCTGGCCAGGGGAGATCCCATCTGCTCAAAGACTGACCAGGCCCCGTTTGCTAGCAAGTACTCCGGGAGGGTCTGTCGTTGTTACCAGTAAAGACCCTGAACTACACCGTACCGTCTCTGAGTGGTTCCTGCTACCCCCATCATCCACGTCGGCTGCCCTGAGGCCATACCCCTCCCGTTGGGGGTTATACTATCACGCTGCACAATCCTACCACCGGCCTCAGCGGTCTGCCCTGCAGCAGCAGCTTCCTGGCTGCACTCAACGGGTGGCGTAGTCATCAACTATTTACTACTAATAGACTGCCGTCTAGTTTGACTCCCTGGGCACGGACCGGGTCACCGCCACGAGACTACAACCCTCCACTGATCCGGCTCCGGGTAGGCTCCCGCGTGCGCAACGCAGCGCGACACAGGCCCAGGGGCGCGTCAGTTGCACTGGCCAAGGTGAGTAGGCACCAGTGACATGGGTTAGCCACTTCTTGCTCGATGATACAGGAACCCCAGATTTACGGTATAGACAAGGAAGGATGCAGTCTATTTGATAAAAAATAAACTTGATTTTATTGATGAGTTGGATGCAACATATAAACAGAGAATAGCAGGTACATGGCTTGTACATCACGTCTGCGTTGAACAGAGGCACAGGCTTAGCAATTATATGTGGGGGAACAAATCTTATAAAGTATCCAGCAGTGTTACCCATTTGCTGTCACTGGTCCTTCATTTTTCTTGATGCTACTGTTTTTTCCTTCTACCTACAGCCCACTCCCTGATGAACAATCCATCCCCAGACTTGACTATCTAGACTTCTTCCACTAAATTGCACATCCAATATACATTTGTCTCTGTCCCTATCACTTTGACCATCGCGGGGTCCCCACAAACCCCTGGCCAACTCTCCAGTCCTCTGGCTCAGTACACTGAAGTTGCTTCCTTCATATCTCTCCAAGACCTTGGTCCTGGTTCCAGGTCTTACCATCTTTTCAAGAAAGAAGGAATTCTGCAGTGTTAGTGAAGTGCTAGAGCAGCTAGACAGTGGATTAGGTTATAACACACAAACCTTTTATTGTTTAGTACGCTCTCTAACGCCACGACGCGTTTCGATAGCAGACGCTATCTTCCTCAGGCATCTACCTGAGGAAGATCGCGTCTGCTATCGAAACGCGTCGTGGCGTTAGAGAGCGTACTAAACAATAAAAGGTTTGTGTGTTATAACCTAATCCACTGTTAGGAACCATTGTGACGCCTCTTACTCAAAAAAGCCCTATAGTTTACCCTGGGAGATGGGGGACTCGAAGTCGGGTCCTATGATGTAGAGATGGGGGTGCAGCCTTGGCCCAGACCCGACCCGTGCTCAGGGCCGTCACATTCAAAAGGATGGTGTGGGCTTCTCCGGGTTGAGTGGCTGATTTACGACTACGCCACCTGTGGCGCCTGGTGAAGGCCACGAGCGCCGCTGCAGTCCGCTGAGGCATGGTGTTATAGCGGCCAAAGTTATTACTACTCCCCACAGGCGGAGCAAGGCCTCAGGGCAGAGAGACAGGAGGATAGGGGTAGTAGTGGAGGACTACGGGCGCCGCATCTCGCGGTGTGGCACGGAATAAACAGTCCGGAGGCCATAGGGGTGAACTTCCAAGGCTTTACTCACTTTAGAGAAGGCAGAAGGAAGGCGACTCCCTGCTCCCCACGGAGTCCTGCGGTCACCAGGGACGGGGGTCCGACAACCTCCGAGTAAGTCCGGCATTCAGTCGGGACCCTACACCAGAGTGTTCCTGAACTACAGACCGAATCCTTTCCTGTCCGTGTGTGTGCAAATGGGCCGGGTCTCCCTCTGAGCTCCTCTCAGGACAAGGACACGGGTGGCAGCTCCGCTCCATCCGATACCCTGTGGGATCCTCAGGGCCTACCGGGCTTTCCCGACCAGGACATGGAGTAGCAAGGTCGGGTGTCGGGGGCCGGTACCCCTCTTGCAGCCGGACTCCCTCTGAATATATCAGGTTGGCGAGGACAAGTGGCGTACACCGCTCCGTCTGCATCCTGCCTGGGATCCATTTGCTGTGGAGTCACACTCCTAAGCTCCGGGCCTTCTTGGTCCTGGTCCTTGGCTGGGTTGAGACATTCCCCGTCTGCAACCTGCCTCTCGTCCCAAGGCCGGGGTACGAGGGCTGTGTCTCCGACCTCTGCTGGCCCACACAGGGTCCACTATCAGGGTGGGAGATCACGACTTAAGAACAGACAAAGACCAAAACCAAAGATGGCTTTTTATTAAATATGAAATTTAAAGTGTAACTAACTTGTAGGTCCTCCACCCTCACCCACTAACTGGTTCCCCTAACTCTTGGTTCCCCAGTCTCCCTGTAACTAGGGGAGCAGCACCTAGTGCATACTAGCTCCCTCCGGTGGAGAAATGTGGTTTTGGATGCAAAGGTTGGGTCACGACTATCACACTGTCCTTACCTCAGAGGAGGAACACTACACTCCATACAAGAAGTGCAGCATCCCTGTGGCGGTCGAACCCTCAGGGGCGCCACACCATATGTATGTATGTATACACGTGTTTACGTGTATATGTATATGACGCGCCCCCTGGGCCTGTGTTGTGCAGGGGAACCCGGAACCGGGCCTGTTGTAGAATGCTGGGGGTTGTAGTCTCCGTGTGGCGGTGACCCGGTCCGTGCCCAGGGTGGTCAAACCAGTGGCAGTCTTAATGTATAGCAAATGTCCGACTACGCCACCCGTGGATTGCGGTCAGTGGGGACCGCCGCTGCGCTGCCGACCGCTGAGACTGATGTTGTCTGCGCAGCCGAGTATGGGATAACTCCCCACGGGAGAAGTATTGCCTCAGGGCAGCTAATGTGAGAGATGATGGGAGTGATGGTGTGAGGGTCCCAGTGCTAATGGTGCTGGTGCAGCAAGGAATCACAGAGACGTGAGGTGCAGTTCAGGGTCTTTACTGATAGTACAGGGCAGACCCTCCCGGGAGTACTGGCTAGTATAAGGGGCCTGGTCAGTCTGCGAGCAAGCAGGAGTTCCCCTGGCCAGGTGGAGTTGTAGGCCTCCCCGTTTATCTGCACTCTTCCTGGCTACCTTGCTGTCAGCGGTTACAAGTAGCCCACGTCCCTGAGTATACCGTGTGGTGCTCACCCGTATGGCTGGTGACTTGGGGCCTTCTGTTAGCCTCCGCTCCTGGATGGCGGCGCTGGTCCCTTCTTTGTGACTGAGCCTCCGGGCTTCTATGGCCAGAGGACCTGGAATCCCCTGCCGGCTGGTTTCTGCTGCTGGGTATATATATCAGTCCCCACAGCCTCGGACTCCTGTGTCCGGTTTTAGTAACTTCAGCCAGGGCGAGCTATATCTCTGCTCACAGCCCCTGGCCTTCTGCCTCTGCTCCTACAGAGCTCCTGATGTATCTTTTCCTGTGTCTGCAGCTTCACTCTAGGCTCTGACTGCTCTGCTTGTTCTGCAGGCTCTGTCTCTCTTAATCCCGCCCCAGACCCAGTTTATAAGGGCAGATTCCTCCCCTCCCAGGTCTGGGTGGGCAGTGTTGCATGCTTAGGGCTTCCTGACCAGAGAAACCTCCCACTTGCTCTCAGACATAATATCTCTATTACTGTGGCAACCAGACCCCTGGGGTGTCACATTCCCCCCTAGTAAATTTTAGTACTCCGGGACTAAACACATTTTTAAAACATAAATACAGGGTATAACAATAACACAATAACATATTTGCAAGAAGCTTTAGTTCTTTAAAGGTCACGGCGTGTCCGCAACCGGGTGTCCATATCACCCAAGGTGAAGTTTTTGAAACAAGAGGGTGTCCATGTCACCCAAGGTGAAACTTTAAGCGAAGTAGGGGACCTGTTCAAAGCAAACCCCTTGCGTTGGCCTTGGGCGTGGCTGCAAGGGTAAACTAACTACTTTGGGCCGCAAGGAGGCCACGCCAGACAGGTTTTCTCTTCCGCGGCCGTCTTCGCAAGAGGCACCAAGGTGCAACTATCTACAAAACTGTTCCGGTTATCCAGCGTCCATAACCTGTTAGTCCATAAAAATCTGCAGGGTAACTGAGAAACATAATTAATAACAGGCAACAAACATAAACCATAAACAGTTAACAGATAAATTCACAGTGCATTAGTTTAGATTCTCCAGCGAGCAGGCATCTGACCTCTAGTGACTCTAGTGGACCTACGGAGTTCACTAACTGGTTCTGCACTACAGGGTGTAGGAGGTGTTATGGGTAAGCTGGGCAGCTGTCTGCGCACTCTTTGGCTCACTAGGGGCACGGCAGGCTCACTACTAGCAGAGGGTTGATCCTCCTGTACTGCTGGTGTGGACCAGGGGAGGAGTCCTGAGGAGATAATTTGCATATTCCCACTGCATTTTGGGGTAAGTGAAGAGTCTCCGCGAGCTCAAAGAACACTGGATTTTGGCTGTTGGAGCTGAAAAGAGGACATCGGTAAACCAGGGGAGGAGTCCTGAGGAGATAATTTGCATATTCCCACTGCATTTTGGGGTAAGTGAAGAGTCTCCGCGAGCTCAAAGAACACTGGATTTTGGCTGTTGGAGCTGAAAAGAGGACATCGGTAAACCAGGGGAGGAGTCCTGAGGAGATAATTTGCATATTCCCACTGCATTTTGGGGTAAGTGAAGAGTCTCCGCGAGCTCAAAGAACACTGGATTTTGGCTGTTGGAGCTGAAAAGAGGACATCGGTAAACCAGGGGAGGAGTCCTGAGGAGATAATTTGCATATTCCCACTGCATTTTGGGGTAAGTGAAGAGTCTCCGCGAGCTCAAAGAACACTGGATTTTGGCTGTTGGAGCTGAAAAGAGGACATCGGTAAACCAGGGGAGGAGTCCTGAGGAGATAATTTGCATATTCCCACTGCATTTTGGGGTAAGTGAAGAGTCTCCGCGAGCTCAAAGAACACTGGATTTTGGCTGTTGGAGCTGAAAAGAGGACATCGGTAAACCAGGGGAGGAGTCCTGAGGAGATAATTTGCATATTCCCACTGCATTTTGGGGTAAGTGAAGAGTCTCCGCGAGCTCAAAGAACACTGGATTTTGGCTGTTGGAGCTGAAAAGAGGACATCGGTAAACCAGGGGAGGAGTCCTGAGGAGATAATTTGCATATTCCCACTGCATTTTGGGGTAAGTGAAGAGTCTCCGCGAGCTCAAAGAACACTGGATTTTGGCTGTTGGAGCTGAAAAGAGGACATCGGTAAACCAGGGGAGGAGTCCTGAGGAGATAATTTGCATATTCCCACTGCATTTTGGGGTAAGTGAAGAGTCTCCGCGAGCTCAAAGAACACTGGATTTTGGCTGTTGGAGCTGAAAAGAGGACATCGGTAAACCAGGGGAGGAGTCCTGAGGAGATAATTTGCATATTCCCACTGCATTTTGGGGTAAGTGAAGAGTCTCCGCGAGCTCAAAGAACACTGGATTTTGGCTGTTGGAGCTGAAAAGAGGACATCGGTAAACCAGGGGAGGAGTCCTGAGGAGATAATTTGCATATTCCCACTGCATTTTGGGGTAAGTGAAGAGTCTCCGCGAGCTCAAAGAACACTGGATTTTGGCTGTTGGAGCTGAAAAGAGGACATCGGTAAACCAGGGGAGGAGTCCTGAGGAGATAATTTGCATATTCCCACTGCATTTTGGGGTAAGTGAAGAGTCTCCGCGAGCTCAAAGAACACTGGATTTTGGCTGTTGGAGCTGAAAAGAGGACATCGGTAAACCAGGGGAGGAGTCCTGAGGAGATAATTTGCATATTCCCACTGCATTTTGGGGTAAGTGAAGAGTCTCCGCGAGCTCAAAGAACACTGGATTTTGGCTGTTGGAGCTGAAAAGAGGACATCGGTAAACCGCGCGCCTATCGGCGCGCGCATTTTGAAGCTTTTTTTTTAAGCTTTTTTCACTGTTTTCAGAACATTAACAATAAGAACATGGAAGAGTCCAGGAGTAGTGTTGAGCGATACCTTCCGATATCGGGAAATATCGGATCGGATTGGATCGGACCGATACCGAAAAAGTATCGGATATCGCCGATTCCGATACCGGAAACCAATGCAAGTCAATGGGACATAAATATCGGAATTAAAATAAACCCTTTCTTTCCTTGTAGGTTATTTCTACATGAAGGAAAACAACTAAGAATAATGTAGAATGTATTGGGGGAGGTGGGGGAGACAATAAAGGCATAGAGGTTTAGCCCAGTCAAATGGAATAGCAGGAATTAATATTTTTTTATTATGTTCTGAGTTACGGAAATATTAACTATGTTAAGTATTTTTATATTTTGTCAGATATTTATGTTTCACTACTTCCATGCTCTTCACCTTCTTTTTTACTTCTCCCACACTTTCTCCTTCATCATCCTCAGCATCTTTTTCATCCACTTCTTCTTCACCTTCTTCTTCTTCACCTTCTTCGTATTATTCTTTTTTTTACATTCTTCATATTCTACTTCTTCATCTTCTTCATATTCTTCTTCTTCATCATATTCTTATTTGTGACAGGCATTCCTGTAGTTGTTATCTATAAAAGGTTGGACATTACACCTTTCGTTCTGCCCGTCACAAAAGATTTACAACAGGATTTGTCCGCGTTCAGTTTGGCCTGCAGCAGCAGGTCTTTTCCAGGGGCACCACGAGGAGGAACGGACTCACCCCCATACACTGCTTAGTCATCTTCTGCTTATAATTTAGATATTATCTTTTGCTCTGATTTTTAGTCTTATGCTTAATGTTCTTCCGCTTTTTGTTCTGCAGCTTCTTGTATTTCTGCTTCTTGGTTTTCTGTCTCTTGTTTTTCTGTATCTTGGTGCTTGTCTTCTCTTCTTTGTCTTCTTGGTCAACTTCTTCAGGGTCATCTTCTTGGTCTTCTTCGGGGTGGTCTTCGGGGTCGTCGTCTTCGGGGGTCCTCGTCTTCGGGGTCCTCGTCTTCTTCGGGTTGGTCTTCTGGGTCCTCGTCTTCGGGGTCCTCGTCTTCTTCGGGGTGGTCTTCAGGGTCCTCGTCTTCTTCGGGGTGGTCTTCAGGGTCCTCGTCTTCTTCGGGGTGGTCTTCAGGGTCCTCGTCTTCAGGGTCATTGTCTTCGGGGTCCTCGTCTTCTTAGGGTTGGTCTTCAGGGTCCTCGTCTTCAGGGTCCTCGTCAGGGAGATCCAGAGTGATTACCAAGAACCATTTCAAAAAGCTTGAACTTGGAAATGTAGCAGAAGGTACAAGAAAGCTGAGGAACTACCGAGGACCAGCTGACGGTACTGGAACCCGGATGGGTAGCAGAAGGTACAAGAGCCAATGGAACTACCGAGGACCAGCTGATGTTACTGGAACCCGGATGGGTAGCAGAAGGTACAAGAGCCAATGGAACTACCGAGGACCAGCTGATGTTACTGGAACTCGGTTACTAAGCAGGAGGTACCTGTGCCAGAAAGCACTACCAAGGACCAGCAGACGTTGGTGGAACTTGGATACCGAGAAGGAGGCACCTAATCCAAAGGCACTGCCGAGAACCAGCTGACGGTACTGGAACCCGGATGGGTAGCAGAAGGTACCCATGTAAAAAAAAAGTTCAAGGCCGCGAGCCGGCCGCAGTTACCAAAACCCACAGTCCTACAGAGGGTGCTTGTCCTATTGGCACTATGGAACCAGCCTTCATTGCCAGATCCCGCAGCCCACATAGGAGTCACCTAAACTGCAGGCACCATAGAGTCGGCTAACCCGACCGCAACACGACAGGACAACGCATTGGAGGCAAAGTGACGTTGACACTACCCGGAAACAGCTGGCGTGCTGGAACCAGGCTGGGCAGGAGGGAGTACCCGTGCCAAAGACACTGCCGAGAACCAGCTGACGGTACTGGAACCCGGATGGGTAGCAGAAGATACAAGAGCAAATGGAACTACCGAGGACCAGCTGACGGTACTGGAACCCGGATGGGTAGCAGAAGGTACAAGAGCCAATGGAACTACCGAGGACCAGCTGATGTTACTGGAACTCGGTTACTAAGCAGGAGGTACCTGTGCCAGAAAGCACTACCAAGGACCAGCAGACGTTGGTGGAACTTGGATACCGAGAAGGAGGCACCTAATCCAAAGGCACTGCCGAGAACCAGCTGACGGTACTGGAACCCGGATGGGTAGCAGAAGATACAAGAGCAAATGGAACTACCGAGGACCAGCTGACGGTACTGGAACCCGGATGGGTAGCAGAAGATACAAGAGCAAATGGAACTACCGAGGACCAGCTGACGGTACTGGAACCCGGATGGGTAGCAGAAGGTACAAGAGCCAATGGAACTACCGAGGACCAGCTGATGTTACTGGAACTCGGTTACTAAGCAGGAGGTACCTGTGCCAGAAAGCACTACCAAGGACCAGCAGACGTTGGTGGAACTTGGATACCGAGAAGGAGGCACCTAATCCAAAGGCACTGCCGAGAACCAGCTGACGGTACTGGAACCCGGATGGGTAGCAGAAGGTACCCATGTAAAAAAAAAGTTCAAGGCCGCGAGCCGGCCGCAGTTACCAAAACCCACAGTCCTACAGAGGGTGCTTGTCCTATTGGCACTATGGAATCAGCCTTCATTGCCAGATCCCGCAGCCCACATAGGAGTCACCTAAACTGCAGGCACCATAGAGTCGGCTAACCCGACCGCAACACGACAGGACAACGCATTGGAGGCAAAGTGACGTTGACACTACCCGGAAACAGCTGGCGTGCTGGAACCAGGCTGGGCAGGAGGGAGTACCCGTGCCAAAGACACTGCCGAGAACCAGCTGACGGTACTGGAACCCGGATGGGTAGCAGAAGGTACAAGAGCCAATGGAACTGCCGAGAACCAGCTGGCGGTGCTGGAGCCCAGGGTAAATACTAAAAACAGAAGAGCCAGAGGTGTATTTGGAGGAGGTTTTAAATCCGTACTACAGTGGATGTGGACAAAGCAGGAGAATTTGCCGGACACACAGCTGGGGATCAGCTGACGTTACTGAATCCCAATAACACTGGAGCAAGCGTTGACTGTGCAGACGGCACTTCTGAGCAGCAACTAGCGGTATTGGAGCCCAGGGTAAATACTAAAAACGGAGGAGCCAGAGGTGTAATTGGAGCAAGTTTTAAATAAGTAGCACAGTGAATATGGACAGAGCAGGAGAAATTGCCGTGAACACAGCAGGGGAACAGCTGACGTTACCGAACCCCAATAACACCGCAGCAAGTGTTGACTGTGCAGACGGCACTTCCGAGCGCCAACTGGCGGTGCTGGAGCCCAGGGATAAGAATGAAAACAGAGGAGCCAGAGGTGTAATTCGAGCAACTTTAAAATGTGTAGTACAGTGGATGTGGACAAAGCAGGAGAAATTGCCGTCCGCACAGCAGGAGAACAGCTGACGTTACTGAACCCCAATAACACGGCAGCAAGTGTTGACTGTGCAGACGGCACTTCCGTGCGCCAACTGGCGGTGTTGGAGCTCAGGGATAATACTGAAAACAGAGGAGCCAGAGGTGTAATTGGAGCAACTTTAAAATCTGTAGTAGTGAGAATGTGGACAGAGCAGGAGAAATTGCCGTCCGCACAGCAGGGGAACAGCTGACGTTACTGAACCCCAATAACACGGCAGCAAGTGTTGACTGTGCAGACAGCACTTCCGAGCGCCAACTGGCGGTGTTGGAGCCCAGGGTAAATACTAAAAACGGAGGAGCCAGAGGTGTAATTGGAGCAAGTTTTAAATAAGTAGCACAGTGAATATGGACAGAGCAGGAGAAATTGCCGTGAACACAGCAGGGGAACAGCTGACGTTACTGAACCCCAATAACATGGTAGCAAGTGTTGACTGTGCAGACGGCACTTCCGAGCGCCAACTGGCGGTGCTGGAGCCCAGGGATAAGAATGAAAACAGAGGAGCCAGAGGTGTAATTCGAGCAACTTTAAAATGTGTAGTACAGTGGATGTGGACAAAGCAGGAGAAATTGCCGTCCGCACAGCAGGAGAACAGCTGACGTTACTGAACCCCAATAACACGGCAGCAAGTGTTGACTGTGCAGACGGCACTTCCGAGCGCCAACTGGCGGTGCTGGAGCCCAGGGATAAGAATGAAAACAGAGGAGCCAGAGGTGTAATTCGAGCAACTTTAAAATGTGTAGTACAGTGGATTTGGACAAAGCAGGAGAAATTGCCGTCCGCACAGCAGGAGAACAGCTGACGTTACTGAACCCCAATAACACGGCAGCAAGTGTTGACTGTGCAGACGGCACTTCCGAGCGCCAACTGGCGGTGTTGGAGCTCAGGGATTACAGTTCAGGTGGTAGAAACATGAACAGAACAGGAGACCTGGATACTGTTGCCAACCAATTATTTATTCTGGAAGAGGACTGGCAAATTCATGAGAGATCCAGGTCTTGTTCTTTTTGAGAAAAGTAAGCCGGTCAACGTTATCGGAGGATAGTCGCATGCGACGGTCTGTTAGTACACCACCTGCGGCACTAAAGACGCGTTCCGATAATACACTAGCAGCAGGGCAAGCTAGCACCTCCAGTGCATACTGACTAAGCTCTGGCCATGTATCCAGCTTACAGACCAAAAACTTGAAGGGAGAAGAGCCGTCTGGGAGTACACTAAGAGGGCAAGACATGTAGTCTGTCACCATCTGACGGAAACGTTGCCTCCTGCTGACTGGAGCTGTCTGTGATGGTGTAGACATTTGTGGCGGCGGGGACACAAAACTTTGCCACATTTCGGCCATACTGGTCTTGCCTTGTGCTGAGGCGCTGCTTCTGCTCCCTCTTTGTGCAGAGCTTCCTCCACTGCCTCGACGCACTGAGCTGCTTTGTAAAGCACTAGCAGCACTGCTCTCGGTTGGAATGGAGAACATGATGGAATGCACCAGTGCGTCTTGGTACTCCCGCATTTTACGCTCCCGGTTCAATGGTGTTATGAGGCTTTGTAAGTTGTCCCGGTAGCGAGGATCTAGGAGGGTGGACACCCAATAATCAGCCGTGTTGAGAATGTGGGCGATGCGGCGGTCGTTTCTGAGGCACTGCAGCATGAAATCAACCATGTGCTGCAGACTGCCAACTGGCCAAGAAACGCTGTCCCCTGCTTGAGGCGTGATCTCTGCCTGCTCTGCATCACCCCACCCTCGCTCTAGATACTGACTACTAGAGCATTGTGTACCTCCCTCCTCTGGACAGATGTCTTCCTCATCCATTGACTCCTCCTCATCCTCCTCACAAAGTGTCCCCTGCCTAGGCCTTTGTGAGGAACCACGTTGCGCAGACTGTAGAGAAGCAGATGGCATTTGTGACTCCTCATCCTCCACCTCTTCCAAAACCTCGTCCCTTAGTGCTTGCAGTGTTTTTTCAAGCAGGCAGATAAGGGGGATAGTCATGCTGACTAGTGCATCATCTGCACTCGCCATCCGCGTGGAATAATCGAAGGCACGCAAAACGTGGCAAATGTCCTTCATAGAGGCCCACTCAGTGGTGGTGAAGTGTGAACGGCGCGCACTGCGACTTGTTTGCGCCTGCTGCAGCTGGTACTCCATTACTGCTGCCTGCTGCTCACACAATCTCTCCAACATATGTAACGTTGAATTCCACCTGGTGGGTAGGTCACATATGATGCGATGTTCCGGAAGACATAATCGGCGCTGCAGAGCTGCAATGCGTGATCTTGCATTGCTGGAACGCCGCAAGTGAGCGCACTCTATGCGGACCTTGTGAAGCAGTGCATCAAGATCCGGATAGTCCCTCAAAAAACTCTGCACGACCAAGTTGAGCACATGTGCCAGACATGGGATGTGAGTGAGGTTGCCTAGGCCCAGAGCTGCCACCAGATTTCGGCCATTGTCACACACTACCATGCCTGGCTGGAGATTCGCTGGCACAAACCACACGTCACTCTGCTGCTTGATGGCATTCCAGAGCTCCTGCGCTGTGTGGCTTCGATTCCCCAAAGAAATTAATTTTAATACGGCCTGTTGACGTTTGGCCACGGATGTGCTCATATCGGTCATCATAACAGGTAACCGTTCACGGGTCGATGTGGAGGTAGACCGTGACGGCTCCTGCAGCGCTGATTCAGAGGAACTGGGGTATGAGGAGGAGTCAATGTGTACAGACTGGATTCCTGCAATCCTTGGAGTTGGCAGAACACGTACAGCGCCACTCTCAAGATCTGTACCCGGCTCCACAACATTTACCCAATGGGCAGTGAGGGAAAGGTATCGTCCCTGTCCATGCTTACTGGTCCACGCATCAGTGGTCAGGTGGACCTTGCTACTGACGGCGTTTTGTAGCGCATGTTTAATTTTTCCCTCCACATGATGTTGCAGGGCAGGGACGGCTTGCCTGCTGAAATAAAAGCGGCTGGGCACGTTGTATTGTGGGACTGCCAATGCCATAAAGTTACGGAATGTGTCAGTCTCCACCAGCCTGAATGATAGCATTTCAAGGGCCAGTAGTTTAGCAATGCCAGCATTCAGAGCCTGTGCTCGGGGGTGGTTTGCCGAGTATGGGCGCCTTTTCTCCCATGCCTGTGCTAACGATGGCTGTAGACTGGCCTGGGAGTGTGAGGATGACTGGGAAAGTGGTGCTGTGGGTGGAATTACACTGTGTCTCTGTACAACAGTGCCAGAGATTCTTCCATGGCGATCCTGTGAGGAAGCCGAACCAGCTGTGCGTGAGCTGGAGGAAGAGGCTACAACACGAGCTGAAGAGGTGGTAGGTGGCGCTGTAGGTTGGCCTAGGTCTTCAGTGTGTTTGTGTAACTCCACCACGTGCTTGGTCCGCACATGTTTCCACATATTTGTGGTATTGAGGTTGCTGACACTTTTCCCTCTTTTCACCTTCTGATTACACAGCTTGCATTTGACAAAGCAAATGTCATCTGCAACTGTGTCAAAAAAGGACCAGGCACTGCAAGTCTTGGGAGCGCCCGCTTTGGATTTTGGAAGAGCCATGCTCCTAATGGGTGCCGAAGTGGAGGCTACAGGCAACCAAGTCTGCCCCCTCCCTCTCCCTCCTTTTTGGGCCGTTCGGGGAATCTCTTCCTCAGAGCTGCTCCCACCACCTTCCTGTCCCTCACGCCATGATGGGTCAAGGACCTCATCATCTACACCACCCTCTTCAAACAACTGCTTCTCCTGGGTAGTCTCGACAGCACAGTACGCACCAGAAAGTGGCACCTGAGTCTCATCATCAGATGCGTACTGAGGTGTGCTGCTGACCATAGGCACTGGCCCACCCGCCTCTTCAGATTCAGAGAGACAAAACGGTTGCGCATCACTGCATACTACCTCTTCTTCAAATTCTCGAATTCTGCTTGGCTGGCCCCCTCTTTCCAAGCCAAGAGATTCAGAGAACAGAAGTAGAGATGGCTCCTGTCCAGGGCTCTCTGACTGCCTGGGCAATTTGGCAGGTGGTGAAGAGACAGATGGGTGCTCTTCAGTGCTCAGGACCTGAGAGGATCTGGAACTAATTGAAGTCGATGCGTTAGCTGCCATCCATCCGACAACGGCTTCAATTTGGTCCTCGCGCAGCAGTGGGGTACGGCTAGCTCCTACAAAGCTGCGCATAAAGGACTGTTCCCTGGTAAAACTGGGGGATGCTGAGTCACTGGTGCCCGCAGCAGGCACAGAATCCCCACGTCCTCTCCCTGCAGGCACAGAATCCTCACGTCCTCTCCCTGCAGAAACTCCACGCCCACGCCCACGACCACGACCACATGCCTTACTCCCTGCCTTCTTCATCTTGGTAGACTGATAAAGATAGGCAGAAAAGTACTAAGGGCTTAGTGTGCTTATTCCTGAACAGCTGCTAACAGGTATAAGAAACACTAATTTTATAAAGTGTGGACTAGACTTTAATATGAGCTAATGTGGCCTACACAACTGTAAAGTGGAGTGTTTGGTGAACTTTATTTAGGTTTTTTTTGTCACAAAAAGACACTGGATGTGCCTAAAGATGTAATAACGATAGTATCACAAACTTTTTGTAGCTATTACAATGTAGGAAGGTAACCTACAATGCAATAGATGAGGCTGCAAAAAATAGGCTAATACTAATCTGGCTGGGGCTGCAGGGCCCAATGCTGCAGAAAGGCTCCTCTATCTACTCCTATATAGTGTGTTTGGAATCAATTTAGCTGAATATGGATGGAACCACCACACTAATAGGAGATATCAGGAAAAATTATGAATTGGCAATAAAGGACAATGTATGAGGCAGTGACACACACTGAGTGCACTACAACCAGACGGGGTTGAAGCACACACTACAGGGTGAGCTGCACTCACACACCAGACCTTGCAGACAGCGGTGAACAGTACAGATGCAGAGCACTGTGCACTAGTGCTGCAAGACGGAAAAAAAATTCTCTATCTACTCCTATATAGTGTGTTTGGAACCAATTTAGCTGAATACAGATGGAACCACCACACTAATAGGAGATATCAGGAAAAATTATGAATTGGCAATAAAGGACAATGTATGAGGCAGTGACACACACTGAGTGCACTACAACCAGACGGGGTTGAAGCACACACTACAGGGTGAGCTGCACTCACACACCAGACCTTGCAGACAGCGGTGAACAGTACAGATGCAGAGCACTGTGCACTAGTGCTGCAAGACGGAAAAAAATTTCTCTATCTACTCCTATATAGTGTGTTTGGAACCAATTTAGCTGAATACAGATGGAACCACCACACTAATAGGAGATATCAGGAAAAATTATGAATTGGCAATAAAGGACAATGTATGAGGCAGTGACACACACTGAGTGCACTACAACCAGACGGGGTTGAAGCACACACTACAGGGTGAGCTGCACTCACACACCAGACCTTGCAGACAGCGGTGAACAGTACAGATGCAGAGCACTGTGCACTAGTGCTGCAAGACGGAAAAAAATTTCTCTATCTACTCCTATATAGTGTGTTTGGAACCAATTTAGCTGAATACAGATGTAACCACCACACTAATAGGAGATATCAGGAAAAATTATGAATTGGCAAAAAAGGACAATGTATGAGGCAGTGACACACACTGAGTGCACTACAACCAGACTTGGCTGAAGCACACACTACAGGGTGAGCTGCACTCACACACACAGACCTTGCAGATAGCGGTGAACAGCACAGGGAACTGTGCACTAGCACTGCAAGGCACAGTGATTTAGAAAGTAGCTTGGGTAAAGCAGTATAGAGCAAATAGGTAGCTAAAACTGTCCCTCAGAACAACAGCGTCCTATCCCTAACTGAATTCACAGCAGAGTGAGCTCAAAATGGCGGCGGTGGCTTTTATAGTGCATCATGACATCATTTCAGCAGCCAATCACAGCCATGCCATTAGTTAAGATGCCTACATGCCTAACAGGATGTGCCCACACTTCTTAGGATCCTCATTGGCTGAATAAAATGAAAATGTCTCATTGCATTATGGGAACTTCCGATTCCGGTATACGATATTGCAATAGTATCGGAATTAAGTATCGGAATTCCGATACCGCGAATATCGGCCGATACCCGATATTTCAGTATCGGAATGCTCAACACTATCCAGGAGCCATTTGGTGAGCTGCATATCCTGCTACATGTTCACAGACTTGCCAGTGGAAAAGCCAGACTTCACATGCCAGAAATGCAAGCTTGTGTCCCTGTTGGAGGAAAAGTTGCGAAATCTAGAAGAGAGGTTAACTACCTTGAAAATCATTAAGGAAGGTGAAGAGTTCTTAGACAGAGCAGAATTATCTCTTCATGATTCAGAAAGAGAAGAAATTCGAACTGCACCTGACGAAACAGAGGAATGGAAGCATGTGACCCACAGAAGCAGGAGGATCGAGAGGCAGTCAGCACCCATACTGCTCAGGAACCAGTACCAGGCTCTCACACAGGAGAACCATGAAGAAATACAGCAAGATAAGACTTTGCCAGCAATGAATAACCTTGTAAGCCCTCAGAATCCTCCTGGATGGAGAAAGAAGAATGTTGTGAAGAAAAAGCGGAGAGTGGTGGTCATGGGGGATTCCCTGTTAAGAGGAACAGAGGCCGCTATCTGCAGACCAGACATAACCTCAAGAGAAATGTGCTGTCTTCCAGGAGCAAAAATTAAAGATGTGTCTGACAGGATATCAAGACTCTTCAGACCTACAGATCACTACCCATTCCTGCTAATACATGTGGGGACAAATGACACCGCAAGAAAGGACCTGGAAACCATCTGCAGTGACTTTGAAGACTTAGGCAAGAAAGTGAAAGAATTGGGAGCGCAGGTGGTCTTCTCATCCATCCTCCCAGTGGATGGCCATGGAACAATGAGGTGGAATAAGATTCTACAGGTGAACAACTGGCTACGTCGATGGTGCCGTCAACAAGGATTTGGATTTCTGGATCACGGAATGAATTACCTATACGATGGACTACTTGCTAGAGATGGGGTGCACCTTACGAAGACTGGAAAACATGTATTTGGAAGTCGCCTTGCTACACTCATCAGAAGAGCTTTAAACTAGAACAATGTGGGAAGGGAAGCAAAAGGCCAGAAAAAGCCATACAGCTGACAAATACTATTGAGATCTCTGCTACTGGAAGTGGAAAAGAAGAACAAAGACAAAAAAATCTAAATAATAAAAATATGGGAGGAAGAGAAACCAATCACAAACTAAAATGTTTTTATACAAATGCACAAAGCATGGGCAACAAACAAGGAGAATTGGAACTACTAATGCAGGAAAAGGAATATGATGTCATTGGAATCACTGAAACTTGGTGGGACGATACACATGATTGGAATAAAAGGCTAAAAGGATACAACTTATTTGCAAGAAACAGACTTGATAAACGAGGAGGAGGTGTTGTATTGTATGTTAGAAAAGCGTATATCTGCACAGAGATTGAAGCTTCAGAGACTGGGAGTTCTGTGGAAACTGTTTGGGTAAGAATACAAGGAGAGAACAACGGAAAGGACACCATTGTAGGCATTTACTACAGGCCACCTGGGCAAGCTGAAGATATGGATGAACTCTTTATGTATCAAATGACCAAGTTCTCCAAAAAATATGACGTAGTGGTCATGGGAGATTTCAACTATCCAGACATTTGTTGGGAATCTCTCTCAAGTAAAACTAACAGGTCAAGCAAATTCTTATCCTCTCTTGCTGACAACTTTATCTTCCAAAAGGTAGGGGAGAAAACAAGGGGATCTGCTACTTTGGATCTAATTCTTATAAACAGGGAGGAAATGGTTGAGGAGGTAAAGGTGGCTGGGACCCTAGGAGGCAGCGATCATGCTATTATAGAATTTTGGATAACTAGAGGAGGAAGACATGTGAAGTCTCAAACTTCAAGGTTAGATTTTAGAAAGGCAGATTTTAAGAGACTCAGAAAGAGAATAGGAGGGATATAATGGCTGGATGTCCTTAAGGACAAAAATGTCCAGGAAGGATGGGAAATTTTTAAAAATGAGATTCTCAAAGCACAATCGTTAACAATCCCGAAAAGTAGGAAGAATGGGAAGCATTTAAGGAAACCAGTTTGGATGAACACAGAACTTAAACACATGCTAAAAAGAAAGAAAGAAATGTTTATTAAATGGAAAGAGGGAGGCATATCTAAAGAAGATTATAATGCAGTCTGCAGATCCTGTAGGGCACGTATCAGGTTAGCTAAAGCTGACAATGAATTAAGGCTTGCAAGAGATGTCAAAAGCAATAAAAAAGGATTTTGGGGGTATGTCAAAAGTAAAAGAAAAGTCAAAGATGCTATAGGATTTTTACAGGATGAAAATGGAGAAATGGTAAGAGAGGATGTTGAGAAGGCCGAACTTTTTAATTCCTATTTTGCATCTGTTTTCTCTCAGAAAGAAAATGTAACATCAACTGATCTTCACTGTCCTTTTAAAGGAATAGAGGAATCCAAGTTATCAGTAAACAGAAAGATTGTGAGGGAATATTTAGCTAACATAAATGAGTTCAAGTCTCCAGGTCCAGATGAATTACACCCCAGAGTACTGAAGGAGATTGTAGAAGAAATTTTAGAACCACTCTCCATAATCTTTGAAAATTCTTGGAGAACAGGAGAAGTCCCAGAAGACTGGAGAAGAGCAAATGTTGTTCCTATCTTCAAAAAGGGGAAGAAGGTGGACCCAGGGAACTATAGGCCGGTGAGTCTGACTTCTATACCAGGAAAGATCTTTGAACAAATTATTAAACAACATGTATGTAAGTACATGGATAAGAATGAAGTGATTAACCAGAGTCAGCATGGGTTTGTAACTAACAAGTCATGTCAGACTAACTTAATTTCCTTCTATGACAGAATCACTGACTGGGTGGATCAGGGAAATGCTGTAGATATAGTATATCTTGACTTCAGCAAAGCATTTGACAAAGTATCTCACATCATCCTTATTGAAAAAATGACCAAGTATGCAATGGACCAGGCAACTGTTAGGTGGATTCATAACTGGCTTAGTGATCGGACTCAAAGGGTGGTTGTAAATGGCTTCACATCCAGCTGGATGAATGTCTCAAGTGGGGTACCACAGGGCTCCGTCCTGGGACCTGTATTGTTCAACATCTTTATCAATGATTTAGATGAAGGAATTGAGGGTAAACTGATTAAATTTGCTGATGACACAAAGCTAGGAGGGATAGCTAATACTAGAGAAGAGAGAGAGAGGATTCAAAAAGACCTAAATAAACTGGAGCAGTGGGCAGCAACCAACAGAATGGTTTTTAACAGGGAAAAATGCAAAGTACTACATCTGGGCAATAAAAATGAAAAAAGCATATACAGAATGGGAGGAATAGAGCTAAGCAACAGTACATGTGAAAAAGACTTAGGTATACTAATAGATCATAGACTGAACATGAGTCAACAGTGTGATGCAGCAGCAAAAAAGGCAAATACAATTCTGGGATGTATTAACAGAAGCATACAGTCTAGATCACGTGAAGTCATTATCGGTCTTTACTCCTCTTTGGTCAGACCTCATCTGGAATACTGTGTACAGTTTTGGGCACCACATTTTAAAAAAGATATAGACAAACTGGAGCAAGTTCAGAGAAGAGCGACCAGAATGGTGACTGGTCTGCAAACCATGTCCTATGAGGAACGGTTGCAGGATTTGGGAATGTTTAGCTTGCAAAAAAGAAGACTGAGAGGAGACTTAATAGCTGTCTACAAATATGTCAAGGGCTGTCACATTGTAGAAGGATCATCTTTATTCTCATTTGCACAAGGAAAGACTAGAAGCAATGGGATGAAACTAAATGGGAGGAGACACAGATTAGATATTAGAAAAAACTTTTTGACAGTTAGGGTGATTAATGAGTGGAACAGGCTGCCACGAGAGGTGGTGAGTTCCCCTTCAATGGACGTCTTCAAACAGAGGCTGGACAGACATCTGTCTGAGATGATCTAGTGAATCCTGCTTTGAGCAGGGGGTTGGACCAGATGACCCAGGAGGTCCCTTCCAACTCTACCATTCTATGATTCTATGATTCTATGACTCTTCTGCCTCTTGGGCCGGCTGCTCTTCCAGCTCTACCGGTTCCTCTGTAGGCACTTGCGGGCTGGCTGGAGAAAGGTGAGGACGGGTACCACGACAGCGCCGTTTACTTGTGTCCAAGACCGGGGCAAGTCTCCGAGTACGGTACTGATCATTTCTTCCCTTTCCTCTGCGGGTTGAGGGTTTCCTTGATCTTCTTCAGGGCTTTGCAGCTGCTCGGAACACTTCTTCAGGTGGTCTCTGGAGACAATGGCTGTGGTTTCTCCTCCATCCTTACTGATTACGCAGATTTTTGGGTTCTCATGGCTTGATGGCAGTATGGTGTATGGGTCCTTCTCCCACTGGTCGTCCAACTTGTGGAGCCGCCTCTTCCTCTTCAAGACCTGCTCTCCAGGTACCAGGGGAACAGCGGGAGCATACTGGTTATAAGCCTTCTCTTGCCTTTCTCTAGCTTGAGACAGACTTCGCTCGACGCTCTCCTGTACTTTCCGATACTGCTGCTGCCGTTCTGTATCCCAGTCTGCCTCTGGCGAGGTGTCCTCAGGCGTCAGGACTCCCATATCCAGGTCAATAGGCAGCTTACCAGGTCTTGCTCTCATTAGGTAAGCCGGGGTACAGTTGGTGGAACCTACAGGGATGTGGTTATACAGGTTCCCCAGATCGGGCAGTTTCTCAGGCCACAGACTGCGTTCTTCCAGGGGCAATGTTTTTAGCAGATCTATCACCACCTGGTTCATCTTCTCGCAGAGTCCATTGGTTTGAGGGTGATAGGGCGTTGTTCTTATCTTCTTGCAGCCATACAGGTTGCAGAACTCCTGGAAGACCTCCGCTTCGAAGGCTGGTCCTTGGTCTGTCAACACTTGGTCCGGGTACCCGTGTGGACGGCAGAAGTGCTGCTGGAAGGCTCTAGCTGCTGTTTGAGCCATTAAGTCCTTGACCGGGACCACCACCAGGAACCGGGAGTAATGATCTACGATTGTGAGGGCGTAGACATACCCAGATCTGCTTGGAGCCAGTTTCACATGGTCCAGGGCTACCAGTTCCAGTGGCTGTCTGGTGATGATGGGCTGCAGGGGAGTCTTCTGGCTGGCTCGGTCTTTTCTTCTCAGGTGGCACGGGCCACAGTCTCTGCACCACCTCTCGATGGCTCCTCTCATGCCTACCCAGTAGAACCGTTCACGCAACAAGAACTCCAGCTTCTTCCATCCGAAATGCCCTGCTCCATTGTGGTATGCCTCCAGAACCATAGCCGCGTCTCGTCTTGGGACCACTACCTGCCAGGTCAACTCATGTGTTCGAGAGTTAACCATTCTCCGGCACAGCTTCTCCCTGTAGAGGAACAGCTTACTTTTCTCCTTCCGCAGTTGCTTGGTCTCCTCCGGAGCATCTGGGTCAAGACGGGCATCGGCCTGGGTCAGCATTTCCTTCACCAAATGGACTGCGGGATCACTGTCTTGCGTCTCCGCCCAGTTGTAGTGGGGCAAGGGATTGAACGTCACGGAGCGCCTGTCCTTCACACGGTGGGAATACAGGGTAATCCCATGACGGTGGAACGCAGGGAGCTCAACTTCTTCCAGATCTTCTGGATCTTCCCCTACGTCCGGTAAGTTCGGCATTCTAGACAGGGCATCCGCGTTGGCATTTGAGCGTCCTGCCCGGTATTTGATGGTGAATTCAAAGTTGGACAGGCGGGCCATCCATCTCTGTTCCAGGGCACCGAGCCTTGCAGTGTCCAGGTGTGTCAACGGGTTGTTATCCGTGTACACGGTGAATTTGGAGGAGGCAAGGTAATGCTTGAAACGTTCTGTCACTGCCCACACTACTGCCAGGAACTCCAGCTTGAATGAGCTATAATTCTCAGGGTTCCTCTCTGTGGGCCGTAGCTTTCGGCTGGCGTAAGCGATTACCCGTTCTTTCCCTTGCTGGATCTGGGACAGTACGGCTCCTAGCCCGATGTTGCTTGCGTCCGTGTGGAGGATAAAGGGCTGGCTGTAGTCTGGATATGCCAGGATTTCATCCCCCATGAGGGTCATCTTCAGCTGGCAGAAGGACTCCTCTTCCAGCTTTTCCCACCTAAAGGGCGGCTTCTGGTTTTTGGCTTTCCGAGATTGACCTATCAGGAGGTCCTGCATAGGGGCTGCCATTTTGGTGAAACCGGGAATGAATCTTCGGTAGTAGCCTACCAACCCGAGGAACTGCCGCACTTCCTTTATGCTGGAGGGTCTTGGCCAGTCCTTAATCACGGTGATCTTATCAGGGTCAGGAGCCACTCCGTCAGCACTCACCACGTGTCCCAGGTATTGCACCTTTGGTTTCAGGAGGTGACACTTGGAGGGTTTCACCTTTAGGCCGTAGTTTGCCAGAGCTTCGAACACTTCCGCCAGGTGTTTCAGGTGGTCCTCGTAGGTCTTGGAATAGACGATGACATCGTCCAGGTATAAAAGGACCGTCTCGAAGTTCCGGTGTCCCAGACAGCATTCCATCAACCATTGGAAGGTTCCTGGTGCGTTGCAGAGCCCGAACGGCATACAGTTAAATTTGCTGAGACCCATCGGGGTGGTGAATGCGGTCTTCTCCCGGTCCGCCTCTGCTACAGGAACCTGCCAGTACCCGCTAGTGAGATCCAAAGTAGAGAAGAAGTTAGCAGATTTTAATGCAGCTAAGGACTCTTCTATCCTTGGTAACGGGTATGCATCTTTGTGTGTGATACGGTTGACCTTCCTGTAGTCTACACACATTCTCATGGTGTTGTCTTTCTTTTTCACTAAGACTAGTGGAGCTGCCCAGGGGCTACAGCTGTCCCTGATTACCCCAGCCTCCTTCATGTCTCTAAGCATCCCCTTGGCGTGTTGGTAGTGTGCCGGGGGTACGGGTCGGTATCTCTCCTTTATGGGAGGATGGTCTCCCGTGAGGATGTGGTGTTCTACCCCCTTTACTCGCCCAAAGTCTAGCGGGTGTTTACTAAACACTCTCTCGTACTCTCGAACCACCCGATAGACTCCCTGTTTCTGGTGTGAGGGAGTGGAGTCAGTACCCAAATGCAGTTGCTGACACCAGTCCTCCATTGGTTTCTTAGAGCCGTTACCTTCCTCTGGTTGAGATGGAGGCAAGGGTTCCACGGCCTGTACAGAATTCTGGTTTATGGTGAACAATTTGGCTAGCGTGGCATACCGGGGCAGGTATACTTCTCTCTCCCCGATATTTATGATGCGAACGGGCACCCTCCCATGGCGTACATCGACCACCCCCAGTGCTGTCAAAATGGTGGGCCTACTGTCTGAGTAGACGGGTTCTACCATTGCTTGGTAGTCTCTACCTCTTAGACCAATAGCTGCCCGGCACCAAATCATCATCTCACTTTTTGGGGGCATGGCAATAGGGAACGGGTCACACATTCTCACGCTACCTATCTCACCACCAGATAGTTCCACCTGTTGCCGCTTCATCAGTCCCCGGATCTCTTTTTGGAGCACACGCTGCTGGCCGGAACTGGCGTTCTTGGCAACCTGCTGTAAAATAAGAATCACCTCTGCAAGACAATTTTCAATCACATTAGTTCCCAAGGTTATTCTGGGGTGACTCTCATGACGGTCTATGTCCACTATAATCAGTCCTTGTGCCGCCAGTTCGACTTTACCGATCTTAATGGTCACCTCTTTGAATCCCACCTGCGGCACGGGCTGACCATTGCTGGCGATGATACTCAGGTCGTCATCTGGGTAGCGGGTTATGTCCGAGTCATTCCAGTACTGTTTAAAGAGCACGTACGGGATGGTGGTCACCTGTGACCCAGTGTCTAGTAGGGCACTCATAGGAATGCCATCCAGTACCACAGGCAAGATTGGACGTCCCCCTACGTATTTATCACGCCAGTTTGATGGGCCTGATGGTCTTATGCCTGGGGGTTGGCCCTCTACCCCAGGTTGTGCCCGTTTAAATGACAGTACCTTGCCACATGTCCGGTTTGATTGCAGCGGCGGCAGATGGGTCGTCTGTCCTCGTTGTATCTGTCGCTGGGTCTTCCTCTGGCCGGTGGATTCCTCCTCAGTCGGCGCCACGGGACGTCCTCCGGTCCGGATGCCAGCTGGATCTTTCCTGGAGAAGAGACCTGTAAAGACTGCACAGTTCTGGTTAGCGCGGCAACGCTCTTAGTCAGCTCTTGGACCTGATGGTGCAGGTCTGTAGCCTGGTCACTGTTTAAAGCCTGCGCATCAGCTCCCACAGGCCCTGCAGACAAGGGCGCCGTCTCCTGGTGGTAAGTTATAGCAGGGCGCCTGTGGGTCACAGCGCCACCTGGTGCCGGTTCTCGGAGCACCCGGATGGCTCTGTCCTTGAACTGTGCAAAGTCCAGGTCAGGGTCCTGTAAGGCCATTGCCCGCAACTGGGTTCGGTGGGCATTACACAGTAGACCCTCAATAAATTGTTCAGTCAACAGCTTATCTTCATTTCCCACGCTGTCAGGGTCTGCCTGCTTAATGGCTCTCAGGGCCTCTTGTAGGTTTAGAGCATAGTCTCTTATACTCTCATGTGCCCGCTGTTTACACCCGTAAAATCTGAGCTTTATTTCGGCTGAGGTGCGGGTATCAAATGTGTCTTTCAGCCGGGCTAGTATTTCTCTGACAGTCCTCTTCCTCCCAGGTGGCCAGGACTTTACCTCCCTTTGGGCTGCCCCGATTAATTGGGCCACCAGGATGCTCACTTTTTGCTCTTCTGTGAGGGGGTACACCTGGAAGAGGCTATCCAGTCTTTCTCTAAAGTCATTTAGAGTATGTGACTCCCCTGAGTACTGGGGTAGCCAGGTTGCCCCCGGGATATAGGGCATGGTGAATGGCATGACTGCTGCAGCGGTTGCGCTGGCGGTGGCTGTGGCAGTGGAGCTCCCCTCGGTATCCGGCATCCTCCTCCCCCCTAGTGGACCGTGGCCTACCTTGCGATGCTCTTCTTCCATAGGCCGCGGCTCCGCAGTCGATCGTCGGGGTTGAGGACCTGGCGTCGCGCTCCGATGACGTCAGCGTCGCTCTTCCTCCCTTCCAGAACCTTGCGCAGCATCAGAGCGTGGGGCGGAGCGTGGGGCGGGGCTTCGGATCTCGCGCGCTTTCGGCGTCCACGCCCCTCTTCTTCCCGTGCGGCGTCCCGAAGATGGCGTCCGAAGGCAGGAAGCAGCTGCGGATGGCGGGAAGAAGGCAGAAGACGGTGGGAAACGGTCCAAGATGGCGTCTGATGGCGGGAATTGGCTCCGGATGGCGGGAAACGACTCCGAACGGCGGGAAACTTCACCACAGGTAAGTATAAAAGTCTCTTTTTCAGGCACGCAGTACCCGGTGGTTGCGGGCACGAAATCCTGCCGACTACGCCAAAGTTGACGCGCCCCCTGGGCCTGTGTTGTGCAGGGGAACCCGGAACCGGGCCTGTTGTAGAATGCTGGGGGTTGTAGTCTCCGTGTGGCAGTGACCCGGTCCGTGCCCAGGGTGGTCAAACCAGTGGCAGTCTTAATATATAGCAAATGTCCGACTACGCCACCCATGGATTGCGGTCAGTGGGGAGCGCCGCTGCGCTGCCGACCGCTGAGGCTGATGTTGTCTGCACAGCCGAGTATGGGATAACTCCCCACGGGAGAAGTATTGCCTCAGGGCAGCTAATGTGAGAGATGATGGGAGTGATGGTGTGAGGGTCCCAGTGCTAATGGTGCTGGTGCGGCAAGGAATCACAGAGACGTGAGGTGCAGTTCAGGGTCTTTACTGATGGTACAAGGCAGACCCTCCCGGGAGTACTGGCTAGTATAAGGGGCCTGGTCAGTCTGCGAGCAAGCAGGAGTTCCCCTGGCCAGGTGGAGTTGTAGGCCTCCCCGTTTATCTGCACTCTTCCTGGCTACCTTGCTGTCAGCGGTTACAAGTAGCCCACGTCCCTGAGTATACCGTGTGGTGCTCACCCGTATGGCTGGTGACTTGGGGCCTTCTGTTAGCCTCCGCTCTTGGATGGCGGCGCTGGTCCCTTCTTTGTGACTGAGCCTCCGGGCTTCTATGGCCAGAGGACCTGGAATCCCCTGCCGGCTGGTTTCTGCTGCTGGGTATATATATCAGTCCCCACAGCCTCGGACTCCTGTGTCCGGTTTTAGTAACTTCAGCCAGGGCGAGCTATATCTCTGCTCACAGCCCCTGGCCTTCTGCCTCTGCTCCTACAGAGCTCCTGATGTATCTTTTCCTGTGTCTGCAGCTTCACTCTAGGCTCTGACTGCTCTGCTTGTTCTGCAGGCTCTGTCTCTCTTAATCCCGCCCCAGACCCAGTTTATAAGGGCAGATTCCTCCCCTCCCAGGTCTGGGTGGGCAGTGTTGCATGCTTAGGGCTTCCTGACCAGAGAAACCTCCCACTTGCTCTCAGACATAATATCTCTTTTACTGTGGCAACCAGACCCCTGGGGTGTCACATATACAGACAGCTCTGGCAAAAATTAAGAGACCACTGCAAAATTTTCAGTTTCTCTGATTTTTCTCTTTATAGGTATATTTTTGAGTAAAATGTACATTGTTGTTTTAGTCTATAAACTACTGACAACATGTCTCCGAAATTCAAAGATAAAAATTTAGCATTTATTTGCAGCAAATGATAAAGCATCAAAATACTAAAAAAGAAACCGTGCTTTCAGACCTCAAATTACTCATGTTTTAACTCAGGAACAGTTCAGAAATCAATATTTGGTGGACTAACCATGATTTTTAATCACAGCTTTCATGTGTCTTCACGAGTCTTTCCATGCTTTCTAATAGAAAAGCCAAAGTTGTATATATATGTGTATATACAGTACAGACCAAAAGTTTGGACACACCTTCTCATTTAAAGATTTTTCTGTATTTTCCTGACTATGAAAATTGTACATTCACACTGAAGGCATCAAAACTATGAATTAACACATGTGGAATTATATAGTTAACAAAATAGTGTGAAACAACTGAAAATATGTCTTATATTCTAGGTTCTTCAAAGTAGCCACCTTTTGCTTTGATGACTGCTTTGCACACTCTTGACATTCTCTTGATGAGCTTCAAGAGGTAGTCACCGGAAATGGTTTTCACTTCACAGGTATGCCCTGTCAGGTTTAATAAGTGGGATTTCTTGACTTATATATGGGGTTGGGACCATTAGTTGTGCTGTGCAGAAGTCTGGTGGATACACAGCTGATAGTCCTACTGAATAGACTGTCAGAATTTGTATTATGGCAAGAAAAAAGCAGCTAAGTAAAGAAAAACGAGTGGCCATCATTACTTTAGAAATGAAGATCAGTCAGTCCGAAAAATTGGGAAAGCTTTGAAAGTGTCCCCAAGTGCAGTTGCAAAAACCATTAAGCGCTACAAAGAAACTGGCTCACATGAGGACCGCCCCAGGAAAGGAAGACCAAGAGTCACCTCTGCTTCTGAGGATAAGTTTATCCGAGTCACCAGCCTCAGAAATCGCAGGTTAACAGCAGCTCAGATTAGAGACCAGGTCAATGCCGCACAAAGTTTTAGCAGCAGACACATCTCTACAACAACTGTTAAGAGGAGACTTTGTGCAGCCGGCCTTCATGGTAAAATAGCTTCTAGGAAACCACTGCTAAGGACAGGCAACAAGCAGAAGAGGCTTGTTTGGGCTAAAGAACACAAGGAATGGACATTAGACCAATGGAAATCTGTGCTTTGGTCTGACGAGTCCAAATTTGAGATCTTTGGTTCCAACCACCGTGTCTTTGTGCGACGCAGAAAAGGTCAACGGATGGACTCTGCATGCCTGGTTCCCACAGTGAAGCATGGAGGAGGAGGTGTGATGGTGCTTTGCTGGTGACACTGTTGGGGATTTATTCAAAATTGAAGGCATACTGAACCAGCATGGCTACCACAGCATCTTGCAGCGGCATGCTATTCCATCGGGTTTGCGTTTAGTTGGACCATCATTTATTTTTCAACAGGACAATGACCCCAAACACACCTCCAGGCTGTGTAAGGGCTATTTGACCAAGAAGAAGAGTGATGGGGTGCTACACCAGATGACCTGGCCTCCACAGTCACCAGACCTGAACCCAATCGAGATGGTTTGGGGTGAGCTGGACCGCAGAGTGAAGGCAAAAGGGCCAACAAGTGCTAAGCATCTCTGGGAACTCGTTCAAGATTGGTAGAAGACCATTTCTGGTGACTACCTCTTGAAGCTCATCAAGAGAATGGCAAGAGTGGGCAAAGCAGTCATCAAAGCAAAAGGTGGCTACTTTTGAAGAACCTAGAATATAAGGCATATTTTCCATTCTTTCACACTTTTTTGTTAAGTATATAATTCCACATCTCTTAATTCATAGTTTTGATGCCTTCAGTGTGAATGTACAATTTTCATAGTCATGAAAATACAGAAAAATCTTTAAAAGAAAAGGTGTGTCCAAACTTTTGGTCTGTACTGTATATACATGGTTGCTAGTGATGAAGGGAGGTAGTGGGGAGAGCACCTTAGGGTTGCGCACGCCGGAGGTCACTGGAGCGGAAGTCATAGTGACTCGCCAGCTCCTGCGCACAAGATCCTTGCTGTACAATGAACATAGAAGGGAGGAAGACGTGCTCCTTGCCTAAAAGGTGAAATGCACAGGTGCGGGACTTGGCTGCCACAATTGGACGTCACAATTGGATGTCACAGGGCACTGTGATGTGCAGGGGAGGGGGGAAACATTATAATTAAAAAAGGAGGCGGTGATTTCTCGCAGGCCCAGCCCGGAAGGCATCAGAATCCTGAATTAGTAAAAAGAAATTTCACAGCAACTAGACCTCTAATATGAAGCATCATACAGGTAGTTATAGATTTTCATTTCTATCACCTGTATGTCCATATTATAGGTCAGGTAAGTCCCAGGGGGTGCCAGAATCCCTTTAAAGGTCTCTACAATTTTGTTGTGATATATATATTTTCTATGACTGTTCAATTAACCAGAATATCTGATAATATAAAAAAAATTGATACATTAACCTTGCTCAGTTGAAATTACATCAATGAGATTTTGTAAGCATTAAAAGAGATATATTATAAAAAAAATTAAAACGCTTTAAAATTGGGCTAAGCAATCCTTAATTTCAAATTTCATTTGTATCCGTCGGCACATATATGCTAAAACATTTGTCTCTACGTAAGATCTATATTTTGCTTTAGATTAGAGATGAGCTGATCTTTTGAAATTCAATTTTGCCAGCTTCGAAGAATTTTCTCCCAAAATATTTATTTGTAGCGAATAAATTCATATGAATCTCAATACTGGAAAGCTTGTAAATGCTCGTAAAAAACACATTGGGGAGAGGAGAGAGACAGAACCTCGCTGATGATAAGAGCTTACACTTTACAGGCAAAAGAGAGAGAATGTGGACCCCACTGACCATAAGAGCTTACACTCTACAAGAGAGAGAGAGGACCCTGCTTACCATAAGAGCTTACACTCTACAGGAGAGGGAGGATACTGCTGAACATAAGAGCTTGTACTTTACAGGAGAGAGAGGACCTTGCTGACCATAAGAGCTTACATTCTATAGGAGAGAGAGAGAGGACTCCGCTGACCATAAGAGCTTACACTCTACAGGAGAGGGAGGATACTGCTGAACATAAGAGCTTATACTTTACAGGAGAGAGAGGACCTTGCTGACCATAAGAGCTTACACTCTACAGGAGAGGGAGGATACTGCTGACCATAAAAGCTTACACTCCACAGTAGAGAGAGATGACCCTACTGACCATAAAAGCTTACACTCTACAGGATAAAGAGAGAGAGTACACTGCTGACCATAAGAGATTACACTTTACAGGAGAGAGAGGACCTCACTGACCATAAGAGCTCACACTCTACAGAAGAGGGGACCCAGCTTACCATAAGAGCTTACACTCTACAGCAGAGAGAGAGAGGACTCACTGCTGACTATAAGAGCTTAAACTCTACAGGAGAGAGAGGAATCCTCAATGACCATAAGAGCTTACACTCTACAGGAGAGAGAGAGGATCCCGCTGACCATAGGAACTTTCACTCTACAGGTGACAGAGAGAGGACCCCACTGACAATAAAAGCTTACACTCTACAGGAGAGAGAAAGGACATTGCTGGCCATAACAGCTTACACTCTACAGGAGAAAGGCACAGAGAGAGAACTCCGCTCACCATAAGAGCTTACAGGAGGGAGAGAAAGAGGACGCTGTTTACCATAAAAGCTTACACTCTACAGAACAGAGAGACTTACCCAATGGCTCTGGAGATAGAAATGACTCTGTCATACAAACAGTGCTCCATTGGGAGCCGCTGATCTGTGATGGTCCCGGTACTGACCACCACTGTACAAGAGATGGTAATCCACTAGATGTCATAGCTGAAGGGCATTTGGGGAGGTCTACTTGACAATGCAAAAATACATTAGCCCACTCTCTGATGCATCAACAGTATGGGAAATGTTGCTGTGTTTTTGTGAATCCTGGATCAAATCTCAGTGTTCAAATTCGCGTAAAACCATGAATTTCAGAAAATTTGACTCAAACTCAGATCGATCCCCCTCATCTCTAGTGTAGGTGTTGCTTTAATTACGTAACATCGGGGGTGTGGCCTGCAAGACAAGGTGGCAGCAGCTTAACTGCATAGCTCCAGCCAGCCAGGATTAAAACCAGCACAAAGCAGCACACAGCATCGTCCTACAGCCTATTACCCAACACCCGGTGGCGGCAGAACACCCAGGGCCCATGATGACCAGGGGAAGGTCCCAAAAAAGAGGATCCCCGGCGAGATTGGAGGCTTTCTTCCAGAGGGGACAAACAACAAGAACAGTGAGTAAGATGGCACCTGCTTCCCCTGCAACTTCTTCACACTCCTCCAGAAGCTCAGCGGGAGGGGAAGCAGAGAATGTGAAATACAGCAGCAGGGATAATGAGCCCACAGCACCAATGACAAGGGCAGATATGCAAGAATTTCTGGCTGCAATTCGCTCCTCCATGAGGGAGGATATGCAGGCAATGCTGCAGGAGATGAAAGGGGAGATTACTTTTATTGGGGATCGTACTTCCCACATTGAAAACAAGATGGAAGAATATGCCAGAACGATCAATGCCTTGGTAGATGAAAATGAGGCACTCAGGGAAGAGATGCCTTGGGTCACTGATAAAGTTTATGACTTAGAAGATAGATCCAGACGTAACAATGTGAGGCTTAGGGGAATCCCTGAAGAAGTGCCAGATAAGGATCTCTCTGAGTTTATGCAACGCTTCTTGGTGGCTGTATTACCTGAGGTTGCCCCTAATGAATTACTGGTGGACAGGATTCATAGAACACCGAAACCCAGACATGTAGACCCTACCCTGCCTAGAGATACCTTGGCACGTATTCATTTCTTCACTACAAAGGACATGTTCCTATACCAACTAAGCAAAACCTCCAGGCTGCCTGAGGAATTTCAAAATCTGCAGGTCTTCCCAGACCTTTCTGCGGCTACCCTGGCAAAGAGAAGAGAATTTGCCCATGTGTGCAGGGCATTGAGAGAGGCCGGCATACGGTATAGATGGGGATTCAACCCAGTAAAACTACTAATACTCCGTGACCGTGGCGTGGTAGCGTGTTTTACCCCTAAACAAGCGGAAGAGAAATTGGCATCCTGGAAGATTGCCTATGCTCCTAGACAACCTGCTAAAGTCAAGAAAATTGCGCAGGAATGGGTATCGACTTGAAAGAGAGGCGAGGACGCTATCCTTGCTGAGATAGAGCTGTTAGAGGATTGCTGACCTTTTTTTTCCCTTTGTTCTTTTCTGAACTCTGAGTACCTTTTGGCTTATTGACTGACGGTTCTCTGTTGTTCGGCGGAAGTCGTCTGGTTGGTGATCCTCTGGACTGTGAGAAATCTTGCTGAGTGACAGCGAGATTTGAAAATCTCACGGGACCCCGTGGTCAGATTTATGTCTGAAGAATTTACTTTTTTGACTGAAGTTTTCTCTATGGTTTTTTCTGCGGACTTTTTTCCGCTGTGTTTTCTCTTTCTTTTTACTGTTTTTTTTTTCCAATTTAACTTGAGGTATATTTCCTCTATTGACGTAACTGCTGATCGTTCTAAGGACATATGTGCTTTTTTCAGTGAATGGCTCATGAGGGGTGGTGTGGGGGGGGGGGGAGTGAGGGAGGTGGGAGAGAAAAATTGGATTTTTGTATGTGGCTCATAATTTCCTCCATTATGTGTAATTATGAGTATACAATTTCTCTCGTTGTATGTGAAAGGGTTAAATTCACCTGCCAAACGCTCTATGTTGTGGAGGGAGGTGAGGAAATCGAAGGCAGACATTGTGTGTCTGCAAGAGACGCATTTATTGGCAGCTGATAATCATAGATTGCATCAGGCACAATTCCCCCATATATTCTTTGCAAATGCCCAGACTAAGACAGCAGGAATCTGTATTATGATAAAAAATTTGGTGGCCTTCCAGAACATTCAGATTTGTACAGACCCCATGGGTACTTGGTGTTGGTGTGTACATTGAATGGGACCCCTCATACGATTTCAGCACTATATGCCCCAAATTCTGCCCAGCTCCCATTTGTGCAAAAAGTCCTCTCTACCGTTTCAACACTTAAACAAGGGGAGGTTATTGTATACGGGGATTTTAACATGCCAATGGATGGTACTTTAAACTGCTCATCTAGATTGGGTCGCCCTCGGAGAGAATTGGGCAAGTTGGTCCATGAATTTGGTCTGCACGATTTTTGGAGATACTCTCACGCGAGTGAAAGGGACTATACTTTTCATTCTCTCTGACATGGGTCATATAGTAGGATTGACTTATTCCTAGCAGACAATAGAGCTCTCAATAGATGTATATCTGCGGAGGTTGGAACGATTACGTGGTCTGACCACGCACCGATCTACCTACGTGTACATCTTGCGCACCAATTCAACCCAACACCACACTGGCGACTAAACACCTCTCTATTATTGAATGACTCTATAATGACAAAAGCAACAGCAGAATTGACATCTTATTTTGAATTAAATGACAATGGCACAGTTTCCGACGAGACAGCTCACAAAGCTGTGATAATGGGAGTCTTCTTAAAACAAGCGTCACAATTGAAAAGAAAGAGGGAGCAACACTTGACTGACCTCCTGACTGAGTTGAAAAAGCTAGAAATATTAAATAAAACATGCCCCTCCCCGGCGACCACTGAGGCCATATATCAGCTCAGATTTAAACTGCGCTCTGATCTGCTGGCAGTATATGAATATAACCTCCGCAAGTTCCAACTTAGTCACTACGCTATGGGAGATAGGCCGGGAGACGTTTTGGCCAGGCGGGTCAAGAAAAAGGCGGCTAAATCCAGAATAGATCATCTATGGGACTCGAAAGGGTTGATAGCCAGAAGTCCGAAGGACATAGCTGCAGTCTTTGCTGCATACCATAAATCTTTATATAACTTAAAAGATGATGTTGATACCCCACAGCCACAACAGTCAGATATTGATCAATATTTGAGTGATTTGAAGCTCCCGAAGGTTTCCCGGGAGCAGTTACAATTATTGAATGTCCCTTTCACAGAAGTGGAACTGAAAGATGTTATTGATTCATCCAAATGTCATAAGACCCCTGGCCCAGACGGCATAGCTATCGAGTACTATCATGGTTTCCAAAAAATTCTTACCCCATACCTTATTAGGTTATACAATACCTGGAGAGACTCAGGAAAGGTAGCAGTACCTAATTTGGAGGCTACGATCATCACATTGCCTAAGCCTGGAAAGACCCCTGATTCTCCAGGTAATTTTAGACCAATAGCACTTTTGAATAGTGATGTAAAGATCTTTACCAAGCTCTTGGCTGTTAGACTAAATCGTGTCGTTCCTTCCCTGATATCCTCGGATCAAGTTGGTTTTGTAGCTGGTAGGGAAGCTAAAGATGGTACGAGGAGGATGTTGGATCTGATTAAAGTGGCAGAGTTGAGCGGCCTCCCCAGTGGACTCCTGTCGCTAGATGCTGAGAAAGCGTTTGATAGGGTGCACTGGGGAGACCTTAAAAGTGCTTTGCTTAAATTTGGACTAAAGGGACCTATTCTGTCTGCGATTAACGCATTGTACTCCACTCCTTCCGCTAAGGTTTTGACGTCTGGTTTCCTCTCTGAATCCTTCCCCATAACAAATGGGAAATGGCAGGGCTGCCCCTTATCTCCAGTCATATTTGCTTTATGTATGGAGCCCTTGGCTGAAAAGATTAGAAATAACTCAGAGATTTCGGGCATCTCGGTGGGGGGGTCCTCCCACAAAATCGTTCTATATGCAGACGATGTGGTTATCCCATGCACTGATCTGGACAGGTCCTTCTCTGCCATTATGTCCGATCTCAAAACGTTTACAAACATCTCGTATTATAAACTGAATGCAGCTAAGACGGTTGTCCTGCCGATTCTTGTTCCGTTGTCACTTAGGCAAAGACTGGAAGGGGCATACCCTTTTCAGTGGGCGCAGGAAGGAATGACGTATTTGGGTATCACCTTAACCCTTTCAAAACAATTGGTGGAAGTAAATTTTACTAGACTGATAAATATGGTGCGGGAGGAGCTGGCGATATTACAAAACGTTGTTGCATCGTGGATAGCCAGGATAAATATTTTTAAAGTGAAGGTCCTTCCAAAAATGTTATACTATTTTAGGTGTATCCCAATTAAAATCCCTTCTAAAATCATAAATACCCTTCAAAGACTGGCTAATAATTACGTTTGGGACAATAGGAGACCGAGGGTGTCTAGTAGACTTCTGTATTATCCATATGACATGGGAGGGATGGGCATGCCCAATCTCATAGCCTACTATAGAGCGGCGGTCTTGACAGGAATCAGGGACTGGTAGAACATGGACAGCGGCCACAAATGGTTGCAAATAGAGTCCTTACTTGCCCGAAACCATTCTACCAGATTGATATTGGAGACAGAAGTAGTTAAGCGAAGCACTATGGTCGCCGAGTTACCAACATCAGAGGCTACTATGCATTGTTGGAGGAATTTGGCATCCAAACTGCTGTTACTCCCCAGGACTGAGATCTCTTTACGAGCTCTAGAATATCATATTCCATATATTAACCTTCAACGTTGGGTGACAGCTGGAGTTCAATCGCTAGCAGACCTGTTGGAGGACAATGTAATAATTCCTTTTGATAAACTAGTTATGAGATTCCCGGGCCTACGGCCCTTGTTTTACCAGTATTTGCAAATGAGGCATTTACTCAACTCTACACAGACATCCCCCTTTTTTATTCTACCTAAGGATAAAAGAGCTATGGGTTACTTTCTCCACTCTAAGACTGCTTCTAAGGGGATTTCTATACTTTATAGGACTCTAAATGACCCAGATCTGGATGATAAATTGACGTATATGACTCGTTGGGAACGGGATCTAAGAATTTCGACGGACCCTCAGGACTGGCGGGATGGTTTGGATGAGGTCCAGTGAGTTTCTTCGTGTTTAAACCACCTAGAGCAGCTTAAAAAGACGCACATGAGATGGTACTACTACCTGGCACAGATGGTACACTTCGGGTCTGAATCATCATCTTTATGTTGGAGAGGATGCAATGGGGAAGGCTCGTTGGGCCACATGTGGTGGTTTTGTCCAAAACTTCAATCACTATGGGGGGCATTGGATAGTTTGATATGGGATGTACTGGGGACTCAACTAGAGATAACACCTAGTATGGGAATACTTCATATAGGATTAATGGATGTCCCCTGGGAAATTAGAGGAATTTTGTCACATATTCTGATCGCAGTTAGATCAGCTATCGTGGCTAAATGGAAAGGAGTGGGCATCCCTACGGTGGGGGAGATAGTGACCAGACTGAACACGAACTGTCAATATGAAAGGGCTCTGGCACACACACTCAAGGCAAAGAAGAAAACTGATAAAATATGGGAACCTTGGTTAAACAGCCCATTGTCTATACATGGGGAACGTTGAGGAAGTGGGATATTTTGTGTGCCGTTCTGAGTTTGGGTGACGCGCGGGACGATTCTGGGCGCCTCTTCCTACCTTGCACCTCCGATCTTGCAATAGTTTAAATATGAGCCATGCAACATTCACAGCACTTACGGATATAAATTATTTCTCACAACCATCTAATATATGGGGAAATTAATGTAATTAATCCATTCTTTTTTCTTTTGTTTTCTTTTATGTATATGTATTTTCCTTTTATTTTATTTTTATACTGTTCATTTTGTACATTTTGTAAGCCCAGAGGTTGGGGCACAGTTTTGGGCATCTGTTGGCCCTATATATTGTATGTTCTGATTTTTGTGCAAAATTCAATAAACACATTGTTTAAAAAAAAATAATTACATAACATCAGTTATAAAATTTAAACATCAAACTATTTTGAAGACATATACAAAATTGTTATAAAAAAAAAAGATACGAGACAAGAAATATTTTTTACAAAACTTTATTTTTATTTTTTTTAGAAAAATAAACATTTTTAAAGCTGAAGTACAAAAACAATCTGTCTGTACAAATTATAAACCAGTATAATATATGTCAGTGGCAGCTTTCATTGAAAGCAAATACATTAGATACCAGAAGTACCTATTAAATACAACAACCTTCAGCACCAATGAGGATAAGTTAGATAGTTTACAACTTTTTTCTCGAAAAATTTTGGAAAATGGAAAACAACTAACCAGTTACAAGGGGCAATGTTATCTTTTTTCTTTTGGACAAGTCTTTATAAATCCTCCCAGTTATCATTTAGTCACCGACTAATTCCAAACCGAGGAAGCAAATATCCCAATAAAAACTAGAGGTTATGAAAAAAGAAAATCAGAACAGACAAAATTCTTAAAAATTAAATACCGTAGGTTCTAATTCTGACAAAAATCTTATCCTATAACAATGCAATTTCCTAATCAAATAATTTACAACATTTAAAGACTTTTGTTAATACATTTCGTTGTGGGCTATTATGCAGAATTTCCATGTAAGTCTCTGTCACTTTTGCAGAAGGGAAGCAATTGTGTATAGTGAAAAATTATTTGGTCCTCAGCTGCCAACCTATAAAATTTGCAGGATTATATGGATTCTTCCTCTGCGGATCATACTCGATCAATACCCATTTAATTCCTTAGAAAAATCAACCATGAAGATTTTGATCGTTCGTCATACATAGTTGTCACACAATAAGACAGCAATAAATTATTTTTAGGTCTTATTAAATTAATAGAGGATATAGAACAAGCCAAATTGTTCATAAAGTTCATCTAATCAGACATACGGTATTAATAAGTTAAAATAAGATCTACCTGCAATTGTTTTCTCGATTTTTCGTTATATTTTTTGAAGTGCATATGCAAGATGTGCATAGCTATTATTATTACTAAACTATTTCCAATTATTTTTATGCTTTGTGAGATAAATCTCATATGTGGTCATAATTATTTCACTTTAGTTTTGGCTCATAATTGGCTGTCCCATCTGTACCATCATTTTTCAAATACTCTATTAGAATATAAGGACATCATAGATAGATGATCCCGAGTGGGATTGGCTCCCGTTCTGGAAAACTCAACTGAGATGTCTTTCTGCTCAGCTTCAACAGCAGACTTAAAGAGGTGTACTCAAGGGGATAACTTTTCAATCTCTGGAGGTCCAACCACCATGGCCACCCATCGATCTTGAGAACCAGGGCTCTGAAGATTCCTGGCTGAATGGAGTGGTTATTGATCATGCACACTACTGCTCTATTTATTCTTAAGGTAGTGCCAGAGATTGCCGAGCACTGAGCTCATCTGGTCTTCAGAATTCCCATTAGAATGAATGGAGTGACAATGATCGACCACTACCCCATTAAACCCCAATTCTCGGGATCGCTTGGGGCTGGACCCCCAGTGATCAGAAAGTTGTCCCCTTTCTCATGAATAGAGGATATCCTTCAAACATGTTGCCTATTCCTTTAAATGGGCACCATATAATACTATATGTTCCCTTTAGCAGCCTCGAGTTTCCCCTAGTTAATCTGCTGACCACTGGGGGCTTAACAAACCAGTTGATCTCTGAGAAGGATTAATTTCATATGTGATTTATATTTGGTTCAAATGTTTTTGGTACAAGAGTAGTGATTACTTTGGTATATATTAAATATAACATTCATGCATTGGTTTAGTTTTATTTTTTTTTGCTTTGTTTTGTTTGTTTTTTTAGTAGGAAGCCATAAACTTTGTTGATTATTCCCTGTATAAGTCCATTTTATATTATCAGTGAGGTACTTTCCTTAAACAAGGTTGAGCCATATGGCTTAGAGAAAGACAGAGAGCAAGAGAGTGGGGAAGCATGTAAAGAGAAAATAAGTAGATGTCTCAAAAGATTTTTGAAGTTTATCAAGATGTGTGATGTTTTCAATTTCTTCATAGACACATATAGGACATACTGTATGTTAACTTAAAGCCATATGAATTCAAGTTCAAATCCCAAAACCTTAACCACAGACCAGCCTTAGAGGCACCTTAAAGGCAACCTGTTACTGGATTCATGCTGCCCAAATCGCAGGCAGCATAATTCCGAATTGGACTGCACAGTTGCAGCTGGAGAAAATGTAGTTCAAAGAAAACATAGTTTGAAAAGCCGGTCGGGAACGATGAAGAAAGTCCAGACTAGTCCAATGATGTACCCCTGCCAGCTTCTCCCCATGTCAGGTGATTGACAGGCCTTTCTATTTGTGTGCATAGGGAGAGACCTGTCAATCACTTAAAGCGGGTCGGCCTGGGGCTGCACTTAACTAGTCATGTTTTTATCTATGGTCCCCGGCGGCCTGTCAAACTTTGTTGCATTTGAAACACCGCTGCATTTTAGAGGAAGACATACCTGGATGCAATCGAATCACGGGCAGCATGAATCTAGTGACAGGTTCCCTTTATTGTGACCATACACATTAGACTTATGTTGGTAAACCAGTCATTTGTGGTAGGAAAGGCCAATCATCTAATATCTACCACATGCTCAACTTATATTCGTACAGGAAAGGTTGAGGGGAAAAACAGATAAATAAATTTGTTCTTGAACTGAGCATTCATATTTTTAGGGAGTTTGGCTACATTTGAATGGCAGAAATCTAGATTATTTTTTTTACTCTAATGTTTTGAAATAAATGTTATTGGCAAAATTATAGAGGGATGGACATACTTTGCAGCCTTGAAGAAGGCATAAATACATAAAGTGAGAAAATTGAAACAAGAGAACTGAAGAAGAAAGAGTGATTGAGCAGAGAAGGACAAGAGAGAAGCCTGTGCTAGGTACCAGCCTTCTATACATAATTGCTGGTTAATAAGTCCTTATGTATCAAACAAGTTGATTTTCTTGATGGCTAATGGTGGCCATTTCATATTTAACCTTTGTAATTTGTTTATTGAGTACTTGATTTACATCTTCAACATGTAAGATTACTTGCTATTAGTAATGAGCGAGCATGCTCGTTACTCGAGATTCACGAGCATGCTCGGGTGTTTTCCCGAGTATCTTCAATGGTGCTCGGGTGTTATGTTTTAGTCACTCTGTGCTCATGATTTGCGACTGTTTGACAGCTTTCATACTTGTGAGGAATTTCCTGTTTCTTAGGCATTCCTCACATGTATTAAAGCAGTCAAAGAGTCGCAAATCATGAGCACGGAGTGACTAAAACATAACACCCGAGCACGCTGAAGATACTCGGCAAGCATCCAAGCATGCTCGCCGAAAGGGTTAACAGAACATACTCGCACATCACTACTTGCTATGTATCTTAAAGTCGTAGCTGCTTTTATTAAGCACTGAGACCATTTGTCCTATGAAATAGTTTTATACCTCTTTGGAAGTCTTGAAACATATGAGCTATGGCTTTGTTTTGCTGGAATCCTCATGAATCAACATCTTATATTAAGATGTTTTATAATTAAAATCTCATAATTTACAATTAAAGTAGCACATATTTATAATATAAAAATAATTACTCATCCCTGTAGAAAAAAAAAAGGAAATATTTCACACTGGATATAAATTGCCAGTGTACCATTGAAGAGTCACACAGAGTTAAAAAGCCAGCAGCCTACTGACATTGGTGCACTTGAACCAATCCAAATGTCATTCTTCTTCACCGCAGAAATAACACTATGTACAGTTTAAAGATAATCACCATATTCATTATCTTCATTTCTAACAGTGTATCACATTTTTTGTCTTTTAAAATCACATTTAGAAAAAAGAAATTGCTGACTTATTGCACATCCACCCTGGTAAATTCAGGTAAATTTGAACAGCACTCTAGAAATTAGAATGAAAATTAGAATGAATATTAGTGCATTTTTCTCCAATTCATTCCATACTAATGACCTTACTAGAACCACTTTGGTCAAACTGTTATTTTCAGGTAGGTTATTTTGTTTTCATCGGGCACAAAATTTCTAGAGCCTGTTTTGAAGAAGACAAGTTGTCGCCCTAAGAAAAAAAAAGAGAGATAAAAATCAACAAAGCAATATGACAACATTTTAAAATATTGTTTTGGTAGAGAAAACTAAAAACAAATCATATTTTTGATCTAACCTAAGAAAACCAACAATTCATCACCCACAATCACTTCATCCAGAGTGCTCAGTGACTTGAGCAAACTATGTCAGTAGAACCAATTGAAAAAAAGCTAGTACTCCGTCCTTCTTGAGAAAACTCAGTGTTTATTGCACCTTTATTCCATATGTGGTAAAACCACTGAAACACAGATGCTCTAACAACTGACGCATTTCAGAAGTAAACTTCCTCATACATATATAAAAAGAAGTTTACTCCATCCTTCTTGGGAAAACTCAGTATTTATGGTAACTTTATTCCATATGAGCTAAAACCACCAAAACACAAATCCTCAAACACTGACGCGTTTCGGAAGTTAACTTGCTTATTCATACATATAAATAAGGAAGTTTACTTTCGAAATGCGCACTCTGTCCTTCTTGAGAAAACTCAGTTTATTTTAACTATTTCATATGTGCTAAAACCACTGAAACACAGATCCTCAAACTGCTAACGCGTTTCAGAAGTAAACTTCCTTATTCATAGTAATGAATAAGGAAGTTTACTTCTCAAATGCGCACTCCATCCTTCCTGAGAAAATTTTTAATTTTATTCCATATGTGCTAAAACCACTGAAACACAAGTCCTCAAATATATGACGCGTTTGGAAAGTAAACTTCCATATTGGTAACTCCTAAGGAAGTTTATTTCTGAAATGAGTGAGATGTTTTAGGATCTGTGTTGCAGTGGTTTTAGCACATATGGAATAAAGTTACAAGAAATAAAAAAAATTTTGCAAGAAGGACATAGTGCAGGGTTTTTCTCACTTAATCCATATTTTTAGTTACAATTTTTAAACTTGCACCCAAATAGAGGAATTTTTGCACGTAGGCATCATCCAGGTTTTTTTTTTTCCTCCGTCTTGATAATTCTTTTGAGGACCAAAGCTACCCTGTCGTGCCCCAGATGTTAGTTCCCGCCTTAACAAGGGTGGTACCCAAGTGTGCCTTTTGACATATCCCTCAAAAAAAAAACCTCCCGACGCGTTTCTTTTTCCTTACAGAAAATTCATCGGAGAGTATGTTTTTTGCGTTTTGGGGACGCACTAACAAATGCAAAGAGCATAGGTGACTCAGTGCTGATAAAGTGCAAAAGTGACTAAAAATCGAATTACTGAGTCTCACAGTGGTGAGTATTCATTATACTGGTGCAGAATGCTGCAACCACATTGTAAAAAAATGTATAGGGAGATAGTCCCACACATCCACTGGATAGGGCGGGAGCTAACATCTGGGGCACGACAGGGTAGCTTTGGTCTTCAAAAGAATTATCAAGACGGAGGAAAAAAAACCTGGATGATGCCTACGTGCAAAAATGGGTGAGAGCTACACATTTTCTTTTTCATAAGCACAATAGCACTTTAGATTATAGTTTATGTTAGTTAACATTTCGGACGAGACGTGTTTTGCAGTGAAGGGAGATTGCTATATCCTCAGAGTCACTTTGCATCCGTATGTTAATGGGGATTAAGGAAGTATTGGATTTATGTATATCAGTTTTATGAATATTAATAAAGGTTATGTATTTTATAACTTAGCTTTCAAGTAACCTATATTTTCAAACTATATTTAGTATTTCTTTAGTTATGTAAAATTGACAGTCGTAAAACCAATTTTGAAATGAAGAATCAGAAATAATGACTTTCTTGTGCTCAGGTGCTGAGAGCTGCTGGATTTCTGCTCAGCTTCAATTACACAATCAATCCTTCTTCACATTCACATTTATTTTAACCTATCTTTCAGGAAAGTGTTGTATGTTTTTCTTCCCAAGATACTTGAACTGGGCACCGATTCCATAGTCTGCATCCAAGTCAATGACTTCTGCAGTGACAAAGAGGAATTCTCACCTTTTCTTGTTAGCTGGTTCATTCTTTGGGTCAAATGTTTTTGATTTTCAAAAATACTTGATGTCTACAAGATTTTAAAATTGGCCTGTATCACATTTAGTTCATCTACAAAGTTTTTTTTTGTTTGCAAGACTCTTCGAAATCCGAGCAAATGAACTCAACATATCTATAATGACCACTACAGCCCAAAAAAATGACATATATATATATATTTAGATATTTTTACCTGTCCATGTTGTCTGATTTGTCCAAATAAAAGCTTGACACTGTGAATGGCTCTCACAAACTTCTATTGCTTCATTTATATCAAATACTGAAAGGAGACATCCATTATGATGGTAAGATGGCCAACATCTGTAGTCTTCATCAACTATCGAAACGTCTTGCATTTCCCTATATTCTGAATGACAAAAAAAGATTTGTGAATTTTTCTGGTTACAAAAATACAAATAAATGAAAAAAAAAAAAACTTTTGCAAATAAGTAAAAATGCTAACTAATTTATTTAAAAAAACTCAAATACAGTATATTTATATATAATCATTACCATGAATTACCATTAACTTCTGAAATTAAATGGTAGCTGGTGGTAGATTTAGTAAATAGTTTAGGCTTCTCATACTCATTTGAGAACTGTTAAGAACTGTTGTAAAGCGTTTATAGAAGGGGTCAGACTGTGTTTCCATATCCTTTAAATTTTCATGCTATACATAAAATTGTGACATGTTCCCAGTGGTGTAACCTGAACCTCACAGGTCCAAAATTTCCACCAGCGTCCCTAACTATCACTGCTACTCTTTAACAGCATTAGATTTATGATATGGGCCAAAGGAACTTTTTGTCTTTCCCCTAGGCTCCAGTGCCCGAATGCAACTGCAACCCTTGTACCCACAATAGTTTCACCCCTACTTATAAGTGTACTATCATCTAATTATTCCCTATAAATGAAAATTAAATGACTGCAGGAAGAATGAGCACCAACATATTGCACATATACCAACAGCTGTTCCGGCTCATTTCTTTGGTTTTGCTTTAGTTTTTTGCACTTTGTACATACAGGGGTGTGGCTACTCATTTTTGGTCTCAGCATTTTGCTTTGTTTTGATTTTCACAGGCAGGTGCAAAACAGCCAGATTTGTGTCCTATTCTGCCCCATCTATTTTGAGGTCTGCTGACAAAGGCGTGAACAACAAGAGTTCAGGGCAATCCCGATTGGGTACACCATGTCCCCGCGGGCCACACAGGAGCGCCAACAGGAGGTTAGGGAGGTGAATAAGTGGCTAAAGAGTTGGTGCAAGGCAGAAGGGTTTGGGTTCATGGAGAACTGGGCCGACTTCGCGGTCGGCTACAGGCTCTACCGTAGGGACGGGCTGCACCTCAATGGGGAGGGTGCAGCGGTGCTGGGGAAGAAGATGGCTAATAGGTTGGAGGAGTTTTTAAACTAGAGACGGGGGGGGAAACCAAGGAAATAGGTGGGATGTGAGGCAAGAAAGGGGGAAGGGGAGAAGTGAATATAATGAGGGTGGATAGGGGGGTGGGGATAGTACAGTTAGATCGTTAGAGAAGAATAGGATGCTAAATAACCCCATAGTTTTATCTTGCATGCTGAAAAACGCAAGAAGCCTGACCAATAAGGCGGATGAGCTGCGGGCGCTTATATCGGAGGAGAGGTATGACATCGTAGGTATAACAGAGACTTGGCTAGATGATAGCTACGACTGGACGGTAAATTTATTAGATTATAGTTTATTTAGAAGGGACCGGAAACAGGGGAAAGGCGGAGGAGTCTGCTTATATGTAAAGTCATGTCTAAAACCCAGACTAAGGGAAGATATAGGAGAGGGAGAAGAGGGGGTCGAGTCCATGTGGGTAGAGATAGAGGGGGCAAAAAATAATAATACAATATTACTATGGGTCTGCTATAAGCCACCCAATATAACAGAGGAGAATGAGAATCTGCTATTAGGACAAATAGACAAAGTAGCAAAACATAATGAAGTGATTGTAATGGGGGATTTCAACTACCCGGATATTGACTGGGAAACAGAAACCTGTAGATCTCAGAAAGGAAAAAGGTTCTTGACAAATATTAAGGATAATTATCTCTCCCAACTAGTGCAGGAACCAACGAGAGGGAAGGCCGTGTTGGACTTAATATTGACTAATAGGCCTGATAGAATAACTGAGGTACAGATAGGGGGGCACCTAGGTAATAGCGACCATAGTATTATCGACTTCAAAATGCCCTTCAGTAGGGTTATCAATAAGGGAACAACAAAAACATTAAACTTTAGGTGGGCGAAGTTTGATCAGCTGAAAGAAAGCCTTCAACTTATTGACTGGGACAAAGTTCTTAATCAAAGGAATACGAATAGTAAATGGGAAACCTTCAAAAGAATTCTGAATACTCAGTGCGAAAGGTATATACCGTATGGGAATAAAAGGGCCAGAAATAAGAGGAAACCAATATGGTTGAACAAGAACGTAAAAGGGGCGTTAAATAGCAAAAAAGAGGCATTCAAGAGATTAAAACAGGAAAACAGTAAGGAGGCACTAATGTGTTACAAGGAAAAAACGAAAACCTGTAAAAAACAAATAAAAATAGCGAAGGAGGAAACAGAGAAACGTATTGCTAGGGAAAGTAGATCAAATCCCAAACTGTTCTTTACGTATATAAATAGTAAAAGGATTAAATCGGATAATATTGGACCGATAAAAAGTGAGGAAGGCAAAATCATAGAGAAAGATGAGGATAAAGCTAATCTATTAAATAATTTATTTTCGACAACTTTCACAAAGGAAATAGAACTAACAGGAGAAATGAGAAGTGACAAGCTTAATCCTCCACTAAGTATGACAAATCTAACCCAAGCTGGGGTACAGAAACGCCTCAGTAACATTAAAATAAACAAATCACCAGGACCTGATGGCATACACCCACGGGTACTAAGGGAACTAAGTAATGTGATAGACAGACCGTTATATCTTATATTTAAGGACTCTGTTGAGACTGGGTCTGTGCCACTTGATTGGCGACAGGTGAATGTAGTGCCAATATTCAAAAAGGGAGCGAAAAGTGACGCCGGAAACTATCGGCCGGTGAGTCTGACGTCCGTTGTGGGCAAAATTTTTGAAAGCTTCATTAAAGAGGCAATTACGGAGCATCTTGATGCTAATAATCTTTTAATCCCGAACCAACATGGATTCATGAGGAATCGCTCCTGCCAAACAAACCTGATTGACTTCTACGAGGAGGTTAGCTCTCGAGTAGATCAGGGGGAACCAGTGGATGTCGTGTATCTCGACTTCTCAAAAGCGTTCGATAGCGTGCCACATAATAGGTTGGTATACAAAATGAGAATGATGGGGCTGGGGGAAAATGTCTGCAAGTGGGTAGCTAACTGGCTAAAGGATAGAAGGCAGAGGGTGGTTATAAATGGAATATACTCAGATTGGGTAAGCGTCACTAGTGGGGTACTACAGGGGTCTGTACTAGGCCCAATGTTATTTAATATCTTTATTAACGACATAGTCAACGGGATAAATAGTAAAATATCAATATTTGCAGATGACACAAAGTTATGTAAAACAATTAATACAAAAGAGGACAGTGCAGACCTACAGAGGGATTTGGATAAGCTGGGTATGTGGAGCATTAAATGTCAAATGAGGTTTAACGAGGAGAAATGTAAGGTCATACATATGGGAAGAAAAAATGGAAGTCACCAGTACTCACTGAATGGGAAATCATTGGGGAATTCAGAGATGGAGAAGGACTTGGGCATCTTGATTGATAGCAAACTAAATTGGAGTGCCCAAAGTCAGGCCGCTGCTGTAAGGGCAAACAGGGTAATGGGATGTATCAGAAGATGTATAGCTGCAAAGGATGAGAACATTGTTCTTCCACTGTACAAAGCACTGGTCAGACCACACTTGGAATACTGTGCTCAGTTATGGGCCCCAATATATAGAAAGGATATAAATGAGCTTGAAAAGGTACAAAGGAGGGCAACAAAATTAATAAGGGGCATGGAAGGACTGCAATACCCAGAGAGGTTGGCAAAACTAGGACTATTCAGCCTGGAAAAGAGAAGGTTGAGGGGGGACATAATAAATGTGTACAAATATGTTAGGGGACAGTATAGAGACCTTGCCAGGGATTTGTTCAAAAGGAGGAATATTACGGTAACAAGAGGGCATTCACTAAGACTGGAAGAGAAAAGGTTTCAGCACCAGCATAGGAAGGGGTTCTTTACGGTAAGAGCAGTGAGAATATGGAATTCACTGAGTGAGGAGACGGTAATGTCGGATTCACTACACCAGTTCAAGCGGGGACTGGATGCATTTCTAGATACCAGGCAGATTTCAGCATATACTTAAAAATAAAATAAAATAGTAGGTTGATACAGGGATTTATTCTGACTGCTGGTTTCAGAGTCGGGAGGGAATTTTTCCTCAGGTGAAGATTGGCCAAATCATTTGGGGTTTTTGCCCTCCTCTTTATCAACTTTAGCAATTACAGAACTAACAGGTCTAACTTGATGGACGCAAGTCTTTATTCGGCTTTACAAACTATGTTACTATATATGTTACTATGTCGTGGTCAGATGGCTTTTACACTGTTTTGATCAAAATAGTGTCTATTTACTTTTTTACTTACTGCAGGGTAGTTTTTCATTTTGATTTATTTTATGACTTGTCTATTCCCTCTGAACAGGTAGAACCCAGTTTTCTCTTGACCGCCCTGCTCTTTACTTATCGTCATTTTTGGGATCTTTGGTCTAGATAACTCACAGTCGTTATCAAACAACTCTATACAACCCCCAACTTACCACTCACTTGAGTGAATAGGGTTGAACTACAATGCTAGATGAAATCTATGAACAAGAGTGGCACTGTTTCAGAAGAAAAATGCTTTTCTAATCTCAGAAATATGTAAATGCTTGAAAAAAAATGATAATACGTAACTGAGCACAAATATAACCCTGTCCCCTCTTAGTGATTATATGACTAAAGATCACATGGTTTTTAATAGAATATTGCTGACAGCAAAAATAATATTTTTTTAGGTTTCTATATAAAAAAACCCACATTTTTATATTTTTTTAAAATTTCACTTAAATCATTTTTGCAGATACATTTCTTTAAAGAACCATGCAATATTGGCAAGATTTTCCTTTTACAAATTGTCCATATTCTGTAGCTAGTATAGTATAAGCTGGCTGCTGACCAGAACTTTCTTATGCACCCGAGAACAAATTTTCCATAGACGTACTGTACATAATAAATTAACACGAGCTGCAAATTAGCCAAAGCGCTGACATCAGCTCAAGATATCTTAATGCCTGATAAACAGTCCATGGGCGAATTAGGGTGAAATTTGTTTTCAATGGTCTATAAGTATGTGCCCTCTATCCCTTGATAAAAGTAAAATGAATGTCTCAAGCTCTGCCCACGGAAAGTAATCACAGCGACTTGAGATCCCCCTCACACTTCAGAGCAGCACGGTCTTAATCTCTGATGTAAGAAAGTAACAAGTCCAATAAACTCTCTTAATTAACTGAAATTTCCTAAGACTTTCATTAATAGATCACAAGGAGGACAACGTGGAGCATGTCACTTAGTTTCCTCGCCCTCCTTTTCTGTATTAATATATTACCAGCTGGTCTTGGCTGCCGTTCAGTCTCCGATGGATTTAAAAACCACCCTCTTGTTCCCTGTTCACAGCTTCTTCAACTTCATTGGCCATCACTGAGCTTCCTTTATTTTCCCAAACCATCAGTGAATTAATCACTTTTAAATATAACAACTTAGCTCATTTATAAACATGCGATACCGTTGTAATAACTCAGTCGAAGCAGAGATGTATCTAGGTTTTCAGGCACCCGGGGCAAGAATTCAGCTTATGCCCCCCCCACACACACACACCCTTCTCAATCTGTTTGAGTAGTTGTGATGAGACTGCTTATATGCTGACGAGCTGCTTTTCCTGATTCTCTCAATGTTCTGTGAAATACTACTGCCCCTGCTTCACCGAAAAGAAAAAAGAGAAGCTAGTTGTCATGTGACTGTACTGTACGTATGAAAATTGCATATGAGTGGTCATGTGATGACTGCTGGAACCAGCAAGCAGAGCTAAGTCCTGACAGTGAGCATATTATACACTGTTAGGATTGAACATGCTAAAGTGGTTAATGTTATATTTAAAAGAGAGTCCAGGTTTGTGATGAAAGTTTGGAGTCACTCTAGGTGACTGCACATTTCTAAATGCTCACAACGCACGCTCCACATAATGTCAGGATCCTCTGATGTCGGCGGCAAGAGTGAATAGTCATGTGAGTGCAAGTAAGCAATTTGCATACTTCCGGCCACATTCTAACTAGACATGTCAGGCCTCGCTCAATTCACTTGTATTGAGCGAGACCACGCATGTCTAGTTGGCACGTGACTGCTTGTATGCAAATCGCATACTTGCAGTGCATAACCTCTTGCTCTCACCGCTCGTACCAGAGATTCCTGGCAGCATGAAATGAGTTCTCTGTAAGGATTCAGAAGTCTGCAGTTTAACATTGTAACTGCTGATTTTCATCACAAACTTGGACAACCCCTCATCGAATAAATAAGACATAAATAGAAACCTAGTAACTCTTAACTTGTCAGACAGCACAACACTTTATTTAGAGAGTGGCCGATTCCCACTCCAGGGGACGGAAAAATGCAGCCGCCGAGGAGACAAGTTGGACCGACGCATCAGGTGGCCCGATGGCTCTCCACCTAGATACGCCCTTGATCAAAGGATTAATATTTTTCATGTAACATGGACCATACAAACCACACAGCAAGGGGTTGTGCAAAAGTAAATAGTTCTGTTACGCCCAAGTTTATGAAGGTCGAAATTTCATACTCACTGTACTGTATGACCCCCTAATCCAGTGTTTTAATGAGGACATATAACAACTCCACTACAATGGCCCTTACATCTAGTAAGGGGTTCTTATTTCGACCATGTTTTCCATAAATTTTAAGGTGCGTAAAGATAACTAACATGAGATTGTCATTGACCTCGTTTACGAGCCATACGATGAATAGAAGTCTCAGCAGATATAGGAATTTTAAGATGTTTTTGAGTATTTACATGTGTACCTTAGGAATTTTTGTACTTGTAACATTTTATTGTCTTGAAAGTGTATGTTTTCTCAAAGACAAACAGACACCGGTTTTGTTTGCCACAGCGCTTGATTAGATCTTATGTACCCAACGACATAAGACTATCTTAGAATATATCTTAGAAAAAAATTATAAAAAAACGAAATCAAGAAATATTTAATAAATAGAGGCCCAAAAGAGCATTCTTTGCTCATAATCTGGTGCACAATAAGGAACAATATTAAGCTCTGCATTGGAACTTATATATAGGTCAACAGTTATATGATAAATATTTCCCCTAGAAGCTCTGTGATTCTGGAGGGAACTCGATCTGATATTCAGTACTGTGTAAAAGTTTTAGACAGGTGTGGAAAAAATGCTGCAAAATAAGAACGTTTTCAAAAATATAAGCGTTAATAATTTATATATGTACATCTATTAACATAATGCAAAGTGAATGAACTAAACGAAAATCTAATTCAAATCAATATTTGGTGTGACCACTCTTTGCCTTCAAACAACATCAAAGCATCAATTCTTCTTGATCACTGGATTGCAGTTTTTTAAGGAACTCTGCAGGAAGGTCATTCCAAACATCCTTGAGAACTAACCACAGATCTTCTGTGGATGTTGCCTCTTCAAATAATCCCGGACAGACTCGATGTTGTTGAAATCAGGGCTCTGTGGGGCCGGATCATCACTTCCAGGACTTCTTGTTCTTCTTTACTCTGAAGATAGTTGTTAATGACATTGGCTGTATATTTGGAGTCATTGTCCTTCTGCAGAATAAATTTGGAGCCTAATCAGATGCCTCTCTGATGGTATTGCATCATGGATAAGTATATTCCTGCATTTGTCAGCATTGAGGACACCAAGAAGTGGGCAACTTTAAGGACTGTAGAAGTTGGTCAAGAAAACTTTGTGCAGCAGATGAAAGACGTGTCCATGTCTATCTTCCTTAGAAGTCTGATGATGTTCAACAGTGCCATCAGCTCAGAACTGGAAGAAACCAATAGGATTGAGTTACATCCATCCATTGTTTGAAGAAGTCTGACCATAAGATGCCTTCATGGTAGAATTAAGTCCAGAGACCATACCTTCATCGTAGAAACAAGGCTGTTATGGGGGCGGTTGCAGACAACTTTAATTTAATGGAACGCAACCGACCCCGGGGTCCGCGATGCAGCCTGGAGGACTGCTGCCGAACACTTTCCGGGTAGAAAGTAAAATAACCAACTTAAATATAAAACCCTTCCGTGTTGCTGCACACGGTAATGGGTATAGCGGTTCGCTCAATCTCCGTTAACAGCACAGGAGATGTGCGACCGGGAAACTAACGGGTATAGCGGTACGCTTGATCTCCATTAACAGCACGGGAGATGTGCGACCGGGAAACTATCTGTAGTCCTGTTACAGCACAGGGACTACAGTGGCGGCGCTAGGATGCGTGTGTGACTACGCCAACGGGTACACGTGCCCCCAGCCGGCGTACTACCGGACTGATGGGCTCAACTCCACGTGGCGAACTGGCGTTAGCCATGCACAGGACGTCTGCAGGCTACTCGGGGTGATAGGCGACCCCTTTGGCTGAGCCAGGCTGCCAGACGAAGCTACCTGCATTTATGGCGCTAACCTGCCTCTATGGAGTTAAACCTGCCTATGCGACCTGTGCTAATCAGCCGAGCGAACTCTGGCTTCGGTTGGCCACGGAGTGAACAGCTAGGGAGCACGTGGAACAGAGTTGTCCACACAGCGGCATCACTTGCTCAAATGATCTGAGCGCGCCGCCATGTTTGTGAACGGGCCTTTTAAAGATTAAGCCCTGCCCCACTGTTGCACCATTGGTGACGACACCTGTGACCAATCAGGCGGTGCCAAGTCACCGGATCAGCTGGTTCCTGAACCACCAATCACGGTCCGCCACGTCACGGGCATGCTCAGTGCGGCGCATCTCGGACTTAGGCTGCCAGAGCCCTGACTCCCTCCGCAAACCTATACTTCATAGTGCTAGGGACAAACACCTGAGATACAATCCGAGTATCTCGTGCACTAGCTAGGCGTTGGGACTGAAGGAAATGCTGTGCAACATCAGCCTTGGCTGGACCTGAATGGGAAACCACAGAATCCTCAGATGGCTCTGAACCCATTTCAGATCCAGCAAATGCCCGACGTCTAACAAGGCCACATGACTCAACTATATATGAAAGTAGAGGAACTGGGATGCAGAAAAATGGCAGTAGGTGCTCTGGATTGATGAGTCAAAAAGTGAAATATTTATCTGTAACAAAAGGCATTTTGTTCTTGAAGTGCTGGAAAGTGGTCCAATAATGATTGTCTGCATGTAACAGTGAAGCATGGTGGAGGGTTCCTGCAAGTTTGGAGCTGCATTTCAGAAAATTGAGTTGAGGATCTTGTAAGGATTAATGGTGTCTTCAATGCTGAGATAAATATTAATCATGCGATACTCCAAATTCATTTTTTAGCTGGACAGTGCCCCCAAGAACAAAGATTTGTGGTTAGTCATTCATAATATTTAGAATAACCTCCCTGCCAAGTTCCTTCAAAAACTATGTGCGTGAATACCCAGAAAAATTGATGCTTTGATGTTGTTTTGAAAGTAAAAGGTGTTCACATCTAATATTGATTGGGTTTAAATTTCTCTTTTGTTCACTCACTTTGCACTTTGCTAATATGACAATTATATATACAGTTATATGAAAAAGTTTGGGCACCCTTATTAATCTTAAGCTTAATGTTTTATAAAAATTGGTGTTTTTGCAACAGCTATTTCAGTTTGATATATGTAATAACTGTTGGACACAGTAATGTTTCTGCCTTGAAATGAGGTTTATTGTACTAACAGAAAATGTGCAATCTGCATTCAAACAAAATTTGACAGGTGCATAAGTATGGGCACCCTTATCATTTTCTTGTTTTAAATACTCCTACCTACTTTTTACTGACTTACTAAAGCACTTTTTTTTGGTTTTGTAACCTCATTGGGCTTTGAACTTCATAGCCAGGTGTATGCAATCATGAGAAAAGCTACTTAAAGTGGCCACTTGCAAGTTGTTCTCCTGTTTGAATCTCCTCTGAAGAGTGGCATCATGGGCTCCTCAAAACAACTGTCACATGATCTGAAAACAAAGATTATTCAACATAGTTGTTCAGGGGAAGGATACAAAAAGCTGTCTCAGAGATTTAACCTGTCAGTTTCCACTGTGAGGAACATAGTAAGGAAATGGAAGAACACAGGGACAGTTCTTGTTAAGGCCAGAAGTGGAAGGCCAAGAAAAACATCAGAAAGGCAGAGAAGAAGAATGGTGAGTAGTGTTGAGCCACCCCCGTAGTGTTCGAGTTCGGTTCGTCGAACACCCGTGTGTTCGCCGAACTGTTCGTCGAACTGTTCGTCGAACACCTTCGAACACCGTTAAAACCAATGGCAGGCAAACAAAAACACATAGAAACACATAGAAAACACCTTCAAAGGTGTCCAAAAGCTGACAAACTGCTCAGAAGACACAACTAACACATGGAAAAGTGACAAGTACATATAGTCATGCGAAAAGAAAAGAGGTGGAGGAGTAAAAGGAGGGGGAGACACAGATATAGGCATGTCATGCCCTTCTAAAATCCAAAAAGTGAGAAGCCGAGACGGCCAGTCCCCTCCTGCTCGTGCCACCTCCGTGTCGCCGGGTTTGTGCCAGAGCCGCGGTGAACCCTGACGGCCAGCCCCCCTCTCCCAATACTGGTGCCTGTCCGCTGGTGGGTCGAGAGAGCCCCCCTGTGGTGGAGGCAGCTCTAAGCTTTTTAATTTAAATTGTCCCTCTAATTTGAATGAATACACTTTAAATCCATTTACAAGGATCTATTGGAGGGCAAGTCTCATGCCAGCAGCCGCGTAATTCCAGCTCCAGTAGCGTCCACTAAAGCTGCTGCAGTTAAAAAGCTTTTATAAGGATCGAGCTCGGCTGTCCACCGCAAGGCATCCTAGTGCCAGTCCCAGCCCCTATGCCTTGGGGTGCCTCCTGATGCTCTTCACTAAGTATCCCGTGGTCCCGAAGCATTTCCTTTGAAAAAATTAAGTGTCCAAACTACAGGTGGTGTAGCTTGCTTAACAGCCGGGATAATCCGCTGACTACCAGACACTGCTACTAGGCACAAAGTATTTCCTGGGCTAGATGCAGTTAAAAATTTGTAAGTAGATACTCTCGTTGGATGCTGAGAAAGCATTCCATAGAGTCTCCTGGCACGCCATATATGATTCTCTTAAAAAGCTTGGGGTAGGGGTCTAGGGGACCCTTTTATAGGATAGTGATATCTCACTCTCAGATAAGGATGGAGTGTGGATCAGGACCCGACACCTGCATGCATTACACCACATTGCCGTGGGGCAGGGCGACCAATATGCCCCTGAGATGGGCACGACAGTCCCTGTCCCTGGCTGGAGTGGGGGGAGGGAACACTGAGGAAGGGGAACCCTGCAGTGCAGGAGCAGGGAGGAAGCAGTTCCTGGGTGCATTGAGAAGGGAGTATAAAAGGTGGGCACCATCTTAGTTCAGTGCAGAGAAGTCTGAGCAGAAGTGGCAGGGAGCAGGGGCTCTGCATGAGCTCTGCTCCGGAGGCGGGCCTAGTAACAGAGGCCCAGGCCTGCAAGAGGGAGAAGGAAGGAAGAGGAGCGGAGAAGGCTCCAGGAACGAGGAATGAAGGAATCCCAGGGGTGCGGACGGGCGAGTCGCCACCGCACGCCCGAATCCACCTGCGTGGAGGGGTCAGGCCAAAGGGGGAGACCGGTCCCCGAACTAGTGGAGGCAGGAAACGACCCTCAGCTAGAAACCGGAGGCTCTGACATTTTATGTGGCGCAGCCCCTTGCTCCACCCGCTAGGAAGGCACCACATAGGGTCAGGGAAACTGGCGCCAAGTTTACCAAGAGGAGGCCCGAGGCAGCCGGACAGAAGTGTTGGTAAGAAAGGCCAGACAAAGGACACACAAAGGGGGTCCTGTGAAGCGCTCCAAAGTTATCTGGGAGTTGTCTGAGCCCCTCACCTGGTGAGCACAGTACGACGTGGGCAGCCGTTACCTGCAGACGTGGTCTGGATAATAAGAACTGTGAGTAAAGGCCCTGAACTGCATCACTGACTCCGTGTCGTTACTGCTGCTGCCCTGCACCATCACCCCCATCCTCCGCATACACTGCCCTGAGGCTATACTCCTCCCGTGGGGAGTTATGCTACGCTCTGCTGCACCCACAACACCAGCCTTAGCGGTCTGCCCTGTAGCGGCGGTTCACTCTGACCGCAATCCACGGGTGGCGTAGTCGGACATTTAAACATCAAAACCACATAAATAGTTCCGCCACTGGTTTTAACGCCCTGAGCCACGGAACCGGATCGCCGCCACGAAGACTACAACCACCAGCATCCATCAAAAAGGGTCCGGCTCCGGGTGTCCCAAGGCCCAGGGGGTGCGTCAGAACATTTTCATCACCTTTCACAATCACCAATGGGACAAGGCAGGGATGTCCTCTGTCCCCTCTCTTATACATCCTAGTGACGGAGCACCTGCTCTCATCAATTCGCCATAACCCCAATATTAGGTGGATTGAGGTGGGAGGCACCGAGTACAAGTGCTCTCTATTTGCTGATGATGTCCTAGTATATATCACTCAATCACATATATCCATCCCTGCTGTTATGGCTGAAATAGATCACTTTGTTACATGGTAAAATTTTAAAATCAATGCAGCGAAGTCTGAGGCCCTCGATGTCTCCCTCCCTAAATCCATATAGGAGTCCATCCAGTCCAACTTTTCCTTTGCCTGGCCCTCACAGGGTATCAAATACTTAGGAATTCCTATTCATAGAGACCTCTCCCATCTATGTTATCTTAATTTTGGGCCCTTTATTGAACAATTCCATACAGACCACGGTTGGCAAGTTAGAACTGTAAGATTCACTACGTGAACCACTGGTGTTTTGTGGAAAAGCACATGTACACCGCGTTCCAAATTATTATGCAAAAAGTGTTTAGGAGTGATAAGGGAAGAATTTGTTTGTTTGTCAGTTAAACTCATTGATGGTGATGTGTGTCAGGGCTCTTTATATCACTGTAAGCAATTGCAGACACCTGTGCTAATTAGTTTGGCAGGTGTGTCCAATGAAAGGCAAGACTACTTAAGAAGGCTCTCTCACATTATTAAGCAGCCTACATTTTCTGCCAAAATGGGAAAGAAAAAGGATGTGTCGGCTGCTGAGAAGCAACAAATTGTGGAGTGTTTAGGTCAAGGCATGACTACAATCAACATTGTGCGATGATCAGGATGAAGTGTCTTGGCAATCAAGAAGTATGTAGCTGATTCACAGTACACACGTGTGCGTGCTGATAAGGGCAAATTGAGGACTCTTTCCTACAGGCAATTACATCAGGTTGAAAGAGCAGCGGCAAAAAAGCCTTGTCATAGCAGCAGACAAGTTTTTGAAGCTGCTTGTGCCTCCAACGTCCCCCGAACAACAAGATGCAGGGTCCTTCAGAGGTTTGCAGCTGTGCATACGCCATCCTGTCGACCTCCTCTATCCACTTCACACAAGCAGAAACGGCTCCAGTGGGCCAAACATTACATGAAGACTGATTTCAAAACTGTTTTGTTCACGGATGAGTGCCGTGCAGCGCTCGATGGTCCAGATGAATGGAGTGGAGGATGGCTGGTTGATGGACACCCCACGCAAACACGGCTACAGCGCCAACAAGGAGGAGGTGAAGTAATGTTTTGGGCTGGAATCATGGGGAGAGAGATTGTCGGCCCCTTTAGGATCCCTGAAGGCGCTAAAGATGAACTCCATAATGTATGTGGATTTTCTCAAACAGCACTTCCTGCCATGGTTCAAGAAGAAGAACCGTGTATTTCACAGCAAGATCATTTTTCTGCATGATAATGCACCATCTCATGCTGCACATAAAACATCTGCATCTCTGGCTGATATGGGCATAAAAGGGGACAAACTTATGGTGTGACCCCCATGCTCCCCTGACCTCTACCCCATTCAGAACCTTTGGAGCATCATTAAAAGGAGTGTCTATGATGGCGGGAGGCAGTTCACATCTAAGCAACAGCTCTGGGAGGGTATTCTGTCCTCATGCAAAACAATTGAAGCAGAAACCATCCAAAACCTGACAAATTCAATGGACGAGAGAGTTCAGAAGCTCCTTTCGAACAAGGGGTCCTATGTGAAAATGTAACATCACCTAGAATAAAGTTTTGAGTTGAAAACTGTTTGATTTCAATTTCTAACAACCTGCTAATGCTTATAATTTAAAAAATGACCATTTTTTTGGTCTTTATTAAAATGAAAAGGTTGATCGAAAAGTTTGGGGGATCTAAGAGTGTGGCAACCCAGTAGTCATGATTACTTCGAATTCTGACAATATGAGGGTCATGCTGCAGGTAGTGCAGCAAGAAGGCACTTATGTGTCTTGCGCATCTCGGAGCCCCAAAATTATTTTCCGGGCTAGATGCAGCTAAAAATTATTTTTAATTTTAAATCTGGTGAAGCTTATTATAGATGGCCTAATAGGATCAGTGCTGCACACTGCTACAAAGCCCAAATTATTTTCCAGTCAAGATACAGATAAACATGATTAGTAATTTGAAAGCTTAAAACGGTTGGTAGGGTGATTTTAACCAATCATCAAGCTTTTACTCTCCCCAGGATGACACAGGGGTAGAAAAGTCGTTTCGGATCCATGATTTGTTCATCTTTATGAACGTGAGTCTGTCTACATTATCAGTGGAGAGCCGCGTGCGCTTATCTGTCAGCACACCACCAGCAGCGCTGAACACACGTTCAGACAGAACGCTGGCTGCGGGGCATGACAAGATCTCCAAGGCGTAAGTGGCTAGCTCCGGCCATTTATCCAGATTGGAAGCCCAAAAAGAGCAAGGGTCCAGTGACACAGTCGTGGCTTCAATGTTTACTTGGAGATACTCCTGTACCATCGTCTCTAGGCGTTGACTATGTGTCAGACTTCTTGTCTCCTGTGGCCTTGCAAAGGATGGGCTAAAAAAGTGGTGAAATGATTCCGCAAAATTGATGTTACCAGCAGATACTGTGGTTCTGTTACGGTTTGAGTGCTGAACACTTGACGGTCCCACGGTTGGCAAGTTGGAACTGTGAGATTCACTACGTGCACCACTGGTATTTTGTGGAAAAGCACATGTAAGATTCTGCAACAATCTCTGCTGATACTCCTGCATGCGTGCATCCCTTTCTATGGCAGGAATAATTTCTGCAAGTTTACTTTTGTACCGGGGATCTAACAGTGTGGCAACCCAGTAGCCAGGATTATTTCTAATTCTCACAATTCGAGGGTCATGTTGCAGGTAGTGCAGCAAGAAGGCACTCATGTGTGTTGCGCATCCAGGAGCACCAAGTCCCTGTTGTGTTGGTGGCGAGGTAACAATCATGCTTCCTTCCTCTGTCCTCTCCCCCCAACCTCGCACAACAGAAATGTGATCAAGGTCTCCCTCATCTGATGAGTCTTCCATCAGTTCGTCCTCCACTTCTTCCTGGGCTCCTGCACCTTCCTCACTAGTTTGGCTGCTACCATGCGCCCTGGTAAAATCATCTCCCCCACCCTCACATGCCTGCCGCCCTGGTGCTGCCGACCGTCTGGACCTTGCAGATGTTAGCCCTTCCGCATACAACTCCTCCTCCTCTACTTCCTCCACCTCCTCTTGTGCCACCACCTGACTCCGAATTCTGTTTAACATGTGCTCCAGCATGTAAATCACCGGAATAGTCATGCTGATAATGGCATCGTCAGCACTAAACATCTTCGTCGCCATTTCAAAACTGTGCAGAAGGGTGCATAGGTCCCTGATCTGAGACCACTCCTCCAGCGTGATTTGCCCCACCTCTGAATCTCGTTGGCCCAGGCTATACGTCAGAACGTATTGCACCAGGGCTTGTCGGTGCTGCCACAGTCGCTGCAACATGTGCAGAGTTGAATTCCACCGGGTAGGCACATCGCATTTTAGCCGGTAAAGTGGCAGGCCCAACGACTTCTGTAGAGATGTAAGTCGCTGAGCTGCGGGATGCGAACGGCGGAAGTGAGCACACAGCGACCGTGCCCTCTGCAGAAGGCCATCTAGTCTGGGATAGTGGGCTAAAAATTGCTGGACAACCAGGTTCAACACGTGAGCCATACAAGGCACGTGTGTGACATTGCCCCGGCGAAGGGCCGCACCCAGGTTTGCAGCATTGTCGCACACGGCCTTCCCTGGTTTCAGGTCCAGTGGAGACAACCATTCATGAAATTGGTTCTCCAGAGCTGACCACAACTCCTCAGCTGTGTGACTCACATTTCCCAGACATTTCAGTGTAAAAACCGCCTGATGACGTTGAGCCCTACTGCCAGCATAGTAAGGAGGTGTGCAGGATCCCTTCTGCGCAGTTAGAAAGCTTGTGGCATGACGAGACAGGCTTTGGGTGCAGGTGGAAGACCGAGAGGAGGTTGAGGAGGCAGAAGCAGTGGAGGAAAAATGACATAAAGAGGATTGACGCACAACTCGTGGGGACGGCAAGACTTGGACAGCAGCCCCTTGTCCTGCTGTCACCATAGTTACCCAGTGCCCAGTCAGCGACATGTAACGCCCCTGTCCATGCCTACTCGTCCAAGTGTCTGTGGTGAAATGCACCCTGTCACACACAGAGTTTCTCAAAGAAGCGGTGATGTTGTGTGCGACATGCTGGTGGAGCGCAGGCACACCTTTCTTTGAGAAGTAGTGCCGACTGGGCATCTGGTACTGGGGCACTGCGACGGACATAAGGTCTCGAAAATCCTCTGTGTCCACCAGGCGGAAAGGCAGCATTTCTGTAGCCAAGAGCTTGCAGATGGTGAAATTCAACCTCTTAGCTTTCTCATGGCTAGGAGGAAATGGTCTTTTACTTGTCCACATCTGAGGGACCGAGGGCTGGCTATTGTGCTTAGACGGGGTTGATAAGGGTGTCCCCGGCAAACTGCCGGTCTGTGAGGAAGATGCAGGCGGACATGTTAGGTTGCCTTGATCCAAAGGTGGTGCTATCGATGTCGGACAGCGCTCAAGACCAGCTGGTGTTACCACCTCCAAAGAAAATGATGACCTGCCAATCACGCTGGCTGTTGCGGGTAAAGAGGTGGCAGGTCTGCGCCCCAAAACAGGTGTGACTGCTGTCCCCCCAGTCACAGAGGATGAAGAGGCCGCGGATGCACAAGATATGGCAGACGGTGGTTGGCCCGGCCGGCTAGACCGCATTGTAGCACACTGAGCTTCCCACTGCAACTTATGCTTCATGTCCATGTGCCGGTTCATGCATGAAGTACTCAAACTATGTATTTTTTGGCCTCTACTTAGCTTTTGCTGACAAATGTTACAGATAACACGAGTTGGGTCATCTTTATCGATCTGAAAAAATGCCCAGGCTATGCAAGGCTTAGCACCCATGCGACCTGAAGAGCCACCACGACTTGTGGTGAGAGGCAGAGTTGTGTTTGAGGATGCAGTTGTTGACGTGCTTCCAGTACTACGTCTCTGTCCAGGAAGGCGCAACCTGACCTCGTCGTCACTAGCATCTTCCTCCACCTCCTCTGCTGACCTCATCTCTTGGCTGACTGTGGGTTGACAGTAAGTGGGATCTCCGACCTCATCATCATCACCCTGTGCGTTATCACACCCGTCGTCCTCAGAGCCAACCTGTTCCTGCCCTGACAAAAAACTAAAGTTGTCGCTCCAATCAGGTATTTGAGTCTTATCATCGTCTTCCTCATTGTCTCCACCAACAGGAGTTACAGTTTGGGAATGAGGGTCTACATTATGGTCAGAACCTTCTGCGTCTGGTCCTGGATCCGACTCATAAAGATTCTGGGCATCAGTGCAGATCATTTCCTCGTCTGGATTCACAGAAGCGCTGGAGTCGACCTCTGATTCCCAGGCTATAGTATGAGTAAACAGCTCTGCAGACTCAACCATCTGTTCTACCTCATACTCAGACGGGCAGCTGGAGATTTGGGAGCTGTGAGGAAGCAAGTGCGATTTGGGTGACACCTTTGAGGACTGGAGTATTTGTGATGTTGAAGTTGATGTGGAGGAGAGCCCACTTAAAGGAGCACTTGATATCCGTTGAAGCACCTGCTGTTTTTGTGCCTCATCTGGAATTTGTAGCGATTGGCGTGGCCGTAAGAAAGGGATCTTATCACATTGTCCGCTAAAAGAAGTAGACATTTTAGTTTGGCTGGAAGATGGTCTTTCTTCTGCACCTACCCCACGGACACAACCTTTTTTCCCCTTCCCAACACGCCTATTCCCCTTTCCACCAGCAGCAGGCCTTTTTCCACTCATTTTGGTGGTTAACTAATTCACAACTCTGGAGTTGTTTGCACAAAAAAACAATGGATGGTAACCGAGCAGAGCTGAGTGGCCAAACTGTGGTATTAGGCCAAAACTATTGGCTGGGTTAGATGCAGAAAAAAATTATTTTTAATTTGCAACCTGATGGAGGTCAGTATAGATGGACTAATAGACCAAGTCCCACACACCGCTAGAAGCCCAAATATTTTTTCAGAGCTAGATGCAGAAAATTTTTTTATTCAATTTGCAACCTGATGGAGGTCAGTATAGATGGACTAATAAACCAAGTCCCACACACTGCTAGAAGCCCAAATATTTTTTCAGAGCTAGATGCAGAAAAAAATTATTTTTAATTTGCAACCTGATGGAGATCAGTATAGATGGACTAATAGACCAAGTCCCACACACCGCTAGAAGCCCAAATATTTTTTCAGAGCTAGATGCAGAAAAAAATTATTTTTAATTTGCAACCTGATGGAGGTCAGTATAGATGGACTAATAGACCAAGTCCCACACACCGCTAGAAGCCCAAATATTTTTTCAGAGCTAGATGCAGAAAAAAATTATATTCAATTTGCAACCTGCTGGACGTCAGTATAGAAGGACTAATAGAACAAGTCCCACACACTGCTAGAAGCCCAAATATTTTTTCAGAGCTAAATGAAGAAAAAAATTATTTTTAATTTGCAACCTGATGGAGGTCAGTATAGATGGACTAATAGACCAAGTCCCACACACTGCTAGAAGCCCAAATATTTTTTCAGAGCTAAATGCAGAAAAAAATTATTTTTAATTTGCAACCTGATGGAGGTCAGTATAGATGGACTAATAGACCAAGTCCCACACACCGCTAGAAGCCCAAATATTTTTTCAGAGCTAGATGCAGAAAATTTTTTTATTCAATTTGCAACCTGATGGAGGTCAGTATAGATGGACTAATAGACCAAGTCCCACACACTGCTAGAAGCCCAAATATTTTTTCAGAGCTAGATGCAGAAAAAAATTATTTTTAATTTGCAACCTGATGGAGGTCAGTATAGATGGACTAATAGACCAAGTCCCACACACTGCTAGAAGCCCAAATATTTTTTCAGAGCTAGATGCAGAAAAAAATTATTTTTAATTTGCAACCTGATGGAGGTCAGTATAGATGGACTAATAGAACAAGTCCCACACGCTGCTAGAAGCCCAAATATTTTTTCAGAGATAAATGAAGAAAAAAATTATTTTTAATTTGCAACCTGATGGAGGTCAGTATAGATGGACTAATAGACCAAGTCCCACACACTGCTAGAAGCCCAAATATTTTTTCAGAGCTAGATGCAGAAAAAAATTATTTTTAATTTGCAACCTGATGGAGGTCAGTATAGAAGGACTAATAGACCAAGTCCCACACACCGCTAGAAGCCCAAATATTTTTTCAGAGCTAGATGCAGAAAAAAATTATATTCAATTTGCAACCTGCTGGAGGTCAGTATAGAAGGACTAATAGAACAAGTCCCACACACTGCTAGAAGCCCAAATATTTTTTCAGAGCTAAATGAAGAAAAAAATTATTTTTAATTTGCAACCTGATGGAGGTCAGTATAGATCGACTAATAGACCAAGTCCCACACACTGCTAGAAGCCCAAATATTTTTTCAGAGCTAGATGCAGAAAAAAATTATTTTTAATTTGCAACCTGATGGAGGTCAGTATAGATGGACTAATAGACCAAGTCCCACACACCGCTAGAAGCCCAAATATTTTTTCAGAGCTAGATGCAGAAAATTTTTTTATTCAATTTGCAACCTGATGGAGGTCAGTATAGATGGACTAATAGACCAAGTCCCACACACTGCTAGAAGCCCAAATATTTTTTCAGAGCTAGATGCAGAAAAAAATTATTTTTAATTTGCAACCTGATGGAGGTCAGTATAGATGGACTAATAGACCAAGTCCCACACACTGCTAGAAGCCCAAATATTTTTTCAGAGCTAGATGCAGAAAAAAATTATTTTTAATTTGCAACCTGATGGAGGTCAGTATAGATGGACTAATAGAACAAGTCCCACACGCTGCTAGAAGCCCAAATATTTTTTCAGAGATAAATGAAGAAAAAAATTATTTTTAATTTGCAACCTGATGGAGGTCAGTATAGATGGACTAATAGACCAAGTCCCACACACTGCTAGAAGCCCAAATATTTTTTCAGAACTAGATGCAGAAAAAAATTATTTTTAATTTGCAACCTGATGGAGGTCAGTATAGATGGACTAATAGACCAAGTCCCACACACCGCTAGAAGCCCAAATATTTTTTCAGAGCTAGATGCAGAAAAAAATTATATTCAATTTGCAACCTGCTGGAGGTCAGTATAGAAGGTCTAATAGAACAAGTCCCACACACTGCTAGAAGCCCAAATATTTTTTCAGAGCTAAATGAAGAAAAAAATTATTTTTAATTTGCAACCTGATGGAGGTCAGTATAGATGGACTAATAGACCAAGTCCCACACACTGCTAGAAGCCCAAATATTTTTTCAGAGCTAGATGCAGAAAAAAATTATATTCAGTTTGCAACCTGATGGAGGTCAGTATAGATGGACTAATAGAATGATGCTATGCCCAAAAGATTTTACTTCACTAGGTGCAGTAAAAAAATTGGTATTCTATACACAGGTGGTATATCTTGCAACACAGATAGGCTACTCCACTGACTAACACACTCTGCAATAGGCCAAAAAGGATTAGCTTTGCTAGATTCAGCCAAATGCTGTGAAAAAAACTTGCACAGCACTGGCACAGACCTGCCTGGCAAAAACTGATAGGAACTGATGTAACCTAGTCCTGAAAAGGACTCCAATTACAATTAGTCTTTACTCCCACAATCTATCTATTTAAGAGCACAGACCTTCCTGATAAAAGTCGTAGGAAATGCTGTAACCTAGTCCTTAAAAGGACTGCAATCACAACTATTCCCTACTCCCAAGCTATCTGTATATTTGTGCGAAAATTGGCTTGAAATTAACAAGGTATAGCTCACACAGCAACAGCGGTGCCGTCTAACACGCAGCTGCAGCAGTGAGAAAATGGTGGCGACGGGGAAAATGGCTTGGTCTTATAGGGCAAGGACATGTGACATACACTGCCAATCACACATGCCCTTGCTTGTGTGAAAAAAAGCACTTCGCTCCGTGTGTGCGCTGCTGATAGGCTGACAGATTGCACCTCCCCACTGCAAATGCGGGAAAGAGAAAAAAAAATGGAGATCTTCATTGTTCCTGCAGAGATCCATCCCCTGCCCCTCCCCCCGCCCCGCTGTACACTCAAACTGCGTATTAACATTAATTTTCATCATTACTGAGAAAAAATCCAGTTATGATTTTGGTGCACGAACAGTTATCGAACATAACCTCGAACAGCCGAATTTTTCTCAAATTGTTCGTGTTCGCCGACCGGCTCGAACACCGCCCAAAACAGCTCGAATTTGAGATTGGCGAACAGTTCGAGTAGAACAACGCTCATCTCTAATGGTGAGATCAGTCAAGGACAATCCTCAGACCACCTCCAGAGAGCTGCAGCATCAACTTGCTGCAGATGGTGTCACTGTGCATCGGTCAACTATACAACGTACTTTGCACAAGGAGAAGCTGTATGGGAGAGTGATGCGAAAGAAGCCGTTTCTGCAAGCACGCCACAAACAGAGTCGGCTGAGGTATGCAAAATCACATTTGGAGAAGCCAATTTCTTTTTGGAAGAAGGTCCTGTGGACTGATGAAACCAAGATTGAGTTGTTTGGTCATACAAAAGGCGTTATGCATGGCGGCAAAAAAACACAGCATTCCAAGAAAAACACTTGCTAGCCACAGTAAAATTTGGTGGAGGTTTCATCATGCTTTGGGGCTCTGTGGCCAATGCCGGCACCGGGAATCTTGTTAAAGTTGAGGGACGCATGGATTCCACTCAGTATCAGCAGATTGTTGACAATAATGTTCAAGAATCAGTGATAAAGTTGAAGTTACGCAGGGGATGGATCTTTCAGCAAGACAATGATCCAAAACACCGCTCCAAATCTACTCAGGCATTCATACAGAGGAACAATTACAATGTTCTGGAATGGCCATCCCAGTCCCCAGACTTGAATATCATTGAACATTTGTGGGATCATTTGAAGAGGGCTCTCCATACTCAGCGACCATCAAACTTAACTGAACTGGAATTGTTTTGTAAAGAGGAATGGTCAAAAATACCTTCATCCAGGATCCAGGAACTCATTAAAAGCTACAGGAAGCGACTAGAGGCTGTTATTTTTGCAAAAGGAGGATCTACTAAATATTAATGTCACCTTTCTGGTGAGGTGCCCATACTTATGCACCTGTCAAATTTTGTTTGAATGCAGATTGTACATTTTCTGTCAGTACAATAAACCTCATTTCAAGGCAGAAACATTACTGTGTCCAACAGTTATTACATATATCAAACTGAAATAGCTGTTGCAAAAACACCAATTTTTATAAAACATTAAGCTTAAGATTAATAGGGGTGCCCAAACTTTTTCATATGACTGTACTATTAAAAGTAATACTTTTATTTTTGAAAACATTCATGGAAGTTGGAATTTTAATATATGCAATATTTATGGTAAAATGGATGGGTCAACAATGGATGAAAATCAGCTCCAGCTCAAACTGTATAAATGAGACTTGACAGCTGATACAGTGGTGGCCAAAAGTATTGGCACCCCTGCAATTCTGTCAGATAATACTCAGTTTCTTCCTGAAAATGATTGCAATCACAAATTCTTTGGTATTATTATCTTCATTTAATTTGTCTTCAATGAAAAAACACAAAAATAATTGTCCTGAAGCCAAATTGGATATAATTCCACACCAAACCTAAAAAAGGGGGTGGACAAAAGTATTGGCACTGTTTGAAAAATCATGTGATGCTTCTCTAATTCGTGTAATTAACAGCACCTGTAACTTACCTGTGGCACCTAACAGGTGTTGGCAATAACTAAGTCACACTTGCAGCCAGTTAACATGGATTAAAGTTGACTCAACCTCTGTCCTGTGTCCTTGTGTGTACCACATTGAGCATGGAGAAAAGAAAGAAGACCAAAGAACTGTCTGAGGACTTGAGAAACCAAATTGTGAGGAAGCATGAGCAATCTCAAGGCTACAAGTCCATCTCCAAAGAAAGACCTGAATGTTCCTATGTCTTCCGTGCGCAGTGTCATCAAGAAGTTTAAAGCCCATGGCACTGTGGCTAACCTCCCTAGATGTGGACGGAAAAGAAAAATTAACGAGAGATTTCAAGGCAAGATTGTGCGGATGGTGGATAAAGAACCTCGACTAACATCCAAACAAGTTCAAGCTGCCCTGCAGTCCGATGGTACAACAGTGTCAACCCGTACTATCCGTTGGCGTCTGAATGAAAAGGGACTGTATGGTAGGATACCCAGGAAGACCCCACTTCTTACCCAGAGACATAAAAAAGCCAGGCTGGAGTTTGCCAAAACTTACCTGAGAAAGCCTAAAACGTTTTGGAAGAATGTTCTCTGGTCAGATGAGACAAAAGTAGAGATTTTTGGGAAAAAGCATCAACATAGAGTGTACAGGGAAAAAAAAGAGGCATTCAAAGAAAAGAACACGGTCCCTACAGTCAAACATGGCGGAGGTTCCCTGATGTTTTGGGGTTGCTTTGCTGCCTCTGGCACTGGACTGCTTGACCATGTGCATGGCATTATGAAGTCTGAAGACTACCAACAAATTTTGCAGCATAATGTAGGGCCCAGTGTGAGAAAGCTGGGTCTCCCTCAGAGGTCATGTGTCTTCCAGCTGGACAATGACCCAAAACACACTTCCAAAAGCACTATAAAATGGTTTGAGAGAAAGCACTAAAGACTTCTAAGGTGGCCAGCAATGAGTCCAGGCTTGAATCCCATAGAACACCTGTGGAGAGATCTCAAAATGGCAGTTTGGAGAAGGCACCCTTCAAATATCAGGGACCTGGAGCAGTTTGCCAAAGAAGAATGGTCTACAATTCCAGCAGAGCATTGTAAGAAACTCATTGATGGTTACCGGAAGCCGTTGTTCGCAGTTATTTTGGCTAAAGGTTGTGCAACCAAGTATTAGGCTGAGGGTGCCAATACTTTTGTCTGGCCCATTTTTGGAGTTTTGTGTGAAATGATCAATGATTTTATTTTTGCTTCATTCTCTTTTGTGTTTTTTCCTTGCAAGCAAATTAAATGAAGATAATAATACCAAAGAATTTGTGATTGCAATCATTTTCAGGAAGAAACTGAGTATTATCTGACAGAATTGCAGGGGTGCCAATACTTTTGGCCACCACTGTACATGCTGCCCAATCCACGAGCAACATGTATCAGACACTGACTGTGTAATTTCAGCCAGGTATGTCTGACACTAAAAATCTGCAATGTTTCAAACATACTTTATTCGACTGGTTTCCTGTGCGGCTTTTAGACAGGTCCTCGGCAGCCTCTACCCGCCCACTCCACTTGAGTGACAGGTCTCTCCCTATACACACCCGCAACATACCTTGCTGAAATCACAGTTAGATGCTGCTTGTTGATCGGGCACCAGAGTAGCCAACCGTCCAGAAATTCCAGGACAGTCCTTAAAAATAGGGTACTTTTTTGCCCTGTTCGTAATTTTTTTTTTATGATGTCCGTGATTTTTTTTAAGCTGAAAAAACGTATACAGATTATGTTGACTACAATTATCATCATTTTCCAGTCAACAGAGAAAGCAGATAATGTCTTCATAGTTATTGGCTGTATACATGTATCACTGATAATCATAATGGTTTATTATGGTTTTCCAATGTGTTCATAGAAAATATTGTCTATCCGTGATTTTTTGATAAGTTATCCAGAAAAAAATAAAAAGTGATGTTGCCAACCTTGTATGGCACCATGTATCAGCTGTCGAGTTCCCTTTAGAAATGCTTTCACATATTGCAGTGACATGTCAAAAGTTCTGATCATTCCTGGTTCCAAAGCTCCTCCTTTTTGATCCAAAGATTCACTAAGGCAATGACTTGATATTTTGAAACTTTTGACAAGATAGAGCATGTTCACATGAAGTGCTTATGCTTTGTTTTTTCAGTGCATTTTTGTCTTGCAGAAAAATCGTTTTACAGTATCATCAAGGTGAGTGAGATATCTGATGCCATGTTCCAAAAATGTTGAAAAAACATTATATCTTTACATCGTTTTCCGAAAAAAAAAAATTGTGGGAAACGTTCACCGTAAAAGCATTGTATGACTATGGCAGTAGACGCTTTTTGGAATAGACCACTTAGAATGGTGGTACCCAACCAAACTCCAGACCGCACGGCCCCCCCAACAAAAATATGTTTTCAAGATTCCTTAAGTATTGCACAGGTGGTGGAATTTTTATCAAGGCATCAGAAATTGACACAGGTTCTCTCACATGTCCAATACTAAGGAAATCCTGAAAACATGGTCTGTATGGGGACCGTAAGAACTGGAGTTTTGGGAAACACTAATTTAATCTTTTAACCTAAGCAGTATAACAAGCTTAAGAAAACAGTACAATTTTTAATTCAATAAAACAATATTATCTAAAAGAAACATTTTGAAAATGTACTATTTTTTTATTTATGCACATTATTATTATTAGTAGTAGTAGTAGTAGTAGTAGTAGTGGTGGACGTAACGTAGGTTATTACAATTCTTTGGTGAATAGCAGAAAATTATGGCTCAGAATTAGGACTTTTTGCTCCTTTTTTCCTACCCTAGTGAATCTTTACGACGTCTGTTTCTGCTTTTTATTCTGGAAGTAGAGCTGCAGCTAGGAAATGGTTGTAGATTAGATCAATATTTACCTTTTAATTTTGCCCTAAAGGCTTTCCAAATACCGTATAATTGTTTGATGCCAATTGAAAACTAATTGGAAACAAAAGTCTTGTATATTTAGACCTAGTAGCGTATGCTTCTTTTCAAGCGGCTTTGACTTGTGCTGTTGTCTATACAAATATCGGCATATATCAGTTCTGTTCACATTATAGTAGTGATAAATGCTATTGTTTTACAAAGTGTAGAGGCAGAGTGACTAAACAGATGTTTAATACTATTATTAACTTACTATAAACATATATTTGATCAGTTACTTAAAGGGGTTATATAGGGATAAAAAGAGCCCTGCTTTATTTTCAGAAACCGTGTCAGCAGGGGTGTAACGATCATAGTGACAGAGGGTTTGACCACGACCAGGCCCATGCTGGAGGGGGCCCTCTGACGACAGTGGCTATTTCAGTTCTATGGAAAACATCATTATACCAGGATGGGGGACATTATACCAGGATTGGGGACATTATACCAAGAAAGACAGACATTATACCAGGAAGGGGTGCAGGATAGAGGACATTATACCATCATGGGGGACATTATACCAAGAAAGGGAGACATTATATCAGGAAAGGGCCCAGAATGGAGGACATTATACCAGGATGGGGGACATTATTCCTTGAAGGGGACCAGAATGGGGGACATTATAAATGGAAAATGCCCAGGAAGGATGACATTATACCTTGAAGGGGCCTAGGATGGGAGACATTATACCAGGATGTGGGACATTATACCAAGAAGGTGCCAAGGATTCGGGACATTACACCAGGAAGGGGCAAAGGATATGGGACATTATACTTGAAAGGGGCTAGGATGGAGGACATTATATGATGAAGAGACCCAGGATGGAGGACATTATATGATGAAAAGACCCAGGATGGGCAACATTACACCAGGGTGTGGGACATTATACCAGGAAGGGGCCCAGGATGGGGTACATTATTACAGGAAGAGACCCAGGATCGGGGACATTATTATAGGATGAGAGGCATTATTACATGGGGGGGGCAAAAACATGTCTTCATAGGATCTTGAATACTACAAGGGCTCATACATTTGACAAACATGCAGGTGGGGCCCAGGTCCAAATTTTGCACCGGCTCCCATCAGACTCTAGTTACACCAGCGCGTGCCAGGTAACCATTGGACAAGAGTGGTGTACTTTCTAGGTGAAAAGTAAACCTTTATGACCCCCATATACATTAAAATGAAATGGTCTGGTCTTGTGACTAATCCGTCATCTGTCAAATTAATTAGTGTTCATTCGTGGAATGAACTATTGTATGTCGATAGCCCCCAACACATTACAGACTACACTGGCCAATATTGGATTTTTTGGGGAGTGATTAGAGGGGTTGGCCACTACTTTTGTTTATTGAAGACCTATCCTTAAAAGAGTTGTCCACTACTTTCACATTGATGCCCTATCCAAAGAATAGGGCATCAATGTATGATTGCTCGGGGTCCTGCACGCGGCACCCCAACCGATCATCTGTAATTCGTGCTTGCGGCTGCCGCCACCGGCTGGAAGTCCCTACCAGCAGTGCTTGGCCGTCCATCTGTAGTGGCCGTCAGGGGGGTACTAAACATCCGCCTCCCATTCAATTGAATAAGAGGTGGATGTGCAGTAACAAACGCCGGCCACTACAACTTGACGGCCAAGCACCGCAGGTAAGGACTTCCGGCACCGATAGCAGCTGATCAGCAGGGCATAGGGCATCAATGTGAAAGTAGTGGACAACTCCTTTAAGATAGGCCATCAATATCTAATCGATGGGTGTGCAACACTCAGCACTTCCACCAATCACACAACAGCTCTGCATTTCTATGTTGGCAACGGTCAGGTACTGTAGATCCACCCGCTATTTAAATTAATAATTGGTGGATCTGTAGTACTTGAATGGGGACACTATTGTTTTGATGGAGCTGCTGTGTTCTGGCAGCATCCCAGAGCTTCTGGCTGCCACCGGCGCAGGTAACAGGTGATTGATGGGTGCCGGGTGTCATAGAAATGGCTTAGCTTCAGGGAGAAGGACTGATGTGCATAATACACTATCATACTGCACTTTTTTGATATCTTGAAATTTAAATAGTATCTCAGTAAATTCTTTTAGTTGTAATACATTGCAGCTCTGCAGTTATGATTTGACATCTGCTTGACATCTCGCCTTGTTAAAACATTCCAAATGCAGACTGGAAAAATTCTTACATTAGAAAGAAACACACTCTATCTGCAGAAAACAAGACAAATGTTTTGACAATTAACATTCTTTGCAAAAAAAAAATCCCCTGATATTTAAAATGTGATGAAGTAAAATTTTTACAAAAATTTAGTAATTATTTTTTTTTCTCCAAGGCACAATAGAGATAAGCTGAAGAAAATGTTATCACTGTTTTTGTAAACTAAGCCCCACACTATCTTTCCACTAATGATCAAGACTTTGTCTTCCCATAAAGGAAGCCTACTTATGGAGTCAATGGAATTTGAAGTCTCTCAGCAGTAAATCACATCATCAAAAGGTCAAAGTTGTGGTCAATTTCCAGACTAATGATGCTTAAAACAAATAAATACTTGCCTAATACAAGAAATGTAGTCATAAATTTAAGGGTGGCAAAACGTCAAACTGAACTGGCAAAGAAAAACAATAAGGAGAAGATCCAAAATTTGGACCGAATTCTTGAGTTAGTTCTTATTAGAATTAATATGAGACACTTAAAAGGAATGTCCACATTTAATGTTTCAAAAATATTATTAAAAAAATGAAGCATCTTTGCATACTTCTGATTTAAATTTTTTTACCATTTTTTGCCTACAGGTTCCCTGCAGACCTATGTGTTCCCATGTTTACAAATGACAAATTAACCCTGTGTATAGTTTGATCCTATTGTCAATTTTAATTTTTTGAAATTTAAATTAGCAAGAAGTAGGGGACTGATTAAAGCCGTTATCCGGGACTTTGCTTATTTTTTTGTCATGGGACTAAAATCGTACAGACAGATAGTTGCTAAGTAACTGTATGTTCTGCCCAGCATTGATCTCTGCCAACTCAGAGCGGTCTGTGACTGCCTCTGCTGTCGATTCTGCTGCTTCATTTGACCTCACGTCAACAGAGCAACTGTTTCTATTCCGCGTTGCTCTGTTGATAGGGCTTCGCTGTTGGCGTCATGCTGGCTGACAGCTGGCTCCCCGCAGTTAGGCAGCAGGGAGCCGGCTGTCAATAAGCATGACATCAACAGAAAGACCCCATCAACAGAGTATAAAGGAAGAGAAGAAACTGTTCTGTCGACGTGATGTCACTGGAAGCTGCAGGAGCGGTCCATTACCACTCTTAGCCTGCAAAAATTGGCACCGGGCAGAACAGGCAGGTAGTTAGCAACTAACTGCCTGTTAAATCTTAGCCCCATAGCAAAAAATAAGGAAAGTCCTGGACAATCCTTTTAAGGAGAATATTAATGCAAGGCTAGATGGCATAGAATTACTATGGAGACACAGAGATGTGCAGATATAAAACGGTAGATTATAGATCCTAGTTGTTTCGGTTTAACAATAATGAAAACTTCATTTATCACCTTTTCATCAAAAAAGCGATAAACGTATAATCACTAGAGATCTGACATTTGGGACATCCATTGATCCTGAGACCAAAGGACCCAAATTCCCCTGTGTGAATAAAGCAGTGGTCTGGGTGAGTAACCAGTGCTTCAGTACTTGTCACTTTTATTGGGGGTCACAGCCATCAAAACCCAGTGATTATACATATATTCCTTAACCTGAGGATAGGTGGACAGCATGGTGGCTCAGTGGTTAGCACTTTACTGTTGGCAGCACGATGGCTTTGTGGTTAGCACTGGTGCTTTCTAGCACTGGGGTCCTGGGTTCAAATCCCACCAAGGATGACATCTGCAAGGAGTTTGTATGTTCTCCCTGTGGGTTTCCTCCAGGTTCTCCGGTTTCTTCCCACACTCCAAATACATACTGATAGGGAATCTAGATTGTGATCCCTAATGGGGACAGTGATGATGATTTCTGTAAAGTGCTGCTGAATATGATAGAACTATATAAGCAAATGATAATAACAAGCAAAGGGCAATTCTGCTAGCATTTGAAACTAACCACAATGGTGCAGAAGTCTCTTGACTGTAATTATCATCATTTTATAGGTTACAGTGACTGTAACTAATGTGTTCTTATCAGAATTATGGACTGTAGACATATATCACTTATAAACATAATGATTTATTACGCTTTTAAAAAATAAAAAATGTTGTCTGTCCCTGATTTTTTTATAAGCTATCCAGAAAAAAATAAAAAGTCCAGTTGGCAACCCTGGGAGCAGGGTCAGCTTTGATATCACTTATTGTAGTTGGTGAATCCTTTATTATTTACTATATAGAGAGGTGTTATCTGTCATTGTAATCCTGCCTCTGGTGATAAGGAGTAGAGATGAGCGTTGTTCTACTCGAACTGTTCGCCAATCTCAAATTCGAGCTGTTTTGGGCGGTGTTCGAGCCGTTCGGCGAACACGAACAATTTGAGAAAAATTCGGCTGTTCGAGGTTATGTTCGATAACTGTTCGTGCACCAAAATCATAACTGGATTTTTTCTCAGTAATGATGAAAATTAATGTTAATACGCAGTTTGAGTGTACAGCGGGGTTGGGGGAGGGGCAGGGGATGGATCTCTGCAGGAACAATGAAGATCTCCATTTTTTTTTTCTCTTTCCCGCATTTACAGTGGGGAGGTGCAATCTGTCAGCCTATCAGCAGCGCACACACGGAGCGAAGTGCTTTTTTTCACACAAGCAAGGGCATGTGTCATTGGCAGTGTATGTCACATGTCCTTGCCCTATAAGACCAAGCCATTTTCCCCGTCGCCACCATTTTCTCACTGCTGCAGCTGCGTGTTAGACGGCACCGCTGTTGCTGTGTGCGCTATACCTTGTTAATTTCAAGTCAATTTTCGCACAAATCTACAGATAGCTTGGGAGTAGGGAATAGTTGTGATTGCAGTCCTTTTAAGGACTAGGTTACAGCATTTCCTACGACTTTTATCAGGCAGGTCTGTGCTCTTAAATAGAGAGATTGTGGGAGTAAAGACTAATTGTAATTGGAGTCCTTTTCAGGACTAGGTTACATCAGTTCCTATCAGTTTTTGCCAGGCAGGTCTGTGCCAGTGCTGTGCAAGTTTTTTTCACAGCATTTGGCTGAATCTAGCAAAGCTAATCCTTTTTGGCCTATTGCAGAGTGTGTTAGTCAGTGGAGTAGCCTATCTGTGTTGCAAGATATACCACCTGTGTATAGAATACCAATTTTTTTACTGCACCTAGTGAAGTAAAACCTTTTGGGCATAGCATCATTCTATTAGTCCATCTATACTGACCTCCATCAGGTTGCAAATTGAATATAATTTTTTTCTGCATCTAGCTCTGAAAAAATATTGGGCTTCTAGCAGTGTGTGGGACTTGTTGTATTAGTCTATGTATACTGACCTCCATCAGGTTGCAAACTGAATATATTTTTTTCTGCATCTACCTCTGAAAAAAATATTGGGCTTCTAGCTGTGTGTGGGACTTGTTCTATTAATCCATCTATACTGACCTCCATCAGGTTGCAAACTGAATATATTTTTTTCTGCATCTACCTCTGAAAAATATTGGGCTTCTAGCTGTGTGTGGGACTTGTTCTATTAATCCATCTATACAGACCTCCATCAGGTTGCAAACTGAATATATTTTTTTCTGCATCTACCTCTGAAAAAATATGTGGCCTTCTAGCAGTGTGTGGGACTTTCTCTATTAGTCCATCTATACTGACCTCCATCAGGTTGCAAACTGAATATAATTTTTTTCTGCATCTAGCTCTGAAAAAATATTTGGCCTTCTAGAAGTGTGTGGGACTTTCTCTATTAGTCCATCTATACTGACCTCCATCAGGTTGCAAATTAAAAATAATTTTTATCTGCATCTACAGTACCTCTGAAAAAATATTTGGGCTTCTAGCTGTGTGTGGGACTTGTTCTATTAGTCCATCTATACTGACCTCCATCAGGTTGCAAATTGAATATAATTTTTATCTGCATCTAGCTCTGAAAAAATATTTGGCCTTCTAGCAGTGTGTGGGACATTCTCTATTAGTCCATCTATACTGACCTCCATCAGGTTGCAAATTAAAAATAATTTTTATCTGCATCTACCTCTGAAAAAATATTTGGGCTTCTAGCTGTGTGTGGGACTTGTTCTATTACTCCATCTATACTGACCTCCATCAGCTTGCAAACTGAATATATTTTTTTCTGCATCTACCTCTGAAAAAATATTGGGCTTCTAGCTGTGTGTGGGACTTGTTGTATTAGTCCATCTATACTGACCTCCATCAGGTTGCAAATTAAAAATAATTTTTATCTGCATCTACAGTACCTCTGAAAAATATTTGGGCTTCTAGCTGTGTGTGGGACTTGTTCTATTAGTCCATCTATACTGACCTCCATCAGGTTGCAAATTGAATATAATTTTTATCTGCATCTAGCTCTGAAAAAATATTTGGCCTTCTAGCAGTGTGTGGGACTTTCTCTATTAGTCCATCTATACTGACCTCCATCAGGTTGCAAATTAAAAATAATTTTTATCTGCATCTAGCTCTGAAAAAATATTTGGCCTTCTAGCAGTGTGTGGGACTTTCTCTATTAGTCCATCTATACTGACCTCCATCAGGTTGCAAATTAAAAATAATTTTTATCTGCATCTACCTATGAAAAAATATTTGGGCTTCTAGCCGTGTGTGGGACTTGTTCTATTAATCCATCTATACAGACCTCCATCAGGTTGCAAACTGAATATAATTTTTTTCTGCATCTAGCTGTGAAAAAAAATTTGGCCTTCTAGCAGTGTGTGGGACTTGTTCTATTAGTCCACCTATACTGACCTCCATCAGGTTGCAAATTCAAAATAATTTTTTGTCTGCATCTAGCTCTGAAAAAATATTTGGCCTTCTAGCAGTGTGTGGGACTTTCTCTATTAGTCCATCTATACTGACCTCCATCAGGTTGCAAACTGAATATATTTTTTTTTTGCATCTAACCCAGCCAATAGTTTTGGCCTAATACCACAGTTTGGCCACTCAGCTCTGCTCGGTTCCCATCCATTGTTTTTTTGTGCAAACAACTCCAGAGTTGTGAATTAGTTAACCACCAAAATGAGTGGAAAAAGGCCTGCTGCTGGTGGAAAGGGGAATAGGTGTGTTGGGAAGGGGAAAAAAGGTTGTGTCCGTGGGGTAGGTGTTAAAGCAACAGTAACATCTGCAGAAGAAAGACCATCTTGAAGCCAAACTAAAATGTCTACTTCTTTTAGCGGACAATGTGATAAGATCCCTTTCTTACGGCCACGCCAATCGCTACAAATTCCAAATGAGGCACAAAAACAGCAGGTGCTTCAACGGATATCAAGTGCTCCTTTAAGTGGGCTCTCCTCCACATCAACTTCAACATCACAAATACTCCAGTCCTCAAAGGTGTCACCCCAATGGCACTTGCTTCCTCACAGCTCCCAAATCTCCAGCTGCCCATCTGAGTATGAGGTAGAACAGATGGTTGAGTCTGCAGAGCTGTTTACTCATACTATAGCCTGGGAATCAGAGGTCGACTCCAGCGCTTCTGTGAATCCAGACGAGGAAATGATCTGCACTGATGCCCAGAATCTTTATGAGTCGGATCCAGGACCAGACACAGAAGGTTCTGACCATAATGTAGACCCTCATTCCCAAACTGTAACTCCTGTTGGTGGAGACAATGAGGAAGACGATGATAAGACTCAAATACCTGATTGAAGCGACAACTTTAGTTTTTTGTCAGGGCAGGAACAGGTTGGCTCTGAGGACGACGGGTGTGATAACGCACAGGGTGATGATGATGAGGTTGGAGATCCCACTTACTGTCAACCCACAGTCAGCCAAGAGATGAGGTCAGCAGAGGAGGTGGAGGAAGATGCTAGTGACAACGAGGTCAGGTTGCGCCTGCCTGGACAGAGACGTAGTACTGGAAGCACGTCAACAACTGCATCCTCAAACACAACTCTGCCTCTCACCACAAGTCGTGGTGGCTCTTCAGGTCGCATGGGAGCTAAGCCTTTCATAGCCTGGGCATTTTTTCAGATCGATAAAGATGACCCAACTCGTGTTATCTGTAACATTTGTCAGCAAAAGCTAAGTAGAGGCCAAAAAATACACAGTTTGAGTACTTCATGCATGAACCGGCACATGGACATGAAGCATAAGTTGCAGTGGGAAGCTCAGTGTGCTACAATGCGGCCTAGCCGGCCGGGCCAACCACCGTCTGCCATATCTTGTGCATCCGCGGCCTCTTCATCCTCTGTGACTGGGGGGACAGCAGTCACACATGTTTTGGGGCGCAGACCTGCCACCTCTTTACCCGCAACAGCCAGCGTGATTGGCAGGTCATCATTTTCTTTGGAGGTGGTAACACCAGCTGGTGTTGAGCGCTGTCCGACATCGATAGCACCACCGTTGGATCAAGGCAACCTAACATGTCCGCCTGCATCTTCCTCACAGACCGGCAGTTTGCCGGGGACACCCTTATCAACCCCGTCTAAGCACAATAGCCAGCCCTCGGTCCCTCAGATGTGGACAAGTAAAAGACCATTTCCTCCTAGCCATGAGAAAGCTAAGAGGTTGAATTTCACCATCTGCAAGCTCTTGGCTACAGAAATGCTGCCTTTCCGCCTGGTGGACACAGAGGATTTTCGAGACCTTATGTCCGTCGCAGTGCCCCAGTACCAGATGCCCAGTCGGCACTACTTCTCAAAGAAAGGTGTGCCTGCGCTCCACCAGCATGTCGCACACAACATCACCGCTTCTTTGAGAAACTCTGTGTGTGACAGGGTGCATTTCACCACAGACACTTGGACGAGTAGGCATGGACAGGGGCGTTACATGTTGCTGACTGGGCACTGGGTAACTATGGTGACAGCAGGACAAGGGGCTGCTGTCCAAGTCTTGCCGTCCCCACGAGTTGTGCGTCCATCCTCTTTATGTCAAAGTTCCTCCACTGCTTCTGCCTCCTCAACCTCCTCTCGGTCTTCCACCTGCACCCAAAGCCTGTCTGGTCATGCCACAAGCTTTCTAACTGCGCAGAAGGGATCCTGCACACCTCCTTACTATGCTGGCAGTAGGGCTCAACGTCATCAGGCGGTTTTTACATTGAAATGTCTGGGAAATGTGAGTCACACAGCTGAGGAGTTGTGGTCAGCTCTGGAGAACCAATTTCATGAATGGTTGTCTCCACTGGACCTGAAACCAGGGAAGGCTGTGTGCGACAATGCTGCAAACCTGGGTGCGGCCCTTCGCCGGGGCAATGTCACACACGTGCCTTGTATGGCTCACGTGTTGAACCTGGTTGTCCAGCAATTTTTAGCCCACTATCCCAGACTAGATGGCCTTCTGCAGAGGGCACGGTCGCTGTGTGCTCACTTTCGCCATTCGCATCCCGCAGCTCAGCGACTTACATCTCTACAGAAGTCGTTGGGCCTGCCACTTCACCGGCTAAAATGCTATGTGCCTACCCGGTGGAATTCAACTCTGCACATGTTGCAGTGACAGTGGCAGCACCGACAAGCCCTGGTGCAATACGTTCTGACGTATAGCCTGGGCCAACGAGATCCAGAGGTGGGGCAAATCACGCTGGAGGAGTGGTCTCAGATCAGGGACCTATGCACCCTTCTGCACAGTTTTGAAATGGCGACGAAGATGTTTAGTGCTGACGATGCCATTATCAGCATGACTATTCCGGTGATTTACATGCTGGAGCACATGTTCAACAGAATTCGGAGTCAGGTGGTGGCACAAGAGGAGGTGGAGGAAGTAGAGGAGGAGGAGTTGTATGCGGAAGGGCTAACATCTGCAAGGTCCAGACGGTCGGCAGCACCAAGGCGGCAGGCATGTGAGGGTGGGGGAGATGGTTTTACCAGGGCGCATGGTAGCAGCCAAACTAGTGAGGAAGGTGCAGGAGCCCAGGAAGAAGTGGAGGACGAACTGATGGAAGACTCATCAGATGAGGGAGACCTTGATCACATTTCTGTTGTGCGAGGTTGGGGGGAGAGGACAGAGGAAGGAAGCATGATTGTTACCTCACCACCAACACAACAGGGACTTGGTGCTCCTGGATGCACAACACACATGAGTGCCTTCTTGCTGCACTACCTGCAACATGACCCTCGAATTGTGAGAATTAGAAATAATCCTGACTACTGGGTTGCCACACTGTTAGATCCTCGGTACAAAAGTAAATTTGCAGAAATTATTCCTGCCATAGAAAGGGATGCACGCATGCAGGAGTATCAGCAGAGACTGTTGCAGAATCTTACATGTGCTTTTCCACAAAATACCAGTGGTGCACGTAGTGAATCTCACAGTTCCAACTTGCCAACCGTGGGACCGTCAAGTGTTCAGCATTCAAACCGTAACAGAACCACAGTATCTGCTGGTAACATCAATTTTGCGGAATCATTTCACCACTTTTTTAGCCCATCCTTTGCAAGGCCACAGGAGACAAGAAGTCTGACACATAGTCAACGCCTAGAGACGATGGTACAGGAGTATCTCCAAGTAAACATTGAAGAAATGACTGTGTCACTGGACCCTTGCTCTTTTTGGGCTTCCAATCTGGATAAATGGCCGGAGCTAGCCACTTACGCTTTGGAGATCTTGTCATGCCCCGCAGCCAGCGTTCTGTCTGAACGTGTGTTCAGCGCTGCTGGTGGTGTGCTGACAGATAAGCGCACGCGGCTCTCCACTGATAATGTAGACAGTCTCACGTTCATAAAGATGAACAAATCATGGATCCGAAACGACTTTTCTACCCCTGTGTCATCCTGGGGAGAGTAAAAGCTTGATGATTGGTTAAAATCACCCTACCAACCGTTTTAAGCTTTCAAATTACTAATCATGTTTATCTGTATCTTGGCTGGAAAATAATTTGGGCTTTGTAGCAGTGTGCAGCACTGATTCTATTAGGCCATCTATAATAAGCTCCACCAGATTTAAAATTACTAATCATGTTTATCTGTATCTTGACTGGAAAATAATTTGGGCTTTGTAGCAGTGTGCAGCACTGATCCTATTAGGACGTCTATACTAAAGCTTCACCAGATTTAAAATTAATAATAATTTTTAGCTGCATCTAGCCCGGAAAATAATTTTGGGGCTCCGAGATGCGCAAGACACATAAGTGCCTTCTTGCTGCACTACCTGCAGCATGACCCTCATATTGTCAGAATTCGAAGTAATCATGACTACTGGGTTGCCACACTCTTAGATCCCCCAAACTTTTCGATCAACCTTTTCATTTTAATAAAGACCAAAAAAATGGTCATTTTTGAAATTATAAGCATTAGCAGGTTGTTAGAAACTGAAATCAAACAGTTTTCAACTCAAAACATTATTCTAGGTGATGTTACATTTTCACATAGGACCCCTTGTTCGAAAGGAGCTTCTGAACTCTCTCGTCCATTGAATTTGTCAGGTTTTGGATGGTTTCTGCTTCAATTGCTTTGCATGAGGACAGAATACCCTCCCAGAGCTGTTGCTTAGATGTGAACTGCCTCCCGCCATCATAGACACTCCTTTTAATGATGCTCCAAAGGTTCTGAATGGGGTAGAGGTCAGGGGAGCATGGGGGTCACACCATAAGTTTATCCCCTCTTATGCCCATATCAGCCAGAGATGCAGATGTTTTATGTGCAGCATGAGATGGTGCATTATCATGCAAAAAAATGATCTTGCTGTGAAATACACGGTTCTTCTTCTTGAACCATGGCAGGAAGTGCTGTTTGAGAAAATCCACATACATTATGGAGTTCATCTTTAGCGCCTTCAGGGATCCTAAAGGGGCCGACAATCTCTCTCCCCATGATTCCAGCCCAAAACATTACTCCACCTCCTCCTTGTTGGCGCTGTAGCCGTGTTTGCGTGGGGTGTCCATCAACCAGCCATCCTCCACTCCATCCATCTGGACCATCGAGTGCTGCACGGCACTCATCCGTGAACAAAACAGTTTTGAAATCAGTCTTCATGTAATGTTTGGCCCACTGGAGCCGTTTCTGCTTGTGTGAAGTGGATAGAGGAGGTCGACAGGATGGCGTATGCACAGCTGCAAACCTCTGAAGGACCCTGCATCTTGTTGTTCGGGGGACGTTGGAGGCACCAGCAGCTTCAAAAACTTGTCTGCTGCTATGACAAGGCTTTTTTGCCGCTGCTCTTTCAACCTGACGTAATTACCTGTAGGAAAGAGTCCTCAATTTGCCCTTATCAGCACGCACACGTGTGTACTGTGAATCAGCTACATACTTCTTGATTGCCAAGACACTTCATCCTGATCATCGCACAATGTTGATTGTAGTCATGCCTTGACCTAAACACTCCACAATTTGTTGCTTCTCAGCAGCCGACACATCCTTTTTCTTTCCCATTTTGGCAGAAAATGTAGGCTGCTTAATAATGTGAGACAGCCTTCTTAAGTAGTCTTGCCTTTCATTGGACACACCTGCCAAACTAATTAGCACAGGTGTCTGCAATTGCTTACAGTGATTTAAAGAGCCCTGACACACATCACCATCAATGAGTTTAACTGACAAACAAACAAATTCTTCCCTTATCACTCCTAAACCCTTTTTGCATAATAATTTGGAACACAGTGTACATGTGCTTTTCCACAAAACACCAGTGGTTCACGTAGTGAATCTTACAGTTCTAACTTGCCAACCGTGGTCTGTATGGAGTTGTTCAATAAAGGGCCCAAAATTAAGATAACATAGATGGGAGAGGTCTCTATGAATAGGAATTCCTAAGTATTTGATACCCTGTGAGGGCCAGGCAAAGGGAAAGTTGGACTGGATGTAATCCTATATGGATTTGGGGAGGGAGACATCGAGGGCCTCAGACTTCGCTGCATTGATTTTAAAATTTGACCATGTAACAAAGTGATCTATTTCAGCCATAACAGCATGGATGGATATATGTGATTGAGTGATATATACTAGGACATCATCAGCAAATAGAGAGCACTTGTACTCGGTGCCTCCCACCTCAATCCACCTAATATTGGGGTTATGGCGAATTGATGAGAGCAGGTGCTCCGTCACTAGGATGTATAAGAGAGGGGACAGAGAACATCCCTGCCTTGTCCCATTGGTGATTGTGAAAGGTGATGAAAATGTTCTGACGCGCCCCCTGGGCCTTGGGACACCCGGAGCCGGACACTTTTTGGTGGATGCTGGTGGTTGTAGTCTCCGTGGCGTAATGCATGCAGGTGTCGGGTCCTGATCCACACTCCATCCTTACCTGAGAGTGAGATATCACACCTCTGGGTGAGGTGCAATACCTCTGTAGCAACCGAGCCCTCAGGGTGCTACAGTTCCATTTATCTTCAGCCTAGGTGACGTATTGCGATACAGGGCCGTGATTTTGGCTATAAAAGGGTCCCCTAGACCCCTACCCCAAGCTTTTTAAGAGAATCATATATGGCGTGCCAGGAGACTCTATGGAATGCTTTCTCAGCATCCAACGAGAGTATCTAATTACAAATTTTTAACTGCATCTAGCCCAGGAAATACTTTGTGCCTAGTAGCAGTGTCTGCTATTCAGCGGATTATCCCGGCTGTTAAGCAAGCTACACCGCCTGTATTTTGGACACTTAATTTTTTCAAAGGAAATGCTTCGGGACCACGGGATACTCAGTGAAGAGCATCAGGAGGCACCCCAAGGCATAGGGGCTGGGACTGGCAGTAGGATGCCTTGCGGTGGACAGCTGAGCTCGATCCTTATAAAAGCTTTTTAACTGCAGCAGCTTTAGTGGACGCTACTGGAGCTGGAATTACGCGGCTGCTGGCATGAGACTTGCCCTCCAATAGATCCTTGTAAATGGATTTAAAGTGTATTCATTCAAATTAGAGAGACAATTTAAATTAAAAAGCTTAGAGCTGCCTCCACCACAGGGGGGCTCGCTCGACCCACCAGCGGACAGGCACCAGTATTGGGAGAGGGGGGCTGGCCGTCAGGGTTCACCGCGGCTCTGGCACAAACCCGGCGACGCGGAGGTGGCACGGGCAGGAGCGGACTGAACGTGTCGGCTTCTGACTTTTTGGATTTTAGAAGGGCATGACATGCCTATATCTGTGTCTCCCCCTCCTTTTACTCCTCCACCTCTTTTCTTTTCGCATGACTATATGTACTTGTCACTTTTCCATGTGTTAGTTGTGTCTTCTGAGCAGTTTGTCAGCTTTTGGACACCTTTGAAGGTGTTTTCTATGTGTTTCTATGTGTTTTTGTTTGCCTGCCATTGGTTTTAACGGTGTTCGAAGGTGTTCGACGAACAGTTCGACGAACAGTTCGGCGAACACACGGGTGTTCGACGAACCGAACCGAACTCGAACACTACGGGGGTGGCTCAACACTAATAAGGAGTCCACTGAAAACTCTTCTGTAAAGGTCAGGAAGGATGAGTTGTCAGTGTGAAAAATCGCGCTATTACAAAAAATCATTGGCAACAATATTTAAAAAATACATGGCATACAAAAACCTGATTCAAACGATTGGTAATTTTCTGATGACACATTCCCTTTAAGAAACATATATTGAAATAATATCTTTCCATGCACCGTTTAACACACAGGGTCTAAAAGTGAGTACATTAACCCCTTAAATCTTATACAGTTATATGAAAAAGTTTGGGCACCCCTATTAATCTTAAGCTTAATGTTTTATAAAAATTGGTGTTTTTGCAACAGCTATTTCAGTTTGATATATGTAATAACTGTTGGACACAGTAATGTTTCTGCCTTGAAATGAGGTTTATTGTACTAACAGAAAATGTGCAATCTGCATTCAAACAAAATTTGACAGGTGCATAAGTATGGGCACCCTTACCATTTTCTTGTTTTAAATACTCCTACCTACTTTTTACTGACTTACTAAAGCCTTTTTTTTGGTTTTGTAACCTCATTGAGCTTTGAACTTCATAGCCAGGTGTATGCAATCATGAGAAAAGCTACATAAAGTGGCCCTAACAAGTTGTTCTCCTGTTTGAATCTCCTCTGAAGCGTGGCATCATGGGCTCCTCAAAACAACTGTCAAATGATCTGAAAACAAAGATTATTCAAGATAGTTGTTCAGGGGAAGGATACAAAAAGCTGTCTCAGCGATTTAACCTGTCAGTTTCCACTGTGAGGAACATAGTAAGGAAATGAAAGAACACAGGGACAGTTCTTGTTAAGGCCAGAAGTGGCAGGCCAAGAAAAACATCAGAAAGGCAGAGAAGAAGAATGGTGAGATCAGTCAAGGACAATCCTCAGACCACCTCCAGAGAGCTGCAGCGTCAACTTGCTGCAGATGGTGTCACTGTGCATCGGTCAACTATACAATGCACTTTGCACAACGAGAAGCTGTATGGGAGAGTGATGCGAAAGGAGCCGTTTCTGCAAGCACGCCACAAACAGAGTCGGCTGAGGTATGCAAAAGCACATTTGGAGAAGCCAATTTCTTTTTGGAAGAAGGTCCTGTGGACTGATGAAACCAAGATTGAGTTGTTTGGTCATACAAAAAGGCGTTATGCATGGCGGCAAAAAAACACAGCATTCCAAGAAAAACACTTGCTACCCACAGTAAAATTTGGTGGAGGTTCCATCATGCTTTGGGGCTGTGTGGCCAATGCCGGCACCGGGAATCTTGTTCAAGTTGAGGGACGCATGGATTCCACTCAGTATTAGCAAATTCTTGACAATAATGTTCAAGAATCAGTGACAAAGTTGAAGTTACGCAGGGGATGGATCTTTCAGCAAGACAATGATCCAAAACACCGCTCCAAATTTACTCAGGCATTCATGCAGAGGAACAATTACAATGTTCTGGAATGGCCATCCCAGTCCCCAGACCTGAATATCATTGAACATCTGTGTGATCATTTGAAGGGCGCTGTCCATGCTCGGCGACCATCAAACTTAACTGAACTGGAATTGTTTTGTAAAGAGGAATGGTCAAAAATACCTTCATCCAGGATCCAGGAACTCATTAAAAGCTACAGGAAGCGACTAGAGGCTGTTATTTTTGCAAAAGGAGGATCTACTAAATATTAATGTCACTTTTCTGGTGAGGTGCCCATACTTATGCACCTGTCAAATTTTGTTTGAATGCAGATTGCACATTTTCTGTTAGTACAATAAACCTCATTTCAAGGCAGAAACATTACTGTGTCCAACACTTATTACATATATCAAACTGAAATAGCTGTTGCAAAAACACCAATTTTTCTAAAACATTAAGCTTAAGATTAATAGGGGTGCCCAAACTTTTTCATATAACTGTATATGTGCTTCTCAAAACTTCTGCCACAGACCTGTACTTTTACTCAACCTTTGTTTTCTTTCGTTCAAATATAGAATTTACTCTAATGAGGATTTGTCTCTAAACCAAAAATGCCTTGTGACCATATTTTCATTGTTTTAAATAGCTGGAATTACCGTCAATCTGATTTTAATCACTCTTAATGACCAGTTATTTCAGCCCCAGCAAACCTGACCGGATTTTACTACCAATTTTAGCTACCAACTGGAAGTTTGCCCAAAAGCTTATTTTCTAGTCCTCCAGGTCATTGACCTTCAAGACCATATTGCACGCCATTTAATAACAGTTCACACTGTACTTGACTTTTTATGAACCAACGAGAGTCCGTGAACTGTTCTTGTCATAACAAGGATTTATCTCCTATCAGATGGTGTAAGAAGATATTGCTATATCGGGGTTTATCTCTTAGCATATTCCCACGACTGTTCCAACTTTCCATAATGTACAGCTCAGAAATATCTCCGGTGCTTTTCAGCATTATCTTCGTGATACTCATAGGGGTTGTAGTACATTAAAGTAACTTTGCTGCTTTCTTCTAAAAGATTCATCACTCTTGTCCATTTAAGTGAATAAAGCTGGACTACAATGTCCCACACAGTCTATGGACCATGGTGGCGCTGGTTCTGAAAGTAAATAGTCAGTTTTCTAATCTCATAGAACCCCTTTAAGATGGCGATTGTGATCAGCACAAGAAAGGGTGACATCCATTAGAGAAATGAAGGAATGATAATAAAACTGAAAGTTCATTGGGTAATGATTGTACATATACTGAGCCTTCCATAAGGGGTAAACCTGTAGACCTACTTTAAAAAGAATCATCATAAAATCATCATAAAATAGCCATGTTTTGATAAAACTGGTATAGAATAAAATATTTTTGGTGACTATCTATGAAGAATGTATGTATGCTGAATACTGGTGCACACACAGAAGGTTGCAAATTCCTGTTTTCTGCAGCTCACTTTAAGCTTTGCTGTGTAGACGGGGACGGGATCAGCAGAGTCACTTCACCCCAATTGGAGAGTGGGTTCGTTTGATAGATAATAGCTTTATTGCACTATGAAAGACTGAAAAATATCAACACTATTTACACAGATATGGCTTTGTATGCAGCCCCTTCATTACTGCCTCGTTTCAGAAGAAGGGGCTGAACTTTACCACTTCCTAGGGATTATATTAGCCTATGAACACTTTTTTTGCCCACTTTACCTTTATTTTACCAAAAGTTTTGGGCTCATGATTTTTTTTTGGGGGGCATTTACTAATATATGATTCTTACAGGTTCTCCTCCTCCTCCTGTTCTTTCTGCTCCTTCTTCTCCTCCTCCTACTTCCTCGCAGACTGCTCAGAACTCATGTTCTCAAAATGACTGTTAATGAATATGATGGATCATGTGATCAAGACCTGTCCATCAGTCTCCTTCAATTGAAAAGCCTGCTTTCGTATGTGCAGAAGTTTCCAATTGCAGAAGGCTATTGGACAGGTTTGTTCACATGCTCCTCCATCAACTGCCATTTTGAGAAGAGGAGAGCTAACATGAAGGTGGCATTTCACTACGGAGGAGAACCTGTAATACCAATTCCTTTTCGACCTTGGACATATAGGTACATTCAAGGTCATCTACCCCCCTGGAGCCCACATTTTTCCCGACACATGACAACTGATTTGATCAGCTGTCATGTGCCTCTAACATGTTAAATATCACTGTCAATCAGTGACAGCGTCATTTAACTCAAGCACGCCTGAAGCCCGTCATAATACCTGCCCATTGGCGCCCCTGTCATGTGATAGCAGAGCGCCGATGGTTTGTCATGACGGCTCGTGACCGGCGTCCATAGGAGATGATGATTTCTGATCTATATGTATAGCACAAGCGATCGGATGATCACAGCTTCAAGTCTCCTATGGAGACTATTGAAGCAAGTAAAAAAAAAATGTATTAAAAAAATAAAAAAATGAATGTTGAAATCACCCCCCTGTTGCCCCATTCAAAATAAAACTATAAAAAAATACACGTTTGTTATCACTGCACTCAGAAACACCCGATCTATCAAAATATAAAGTAAATTAATTTGATCTGTAAACGGCATAACGAGAAAATAAATAGAAACTCCAGATTTACATTTTTTTGGTCGCCGCAATATTGTAATAAAATGCAATAAGGTGATAAAAACATCGTATCTACCCCCAAAATAGTATCAATAAAAACATCAGCTCGGCGAGCAAAAAATAAGCCATCAGCCAGCCCCAGATCCCGAAAAATGGAGACTCTACGGGTCTCAGATTCTGGCGCCATTTTATTTTCTTACACACTTTGGATTTTTTTTCACCACTTAAATAAAAAAGAGCCTATACATGTTTGGTATCTACAAATTCGTAATAACCTGGCGAATCACAATGGCAGGTCAGTTTTACCATTTAGTCAACATGGTAAAAAAAAAAAAAACAATGGTGGAATTGCACTTTTTTTTGCAATTTCACCACATTTGGATTTTTTTTCCCCGTTTTCCAGTACACTATATGGTACAATAAATGATGTCATTCAAAATTGCAAAATAACAAGCCCTCAACATGGCCATATTGACGGAAAAATAAAAAAGTGACGGCTCTGGGAAGAAGGGGGAGCAAGAAAAACGAAAAAGCAAAAACAGAAAAATCGCAAGGTCGTGAATATATATTACAAAGAGCCATAACGTCTTGTCCCCAATTCATTTTATAAAAAATAAGGATAAAGTGGACAACTCCTTTAAGCTCCTACTCATTGTATCTGCCATAAATCACACAGTTCCTTTGCAGACGCATAAATATTATAAAGATTTCACATTGGTAAAGCAAAAATTTAATTTAGCAAATAAGATAGAATAAAACATTCCTGCGTCCCAGATATAAAACCTATCATATTGTGTTTGGCACATCAATGTCTTTATTACAAAGGAAAAACTAACAATAGGCTCCTAAATCTCCCCTTGGTAGATGGATGGGCGGTTCGACAGAGAAGCAGCCTATAAGTCTCTGTACAGTGCGCCAGGGCTGCTGCTGAAACAACGTTCGGAGTACATTAGAATTTAAAGTGCTATAAATGTTTTACAACTCAAACATTTTTAAAGCTTAAGACCTAGATTTTTTTTGTAACCCGATCAGGGTTCACCTTGTTAAACCTTGTTTTATGTGAACGCTGGGCTTCGCATGCTGTTTCACTGGATTTTCAGAGTAATTGTTAATATCACTTTTCGCACTTGGTGTTGTTCAAAGAAATCACTTTTTTCCTATCGAAAACAGAGGGGTGACGCGTGAAGGGCAACTGCTCCATATGTTATACTGCTAGCTTTTTTTTCTCCAACCTCCAAGAAAACGCTAGAGGGAGGATAAATCAGCCTTTAAAAGCCACGTGTTCTCCGAAGTACAAGCGGTTTCATTTCCTCTGATCACAAATATTGGGTAATATTGATAAACTTGACCCCAATAAAAATTCTACAACAGCCCATCCCACTGTCATATGTAATGTATAATACTAGCATCCTCAAATGAGAACCTTAAAGAGTAACCATCATTTTATGTTATTTTTTTTTTTCCCATAAATCAATAGTAGACATGAAAATAAGAAACTTATGTCTTATCAGAGAAATCCGCTTCTTTCTCCTCCCGGACTGATCATTCATTCTCAAAATTGTCAATTCAAGCATAAAATCTGTCTTCAGTGAATAGAGACGTTCCTATTACTGAGAAGGAGATAACAGTTGGTGCTCATAAAGTTCTACAGAGAGGTGTAGATTGTGAGTCCCAATGGGGACAGTGCCGATAATGTCTGTAAATTGTAAAGCGCTGTGGAATATGTTGGCGCTATATGAATAAAAAGATTATTATAAAAAAGATTATTAAGTATAACTGTCATTTCAGGAGAACTTGCAGCAGAATGTCAGTGTCGGCCTCTAGCTCCTCCCTCTCCATAGAATTTTAAAAGCACCAACTGTCATCTCCTATCTCAGTAAGAGGAAAATCTGTCTTCATTGAATACAGATTTTGCCAATGAATTAAGAGTGAAAGATCAATCCAAGAGGCGAAAGAAGCAGATACATTACAGCATTGCATATTTTCAAGTGTACTATTGATTTATGAAATAAAAATTAAAACAACGGGTACACTTTACGAAGGCTGCCATCTCCTATCTCAGTAATGTAAAAATCTGTCTTCATTGAAAACAGATTTTATTCGGTAATTGAGAATGTTAAAAATGAAGGAGAAAAAAAACATTTTTTTCTGATAAGATATCACAAAGTTTTTTATTTTTACATTTTTACATATCTTAGAAACAAGCAAATAAAGTGAGAAGTCTTTAAGTAAAAACTTAACTTTTACTAGTGTTTTTATAAGGCCATACTCATAGACAAACATGTATAAAATGACTTTATATTGGTAGTATTTAAAAAAAAAATGCATGTTTGTCTATGTATATGGCCTATTAAAAACATTAGTTAAAGTTACAGGGGTTGTCCGACCTTGGGATACAAGTCTGCAGTCACTCTACAGTATGTGACTGCGGACTTGTGAATCCTCACATCGCGTACACTGAGCACTGTGAGGATTCTCCGGAGCGACTTGCATATTTCCAGCGACATTCCGACTAGACATGTCTGGTCTCACTCAATGCATAGAGTGAGGTCACGCACGTCTAGTCGGCATGTGACCACATGTATGAAAATCGCTCCGGTGAATCCTCACAACGCTTAGTACACGCGATCTGAGGATTCAAAAGCCTGCAGTCACACAGAGTGACTGCAGACTTGTACCCCAAGGCCGGACAACCCCTTTAAGTTTTAGACTTCTCACATTATATGCTTGTTTCTAATATTCCATTGGTGAGTTGTCATTTTTTACCCCTCCCAAATCGGGACATTGGTCATTTTGTGTGTTTGTATATTTTCACATGTACTATTAATTCTAAAAATGAAAGTGACATTTACAAAAGATCTAAAATTCATGTGGACCTATTCTTTTAAGTTAGTAAATTCTATATACATTATATTTTTTTAATTATAGTTTATTTTATTTTATTTTTTTCACCATCCTTATTTTTTCTCATTATCTTTCAATTAAACTGAATTACCACTAACGCGCCCCTAATAACCTGGATACTTCCATCCTGTCTGCCTTTACTATATAAACTCTCTACAATGGAATGTGTGGATTATTTCGCTGGGGCGGACGTAACGACGCGCTGACGACAGCTTTCACTCGGCGGACAATGAAACGAGTAAATACTTACCAGCTCTAGGTACATATGTAACGTTTGACAGATATACGCCGCTCTTGTATAAGTAAAGGACCTTTTCAAACTGTGCGGCGGTTTCATCAATGCCCCAGCGAAGTTCACCTGAAAAACAAGGGAGAGAACCACATTTACATATATCTCCTGTATTCACAGCATTCCAAGTAATCAACCTCATTATCTTGCTGGGGATTGATTCAATAATAAGAATAAAAAAATAAATGAAAAATGGGGGGGGTCAACATATTAGTAATGGGAATAGGCTAAATCGTAAGCGTAAAATATCTCTATAAGTTTGTGGCATATTTATAAAAGGTTATGCACCATATGTAGGGCAAAAGAAATGTGCGTTTTCTACATCAGCTGATGTACTTACTGTGAAAATCCATGTCAGAATGGCTGCGTAATCCTGATATTAAAATTAGCATTTTAGAAGTCCATAAAATGTTTACTTTAATATCAATAAAAAAGGATTAAACAACCATCCTGATATGGATTTTTGCAGTGAGTACACTAGCATCATCAGGTCTAAGAATCCTATTTAGAGGGTTATTCTCATGACTGTAGTTCAGGAGTAGTGTTGAGCCACCCCCGTAGTGTTCGAGTTCGGTTCGGTTCGTCGAACACCCGTGTGTTCGCCGAACTGTTCGTCGAACTGTTCGTCGAACACCTTCGAACACCGTTAAAACCAATGGCAGGCAAACAAAAACACATAGAAACACATAGAAAACACCTTCAAAGGTGTCCAAAAGCTGACAAACTGCTCAGAAGACACAACTAACACATGGAAAAGTGACAAGTACATATAGTCATGCGAAAAGAAAAGAGGTGGAGGAGTAAAAGGAGGGGGAGACACAAATATAGGCATGTCATGCCCTTCTAAAATCCAAAAAGTGAGAAGCCGAAACGTTCAGTCCGCTCCTGCCCGTGCCACCTCCGTGTCGCCGGGTTTGTGCCAGAGCCGCGGTGAACCCTGACGGCCAGCCCCCCTCTCCCAATACTGGTGCCTGTCCGCTGGTGGGTCGAGCGAGCCCCCCTGTGGTGGAGGCAGCTCTAAGCTTTTTAATTTAAATTGTCTCTCTAATTTGAATGAATACACTTTAAATCCATTTACAAGGATCTATTGGAGGGCAAGTCTCATGCCAGCAGCCGCGTAATTCCAGCTCCAGTAGCGTCCACTAAAGCTGCTGCAGTTAAAAAGCTTTTATAAGGATCGAGCTCGGCTGTCCACCGCAAGGCATCCTACTGCGAGTCCCAGCCCCTATGCCTTGGGGTGCCTCCTGATGCTCTTCACTGAGTATCCCGTGGTCCCGAAGCATTTCCTTTGAAAAAATTAAGTGTCCAAACTACAGGTGGTGTAGCTTGCTTAACAGCCGGGATAATCCGCTGACTAGCAGACACTGCTACTAGGCACAAAGTATTTCCTGGGCTAGATGCAGTTAAAAATTTGTAATTAGATACTCTCGTTGGATGCTGAGAAAGCATTCCATAGAGTCTCCTGGCACGCCATATATGATTCTCTTAAAAAGCTTGGGGTAGGGGTCTAGGGGACCCTTTTATAGCCAAAATCACGGCCCTGTATCACAATACGTCACCTAGGCTGAAGATAAATGGAACTGTAGCACCCTGAGGGCTCGGTTGCTACAGAGGTATTGCACCTCACCCAGAGGTGTGATATCTCAATCTCAGGTAAGGATGGAGTGTGGATCAGGACCCGACACCTGCATGCATTACACCACATTGCCGTGGGGCAGGGCGACCAATATGCCTCTGAGATGGGCACGACAGTCCCTGTCCCTGGCTGGAGTGGGGGGAGGGAACACTGAGGAAGGGGAACCCTGTAGTGCAGGAGCAGGGAGGAAGCAGTTCCTGGGTGCATTGAGAAGGGAGTATAAAAGGTGGGCACCATCTTAGTTCAGTGCAGAGAAGTCTGAGCAGAAGTGGCAGGGAGCAGGGGCTCTGCATGAGCTCTGCTCCAGAGGCGGGCCTAGTAACAGAGGCCCAGGCCTGGAAGAGGGAGAAGGAAGGAAGAGGAGCGGAGAAGGCTCCAGGAACGAGGAACGAAGGGATCCCAGGGGTGCGGACGGGCGAGTCGCCACCGCACGCCCGAATCCACCTGCGTGAAGGGGTCAGGCCAAAGGGGGAGACCGGTCCCCGAAACTAGTGGAGGCAGGAAACGACCCTCAGCTAGAAACCGGAGGCTCTGACATTTTATGTGACGCAGCCCCTCGCTACACCCGCTAGGAAGGCACCACATAGGGTCAGGGAAACTGGCGCCAAGTTTACCAAGAGGAGGCCCGAGGCAGCCGGACAGAAGGGTTGGTAAGAAAGGCCAGACAAAGGACACACAAAGGGGGTCCTGTGAAGCGCTCCAAAGTTATTTGGGAGTTGTCTGAGCCCCTCACCTGGTGAGCACAGTACGACGTGGGCAGCCGTTACCTGCAGACGTGGTCTGGATAATAAGAACTGTGAGTAAAGGCCCTGGACTGCATCACTGACTCCGTGTCATTACTGCTGCTGCCCTGCACCATCACCCCCATCCTCCGCATACACTGCCCTGAGGCTATACTCCTCCCGTGGGGAGTTATGCTACGCTCTGCTGCACCCACAACACCAGCCTCAGCGGTCTGCCCTGCAGCGGCGGTTCACTCTGACCGCAATCCACGGGTGGCGTAGTCTGACATTTAAACATCAAAACCACATAAATAGTTCCGCCACTGGTTTGACCACCCTGAGCCACGGAACCGGGTCGCCGCCACGGAGACTACAACCACCAGCATCCACCAAAAAGGGTCCGGCTCCGGGTGTCCCGAGGCCCAGGGGGTGCATCAGAACATTTTCATCACCTTTCACAATCACCAATGGGACAAGGCAGGGATGTCCTCTGTCCCCTCTCTTATACATCCTAGTGACGGAGCACCTGCTCTCATCAATTCGCCATAACCCCAATATTAGGTGGATTGAGGTGGGAGGCACCGAGTACAAGTGCTCTCTATTTGCTGATGATGTCCTAGTATATATCACTCAATCACATATATCCATCCATGCTGTTATGGCTGAAATAGATCACTTTGTTACATGGTCAAATTTTAAAATCAATGCAGCGAAGTCTGAGGCCCTCGATGTCTCCCTCCCCAAATCCATATAGGATTCCATCCAGTTCAACTTTCCCTTTGCCTGGCCCTCACAGGGTATCAAATACTTAGGAATTCCTATTCATAGAGACCTCTCCCATCTATGTTATCTTAATTTTGGGCCCTTTATTGAACAACTCCATACAGACCACGGTTGGCAAGTTAGAACTGTAAGATTCACTACGTGAACCACTGGTGTTTTGTGGAAAAGCACATGTACACTGTGTTCCAAATTATTATGCAAAAAGTGTTTAGGAGTGATAAGGGAAGAATTTGTTTGTTTGTCAGTTAAACTCATTGATGGTGATGTGTGTCAGTGCTCTTTATATCACTGTAAGCAATTGCAGACACCTGTGCTAATTAGTTTGGCAGGTGTGTCCAATGAAAGGCAAGACTACTTAAGAAGGCTGTCTCACATTATTAAGCAGCCTACATTTTCTGCCAAAATGGGAAAGAAAAAGGATGTGTCGTCTGCTGAGAAGCAACAAATTGTGGAGTGTTTAGGTCAAGGCATGACTACAATCAACATTGTGCGATGATCAGGATGAAGTGTCTTGGCAATCAAGAAGTATGTAGCTGATTCACAGTACACACGTGTGCGTGCTGATAAGGGCAAATTGAGGACTCTTTCCTACAGGCAATTACGTCAGGTTAAAAGAGTAGCGGCAAAAAAGCCTTGTCATAGCAGCAGACAAGTTTTTGAAGCTGCTGGTGCCTCCAACGTCCCCCGAACAACAAGATGCAGGGTCCTTCAGAGGTTTGCAGCTGTGCATACGCCATCCTGTCGACCTCCTCTATCCACTTCACACAAGCAGAAACGGCTCCAGTGGGCTAAACATTACATGAAGACTGATTTCAAAACTGTTTTGTTCACGGATGAGTGCCGTGCAGCGCTCGATGGTCCAGATGGATGGAGTGGAGGATGGCTGGTTGATGGACACCCCACGCAAACACGGCTACAGCGCCAACAAGGAGGAGGTGGAGTAATGTTTTGGGCTGGAATCATGGGGAGAGAGATTGTCGGCCCCTTTAGGATCCCTGAAGGCGCTAAAGATGAACTCCATAATGTATGTGGATTTTCTCAAACAGCACTTCCTGCCATGGCTCAAGAAGAAGAACCGTGTATTTCACAGCAAGATCATTTTTTTGCATGATAATGCACCATCTCATGCTGCACATAAAACATCTGCATCTCTGGCTGATATGGGCATAAAAGGGGACAAACTTATGGTGTGACCCCCATGCTCCCCTGACCTCTACCCCATTCAGAACCTCTGGAGCATCATCAAAAGGAGTGTCTATGATGGCAGGAGGCAGTTCAAATCTAAGCAACACCTCTGGGAGGGTATTCTGTCCTCATGCAAAACAATTGAAGCAGAAACAATCCAAAACCTGACAAATTCAATGGACGAGAGAGTTCAGAAGCTCCTTTCGAACAAGGGGTCCTATGTGAAAATGTAACATCACCTAGAATAAAGTTTTGAGTTGAAAACTGTTTGATTTCAGTTTCTAATAACCTGCTAATGCTTATAATTTCAAAAATAACCATTTTTTTGGTCTTTATTGAAATGAAAAGGTTGATCGAAAAGTTTGGGGGATCTAAGAGTGTGGCAACCCAGTAGTCATGATTACTTCGAATTCTGACAATATGAGGGTCATGTTGCAGGTAGTGCAGCAAGAAGGCACTTATGTGTCTTGAGCATCTCGGAGCCCCAAAATTATTTTCCGGGCTAGATGCAGCTAAAAATTATTATTAATTTTAAATCTGGTGGAGCTTAGTATAGATGGCCTAATAGGATCAGTGCTGCACACTACTACAAAGCCCAAATTATTTTCCAGCCAAGATACAGATAAACATGATTAGTAATTTTAAATCTGGTGGAGCTTATTATAGATGGCCTAATAGAATCAGTGCTGCACACTGCTACAAAGCCCAAATTATTTTCCAGCCAAGATACAGATAAACATGATTAGTAATTTGAAAGCTTAAAACGGTTGGTAGGGTGATTTTAACCAATCATCAAGCTTTTACTCTCCCCAGGATGACACAGGGGTAGAAAAGTCGTTTCGGATCCATGATTTGTTCATCTTTATGAACGTGAGTCTGTCTACATTATCAGTGGAGAGCCGCGTGCGCTTATCTGTCAGCACACCACCAGCAGCGCTGAACACACGTTCAGACAGAACGCTGGCTGCGGGGCATGACAAGATCTCCAAGGCGTAAGTGGCTAGCTCCGGCCATTTATCCAGATTGGAAGCCCAAAAAGAGCAAGGGTCCAGTGACACAGTCATGGCTTCAATGTTTACTTGGAGATACTCCTGTACCATCGTCTCTAGGCGTTGACTATGTGTCAGACTTCTTGTCTCCTGTGGCCTTGCAAAGGATGGGCTAAAAAAGTGGTGAAATGATTCCGCAAAATTGATGTTACCAGCAGATACTGTGGTTCTGTTACGGTTTGAGTGCTGAACACTTGACGGTCCCACAGTTGGCAAGTTGGAACTGTGAGATTCACTACGTGCACCACTGGTATTTTGTGGAAAAGCACATGTAAGATTCTGCAACAGTCTCTGCTGATACTCCTGCATGCGTGCATCCCTTTCTATGGCAGGAATAATTTCGGCAAATTTACTTTTGTACCGGGGATCTAACAGTGTGGCAACCCAGTAGTCAGGATTATTTCTAATTCTCACAATTCGAGGGTCATGTTGCAGGTAGTGCAGCAAGAAGGCACTCTTGTGTGTTGCGCATCCAGGAGCACCAAGTTCCTGTTGTGTTGGTGGCGAGGTAACAATCATGCTTCCTTCCTCTGTCCTCTCCCCCAACCTCGCACAACAGAAATGTGATCAAGGTCTCCCTCATCTGATGAGTCTTCCATCAGTTCGTCCTCCACTTCTTCCTGGGCTCCTGCACCTTCCTCACTAGTTTGGCTGCTACCATGCACCCTGGTAAAACCATCTCCCCCACCCTCACATGCCTGCCGCCTTGGTGCTGCCGACCGTCTGGACCTTGCAGATGTTAGCCCTTCCGCATACAACTACTCCTCCTCTACTTCCTCCACCTCCTCTTGTGCCACCACCTGACTCCGAATTCTGTTTAACATGTGCTCCAGCATGTAAATCACCGGAATAGTCATGCTGATAATGGCATCGTCAGCACTAAACATCTTCGTCGCCATTTCAAAACTGTGCAGAAGGGTGCATAGGTCCCTGATCTGAGACCACTACTCCACCGTGATTTGCCCCACCTCTGGATCTCGTTGGCCCAGGCTATACGTCAGAACATATTGCACCAGGGCTTGTCGGTGCTGCCACAGTTGCTGCAACATGTGCAGAGTTGAATTCCACCGGGTAGGCACATCGCATTTTAGCCGGTGAAGTGGCAGGCCCAACGACTTCTGTAGAGATGTAAGTCGCTGAGCTGCGGGATGCGAACGGCGGAAGTGAGCACACAGCGAACGTGCCCTCTGCAGAAGGCCATCTAGTCTGGGATAGTGGGCTAAAAATTGCTGGACAACCAGGTTCAACACGTGAGCCATACAAGGCACGTGTGTGACATTGCCCCGGCGAAGGGCCGCACCCAGGTTTGCAGCATTGTCGCACACGGCCTTCCCTGGTTTCAGGTCCAGTGGAGACAACCATTCATGAAATTGGTTCTCCAGAGCTGACCACAACTCCTCAGCTGTGTGACTCACATTTCCCAGACATTTCAAAGTAAAAACCGCCTGATGACGTTGAGCCCTACTGCCAGCATAGTAAGGAGGTGTGAAGGATCCCTTCTGCGCAGTTAGAAAGCTTGTGGCATGACCAGACAGGCTTTGGGTGCAGGTGGAAGACCGAGAGGAGGTTGAGGAGGCAGAAGCAGTGGAGGAACTTTGACATAAAGAGGATTGACGCACAACTCGTGGGGACGGCAAGACTTGGACAGCAGCCCCTTGTCCTGCTGTCACCATAGTTACCCAGTGCCCAGTCAGCGACATGTAACGCCCCTGTCCATGCCTACTCGTCCAAGTGTCTGTGGTGAAATGCACCCTGTCACACACAGAGTTTCTCAAAGAAGCGGTGATGTTGTGTGCGACATGCTGGTGGAGCGCAGGCACACCTTTCTTTGAGAAGTAGTGCCGACTGGGCATCTGGTACTGGGGCACTGCGACGGACATAAGGTCTCGAAAATCCTCTGTGTCCACCAGGCGGAAAGGCAGCATTTCTGTAGCCAAGAGCTTGCAGATGGTGAAATTCAACCTCTTAGCTTTCTCATGGCTAGGAGGAAATGGTCTTTTACTTGTCCACATCTGAGGGACCGAGGGCTGGCTATTGTGCTTAGACGGGGTTGATAAGGGTGTCCCCGGCAAACTGCCGGTCTGTGAGGAAGATGCAGGCGGACATGTTAGGTTGCCTTGATCCAAAGGTGGTGCTATCGATGTTGGACAGCGCTCAACACCAGCTGGTGTTACCACCTCCAAAGAAAATGATGACCTGCCAATCACGCTGGCTGTTGCGGGTAAAGAGGTGGCAGGTCTGCGCCCCAAAACATGTGTGACTGCTGTCCCCCCAGTCACAGAGGATGAAGAGGCCGCGGATGCACAAGATATGGCAGACGGTGGTTGGCCCGGCCGGCTAGGCTGCATTGTAGCACACTGAGCTTCCCACTGCAACTTATGCTTCATGTCCATGTGCCGGTTCATGCATGAAGTACTCAAACTATGTATTTTTTGGCCTCTACTTAGCTTTTGCTGACAAATGTTACAGATAACACGAGTTGGGTCATCTTTATCGATCTGAAAAAATGCCCAGGCTATGCAAGGCTTAGCACCCATGCGACCTGAAGAGCCACCACGACTTGTGGTGAGAGGCAGAGTTGTGTTTGAGGATGCAGTTGTTGACGTGCTTCCAGTACTACGTCTCTGTACAGGAAGGCGCAACCTGACCTCGTCGTCACTAGCATCTTCCCCCACCTCTTCTGCTGACCTCATCTCTTGGCTGACTGTGGTTTGACAGTAAGTGGGATCTCCAACCTCATCATCATCACCCTGTGCGTTATCACACACGTCGTCCTCAGAGCCAACCAGTTCCTGCACTGACAAAAAACTAAAGTTGTCGCTCCAATCAGGTATTTGAGTCTCATCATCGTCTTCCTCATTGTCTCCACCAACAGGAGTTACAGTTTGGGAATGAGGGTCTACATTATGGTCAGAACCTTCTGCGTCTGGTCCTGGATCCGACTCATAAAGATTCTGGGCATCAGTGCAGATCATTTCCTCGTCTGGATTCACAGAAGCGCTGGAGTCGACCTCTGATTCCCAGGCTATAGTATGAGTAAACAGCTCTGCAGACTCAACCATCTGTTCTACCTCATACTCAGACGGGCAGCTGGAGATTTGAGAGCTGTGAGGAAGCAAGTGCGATTGGGGTGACACCTTTGAGGACTGGAGTATTTGTGATGTTGAAGTTGATGTGGAGGAGAGCCCACTTAAAGGAGCACTTGATATCCGTTGAAGCACCTGCTGTTTTTGTGCCTCATCTGGAATTTGTAGCGATTGGCGTGGCCGTAAGAAAGGGATCTTATCACATTGTCCGCTAAAAGAAGTAGACATTTTAGTTTGGCTGGAAGATGGTCTTTCTTCTGCAGATGTTACTGTTGCTTTAACACCTACCCCATGGACACAACCTTTTTTCCCCTTCCCAACACGCCTATTCCCCTTTCCACCAGCAGCAGGCCTTTTTCCACTCATTTTGGTGGTTAACTAATTCACAACTCTGGAGTTGTTTGCACAAAAAAACAATGGATGGGAACCGAGCAGAGTTGAGTGGCCAAACTGTGGTATTAGGCCAAAACTATTGGCTGGGTTAGATGGAGAAAAAAATTATATTCGATTTGCAACCTGATGGAGGTCAGTATAGATGGACTAATAGAACAAGTCCCACACACAGCTAGAAGCCCAAATATTTTTTCAGAGGTAGATGCAGAAAAAAAATATATTCAGTTTGCAACCTGATGGAGGTCAGTATAGATGGACTAATAGAGAAAGTCCCACACACTGCTAGAAGGCCAAATATTTTTTCAGAGCTAGATGCAGACAAAAAATTATTTTGAATTTGCAACCTGATGGAGGTCAGTATAGGTGGACTAATAGAACAAGTCCCACACACTGCTAGAAGGCCAAATATTTTTTCAGAGCTAGATGCAGAAAAAAATTATATTCAGTTTGCAACCTGATGGAGGTCAGTATAGATGGACTAATAGAACAAGTCCCACACACAGCTAGAAGCCCAAATATTTTTTCAGAGGTAGATGCAGAAAAAAATTATATTCAGTTTGCAACCTGATGGAGGTCTGTATAGATGGATTAATAGAACAAGTCCCACACACAGCTAGAAGCCCAATATTTTTTCAGAGGTAGATGCAGAAAAAAAATTATTTTTAATTTGCAACCTGATGGAGGTCAGTATAGATGGACTAATAGAGAAAGTCCCACACACTGCTAGAAGGCCAAATATTTTTTCAGAGCTAGATGCAGAAAAAAATTATATTCAGTTTGCAACCTGATGGAGGTCAGTATAGATGGACTAATAGAACAAGTCCCACACACAGCTAGAAGCCCAAATATTTTTTCAGAGGTAGATGCAGATAAAAATTATTTTTAATTTGCAACCTGATGGAGGTCAGTATAGATGGACTAATAGAGGAAGTCCCACACACTGCTAGAAGGCCAAATATTTTTTCAGAGCTAGATGCAGATAAAAATTATTTTTAATTTGCAACCTGATGGAGGTCAGTATAGATGGACTAATAGAGAAAGTCCCACACACTGCTAGAAGGCCAAATATTTTTTCAGAGCTAGATGCAGATAAAAATTATTTTTAATTTGCAACCTGATGGAGGTCAGTATAGATGGACTTATAGAGAAAGTCCCACACACTGCTAGAAGGCCAAATATTTTTTCAGAGCTAGATGCAGAAAAAAATTATATTCAGTTTGCAACCTGATGGAGGTCAGTATAGATGGACTAATAGAACAAGTCCCACACACAGCTAGAAGCCCAAATATTTTTTCAGAGGTAGATGCAGAAAAAAAATATATTCAGTTTGCAACCTGATGGAGGTCAGTATAGATGGACTAATAGAGAAAGTCCCACACACTGCTAGAAGGCCAAATATTTTTTCAGAGCTAGATGCAGACAAAAAATTATTTTGAATTTGCAACCTGATGGAGGTCAGTATAGGTGGACTAATAGAACAAGTCCCACACACTGCTAGAAGGCCAAATATTTTTTCAGAGCTAGATGCAGAAAAAAATTATATTCAGTTTGCAACCTGATGGAGGTCAGTATAGATGGACTAATAGAACAAGTCCCACACACAGCTAGAAGCCCAAATATTTTTTCAGAGGTAGATGCAGAAAAAAATTATATTCAGTTTGCAACCTGATGGAGGTCTGTATAGATGGATTAATAGAACAAGTCCCACACACAGCTAGAAGCCCAATATTTTTTCAGAGGTAGATGCAGAAAAAAAATTATTTTTAATTTGCAACCTGATGGAGGTCAGTATAGATGGACTAATAGAGAAAGTCCCACACACTGCTAGAAGGCCAAATATTTTTTCAGAGCTAGATGCAGAAAAAAATTATATTCAGTTTGCAACCTGATGGAGGTCAGTATAGATGGACTAATAGAACAAGTCCCACACACAGCTAGAAGCCCAAATATTTTTTCAGAGGTAGATGCAGATAAAAATTATTTTTAATTTGCAACCTGATGGAGGTCAGTATAGATGGACTAATAGAGGAAGTCCCACACACTGCTAGAAGGCCAAATATTTTTTCAGAGCTAGATGCAGATAAAAATTATTTTTAATTTGCAACCTGATGGAGGTCAGTATAGATGGACTAATAGAGAAAGTCCCACACACTGCTAGAAGGCCAAATATTTTTTCAGAGCTAGATGCAGATAAAGATTATTTTTAATTTGCAACCTGATGGAGGTCAGTATAGATGGACTTATAGAGAAAGTCCCACACACTGCTAGAAGGCCAAATATTTTTTCAGAGCTAGATGCAGAAAAAAATTATATTCAGTTTGCAACCTGATGGAGGTCAGTATAGATGGACTAATAGAACAAGTCCCACACACAGCTAGAAGCCCAAATATTTTTTCAGAGGTAGATGCAGATAAAAATTATTTTTAGTTTGCAACCTGATGGAGGTCAGTATAGATGGACTAATAGAGAAACTCCCACACACTGCTAGAAGGCAAAATATTTTTTCAGAGCTAGATGCAGATAAAAATTATTTTTAATTTGCAACCTGATGGAGGTCAGTATAGATGGACTAATAGAGAAAGTCCCACACACTACTAGAAGGCCAAATATTTTTTTCAGAGCTAGATGCAGAAAAAAATTATATTCAGTTTGCAACCTGATGGAGGTCAGTATAGATGGACTAATAGAACAAGTCCCACACACAGCTAGAAGCCCAAATATTTTTTCAGAGGTAGATGCAGATAAAAATTATTTTTAATTTGCAACCTGATGGAGGTCAGTATAGATGGACTAATAGAGAAAGTCCCACACACTGCTAGAAGGCCAACTATTTTTTCAGAGCTAGATGAAGAAAAAAATTATGTTCAGTTTGCAACCTGATTGAGGTCTGTATAGATGGACTAATAAAGTCCCACACACTGCTAGAAGGCCAAAATTTTTTCAGAGCTAGATGCAGACAAAAAATATATTCAGTTTGCAACCTGATGGAGGTCAGTATAGATGGATTAATAGAGAAAGTCCCACACACTGCTAAAAGGCCAAATATTTTTTCAGAGCTAGATGCAGAAAAAAATTATATTCAGTTTGCAACCTGATGGAGGTCAGTATAGATGGACTAATAGAACAAGTCCCACACACAGCTAGAAGCCCAAATATTTTTTCAGAGGTAGATGCAGATAAAAATTATTTTTAATTTGCAACCTGATGGAGGTCAGTATAGATGGACTAATAGAGAAAGTCCCACACACTGCTAGAAGGCCAAATATTTTTTCAGATCTAGATGCAGATAAAAATTATTTTTAATTTGCAACCTGATGGAGGTCAGTATAGATGGACTAATAAAGTCCCACACACTGCTAGAAGGCCAAAATTTTTTCAGAGCTAGATGCAGAAAAAAATTATATTCAGTTTGCAACCTGATGGAGGTCAGTATAGATGGACTAATAGAACAAGTCCCACACACTGCTAGAAGCCCAAATATTTTTTCAGAGCTAGATGCAGAAAAAAATTATATTCAATTTGCAACCTGATGGAGGTCAGTATAGATGGACTAATAGAATGATGCTATGCCCAAAAGATTTTACTTCACTAGGTGCAGTAAAAAAATTGGTATTCTATACACAGGTGGTATATCTTGCAACACAGATAGGCTACTCCACTGACTAACACACTCTGCAACAGGCCAAAAAGGATTAGCTTTGCTAGATTCAGCCAAATGCTGTGAAAAAAACTTGCACAGCACTGGCACAGACCTGCCTGGCAAAAACTGATAGGAACTGATGTAACCTAGTCCTGAAAAGGACTGCAATTACAATTAGTCTTTACTCCCACAATCTATCTATTTAAGAGCACAGACCTGCCTGATAAAAGTCGTAGGAAATGCTGTAACCTAGTCCTTAAGAGGACTGCAATCACAACTATTCCCTACTCCCAAGCTATCTGTAGATTTGTGTGAAAATTGGCTTGAAATTAACAAGGTATAGCGCACACAGCAACAGCGGTGCCATCTAACACGCAGCTGCAGCAGTGAGAAAATGGTGGCGACGGGGAAAATGGCTTGGTCTTATAGGGCAAGGACATGTGACATACACTGCCAATGACACATGCCCTTGCTTGTGTGAAAAACAGCAGTTTGCTCCGTGTGTGCGCTGCTGATAGGCTGACAGACTGCATCTCCCCACTGCAAATGCGGGAAAGAGAAAAAAAAATGGAGATCTTCATTATTCCTGCAGAGATCCATCCCCTGCCCCTCCCCCCACCCCGCTGTACACTCAAACTGCGTATTAACATTAATTTTCATCATTACTGAGAAAAAATCCAGTTATGATTTTGGTGCACGAACAGTTATCGAACATAACCTCGAACAGCCGAATTTTTCTCAAATCATTCGTGTTCGCCGAACGGCTCGAACACCGCCCAAAACAGCTCGAATTTGAGATTGGTGAACAGTTCGAGTAGAACAACGCTCATCTCTACTCAGGAGCGCTTCACTTTCTTGCCTCTTGGCTTCATGTTTCCAGGGGGCGATGCGTTCCTGATGGCTGACAGGTCGGACAAGGGGGAGGGCTGAGCCCCTGGCTGGAACTGTGCGCTCTCTCATGCTTAAAGTAGAGGCCTCTGCAGCATCAGAGGAGTGCAGGGGGCATTGAAGCTGGATGGATATGGTTATGGATGTTTATAGGAAACTGTCCACCTCTGATAGACTGCAGAGGTGGCCGACTGAGCAGTACACAATAGATATAAAAATTGCTGTTGAGAACAGAGAGGATTTTTAATAAAAGGTAAATTGCAAAGTTTCTTGTTTTTACAGTTTGTTTTGTGGCAGATCCGCTTTATAGTAGACCACCAATGTGTAATCTCATTGTCCGACCCCGGTGATCAGCAGAGACAAGAAGTCACAGAACTGGGGCCATAGTCATTCACATAGATGGGGCGGCTTCTTTCATACAGATGGGAGTAGGCACCTCCACGTGCACATGGTTGGCACTGTGTCCGTAGAGGTTTTAGATGTTAGACCCCCCATGATGGAAGCATTATTAACCTCACATTTGTACAGCTCGATGAGCGATCCCAAACTGTAAAGTTCGGGGTTTGTATCGGACACTAGGGGTGCTGAACTCTGAACATGGACTTCAGAAATCTGCTTCAGTATTCGGAGTTCAGATGAGGAAAGAGACCTTTTATAGCACCAAAGTTCAGGTCCCCATTGACTTCTATTGGGTTCAGTTTCAAGTTCGGGTAGTGCTCTGCTACCCACACCGGACGAACCCGAACATCCATGAGCCCGCTCATCCCTACTCACGATGTATCATGCTCTATACCACTCTGCACTTGGCATAATAAAGAGGGCTACATCTTATTACTGCTTCGGGGCTTTGCTATAAGGAGTTGCGAGGTTGCTGTTGCATCCAAGTCTTGTAGTAAGATGGAGACCAAAGACCCCTCGGCTACATAAGAAGACCCCAGTATTATAAATGCCACCTAATATGTGGACGGAGCCCTATTAAAATGTTACAGAGCTTACATCTCTGTCCAACACCTACCTGTTGCATTCACTATCGCATCCAGCAAAGGCCTGAGAGAAGATGGTGCACTGTGAGGAAGGAGGTAAGTGAAGAAAAACCTAAAAAAATAAATAAAAATCCACATTTATTAATATAATATATTTCATGCAGGTTTACAACTTACAGTTAAAGCGTTCACGATAAAATTCCAACAAGCAGTAAATGGCTAAACTCTCCAGGAAACATAGTCCTATATCATAACGAGAAAAGAAATACACGAGTGACCGAAACCCAGCAGAGCAAAACCAGGGCCGGCTGGACACAAAGCTGCCTTGTAATCACCTGTGAAGGCCCCATTAACACAGCAGCTCGCTCTGGAGCTTAGAGGATTGTGGCTATTTGTAGGGATGTCTGGTACTTGGAGAAAATTTATGGCGCTTGGATCACCAATGGAAGACGTTTACTTTTTTGGGTGTTTTCCACGACTACGGTGTTTGTAGCTGCTGTGACCAGAAATCTTGGAAAAGGATATGGAAATTATAAACACACAAGTAAAACACATATAAATCAGAGAACAAGAGACCAAAATGTATGCGTTTACTGAAAAAAAAAAAAGATTTGGGGGTCAATTTATCAGTGCTTTTTTTCTGGAGTATGAATGGTGTTAATAGCGATTTTTTTAATTTACGCCTTATTCATTATTTAATTTACACCTTTTTTTTTAGGTAACTTTACTTGATTTTGACTACTTTTTGTTTGTTTTACATTTTTCGCAAGGTTTTAGTTATGAGTTGTTTTAGCACAGGACTGGGTGCATTTTGCGTTTTACTCTCACGTCAGTGGCTCCATCAGAGTATAAGTCTGAAGCCCTGGAAAATGGGACTTAAGGAAGAGATGTCAAACTCAAACACACAGAAGGCCAAAATGAAAAACTTGGGCAAAGTCGCGGGCCAACCAGTATACAGGATAATGGGCTCCACAAAATCCTCCATACAGAATAATGGGCCCCACATAGTCCTCCATACAGAATAATGGGCCCCACACAGCCCTCCATACAGTATAATGGCCCCACATGGTCCTCCATACAGTATAATGAGCCCCACATAGTCCTCCATACAGTATAATGGCCCCACATAGCCCTCCATACAGAATAATGGGCCCCACATAGTCCTCCATACAGAATAATGGGCTCCACATAGTGCTCCATACAGAATAATGGGCCCCACATAGTCCTCCATACAGAATAATGGGCCCCACATAGTCCTCCATACAGAATAATGGGCCCCACACAGCCCTCCATACAGTATAATGGCCCCACATGGTCCTCCATAAAGAATAATGGACCCCACATAGTTCTCCATACAGAATAATGGGCCCCACATAGTCCTCCATACAGAATAATGGGCCCCACACAGCCCTCCATACAGTATAATGGCCCCACATGGTCCTCCATACAGAATAATGGGCCCCACATAGTCCTCCATACAGAATAATGGGCCCCACATAGTCCTCCATACAGTATAATGGCCCCACATGGTCCTCCATACAGGATAATGGACCCCACATAGTCCTCCTTAAAAAATAATGGGTCCCACATGAACACTTACAGTAACAATTGGCAGAAATCAGCTACTTGTATGTAAATTGTCCTTATATACACTATGGTTAGCTTTGTCCTACTGTAGACAGGAAAAAGGGGAGAGGCTCCTGCTGCAGTCAATTTAAGGGGGACTATTTATTTTTACTATGGGTCTAAAAACGAGCAGGTAGGTAGTTACTAACTACCTGCCTATGTCATTGACCACTCCTGCTGGCAATTCAGCTGCTCCACATCAACAGAGCAGCTCTTGTTCTTCTAGGCTGCTCTGTTGATGGGGCGTGATTGCCGGCATCATGCTAATGGACAGTCGGCTCCCTGCAGTTAGGCAGTGGGGAGCCGGCTGTCAATCAGTATGACGTTGGCATTCACATCTTGTCAACAGAGCAGAACGGAAGAGAAGACGCTGCTCTGTCGATGTGACATCACTGGCAGGATCGGTATGGGGGCACAACAGACAGATAGGTAACAATTACATGTCTGTTAGTTCTTAGGCCCTTAGTAAAAAAAAAAAATAGTCCCAGATAACCCCTTTATCTGCCACACTTAGAACAGTGAGATGCATGAAGGTAACATGGCGGAGCTCCTGAAACATACATAGATGCACAGAGATGTCGGGTCCTCCAAAGACATTCTTTGTAGTCACTAACTAATAGAAAATCTTGGTGATAATAAAACCACATTATGGAATTCCTTTTCAAGCATTTCTTTAATTTTTGAGTATTTTCATCTGTATTTTGTAGCATATTTTTGTATACTTAAGCAAATACTGTACAAAAGTTACAAAGTTATTTTACCCATCACGGGTCACTTTTCCATTATTATTTAGGAGTGTTTACAAAGTGAATATCATTTATTACTAAGAGTTCCAAAAACTTTTTTACTTTGTTTTTGTTATAGGTCTCCCAGTGCTTTTAAATGAAAGCCTCGGCCTATTGTTGCCTCTAGCCTCGTATCCCTTTGAAAGAAAGTTTATGAGTTGGGCCAGAGTTTTGATATGCCATGACTTGCCAAGTACCCCTATAATCTGTTTACTAGCGGTTGGGTTGCGATGAATAAAGAGTTTCCACAAGAAGTCCATTTACTGCAGTTCATTTTCATCAGGGCCTTTTAGTTTGTTGAAATCATCAACCTTGTCTTAATGCAAAGTGTCATAAATCATCACACGCTCACTGTCTGTTGAAAGCAAGAGAGAGGATTCTGGCCACAATCCTCTGACTTAGGAACACTGATTTAGCCGCAACAAGGACGGCTTCTGTAAGTTCAAAGGGGATTGAGAAAACACAGCAGATTAAAAGGACAAGTAAAGGAAAGTTCACCGGGTCATGTGTTAATCATGAACTAAAATATGTAAGGTCAACAGCGGATTCGAAATGTCCTCTAAATCTAGAATACAAAGAAGAAAAGAGAAAAAAATCTAAACTGCATTGTAAAAATCTGTTTCATGATCACACATTAACCACTAAAAAAGTAAAAATATCTATTAATTATCTATCTATCTATCCATCCATCCATCCATCCATCTATCTATCTATCTTGTTTCTTATTATCCATATATTTAATGGAGATTATGTACAGTTATTATCAAAGTTCAAATTTACAAAATGTTGCAAGATTTTTGTTAAATATTGACACATCTTTAAATTATTCTATTTTTTTAAGAAACCCCCCTACTGAAATGATTCTGCAATTTCTTTTTGCAACTTTTTAAAAATACATGCGTCAAAAAATACCTGGACCACTTCACGGTGCCCACTTTGACCAACAAAATAAGAAACTGTTGGATAAGGTAGAAAACAATAAAAAATTGTCAAAAGTAGAGATAAGTGAATTTATTCTAGTGGAATTCTACTCAATTTTACAAAAATCTGAATTCTGGAGAATGCATACTTTTTATTATTCAGCAAAAAGGGAGGCCGGCTGTGGAGTGACCTCCGGGAGCCCCAGCTTAGCGTTCATTCTAGGCCGAGACCTGTGGCCGCGAGCAAACCTCACAGGATCACTGCCCATGTGCATTGACATCCAGGGCCTGCTCAAGGTTGGAATTCCCAGCTTAGAGCTTACACTGGACTTGAGATGCGGCGTGACAGAGGTGCGAAGAACTGGACAATGGGCAAAGAGCTGTGAGTATGAGGTTTTTTAAACTTAAAAAGAAAAAAATATATATGGTATTCACCTCATTGCTCTCCTCTCTGGCCACCCCCATTGCTCCCTGTCCACTGTGTGGTTCTCCACATCTTTATTCCAGTGTTCACCATAGGCCTGGACTTCATGGAGCATGTGCAGTAAACTCTGGGGCCTGCGAGCTCACTGCAGATGGATGGAGCCTGCTCATGGCCAAAAATCCTGGTCTAGAGTGAATATGGGGCTGCAAATGTGTGGAGAACTGAACAGTAGGCAGGGAGTAGCGGAGACCACGGACAGGTGAGTGGTGAGGTGTGTATGAGTCTTATTTTATTATTTTTATATCTTACTTTTATTATGCTTCTGGGGAATGGATAGACCCCGGAGCATGATAGGAAACATTCAATTCAAATCACTTCGAATTTTCCAGCAAAATCTAAAAATTTGGCAAATTTGAATTTCGTCAGATTGACTTTAGTTACATATGTTTAAAAAAAATGGTGCATGCCATACCTTATATCTATTTTTTCTGACTCATATCTATCTAGTAATTTATCTATCAGTTGTGCAGAAGATTCCTATACACCATTTCCTTAAAGGGGTTGTCTGATACTTTTTTAAAGTTGCCCAATGTATTCAGCATTGGGCATAAGTTTCTCTGTAAATACCTTGTGCTGCAGATACTGTCTGTGAGCGGCGCTATCACTGGCCGCTCACAGGCATCACGTGACCCCCGGCTGCAGCCGGCTCTGACATCCGCTGACGTCACGACAAGTCCAGGCTGCAGCCGAGGGTCCCTCTTCCGCGTTCCACCGGTGGCTGCTGGGTTGTGGGTGGGGTTATTCCTCTGCGTCACACTCGGCATCCACCGCTCACTCTCCCTCTCCCCATTCATTGGGAAAGCACGCAGTGTATGCTGGGTGTGACGCGGGGAATAACCCCCCCACAACCCAGCAGCCACCGCGGGGACCCCAGCGCTGAGTCATGCCTCACTTATATCAGCGCGGGTCACGTGATGCCTGTGAGCGGCCACCAATAGCGCCGCTCACAGGCAGAAACAGCAACACAAGGTATTTACAAATTTACTAATGCCCACCTGCTGAATACATTGGGCAATTTAAAAAAAAGTACCGCACAACTTCTTTAATTTTGAGCTTTTTAGGGGGCAACTCTATTCCATTTATCTATCTGTCTATCTGTCTGTCTATCTTGCATTAACCTAAAAATGTCATGTGCCATGCAGATGTAGCAATGGCCATCTTTCAGATGGCAGACTCCTTTATTTAAGCATTCTACCACAGTGGGCTATACTCTTTATGATGAGCATATCAGGTACATCGTATATTATATACATGCACTTCATTTGTACTTCTATTCAACAATAAGAAATATTGTTCACATAGACACAAGACACATGATATACAGGGGGTTTCCTGGCAAGATTCCCAGCCAATCCCTTCCTGAAGTCATCTTGCTGTGGCCATACATGTGGTCGTACCTGTAGGCGTTGTAGAGGTTCCGCTTCTCATTCATGTTTTGACATTTGCCATCAACAGAACATTGAAGTGTAAAGTTCCTGGCAGGGAATTCCATAAAGCAGTCCTCATTGCTTGTACACGGTGTCTCCTCCATGCTCGCATCATCTAAGTCAGTCACTTTCAGTTCACCATCAACTATCACAAACTGACGAGGGCGGAAATCCAGCAATGTTATGGAGCCAAGCGGGGAATGGGCGAGGTAATGCAACAGTCGTACTAAGCTGAGGCAAATCTGCAATATACAACATTGTGGAATGGAACCGGATTACAGCTTTATTCTCACAATCACATTATTTTTCACAAAGCACAGTGAATGCATACAGTACTTATTGTTAGTATAGAGACTAAGCCCCACATAATGTTTCTTTATTGTATCTTGGTGTATTTTTTCATCTCTTTCTGCCCCTCTGTGCATCCAGCTTCACATAACAGAATGGTCACTCCTATTCTTATCCGCTAAAAATATATTTCCCAGCATCACCTTGCTTCTCTTCAGTGCTGCAGATCCATCCACCTCTTCTGTGTGCTCCTGACAAGCCCGACCTCTCTGATTTATCATCAAGATATTCTAAGTGTAGAATACACCATGTGATTCTATGCACTCTCTGATCCTGTATCCCTGCCTGACTGATTTTATCTTCTTCAATCTACATTGAAGAAGATAATGGGTTTTTCATCTGGTTTAATGAAAGAAAAACCCACAATGGTCACAGAAATAACTTGAATCTGACAAAAGTAATAATAAATTAAAAATCTATGAAAATGAACAAATGAAAGTCAGACATTGCTTTTCAACACTGCTTCCACAGAATTTAAAAAAAATTAAACTCATGAAATAGGCCTGGACAGAAATGATGGTACCCCTGAAAATAATGTGACAAAAGGGACATGTTAAATCAAGTTGTGTCCACTAATTAGCATCACAGGTGTCTACAATCTTGTAATCAGTCAGTGGGCCTGTATATAGGGCTACAGATACTCACTGTGCTGTTTGGTGACATGGTGTGTACCACAGTCAACATGGACCAGAAGAAGCAAAGGAAAGAGTTGTCTCAGGAGATTAGAAAGAAAATTATAGACCAGCATGTTAAAAGGTAAAGGTTATTAGACCATCTCCAAGCAGCTTGATGTTCCTGTGACTACAGTTGCACATATTATTCAGAAATTTAAGAACAATGGGACTGTAGCCAACCTCCCTGGACGTGGCCGCAGGGGGAAAATTGATGACAAATCAAAGAGATGGATAATACGAATGGTAACAAAAGAGCCCAGGATATCTTCTAAAGAGATTAAAGGTAAACTTCAAGCTCAAGGAACATCAGTGTCAGATCGCACCATCCATCGTTGTTTGACCCAAAGTGGACTTCATGGGAGACGACCAAGGAGGACACCATTGTTGAAAAAAAATCATAAAAAAGGCAGACTGGAATTTTCCAAACTACATGTTGACAAGCCACAAAGCTTCTGGAAGAATGTCCTATGGACAGATGAGACAGAAATGGAAGTTTTTGGCAAGGCACATCAGCTCTATGTTCACAGACGGAAAAATGAAGCATATGAAGAAAAGAACACTGTCCCTACTGTGAAACATGGCAGAGGCTTTGCTATGTTCTAGTGCTGCTTTGCAGCATCTGGCACAGTGTGTCTAGAATCTATGCAGGGTACAATGAAACCTCAAGACTATCAAGAGATTCTAGAGAGAAATGTGCTGCCCAGTGTCAGAAAGCTAGGTCTCAGTCGCAGGTCATGGGTCTTGCAACAGGATAATGACCCAAAACACACAGCTAAAAACACCCAAGAATGGTTAAGAGGAAAACATTGGACTATTCTGAAGTGGCCTTCTATGAGTCCTGACCTAAATCCTATTGAGCATCTTTGGAAAGAGCTGAAACATGCCGTCTGGAAAAGGCAACCTTCAAACACGAGACAACTAGAGAACTTGCTCATGAGGAGTGGGCCAAAATACCTGTCGAGAGGTGCAGAAGTCTCATTGACAGTTACATGATTCGTTTGATTGCAGTGATTGCCTCAAAAGGTTGTTCAACAAAATATTAAGTTAAGAAGAGTACCATCATTTCTGTCCAAGCCTATTTCATGAGTTTAATTTTTTTTTAAATTCTGTGGAAGCAGGGTTGAAAAGCAATGTCTGACTTTCATTTGTTCATTTTCATAGATTTTTAATTTATTATTACTTTTGTCAGATTCAAGTTATTTCTGTGACCATTGTGGGTTTTTCTTTCATTAAACAAGGGGTACCAATAATTTTGACCGCGTGTGTAGCTGCAGTGTGGTTTTACATAATTATTAGCTGGTTTATAGCAGAGCTCAACTCTCCTGCACTTCTCCACAGTAGAATTTGTAATTACTATGCAGTGCAAAGTGGTGTTTTTAGTTTGATGATGAGAAATGTGTGATGCGAAACTGCAAATGCTGTTCTATTGATAATCTTCTATAATATGTATTAACAGAAGAGCATTTACAGTTTCACATCACTGATCTCTCAGCAGCAGGCAGCAAACAGCTCCAAATCATCTCACCTCCTCTAACATAGCCCCATTCTGCAGTTTATCACTCCTCTCAGCCCCTCTATTTACAGACATATGCTGCAGTATATCACTCCTTTCAGCCTTTTTATCTACAGCCCCATGCTGTGGTATATCACTCATCTCAACCCCTTGTATACAGCTTTATTCTGCACTATATCACTACTTTCAGACCCACTATACTCTGCCCTATCCTGCAGTATATTAATCTTTTCAGTCCCATCTATACACACCCCAACTTGCTATACTGTATAAAACTTCTCTCAACTCCTCTAAACACAGCCCCATACTGTAGTATATCACTCATCTCAGCCCCCTATATACAGCCTCATTCTGCACTATATCACTACCTTCAGCTCCACTATACACTGCCCCATTCTGCAATATATAAATCTTTTCAGCCCCATCTATACACTGCCTCAAATTGTTATAAATATAACTTCTCTCAACCCCTCTAAACACAGCCCCATCTTGCAGTATCTCTCCTCTCAGTCCCTCTATATACAGCCCCATTCTACAGAACACCTCTTCTTTCAGCATCTCATTAACATCCTGTAGTACATGACACCTCTTAGCCCCTCTATATATCACACCTCTCAGCCCCTCTATATATCACACCTCTCAGCCCCTCTATGTATTTTGGATATAACCCTTTAAATACTATGTTCTGTTTTATAATTTGTAGGCCACATAAGCAAGCACAATATAAAAATGTAATTCATTGTGGGAAAACAGGATAACGTCATGTGTCCAACACATTTGGGATTATTTGTCAATGCTGTCTAATGCTTAAACAGTGCCAATTTTAAGTAGACAATCTTAAAATGCATCAAATGTATGCTGTTTGACAAATCACGCCCCTTTCCTGGTCAATCACATCTCTTTTCGACGAAGTCATGATCCCTTGTCTGACAAGTTGTACAAAGGGTCTAAAACACTAAATATAATAAAATAATAAATATGGTGCGAGTCGTGAAAGACGGTGTTTTGCTGCAAATTAGGCTAGAATTCTGCCGCTGTTAGCTTCATAAATATAACTTGAAATAACACAAAACCAACACACTCCTATTTCCAGTTGCTACTACAGTATGTAAAACTTTGGTCAAAACTAAACTAGTCTTTTCTTATAGACAATGCCTCCAGGTTTTTACTACCTCATCTAAGCATATTGTAAGGGTAGAGACCCTGATTCCAGCACTGGGTCACTTATACTGCACAATTATCATAATGAATGAACAAAACACTCAATTGTTGGGTGAAATAATTTTTTGGGCTGCACAAAAGATCATGGTTCCGGGCAGTGCACCATCCTTTGAAAACAGAACTTAAGCTGCTGAGAACAATGGCGGCCTATGTGCACTGAACGATCTTTTACAGAGTGATCAGTGCACATCTGTATCATGGTCTACCTGTGTAAACAGGCTATTAAATGACTGCCAAGCAGCAAGCATGTTGGCACACCGCATTGCCCAGTATAAACGATCCTTTACTATTCAGTTTGCAATAGTTTAATTTATTTTACTCACTTATATAGCGCCATTAATTCCACAGCGCTTTACAGACATTATCATCGCTGTACCCATTGGGGCTCACAATCTAAATTCCTTATCAGTATGTCTTTGGAGTGTGGGAGGAAACCGGAGAACCCGGAGGAAACCCACGCAAACAGATGTTGTTCTTGGTGGGATTTGAACCCAGGACCCCAGCACTCCAAAGCAGCAGTGCTAACCACTGAGCCATCGTGCTATAATTTTGATAAAACAGTGTTCTATCAGCGAGAGGTAATTACTGAGAGGACTAGCAAACCTGCAGCAATGTAGTCCACAATATTCATGAGCTCTCTCTATCGCCACACCCAATGACTGATTGGCATCTTTCTGCCTATGCACAGTGTACACAGAAACCTATCAATCAGTGGTGTGGGCGGGGTTATACAGAGCTAACCCAGGACAGAGCTAGCAGTTCTACAACAGATAAAACAGAGAAATTATCAAAACTACAGCAAGAAGCCCAGTACGTGATACATCAGTAGAATCAGAATCTCTGCCCCTACAATATGCTGCCTTCAGATGGGGCAGCAAAAACAAATTCCTTTTAAAGGGGTTGTCTGCATTTAAAAAAAAACTGGCCTAAAAACAGGCAATGTGATATACAGTATCAAGAGTATAACCAATACTCACTTATCAAATCCCCTTCTGCTCCAGTACCGACAGTCCAATAATCTCACCAATCTTTGTTTAATTGTCCAGCAAACGGTGACTTCACACACAGTCACATGATCACTGCAGCCAATCACTAGCCTCAATGGTCTCATGAAATTTAGAATAACTAACGCTAAGACCAGTGTTTAGATGCTGAGGTCGCATGGATGCATGGCGGCCAATCATTACTGTAGGGAAGTAAATGAAGACTGTTGGGGGCTATAGGGAGTTTGACAGGTGATTAATGGTTATTATTTATTTTAGCATGCTACCTACTTTTTTAAAAAATTCTGGACTAGTTAAATTAAGATAGTTAGACAATAGAGTTGTACGGGTCTGGTATGTTTGAAGGGGGCTTGATGGATCTATCATTGACATCCCATTCTTATCAGATTTATTGGAAGATTAATCTGCATATGTTTACACCAAGGGGTGCCACTTATACCCAGTTTAGTTTCAGTCTCTTGAACTGCGCAGAACTTCAGGGCCAGATTGGTGGAGTGGATAAGTATGTTAAATCTTTTCTAACCAGCTGTAATACTTCATCTGTCCTGTAGAAGTGCTGTAACTCATGCAGTCTGTTACCTAGTAGAAAATTAGATACCTCTTGCAGTTGGCTATGGGCATCCTTTTTCGAATGGATGAATGAAATTATTACATAAAATCTTTTCCTGCGATTTGTCTTTGTAATGTAGGAACTTTGAAGAAAAATGATACCGTTTTTCTTACAATAATAAAAATGGGAATCTTTTTATGAATCAAATTAAACTGTTCACTTACCCGAAATCTGTCCTCCCAAGAGGATTGCAAAAGCTGAATCATCTCTAGAGGGGAACCCAGTTCAATGATGGTTGTCAGGGTGTCAGAGATGTCATTGCTGTCTTGATAACAATGTCCATAAAGCTGAAAAATCACAATACAAGCAGATGAGATCAATCTGTATTACAGGTATGCAATACCAAAACAGTCTGCCTCAATTGTTTTTAATAAATACCTTAAACCTCTAGTTTAGGCATCGATGAAATGTGTTTCTGCTAAAATTGTCACTTCCAAAGCAGTTGGTGAAAGTAATCCAGTGGATCCATTCTACATGTACTTGAATAGTAGACCCAATGGATGACTCCAGATACAAAATTAGGGCAGGTGCAGACAAGCGTATTTGAGACGAGCGACTGAAATGCAATCGTACGATCCTTATGTCCTCCAACGTAATTTACTGGGGGACAGTCGCAAGGCTCCCATACACGTTAAATGGCTGAATGATCCCATCAAAGACAGAGGAAGTTAAATAATGTTACGATAATTGAGGTTAGATGTTTTTACCAATGTTACCAATAAATAAAATGAAATAAAAATAAATTAATTTTTTAGGTATTTATTGTATCATTAATTTAATATAGCCCATGATAGATACTTGTGAAGCAATGTAAATGCTTAAAGAAAAAGACTCATTAAAATTTTTATTTCGGAATTCCTCTTAATTACCTATGTAATGATGTGCAAGCGCATTAACATACTTGCTGTTTGCCGTCTTCTCCGGTTTCCAGAGCCGTTCCTGTCCCACGTGACTGCTCTTCAGCTTTGCTGGTGCACACATGGACCATTGTGTGGGTTGGTGCAACTACCATCAGTATAAGTCCATAGACTTACATTGAGAAAGTGATTTCCGGTGCACACTACAACCCCTGTATGAGCCATCTAATCTGTTAATCAGGTCACATGGGCCAGAAGAGGATCGGAGCGGCGCTGGAAACTGGGGAAGACGGCGATCGTTAAGTTCTGTAATACAGTTACGCACCATTACATAACGAGGGATAACAAAATAAACATTTTGATGAAACATCTTCTTAAATATTCCCTATTGGAAGGTTCTGTAAAAATCAGAATGCTCCTGCTTTGCTGCATTTTTTTTATTTTAGGCCTAACAGACTTTGGCATTTATGCAGCAAAACTAAAAAAACTCTGTTAATACATGACTCCTCTATGCATAACACGGCGGAATATGCTGTCGCAGTATATTAATACATGATAATTGGATAAATAATCAGACTCATAAAAATGCAATACCCAAATTCCATATTTTTGATATTTTGTATTAAATGTGACACTACAGAAACATTCCCTTCAGATTGGTAATATGAAATTAATTGCACCAGTGATCGGCTGCTGGGATTTCTGGTAACCTCTAATTTTGTTTCTTTCCTACATCTGTTTCAAGTACTGGGAAGTGTTTTCAGAGCAGATGAACAGTGGGTGTGCGCTCTTTTCTTTGGCCAATACCTGCAGAATAATTGTTTTAGATGTATTTTGAGATGGAGCAGTAATCACCGTATAGCGGTTATACAGAACAAGACAGAAATTGGAAAAGTAATTCCCATCATGGTCATTTCTCATTGACAAATATTAATACACTTTATGTCAATCGCCATAGCAGTCAGTCACGCATGGCCAGAAATGGTTTTGCTAGTCTGACAACTCACACCAAAAAGTCATTTAACGTCTGATTTCATTATTTTATATTTGATGTGTTTATGTGCAATTTTTTATCAAAAGGTAGCTTTTATTTTAGTAAATCTAGACCTCAAATTTGTTATATTGGGTCAAAAAAAGTTTCTTTGATTACTGTTCAGCGTTTTCTGCCTCAGAGGGCAGCAGCAGTAAAGACCCTGAACACATTGGGTTAGAGCCACTGATTTTTTGGAAAACCAGTTGAATAGAATTTATATTCGGGTCTCCAGATTCTCCCATGACAGATGCTAATGGAGGAAATAAGAATGGGGTAGATAAAAATAAAAAATAAAAATGCAGGTGTCTAGGGGAATCGGGAGAGATAAGTGAACACTATCTTGTGTGTATAGCCAATCTTCGAGTGGTTACTTTCAAGGGTATAAATATCACAGTGTTACACACCTGTCTGGGATCCACGCTTTGCCTCCCTGACTCTGGTCCGCTGAACTCAGTTGTGCTCAATGTTGGGCTTTGCAGGTGGTCTGGCGTGCTCCCATGTGATTATTTGCCTGGGCCTATATATGGCCTACCAAGACACACATCTGTGTCTTGGTATTAAGACTTTTAGTGTTCCTAAATCCTGTCTTTTTGTGCCCTCCAGCACCTCTGCTACCTGTTCTCGGTCTCCTGTCTGCTTGTGGCCTCCGGTACTTCTGCTACCTGTTTCTCAGTCATCTGTCTGCCTGAGGCCTCCAGTACCTCTGCTACCTGCTTCATGGTCTCCTGTCTGCTTGCGGCCTCCAGTACCTCTGCTACTTGCTTCACAGTCTCCTGTCTGCCTGCAGCCTCCAGTACCTCTGCTATGTGCTTCGCGGTATCCTGTCTGCCTGAGACCTTCAGTACCTCTGCTACCTGCTTCCTGGTCATATGTCTGCCTGAGGCCTCCAGTACCTCTGCTACCTGCTTCCCAGTCTCCTGTCTGCTTGTGGACTCCAGTACCTCTACTACCTGCTTCCCAGACTCCTGTCTGCTTGTGGTTTCCAGTACCTCTGCTACCTGCTTCACTGTCTCCTGTCTGCCTGCAGCCTCCAGTACCTCAGCAACGTGCTTCATGGTCTCCTGTCGGCCTGCAGCCTCCAGTACCTCTGTTATGTGCTTCGCGGTCTCCTGTCTGCCTGAGGCCTTCAGTACCTCTGCTACCTGCTTTGAGGTCTCATGTCTGCCTGCGGCTTCCAGTACCTCTGCTACCTGCTTCATGGTCTAATGCTACCTGATTCCCGGTCATCTGTCTGCCTGAGGCCTCCAGTACCTCTGCTACCTGCTTCCCGGTCTCTTGTCTGCCTGAGGCCTCCTGTACCTCTGCTACCTGCTTCCCCGTTATGTGTCTGCCTGCGGCCTCCAGTGCTTCTACTACCCGTTTCCCATGTGCCCCCCTTCCCTGCTGCACCAATGCCAGTTGCCTGTGTGCGACTTTGGGCTTGGAGGATCCATCTCACCAGATTAGCAAAAATACGCAGGTGCATACCATGCCTTTGGTGATTGACAGAGAGGTCCTACTCTGGTAGGTCCTTGGCTTTTAACAAAAGAGTGGCAAGAACCATCATAGTAAGCAACAAGGTAGTGGAAATTGGACCAAGAGTGATTTAAATGGAAACGAATAGTAATCATTTTATTCCTGGGTGGAAAAAGCTGCCACCAAAATGTCAAGCCCAGTTTGATCAGATGATACAGAAAGTAGTTCTTTACTATAATGCACTACTCTAGCTACTTAAAGGGGTTTTCTGGTTTGTACACGCACCATCCCCAGATTCAGCACTCAGTCTCCACCGCTGCTCCTATTGTCTGTTATTGTCTCCAGTGTTGACGTCATGTCGGCAGCACTGCAGCCAATCAGTGAGGTCTGCGGCTCTCAGCCATCAATTCAGGCAGAGCTACTGAGCTCACTCATTGGCTGCAGCGCTGTTGATGTGACATTAGCGCTGCAGACAATATCAGACACAGAGACAGCGGAGGAGACTCAGCACTGGATTTGGTCAGGGAGAGTAAAGCACCGTTTGTTATTTTTAAAACAAACTGCAGACAGGATAGGGGTTTTTCAAAACCAGAAAACCCTTTTAATAATGCTCCAAAACTAAAGAACCACCTTTGTTAACTGGAAAAAGTGCTAATAGGGTATATGAATTTGGGTTATCTAAACTAGACCAGTCTCAATGGCAAACAGCTTATCGTCTTGTGACCTGCTCCCAGCACCTCTAACAAAAAGCTGATTTTGCATGGTGCAACCATAGCCAACCAGGCCATTGAATTAAAAAATGTAGTATTACTTGGTAGTAGTGTTGAGCCACCCCCGTAGTGTTCGAGTTCGGTTCGGTTCGTCGAACACCCGTGTGTTCGCCAAACTGTTCGTCGAACACCTTCGAACACCGTTAAAACCAATGGCAGGCAAACAAAATCACATAGAAACACATAGAAAACACCTTCAAAGGTGTCCAAAAGCTGACAAACTGCTCAGAAGACACAACTAACACATGGAAAAGTGACAAGTACATATAGTCATGCAAAAAGAAAAGAGGTGGAGGAGTAAAAGGAGGGGGAGACACAGATATAGGCATGTCATGCCCTTCTAAAATCCAAAAAGTGAGAAGCCGACACGTTCAGTCCGCTCCTGCCCGTGCCACCTCCGTGTCGCCGGGTTTGTGCCAGAGCCGCGGTGAACCCTGACGGCCAGCCCCCCTCTCCCAATACTGGTGCCTGTCCGCTGGTGGGTCGAGCGAGCCCCCTGTGGTGGAGGCAGCTCTAAGCTTTTTAATTTAAATTGTCTCTCTAATTTGAATGAATACACTTTAAATCCATTTACAAGGATCTATTGGAGGGCAAGTCTCATGCCAGCAGCCGCGTAATTGCAGCTCCAGTAGCGTCCACTAAAGCTGCTGCAGTTAAAAAGCTTTTATAAGGATCGAGCTCGGCTGTCCACCGCAAGGCATCCTACTGCCAGTCCCAGCCCCTATGCCTTGGGGTGCCTCCTGATGCTCTTCACTGAGTATCCCGTGGTCCCGAATAGAGATGAGCGTTGTTCTACTCGAACTGTTCGCCAATCTCAAATTCGAGCTGTTTTGGGCGGTGTTCGAGCCGGTCGGCGAACACGAACAATTTGAGAAAAATTCGGCTGTTCGAGGTTATGTTCGATAACTGTTCGTGCACCAAAATCATAACTGGATTTTTTCTCAGTAATGATGAAAATTAATGTTAATACGCAGTTTGAGTGTACAGCGGGGCGGGGGGAGGGGCAGGGGATGGATCTCTGCAGGAACAATGAAGATCTCCATTTTTTTTTCTCTTTCCCGCATTTGCAGTGGGGAGGTGCAATCTGTCAGCCTATCAGCAGCACACACACGGAGCGAAGTGCTTTTTTTCACACAAGCAAGGGCATGTGTGATTGGCAGTGTATGTCACATGTCCTTGCCCTATAAGACCAAGCCATTTTCCCCGTCGCCACCATTTTCTCACTGCTGCAGCTGCGTTTTAGACGGCACCGCTGTTGCTGTGTGCGCTATACCTTGTTAATTTCAAGCCAATTTTCGCACAAATCTACAGATAGCTTGGGAGTAGGGAATAGTTGTGATTGCAGTCCTTTTAAGGACTAGGTTACAGCATTTCCTACGACTTTTATCAGGCAGGTCTGTGCTCTTAAATAGATAGATTGTGGGAGTAAAGACTAATTGTAATTGGAGTCCTTTTCAGGACTAGGTTACATCAGTTCCTATCAGTTTTTGCCAGGCAGGTCTGTGCCAGTGCTGTGCAAGTTTTTTTCACAGCATTTGGCTGAATCTAGCAAAGCTAATCCTTTTTGGCCTATTGCAGAGTGTGTTAGTCAGTGGAGTAGCCTATCTGTGTTGCAAGATATACCACCTGTGTATAGAATACCAATTTTTTTACTGCACCTAGTGAAGTAAAATCTTTTGGGCATAGCATCATTCTATTAGTCCATCTATACTGACCTCCATCAGGTTGCAAACTGAATATAATTTTTTTCTGCATCTAGCTCTGAAAAAATATTTGGGCTTCTAGCGGTGTGTGGGACTTGGTCTATTAGTCCATCTATACTGACCTCCATCAGGTTGCAAATTAAAAATAATTTTTTTCTGCATCTAGCTCTGAAAAAATATTTGGGCTTCTAGCAGTGTGTGGGACTTGGTCTATTAGTCCATCTATACTGACCTTCATCAGGATGCAAATTAAAAATAATTTTTTTCTTCATTTATCTCTGAAAAAATATTTGGGCTTCTAGCAGCGTGTGGGACTTGTTCTATTAGTCCATCTATACTGACCTCCATCAGGTTGCAAATTAAAAATAATTTTTTTCTGCATCTAGCTCTGAAAAAATATTTGGGCTTCTAGCAGTGTGTGGGACTTGGTCTATTAGTCCATCTATACTGACCTCCATCAGGTTGCAAATTAAAAATAATTTTTTTCTTCATTTAGCTCTGAAAAAATATTTGGGCTTCTAGCAGTGTGTGGGACTTGTTCTATTAGTCCTTCTATACTGACGTCCAGCAGGTTGCAAATTGAATATAATTTTTTTCTGCATCTAGCTCTGAAAAAATATTTGGGCTTCTAGCGGTGTGTGGGACTTGGTCTATTAGTCCATCTATACTGACCTCCATCAGGTTGCAAATTAAAAATAATTTTTTTCTGCATCTAGCTCTGAAAAAATATTTGGGCTTCTAGCAGTGTGTGGGACTTGGTCTATTAGTCCATCTATACTGACCTCCATCAGGTTGCAAATTAAAAATAATTTTTTTCTTCATTTAGCTCTGAAAAAATATTTGGGCTTCTAGCAGTGTGTGGGACTTGTTCTATTAGTCCTTCTATACTGACGTCCAGCAGGTTGCAAATTGAATATAATTTTTTTCTGCATCTAGCTCTGAAAAAATATTTGGGCTTCTAGCGGTGTGTGGCACTTGGTCTATTAGTCCATCTATACTGACCTCCATCAGGTTGCAAATTAAAAATAATTTTTTTCTGCATCTAGCTCTGAAAAAATATTTGGGCTTCTAGCAGTGTGTGGGACTTGGTCTATTAGTCCATCTATACTGACCTCCATCAGGTTGCAAATTGAATAAAAAAATTTTCTGCATCTAGCTCTGAAAAAATATTTGGGCTTCTAGCGGTGTGTGGGACTTGGTCTATTAGTCCATCTATACTGACCTCCATCAGGTTGCAAATTAAAAATAATTTTTTTCTGCATCTAGCTCTGAAAAAATATTTGGGCTTCTAGCAGTGTGTGGGACTTGGTCTATTAGTCCATCTATACTGACCTCCATCAGGTTGCAAATTGAATAAAAAAATTTTCTGCATCTAGCTCTGAAAAAATATTTGGGCTTCTAGCGGTGTGTGGGACTTGGTCTATTAGTCCATCTATACTGACCTCCATCAGGTTGCAAATTGAATAAAAAAAATTTCTGCATCTAGCTCTGAAAAAATATTTGGGCTTCTAGCGGTGTGTGGGACTTGGTCTATTAGTCCATCTATACTGACCTCCATCAGGTTGCAAATTAAAAATAATTTTTTTCTGCATCTAACCCAGCCAATAGTTTTGGCCTAATACCACAGTTTGGCCACTCAGCTCTGCTCGGTTACCATCCATTGTTTTTTTGTGCAAACAACTCCAGAGTTGTGAATTAGTTAACCACCAAAATGAGTGGAAAAAGGCCTGCTGCTGGTGGAAAGGGGAATAGGCGTGTTGGGAAGGGGAAAAAAGGTTGTGTCCGTGGGGTAGGTGCAGAAGAAAGACCATCTTCCAGCCAAACTAAAATGTCTACTTCTTTTAGCGGACAATGTGATAAGATCCCTTTCTTACGGCCACGCCAATCGCTACAAATTCCAGATGAGGCACAAAAACAGCAGGTGCTTCAACGGATATCAAGTGCTCCTTTAAGTGGGCTCTCCTCCACATCAACTTCAACATCACAAATACTCCAGTCCTCAAAGGTGTCACCCAAATCGCACTTGCTTCCTCACAGCTCCCAAATCTCCAGCTGCCCGTCTGAGTATGAGGTAGAACAGATGGTTGAGTCTGCAGAGCTGTTTACTCATACTATAGCCTGGGAATCAGAGGTCGACTCCAGCGCTTCTGTGAATCCAGACGAGGAAATGATCTGCACTGATGACCAGAATCTTTATGAGTCGGATCCAGGACCAGACGCAGAAGGTTCTGACCATAATGTAGACCCTCATTCCCAAACTGTAACTCCTGTTGGTGGAGACAATGAGGAAGACGATGATAAGACTCAAATACCTGATTGGAGCGACAACTTTAGTTTTTTGTCAGGGCAGGAACAGGTTGGCTCTGAGGACGACGGGTGTGATAACGCACAGGGTGATGATGATGAGGTCGGAGATCCCACTTACTGTCAACCCACAGTCAGCCAAGAGATGAGGTCAGCAGAGGAGGTGGAGGAAGATGCTAGTGACGACGAGGTCAGGTTGCGCCTTCCTGGACAGAGACGTAGTACTGGAAGCACGTCAACAACTGCATCCTCAAACACAACTCTGCCTCTCACCACAAGTCGTGGTGGCTCTTCAGGTCGCATGGGTGCTAAGCCTTGCATAGCCTGGGCATTTTTTCAGATCGATAAAGATGACCCAACTCGTGTTATCTGTAACATTTGTCAGCAAAAGCTAAGTAGAGGCCAAAAAATACATAGTTTGAGTACTTCATGCATGAACCGGCACATGGACATGAAGCATAAGTTGCAGTGGGAAGCTCAGTGTGCTACAATGCGGTCTAGCCGGCCGGGCCAACCACCGTCTGCCATATCTTGTGCATCCGCGGCCTCTTCATCCTCTGTGACTGGGGGGACAGCAGTCACACCTGTTTTGGGGCGCAGACCTGCCACCTCTTTACCCGCAACAGCCAGCGTGATTGGCAGGTCATCATTTTCTTTGGAGGTGGTAACACCAGCTGGTCTTGAGCGCTGTCCGACATCGATAGCACCACCTTTGGATCAAGGCAACCTAACATGTCCGCCTGCATCTTCCTCACAGACCGGCAGTTTGCCGGGGACACCCTTATCAACCCCGTCTAAGCACAATAGCCAGCCCTCGGTCCCTCAGATGTGGACAAGTAAAAGACCATTTCCTCCTAGCCATGAGAAAGCTAAGAGGTTGAATTTCACCATCTGCAAGCTCTTGGCTACAGAAATGCTGCCTTTTCGCCTGGTGGACACAGAGGATTTTCGAGACCTTATGTCCGTCGCAGTGCCCCAGTACCAGATGCCCAGTCGGCACTACTTCTCAAAGAAAGGTGTGCCTGCGCTCCACCAGCATGTCGCACACAACATCACCGCTTCTTTGAGAAACTCTGTGTGTGACAGGGTGCATTTCACCACAGACACTTGGACGAGTAGGCATGGACAGGGGCGTTACATGTCGCTGACTGGGCACTGGGTAACTATGGTGACAGCAGGACAAGGGGCTGCTGTCCAAGTCTTGCCGTCCCCACGAGTTGTGCGTCAATCCTCTTTATGTCATTTTTCCTCCACTGCTTCTGCCTCCTCAACCTCCTCTCGGTCTTCCACCTGCACCCAAAGCCTGTCTGGTCATGCCACAAGCTTTCTAACTGCGCAGAAGGGATCCTGCACACCTCCTTACTATGCTGGCAGTAGGGCTCAACGTCATCAGGCGGTTTTTACATTGAAATGTCTGGGAAATGTGAGTCACACAGCTGAGGAGTTGTGGTCAGCTCTGGAGAACCAATTTCATGAATGGTTGTCTCCACTGGACCTGAAACCAGGGAAGGCCGTGTGCGACAATGCTGCAAACCTGGGTGCGGCCCTTCGCCGGGGCAATGTCACACACGTGCCTTGTATGGCTCACGTGTTGAACCTGGTTGTCCAGCAATTTTTAGCCCACTATCCCAGACTAGATGGCCTTCTGCAGAGGGCACGGTCGCTGTGTGCTCACTTCCGCCGTTCGCATCCCGCAGCTCAGCGACTTACATCTCTACAGAAGTCGTTGGGCCTGCCACTTCACCGGCTAAAATGCGATGTGCCTACCCGGTGGAATTCAACTCTGCACATGTTGCAGCGACTGTGGCAGCACCGACAAGCCCTGGTGCAATACGTTCTGACGTATAGCCTGGGCCAACGAGATTCAGAGGTGGGGCAAATCACGCTGGAGGAGTGGTCTCAGATCAGGGACCTATGCACCCTTCTGCACAGTTTTGAAATGGCAACGAAGATGTTTAGTGCTGACGATACCATTATCAGCATGACTATTCCGGTGATTTACATGCTGGAGCACATGTTAAACAGAATTCGGAGTCAGGTGGTGGCACAAGAGGAGGTGGAGGAAGTAGAGGAGGAGGAGTTGTATGCGGAAGGGCTAACATCTGCAAGGTCCAGACGGTCGGCAGCACCAAGGCGGCAGGCATGTGAGGGTGGGGGAGATGATTTTACCAGGGCGCATGGTAGCAGCCAAACTAGTGAGGAAGGTGCAGGAGCCCAGGAAGAAGTGGAGGACGAACTGATGGAAGACTCATCAGATGAGGGAGACCTTGATCACATTTCTGTTGTGCGAGGTTGGGGGGAGAGGACAGAGGAAGGAAGCATGATTGCTACCTCGCCACCAACACAACAGGGACTTGGTGCTCCTGGATGCGCAACACACATGAGTGCCTTCTTGCTGCACTACCTGCAACATGACCCTCGAATTGTGAGAATTAGAAATAATCCTGACTACTGGGTTGCCACACTGTTAGATCCCCGGTACAAAAGTAAATTTGCAGAAATTATTCCTGCCATAGAAAGGGATGCACGCATGCAGGAGTATCAGCAGAGACTGTTGCAGAATCTTACATGTGCTTTTCCACAAAATACCAGTGGTGCACGTAGTGAATCTCACAGTTCCAACTTGCCAACCGTGGGACCGTCAAGTGTTCAGCACTCAAACCGTAACAGAACCACAGTATCTGCTGGTAACATCAATTTTGCGGAATCATTTCACCACTTTTTTAGCCCATCCTTTGCAAGGCCACAGGAGACAAGAAGTCTGACACATAGTCAACGCCTAGAGACGATGGTACAGGAGTATCTCCAAGTAAACATTGAAGCCACGACTGTGTCACTGGACCCTTGCTCTTTTTGGGCTTCCAATCTGGATAAATGGCCGGAGCTAGCCACTTACGCCTTGGAGATCTTGTCATGCCCCGCAGCCAGCGTTCTGTCTGAACGTGTGTTCAGCGCTGCTGGTGGTGTGCTGACAGATAAGCGCACGCGGCTCTCCACTGATAATGTAGACAGACTCACGTTCATAAAGATGAACAAATCATGGATCCGAAACAACTTTTCTACCCCTGTGTCATCCTGGGGAGAGTAAAAGCTTGATGATTGGTTAAAATCACCCTACCAACCGTTTTAAGCTTTCAAATTACTAATCATGTTTATCTGTTTCTTGACTGGAAAATAATTTGGGCTTTGTAGCAGTGTGCAGCACTGATCCTATTAGGCCATCTATAATAAGCTTCACCAGATTTAAAATTAAAAATAATTTTTAGCTGCATCTAGCCCGGAAAATAATTTTGGGGCTCCGAGATGCGCAAGACACATAAGTGCCTTCTTGCTGCACTACCTGCAGCATGACCCTCATATTGTCAGAATTCGAAGTAATCATGACTACTGGGTTGCCACACTCTTAGATCCCCCAAACTTTTCGATCAACCTTTTCATTTTAATAAAGACCAAAAAAATGGTCATTTTTGAAATTATAAGCATTAGCAGGTTGTTAGAAACTGAAATCAAACAGTTTTCAACTCAAAACTTTATTCTAGGTGATGTTACATTTTCACATAGGACCCCTTGTTCGAAAGGAGCTTCTGAACTCTCTCGTCCATTGAATTTGTCAGGTTTTGGATGGTTTCTGCTTCAATTGTTTTGCATGAGGACAGAATACCCTCCCAGAGCTGTTGCTTAGATGTGAACTGCCTCCCGCCATCATAGACACTCCTTTTAATGATGCTCCAAAGGTTCTGAATGGGGTAGAGGTCAGGGGAGCATGGGGGTCACACCATAAGTTTGTCCCCTTTTATGCCCATATCAGCCAGAGATGCAGATGTTTTATGTGCAGCATGAGATGGTGCATTATCATGCAGAAAAATGATCTTGCTGTGAAATACACGGTTCTTCTTCTTGAACCATGGCAGGAAGTGCTGTTTGAGAAAATCCACATACATTATGGAGTTCATCTTTAGCGCCTTCAGGGATCCTAAAGGGGCCGACAATCTCTCTCCCCATGATTCCAGCCCAAAACATTACTCCACCTCCTCCTTGTTGGCGCTGTAGCCGTGTTTGCGTGGGGTGTCCATCAACCAGCCATCCTCCACTCCATTCATCTGGACCATCGAGCGCTGCACGGCACTCATCCGTGAACAAAACAGTTTTGAAATCAGTCTTCATGTAATGTTTGGCCCACTGGAGCCGTTTCTGCTTGTGTGAAGTGGATAGAGGAGGTCGACAGGATGGCGTATGCACAGCTGCAAACCTCTGAAGGACCCTGCATCTTGTTGTTCGGGGGACGTTGGAGGCACAAGCAGCTTCAAAAACTTGTCTGCTGCTATGACAAGGCTTTTTTGCCGCTGCTCTTTCAACCTGACGTAATTGCCTGTAGGAAAGAGTCCTCAATTTGCCCTTATCAGCACGCACACGTGTGTACTGTGAATCAGCTACATACTTCTTGATTGCCAAGACACTTCATCCTGATCATCGCACAATGTTGATTGTAGTCATGCCTTGACCTAAACACTCCACAATTTGTTGCTTCTCAGCAGCCGACACATCCTTTTTCTTTCCCATTTTGGCAGAAAATGTAGGCTGCTTAATAATGTGAGAGAGCCTTCTTAAGTAGTCTTGCCTTTATTGGACACACCTGCCAAACTAATTAGCACAGGTGTCTGCAATTGCTTACAGTGATATAAAGAGCCCTGACACACATCACCATCAATGAGTTTAACTGACAAACAAACAAATTCTTCCCTTATCACTCCTAAACACTTTTTGCATAATAATTTGGAACGCGGTGTACATGTGCTTTTCCACAAAACACCAGTGGTTCACGTAGTGAATCTTACAGTTCTAACTTGCCAACCGTGGTCTGTATGGAATTGTTCAATAAAGGGCCCAAAATTAAGATAACATAGATCGGAGAGGTCTCTATGAATAGGAATTCCTAAGTATTTGATACCCTGTGAGGGCCAGGCAAAGGGAAAGTTGGACTGGATGGAATCCTATATGGATTTAGGGAGGGAGACATCGAGGGCCTCAGACTTCGCTGCATTGATTTTAAAATTTTACCATGTAACAAAGTGATTTATTTCAGCCATAACAGCAGGGATGGATATATGTGATTGAGTGATATATACTAGGACATCATCAGCAAATAGAGAGCACTTGTACTCGGTGCCTCCCACCTCAATCCACCTAATATTGGGGTTATGGCGAATTGATGAGAGCAGGTGCTCCGTCACTAGGATGTATAAGAGAGGGGACAGAGGACATCCCTGCCTTGTCCCATTGGTGATTGTGAAAGGTGATGAAAATGTTCTGACGCACCCCCTGGGCCTTGGGACACCCGGAGCCGGACCCTTTTTGGTGGATGCTGGTGGTTGTAGTCTTCGTGGCGGCGATCCGGTTCCGTGGCTCAGGGCGGTCAAACCAGTGGCGACTACGCCACCCGTGGATTGCGGTCAGAGTGAACCGCCGCTACAGGGCAGACCGCTAAGGCTGGTGTTGTGGGTGCAGCAGAGCGTAGCATAACTCCCCACGGGAGGAGTATAGCCTCAGGGCAGTGTATGCGGAGGATGGGGGTGATGGTGCAGGGCAGCAGCAGTAACGACACGGAGTCAGTGATGCAGTCCAGGGCCTTTACTCACAGTTCTTATTATCCAGACCACGTCTGCAGGTAACGGCTGCCCACGTCGTTCTGTGCTCACCAGGTGAGGGGCCTCACCAGGTGAGGGGCTCAGACAACTCCCAGATAACTTTGGAGCGCTTCACAGGACCCCCTTTGTGTGTCCTTTGTCTGGCCTTTCTTACCAACACTTCTGTCCGGCTGCCTCGGGCCTCCTCTTGGTAAACTTGACGCCAGTTTCCCTGACCCTATGTGGTGCCTTCCTAGCGGGTGGAGCAAGGGGCTGCGCCACATAAAATGTCAGAGCCTCCGGTTTCTAGCTGAGGGTCGTTTCCTGCCTCCACTAGTTCGGGGACTGGTCTCCCCCTTTGGCCTGGCCCCTCCACGCAGGTGGATTCGGGCGTGCGGTGGCGACTCGCCCGTCCGCACCCCTGGGATCCCTTCATTCCTCGTTCCTGGAGCCTTCTCCGCTCCTCTTCCTTCCTTCTCCCTCTTGCAGGCCTGGGCCTCTGTTACTAGGCCCGCCTCCGGAGCAGAGCTCATGCAGAGCCCCTGCTCCCTGCCACTTCTGCTCAGACTTCTCTGCACTGAACTAAGATGGTGCCCACCTTTTATACTCCCTTCTCAATGCACCCAGGAACTGCTTCCTCCCTGCTCCTGCACTGCAGGGTTCCCCTTCCTCAGTGTTCCCTCCCCCCACTCCAGCCAGGGACAGGGACTGTCGTGCCCATCTCAGGGGCATATTGGTCGCCCTGCCCCACGGCAATGTGGTGTAATGCATGCAGGTGTCGGGTCCTGATCCACACTCCATCCTTATCTGAGAGTGAGATATCACACCTCTGGGTGAGGTGCAATACGTCTGTAGCAACCGAGCCCTCGGTGCTACAGTTCCATTTATCTTCAGCCTAGGTGACGTATTGTGATACAGGGCCGTGATTTTGGCTATAAAAGGGTCCCCTAGACCCCTACCCCAAGCTTTTTAAGAGAATCATATATGGCGTGCCAGGAGACTCTATGGAATGCTTTCTCAGCATCCAACGAGAGTATCTACTTACAAATTTTTAACTGCATCTAGCCCAGGAAATACTTTGTGCCTAGTAGCAGTGTCTGCTAGTCAGCGGATTATCCCGGCTGTTAAGCAATCTACACCACCTGTAGTTTGGACACTTAATTTTTTCAATGATGTAAGTCGCTGAGCTGCGGGATGCGAACGGCGGAAGTGAGCACACAGCGACCGTGCCCTCTGCAGAAGGCCATCTAGTCTGGGATAGTGGGCTAAAAATTGCTGGACAACCAGGTTCAACACGTGAGCCACACAAGGCACGTGTGTGACATTGCCCCGGCGAAGGGCCGCACACAGGTTTGCAGCATTGTCGCACACGGCCTTCCCTGGTTTCAGGTCCAGTGGAGACAACCATTCATGAAATTGGTTCTCAAGAGCTGACCACAACTCCTCAGCTGTGTGACTCACATTTCCCAGACATTTCAAAGTAAAAACCGCCTGATGACATTGAGCCCTACTGCCAGCATAGTAAGGAGGTGTGCAGGATCCCTTCTGCGCAGTTAGAAAGCTTGTGGCATGACCAGACAGGCTTTGGGTGCAGGTGGAAGACCGAGAGGTGGTTGAGGAGGCAGAAGCAGTGGAGGAACTTTGACATAAAGAGGATTGACGCACAACTCATGGGGACGGCAAGACTTGGATAGCAGCACCTTGTCCTGCTGTCACCATAGTTACCCAGTGCCCAGTCAGCGACATGTAACGCCCCTGTCCATGCCTACTCGTCCAAGTGTCTGTGGTGAAATGCACCCTGTCACACACAGAGTTTCTCAAAGAAGCGGTGATGTTGTGTGCGACATGCTGGTGGAGCGCAGGCACACCTTTCTTTGAGAAGTAGTGCCGACTGGGCATCTGGTACTGGGGCACTGCGACGGACATAAGGTCTCGAAAATCCTCTGTGTCCACCAGGCGGAAAGGCAGCATTTCTGTAGCCAAGAGCTTGCAGATGGTGAAATTCAACCTCTTAGCTTTCTCATGGCTAGGAGGAAATAGTCTTTAACTTGTCCACATCTGAGGGACCGAGGGCTGGCTATTGTGCTTAGACAGGGTTGATAAGGGTGTCCCCGGCAAACTGCCGGTCTGTGAGGAAGATGCAGGCGGACATGTCAGGTTGCCTTGATCCAAAGGTGGTGCTATCGATGTCGGACAGCGCTCAACACCAGCAGGTGTTACCACATCCAAAGAAAATGATGACCTGCCAATCACGCTGGCTGTTGCGGGTAAAGAGGTGGCAGGTCTGCGCCCCAAAACAGGTGTGACTGCTGTCCCCCCAGTCACAGAGGATGAAGAGGCCGCGGATGCACAAGATATGGCAGACGGTGGTTGGCTCGGCCGGCTAGACCGCATTGTAGCACACTGAGCTTCCCACTGCAACTTATGCTTCATGTCCATGTGCCGGTTCATGCATGAAGTACTCAAACTATGTATTTTTTGGCCTCTACTTAGCTTTTGCTGACAAATGTTACAGATAACACGAGTTGGGTCATCTTTATCGATCTGAAAAAATGCCCAGGCTATGCAAGGCTTAGCACCCATGCGGCCTGAAGAGCCACCACGACTTGTGGTGAGAGGCAGAGTTGTGTTTGAGGATGCAGTTGTTGACGTGCTTCCAGTACTACGTCTCTGTCCAGGAAGGCGCAACCTGACCTCGTCGTCACTAGCATCTTCCTCCACCTCCTCTGTTGACCTCATCTCTTGGCTGACTGTGGGTTGACAGTAAGTGGGATCTCCAACCTCATCATCATCACCCTGTGCGTTATCACACCCGTCGTCCTCAGAGCCAACCTGTTCCTGCCCTGACAAAAAACTAAAGTTGTCGCTCCAATCAGGTATTTGAGTCTCATCATCGTCTTCCTCATTGTCTCCACCAACAGGAGTTACAGTTTGGGAATGAGGGTCTACATTATGGTCAGAACCTTCTGCGTCTGGTCCTGGATCCGACTCATAAAGATTCTGGGCATCAGTGCAGATCATTTCCTCGTCTGGATTCACAGAAGCGCTGGAGTCGACCTCTGATTCCCAGGCTATAGTATGAGTAAACAGCTCTGCAGACTCAACCATCTGTTCTACTTCATACTCAGACGGGCAGCTGGAGATTTGGGAGCTGTGAGGAAGCAAGTGCGATTGGGGTGACACCTTTGAGGACTGGAGTATTTGTGATGTTGAAGTTGATGTGGAGGAGAGCCCACTTAAAGTAGCACTTGGTTAACTAATTCACAACTCTGGAGTTGTTTGCACAAAAAAACAGTGGATGGGAACCGAGCAGAGCTGAGTGGCCAAACTGTGGTATTAGGCCAAAACTATTGGCTGGGTTAGATGCAGAAAAAAATAATTTTCAATTTGCAACCTGATGGAGGTCAGTATAGATGGACTAATAGAACAAGTCTCACACACAGCTAGAAGCCCAAATATTTTTTCAGAGGTAGATGCAGAAAAAAATTGTATTCAGTTTGCAACCTGATGGAGGTCAGTATAGATGGACTAATAGAACAAGTCCTACACACAGCTAGAAGCCCAAATATTTTTTCAGAGGTAGATGCAGAAAAAAAATATATTCAGTTTGCAACCTGATGGAGGTCAGTATAGATGGACTAATAGAACAAGTCCCACACACTGCTAGAAGGCCAAATATTTTTTCAGAACTAGATGCAGACAAAAAATTATTTTTAATTTGCAACCTGATGGAGGTCAGTATAGATGGACTAATAGAGAAAGTCCCACACACTGCTAGAAGGCCAAATATTTTTTCAGAGCTAGATGCAGAAAAAAATTTTATTCAGTTTGCAACCTGATGGAGGTCAGTATAGATGGACTAATAGAACAAGTCCCACACACAGCTAGAAGGCCAAATATTTTTTCAGAGGTAGATGCAGATAAAAATTATTTTTAATTTGCAGCCTGATGGAGGTCAGTATAGATGGACAAATAGAGAAAGTCCCACACACTGCTAGAAGGCCAAATATTTTTTCAGAGCTAGATGCAGACAAAAAATTATTTTGAATTTGCAACCTGATAGAGGTCAGTATAGATGGACTAATAGAGAAAGTCCCACACACTGCTAGAAGGCCAAATATTTTTTCAGAGCTAGATGCAGACAAAAATTATACTCAGTTTGCAACCTGATGGAGGTCAGTATAGATGGACTAATAGAACAAGTCCCACACACAGCTAGAAGCCCAAATATTTTTTCAGAGGTAGATGCAGAAAAAAATTATATTCAGTTTGCAACCTGATGGAGGTCTGTATAGATCGATTAATAGAACAAGTCCCACACACAGCTAGAAGCCCAATATTTTTTCAGAGGTAGATGCAGAAAAAAAATATATTCAGTTTGCAACCTGATGGAGGTCAGTATAGATGGACTAATAGAGAAAGTCCCACACACTGCTAGAAGGCCAAATATTTTTTCAGAGCTAGATGCAGAAAAAAATTATATTCAGTTTGCAACCTGATGGAGGTCAGTATAGATGGACTAATAGAACAAGTCCCACACACAGCTAGAAGCCCAAATATTTTTTCAGAGGTAGATGCAGAAAAAAATTATATTCAGTTTGCAACCTGATGGAGGTCTGTATAGATGGATTAATAGAACAAGTCCCACACACAGCTAGAAGCCCAATATTTTTTCAGAGGTAGATGCAGAAAAAAAATATATTCAGTTTGCAACCTGATGGAGGTCAGTATAGATGGACTAATAGAGAAAGTCCCACACACTGCTAGAAGGCCAAATATTTTTTCAGAGCTAGATGCAGACAAAAAATTATTTTGAATTTGCAGCGTGATGGAGGTCAGTATAGATGGACTAATAGAACAAGTCCCACACACTGCTAGAAGGCCAAATATTTTTTCAGAGCTAGATGCAGAAAAAAATTATATTCAGTTTGCAACCTGATGGAGGTCAGTATAGATGGACTAATAGAACAAGTCCCACACACTGCTAGAAGCCCAAATATTTTTTCAGAGCTAGATGCAGAAAAAAATTATATTCAATTTGCAACCTGATGGAGGTCAGTATAGATGGACTAATAGAATGATGCTATGCCCAAAAGATTTTACTTCACTAGGTGCAGTAAAAAAATTGGTATTCTATACACAGGTGGTATATCTTGCAACACAGATAGGCTACTCCACTGACTAACACACTCTGCAATAGGCCAAAAAGGATTAGCTTTGCTAGATTCAGCCAAATGCTGTGAAAAAAACTTGCACAGCACTGGCACAGACCTGCCTGGCAAAAACTGATAGGAACTGATGTAACCTAGTCCTGAAAAGGACTGCAATTACAATTAGTCTTTACTCCCACAATCTATCTATTTAAGAGCACAGACCTGCCTGATAAAAGTCGTAGGAAATGCTGTAACCTAGTCCTTAAAAGGACTGCAATCACAACTATTCCCTACTCCCAAGCTATCTGTAGATTTGTGCGAAAATTGGCTTGAAATTAACAAGGTATAGCGCACACAGCAACAGCGGTGCCGTCTAAAACGCAGCTGCAGCAGTGAGAAAATGGTGGCGACGGGGAAAATGGCTTGGTTTTATAGGGCAAGGACATGTGACATACACTGCCAATGACACATGCCCTTGCTTGTGTGAAAAAAAGCACTTCGCTCTGTGTGTGCGCTGCTGATAGGCTGACAGATTGCACCTCCCCACTGTAAATGCGGGAAAGAGAAAAAAAAATGGAGATCTTCATTATTCCTGCAGAGATCTATCCCCTGCCCCTCCCCCCACCCCGCTGTACACTCAAACTGCGTATTAACATTAATTTTCATCATTACTGAGAAAAAATCCAGTTATGATTTTGGTGCACGAACAGTTATCGAACATAACCTCGAACAGCCGAATTTTTCTCAAATCGTTCGTGTTTGCCGAACGGCTCGAACACCGCCCAAAACAGCTCGAATTTGAGATTGGCGAACAGTTCGAGTCGAACAACGCTCATCTCTACTTGGTAGCCATTTAGATTTCATCCCAGCATCGCTTACAAACTGCTAAGTAGAAGCTGCAGCCTGCCTGTCATTTCCATGTATGCCCAAAGGACCATATGGACAGTGGTCCTCCTTTTGAGACAACCCCTTTAAAAGTATTATTACAATATCCTGAACAGGCATTGCTCAATGATTTTAATTCAAAAGAACACATAAAGGAAAATTAATTGTAGAATATGGGTGTGACCATAGTACATTTCCCAAATTATATCGGGCCAGTCTTACATGAAGCCAATTTAATTTTTATGGGATGACAGAGATTTCCCCGCACTGCGTTTGCCTTTAAGACTTTCCCAGAAGTAAATAAAAAGCACTTAGTGGCTAGTAAACTACTTCATTAAGCAGTGTTTTATTAAGCAAATAACTACCCATGTGGGACAAAGGTGTTTTAGTACGTATTCACATTGTTAGGCATTATTCTATTACTCTCTTATAATTACTTTACTGCAGTAATGGCACCTGTCTGGGGTTGTTTCCATTACTTTGGTGGCATATTGGTCCTTTAAATTCCTATTTACTCATCAAAAAAGATGGCTGCGTCCAAAATTTGCAGGTGACAGGTGCACTTTAAGACGATGATTATATAGTATACCATGAACCTAAGGGGAGTGTAAAATAACAACCAGGAAAAAGATATGAAAGTTCAAGTACTTTTAAATATTCCCAAGGCAGGAAATCTATTGTGTAAGAACATATATCAGCTCTACTTATCATCACAGCGGCTGTCTATAAAACACTAACCAGAAACATAAAAATACAGAGAGCAAACACTGAATAATAACAACATAATATAAGGATAGATTGCACGAAGGTCCTGAGCAGACAGCTACAAAAAACACATGATCACGTCAATTTTTACATCTGGGATTCATGGTTGGATGCTATTATTGTTAGCTCATCTACCCATATAAAAATATGTGCCCCCTAAAAAAAATAGATATAAATGATTGGTACTTTCCTATAAAGTTTTCAAAAACATCCATTTATTTGTTACTGAATCATTTACACTATTAAAGAAGCACTTTCATCAAAGTTTTTATCCTCTTAATATATTGAAATCATCATATTTGTAGCGTCGGCGTCCCTGCCTCCTGCTAGGCAGGGACGCTGTTCCCCTCACCTCTCCGCTCCGTGCCCGGCGTCTTCCTCCCGCTCTGCTGGCAGCGCGCGCTGCTTCCTGGCCACGGAGGACTTCACCATATATAAGGCACCTCCTCCAAAATGGAGGTGCCCGAGCAATGTTGTTGCAAAGCCTTCAATCTGCTTCAGCCCTCAGGTCCCGTTACCAGTTACCTGCCAGTCACCTGCCAGATTCCTGCTTGTTACCTGCCAGTCACCTGCCAGATTCCTGCCTGTTACCTGCCAGTCACCTGCCAGATTCCTGCTTGCAAGCCTGCGGTCCGACGGTCTGCCTTCCGACACCTGTCAGTCTGTCTATGGACCACCTGCCTGTCCAGAGACTCTTGCCTGCTCACCTGGGAGCGCTCACCTGCTACCTGCCTGCTAGCCTACCTGGAGGCTCTGCCGTCACTTGCCGTGACCACCTGCCTGTCCAGAGACTCTTGCCCGCTCACCTGGGAGCGTCCACCTGCTACCTGTCTGCTAGTCTACCTGGAGGCTCTGCCGTCACTTGCCGTGACCACCTGCCTGTCCAGAGACTCTTGCCCGCTCAACTGGGAGCGTCCACCTGCTACCTGTCTGCTAGTCTACCTGGAGGTGCTGCCGTCACTTGCCGTGACCACCTGCCTGTCCAGAGACTCTCGCCCGCTCACCTGGGAGCACTCACCAGCCACCTGCCTGCTGTCCTTCTACCCAGAGACTGTCCCTGTCACTTGCCGTGACTACCTGCCCTTCTACACAGAGACTGTCCCTGTCACTTGCCGTGACTACCTGCCCGTCTTCCCTGGGAACCACCCGCTTCCTTACAAGGACCGCCCCCTTGTAGAGTTGCTCAGAGGTTCCACCTCCCAGACCCGTTACAATATTATACAGCACTGTGTCCTTACAATTGCTCATTTTGTCTTTCTATCCAGTAATTCTTCTCTTTTCTCTGATCTATGTAGAAACAGGAAGTCTCTAGTCCCTGCATTTATCATTCCCCTCTTCAACTCCTGACCCAGCTGCTCCCTCCTCCTGACAGGGACTTTTGTAGTGACTCATGAGTCATGCAGGGATTAGAGAATTCCTTTTTAGACATTGCGCTAAAAAGGATTCAGCTAGTCAGTTTTAAATCATGTGATGTCATAGACCTAATGGAAAAGAGAAGAATTAGCTGGGTAGAAAGGCAAAATGAGCAATTGTAAGTACACAGTGCTGTATAATATGATGACTGCAAAAAATTAAGAGAATAAAAATTTTGATGGGTGAGGGCTTCTTTAATTCAATTACAGTACCCTCTAGCATGAGCCAACCTTCTTAAAGGATTTTTGGGAGATATTTTAAAAATAATCAGAGGTTAGGAAATTGCTCACCCACTAAATGCCCTGTCTTTCAGCACTGCAGTCCTGCGACAATGACATTGTGTCCATCACTCAGCCACTGGCAGTCATGCTGGTATGCACGACACATGACCACTGAGGTCACTCATTAGCTGCAATAATTACATGCATGTGCATACATAGAAATTGGGGATCCTAATTGAAATCCATTTATATGCCCACAACGGCTATTATACAACCCATCAGGTTCCTGGGGTCCAATTGTGGTGGCAAAGGCCCCCGATTTATCAACTTAGGTGCCATAGTCGTTGTTCACTATGTCATATAAGAGGTTGAAATGCTGCGATCAGAACTAGTTCCAATTGCAGCAGTTACCGGTGGGAGTCTGCTGTGTAAAACAGACATGTGAGTCTGCTCCATACAAATCCTCCCAACTTGTGCTGTATATATATATATGATGGATGTCAGGACAAGTTGGAGGAAGTCAGGCAGGAGGAGGGGCTGTCCAGCACTGGGCCCTTCCCGCTCATGGGTCTCTTAGTGAATAATGGACTTCATTGCTGCAGGACTAGTAGAGACCATTGAAGCGGAATTGCTGGAGCATTGATGGATTGAATAGGTGAGTATTGCATATTATATTATTTTAACGCATTTCCTGTCCTTATCCCATTTGTGAAAAATTTTGGACGTTCCATTGAAGCTGGATTTACATGTTAGAAAGATATTAACTGACCACTGAGCCAAAATATCTCTCCTACGACCTCCCAATAAAGATGCAAGCTCAGTCCTACAGTTTATTTCAGAAAGTATTAAAGGACTGGCAAACATCTGATATTTGGGTGACTACTGTGATGCCTACTTACTTTGACACATCATACGAAGAGAGTAATCACTGGAGAAGGACATCATGGTGGGAAAAATAGAAGGAACAAGGCGAAGAGGAAGACCAGCAACCGATGGCTTGATACTATCAAGATAACGGTGGAGAAGACCCTGGTGGCCCTGTCTAGTCTTGCACAAGATTGCTCTTCCTACAGATCGTTCATCCATCAAGTCACCTTGGCTCTAAATCGAGCCAAAAACTGTGATGCCCCCATACACATTTGATTGTTAACCAATCTCCACACCCTCTATAAAATTGACAGGTTTTGACCACAATCTAATGAGTGAGAATCAATAATTGTTGACAACCTAGGTGACAATTTAGCCTACCTAACTCAAAGCCCCAAATATAGCATTTAGAAAATCTGTATAGATACCGTAGTAGTGGAGATGAGAAAATCAATTTTCCGGACCCTGGTCCAGCGGCCGTATCAGTATTCTGTGGCTGTCAGTTGGGACCTTTGTGTACTGCCTCCTACCTGCTGGCATCCATAGCTCCTTTTTTGATTAGTCGGCTTGTGTGTGTGTCTCCCCACAACAATGACGTCACACCAGACCAGTTAAGCAAATAAGGACGGCGGGGAGGACACGGTTTGCAGGGCTCCCACTTGGCAGCTGCAGAATACTAATGTGGCAACTGGACCAGGATCCTGTAAACTTATTCTCTCGTCTCTATAGAGTAGTGACTCTTAGCTAATGGAGCATGGAGGTCACATTCATATACCCAGTTCTGTTTTGTATGAATTCATTATTTATTTATTTTTTCTTGGTAAAATATTAGGCATTTTCACACAATTTCATAATGTACGTTATATCCTTATAATCATTTCTATTGTACATTATATCCATATAATCCGATCCGGCATAATGATTATATTTCCACCAAGTTAAGGGCCTCTCGGAGGTTTTGCTAAATTTAATCCAGGAAGAGTACAGTATTTATACAGCCGTGAATTATTAAGGGAAGGTGAAGGTCTGTGTGCTGCATACTGTCCCATGTTAAACCTAATCTAGCGCTGACACAACTAAAAATGATTAGTAAAAACTTCAAGTCTAATACGCTATCTATTACCTGGTTAGGACTAGAAACTCTCCAGTGCCCTTATTCTCTACCGTTTCTGTCTGGTTTCACTTGTCTGGTAATATGAACACTATATTTATTTTATTAATCCTATGTTACTCTCTGGAAACTATTGCTACTGTAGAAGTCAAATGGAATAATAACCTGAAAGCCATTGATGGAACATATACATAGTAAAGGAAGGCAACAGTATGAGCAATTTTTTGCACAATGTCAGTGTGCAGCAGCCTAAGCCTCGTATTTTTTTGCATTTGCTAATTTTTCAAATTTTTGCTGTTTCTGCCTGGGCCTCGACTGTCTGCTTCAAGGCTTCTTCAGACACTGACGGTAGTATTAATTCCAAAGGTTGAACTTCTGATCGCAGATAATACACTTCAGTTATCTGAATCAATTTTCAAGTGAACGTCTCGTAACTTCTTCCTGCAGCCATAACCAGCCATTTCACGTCAATCCGGCATTCCACATTACCACAAATTAAAATGACACAGCTGCCCTTACATGACAAAGAAAGGCAAAGGTCAGACTCCACACAAAGGGCCAACAAGTCTTTAGAACAAAACACAAAATAGACTTCATTATTCAGCTGTCATCGGCCTGTAAGTATATGCAAACTCTGACGTTCCTTATACCACTAAGGCTATGTTAGATAGGGATTTAGGATTTTATTTTGTCGCACTGGCTTAGCAGCACACAATAAAATGCATAAAGCAACTGCAAAAGTAAAAAGTTTACATAATTCAATGGGTAAGAATCCAACAGCAAACCTTATATAGTCAGAAAACCTTCATAGTTTACAGAGCAATGTGTACACTATATTCACTACATGTCCACTGACTACAGACAATGAAAATGTGTAAGAAAATATTCATTATTCATGCTATGCATCTTTATAGCCAGTCAATGAGTAAACAAAAAAATATATAAAAAATATACATACGGTACATAAAATTATAAAATTGTCTAATTAATATAGGAAACAGACTTACAAATATATTATATTATTATATGACTCCAAAGTAAAAATATTAATAATATATATTCTAATAGAAATTATTATTATTATTATTATTATTATAGCACTGCGCCAATACAATATAGATTTAAATGGAAATTAATCCCTTTACAGAGATTATTATGATTATTATTAGTTTCCTTTTTCAGCCCCCCCGCCCAAAAAAAAAAATATATATAGTCTAAATATTAAGGAAAATTAAATTATGAATTATAAACGTTCTCTTAAAATAAGTTTAAAAAATTAAATATTTTATTTTCATTTTTTCCCATTTTTTTCCCATTGGCTGTATTGATATAGAATCATGTATCTGGAGACATACTTCCAACATATGTTTAACTGCTCAAACCGTTACATTGAAAGGGCTAATTTAGGAAAGCAGAAGGACACAGAATGCTACATGCTGATTTCATTACAGGATTTATCAGAAGCTAATTGGCAACTGAAGTAGAAAGACATGGGAAATATATTAGAGCAGTGAAGTATTAAGGTAGCAAAAAAAGGACATTCAGATGTAAAGTAAAACCTATATACTGTATATCCCAAAAAATAAATAAGTAAATAATCCCAAAAAATAAATAAGTAAGTAATCCTCAAAAATAAGTAAATATATATAATAAATAAAATATATTAAGATAAGAATAAAATATATACCATATATATATATATTTATATATATATATATATTTTTTTTTATTACTTATATATATATATATATAGATATACATATCTATATCTACATAGATACAGATATATACATATATATCTGTATCGATATAGATATTGATATATATGTATATATAAACAATAAACTAACAAAATATAAATAGATTTATTATTATTTTTTAATATACAGTATATGTGTGTATATAATATATATATATAAATATATTCCATTGGAAAAATTTTAATGGTGACTTTTTATGTGACCATTATAATAATTTTAACAATGATCTTATTTATATAGCGCCAACATATTCTGCAGCAGTTTATACTTTACAATAGCAATGACACAAGATCACAAACAATTCTATTTCACAAAAATAGATCCGCATTTAGGTTAAGACGTGCCATTACTGTCTGATATCAGATAAGACTTTCCCTCTGTATCCTTGTTGACACACGAGATCATCCAAAAACTGTACTCTTTCATCATTGTGTCAGAATTTTTCTTGGAGAAGACATTATCAGCTTATCTCAGTGTCCATTTTCCGTTATCTGGGAAATGTTCTGCTCTTCTCTCGGCTGATTCTGTCCTTCTGCACAAGTCCTGTATATCCCCGGCCTCTCACATCCTCATTCTGGGCTCTTAACTCAATAGCCTGGACTTTTCCTTCCTTGACGAGTATCTGTCCTGTATTATCTGTAATCGCAGACACCACTCTCTCACACTGTACAGGCTTTGACATCTAATGCCTCCCCTTCTGGTTCCAAGTATTTCCTTGAGCTGCCAATTGCCAGAGACCCCATCACTGCCAGCTTCTTGTAAATGCCACGAGAAGCGGCCAATGTTTTTAATTATTTTTAGAACCTCTCCACTTGACAAGGTGTCTCATTGACCTCCCTAAAATATGAGAGCTTCATTGCAACCTTATACAAGATCTCCAGATTTGCTTCTTCTCAGAACTAAATGCTTTTTATTGTACAAATGTTGATAACGTCAGGGGAGGGCAGATTATTTTTGGACTAGACTTTGGAATACAGCCTAATTATCTTATCAATTTTGGATCTATTGTATATGCATCTGTGCAATAAAAACCACTGCCCTAAATTTTACAGAACTATTAGATTAAAATTCCTAAGAGCCACAAAATACTGCATACATTTCAAAGATTTTCAATATATTCCCTTTTAATAATGCCAGTTAAAATATATAGCAATATGGGATGGAAATGTTCACCTCTTTGGCCTTGTTAAGACATATTAAAGTTATGAATAGTCTTCTATCGCAGATCCTGATGATTACTCATTTCTATACTTTTATAGTTTTATACTATAGTTTAAGTCTAGTTTTATATAGTTCTATATTAGTTTTTATGCTATATTTTTATACTAATACTATATAGTTGTACTGTATATTAATTTATTCTTTAGTTATGCACTAACCCAATATAGTTTTATGCTAGTTTTAAAATATAATTTTATAGTAGTTTCATGCTATACTTTTATACAAGTATTTAGTAACTGTATATACTATTTATATACTAATTTTATGATATAGTTATATGCAGGTTTAATACAGTTTTCATTTTTTATGCCATATTATTATTTTAGGTTTATATAATTTTATACTATGTAGTATATATTTTTTTTCTTAGTAGTATTATATAGTTGTATACTATAATTTTATACTATGATTAAATATTCTACAGGTTTTATGCTATAGTTTTATACTAGTTTTATATAGTTGTATACTATTTTTTGTGCCATAGTTATATTCTAGTTTTATGATGTAGTTGTATGCTACTTTAAAGGGAATTTATCATGCAGTTAAGGCTGCCCAAGCCGCGGGCAGCATGAATCAGAGCCTGGCTGCATGATTGCAGCCAGGTATATTATTCTATTCGCCAGAATTTCAGAGACAAAATAGTTAGACCCAAGCCAGTGATGAGACTAGTCTGCCTCTGGCTGGTTTCTCCCAGCATCGCTCCAGGAGATTGACAGGTTTCTTCCATGTGTGTACTTAGCACTAGACATGTCAATCACCTGTAGCGGTGGTAGAAAAAGCCTGCCAGGGGCGGCACCAGACTAGTCTCATCTGTGGCTATGGTCCCTGGCCTGATCTTCTAACTATATTTCCTCTGAAAAGCCAAAATATTTTGAAGAAAAAAAAAACCTAGCGGCAATCAAGCTGCCAGGCTTAGATTCATTCTAAAAGTACAGAAAAACAAAGGTCCTCCAAAAATCATCTGGGTTAAATGAATAATTTTATTAAAGCAAAGAATAAAAACACATAAAACAAGGGATTGCCAATACAGTAGACAAAAATAAAAAACTGATCAGAAATATATCTGGGGTAATGTGGCATGGCCAACAACACACAACAATAAATACACTGAAGGGTTCAGTTATTACATGGCATAAATATATGGCCAACAACACACAACAATATATACACTGAAGGTTATCAGTTATTACATGGCATAAATGTATGGCCAACAGCACACAACAATATATACACTGAAGGGTATCAGTTATTACATGGCATAAATGTATGGCCAACAACACACAACAATATATACACTAAAGGGTATCAGTTATTACATAGCATAAATGTATGGCAAACAGCACAAAACAATATATACACTGAAGGGTATCAGTTATTACATGGCATAAATGTATGGCCAACAACACACAACAATATATACACTAAAGGGTATCAGTTATTACATGGCATAAATGTATGGCAAACAGCACAAAACAATATATACACTGAAGGGTATCAGTTATTACATGGCATAAATGTATGGCAAACAGCACAAAACAATATATACACTGAAGGGTATCAGTTATTACATGGCATAAATGTATGGCCAACAACACACAACAATATATACACTAAAGGGTATCAGTTATTACATGGCATAAATGTATGGCATACAGCACAAAACAATATATACACTGAAGGGTATCAGTTATTACATGGTATAAATGTATGGCAAACAGCACAAAACAATATATACACTGAAGGGTATCAGTTATTACATGGCATAAATGTATGGCCAACAACACACAACAATATATACACTAAAGGGTATCAGTTATTACATGGCATAAATGTATGGCCAACAACACACAACAATATATACACTAAAGGGTATCAGTTATTACATGGCATAAATGTATGGCATACAGCACAAAACAATATATACACTGAAGGGTATCAGTTATTACATGGCAAAAATGTATGGCATACAGCACAAAACAATATATACACTGAAGGGTATCAGTTATTACATGGCATAAATGTATGGCAAACAGCACAAAACAATATATACACTGAAGGGTATCAGTTATTACATGGCATAAATGTATGGCCAACAACACACAACAATATATACACTAAAGGGTATCAGTTATTACATGGCATAAATGTATGGCCAACAACACACAACAATATATACACTAAAGGGTATCAGTTATTACATGGCATAAATGTATGGCATACAGCACAAAACAATATATACACTAAAGGGTATCAGTTATTACATGGCAAAAATGTATGGCATACAGCACAAAACAATATATACACTGAAGGGTATCAGTTATTACATGGCATAAATGTATGGCAAACAGCACAAAACAATATATACACTGAAGGGTATCAGTTATTACATGGCATAAATGTATGGCCAACAACACACAACAATATATACACTAAAGGGTATCAGTTATTACATGGCATAAATGTATGGCCAACAACACACAACAATATATACACTAAAGGGTATCAGTTATTACATGGCATAAATGTATGGCATACAGCACAAAACAATATATACACTGAAGGGTATCAGTTATTACATGGCATAAATGTATGGCAAACAGCACAAAACAATATATACACTGAAGGGTATCAGTTATTACATGGCATAAATGTATGGCAAACAGCACAAAACAATATATACACTGAAGGGTATCAGTTATTACATGGCATAAATGTATGGCCAGCAACACACAACAATATTTACACTGAAGGGTATCAGTTATTACATAGCATAAATGTATTTCATTAAATTAATGAAATACATTTATGCTATGTAATAACTGATACCCTTCAGTGTATATATTGTTGTGTGTTGTTGGCCATACCACATTATTACCCCGGACATATTTCTGATCAGTTTTTTATTTTTGTCTACTGTATTGGCATTCACTTGTTTTATATGTTTTTATTCCTTGCTTTAATCAAATTATTCATTTAACCCGGATGGTTTTTGGAGGACCTTTGTTTTCTGTAGGTTTTGGTATTGTATACGGGCCTCCATGTTATTGCAAAGGGCTTCTTAGGTTTATTTAATTCATTCTGCCTGTGATTTTGGCAGTATGATCCAGGTAACAGGTTCCCTTTAATATTATTGATTTATTTTTTTTATTTATTACACTTATTTATATAGTATCATATTCCATTATCATTGTCCCCATTTGGGATCACAATATAAATTCCCTCAGTAAGTCATCAGTATGTCTTTGCAGTTTTGTAGGATACCTATGCAAACACGGGGAGAACATACAAACTCCTGGCAGATGTCCTTGGTGGGATTTGAACCCGCGACTCAACAGGGCTAACCACTAAGCCACCATTATATAGTTGCATTCTAGCTTTATACTATTGTTTTAAACTAGTTTTGTGCTATACTTTTATACTAGATATATAGAGCTATATACTACTTTAATGCTAGTTTTGTGCTATAGTAATTTTATAGTTGTATGCTACTTTTATGCTATAGTCTTCCAGTTGTATTCTAGTAATATGTGTGCTTATAATTTTATACTAGTTTAATATAATTTAACACTAGCCCTATTTTGTAGGGGAGAACTGAAGATTGCAAAACACCAAAGCTTTAACAGTACAAGTTATATGAACTAATATCAGTCACACACATTTGTCTGAAAATGTTTCTATAGGTTTGGATAGGAACTGGATAGAAGATAAAGTTAGGAAGGAGGCATTTGTTTGGACTTCGTATCAGTAATATTATTACTTATCAATACATTGCATTTAACTATATGATAAATTGATATAAGATAAAATGAAAAACTTAAAAAGTTTAAGTGGACATACATGGTTGAGTAGTGGTGGCCAAAGTCATCAGCCATCAAATCTGTATAGAGACCTCTTGATCCTTAACAGAAGAAGCTGGGGAAGAGAAGAATCAGGCAGTCGGATTCCAACATACCTTTTGTTTTTGGGGAGGCAACCTGCCGCCCATGGTTTCCAACAACAGCTTACTCCCCTCTATTCATTTTGAACTCCTGCACACTCAGCCGAGCTTGCATGCATATGGAGGGGTTTGGGATATGTTGGCCAACAAGGTGATTACCATTCGGGCATCTTTAAACTGGGTTTATTGATCCCAGGGAGGACTAAATTAATGGCCCTCTTAACCACTAAAAATTATTTTAGGAGCACTTATTAATTTCAAACTAATGAGTACACCTAGAGCTTTTTGGCCATGAGCATTCAGAGACTGTCCAAAAGCTTATTGATCAGTCTGCACTTACATAACCCTTTAAATGCAAAAATAATTCAACTTGTAAAAAATACCATTAAGCAAAATTGCCACGAGAGTTAAGGAAGCCAGGGTTGCCACACTTGTGATTTTAATGACAGACACATTGGCCATTGGATTACTAACACATAAACAGACGCAGCTAAGAAACAATTGAACAGAATGACTATATGAGGATGATTCACGCATGGGCTGTCTTATATCATTGTATTTGTATTGTATATTCAGACCCTCCGGCACCTGTATGGTCTGTGCAGAGCAAAATTATATACCAGGGTGATTTATCATTATACGATCTAAAGGAGGGATAAAGCTATATCTATTTAAGGGGCTGAAATTATGGAATTAGCTGTCCTCAGAAGTCGTAAATGCCAAATATGATTACAGTAAATAAGTAACTAATCATATTAGACACGCTCAGGCTATAGCATTACTTCATCCTTAACCTTTTAAAGCAAAAGGAAACTGTGTTCCAAAAACCCAGCGTAAGGCTGAAGCCGGCAGACAGAGGACTAATATGTAACGGATGAAGGATTGTTTCCCTAACAAAATCATTGCAGATCTGGATGTGGGAACGTTCACTTTTATGAGCATGTCATAACATTTGATGGACAATTACTGCAAAACACAAACATGCACTTTACAACCAGCTTCTAATGCTTTCTACATGTATGCAGGTCAAAGACAAGGTGTGGGAAACAGCAAAGGTAACTGGAGGATCGACAGAAGGCTTCACCTGTGGATATCCAAACCTGTTGCACAATTTTCCCTTAAAATATAATATTGAGCTATCCTGTTTTATTACATTTAATTGTATTCTGAGGCTCAATTAGCTGGTGGTACACCTCTGGTGGTGTCTTGAAGAACAAAGGATTGGGCATGTAATAAAAGGCAAATATATGAAATACCTGATGGTATCTATCGCCTTTTAGTCCCCCACAAGTATGCATGTTTTCAGAATACATCTGTTTGCCACCCCTTGTGCCACTTATCTCCAAGGGGAAAAAGAATCTCCCATGTGAAAATCCCAAATAATTGATGATTTTTTACTACTGGCAACAGATACCAGGAGACAGTTGGTATGCCATGTACACATTAAGATGATTTTCTAATGGTTGGATCTGTTTTTCAGGACACTGACTGTCAATCAACATGACCACCAATACAACTCCAAAATATTTATTCAACAGCGATGAGATTAGGGGATGTATCATTTCATAGTAGGGCAGCATTCACATATTATTATTATTTATTATTATAGCGCCATTAATTCCATGGCGCTTTACATGTGAAAAGGGTATACATAGCAAATAACAAGTACAATAATTTGAACAAAAACGAGTCACAGACTGGTACAGGAGGAGAGAGAACCCTGCCCACGAGGGCTCACAATCTACAAGGGATGGATGAGGATACAGTAGGTGAGGGCAGAGCTGGTAGTTCAGCGGTATGATGAAGCACTGGTTACTGTAGGTTGTAGGCTTGTCGGAAGAGGTGGGTCTTCAGGTTCCTTTTGAAGGTATCCACGGAAGGCGAGAGTCTGATATGTTGGGTTAGAGAGTTCCAGAGTAGTGGGGATGCATGGGAACATGTCCATGTTTCATGGTCGATGACTAAAGATGAGCGAACCTGAACTCAAAAGTTCAGTGTTTGAACACAGACTTCTCCCGGAAGTCCATTGCAATCTTTGGATTTCCGGGGGAGAGAGAGATTTGTTTTCCAGATATCCAGCGGATCTTCATAAAATATAGCTTTTATTGGAAATGTATAAAAGCAGCCATGTCACACGGACAAAACACGGAATACTAATCCACAGAGCATGGTAGTCCCAAGGCGTTTCAGCTAAGTGTTAGCCTTAATCATGGGATAAATTCACTGTGAAGCATAGTAGTATATAAAACTGAACATACAAAGGTATGTTCAGTTATACTGTATATACAGTGCCTACAAGTAATATTCAACCCCCTGCAGATTTAGCTGGTTGACACATGCGGAATTAACTTGGCATTGTGACATTTGTACTGTAGATCAGCCTGGAAGTGGGAAATGCACTGCAGCAAATTTTGTTTTTGTTTTTTTGTTTTTTTGTTTTTTTAAAACGTTAAAAGTTAATTCAGAGTGTCATTTATTATTCAACCCCTCAAACCACAAGAATTCTGTTTGGTCCCCCTAAAGTATTAAGAAGTAGTTCAGGCACCAAGAATAATGAGCTTCACATGTGTGGATTAAAGATCTCTTTTGCCAGCCTTTTCTGACTATTTAAGACCCTCCCCAAACTTGTGAAAAGCACTCAGACATGGTCAACATGGGAAAGACAAAGGAGCATTCCAAGGCCATCAGAGACAAGATCGTGGAGGGTCACAAGGCTGGCAAGGGGTACAAAACCCTTTCCAAGGAGTTGGGCCTACCTGTCTCCACTGTTGGGAGCATCATCCGTAAGTGGAAGGCTTATGGAACTACTGTTAGCCTTCCACGGCCTGGACAGCCTTTGAAAGTGTCCTCCCGTGCTGAGGCCAGGCTTGTCCGAAGAGTCAAGGCTAACCCAAGGACAACAAGGAAGGAGCTCCGGGAAGATCTCATGGCAGTGGGGACATTGGTTTCAGTCAATACCATAAGTAACGTACTCCACCGCAATGGTCTCCGTTCCAGATGAGCCCGTAAGGTACCTTTACTTTCAAAGCGTCATGTCAAGGCTCGTCTACAGTTTGCTCATGATCACTTGGAGGACTCTGAGACAGACTGGTTCAAGGTTCTATGGTCTGATGAGACCAAGATCGAGATCTTTGGTGCCAACCACACACGTGACGTTTGGAGACTGGATGGCACTGCATACGACCCCAAGAATACCATCCCTACAGTCAAGCATGGTGGTGGCAGCATCATGCTGTGGGGCTGTTTCTCAGCCAAGGGGCCTGGCCATCTGGTCCGCATCCATGGGAAGATGGATAGCACGGCCTACCTGGAGATTTTGGCCAAGAACCTCCGCTCCTCCATCAAGGATCTTAAGATGGGTCGTAATTTCATCTTCTAAAAAGACAACGACCCAAAGCACACAGCCAAGAAAACCAAGGCCTGGTTCAAGAGGGAAAAAGTCAAGGTGTTGGAGTGGCCTAGTCAGTCTCCTGACCTTAACCCAATTGAAAACTTGTGGAAGGAGCTCAAGAATAAAGTCCACATGAGACACCCAAAGAACCTAGATAACTTGGAGAAGATCTGCATGGAGGAGTGGGCCAAGATAACTCCACAGACCTGTGCCGGCCTGATCAGGTCTTCTAAAAGACGATTATTAGCTGTAATTGCAAACAAGGGTTATTCCACAAAATATTAAACATAGGGGTTGTATAATAATTGACCCACACTTTTATGTTTAAAATTTAATAAAATTCAACGGAGCAACATAACTTTTTGGTTTGTAAGATTTATGCTTCTGTTCATAAAACCTACTCTCGTTTGCAGTTTGAAGGCTCTAACTTATTTGCATCTTATCAAACCAGCTAAATCTGCAGGGGGTTGAATACTACTTGTAGGCACTGTGCTTCTATGCTTCACAGTGAATTTATCCCTTGATTAAGGCTAACACTTAGCTGAAACGTGTTGGGACTACCATGCTCTGTGGATTAGTATTCCGTGTTTTGTCCGTGTGACATGGCTGCTTTTATACGTTTCCAATAAAAGCTATATTTTATGAAGATCCGCTGGATATCTGGTGCTCTCTTTTTCCTTGCTCTATATTCCATGTGATTGCCTGGAACCAAGGTTATTCCGCTGTCGGATCACCTCCAACACAGAGCCTCTAGCTGTCTACTAACGGGTGAGCTGACATTTTTTCCCTCTCCCTCTTCCCTGCTATTTTGCCAAGATTTGTTTTCCAGCTCCAAAGTTTGGGTCCTCACTGTCTTCAATAGGGCTCGGGTTCTGGTACAAAATCGGGTACAATTCTGGTACCCCAATCGAACTTTGTAATAAAGTTTGGGTCGTGTACCAGAACCCAAACTTTCACAGGTCTGCTCATCCCTATCCATGACAGATTGAGATTTCCAAAAACCAAATTCAGCAATCTCTTATTTCATATAGAAACATATGAGGATTTGTATACGTAATCACGAGATGCTAGCAACAATTCTGAAATGCCATGGTTTGTTAGGGTTTCCAATCCAATTGTCTTTCTTCCACAGCACGATAGTAACCATTAGATCTCTGCCCAAATGAACATTGTCAGCCAACCAAAAAGAAGTATACCATGATTATAGTGAGAGAAAGAGATCTATAACCATTAGGGAAGCCATTTACCTTCAACAGCTTTCAACTAAATTCTCATAGACTCATAGTAACATAGGCTGTTGAGTTTGAGTCAGGAGACCGTCCGTAAATCTGTCAATCTGGTCCTTACATGGATTGTGAAACACAGATGTGTGATTGCAGCCTTTGGGTATTAAGGATCACAAAAGCTGTTTGTCAAACCCCCATGAAGCCAGGAGTGGTCATTTTATTGGTGCAACCTGTGTGACCGCACAGAAGCCTAAAAGGTAGGTAGGCCCATTTCCACCTCCAAAGCAGGTGGAATTGTGCAAGATGATGAGCTATCGGGCTGAAAAAGGCCCATATACTGTTCTTGCACAGGGGCCTCTTCTATCTTTGTCTGCAAGTGCAAGAAGCAATAATGTCGGCCATATTAGGGGCAGACTGACGGTGATCTGGGCCACCAGGGAATATAGGTGGCCATATACATTAGAACTACATTACATTGGCTAAACTCATCAGTTTGGCAAGAAAGGCTGAACTTTTAATAATTATGAAATGTTCGGCTGAAATTCAGGAAAAATAGTATTGGACATGTTGAATTATAAGGGTGGTAAGCTCTCATTAGAGCTGTTAATTCTGAGAACAAGAGAACAGTTGGTGGAACCACGTCTGCTTGTGCATAGAAGGTTCGTTAGGAATAGCTGTTAGCCAAATGGGCATTTATTCGCATTTATAGCCACTGGAAGTGAATGGCCCCCCCCAATCATTTTAATCATGATACACTTGATTTGCTTGGATGCCAGTCTAAAGGTCAATATGTGATTGTCACTATCATATTATGGGAGAACCTATGGAATGGCATTTCATGATTACTTATGCAAATCCCCATAAGTCATGCAGAATGAGCCTACAGACTTCTATGGCTCGGAGTTTGTGTAGACCCATAATGACCCGTGTGCATGATCCCTAAATAAAACAATGAGTAGATTTAATTGTGTTTGCATTGCTACAGTCATACCATGATCCCTTTTTTAGGAAAAAACAAGCATATGAGCAGTTACTATTTGGATGTGGGACAAGCAGAAAGCAATAGCAGTTTTGTTTTCAGTATTTCTGTTTATGAGAATGAAATATTAATTCCTGGAAAAATTATTATTACTGATACCAGAACATATCATTTGAAGACATACGACTATGGCAATGCCATGCATGAGAGGAGAAGAAGGAGATAGATTAAAAGGTGATGAAAACTCCATGGATGGAAGCGTCGACCTTCCCGTAAAGCTCGACCGTCCAAATGAAAGATGTCAATTACTTCACAAAGCAGACGTTTGTATTCAGTAATGGGGGAGCGCAGTATTTACAAAGTGACTAGACAGATGTCTGTTTCATCCAGGACACCTAAAGAACATGGCGACTGGCAGATTTCCATTTATAAAATGGCCAGTCTGATCATTTTCCATATTTAATTTTTCCATGATGCCCCAGTCATTGCTCACCACAACTCCTCCTAGTAGACACAAAAACCATGCATGTACCATACCATTATAAGTGTACAAGAAGGATTCTAGCTGAGTAAATCCTATACACGGGAGCGCAGAGTTGCTGCGTCTCTGTACTACTCAGTTTATCACCATACGTACCACTGTTTTGCACTGTTTAATGGAAATATTCTTACCTAAATTTAAAGGGGTTTTCCAGGAATATACGAAATTGGCCTTAAGGTAGTGTATGTTATTAAATAAAAAAAAACAACAACTATTATTTATCTCTTTAACTTATTGCTACTTCAATGACCCTTTTCTGGAGGTCCTCTTGGGTGACTATAAAAGATAACATTCTGCTCAACAGTTGACACTGCAGCCAATCAGTGGCCATGGCGGTCACATGCTGTAAATGCAAAGGACACCGCTGAGGCTAGTGATTGGTAAATGAGAGATGGAGAGGGCATCATCACTTCTGGTACTGAAGGAGACCAACAAAGTGGTTGTGATGAATTGGCAGGGTAAGAAGAAGTAAGTAATTGCTATTCTACTCTTTTATATACTGTCTCTTTGATCACCATACCAACCAAGCATGTAAAAGTATTAATAAAGGGTTGGGTGGACACCCTACAACATAAATAGGGTCTTCTTGCTCCTTTAGGTTCCTGCTGCCCCCAATAGTCATCTCTTCAACCTACCTTTCTTCCCAGCTTGGAGTAAGGTTTGGAGTATATGGTGAGAATATTCATCAATACCTATGGGCCACCATAAACAGCAGTCAGTAACATGCTGATGGATTTGCATCAGTGGCTCAGTGGTTAGCACTGTTGCTTTGCAGCTCTGGAGTCCTGGGTTCAAATCCCACCAAGGACAACATCTGCAAGGAGTTTTTATGTTCCCCCCTGTGTTTGCGTGGGTTTCCTCCGGGTTCTCCGGTTTCCTCCTACACTCCAAAGACATACTGATAGGGAATTTAGATTGCGAACCCCAATGGGGACAGCATTGACGATGTCTTTAAAGTTCTGCAGAATTAATAGCACTACATAAGCGACTAAAATAAATAAATTATGAACCCACTCATACTCTGCCTAGCTCTGGATCGCTCTCACGCATAGTGAGAAATGTTCTTTAAATATTACTATATTGGTGGATTGATTGTTTGCTACATCTGATATATTTGATATACAGTATTTGCTTTTCTGTAATGTATAAAAAGGTCCTAACATTCAATGACATTACATTCCTCGAGTGTAGGCAATGACATCACATTTATCATCTGGAGGCTATGACATCACTGAACACATTCGGGGGACTTATTACCATTTACAAAGGTTTATGGGGAGAACATCTAGTTATATGTATTCTCATGTTACCCTATTTTCTGCAGAAGTAACTGTGCACTGTAAATATAAGTATTGTGTCAGCCTCGAATTTTCGTATTTTGCTACTGTTAAATGAGCTATTAATGTGACTTCAGATGGGGTTTAAATACACTACATAGGTTATTTTTTTTCATCGGTTGTACAGTTATTTATTGCGAGCCTATGGAAGCGTTTAAGAGGATTCTCTCCCAGACTCAGGAATGGAGAGCAGATTTACAATGTGGAGTACTTTAAGTAATACAAACAGCACAATTACCCTCATAAATTAGAGATATGTGTCATGTATGAGCCAGTAAGCAATAAAGTTACCCCGTCACATGCCTCTTCAAACACAAATGTAACATAGATAAAATTATAAAAAGTCTTTTATAAAATATATTGCATTTCTATAATTGAACTATTTTTCTATATTCTATTTTTGCATTTCTTATAACACAGATTATATTTTGCTAAATGAATCAACTCCAAAAATTCTTCATATTCATAAATCATTTTGAAAATATCCATCAATCAACTCTTCTTCTAAATGTGCTATATTATATGCTGCCAATGTACATATATATATATATATATATATATATATTTATGTATATATATATATATATTTATTTAATTGTTAATCTTACAGTTTTATTTTCAATCACCTTTTTATTCATTGGACATTTTAGATTAGTTTTATAATTCCTAATATCTTAAAATATATCAAAAACATATTTGACTGTAACTTTTGTCTTACTCGTAGGTGCTCTTTTTTTCTAGACTAATTTGAGAAAAAAAGAAAATGAAAGAAAATGAAAACAGCCAGATGGTCATGGCCCAATTCAACTGTTGGTTGAGAATCTGAGGCAATAATGAGTTTCCAAGGACCAGAAGGACCTGAAGCATCAAATAAACATATATATTTATTTGTATTAATTTTACTCACTTATATAGCACCATCATATTCCACAGCGCTTTGCAGACATCATCATCACTGTCCCCATCATGAGATTGGGGTGGTGGACTTGCAAGTACCGTCTGACATGTGTGAAAGCCAGAAGATGCATTGGTGCTCAGCTACAAAGTTATCATCACTGTCCCATTGGGGCTCACAATCTTAATGGTATAAAAAATGGTCTACTGTAGGGGCGCTACTGGTGGAATTGTTAGACAGTAATCGCTGCGTTCACTGGAAGGGGCTAGGCTCACCTTAGCGGTTGCAATGGCTCTTTTTATTCTAAAAAACAAATGTTTGTTAAACGAGTACAAAAGTCAAAATGCTAGTCATTTTGAAGCCATACTAACCTCTTCCTTAAGTGTGCATCTAATCTAAATTCCATATCAGTTTGTCTTTGGAGTGTGGAAGAAGATCAGAGCGCCCGAGGAAACTCGGGGAGAACCTTCAAACTCTGATGTTTATTTTGAAAATGTATCATCTAATTTTCAATAACTTGCTGTAAATTGCGGTAACTTGCTGCAAATTGAAGATGAAAGAAATATGAAGCTCAATTAAATTCCACATTCTACAAACAAAGGAAGAAAATCAGTGAAAGTTGTGTTCTTTTCGATAATAAGGGTCTGTCACACAATTTTCTGTTATAGTCTTAAAATGTGGCCTTTATTGAACACAACAGTTTCGCTTGGGGAATTATTTCTTTCTGAGTACATTTTAATGATGATTATTTTTTTAAACAAAATTCTAATTTCAACCTCATAACAAAAAGTCGTGTCTTTATTTTAGGACTTTGATAAAATTAATTAAGTAATGTTTAGGTCTTGTAAATTCAATTAGACGACTAGATGTTGAAGGTCATCAACGATGGGGAAGGACAAAGGTTTTTTTTTTTATTCCATTTTTCACTCGAAACATGAGAATGAAAATGACCGTTTAACTTTCAAGCTGGGAAACAAAAGTTCTTCCTGACAGAGGCAACCATCAAGAGTATTTGATACATAGCAACTGGGAGGCAATTAGTGTGCTGCTAAGTCTTGTGTTAAAGTAAATCAGTGACCCAAATCCCCCTCTTTCCCAAATGCCCCCTCATTATTAAATCTACTTTAATGAACAAGCCTCTCCACCAAATACATTTCCATCTTAATGGGAGCGCACCTGCCCATCACAATGTTTTTTTTTTTCTAGAAAGGAATTTCCGAAATGCCAAGAAAATTTATCTAAAATGGATGAACAATGTTATTTAGTGTGGTTGAATTTATTCAGATTTTCAGCAGATACTTCTACTTTTTTTGTCCAAAAAGTTTTTTTATTTTTAAACTTCTATTTTACTTTCCGGGATACAGAGGTTATGTAGATGTCTCATCACCTCTGTGAAGTCCATTGTTTTCTTTACTCATTTTACAGTGTAGAATGGTGCAGATTACATGATAATACCTTCTAATCCATCTTATTTTGACAGAAGGAGGTACAAAACATGCTGTGTTAGCAAAAGTAGTCAAAGACTTCCAATAAGTCACTTGCACTGTATGAAAGTTCTGCTCTATCTTAGAAAACTGTCTCAATCAGCAGACATTAAACATAATTGATATATTTTTCCAAAAATACATTATTTTAATCTGATGGTTTTAACCCTTTAAGCTTCAGTCCAGATGGTAGCTCTATCACTCCTTGAAAATGGACTACCACATTTTTGGGGCCAGTGGAATAAAAAAAACATAAATGTTCAAACCTTGCATTTCTGAAATTTAATATGTGAACCTCATAAAATTACTACAATTTAATACTAAATATAAAAAGCCAAGCCATGCTTAAACCATACGAATGTAGCAAAAAGTATAGAATAAATAGATAAACTTTATTACGCCATTTTACAAAATTTATTCCCAGTGACTAATCAGCATACACAAAAAATGTTGAAGGTAATGTTTCAATGTATATTTATTTGCGGAAAAATACAAAAATAAAAATGAATGTATAGAGAGGATGGGGGATATTTTCTTTAAAAAGTTGCAAATATTCATCACCACTTATGTTTAGGTTAGAGAAAATGGGATATGCCAATCAGTACTAAATGTATCTTAGCTGTACATGTCACATATAGTATAAAGAAGAGATTTTGAGCCACTGGTAAATTATTAATATTATATTTTTCTGTTGGGCCTCCAGCTTTTTATACAAATATTTATTTAGGCAAAAAAAGCAGAAATAAATAAAGTTTAAAATAATATCATTAAAGTATAATTAAATTTTTTTGCTTAGCGTTTTCTTGGCAGAAAAATATTTCCTGGCATTTTTCCAAAAAATACGAATACTAAATATGGTGAAAACACTACAAAATGCCACCTGTTTACATATCTTTGAAGTATAAAAAAAATGGAAACATAGCGGAGGTTATCTAGGACACATGTAGATGTGACTATATTAAATATGACTGTAGCTTTCACTATATACTGTATATATATATATATACTCAAAATTTGCAAATGTGGTGTCTATCCTTAAAGCTGTGAAGATATGTAATTCTGATGCCAAAAATTAATAATAGACACATAAAATGGGGAGTATTACAAAAATTCTCCCGTGATAAAGCAAGGCGAAACGACGTGTGTCTGAGTTTGTCTCATCACCACAGGGTCTGTATGGATATTCTGGCTACTATTTTGTATTTTTCATTGATTTGCCAGCATTACCCTGACTACAGTATCTCCATTAGTAGTTTACTTGTGTATGCTGAGTAGTATGGGAAAGAGGTTGTTCACTACTTATCTTATAGGGCAATATTTGAAAGTTTTACCCCACTAATTTTTATAGTCACCTACTTTAGCGCTGATGTATACACATAATATATGACTTGGGTGGTCAGGAGTAATTTGCAATGTTATTAAATCTTCTATATATACATTATTTATCCGATGCAACCCTTTAGTAGTTTTCTTTGTGAAATTCTCCGAATTGTATTTAATTATTTGTATTATTACCATTCATTAAGATAAATTTGTACATATTTTTGGTTTTTGGTTGTTTTTTTTTTGGTTTTACAGTCCGAGGGTCAGACACAGCAGCCATTTACTATATCTCCTTTAAGTACCTGGACATTTATAGGTCATCTTATACAAAATCAAATTAATAAAATAAGCAATAAAATACCTAAAAATAATAAAATAATAAATTAATAATGTAACATTATTTTGAAAGGTGTTTCCTTATGATTGGAAGGCACAGGACATTATAAAAAATGCAAAAGTTTAAACTTTAATGAAAAACTCTAAAAACTTTTTTTCAAGTCAAGTTTTTCTGATCTTTAAGAAAATGTGATGAAACTTCCGAAGTTTCAAAATCATATTTTTTATTGTCTGTAACGGCAAAAAAACGCTTTTCTTGAAGTCTGGTTTTTGGAGCCACAGCTAGCATCACCTACACATGGAGACAACCGGTGATTTGTGACTGCTAATTTATGACATAATTGCTGTGTACTGAGTCCTGTGAACCATAATCTGTTTCTAATGAACCTCTCCTTCATCCATTTGCTGGGAGTGAAGCTGCTGCTTCAGAGGAGATGAAATGCATTGCTTCTGCTAAGTCATGGTTTTCAGTGCAGGCTTGGAGATGGCTATCATGAAAGCCTGTATGTATCTGTCTGTTTTGTGTTAGTCTGTTGGTGCCTCTCTGCAGTGACATATTAACAAGCCTGCTTGATGATCCTAGATGGTTGTAATAAGCTCTGTTATAATGTTATTCTTTGCCTGGCTGAATGGAAACCGTCAACATTTTTAAATCATTGCAATCTGTTTCCATTATCGGCCTGTGAGCAGAGATCGGGTCACCTTGACGTAGTCAATTCACTTCTCAAACATATATCAGATATTGCATTGACGAAATAGACACAGTACATTATCAATTTAATAGTGCAATTATGAAGTTGGCAAGCAGAAGGAAATGTAATTAAATTCCACACCTCTAGAGGTCCTTCCCCTGGGGGTTAAAAGTTTTTTTTTAGACCTTGATTCGTTTTTTTTTTTTAAGTCACGGACTTGTCTATTTTTTGCCCAGGCGGATTTTACGCAAAATTCATCAAAACAGAGCAGGACGCTTGATGAATTTTTGCATTAATTCAAAGATTTTTTTTTAAGCTCTTTCGCTTGTTTTTGCGTCTTTGTAGAGTTAAAATTATGCACTTTAATCTTCAACAGTCCAAAAAAAAAAATATAGTAATTATACAAACAGTATTCCAGGGGGGTTATTTGCAAATTTATTTAAAAAAAATAGATGAAAACATGGGGATTTTTCTAACTACACCTGCACTGACGAATAAAAGTAGAAAAAAAAGTAAAAGAAAAGTGGCAAAGAGCATCAACAAGGCGAAAAAAAAGGAGCAAAACAGATAATGAATTAGGTGGGAAAAAAAAGCCAAAAAGTGAAAATCAGTCAAACATAGTAGCAAAGTGCTTTAGAAAGGCACAAAAAGCTCAAAGTAAAAAAATGAATTTGGTGAAAAAATAGCAAAAAAAAAGAGAAAATTAGTCAAAAAAAATTATATTTAGTGATGATCCGGCCACTCGATTCAGTGCCCTAGCTCTACCCTGGCTTAGGCAGAGTAGCTCGTTGGCACCCAGCATCCAATGCACATGCCCACCAGAATCGGCTATGTGCCACTTCTGCCGCATTGTGTATCAATATAAGGCCACGTTCACACGTTCAGTATTTGGTCAGTATTTTACATCAATATTTATACGCCAAAACCAGGAGTGGGTGATAAATGAAGAAGTGGTGTCGAGTTTCTATTATACAGTACTGTTCCTATGATTGTTCTATTCCTGATTTTCGCTTACAAATACTGATGTAAAATACTGACCAAATACTGAACGTGTGAACATGATCTAATACAGGTGGTTTATGGAATGCTGCATTTTGGGATTGGAAAGTGTAGTTTCATACAAGCGTTTTTTTAATGTGTTAATGTGTTGGGTTTTTACAGTAAGGCTATGTTCCCACGATGAGGTTTTGGTGAGTTTTTGACATTGCAGATTTTCAGCACCATTTTTGCACCCATTAAATTAGGTTACTTTCCTTTTTTTTTTTAAATACGCAGCGTAAAAAAAATTTCACCTACGGCTACATTCACACGTTCAGTATTTGGTCAGTATTTTACATCAGTATTTGTAAGACAAAACCAGGTGAGGAACAATCAGAGGAAAAGTATAATAGAAACTCGTCACCACTTCTGCATATTTTACCCACTTCTGATTTTGGCTTACAAATACTGATGTAAAATACTGACCAAATACTGAACATGTGAACGTGGCTTAAAACTCAACATGGGAATGTAGCCTAATTGTTTCTGGCATTTTTTGCCACTTTTTTGGGGGTAGAAACATTTCCACAGATGTTGGCTTTTATCAGTAGGAAGAGTGAAACAAATGACAAACAAACAAGTACTTTTTGCATTGGCCATAGATTTCTTGAAGGGATAAATAAAACATGAAAAAAAGCAATGTGTGTGTAAAAAAGGCTACAACAAATAAACTAGGGCTTTAGGCCTCCATCCTTTTTCACTTACGAGTTCTCTAGGTGTTTTTCACAACTTTTCCATTATAGTTTATGTCAGACATATCTGTTTTCGTTCCAAGTCGCGGATCAAACTAGTCAATGCAAGACTATGGGTCTGTGAAAAATCACTGATACCCTTTTTAACATTGTAATGGGTAGAAGAAGCTTTGTTTATTTTTTTCATAAGAGAAAATCACTGACAAAACACTGAGGGTAAAAACTGAATCAAACACTGACACGTTTTTTTTTTTACGTATCAGAAAAATCATGGACGTCTGAATGAGGCCTTAACTATCAAAACTGTCCAAAGGAAAACATCTTAGTTGCCAGTAGCAACCAATCAGAGCTCAGGTTTCATTTTGTAAACAGCCCTGGTACAATGAAAGCTGCGCTGGGATTGGTTGCCATGGGAAACAAAGATAGCTTCTTCTTTTAGACAGAGTAAACAACGTGTTAAGAAGGCCTTAGGCCTTGATTCCTTCAGCCGTTGAGCTAACTAATTTTATTAAGTACTTAAAGGGAGCGGTTAATAAGAGAAATACATAAAGAAACAGTTTTTTAATTATCTTTTTTTTTTTTACCATATGTCTTAGGTAAAAATAAAAGGCAGGTGCTCCTAAACTATGAAACCTACAGCAGAGATGGGACAACATGGTAGCAGTCCTATGTAAAATAGCAGATAACAAAAAGCAAAGATAAATTGCAATAAATTGGGCTATAGGATAAACTCAGCTCTCCTATGTTTGACAAGATCAATCTGTATATAAAGAATAGGGGGAGATTTCTGAATAGACATGGACCTGTGCAATGGCTGATCTGAAGATAAAATGTATTTACTTGTGGTTTGCACTGGTGTGCCACCTTGTAAATGTTATTTATTGTCAGTGCAGCCATGATTACAGCTCTTTATAGTAACGGGCTGAAGGTTTAGCCTGCGTTCAGACAGCCTGTAGTAGGTCAAACAGTGTTAACGCTGTAATGAATGGATATTAAAATCTTATAAAGTATCACATGTCGGGCTTTGATCTCCAGAAGGTCAGCAATGCGTCTGATCTCCTGACAACTGAATTACGTTTGTTGTGGTTAATGCTAAATTAAGAAAACCCGGCTATGTATAGATAATCTGAACTATACAATGAAATCGCGGAGATTATCTAGATAACACTATCATCATGACACATGGACAGTGCTCAGAGATTATCTGGGCCGCGGCATAAAGCCATCAGTTTTCCCCTTAACTACTGTAAAGTCACTACTGTACAGTAAAGGCACATTTTATTGAAGAATGAAACTGCAAAAATTCAGTTTTGCTCCAATTTGACTGGGAAATCTAAATAAATTTAGTGGGAAATGAATCTGCCAGCAATGGGCGAAAAAAAAACCTTGTACATACCTTTCCTCAGCCATGCCCAAACCTCTGCCACCACTACTGGTCCTCCGATTGGCTCCTCCGTCTCCTCACTTCTATTTTGTTTTAGTTCTTGCATACCAGTCTTTACTAGACCCTACATTGTTGCATAGGACATGGCACACCTCATTAACATTAATAATGCGTGTAGGGTTGCATGCGGACTGGCGGGGTGCCATGCATACAATTGACGTCAATGACATGAGTCGCACCCCACGTGAAGAAGTGGGGCCTAGTTTAGAATGGCAGCGCTGGAGGCCCAAAATGAGAAGGCCGAAGAGGAGCGTTCAGAGGGTCGGGTAATGGCGGAACTGATTTGGAGAGGGCCAAAGATAAGTGAGTATAATAATTGATTGTTTTTTTTCTAACCCATTCCCATCTCTTAAAATCCAGCAAAATTGAATCCTCAAAAATTCTGGTTCATTTGGGAGAGAAATTCCTAGTAAATTTGATTAGTTTAGAATTAATCAGCTTATAATTGCATTATTTTGCAATACATACAATATAATCAGATACAATATCATCATTACAATGCAACTAGACTGTCCATACTTTATCTCATACTACTATAATATTATCACAATACAAGACAGATTGCCCATGGATTAGCTATATATAAGCGTCAATGTCATGACAATCCAAGGAGTTTATCCATCCTTTATCTACCACTGCTATAGTACCATCACAATGGAGCCAGACTGAACACAATTTTTCTACCGCTACCATAATATCATCAGAATACAACTACAATATCCATGGACTAGTTACCACAATTTAAGTTAATAGATTTAATAGATCATCTACCTCTATTTTAGTTTCAATGTAAGGAACAGAGTAGCTGCCAGTTGTATAGTATTATTAGAATACATATAGGATATATATGAATTATATATATATAATTATATATGAATGTGTATACATATATATATATATATATATATACTTTAATACTGCAGATTATGTATTAGTTTTCTATATCCGCCATAGTATCATCACATTACAACCAGATAATCCGTGAATTAACTATATAGATCTAAATAGCATCACAATGCAGGCAGATTGGACATAGTTTATCTGCTACTACTTTTATATTTTCACAATTTAACCAGATTATCCGTGAATTAGCTATAACATAAACCTATCAACCTCAACATCATCACAATAGACCCGGAGTATACATAGTTTATCTATAGATTATTCTTTATCTAAACTCCATTATCCATTCAGTGCCCCCCAATACAGTCACAATTCAATCAGTCTCTATTATAAAAGCCAATCTGATTCTCCAGACATGATGTAAATTATACAATCCTATCCCAATTTGATCTGACTGTAATCATCACACTAAACATTAGAATTGTGTCCCCCCCCCATCAGACCCAGTATGACTGTCTAGGAGCTGCCCATATACACAGAGACATTCTGCTAAGATTCGATTTATTCTAAGAGGAAGTATTCCAATCTTAGCATTACCAATCGCACACTGTAAAAATTGTGATTGAAAATATTTTGCCGCTTGATTAAATTATTGCAAACATCATTAAAATACATAGTATTTGTCTTAGACTACTAAAGTATGACATGTCAAAGTCGTACAAGGGGGCAATATTATAGTCAATTTAGCGTGACAATGGCAGAAAATTAGACTAGTGGGATCGGGGTCAAATCAAAGCAATGACTGGTTGTAACAATCTTTTCGCAAGATTGTGTGATCTCACAATGCTTCCCAAGATGTGTCTGACATGACAAATTTACCATGAAGCTATGATCGAAAGCATTATCATCTAAGGCTGAATTGTGATGTCTTATGGTGCATTTACATTGGCCACTTATGAGCTTTCCTTTCCCGATAATTGGCCAATGTAAACAGGCTACCAATTACCCAACGAATGAGCAAAGCAGAACATATGCTACCAAGGGCAATGAAATTAAATACTATTAGGTATTACTGATTATTCTGTGTGCATGGAAATTACGGTCAGCCTGTTTAAAAACGATATCAAACGACTGGCAATCGGCAAACAGGTAGCCGATAGGCCAACGTTGGATGGTATAAACCTACCCTTAGGATCTGCCATCAACATATCAACACATTGGAATGTCAATAGTAAAGCAAAAAAAGCTAAATATCAGTTCTTACTATCTTAATAACATGGGAATCTACCAGAAACCATCAAGTGTAGGAAAGGTGTCTTTCAGAAAATAATCTGATCTGATTAGAACATTGTCGGAGCTTTTTCTCCACGACTGAATCAACAATGCAGCACTTGTTCCTCACGAGGGGAAACTGTTCCGCACAATATTTTTATAATTATCAATAGTGCTAAAGATTCTACACACCGGATCCGTGTTGTTCAGGCACACAGATAGCCTTGTTTTCTCTCTTGAAAGACTGGGCTTGATTTACACTTTTCCTGCTCTAAGTAAATGAGCTGAGGCACAGGCTTCTCACTGCATATAATAAACCTCAAGGATTGACTTCTTGTTTGGAGTTCTTGAGGAGATGGGTGGGGGGTGATGTGATCCTTTAAAACACTTGGATTGTCCTTGTAGAGCAATTTTGGAAACATAAAGTAGTTAGCTAGGCCATGTGCTACTGCTACACTATATAGTAGTATTAATAAACCCTATGAGCCATTTGCACACAACGTTAGATACATAGTTGACCGGTGGTCATACACATTTTGATGTATAGATGTAGGACAGCCGAGTTTGGTTGATGCACATTTGACATAACTTATTTTAGTTTTTGTGGTACGTAGCACTAAAGCTACTATGGTACTTTTACTCAGTTATACATACATGCAGCAATCCTAAAGTGTTAAGGTGGCCGTAGACATTCGATAAAAGTAAATTGATGGTTGAACAACCATTGAGTGAACGATCAATATGCTGACTCATTCACAGTCATTCATGCTGGTGAAACTTATTCATTGACATCAAGAGAAGGGCAAACAATCTTTTTTGAGACCGCTCTTTCATGGACTAGAAACTATCGGATGAAATTTTTAAACATGGATGACTTCTTATCAATGATGACAGATGATGACATCTGTCAATGACGAGCTGAAAAGATTAAGAAATGTACTCAACAAGCAATCATTTCAGTTATAACACAGATTATTTTTTCAACTTTAGACTGCTATTAAATCAATAAATAGTTACAACATTTTTTTTATCAAGGTAGGGGAAATTATTATGACCAGAGCAAACCCAAATGATGGCTCAGCATAATTGCCATTTGGTAAGCTCAAAAGGTGATATGTTTTCCTTAGCATGTATCCCAAAGGGGGCATCTGTACTGTGATGCCTGATATATGCATCAGTTTGCATTTCTTAAGCTTGTCTCCAGAAAACATAAGTCAACAGAGAGAATGTATTTCAGATCCAAGGCATACGAAGAGCGCATCTGGAAAGTGCAATCCGAATACATAACTAAAAACGTAGAATGATTTGTATCATAGTAGAAAAAAAAATCTCTGGAGTCCCGTGAATAATTCAGGAAGAAAAAGTAAGTCTGCTTGCAAACAAGGCTGTCTGGAAATGCAGGAAGAACTTAGCAGAAGGCAGAGCATCTCACTGCATACAGAAACTTTTGAGGACCACAGGCAAATCTACATTTGGATTTATTTTAATATATATTTATTTGAATTTTACATAATTTTTAAATGAACAAAATGGAATTCTAAGAATTTTCACATTCCTCCCCTCTCTAAAAAAATCAAAGGTCTACCTATATCAGATAAAAATACATATTGAAATTACTTAGATGCATTGATTAATTATACCATATGAAAAAAGAATAATTTTTTAAACAAATGATTAAACATGAAAAAAAAATCAAAAAACACAATTTTAGATGGGCTATTCAATCATGTTGATGCTCAGTCTTACCTGTAAGATGTTTGGATGCTGAAGTCTTTGCAGTAAGATCATTTCTTTGACAATTTTGAAGGATGCCAACCTATAGCAATCATCCAAAGTTCTATACCGTTTAAGGCAATTTTGTATGTCGTGTCCCCCAAAATCGACAGATTTCAGTGCCACCGACACCGTGTCATTCAACACCAATTTATAAACAGCTTTCGTGTAGCCCGAGCCAAGATATCGTACGTTGGTTCCTTTACTGATGTCCTGGCAACCCAACAAAGGTGGCCGTATGGACAGATCTATTTTTGAACTTGGATGTGACAGAGATAAAATGTCCGGATCAGAACTGGATCTCTTAGGGTTTTCCCATTTCTGATTGTGTTCAGATGAAGATTGCTGGGCCAGGTCCATAAGTCTCCTCTCCAAAGGTCTCAGAAGCCTTTCCGTAGCTGATACTGGGACTTGGTGTTCTCTATAGCGGATCACCTCCTGATACCTGTCTTGGAGTTGCTTCAATAGGTCCATAGATACCTCATTGTCGTGCCAAGATTGTCCAAGAGGTACAGGAGTCCCTCTATCCTGTAAGTGATGGTTATGATCAAAGCCTGGCACACAGAGTAAATTTAACAACGTGCCAAGGAAGAAGGACAGACAGAAGCCGCCTGCAACTACAATTTTTCTTCTTCTCATTCTCAGAAGGTGTTCGGGTCTCCAGTCTTCAGCACTTCTGTTTAGGTGGAAGGATGGGAGCTGATGAAGAATTCTTCTTTCACATTGTATTCCTAAATCTTTGCACTGTTGGACATCTTCACTCATCAAAGGCAGACACTTTAAAGGATCCCTGAGACTAAACTTTATTTTTCTTCTTCACTTTGCACTCCAACCTCTGTCCCTGTTCTCGTAAGTTGGTGCCTTTACTTCTCTGCAGCTCCTTATCCTACACAGAATGGATGTTCACTGCAGGACTGTCAGAGAAGGAATGAGGGGGAAGGCGTGTTTTCAGATGGATCTCTTAAGGCCAGCCTCTTGCTGAGTGACAGCATCAGTCATTCATAGAGGGATAAAACACTTCCTCTTGTCCTGGATTGTACAAGGCTCCTACATTAGCATCAGGACATGTGGCTCATTGCATTTTCCTTGCCTTCAAACTTGAGGATGAGCTGAGATTAGGCTACCGCTTCATATATATATTTTTTTTATATGCAGAGAGGCCACAGCCTGCGAAACACTAGGAGACCTGAATTGCAGATCATCGGGTGCCCCCAGCAGTTTAACTCCTAGTAAAGCAGGCAGGATTTTACACAGGCAATCTCTGTGGTGCACATATGTACAATAAGCAAGGTGTCCCAGAGTCTTGATTACTACCGCACTTCTCTCTGCAGACTGATTCCATTGCCATATTACCCTGGAAAGTATCATATTACCTGGCTATCCCTCACCTCCCTCTCCAGTGCACAGCAGTTGTATGTTATTTTACTCACCACAGGGAAACATAGTCAATGGGAAACATAGGGAAGAATTAACCCCTTTACTCCTGGATTCATTTACTGATCTGCATATAAGCGCAAAGCAAGAAAATGACATGTAAACTTTCACGAATTAAAACTTCCATATTTAAATAAATATAATAAAGTTCTAAATGATGTGTTAAAAGTAATTATTGTTTTATTGGGAAATTTGGTGACAACCAGAGATTAGACATTAAAGGTGTAACTAGTGAAGAGAACATCTGTCGAAATTCAAATTCAGCAATTTGCTTGGAATTGGCCCAGAAATTTGGTTTGCATCAATGTTATTCAGTGGGAATGTTCGTTATTATGCTCTGGAGTCTCTGAACATAGTAAAATAATATTAAAAAAAATAAAAAGATACTTGTCTCACTTGTCTTACTACTCATTTGGCCCGTTGAAATCCCCCTCTGGTACTCCGCTTAGGACACTCATGAGTTTTGATGTCAGAACACTACTTGGTGACAGAAGTAGAGGCATCAAATTAATATGCCCAAAGAAGATGTCATGTGACAAAGATAAAAGAAGGCTGGATGGAGAGGAGGATCAGATACCAGGCTATGGTGTGAGTTGCGAGGTATCATTTTTTTTTAAAACCTTTCCAGACCTTTTAGAATTTAGCAAAATGACTGTTGCCCACAAAATCACAAAAAAATTGCATTCGGGAGAATCCAATTTTTTTTTGCAAAATCCAAGGCGAATTCAATTTGTCTCGAATTGATCCACTCATCTTTACTTAATCAAACTTTTCCGGTCTACTAGATGCCAAATTGGCCTAATTCTGTGCAATATATTTCCTCAATCCATAATGATGCATAACTACTCAGATTTGTCATTCCAAACCCTAAGAAAGTTTGACGGCAACATGATACAAATAGATAAAACTAAAAGCTAAAAGGTATGAATACATAGGCCCAGATGGAAACTGTAATTTCGTACACCAGTCTTGATAAGGGGCAAGTAGGTGTAATCTGCGCCAAATTCATTAAGAAGTGCACACCAACCTTACAGAGTGCTGCCAGGTCAGAGAAAAAAAAAGGAACACTCTGGCAGCACTCTGTAAGGTTAACCATGTGTTTGCCACTTCAGCACTTGGATTTTGCTACTTAAATGTAGCTGTAAACGTTTTGATAGTTTCCAAGCTTTTGCCCTATTCAGTGCTGGACGGTGATCTGTCACTGATTTATTATGAAGTTTACTCTCCTGATGAAGCCTCGATATTGAAACGGAAACGCGTTGGGAGGGCAATTCTTTTTTAGGGGTTATTTGCATTAGAGCAGGCCACACTTGGGTACTGCTCTTGTGGAGACTTTACAGGGCACGTAGCGAACATTATTTGAATTCCAGCAATTGGAGGAATTACCTGGTACCCTGAATTCGTCTGAAGTATCAAGCCCTGGGTGTGGTCATTTTTTTATAATGAGCACTTGCACCATGAGCACTTTAATATATTAAGTCGTTTTTATTATATTTAATTAAAAGTTACATTTTATTACTATATTCCAGCTGTTTATGCATATAAATTATTGATGAGTATAAAGGTTTTGAGTTTAGATATTCCACTAGATGTATACTGTAGTCATATGACATGATACATACAAAAGATGCAGGACATTATTCACATTACAATATAACACATAACGCGATTGGTGTCTTCAAGAGTAAGAATGCGACAGTCATTGTCCACCACCCTTACAAGCTCATTATATTGCACAATTTCACCTGCTTTTGGAGGTGGTAGTGGGCATCCTTAGCTATTGGACCACTCTGCGGCTGCACAGGTTGCACCAATGGTTTATCCACCCCTGATTGTTTATTCAATTGTTTTGGTTATTATCTTTTTACCCTCCAATGTATTCAACATAATTCATGGTTATAATAATCATGCCTTACCTGTTTTACTGTTTATTATTGCTATCCTGCCTCTAAAATAAAGAACATTGGTTGACTTAAAGGGTTTGTCTGGTGAAAACAAGTTATCACCTCTCCACACCTATCTGACCTCTGGGTCAGAATTATTATCCTTATTATTAATAATTAATTAATATTTCAACTGAATAATGTGATATATCCAACACTAGAGATGAGTGGATCATTTGAAGTTCTAATTTGCAGACTTCGCCGAAATCTCTCCAAAAGTTTGATTTGCGTTGAATACATTTGTAGCCAATCGCATTGCTGGAAAGTTTCTAATTCATAGAATCATAGAATCATAGAATGGTAGAGTTGGAAGGGACCTCCTGGGTCATCTGGTCCAACCCCCTGCTCAAAGCAGGATTCACTAGATCATCTCAGACAGATGTCTGTCCAGCCTCTGTTTGAAGACGTCCATTGAAGGGGTACTCACCACCTCTGGTGGCAGCCTGTTCCACTCATTAATCACCCTAACTGTCAAAAAGTTTTTTCTAATATCTAATCTGTGTCTCCTCCCATTTAGTTTCATCCCATTGCTTCTAGTCTTTCCTTCTGCAAATGAGAATAAAGATGATCCTTCTACAATGTGACAGCCCTTGACATATTTGTAGACAGCTATTAAGTCTCCTCTCAGTCTTCTTTTTTGCAAGCTAAACATTCCCAAATCCTGCAACCGTTCCTCATAGGACATGGTTTGCAGACCAGTCACCATTCTGGTCGCTCTTCTCTGAACTTGCTCCAGTTTGTCTATGTCTTTTTTAAAATGTGGTGCCCAAAACGGTACACAGTATTCCAGATGAGGTCTGACCAAAGAGGAGTAAAGACCGATAATAACTTCACGTGATCTAGACTGTATGCTTCTGTTAATACATCCCAGAATTGTATTTGCCTTTTTTGCTGCTGCATCACACTGTTGACTCATGTTTAGTCTATGATCTATTAGTATACCTAAGTCTTTTTCACATGTACTGTTGCTTAGCTCTATTCCTCCCATTCTGTATATGCTTTTTTCATTTTTATTGCCCAGATGTAGTACTTTGCATTTTTCCCTGTTAAAAACCATTCTGTTGGTTGCTGCCCACTGCTCCAGTTTATTTAGGTCTTTTTGAATCCTCTCTCTCTCTTCTCTAGTATTAGCTATCCCTCCTAGCTTTGTGTCATCAGCAAATTTAATCAGTTTACCCTCAATTCCTTCATCTAAATCATTGATAAAGATGTTGAACAATACAGGTCCCAGGACGGAGCCCTGTGGTACCCCACTTGAGACATTCATCCAGCTGGATGTGAAGCCATTTACAACCACCCTTTGAGTCCGATCACTAAGCCAGTTATGAATCCACCTAACAGTTGCCTGGTCCATTGCATACTTGGTCATTTTTTCAATAAGGATGGTGTGAGATACTTTGTCAAATGCTTTGCTGAAGTCAAGATATACTATATCTACAGCATTTCCCTGATCCACCCAGTCAGTGATTCTGTCATAGAAGGAAATTAAGTTAGTCTGACATGACTTGTTAGTTACAAACCCATGCTGACTCTGGTTAATCACTTCATTCTTATCCATGTACTTACATACATGTTGTTTAATAATTTGTTCAAAGATCTTTCCTGGTATAGAAGTCAGACTCACCGGCCTATAGTTCCCTGGGTCCACCTTCTTCCCCTTTTTGAAGATAGGAACAACATTTGCTCTTCTCCAGTCTTCTGGGACTTCTCCTGTTCTCCAAGAATTTTCAAAGATTATGGAGAGTGGTTCTAAAATTTCTTCTACGATCTCCTTCAGTACTCTGGGGTGTAATTCATCTGGACCTGGAGACTTGAACTCATTTATGTTAGCTAAATATTCCCTCACAATCTTTCTGTTTACAGATAACTTTGATACCTCTATTCCTTTAAAAGGACAGTGAAGATCAGTTGATGTTACATTTTCTTTCTGAGAGATAACAGATGCAAAATAGGAATTAAAAAGTTCGGCCTTCTCAACATCCTCTCTTACCATTTCTCCATTTTCATCCTGTAAAAATCCTATAGCATCTTTGACTTTTCTTTTACTTTTGACATACCCCCAAAATCCTTTTTTATTGCTTTTGACATCTCTTGCAAGCCTTAATTCATTGTCAGCTTTAGCTAACCTGATACGTGCCCTGCAGGATCTGCAGACTGCATTATAATCTTCTTTAGATATGCCTCCCTCTTTCCATTTAATAAACATTTCTTTCTTTCTTTTTAGCATGTGTTTAAGTTCTGTGTTCATCCATCCTGGTTTCCTTAAATGCTTCCCATTCTTCCTACTTTTCGGGATTGTTAACGATTGTGCTTTGAGAATCTCATTTTTAAAAATTTCCCATCCTTCGTGGACATTTTTGTCCTTAAGGACATCCAGCCATTGGATCCCTATTATTCTCTTTCTGAGTCTCTTAAAATCTGCCTTTCTAAAATCTAACCTTGAAGTTTGAGTCTTCACATGTCTTCCTCCTCTAGTTATCCAAAATTCTATAATAGCATGATCACTGCCTCCTAGGGTCCCAGCCACCTTTACCTCCTCAACCATTTCCTCCCTGTTTATAAGGATTAGATCCAAAGTAGCAGATCCCCTTGTTTTCTCCCCCACCTTTTGGAAGATAAAGTTGTCAGCAAGAGAGGATAAGAATTTGCTTGACCTGTTAGTTTTACTTGAGAGAGATTCCCAACAAATGTCTGGATAGTTGAAATCTCCCATGACCACTACGTCATATTTTTTGGAGAACTTGGTCATTTGATACATAAAGAGTTCATCCATATCTTCAGCTTGCCCAGGTGGCCTGTAGTAAATGCCTACAATGGTGTCCTTTCCGTTGTTCTCTCCTTGTATTCTTACCCAAACAGTTTCCACAGAACTCCCAGTCTCTGAAGCTTCAATTTCTGTGCAGATATACGCTTTTCTAACATACAATGCAACACCTCCTCCTCGTTTATCAAGTCTGTTTCTTGCAAATAAGTTGTATCCTTTTAGCCTTTTATTCCAATCATGTGCATCGTCCCACCAAGTTTCAGTGATTCCAATGACATCATATTCCTTTTCCTGTGTTAGTAGTTCCAATTCTCCTTGTTTGTTGCCCATGCTTTGTGCATTTGTATAAAAACATTTTAGTTTGTGATTGGTTTCTCTTCCTCCCATATTTTTATTATTTAAATTGTTTTGTCTTTGTTCTTCCTTTCCACTTCCAGTAGCAGAGATCTCAATAGTATTTGTCAGCTGTATGGCTTTTTCTGGCCTTTTGCTTCCCTTCCCACATTGTTCTAGTTTAAAGCTCTCCTGATGAGTGTAGCAAGGTGACTTCCAAATACATGTTTTCCAGTCTTTGTAAGGTGCACCCCATCTCTAGCAAGTAGTCCATCGTATAGGTAATTCATTCCGTGATCCAGAAATCCAAATCCTTGTTGACGGCACCATCGACGTAGCCAGTTGTTCACCTGTAGAATCTTATTCCACCTCATTGTTCCATGGCCATCCACTGGGAGGATGGATGAGAAGACCACCTGCGCTCCCAATTCTTTCACTTTCTTGCCTAAGTCTTCAAAGTCACTGCAGATGGTTTCCAGGTCCTTTCTTGCGGTGTCATTTGTCCCCACATGTATTAGCAGGAATGGGTAGTGATCTGTAGGTCTGAAGAGTCTTGATATCCTGTCAGACACATCTTTAATTTTTGCTCCTGGAAGACAGCACATTTCTCTTGAGGTTATGTCTGGTCTGCAGATAGCGGCCTCTGTTCCTCTTAACAGGGAATCCTCCATGACCACCACTCTCCGTTTTTTCTTCACATCATTCTTCTTTCTCCATCTAGGAGGATTCTGAGGGCTTACAAGGTTATTCATTGCTGGCAAAGTCTTATTTTGCTGTATTTCTTCATGGTTCTCCTGTGTGAGAGCCTGGTACTGGTTCCTGAGCAGTATGGGTGCTGACTGCCTCTCGATCCTCCTGCTTCTGTGGGTCACATGTTTCCATTCCTCTGTTTCGTCAGGTGCAGTTCGAATTTCTTCTCTTTCTGAATCATGAAGAGATAATTCTGCTCTGTCTAAGAACTCTTAACCTTCCTTAATGATTTTCAAGGTAGTTAACCTCTCTTCTAGATTTCGCAACTTTTCCTCCAACAGGGACACAAGCTTGCATTTCTGGCATGTGAAGTTTGGCTTTTCCATTGGCAAGTCTGTGAACATGTAGCAGGATATGCAGCTCACCAAATGGCTCCTGGACTCTTCCATGTTCTTATTGTTAATGTTCTGAAAACAGTGAAAAAAGCTTAAAAAAAAAAGCTTCAAAAGGCGCGCGCCGGTAGGCGCGCGGTTTACCGATGTCCTCTTTTCAGCTCCAACAGCCAAAATCCAGTGTTCTTTGAGCTTGCGGAGACTCTTCACTTACCCCAAAATGCAGTGGGAATATGCAAATTATCTCCTCAGGACTCCTCCCCTGGTTTGCAATTGCTTGCAAAATACATGTATAATACTCTTAGTTTTTGTAAGGAAAGGAGAGAGAGAATTTTCCAATATTGATGGCTAACTGACAGCACTATTCCTCAACTCTCCTTTTGCTGCAATAGTTGTGTATGCCGTACACACCACCTTACTTGAAACAGGGGGAGCCAGCATAATTGTTAAAACCTCTGACATGTTTCGCCTCTAGTCTAATTCCTTCAGGGGTACAAGTATTATAGGTTAGAGCCCTGGAGATGTGTTTGATCTGAGTCAGGGATCAAACTCGTCCATTCAAATCAATGGGTCTATGGAAAGAAGAGATAGTACAAGGATGTTATCTCTGAGCCATCCAAGTGCTATAATTTTTAAATATTTACTGGGTAGGAGACGCTTGGAAATATTTGTTTTGCATATGAGAAAAACGGATGCTTCATTGATGGTAAAAATCGAGTCATGCATTAAAAATTGATAAAAATCGGAAGAAGCACCCCAAGAAAATAGACTGTTTTTCACACACAAAAAATGAATGAGGCCTTAGAAAATAAATGACCTCGCTTTGTTAACCACAGGACCACAGAGTTCATCTTCCATTTTACCTTTTAGCTCACACAATAGGCTAACGCCGGCCGAATCATCTGATATTGATGGGTTTGGCTAATAGCTACTATAATGTGTATGGGGGAACCCGACTGTCCCCATAAAGGAACAGAAAGTTCCGGCATATCCGATTTTGAATTGCCAATCCTTTTGTTTTCTAAAGCTGGCCCTATACATTTAATTGCCATTAGATGGATGTCGATCAAAAGATCGTTTCGCCAAAAGCCATCTCAGCTGTCTCCCCCATGACACATTGTCCAGCAACTTATCTCAGAGAGTACAATGCGATCGGCAATATGAAATTGGGCATACCTGATCGATATCTTCCTTGACCGTCAGCAGGCACCGCCATACACATTAGACCGTCTGCCCAATCCATATATATTGGCGGGTTCGGCCGACATAAGTGTAACATGTATGGCCAGATTTAGAGATAAGCTGCCAGTGGCTTTTTCATAGAGAATCCCTTGTAGGGAAGAGTCGAAGGAGATCGGCCAACCTCTGTCTAAAGAGTATGGAGGGCTTAAGAGCTGAACTCGAATTGGTTGCGTTCCAAGACCTCAATTTCATTCAATATTATTTACAATGAACCAGACAGTAATAATATATATTAGTTTCTCCTCTCTCTATGTATATAATATACAGAAATACCCAGAGTGGATGGCCTAAGATAAAGCATTCCATAAATAAACAATGCTGATCATGTTTATAGGCCCCATAGAGGAAAATAAATCCAGTTGATGTGTATAATGAAGCATGGAGCTTTGTATTTGTCCAACTCTTGTATAAACACCTCCGGCAGTGATGTGTGTTTGGACAGGATTATCTGACCTCTGGGAGGTGATGATTATCTGATGGCATTAAATGGCTGATTCATTTAAATGTTTATATCTCTTCAACTAAAGTCAGCAACAGAAAAGATAAAATTGCTGTGTGAGAGCTGTGGCCGGGTCAGGGTGTAGAAGGTGTTACGCTAAAGTCCATTGAGCTCGAAAAGCTAAATTTGCACACAATTGCAGCACACCGCTTATTGTATGATGCATAATTGTACACGAACAGTCAAGATATGAGATATTTAGTCAGTTTTTCTTTGTGAATAATTGGATGGATTTGGTCAGAATATCAGTTTTTACCATCAGAGTTTTATGAGTGGTTCTCGTATGCAGAAAAAAAACAATGGAAGGTTCTCAATTTTCTAACATTGTGGCTCAGTAGTTAGCACTGTATGATGGCTCAGTGGTTAACACAGTTGCTTTGAAGCACTGGGGTCCTGGGTTCAAATCCCACCAAGGACAACATCTGTAAGGAGTTTGTATGATTTCACTGTGTTTGCGTGGGCTTCCTCCAGGTTTTCCAGTTTCCTCCCATACTCCAAACGTACACTACACTGATAGGGAATATAGGTTGTGAGCCCCAATGGTGACAGTGATAATAATGTCTGTAAAGCCCTGTGTAAGTTAATAGTGATATATAAGTGAGTAAAATAATAAATAAAGTCCCAAGAGCAGAAAAAGATTGGCACCAAAAATGTCAAAAGCACTGGTATATTACCTGCCACACAGTATATTGCAAACCGGTACCTCTGGGATCTCGGGTGTAAACCTGGAGAAAACAGTTGCCAGACAAGTCCATGTAAAAAAAAAAGGATTGCACTCACCGTCCCTTTAAAAGTCCTTTATTGCATTGCAATATCGCACCTCCTGTGCTTCAAGGGGTCTTAAGGTCCTTAGGACCAGTTAAAGCTCAGGAGGCGAAAAACGGGCGTCGTCTGACTTTGATCCACTTCGTTCCCCTGCCTGCATGTTTTTAGCTTCAATGCAATAAAATACTTTTCAAGGGACGGCGAGTGCAAAATAATAAATAAAACCGTAAGTGTCAAATGGACAGCACTAGGATGACAGCAGTGTGCTGAGTTTCTATAAATGATAATATATGACTTTTTGTATCGAAGAACTGAAATAAATTAACTTTTTGATGATATTCTAATTTAGTGAGATGCACCTGTATATGAAGCCTCCGATGGAGACATTAAATACAATGAGACAGATGGAGCCATTTTGGACTCTTTCTGGCCTCCGTTCCAAATGGTGCTCGTCTTTATAGGAGGATTCAAAAGCGTAGTTTATCTCACTATAGTTTCCACCTAAAAAAAAAGGCAAACACGGAGGCCACACATAGTCCAAAGTGACTCCTCCTGCCCCATTATACGACATGGTTCTGACAGGGGTCTGACTTCTGTTTTTTGAGAATTAAGAATATGTGTACTAAATGTTTTTTTTCAGGCAGCCAAAAACATCTATTTTTCATGCAGAAGACTCTTCAGGAAACTCTACTTTTCTCTGGCGTTTTATAAACCCAAAGTGTCTTGTTTTCAGCATTTTTTGGTTATTTCCTGAGCAGACTTTTGACATCTTTGACCGTTTTTTTTTTTTGACCATTTTTCCAGCATTTTGGAAGATTCTTTTGAAACGGCATTTTCCAGACATTTTTTTTCTTAACTCCATTCAACAATGAAGAAACCACTAGCGATTTTTAAAGCAATCAAATTAACAAAATGCTCAAGAAGATGCCTGGGCAAAAAAACAGTAGCATTTTCTTGTTGAATGGAGTGAAAAAGAAAATAGCTTAAAAACACCAGTAAAAAAGAAGCCACAAAAATGCTGGAAAAAGGCGTAAAAAACAATATTGACTGTCAAAAACGTTGAAAAGCGCCCAGGAAATGACCAAAGTCAAGATAAAAAAGACATCTTTCCTGAAGAATCTTGAAAAACATGTCAGGTTCGCCTGCCTGAAAAAGTTGTCTGCACATATCCTTTAGTATGTTCACACTGCTACTGTATTTGGTGTTTTGGGGGCAGAACATGCCAGTAAAAATGCTCACAAAATGCTTAAAAGAATGGCCTTTATTAATTTCCATGTAAAAATGACTTGCTGCTCATATATTCCATTTTTTGAGCTTCCTTTAAATGCTTCAGGTTAAAAGTATTCTCAAAACTTTGCAATTCAAGTAAATTTTTTTTTTGCACATTTTTTTAGCATTTTATTGTTGACAGAATTTTTTTTTCCAGGAGTTTTCGGAGCAGATCTTCTCCAAAATCCTCCTGAAAAACTACTTAAAAAAACTCTTGGAACTCTTGGAAAACTCTTCCAATTCAGTTCTATTGCAAAATCCACTTTGCTATGCATTTGATTTCTTTGGGGTGAATTTTTAAGAAGTTTTGAAAAACTCCTGGCTATGTGCACACCAAGTCTTTTTGCTGATTTTACTTTTTTTTTTAGCAAACAAAGCAAAACTCCCAAGTTTTGCATTTTTGCGGAGGATTTGAAGAGTTTCTGCTTAGTATCCGCTCAGTTTCTGCTCTAATAAACTCCTCAAAAAAAGTGCATGTGACTTCTATGAAGCAGAAGGTGAAGGAAACCTCTCGAAAATAGGTACTGTCCAATCAAAAGGCTGCAAAAAAACTCTTAGAAAACGCTTAAAAAAACTCTATAAAACAGCTTCCAGAAGTCCTTCAGAAAAAAAAAAATTCCGAAGACCCCCCCAAAAAGGAGTATTCTGAAGCCTTTTCTGCTTGAAAACTTGAGGTATTTGAACTTCTTACAAAATCTCTGTATACATAACCTTAATCCTTATCAAATCCTGCTCATGTAAATTGATAAAATTATTGGACATGTCCTAAAGTTAAGCAACAATATGAAGAATCTATCCCTACATAATTAGGTGGCCTTCACAATCAGGAGTTTTAGAAAAGTTAAGTGATACATAATAGTGATGTTATATTAAAGGGTTTGTCTCCTTTCAGAAATCTTTTGCTTCCGGTACTCAGGGATTGGGTGTAGCCCTGTCGACAAGGGCGTATCTATACTGGTTGAGGTCACACCTGGGCTCGAGTCTAGAGGCCCCAAAAGGTTCCTTTGGCCAATATGAGAAAACCAATACTACTAAAGACTCATGACAATTGAGGGCCCTGTTAGAGATTTTGCATTGTTTCCCACAAGCTTCAAGCTACGCCACTGACTGTCGACAAGACATCACTGCTGCAGCCAAACAACAGAGACTGGGGCAGCGCCAGAGGCACAAGCGCTGGACCCGAGGGAGAGTAAGCAAAGCGTGTTTTTTTTTGCAACAAACTGAGCGATTGGGCAAAAGTTTTCTGAAGGAGGACAACTCTTTCAATAGATCCCGTTTCTAATAATTCTAATACCTCCTTATGTCTAAAATTTGGAGGCCTATGACAGTACTGCGTGGCCTTGTAAAAGTCTCTGGTAATGTTCACACAGAGTTTTTTGAGGTAGACAAATCTGGCAAATTTTTCAAACATAAACCGCTACAGAAATCGCTCCGTTTTTGGTTAGGTTTTTTTCTATAGCATGTTTTGCAGCCTTTTGAATAGGCAGTAGCTAGTTTGTAGCGGATTCCATCCATTCAAAGAATTGACAAGATTTTTCCACCCCTGTGCGTTTTTCAAGACCTCCTCAAGAAAATAAAACTCTAAAAGACTCCCCAAATGAACAACAAAATGGAATTCCCATAAAAATGGATAGGAAAGAGTTTTTGAAACGTTTATGGAGGAGGATTTTGGAGTAGATCTGCTCCAAACAACTCCTCAGAAAACTGTAAAAACCTAAAAGTCCTAGCTTCTTTAACAACCCACAATTACATTTAACTTTGTATTCGTGTACGTATTTAATTCCTAATAATTTCCCCAAGAATTAAATACAATTTTATGAATTGCATGCGATCATAGCGTTTATGTCACTCATTAACGATCTACATCTATTCCCGGGATACAGAAGTTCAATGATGTATGAAGGGTTAATGAACGTCCCACTGTTATATTGTAATAGGTTCATTTCTGTGGCAGAAAGAAAAGTTGCAGGGCATTTAGGCAGGATAATGGAGGTGGAAGGATAAAGCTGTCCTCTTAAGACTAAATCTACAAATCATGGACTCTACATGGGGTAACCCTTGCCCTGCTGGAGACAGCGAATGGCAGGGGTGAGTGCTAATGACATAGTTATCCATCAAGGCCCTATTATACTGCTGTTAGCAACTAATTAAGAAATACAATGGCAGTGGAGAGTTCACAAAGAAAAGAGCATCAACACCAGAGAGTCATAAAAAGTTAAGGGAATTCCATGCTGAAAGTTCACTCTGCTGAAAAGAAGGTGGCCGTGTCCACTGCTGTCCCCGACAGGCCCCTCATTCTAATACACATACATGGAAGCCATGCAAGCAATGAGTCCCCTAGACAATGCTCACAGCAGGCCCCCCTGAACTCCTCTACACTGTTATCATTCATTAGTTAATGCCTTCCTGGTGCTAGTTTAGGCAAATGAGGACTATCAAAAGCCTGTCAGCAGATGAAATCGCGAAGGTCAGGGTACATTACACAATTACAGAATCCACATATGAGGCTTGTGCAATACACACAACATGGTAACGACACTTTACCTCTGATACACACTATTCCTATAGCTACCAGATAAAGCTGCAAGGCCCTAAAGGCCTAATAAATGGCTATTATGGCTCCCATCCTTCCCAGATCCAGTGGGAACGTCCCAAATTTAAGGAGCTGTCCCGCTTCATCCCGGGATGGTGGAGCAACGAGCCGACAGGTCCTTTCTTCACCTCGCTGTCTTGGTAGGGCCTGAAGGACCTGCTACGACCTTCAGGTCATGGGATCTTAGAATGTCGCATGACTTGAAGGTCTTTTTTCAAGCACTACCTAGATTGGCAGCATAGTTTAATAACACAAGAACAGGAAGGTGACAGACAAGTGTGATGCTTGGGTTGCAGCATCATACTGTGTGAGAGGGATATACCATGGGGTCATCATGCCATGTGGGGGGTTGTGGGGAAATTAAATTGTGTTTATTTGGGACTGTGGGGTATCAAACTGTGTGGGGGCTATGGGACATCATGCTGGGTGAGGGGGCTGTGGGGGCATCCTACTATGCAATGGAATGTGGAGAAACCTAGAACAAGAAAAATACCCAAATAACTGAAAGTAGATGTATAAATAGCACAGTGCAAAAATAATAATAAATAAAGGGTATTTAGTTAACATAATTTTGATCAAAATAATGTGAAAGCCATCCCGCAACTTCACGGCAACCCTTATGGGACAGTCCTAACTCTAATATTAAAAACCTTACCATTTGTCAAGTGACATACATATGGACAAGGGCAGAGAGACTGATCCCTAGTATAAGCATAAAACCGAGGCAAAATGAGCGTCTCAGCCCAGACAAAGGGCGGCCACACCCTTTTATACGCACTAAAGCATACTGACTGCAAAGAAAAAACCTGAAGGTCTGAACTGAAACGTAAGTTGATGTGCATGGGACTGTCCCATAAGGGTTGCCGTGAAGTGGCGGGATGGCTTTCACATTATTTTGATCAAAATTATGTTAACTAAATACCCTTTATTTATTATTATTTTTGCACTGTGCTATTTATACATCTACTTTCAGTTATTTGGGTATTTTTCTTGTTCTTGGTTTCTCTCTGTTTAATGGCCTTGTATGAACATGCATTTACATTTTGCATGCACATCAACTTACGTTTTAGTTCAGACCTTCAGGTTTTTTCTATGCAATGGAATGTGCATCATACTATGTTGGAAGCACTAAGAGTATTATACTGTACTAGCTAATGAACCCATTCTACGCCCGGGAGGCGAGCATTTTTATTGGCATATGGTCTCCCACGCTGGTATGTGCTGCCTCCCTCCTGATATTTGTGCTGCCCCCATCCTGTCCCCACCATCCTATCCTGGTATGCATGGAACCCCTCATCCCCATCCTGGTATGCATGGCACCATTCACCCCCAATCCTGGCATGCATGGCACTCCTTACCCCCAATCCTGGTATGCATGGAATCCCTCACCCCCAATCCTGGTATGCATGGCACCCCTCATCCCTATCCTGGTATGCATTGCACCCCTCATCCCCATCCTGGTATGCATGGCACCCCTCATCCCCAATTCTGGTATGCATGGCACCCCTCATCCCCAATCCTGGTATGCATGGCACTCCTCATCCCTATTCTGGTATGCATGGGCCCCTCATCCCCAATCCTGGTATACATGGTACCCCTCATCCCCATCCTGGTATGTATGGTACCCCTCATCCTGGTATGCATGGCATCCCATCCCCAATCCTGGTATGCATGGCACCCCTCATCCCTATCCTGGTATGCATTGCACCCCTCATCCCCATCCTGGTATGCATGGCACCCCTCACCCCCAATCCTGGTATGCATGGCACCCTTCATCCCCAATCCTGGCATGCATGACACCCCTCACCCCCAATCCTGGTATGCGTGGTACTCCTCATCCCCAATCCTGGTATGTGTGGTACTACTCATCCCTATCCTGGTATGCATGGTACCCCATCCCTCATCCCTATCCTGGTATGTATGGTATTCCTCATCCTGGTATGCATGGCCCCTCATCCGAATCCTGGTATGCATGGAACTCCTCATCCCTATCCTGGTATGCATGGCCCATCATCCAAATCCCGGTATGCATGGCACCCCTCATCCCCTATCCCGGTATGCATGGCATCCCTCATCCCAGAAACCTGGTATGCATGGCACCCAATCCCTCAACCTAGTATGCATGGCACCCCGCATCCCTATTCTGGTATTCATGGTACCCCTCATCCCTATTCTGGTATGCATGATACCCCTCATCCTGGTATGCATGGTACCCCGCATTCCTATCCTGGTATGTATGGTACCCCTCATCCCTATTCTGGTATCCATGGCATGGTCCCCTCACCCCCCAATCCTGGTATGCATGGTCCCCTCACCCCCCCAATCCTGGTATGCATGGTCCCCTCACCCCCCAATCCTGGTATGCATGGTCCCCTCACCCCCCAATCCTGGTGTGCATGGGCCCCTCATCCCCCAATAATTGTATGTGTGGTACCTCTCATCCTGGTATGCATGGTCCCCCCACCCCGCAATCCTTGTATGCATGGTACCCCTCACCCCCCAATCCTGGTATACATGGTCCCCTCACCCCCCAATCCTGGTATGTGTGGTACCCCTCACCCCACAATCCTGGTATGCATGGTCCCCTCACCCCCCAATCCTGGTATGCACGGTACCTCTCACCCCCCAATCCTGGTATGTGTGGTACCCCTCATCCTGGTATGCATGACCCCCTCACCCCACAATCCTGGTATGCATGGTCCCCTCACCCCACAATCCTGGTATGTGTGGCCTCCTCACCCTCCAATCCTGTTATGTGTGGCCCCCTCATCCCTTTCACACTGTACACACATACAAAAAAATAAACACTTATACTCATCTTTCTTCTCTGTGCTCCAGCGCAGCTGCGTCCTGTTCTGCCGGAGGCGGGGGGAGGAGTGTGGCGCCGGAGCACCACGCTGTCCAGTGCCATTTTGCTGAAGACACACTGCAAATGTGTTTTCAGTAAAATGGCGCCGGATAGCGCTATGCGCATACGTCGATCCGACGCCTCACTCCTGCCCTGTTCTCCGGCAAAGAGAGGCGCCGCGGCAATGCTCCTCCCGGTCAGGTAAGTATGGCGCCGGAGATCGCAGTATGCGTTCAGTACCTACGCATACTGCGATCTCCGGCGCCATACACTCCTCTTACCTGTAACGGCTGGATGCAGTCTTCTGTCTGGAGCCAGACTGCGCGTCGCGCATGCGCAGTCTATCGAGGTTTCAGACAGAGACACGCATCCCCGGTTGTATTATAGATGTGAGGAGCTGTGGGGTCATCATAGTGTGTGTAGGGGAAATCTGCAGGCATCATTCTGTGTGTGGGGGAATTATACTGAATGAGGAGGCTGTTAGGGCATCATACTGTGTCAGGTGAACTGTGGGGGCACTATAGTGTGTTTAAAAAAAAACTGTAGGGAGTACCAAACTGTGAGAGAGGGAATGTACTGCGGGGGCATCATACATCATACTGTGTGTGAGAGTGAAATTCGGGGAATCATACTGGGTGTAGCAAATTGTAATGAGGGGGCACCATACTGTGTGTTGGGGATGTACTTTGGGGGCATTATACTGTGTGTGTGATGGGACTATGGGGGCATCATGTGTTGAAGATTGAAGGTTGTGGGGACATCATGCAGTGTGTGAGCATTATACTGTGTTGGGGCAAAGTGGCGGCATCATACTGTATGTGGTGGGACTGTGGGGGCATCATACTGTATGTGGTGGGACTGTGGGGGCATCATACTGTGTGTGGGGTGCTACAGGAGCATAATATTGCATGATAAGTATTTTGTGATGGGCAGTATACTGTGTGTGTGGGAATGTACTTGGAGTTAAATAGAAATTGTCGCGGTTCACTGTGTGTTCCACAGTATGTATGCCTCTTTCTCATGTTTCAAAGTTGGGAGGTTTGCAGCTCTGTGATGTAAGGCTGTGTTCATATAGTATTTTTCAGGTGTTCAAAATTGACAAGTTTCATAAGCAAGGCAAGCAAAATCAGCTTCAGTAAATGTTCATTTTTGAGTAGTTTTTATTTTCTTGAAGAGTTTTTAGGAGAATTTGCATTACTCTGATGCATTGAAGTTGGGCAAAACTTTTGAGACATTTTTAAACAGTTTCAAGCAGTTTTATGCTACAATTCTGTCAAAAATTGCTTGATGGATTTGGTATATTCATTTAAAAAAAAGCACTAAAACCACTGATAAGTGCAAGAAAAAAACTCTTGTAAAAATGCTGACAGCACTTCTGATTTTATCTTCTATGAAAACAATAGAGTGAGCTTCCGAAATTTCAACTGCCTGATCCTACTCTCTCTCTAAGGCTACGGTCACACTATCAGTATTTGGTCAGTATTTCACATCAGTATTTGTAAGCTATTATACTTTTTCTCTGATTGTTCCTCACCTGGTTTTGTCTTACAAATACTGATGTAAAATACTGACCAAATACTGAAAGTGTGACCGCAGCCTCACTCCATCTATCAGGGAAGAGTCGGGAGACCCCATACACATCCGATAGCTGGCACGTCCTGTCGAGATTGGCGGGTTTGGCCTTGTTTCATCAATCAGAAGATTGCAACTATAAACAAGCATTTTGGGGACCATCTTTCCTAACTTTTCTAGGATACGACTCTCAGAAAAATGAGAAATCTGTTGTAGGTCATTTTATGGCATAAGCTAAGAAAATGTCCTTTATAAATAGGGTAGACTATGATGCCAAAAAAACTATATTTCCCTATTTTTTCTCAGAACTTGGCAAACATAGACTGTACTCAATCAGTCTGTCTAAAACATGCAATGGCTTAAGGGTAAAACATTAACATAGACAGCAATTGATCGAGCATGCCATCATATATATATATTTTTTTTACTGTGGAGCCCTTATCCACCTTTATGGCAACCCCATTGTAACTCCATACAAAACAAAGCCCTTATATGACTGTGTGCATGAGCAATAACTGTGTTGTGTTGCACTTAGCTTAAGTAGTTTATTATAATATATAATGGTTGTTTTTGCAGTGCTGAGAACAACAAATACAGGTCAGGTTTAGGGCTTTAAATGAATCTTGCTTTATGACTGGGTAGGCTTAATGAATAGCTATTATTTACTCTCTAGCTGTAAAATGTAGAGAAAAACAAATGAGAGGATTGGTAACTAGGTGTAAAAGTCAGCGAGATTCCATCTGATGGAGTGGACACAAAGGGGGATGAGTACACCGCACTGTCCTAAGTGGAAAACTATTTTATATTTTTAGTGGTGTTTCATGCCCCAGGCTGCGTGCTGTGAGGAGGACATGCTGGGTGTTGTAGTATTTCACACTGTTAGAAAAACATGGGACATATTAGGAGTTGGAGTTGCATAACAGCTAGAGGACCACGTAGGGGCGTACCTATGATAGGTGCAGGGGTTGCAATTGCACCCAGGCCCTGGAGCCTAGAGGGCCCAAAAGGAGCCTTTGGTCCATATGAAAAGATCATTACTATTAAAGTCTCGGGGGCCTCTGAGCTTTTGCATTGGGGCACACAAGCTTCAAGTTATGCCACTGGGACCACTAGTTACTTATCACTGGTGCAGAGGGTTTCTTAGTCAACTACACCATAGATTTTCATTGTAAATAGCTGAAATCAATTTTATTAAGAAAATGTTCCTGGTGCTGAACTACGTAGATTTCCATATCTAAAGCTAGCTTCTAGAGACAAGAATTGGGATGTCCTGGGTGATGCTCATGTAAGGTATGGAGGAGCCCCTTCTGGTGAAATAGGACTAACGTAATATGTTTTACATCTCTATCTTCTCTTTTATAGAAAATAAGATGACCTATGTGATTATATTCTGTCTGTTATTATACATTATACAGCTATTGTGTGCCCATTTTTTCGTTAGCACTGTATGTTTCAATTTTTGGACATGAGTGTTGTTGTAAGATATGGTTGAATTTCTTCATGACATTGAGAAAAGTTCGGCCTCAGTTGCCATGAGAGGTAGGTGACAGATTTGATTAGTCCAGGACTATGTTAGGGCATGTTTAGACAGGAGTGCTGCATCACTGGCACGGACCCATAAATTACCTTATTTATAGAAACTCTGCCGGCACAAAATGAATGTTCAAATCAAGCACAGGCGCTCGGTGTTACCTTGATGTGACTGAGCAGTTTAGTGCACCTTCACACTTATTTGTTCTACATCTGTCTCCTCTTCTTTGATTGACACCTTTGGCTTTACAGGAGCCAAAAGATGGTGGATATATACAGAAAACAAGCAGGTAGGAAGGTGTACTGAACTGCTTGGTCACATCAGGGGTGCACTGAACTGCTTGGCCACACCAGGGGTGCACTGAACTGCTTGGCCACACCAGGGGTGCACTGAACTGCTTGGCCACACCAGGGGTGCACTGAACTGCTTGGCCACACCAGGGGTGCACTGAACTGCTTGGCCACACCAGGGGTGCACTGAACTGCTTGGCCACACCAGGGGTGCACTGAACTGCTTGGCCACACCAGGAGTGCACTGAACAGCTTGGCCCCACCAGGGGTGCACTGAACAGCTTGGCCCCACCAGGGGTGCACTGAACAGCTTGGCCGCACCAGGGGTGCACTGAACAGCTTGGCCCCACCAGGGGTGCACTGAACAGCTTGGCCCCACCAGGGGTGCACTGAACAGCTTGGCCCCACCAGGGGTGCACTGAACTGCTTGGCCCCACCAGGGGTGCACTGAACTGCTTGGCCCCACCAGGGGTGCACTGAACTGCTTGGCCCCACCAGGGGCGCACTGAACTGCTTGGTCACACCAGGGGTGCACTGAACTGCTTGGCCTTGCCATTGGTGTACTGAGCATTTGTACTTGGTTTGAAAAGCTATTTTGTGCTATCAGACTCATTTTAAGGGACAACCCTTCCCACAATATATAGAGGAGTTGGGCATTCACCACCAGGCTGAACGGGTGCTGTAGTGCGGCTGCACTAGAATGTGAGAGGAAGCTAAAGCTGAGGGCGTGCTGTCCAGAAAAATGGTCACCGCTACTGTTCTGGTGTTTACTACAAGATTCATTGTCTGCATCTGTTGCCTAATAAGCTTACACTTGTACCAAATACTGATGAAATGTGTTTTAAGACAAGACAGTCTATAAAGTTATACCACTGAAAGGAACCTGACATTATTGGCTTGGTCTACCATATTATACTTGGATACATAAGAACTGAATTATTGTTATCACTAATCGTCATGGATTGAGCATCTGTGAGAACAAAATACTGGGGATGTCCTGAAATCCAACATGCCTGATTCTGCATTGCCCCGATATCTGAAGTTAGGCCAACATTTATCTAATATCTATGGCCAACTTAAGAGAACATTTTGGGTTCTCTATCTAGGAATCTTCTTATTTGATACTACTTTGATACTGTATTCTCTTGTGCTAGATGCATCCTTATTTTCATTTTCCATAGAGAGGACAAAATCCCTTTCAAAATTACTATTGTTAGGTTATGTTTACAAGTCCAATAGTTTTTCCATTTTTAAAGCTGTTTGGGAATGATAAATACAAAACTAATTTGATCCAATACAGGATCCATTCATTTGAATGAGGACTGAAATGTCCAGAAATACTGTATCTTCTGTTTGACTGCAATCATAATCTGCACAACATGTTGTCTGGCCAAACAAACAGAAAGCTACTGTATAGGTTTTTGTTTTGTTTGTTTATTTCTTTTTAACATTAACATCTATGGGAAAACGACCATAATGGATGGTTATCTGTTGTCATCTGTTAATGGATCTGTTTTTCAAACACTACACATGCCCTGAACACTAGAAGTATTCAGAGACACCTTTTAGTAACGACAAATCTGTTACAAAAAAACAAAACAAAATCAGATTTAAAATGCAAGATTCCAAGCATAAAACACTCTTAAAAGTCGGAAACTTCTGCTTAACTCGAAGCAGCACTCACTTTTAGCGACTTCTGATGTTTCCATGACAGTCGAAACAAAATCAGCAAAAGTGGGCAGAGCATGGGCTGGATGGAGTGTGGCGAAGTCCAGTTTACAAATTCTTCCAACGTTACCCCATTTTAGTGGTGTAACTTTTGCCAGAAATGCACTTCAGTCCCTGACTGGAGTAACATTTCTGGCGAGACTCATGGAGGGCAGTAATAAGATGAGCCTAATTCATTAAGTGGCGTGCAGCACCTCTTAATAATTTAGGCACATCTTATTCCTGCATGACCATACAAAATGCCATTCTTAATGAATCGGGTGCATTGTATGTATACTGTTTTGCTCAGTTTCTGATGGATCCAGTTTTTTATTTATACTGGATCCATTACAAATGGATGAGAACTGGATATGCTAACAGTGCGCTAGGGAAAAGGGTTTCCAGCAGTGTCTTCTCCATTGCCTTAGTGGTGGTAGAGAAGTCATCAATAATAAGCTTTGTAGGAGAACAGATAGCTCAGCACTGGACCGCAGATAACCAATGTGAAGGAGCAGGGGATAAGGCTATGTTCACACGGTAGTATTTTGGTCAGTATTCCACATCAGTATTTGTAAACCAAAGCCAGGAGTGGGTGATAAAACGTATAAGTAAGTGACGTGTCTCTATTATACTCTTTCTCTGACTGTTCCTCTCTTGGTTTTGGCTTACAAATACTGATGTGAATTACTGACCAAAATTCTATTGTGTGAACGTGGCCTATCTGTAGCTTTTCAGCTGTAAATTCCAAGTGTTAGAAGTGGATATTGCTGTACATTTTATTGTACATTTGCATTGCAACAAAGGGTGAAATATTCAATGATTTCAGCACAAAAAATTGACATATTGCGGCTTTTCAGTGCAGAACTTTTCAGCAACATGTAGATGAGATTTCTCGGAATCTCATCTACTCACCTGGCACTGTGTCACACTGCAGATCTTCCGCATGCAAATCAATGCAATATATTTACAGTAAGAACAAATCATGTGACAATACCAAGAATTTCAGTTCACATTGTGCCTCTCAATACCCTATGATTATTCCCAAGCTACAAAGCTGCAGCTAGGATGAGTTGAATGCACATGTGTACTATCTCTCCATTCTGAAGGTCCCTATACATATATTAGATAGCTGTCTGCAGATGGATTTTAGTCTGTTGAACAATTTTTCAGATATCTCCCCTGACTCAAACATACATAGGAATCATAGAATCATAGACTGTTAGAGTTGGAAGGGACCTCCGGGGTCATCGTGTCCAACCCCCTGCTCAATGCAGGATTCACTAAACCATCTCAGACAGATGTCTGTCCAGCCTCTGAAGACTTCCATTGAAGGAGACCTCACCACTAGTGTTGAGCATTCCGATACTGAAATATCGGGTATCGGCCGATATTCGCGGTATCGGAATTCCGATACTTAATTCCGATACTATTGCAATATCGTATACCGGAATCGGAAGTTCCCATAATGCAATGAGACATTTTCATTTTATTCAGCCAATGAGGATCCTAAGAAGTGTGGGCACATCCTGTTAGGCATGTAGGCATCTTAACTAATGGCATGGCTGTGATTGGCTGCTGAAATGATGTCATGATGCACTATAAAAGCCACCGCCGCCATTTTGAGCTCACTCTGCTGTGAATTCAGTTAGGGATAGGACGCTGTTGTTCTGAGGGACAGTTTTAGCTACCTATTTGCTCTATACTGCTTTACCCAAGCTACTTTCTAAATCACTGTGCCTTGCAGTGCTAGTGCACAGTTCCCTGTGCTGTTCACCGCTATCTGCAAGGTCTGTGTGTGTGAGTGCAGCTCACCCTGTAGTGTGTGCTTCAGCCAAGTCTGGTTGTAGTGCACTCAGTGTGTGTCACTGCCTCATACATTGTCCTTTTTTGCCAATTCATAATTTTTCCTGATATCTCCTATTAGTGTGGTGGTTCCATCTGTATTCAGCTAAATTGGTTCCAAACACACTATATAGGAGTAGATAGAGAAATTTTTTTCCGTCTTGCAGCACTAGTGCACAGTGCTCTGCATCTGTACTGTTCACCGCTGTCTGCAAGGTCTGGTGTGTGAGTGCAGCTCACCCTGTAGTGTGTGCTTCAACCCCGTCTGGTTGTAGTGCACTCAGTGTGTGTCACTGCCTCATACATTGTCCTTTATTGCCAATTCATAATTTTTCCTGATATCTCCTATTAGTGTGGTGGTTCCATCTGTATTCAGCTAAATTGGTTCCAAACACACTATATAGGAGTAGATAGAGAATTTTTTTTCCGTCTTGCAGCACTAGTGCACAGTGCTCTGCATCTGTACTGTTCACCGCTGTCTGCAAGGTCTGGTGTGTGAGTGCAGCTCACCCTGTAGTGTGTGCTTCAACCCCGTCTGGTTGTAGTGCACTCAGTGTGTGTCACTGCCTCATACATTGTCCTTTATTGCCAATTCATAATTTTTCCTGATATCTCCTATTAGTGTGGTGGTTCCATCCATATTCAGCTAAATTGATTCCAAACACACTATATAGGAGTAGATAGAGGAGCCTTTCTGCAGCATTGGGCCCTGCAGCCCCAGCCAGATTAGTATTAGCCTATTTTTTGCAGCCTCATCTAATGCATTGTAGGTTACCTTCCTACATTGTAATAGCTACAAAAAGTTTGTGATACTATCGTTATTACATCTTTAGGCACATCCAGTGTCTTTTTGTGACAAAAAAAACCTAAATAAAGTTCACCAAACACTCCACTTTACAGTTGTGTAGGCCACATTAGCTCATATTAAAGTCTAGTCCACACTTTATAAAATTAGTGTTTCTTATACCTGTTAGCAGCTGTTCAGGAATAAGCACACTAAGCCCTTAGTACTTTTCTGCCTATCTTTATCAGTCTACCAAGATGAAGAAGGCAGGGAGTAAGGCATGTGGTCGTGGTCGTGGGCGTGGGCGTGGAGTTTCTGCAGGGAGAGGACGTGAGGATTCTGTGCCTGCAGGGAGAGGACGTGGGGATTCTGTGCCTGCTGCGGGCACCAGTGACTCAGCATCCCCCAGTTTTACCAGGGAACAGTCCTTTATGCGCAGCTTTGTAGGAGCTAGCCGTACCCCACTGCTGCGCGAGGACCAAATTGAAGCCGTTGTCGGATGGATGGCAGCTAACGCATCGACTTCAATTAGTTCCAGATCCTCTCAGGTCCTGAGCACTGAAGAGCACCCATCTGTCTCTTCACCACCTGCCAAATTGCCCAGGCAGTCAGAGAGCCCTGGACAGGAGCCATCTCTACTTCTGTTCTCTGAATCTCTTGGCTTGGAAAGAGGGGGCCAGCCAAGCAGAATTCGAGAATTTGAAGAAGAGGTAGTATGCAGTGATGCGCAACCGTTTTGTCTCTCTGAATCTGAAGAGGCGGGTGGGCCAGTGCCTATGGTCAGCAGCACACCTCAGTACGCATCTGATGATGAGACTCAGGTGCCACTTTCTGGTGCGTACTGTGCTGTCGAGACTACCCAGGAGAAGCAGTTGTTTGAAGAGGGTGGTGTAGATGATGAGGTCCTTGACCCATCATGGCGTGAGGGACAGGAAGGTGGTGGGAGCAGCTCTGAGGAAGAGATTCCCCGAACGGCCCAAAAAGGAGGGAGAGGGAGGGGGCAGACTTGGTTGCCTGTAGCCTCCACTTCGGCACCCATTAGGAGCATGGCTCTTCCAAAATCCAAAGCGGGCGCTCCCAAGACTTGCAGTGCCTGGTCCTTTTTTGACACAGTTGCAGATGACATTTGCTTTGTCAAATGCAAGCTGTGTAATCAGAAGGTGAAAAGAGGGAAAAGTGTCAGCAACCTCAATACCACAAATATGTGGAAACATGTGCGGACCAAGCACGTGGTGGAGTTACACAAACACACTGAAGACCTAGGCCAACCTACAGCGCCACCTACCACCTCTTCAGCTCGTGTTGTAGCCTCTTCCTCCAGCTCACACACAGCTGGTTCGGCTTCCTCACAGGATCGCCATGGAAGAATCTCTGGCACTGTTGTACAGAGACACAGTGTAATTCCACCCACAGCACCACTTTCCCAGTCATCCTCACACTCCCAGGCCAGTCTACAGCCATCGTTAGCACAGGCATGGGAGAAAAGGCGCCCATACTCGGCAAACCACCCCCGAGCACAGGCTCTGAATGCTGGCATTGCTAAACTACTGGCCCTTGAAATGCTATCATTCAGGCTGGTGGAGACTGACACATTCCGTAACTTTATGGCATTGGCAGTCCCACAATACAACGTGCCCAGCCGCTTTTATTTCAGCAGGCAAGCCGTCCCTGCCCTGCAACATCATGTGGAGGGAAAAATTAAACATGCGCTACAAAACGCCGTCAGTAGCAAGGTCCACCTGACCACTGATGCGTGGACCAGTAAGCATGGACAGGGACGATACCTTTCCCTCACTGCCCATTGGGTAAATGTTGTGGAGCCGGGTACAGATCTTGAGAGTGGCGCTGTACGTGTTCTGCCAACTCCAAGGATTGCAGGAATCCAGTCTGTACACATTGACTCCTCCTCATACTCCAGTTCCTCTGAATCAGCGCTGCAGGAGCCGTCACGGTCTACCTCCACATCGACCCGTGAACGGTTACCTGTTATGATGACCGATATGAGCACAGCCGTGGCCAAACGTCAACAGGCCGTATTAAAATTAATTTCTTTGGGGAATCGAAGCCACACAGCGCAGGAGCTCTGGAATGCCATCAAGCAGCAGAGTGACGTGTGGTTTGTGCCAGCGAATCTCCAGCCAGGCATGGTAGTGTGTGACAATGGCCGAAATCTGGTGGCAGCTCTGGGCCTAGGCAACCTCACTCACATCCCATGTCTGGCACATGTGCTCAACTTGGTCGTGCAGAGTTTTTTGAGGGACTATCCGGATCTTGATGCACTGCTTCACAAGGTCCGCATAGAGTGCGCTCACTTGCGGCGTTCCAGCAATGCAAGATCACGCATTGCAGCTCTGCAGCGCCGATTATGTCTTCCGGAACATCGCATCATATGTGACCTACCCACCAGGTGGAATTCAACGTTACATATGTTGGAGAGGTTGTGTGAGCAGCAGGCAGCAGTAATGGAGTACCAGCTGCAGCAGGCGCAAACAAGTGGCAGTGCGCGCCGTTCACACTTCACCACCACTGAGTGGGCCTCTATGAAGGACATTTGCCACGTTTTGCGTGCCTTCGATTATTCCACGCGGATGGCGAGTGCAGATGATGCACTAGTCAGCATGACTATCCCCCTTATCTGCCTGCTTGAAAAAACACTGCAAGCACTAAGGGACGAGGTTTTGGAAGAGGTGGAGGATGAGGAGTCACAAATGCCATCTGCTTCTCTACAGTCTGCGCAATGTGGTTCCTCACAAAGGCCTAGGCAGGGGACACTTTGTGAGGAGGATGAGGAGGAGTCAATGGATGAGGAAGACATCTGTCCAGAGGAGGGAGGTACACAATGCTCTAGTAGTCAGTATCTAGAGCGAGGGTGGGGTGATGCAGAGCAGGCAGAGATCACGCCTCAAGCAGGGGACAGCGTTTCTTGGCCAGTTGGCAGTCTGCAGCACATGGTTGATTTCATGCTGCAGTGCCTCAGAAACGACCGCCGCATCGCCCACATTCTCAACATGGCTGATTATTGGGTGTCCACCCTCCTAGATCCTCGCTACCGGGACAACTTACAAAGCCTCATAACACCATTGAACCGGGAGCGTAAAATGCGGGAGTACCAAGACGCACTGGTGCATTCCATCATGTTCTCCATTCCAACCGAGAGCAGTGCTGCTAGTGCTTTACAAAGCAGCTCAGTGCGTCGAGGCAGTGGAGGAAGCTCTGCACAAAGAGGGAGCAGAAGCAGCGCCTCAGCACAAGGCAAGACCAGTATGGCCGAAATGTGGCAAAGTTTTGTGTCCCCGCCGCCACAAATGTCTACACCATCACAGACAGCTCCAGTCAGCAGGAGGCAACGTTTCCGTCAGATGGTGACAGACTACATGTCTTGCCCTCTTAGTGTACTCCCAGACGGCTCTTCTCCCTTCAAGTTTTGGGTCTGTAAGCTGGATACATGGCCAGAGCTTAGTCAGTATGCACTGGAGGTGCTAGCTTGCCCTGCTGCTAGTGTATTATCGGAACGCGTCTTTAGTGCCGCAGGTGGTGTACTAACAGACCGTCGCATGCGACTATCCTCCGATAACGTTGACCGGCTTACTTTTCTCAAAATGAACAAGGCCTGGATCTCTCATGAATTTGCCAGTCCTCTTCCAGAATAAATAATTGGTTGGCAACAGTATCCAGGTCTCCTGTTCTGTTCATGTTTCTACCACCTGAACTGTAATCCCTGAGCTCCAACACTGCCAGTTGGCGCTCGGAAGTGCCGTCTGCACAGTCAACACTTGCTGCCGTGTTATTGGGGTTCAGTAACGTCAGCTGTTCTCCTGCTGTGCGGACGGCAATTTCTCCTGATTTGTCCACATCCACTGTACTACACATTTTAAAGTTGCTCCAATTACTCCTCTGGCTCCTCTGTTTTCATTCTTATCCCTGGGCTCCAGCACCGCCAGTTGGCGCTCGGAAGTGCTGTCTGCACAGTCAACACTTGCTACCATGTTATTGGGGTTCAGTAACGTCAGCTGTTCCCCTGCTGTGCGGACGGCAATTTCTCCTGCTCTGTCCACATTCTCACTACTACAGATTTTAAAGTTGCTCCAATTACACCTCTGGCTCCTCTGTTTTCAGTATTATCCCTGAGCTCCAACACCGCCAGTTGGCGCACGGAAGTGCCGTCTGCACAGTCAACACTTGCTGCCGTGTTATTGGGGTTCAGTAACGTCAGCTGTTCTCCTGCTGTGCGGACGGCAATTTCTCCTGCTTTGTCCAAATCCACTGTACTACACATTTTAAAGTTGCTCGAATTACACCTCTGGCTCCTCTGTTTTCATTCTTATCCCTGGGCTCCAGCACCGCCAGTTGGCGCTCGGAAGTGCCGTCTGCACAGTCAACACTTGCTGCCGTGTTATTGGGGTTCAGTAACGTCAGCTGTTCCCCTGCTGTGCGGACGGCAATTTCTCCTGCTCTGTCCACATTCTCACTACTACAGATTTTAAAGTTGCTCCAATTACACCTCTGGCTCCTCTGTTTTCATTCTTATCCCTGGGCTCCAGCACCGCCAGTTGGCGCTCGGAAGTGCCGTCTGCACAGTCAACACTTGCTGCCGTGTTATTGGGGTTCAGTAACGTCAGCTGTTCTCCTGCTGTGCGGACGGCAATTTCTCCTGATTTGTCCACATCCACTGTACTACACATTTTAAAGTTGCTCCAATTACTCCTCTGGCTCCTCTGTTTTCATTCTTATCCCTGGGCTCCAGCACCGCCAGTTGGCGCTCGGAAGTGCTGTCTGCACAGTCAACACTTGCTACCATGTTATTGGGGTTCAGTAACGTCAGCTGTTCCCCTGCTGTGCGGACGGCAATTTCTCCTGCTCTGTCCACATTCTCACTACTACAGATTTTAAAGTTGCTCCAATTACACCTCTGGCTCCTCTGTTTTCAGTATTATCCCTGAGCTCCAACACCGCCAGTTGGCGCACGGAAGTGCCGTCTGCACAGTCAACACTTGCTGCCGTGTTATTGGGGTTCAGTAACGTCAGCTGTTCTCCTGCTGTGCGGACGGCAATTTCTCCTGCTTTGTCCAAATCCACTGTACTACACATTTTAAAGTTGCTCGAATTACACCTCTGGCTCCTCTGTTTTCATTCTTATCCCTGGGCTCCAGCACCGCCAGTTGGCGCTCGGAAGTGCCGTCTGCACAGTCAACACTTGCTGCCGTGTTATTGGGGTTCAGTAACGTCAGCTGTTCCCCTGCTGTGCGGACGGCAATTTCTCCTGCTCTGTCCACATTCTCACTACTACAGATTTTAAAGTTGCTCCAATTACACCTCTGGCTCCTCTGTTTTCATTCTTATCCCTGGGCTCCAGCACCGCCAGTTGGCGCTCGGAAGTGCCGTCTGCACAGTCAACACTTGCTGCCGTGTTATTGGGGTTCAGTAACGTCAGCTGTTCTCCTGCTGTGCGGACGGCAATTTCTCCTGATTTGTCCACATCCACTGTACTACACATTTTAAAGTTGCTCCAATTACTCCTCTGGCTCCTCTGTTTTCATTCTTATCCCTGGGCTCCAGCACCGCCAGTTGGCGCTCGGAAGTGCTGTCTGCACAGTCAACACTTGCTACCATGTTATTGGGGTTCAGTAACGTCAGCTGTTCCCCTGCTGTGCGGACGGCAATTTCTCCTGCTCTGTCCACATTCTCACTACTACAGATTTTAAAGTTGCTCCAATTACACCTCTGGCTCCTCTGTTTTCATTCTTATCCCTGGGCTCCAGCACCGCCAGTTGGCGCTCGGAAGTGCCGTCTGCACAGTCAACACTTGCTGCCGTGTTATTGGGGTTCAGTAACGTCAGCTGTTCTCCTGCTGTGCGGACGGCAATTTCTCCTGCTCTGTCCACATTCTCACTACTACAGATTTTAAAGTTGCTCCAATTACACCTCTGGCTCCTCTGTTTTCATTCTTATCCCTGGGCTCCAGCACCGCCAGTTGGCGCTCGGAAGTGCCGTCTGCACAGTCAACACTTGCTGCCGTGTTATTGGGGTTCAGTAACGTCAGCTGTTCTCCTGCTGTGCGGACGGCAATTTCTCCTGCTTTGTCCACATCCACTGTACTACACATTTTAAAGTTGCTCGAATTACACCTCTGGCTCCTCTGTTTTCATTCTTATCCCTGGGCTCCAGCACCGCCAGTTGGCGCTCGGAAGTGCCGTCTGCACAGTCAACACTTGCTACCATGTTATTGGGGTTCAGTAACGTCAGCTGTTCCCCTGCTGTGTTCACGGCAATTTCTCCTGCTCTGTCCATATTCACTGTGCTACTTATTTAAAACTTGCTCCAATTACACCTCTGGCTCCTCCGTTTTTAGTATTTACCCTGGGCTCCAACACCGCCAGTTGGCGCTCGGAAGTGCTGTCTGCACAGTCAACACTTGCTGCCGTGTTATTGGGGTTCAGTAACGTCAGCTGTTCCCCTGCTGTGCGGACGGCAATTTCTCCTGCTCTGTCCACATTCTCACTACTACAGATTTTAAAGTTGCTCCAATTACACCTCTGGCTCCTCTGTTTTCATTCTTATCCCTGGGCTCCAGCACCGCCAGTTGGCGCTCGGAAGTGCCGTCTGCACAGTCAACACTTGCTGCGGTGTTATTGGGGTTCGGTAACGTCAGCTGTTCCCCTGCTGTGTTCACGGCAATTTCTCCTGCTCTGTCCATATTCACTGTGCTACTTATTTAAAACTTGCTCCAATTACACCTCTGGCTCCTCCGTTTTTAGTATTTACCCTGGGCTCCAATACCGCTAGTTGCTGCTCAGAAGTGCCGTCTGCACAGTCAACGCTTGCTCCAGTGTTATTGGGATTCAGTAACGTCAGCTGATCCCCAGCTGTGTGTCCGGCAAATTCTCCTGCTTTGTCCACATCCACTGTAGTACGGATTTAAAACCTCCTCCAAATACACCTCTGGCTCTTCTGTTTTTAGTATTTACCCTGGGCTCCAGCACCGCCAGCTGGTTCTCGGCAGTTCCATTGGCTCTTGTACCTTCTGCTACCCATCCGGGTTCCAGTACCGTCAGCTGGTTCTCGGCAGTGTCTTTGGCACGGGTACTCCCTCCTGCCCAGCCTGGTTCCAGCACGCCAGCTGTTTCCGGGTAGTGTCAACGTCACTTTGCCTCCAATGCGTTGTCCTGTCGTGTTGCGGTCGGGTTAGCCGACTCTATGGTGCCTGCAGTTTAGGTGACTCCTATGTGGGCTGCGGGATCTGGCAATGAAGGCTGGTTCCATAGTGCCAATAGGACAAGCACCCTCTGTAGGACTGTGGGTTTTGGTAACTGCGGCCGGCTCGCGGCCTTGAACTTTTTTTTTACATGGGTACCTTCTGCTACCCATCCGGGTTCCAGTACCGTCAGCTGGTTCTCGGCAGTGCCTTTGGATTAGGTGCCTCCTTCTCGGTATCCAAGTTCCACCAACGTCTGCTGGTCCTTGGTAGTGCTTTCTGGCACAGGTACCTCCTGCTTAGTAACCGAGTTCCAGTAACATCAGCTGGTCCTCGGTAGTTCCATTGGCTCTTGTACCTTCTGCTACCCATCCGGGTTCCAGTAACATCAGCTGGTCCTCGGTAGTTCCATTGGCTCTTGTACCTTCTGCTACCCATCCGGGTTCCAGTACCGTCAGCTGGTTCTCGGCAGTGCCTTTGGATTAGGTGCCTCCTTCTCGGTATCCAAGTTCCACCAACGTCTGCTGGTCCTTGGTAGTGCTTTCTGGCACAGGTACCTCCTGCTTAGTAACCGAGTTCCAGTAACATCAGCTGGTCCTCGGTAGTTCCATTGGCTCTTGTACCTTCTGCTATCCATCCGGGTTCCAGTACCGTCAGCTGGTCCTCGGTAGTTCCTCAGCTTTCTTGTACCTTCTGCTACATTTCCAAGTTCAAGCTTTTTGAAATGGTTCTTGGTAATCACTCTGGATCTCCCTGACGAGGACCCTGAAGACGAGGACCCTGAAGACCAACCCTAAGAAGACGAGGACCCCGAAGACAATGACCCTGAAGACGAGGACCCTGAAGACCACCCCGAAGAAGACGAGGACCCTGAAGACCACCCCGAAGAAGACGAGGACCCTGAAGACCACCCCGAAGAAGACGAGGACCCCGAAGACGAGGACCCAGAAGACCAACCCGAAGAAGACGAGGACCCCAAAGACGAGGACCCCCGAAGACGACGACCCTGAAGACCACCCCGAAGAAGACCAAGAAGATGACCCTGAAGAAGTTGACCAAGAAGACAAAGAAGAGAAGACAAGCACCAAGATACAGAAAAACAAGAGACAGAAAACCAAGAAGCAGAAATACAAGAAGCTGCAGAACAAAAAGCGGAAGAACATTAAGCATAAGACTAAAAATCAGAGCAAAAGATAATATCTAAATTATAAGCAGAAGATGACTAAGCAGTGTATGGGGGTGAGTCCGTTCCTCCTCGTGGTGCCCCTGGAAAAGACCTGCTGCTGCAGGCCAAACTGAACGCGGACAAATCCTGTTGTAAATCTTTTGTGACGGGCAGAACGAAAGGTGTAATGTCCAACCTTTTATAGATAACAACTACAGGAATGCCTGTCACAAATAAGAATATGATGAAGAAGAAGAATATGAAGAAGATGAAGAAGTAGAATATGAAGAATGTAAAAAAAAGAATAATACGAAGAAGGTGAAGAAGAAGAAGGTGAAGAAGAAGTGGATGAAAAAGATGCTGAGGATGATGAAGGAGAAAGTGTGGGAGAAGTAAAAAAGAAGGTGAAGAGCATGGAAGTAGTGAAACATAAATATCTGACAAAATATAAAAATACTTAACATAGTTAATATTTCCGTAACTCAGAACATAATAAAAAAATATTAATTCCTGCTATTCCATTTGACTGGGCTAAACCTCTATGCCTTTATTGTCTCCCCCACCTCCCCCAATACATTCTACATTATTCTTAGTTGTTTTCCTTCATGTAGAAATAACCTACAAGGAAAGAAAGGGTTTATTTTAATTCCGATATTTATGTCCCATTGACTTGCATTGGTTTCCGGTATCGGAATCGGCGATATCCGATACTTTTTCGGTATCGGTCCGATCCAATCCGATCCGATATTTCCCGATATCGGAAGGTATCGCTCAACACTACTCACCACCTCTCTTGTTCCCCTCATTGATCACCCTCACTGTCAAAAGTTTTTTCTAATATATAATCTGTATCTTCTCCCTTTCAGTTTCATCCCATTGCTTCTCGTATTTCCATTTGCAAATGAGAATAAAGCTGATCCCCCAGTGATGTCAAACTTAAACACACAGAGGGCCAAAATGAAAAACTTGGACAAAGTCAAGGGCCAACCAGTATACAATATAATGGGCCCCACATAGTCCTGCATACAGTATAATGGGACTCACGTAGTCCCCCATACAGACTAATGGCCTCACAGGCGATTTTGGTGTCGTGGGCCAGATTTGGCACACGGGGCGGAGTTTGACACATATACTCTACAGTGTGACAGCCCTTGAGATATTTGTAGACAGCTATTAAGTCTCCTCTCAGTCTTCTCTTCTGCAAGCTAAACATTCCCAATTTTTTAATTTAAATACTAGGTTTTATTCACACCCCATTGGTAAACAATAACCTTGTTATGTTGACCATCAGATTGGTTTATAGATCACAGTCACATAATACAAAAACTCATAGCATAACAAGCAGATATGATAAATGGACATGGCCATGGCTATGGTGGTGGCTTGTCTCGTGGAAAAAGTATTGGTTGTTGGAAATCCAACAGAAAATCCATCATCTGTTTGGGAGAGTATTCACAAACCCTCATATACATTAAACTGTACAATACTGGTGTTGTCATGCCTTCAGCATTAAGTTTCATTGTTGAGTTTTTGTTTGCCGTACACAGGCTTCATCTAATGGCTGAATTTGCCTATCAGCACTAGCTTTGTGTCCCGCTGTTGTTACCATACTCTCTCCCTATAGTGGTGAATTGTGGGAAGAAGAAGCTCATTGACCTTACAGACTGGTGTTCAGAGGACGTTCACCGTTTTATTCCCGTTCATGATAGTTCAGGAGTGGTGGAGGTGATGTTCTGCTCTCTGACATTCCAAGGGGTTAAAAATGTTTTATATTAATGTATGTTTCTGAAGGTAGAATCCTCTGGGGCTGCAGTTTAGCCTAGACAGGGTTAACTGTAGCGGCCGGCCCAGATTGGGGAGGGGAACTGAGAGTTAGTGCCAAGTTCAGGAAGTGACATTTCAGTTGGGAGAAATGAGAAGGTTACAGCAGTGGTCACAGGCAATAGGCTGCTAGGGACAACATGACCCTGTTACTCGGGGCAGTGGATTGCTAAAGAGCCCTTTGGTGCGAATCCGTCTGTTGGTCTGGGAACCTCGAGATGGACATCGGGGCCCTTAGGTACACTCAGCCTGCAAAGTTGCAGGGAAAGATGGACTCAAACTCTCAGAAGCGGAGGGTGATGGAATCCTGGTGCACTGCCAGTGGTGCAGAACAATTCCTAGTGCTAGGGAAGTTAGCAAGAGGGATGCTCTACCCATACTGAGAACCAGGGCTGAAGTTATGTCTGGTACCTGTGGAAAGACTGTAACCCATCGGGTCCTACCCTACGTGCCTGATTGTAAAGACTGCAAGCTGTCAAGTAAGGGTATGTGCACACAATCAGTGTTCAGTACGGATTGGCGCAGCGCAAGTGCCAGATGTTACAGCATAGTGGATGGGATTTATAGAAATCCCATGTCCACTATGCGTCTGCGGCACACCCACGGAAACTGACATGCGGCGCGTCTTTCCAGACCGCAGCATGTCAATTTCTCCGGCGGGTCCGCATGCGGGCTTTCCCCATAGACCTAATCTCTATGGGGAAAGTCTGCATGTGAGAACAAAGAAAGAGGCCGGTGCTCATTTGCACAATGAGTGGAAGACGGAGGCGGTTTCTCCGCAGCCTTGGGGCAGCAGCCGGCTCCGGATAGCCTGCACATACCCTAAAAGTTTGATTGTTTTTATGAATTCCATGTCTCCTGGATTGTTTGCTGTGAAGGCTCTGGAAGATGAAAGCCTGAATCCAGTGGCGGCCTATGGGCCACAAGTAAGTGTGATGCGTCCCACACACAGCAGAACACCGGGACCTGGACACGTTTTGTCTGTAGGGTGCCAGAGCGATCAAAAGCATAAGTTCGCCCACAACTACCTCTCTCAGGCACCCTACAATAGCATTGCTGGTAGAGAAGATTTTGTGGCACCTATTTGCAGACACCAGATATCTAAGACTCTTGCATTTATAAGACTGGATAACAGGTTGGTTTAACATATGTTCATAAACTGTTCATTTTGTCACATGTAACTCTAGGTTACCTGAATGCATGTACTGATTTCTTGTTATTTTATTGCTTCTAGCTTCACCGAATATATTTACGAACATTCAATAAACTGTCCAGACTCCAAGATACAGTCTATTGGACTATAGACAGTAGATCGGTTTCGCTGCCTGTCAGACTACTTACACACCTCAGAGTATCCGGTAGTGAGGATAGAACAGGTGTCATCCATATGAGTCCACGGCACTGAAGATACAGGGAATTGCAGAACGTGTCATAGACTAAGAGTCTGTGTAGACAAGTTGATTGCAGTCATTAAACTCCCGATGACTGGCTGTGTACAAGCCGATCGGCAGTAATTTGTTGTCCTGTTTAGACAGACCTACCAACATTTTAGGCATGCAGAACGATTGCTAATATGATCATTCTGTGCACATAGAATATCATGTTATCGGCAGCACATGGCCTACATGCACATGATGATTTTAATGTTGGCATGTACAATCGAAACACCCAACAAATGAGCGTTTTGCTCATTCATCGCGTGATTGCAAGAATGTTTACCCAAAATGATAATCAGAAAATGAAAGTTCTAAAAGACATTTAATCCCAATTATAAGCTCCTCTAAATCAGCTTTAAGAATATTTTTTTGGATATGGAACAGTAATAGGAATCCAGGACAGCTCCTCATTATGCCTCCTATATAATTATATACTCTATTTACCATTATCCGAGGTTATAATTTAAGGATTTGCATAGTGTAATATCATCCAGTGTTTATAACCATCCAAACGCTATTTACATTCTCACAAATTCATTTCAGAAATCATTAGTGTGGGATTATTAACTTCAACACAAAGCAAACACAGCTTAAGCCTCTCAATTCAGGTTTCCCCTTTTGGAAGATCTTATCAGATAATAGCTCAAGGACACTGTATTTGAAGAATGGAAGGGAAAGGAACACTTGAATTGACACAGGTACTTTACATTACAATCTTACCTGTGGGTGGTTTGGGATTAGGATTTGTGGAATGTAAAGCTGGGCTTTCTTAGGAAAGTTTTGTGTGCTCCTTGTCCCCTCATGCTGAGAGAAGAAATTAGATGCCTCTTTTCATTATAAATGCTAATGAGGCCGACTTCACACTGTGGCATCCTAAAACAGAAAGACTGTTTCTCTATTTATCTGTTTCTTGTTTAATTTACCCCCTTGGTTGATGACCCCCTGGATACCAAGATAGGGCAAGCTCTAGGCTACTGCTTCTAAAATATTTACACCCCAGCTTCTGTGCACACCAAGAACACAAACACTGTTGTTGACCCTCAAAGGGTAAAGAAGGACTTTCACTCAAGCAAGCCATAATAGCCCCCCATACACATTAGATATCTGTCATCTGAATGAATGACTATCTTTCCTGACAGCTATCTCTACTGACTCCATCATGCACTGGACCCCCCTGTGTTCTCTATGAGAGAGCTGCTGTCAGACTTCTCTGACATTGGCTTATCTCCAGGGAGAATAAAAGGTTCGGCCACTGAAATTCAAAATAATTATGAATAACAAAAGGGTCGAGCATTTAAATGAAAACAACCCATCCCATATCTCCTTCCACAACATCTGTCAGGGGAACAGTCAGGAGTGCCCCTTACACATTAGACTTCGAGCCAACCCTGGCTATATATTTTGTTGGGTTTGGCCGACTTTAGTCTAAAGTATTTGGGGACCTTTTGAATAGACAGAATTCAGGAAACCTCTCCATTCTCAAATGGATAGTACTGATTTATTTTATGACCATGCTTGTGGCAAAATCGCCTCTTCATGGAAATATTATTCTACCGCTTTTCGGATTGTGTATTCCCTTTCTGCAACTAGGTCTGGGTCATTGGTAATGGATGGGTATGTTATACAGGATGAGGTTTAGACCTGTGTGTACAAAGAGTGACCCAACAATTACCTATAGGCAACCTTGGTCCAGATCAAAGCCAGTAGATCTGCTAGTTTGAAAGCCCATGGTGCGAAGTGCCCCTTGAGTGGTTATCCAATGGGCATCATTTAGTTGGGTGCACTTGCGCATGTGCTTCTCTTACTCTATTGAGTATACTAACTTCTATTATAATACTCCTATAAATATGACATACGAACTATAGTAATATAAAACGTAACATTTATTGTAAGAATCGATAAAAATCACATAACATGTCTCAAAAGGGAAAAGAATCACATAGCAGAAAAGGTCAGAGTAGGGGGTACAGGCAAAAAATAATAGTCAATAAAAGATCCCAAAAATACCATGTACGTTTCTTGACTTCTGGCAAAATATTATTAGAAAGATTACACAACCATCTAGCACATCAGTTGTAGTAAATCTTAGGTATTACGGAAAAGAGATACCAAGAGAGTATATATATAAAGTGCTTAGTGCATAGACCCCTCTCTCAACCCTACTCCATAAGTAACACAAAAGCTGTACCTGTCATGAATTTAATGTTTATGATTGCCTACAGGCGTGTCATAGGTTGCACAGGTAAAAATAAGTGCCACAGATCATAATGATACATACAGAAATAAAATGGAGATGTATAGTAATGGATAAAGCTCACCCCTGTGTGTTGACCGGATCCGACGCGCGTTTCGCCTCTGGCTTTGACGAGGATGTGACATGGAATCACCAGGGTAAGTATTTAAATATGGCCTGGCCAATCACGGGTGTCCGCCTAATTGGGCTACTGTGATCATGTGAGGTGAATGGATTCTTTGCATGGCTCCATGCTATGATGTGCCGAACGCTGTGTCCCTAAGAGAGGTGCGTCTAGTGAAGACGCAGCTTCTCACTGGGAGACAGTGTCGGCGTGCGTGTCACTGTGGACCGCAATGAGCGGAAGTGATTTCACACCCGACTCGGAAACCGGAAGAGTGCAGTGCGTTCCAAAGTGGAACGCAGGAGAGAGCGGAACAAGTGAAGAGAGAACCTAAATGGTGAGTTACAAGGGCTGGTTATGCAGCTTCTTTTTCGTGACTCCTTTTTCCTACAGCTCCGGGGCACGGCGATGGGGGCGTCCTGTGCCCCCTCGTATGCTAATCTGTTCCTGGGGCTGTGGGAGAGGGAAATTTTCATAACCAACCCTCTACCGGAAGTCAACCAGATCTTATTCTGGGGAAGATACGTTGATGACTTCTTCTTTTTGTGGCAGGGCCCAACCGACGACATTACATCTTTTATCAACACCCTGAACCAGAACAATCTAAACATCAAATTATCCTTCAAGACAGGAAGGCATGGGATGGACTTACTGGATGTTCTATTGGACATTGATCCTAACGGTTTTATCCAGACAGACGTATACCGCAAATCGACATCAGCAAATACATTACTTCATGCTCAGTCATCACATCCTAGAAGTATCATCAAAAGCATTCCCACAGGACAATTTCTAAGAATAAGATGTATTTGTTCTAGTAATACCCTGTTTGAACATCAGGCAGCTGATTTAAGAACGCGATTTATCCGAAGGGGGTACAGTGACAGAGATGTTCAGTCTGGATACCGTAGAGCAAAGTACTCAAAACGGAAGGACTTACTCTAAAAACATCAAAAAAGAGACAATGAGGACTTTGTACGTTTCATTTCTACATTCATTGCAAGAAATGGAGAAATGTGGCAAGCATTAAAAAAACATTGGAAAGTACTACAACTGGATCCAATTCTTTCCTTGCATCTCCCTAACAACCCCGCTATTACATATAGGCATTCAAAAAATCTAAAGGACCATTTGGTCAAGAGCCACCTGGGGGAATCAACAGTCAAGGGAATTTTTGGATCTAAGGGCCCAAGTTGGGGATGCCGCCCATGCGGCTCCTGCGTGGCATGCCCCAACGTCGTGTCCACGAAACCGTTTTCTGATTCAAGTGGTACAAACCAATATAAAATTTTACATACCATTACATGTACCACGGTAGGCATTATCTATTGTGCAAGATGTCCATGCGACAAGATGTACATAGGCCTCACAATGAGAAAACTCCGAAGAAGGATCAGGGAACACGTTCTGGACATTAAAGCTGCAAGAGAGATTGATAACATGGAGGAACTTAAGACACTACCACGCCACTTTAAAAGATTCCATAACAGTGACCTCTCTGGCCTTCAGGTGAGTGGTATTGACAGGGTATACCCAGGTACTCGAGGAGGTAATTGGAAAAAAACTTTAGCACAAAAAGAGACAAGGTGGATTGTGGTACTTAATACATTAATCCCTCATGGTCTCAATGAGACCAATAGCTTTGCTTCATTTCTCTAATGGTGATGGATAGGTCTTTATTGAGTCTATTGGAGGTTTGGGTCATTCGCAGATTTTATTCGGTTTTACGGTATTTTAATTGTTTTTATTATTTATTCATTCCTTTTCTATTCTTTTTCTTTTAGTTCTTTCGCCTGATGTCTGCATTATTTTTCGGCAACGGCCTTTCCTGTGATCGCTATCATACCATCTATGCACCTTAGTAATTACTATCAATATAATATCACACAGTATCTATATATATGGATGTTATTTAATTGGTCTCTGTATACCTATAAATGTATTCACCATATCATTAGAATGGACGGAGTAGAATGGGTGCAATACACGGTACTTTATTAAGAGTACCCAATTTTCACTGCATTGTCACCTTTACATAATTTTTAGCACCATTTAAATTGTATAAATTGTATTTTTTATACAATTCTATTGTTTTTTTCTTTTGATTATTGCAAAGAATGGTATTTTTCTTCACGTATGTTCACAATTATTCACATTACAGATTCATATGCATGCTCATAGCTTCCATTAATTAGTATGTACACCTGCTCATATACCCATGGCATTATTCATCTATTTAAGGTGTAATTAATTTATGGTGCAATTTATTATGATGTAATGTATTCATGGTGTAATTGCTGTACATAGAGCAGAATAAGAACGATATTCACTACTACACTGTACACTACAAACTCACCGCACTGTCATGTACGTTTTTATTATGACAGTATTAGTCATTATCTTTTATGCATCGCTATCTCCATTGCACTTGGGTATCTTTCTAGGTTCACAATCACTATATTTTGGAACACTACACATGTTCTGGGCTGAAAGTCCCCTCCTTCTCTCTTCACTTGTTCCGTTCTCTCCTGTGTTCCACGTTGGAACGCACTGCGCTCTTCCGGATTCCGAGCCGGGTGTCACGTCACTTCCGCTCATTGCGGTCCACAGTGACACGCACGCCGACGCTGTCTCCCAGTGAGAAGCTGCGTCTTCACTAGACGCAGCTCTCATGGGGACACAGCGTTCGGCATATCATAGCATGGCGCCATGCAAAGAATCCATTCACCTCACATGATCACAGTAGCCCAATTAGGCGGACACCCGTGATTGGCCAGGCCATATTTAAATACTTACCCTGGTGATTCCATGTCACATCCTCGTCAAAGCCAGAGGCGAAACGCGCGTCGGATCCGGTCAGCACACAGGGGTGAGCTTTATCCATTACTATACATCTCCATTTTATTTCTGTATGTATCATTATGATCTCTGGCACATATTTTTACCTGTGCAACCTATGACACGCCTGTAGGCAATCATAAACATTAAATTCATGACAGGTACAGCTTTTGTGTTACTTATGGAGTAGGCTTGAGAGAGGGGTCTATGCACTAAGCACTTTATATATATATACTCTCTTGGTATCTCCTTTCCGTAATACCTAAGATTTACTACAACTGATGTGCTAGATGGTTGTGTAATCTTTCTAATAATATTTTGTCAGAAGTCAAGAAACGTACATGGTATTTTTGAGATGTTTTATTGACTATTATTTTTGCCTGTACCCCCTACTCTGACCTTTTCTGCTATGTGATTCTTTTCCCTTTTGAGACATTTTATGTGATTTTTATTGATTCTTAAAATAAATGTTACGTTTTATATTACCATAGTTCGTATGTCATATTTATAGGAGTATTACTAGTATAGTGGGCATATGAACACTAATATTGTGTTTGTACTAATAGTGTTGTCATTAACTTCTATTATAAGTAGTGTTGAGCGATACCTTCCGATATCAGGAAATATCGTATCGGATTGGATCGGGCCGATACCCAAAAAGTATCGGATATCGCCGATTCCGATACCGGAAACAAATGCAAGTCAATGGGACACAAATATCGGAATGAAAATAAACCCTTTCTTTCCTTGTAGGTTAATTCTACATGAAGTAAAACAACTAAGAATAATGTAGAATGACATGAAAAGCCGGCAATTCATTAGCGGCATACACCGGTACCCGACAATTTACAACAGAAAGAATAGAGCTTCACACATAGATTAGATAGATAGAAACATGTCAGTCACATATATATGAAGTACAGTGACAGTGTTGCTTACTGTACTTGTCATTTAGTGTAAAGGATTTATTAAAAAAAATATTAGTGTTTTCGTGCACCGTCTCTTTAAAAAAGCCGGCCGGCAATTCAGCATCGGTACCCGACAATTTATAACAGACAGAATAGAGCTTCACACATAGATTAGATAGATAGAAACATGTCAGCCACATATATAAGAAGTACAGTGACAGTGTTGATTACTGTACTTGTCATTTAGTGTTAAAATAAAGGATTTATTTAAAAAAAAATTGGCGTGGGGTTCCCCTTAATTTTAGGCTCTAGCGGAGGTTAAGCAGACGGCTGGGGCAGATGTTTGAAGCCTGGGAAGGGGGTAATACCCACGGAGCTTCCCAGGCTACTAATATCAGCCCCCAGCTGAATACCTAGCCTTTACTAGCTATTAAAATGGGGGAACCCCCCAAAAAAAATAACGTGGGGTCCCCCCTAATTTAATAGCTAGCACAGGCTAGGCAGACAGCTGGGGGCTGATATTAATAGCCCAGGAAGGGTGCCATGAATATTGGCCCCCTCCCAGGCTAGAAACACCAGCCGTCAGCCGCCCCAGAAATGGCGCATCCATAGGATGCGCCAACTCTGACACTTAGCCTCGCTCTTCCACGCTGCCCTGGTGCGGTGGCAGGGGGTAATAGGGTTGGGGTTGATGTCAGCTTATAATGCCAGCTGACATCAAGCCCAGGTTAGTAATGGAGAGGCGTCTATAAGACACCCCCATTACTAACCCCATAGTCAAAGTTAAAAGAAAACACAAACACCCAGAATAAAGTCCTTTAATTGAAATAAAGACACAATTCTTTATTGTTCTAAATTAAACCATACTTACCATCACGCCCATTCCAGCTGAAGCCAACGATCTCCTGCAATAAAAGTAAAATAATAAAGCAACCTCATCCTTACCTTTCCATGGTTCCCACGACAGCTTCAGCTCTGCTACATCGAGATGACAGGCTGGACCGCAGCAGAACGCTGCCATCCAGCCTGTCATCCCGCAGACACTGAGAAGCGCAGGCATGCTTGCGCTCCTCAGTGTCTCTCTGTGACGTCATCCAGATGAGCCGAGTTCATGTCCAATGAACTCAGCTCACCTCATGCACGTCACTGACAGCGTGGGAAAATTCTCCTGCACTCAGCGCTTCAGCGTGAGAATTCTCCCACGCTGTCAGTGACATACATGAGGTGAGGTCATGTCCAATGAACTCAGCTCACCTCATGCACGTCACTGACAGCGTGGGAAAATTCTCACGCTGAAGTGCTGAGTGCAGGAGAATTTTCCCACGCTGTCAGTGACGTACATGAGGTGAGCTGAGTTCATTGGACATGACCTCGGCTCATCTGGATGCCGTCACAGCCAGACACTGAGGAGTGGAAGTATGCCTGCGCTTCTCAGTGTCTGCGGGATGACAGGATGGATGGCAGCGTTCTGCTGCGGTCCAGCCTGTCATCTCGATGTAGCAGAGCTGAAGCTGTCGTGGGAGCCATGGAAAGGTAAGGATGATGTTGCTTTATTATTTTACTTTTATTGCAGGAGATCGTTGGCTTCAGCTGGAATGGGCGTGATGGTAAGTATGGTTTAATTTAGAACAATAAAGAATTGTGTGTTTATTTCAATTAAAGGACTTTTTTCTGGGTGTTGTGTTTTTTAAATACTTTACTAGAAATTCATGGTGGTCATGTCTAATATTGGCGTGACCCCATGAATTTCGGGCTTAGGGCCAGCTGATAATGCCAAGCTGGCCTTAACCCCTTTATTACCCAGTGAGCCACCGCACCAGGGCCCTGGATGAGTTGGGTACAGCGCCAGAAGATGGCGCTTCTATGAACGCGCCATTTTCTGGGGCGGCTGCGGACTGCAATTTGCAGCGGGGGTGGCCCAGAAAGCTTGGGTCTCCCTGCGCTGCGGATTCCAGCCCCCAGCTGCCTAGTTGTATCTGGCTGGGCACAAAAATAGGGCGAAGCCCCACGCATTTTTTTTTTAAATTATTTCATGAAATTCATGGAATAATTAAGAAAAAAAGGGCTTCCCTATATTGTTGTGTCCAACCAGGTACAAATAGGCAGCTGGTGGTTGGGGGCAGCCCATTCCTGCCTGCTGTACCTGGCTGGACACAAATATAGTGCGAAGCCCCACGTCAATTTTTTTTTAATTATTTCATGAAATAATTTTTTTAAAAAAGGGCTTCCCTATATTGTTGTGTCCGGCCAGGTACAAATAGGCAGCTGGTGGTTGGGGGCAGCCTGTTCCTGCCTGCTGTACCTGGCTGGACACAAATATAGGGCGAAGCCCCACGTCAATTTTTTTTAAAATAAATCCTTTATTTTAACACTAAATGACATTTGAGGAGTTAATAAAGATGCAGTCCCTAAATTATTATTTATTTTTTAATTAATTTTTCCCAAAACTTTTGACGTGGGCTTCGCCATATTTTTGTATGCCAGCCAGGTACAGCATCCAGCTTCTATGAACGCGCCATTTTCCGGGGTGGCTGCGGACTGCAATTTTCAGCGGGGGGGGGGGGGCAGAAAGCTTGGGCCTCCCTGCACTGCAGATTCCATCCCCCAGCTGCCTAGTTGTACCTGGCTGGACACAAAAATAGGGAGAAGCTTCACGTATTTTTTTTTTTTAATTATTTCATGAAATTCATGAAATAATTAAGAAAAAAAGGGCTTCCCTATATTGTTGTGTCCAACCAGGTACAAATAGGCAGCTGGTGGTTGGGGGCAGCCCGTTCCTGCCTGCTGTACCTGGCTGGACACAAATATAGTGCGAAGCCCCACGTCAATTTTTTTTAAATCATTTCAGGAAATTCATGAAATAATTAAAAAAAATTGATGTGGGGCTTCGCCCTATATTTGTGTCCAGTCAGGTACAGCAGGCAGGAACGGGCTGCCCCCAACCACCAGCTGCCTATTTGTACCTAGCCGGACACAACAATATAGGGAAGCCCTTTTTTTCTTAATTATTCCATGAATTTCATGAATTTAAAAAAAAAAAACGTGGAGCTTCGCCCTATTTTTGTGTCCAGCCAGATACAACTGGGCAGCTGGGGGCTGGAATCTGCAGCGCAGGGAGGCCCAAGCTTTCTGGGCCCCACCCGCTGCAAATTGCAGTCCGCAGCCGCCCCGGAAAATGGCGCGTTCATAGAAGCGCCATCTTCTGGCGCTGTACCCAACTCATCCAGGGCCCTGGTGCGGTGGCTCACTGGGTAATAAAGGGGTTAAGGCCAGCTTGGCATTATCAGCTGGCCCTAAGCCCGAAATTCATGGGGTCACGCCAATATTAGACATGACCACCATGAATTTCTAGTAAAGTATTTAAAAAAAACACAAACACCCAGAAAAAAAGTCCTTTAATCGAAATAAACACACAATTCTTTATTGTTCTAAATTAAACCATACTTACCATCACGCCCATTCCAGCTGAAGCCAACGATCTCCTGCAATAAAAGAAAAATAATAAAGCAACCTCATCCTTACTTTTCCATGGCTCCCACGATGGCTCCAGCTCTGCTACATCGAGATGACAGGCTGGACCGCAGCAGAACGCTGCCATCCAGCCTGTCATCCCGCAGACACTGAGAAGCGCAGGCATACTTCCACTCCTCAGTGTCTGGCTGTGACGGCATCCAGATGAGCCGACAATGAACTCGGCTCACCTCATGTACGTCACTGACAGCGTGGGAAAATTCTCCTGCACTCAGCGCTTCAGCGTGAGAATTTTCCCACGCTGTCAGTGACGTGCATGAGGTGAGGTCATGTCCAATGAACTCGGCGCACCTCATGCACGTCACTGACAGCGTGGGAAAAGTATCACGCTGAAGCGCTGAGTGCAGGAGAATTTTCCCACGCTGTCAGTGACGTGCATGAGGTGAGCTGAGTTCATTGGACATGACCTCGGCTCATCTGGATGCCGTCACAGCGAGACACTGAGGAGCGCAAGCATGCCTGCACTTCTCAGTGTCTGCGGGATGACAGGCTGGATGGCAGCGTTCTGCTGCGGTCCAGCCTGTCATCTCGATGTAGCAGAGCTGAAGCTGTCCTGGGAACCATGGAAAGGTAAGGATGAGGTTGCTTTATTATTTTACTTTTATTGCAGGAGATCGTTGGCTTCAGCTGGAATGGGCGTGACTCTAAGTATGGTTTAATTTAGAACAATAAAGAATTGTGTCTTTATTTCAATTAAAGGACTTTTTTCTGGGTGTTTGTGTTTTTTTTAAATACTTTACTAGAAATTCATGGTGGTCATGTCTAATATTGGCGTGACCCCATGAATTTCGGGCTTAGGGCCAGCTGATAATGCCAAGCTGGCCTTAACCCCTTTATTACCCAGTGAGCCACCGCACCAGGGCCCTGGATGAGTTGGGTACAGCGCCAGAAGATGGCGCTTCTATGAACGCGCCATTTTCCGGGGCGGCTGCGGACTGCAATTTGCAGCGGGTGGGGCCCAGAAAGCTTGGGCCTCCCTGCGCTGCGGATTCCAGCCCCCAGCTGCCTTGTTGTACCTGGCTGGACACAAAAATAGGGCGAAGCCCCACGTATTTTTTTTTTTAATTATTTCATGAAATTCATGGAATAATTAAGAAAAAAAGGGCTTCCCTATATTGTTGTGTCCGGCTAGGTACAAATAGGCAGCTGGTGGTTGGGGGCAGCCTGTTCCTGCCTGCTGTACCTGACTGGACACAAATATAGGGCGAAGCCCCACATAATTTTTTTTTAATTATTTCATGAATTTCCTGAAATAATTAAAAAAAAATTGACGTGGGGCTTTGCACTATATTTGGGTCCAGCCAGGTACAGCAGGCAGGAACGGGCTGCCCCCAACCACCAGCTGCCTATTTGTACCTGGTTGGACACAACAATATAGGGAAGCCCTTTTTTTCTTAATTATTCCATGAATTTCATGAAATAATTAAAAAAAAAAAAACGTGGAGCTTCTCCCTATTTTTGTGTCCAGCCAGGTACAACTAGGCAGCTGGGGGATGGAATCTGCAGCGCAGGGAGGCCCAAGCTTTCTGCCCCCCGCTGAAAATTGCAGTCCGCAGCCGCCCCGGAAAATGGCGCGTTCATAGAAGCTGGATGCTGTACCTGGCTGGCATACAAAAATATGGCGAAGCCCACGTCAAAAGTTTTGGGAAAAATTAATTAAAAAATATATAATAATTTAGGGACTGCATCTTTATTAACTCCTCAAATGTCATTTAGTGTTAAAATAAAGGATTTATTTAAAAAAAAAAAATGGCGTGGGATCCCCCATAATTTTAGTCTCTAGCGGAGGTTAAGCAGACGGCTGGGGCAGATGTTTGAAGCCTGGGAAGGGGGTAAAACCCACGGAGCTTTCCAGGCTACTAATATCAGCCCCCAGCTGAATACCTAGCCTTTACTAGCTATTAAAATGGGGGACCCCCCCCAAAAAAATGACGTGGGGTCCCCCCTATTTTAATAGCTAGCAAAGGCTAGGCAGACAGCTGGGGGCTGATATTAATAGCCCAGGAAGGGTGCCATGAATATTGGCCCCCTCCCAGGCTAGAAACACCAGTCGTCAGCCGCCCCAGAAATGGCGCATCCATAGGATGCGCCAACTCTGGCACTTAGCCTCGCCCTTCCACGCTGCCCTGGTGCGGTGGCAGGGGGTAATAGTGGTGGGGTTCATGTCAGCGCCAGCTGCCATGAAGCCCAGGTTAGTAATGATGGGCGTCTATAAGACACCCCCATTACTAACCTACAAAGTGTTAAAAAGAAAAAACACACTACACCCAGAAAAAAATAATTTATTTGAAATAAAACACACAATTTTATTTAATTCTTAGTTTACTAAAAATAATAGTTACCTGTCCACGTTCCTGCGCTGATCTCCCATGCACAGCTGTCACATCTGGAGATGGTGACAGCTGTGCATGGCTGCTGTAAGCTCACGCTGCCGGGAACACGTCCGCTCCCGGCAGCGGGAGCCACTGACTGAGGTCACCGGAGTGCATTCAGGCAGCGCAGCTCCGGAGACCTCCTTTACGGCACTGCTGTACCGTGGGAATTTCTCACGATACAGCAGGGCCGTAAAGGAGCTAACCGGAGCAGCGCTGCCTGAACTCCGGTGAACCCTTACGGCCCCGTCATTCTAGCGGCGGCAGCGGTTCAGAGCGGTCACATTCTATGTGGCTGCTCTGAACTGGAGATCTTCGTGGGACACTCGTGGACTGCTACGGAGGGGTAAGGATAAGGTTGTGGTTTATTATTTTATATTTTATTACAGGAGATCGATGGCTTCGGGGAATTAGGTGTCTAGGTGAGTATAGGTGTAGTTTTTTATTTTTTACTTTATTTTAGGTGGCGATCGGCGGGGACAGGTAATGTATGAACTAATTTCTTTTAGGTAACCACTGGCCACCAATGACATGTATTTAACATTTATTGGGGACACAGTAGGGCATTTTAAATAGCAGGATCAGTCTGATGGGAACTACTGCTCCCATCGAGCTGATCCTGCTGGCAGGAGTGGACGGGGGACAGACATAGGCCGATGGGAGTAGTAGTGTCACATCGGCCTATGTCTGCCTGCACGCACACACCCGCACACACACCGCACAGACACCGCGCACACCCGCACAAACATCGCGCACACACCCCGCACACACACCCCGCACACACACTAATCATGACGGTCTGATCGTCTGGGAGGTGAGGCTGACCTGTGCGGCCATGGGAAAGTTCATGTGAGTTCATGCAGTCAAGCATGAACTCACATGAACCCTCTGAGGGCACCGCCGCGACTTCAAATGAACAGCTGATCGGCATCAGCTGATACCTCAGCTGTTCATTTGAAATAACCGGCGGGAAAGCGCAGCACAGAACGGGAAAGCCGGCGGTGAAGTCTTTTCACTGCCGGCTTCCCCGCCCGGGTCCTTCACTCCCCGCTCCTTGGAGCTGCGCTCCCCGCCCGGTCCTAACTTACGATCGGGATGGGAGGTGGCGAGGGGAGCGGAGGATCGGGGTGGGAGGCTGCGGGGAAGCAGTATGGGGCTGTGTGATTGTTTAAAAGCCGGCGGCTTTATACCGCCCGCCGGCTTTTAAACAATCAGGAGAATTCTCCCCCGCTGGGATGGCATTCTGATGACAGGCTGGATCGCGCTGCCATCCAACTTGTCATCCTTCACAGACACTGCAGAGCGCAGGCATTATGGGAACTTCCGATTCCGGTATCCGATATTGTAAAAGTATCGGAATTAAGTATCGGAATTCCGATACCGCGAATATCGGCCGATACCCGATATTACAGTATCGGAATGCTCAACACTAATTATAAGTTGTTGCTACTTGAGGTTTGAGTGAATCAAACCCCAATTATGGCTTCTGGTGGATGCTAGTGTGTAGTGTGACAGCAAGACAGAAGCTGGTAGGAAGATGGTCTCTCTCTAAACATCGGCAACGGGAAGCAATCGATCTCTGACCCTTGTAAGGTCTTCCAGCTTGGCAGGTTGGGAAAAGGTTTTTTGGGTGGCTTCTCATTTTTTAGAGACAGCTTATAACGGACCACAAGTTTATGTGTATTTTTGTAGCGCGCAAGTGATATAAGCATGTCCTTAGGCTTTCCAAATGAAGAAAATAAACTCTCCAAATGATGCATTATTATGGAAGTTTAAGATTGATAGGTTTTTCCTATGTTTTATTAAAGAGATGCTGGTAACTTTTATGCGGAATACGCCAGTTTTCTTCAATATACTGTAGATGGTCCATATACCACCATACGGTGCTTCCATAAAACTGATGTTAATTCTAGTTGACAATACAGTGATTTTAAGGCATCCAATGACACATACCCTGTCTTTTTCTATCTGATTCTGTTTAAATCCAGAAGAAAAAGCTCCTTTAGACCTCCATATAAAATCAAATGCAAAGATACATTACATACACTTCATTGAATGCAATATTTTGACTGTAGCAGCCTAAGTTTAAATGACCATGCACATTAGTGCCAAGGCTCACCAGATCCTCAAAACCCCAGGTCCGGGTGGGCACACCGACCCCAGACCTTGATGTAGAAAGCTTGAAGGCACATGGGCCTCAAGGGCTTGGCACACTCTGGAATCTCAGGAGTCACAGGGTGGATGAAGTGTAGCCCAGCAGGGATGGAAGCAAGTAAACACAATATGGACAAAAAGTGGAGCACACCATACACCGAAGTCTAGAAATTAAATCGCAAGCCATAGGTGTTTGTGTTAATGGGCCTCAAAAAGATTTAGTGAGATGATGTCATGGATCCATGCCAGGTAACCTGCAAAACCCTACATGGAGCACAACACAGGGCAGCGGACGCAGGAGAAGGGAGTGAAGCCTGTGATATCTGGGACAGGTATATAAAGCTTAGATTAACGTTAGCTAAACGCAATAACTCAGTGGGACAGGTCAATCATCTAACGTAAATAAGAGTCTCCTGATTCTATCTCGATGGCAGATGTCGGAGGACACAAATATCAGACTGTTAAATTTCAGCATGACCAATCCTTTTGTTCTGACAGCAGTAAACTTCACCTTTCCCCTTTTACAGAACACATGCATGCTCGAGTGGGTCTGGAGAAATAGCTGTCAGCAGAAAGCATGGAGCATTTAATATGTACGGCCACAAAAACTCGTTTGAACTGCAATTATATGTAACACGATCGTAAATTGATCAAAATCATATTCAACCTGCCATTAATTTTTTAAAAAAATATTTACAGTATATATATAAATATATAATAAAATATCAAATATACTTTTGCTTTTTGTGTCCTTAGCTCACATTCATCATTCAGTGTCAAACGGTTTTCTTATTTTGTCTTATCTGGGAAAGACGTTTTCTTCACAATCTGTATCTAGACACTTTGATCTTAAAGCACCTTGATCCACAAGAATTGATGACTGTTTTTAATTACATTGTATTGACGTTCTGTTCCTGATTATCATACAATCTGCAGGGGGTCTCCCAGTTTTTCCAGAAAATGATCCAGTGTGTGAACATTATTTGCTGTTCCAGATGTCTAAATTATAGATGTTCTATTAATATCTTGTTACTCTTATTTGGGTTTTGTTTCATTTTCAAGGGGGTAGAAAATGCTCATTTTACAAAACACATTACCAAAATTATTCCTTACAGCTTTTTAAAATGTTGGGGGTAAACGCTGAAAAAAATTGGAGTGGAGCATGAATGTCATACAGTACAGTGTCCTAGAGCGTTAGACTCAAAGCTTTCCTAACTTTCATGGCAAGGAACAGTAAATATATTTTGTTAAATAATATATTTTAGATTACGAATTTCATTTCCCTTCAGGCCCCATGGTGGAGTGCAGATTTAATTTTTTTTTATTAGATTTTATTTTTCTTGTGCTTTTTTTGCTCTCAAAGAATAATGCTCTTCGCTGTATTGGGGAAGTGAAGTACTGTACATCAGACATGAGTGTATTTCTGATCCATACAAGTGAATGTCAATTTTTATTCCATTTTGCCCATTTCCAGGGTGAAATTCATGGAGTTAGAGCAGACAATAGACAGTGTAGGAAAGCAGGCGGTAAAGTCCTGGATGGGAGATATGTGTCTTCGAAGTGGCTTGCCTCTATTATGTATGTCCCAGAGATGAAGGATCCAGCAACAGTAGGTTGCTGATAAGTTTTTATTAGGATCAGATTTGCGGAACAGGTTTTAGGAGCGACTAGAAGACCTTGGGTGGGACACCCAGTCCGTGCCTTACATGTCCTATTTAAGGCATCTGAGCTGTCTCAGAGTCTATCTGTGTGTAGGAGGAAGGAAAGACCTCTAGCGTTGGCAGACTCAGCCAGAAGCTGAGAGGGAGAGGACTATAATCTGAATGGGTGAGCCTGTCCTGGTATTTGTTGCCTGCTGGTGCATGAACTGTTTATTTTTCCTGTTATATTTTGTGCCCAGAAGAGGCTATTTTGTTTTTGCAAACCACTGGAGTTTTATGAAAGCAATAAAACTTCACATATTTGGACCAGTCGCATTGCCTATGTGAACGCTAATGGTTGCCAAACAGCGTGAAATCCCTACAACAGGATAGAACCCCCTATCTGCAGTAATCCATGTGAGAGCCTGCCACTAAGTGTTCGATTTTCCTGCAGCACTACCTCAGGATAAATAAGGAATTATACATTCCTCGTTGAAATAATTAATTTGCCAAATGGATGAGGGTCTAGAATAGGGGGCACTTCCTAAATAATCAGAGGATGACATAAAAAAACTTAGTCTCACTTAGTAAGTCCTCCAACGATCCACCGCTCAGATGGTCCTTCTAGTCTTTATTAGCTCTCCTTCATTGATGACATTATTGACCTCAATGGTGTTCGTAGTTTGGTCAACATACAGTTAGGTCCATATATATTTGGACAAAGACAACATTTTTCTAATTTTGGTTCTAGACATTACCACAATGAATTTCAAACAAAACAATTCAGATGCAGTTGAAGTTCAGACTTTCAGCTTTCATTTCAGGGTATCCACATTAAAATTGGATGAAGGGTTTAGGAGTTTCAGCTCCTTAACATGTGCCACCCTGTTTTTAAAGGGACCAAAAGTAATTGGACAGATTAAATAATTGTAAATAAAATGTTCATTTCTAGTACTTGGTTGAAAACCCTTTGTTGGCAATGACTGCCTGAAGTCTTGAACTCATGGACATCACCAGATGCTGTGTTTCCTCCTTTTTGATGCTCTTCCAGGCCTTCACTGCAGTGGTTTTCAGTTGCTGTTTGTGAAATGCATGCTCAATTGGGTTGAGATCAGATTACTGACTTGGCCATTCAAGAATATTCCACTTCTTTGCTTTAATAAACTCCTGGGTTGCTTTGGCTTTATGTTTTGGGTCATTGTCCATCTGTAGTATGAAACGACGACCAATCAGTTTGGCTGCATTTGGCTGGATCTGAGCACACAGTATGGTTCTGAATACATCAGAATTCATTCGGCTGCTTCTGTCCTGTGTCACATCATCAATAAACACTAGTGACAAGTGTTGAGCGATACCTTCCGATATCAGGAAATATCGTATCGGATTGGATCGGACCGATACTCAAAAGGTATCGGATATCGCCGATTCCGATACCGGAAACCAATGCAAGTCAATGGGACACTAATATCGGAATGAAAATAAACCCTTTCTTTCCTTGTAGGTTAATTCTACATGAAGTAAAACAACTAAGAATAATGTAGAATGTATTATGCGAAAAGCCGGCAATTCATCAGCGCATACACCGGTACCCGACAATTTACAACAGAAAGAATAGAGCACCACACATAGATTAGATAGATAGAAACATGTCAGTCACATATATATGAAGTACAGTGACAGTGTTGCTTACTGTACTTGTCATTTAGTGTAAAGGATTTATTAAAAAAAAATAATAGTGTTTTCATGCACCGTCTCTTTAAAAAAGCCGGCCGGCAATTCAGCAGCGGTACCCGACAATTTAGAACAGAAAGATAGAGCATCACACATAGATTATATAGATAGAAACATGTCAGTCACATATATATGAAGTACAGTGACAGTGTTGGTTACTGTACTTGTCATTTAGTGTAAAGGATTTATTTAAAAAAATAATAGTGTTTTCATGCACCGTCTCTTTAAGAAAGCCGGCCGGCAATTCAGCATCTGTACCCGACAATTTAGAATAGAAGGAATAGAGAATCATACATAGATTAGATAGATAGAAACATGTCAGTCACATATATATGAAGTACAGTGACAGTGTTGATTACTGTACTTGTCATTTAATGTTAAAATAAAGGATTTATTTAAAAAAAAATTGGCGTGGGGTTCCCCTTAATTTTAGTCTCTAGCGGAGGTTAAGCAGACGGCTGGGGCAGATGTTTGAAGCCTGGGAAGGGGGTAATACCCATGGAGCTTCCCAGGCTGCTAATATCAGCCCCCAGCTGAATACATAGCCTTTACTAGCTATTAAAATGGGGAACCCCCCAAAAAAATGACGTGGGGTCCCCCCTTATTTAATAGCTAGCAAAGGCTAGGCAGACAGCTGGGGGCTGATATTAATAGCCCAGGATGCGCCAATTCTGGCACTTAGCCTCCCTCTTCCCACTGCCCTGTAGCGGTGGCAGTGGGGTAATCGGGCTGGGGTTGATGTCAGCTTATAATGCCAGCTGACATCAAGCCCAGGTTAGTAATGGAGAGGCGTCTATAAGACACCCTCATTACTAACCCCATAGTCAAAGTTAAAAAAAAAACACAAACACCAAGAATAAAGTCCTTTAATTGAAATAAACACACAATTCTTTATTGTTCTAAATTAAACCATACTTACCATCACGCCCATTCCAGCTGAAGCCAACGATCTCCTGCAATAAAAGAAAAATAATAAACCAACATCATCCTTACCTTTCCATGGTTCCCACGACAGCTTCAGCTCTGCTACATCGAGATGACAGGCTGGACCGCAGCAGAACGCTGCCATCCAGCCTGTCATCCCGCAGACACTGAGAAGCGCAGGCATGCTTGCGCTCCTCAGTGTCTCTCTGTGACGGCATCCAGATGAGCCGAGGTCATGTCCAATGAACTTGGCTCACCTCATGCACGTCACTGACAGCGTGGGAAAATTCTCACGCTGAAGCGCTGAGTGCAGGAGAATTTTCCCGCGCTGTCAGTGACGTGCATGAGGTGAGCCGAGTTCATTGGACATGACCTCACCTCATGCACGTCACTGACAGCGTGGGAAAATTCTCCTGCACTCAGCGCTTCAGCGTGAGAATTTTCCCACGCTGTCAGTGACGTGCATGAGGTGAGCCGAGTTCATTGGACATGACCTCGGCTCATCTGGATGCCGTCACAGAGAGACACTGAGGAGCGCAAGCAAGCCTGCGCTTCTCAGTGTCTGCGGGATGACAGGCTGGATGGCAGCGTTCTGCTGCGGTCCAGCCTGTCATCTCGATGTAGCAGAGCTGAAGCTGTCGTGGGAACCATGGAAAGGTAAGGATGATGTTGGTTTATTATTTTTCTTTTATTGCAGGAGATCGTTGGCTTCAGCTGGAATGGGCGTGATGGTAAGTATAGTTTAATTTAGAACAATAAAGAATTGTGTCTTTATTTCAATTAAAGGACTTTATTCTGGGTTTTGTGTTTTTTTTAAATACTTTACTAGAAATTCATGGTGGTCATGTCTAATATTGGCGTAACCCCATGAATTTCGGGCTTAGGGCCAGCTGATAATGCCAAGCCGGCCCTAACCCCTTTATTACCCAGTGAGCCACCGCACCAGGGCCCTGGATGAGTTGGGTACAGCGCCAGAATATGGCGCTTCTATGAACGCGCCATTTTCCGGGGCGGCTGCGGACTGCAATTTTCAGCGGGTGGGGCCCAGAAAGCTTGGGTCTCCCTGCGCTGCAGATTCCAGCCCCCAGCTGCCTAGTTGTACCTGGCTGGACACAAAAATAGGGCGAAGCTCCACGTATTTTTTTTTTTAATTATTTCATGAAATAATTAAGAAAAAAAGGGCTTCCCTATATTGTTGTGTCCGGCCAGGTACAAATAGGCAGCTGGTGGTTGTGGGCAGCCCATTCCTGCCTGCTGTACCTGGCTGGACCCAAACATAGTGCGAAGCTGCACGTCAATTTTTTTTAAATTATTTCATGAAATAATTTTTTAAAAAAAGGGCTTCCCTATATTGTTGTGTCCGGCCAGGTACAAATAGGCAGCTGGTGGTTGGGGGCAGCCCGTTCCTGCCTGCTGTACCTGGCTGGACACAAATATAGGGCGAAGCCCCACATAAATTTTTTTTTAATTATTTCATGAATTTCCTGAAATAATTAAAAAAAAATTGACATGGGGCTTCGCATTATATTTGGGTCCAGCCAGGTACAGCAGGCAGGAACGGTCTGCCCCCAACCACCAGCTGCCTATTTGTACCTGGCCGGACACAACAATATAGGGAAGCCCTTTTTTTCTTTATTATTTCATGAATTTCATGAAATAATTAAAAAAAAAATACGTGGGGCTTCTCCCTATTTTTGTGTCCAGCCAGGTACAACTAGGCAGCTGGGGGATGGAATCTGCAGCGCAGGGAGGCCCAAGCTTTCTGGGCCCCCCCCCCCACTGCAAATTGCAGTCCGCAGCCACCCCGGAAAATGGCGCGTTCATAGAAGCTGGATGCTGTACCTGGCTGGCATACAAAAATATAGCAAAGCCCACGTCAAAATTTTTGGGAAAAATTAATTAAAAAATAAATAATAATTTAGGGACTGCATCTTTATTAACTCCTCAAATGTCATTTAGTGTTAAAATAAAGGATTTATTTAAAAAAAAAATTGGCGTGGGATCCCCCATAATTTTACTCTCTAGCGGAGGTTAAGCAGACAGCTGGGGCAGATGTTTGAAGCCTGGGAAGGGGGTAATACCCACGGAGCTCCCCAGGCTACTAATATCAGCCCCCAGCTGAATACCTAGCCTTTACTAGCTATTAAAATGGGGGACCCCCACAAAAAAATGACGTGGGGTCCCCCCTATTTTAATAGCTAGCAAAGGCTAGGCAGACAGCTGGGGGCTGATATTAATAGCCCAGGAAGGGTGCCATGAATATTGGCCCCCTCCCAGGCTAGAAACACCAGCCGTCAGCCGCCCCAGAAATGGCGCATCCATAGGATGCGCCAACTCTGGCACTTAGCCTCGCTCTTCCATGCTGCCCTGGTGCGGTGGCAGGGGGTAATAGGGCTGGGGTTCATGTCAGCGCCAGCTGCCATGAAGCCCAGGTTAGTAATGATGGGCGTCTAAAAGACACCCCCATTACTAACCTACAAAGTGTTAAAAAGAAAAAACACACTACACCCAGAAAAAAATAATTTATTTGAAATAAAACACACCATTTTATTTAATTCTTAGTTTACTAAAAAAAAAAAAAATAGTTACCTGTCCACGTTCCTGCGCTGATCTCCCATGCACAGCTGTCACATCTGGAGATGGTGACAGCTGTGCATGGCTGCTGTAAGCTCACGCTGCTGGGAACATGTCCGCTCCCGGCAGCGGGAGCCACTGACTGAGGTCACCGGAGTGCATTCAGTCAGCGCTGCTCCGGAGACCTCCTTTACGGCACTGCTGTACCGTGGGAATTTCTCACGATACAGCAGGACCGTAAAGGAGCTGACCGGAGCAGCGCTGCCTGAATTCCGGTGAACCCGCTTATGCAATGACGGGGCTGCTTTACGGCCCCGTCATTCTAGCGGCGGCAGCGGTTCAGAGCGGTCACATTCTATGTGGCTGCTCTAAACTGGAGATCTTCGTGGGACACTCGTGGACTACTACGGAGGGGTAAGGATAAGGTTGTGGTTTATTATTTTATATTTTATTACAGGAGATCGATGTCTTCGGGGAATTAGGTGTCTAGGTGAGTATAGGTGTAGTTTTTTATTTTTTACTTTATTTTAGGTGGCGATCGGCGGGGACAGGTAATGTATGAACTAATTTATTGTGGGTAACCACTGGCCACCAATGACATGTATTTAAAATTTATTGGGGACACAGTAGGGCAATTTAAATAGCAGGATCAGGCTGATGGGAACTACTGCTCCCATCGAGCTGATCCTGCTGGCACGAGTGGACGGGGGACAGACATAGGCCGATGGGAGTAGTAGTGTCACATCGGCCTATGTCTGCCTGCACGCACACACCCGCACACATCGCACAGACACAGCGCACACCCGCACACACTCGCAGACATCGCACAGACACCGCGCACTCCCGCACACACTCGCAGACATCGCACAGACACCGCGCACACCCGCACACATGGCACAGACATCGCGCACACCCGCAGACATCGCACAGACACCCACACACACCAATCATGACGGGCTGATGGTCTGGGAGGTGAGGCTGACCTGTGTGGCCGTGGGAAAGTTCATGTGAGTTCATGCAATGCAGTCAAGCATGAACTCACGTGAACCCTCTGAGGGCACCACGGCTACTTCAAATGAACATTTGATCAGCATCACCTGATACCTCAGCTGTTCATTTGAAATAACCGGCGGGAAAGCGCAGCACAGAACGGGAAAGCCGGCGGTGAAGTCTTTTCACTGCCGGCTTCCCCGCCCGGGTCCTTCGCTCCCCGCTCCTTGGTGCTGTGCTCCCCGCCCGGTCCTAACTTACGATTGGGATTGGAGGTGGCGAGAGGAGCAGAGGATCAAGGTGGGAGGCTGCCGGGAAGCAGTATGGGGTCGTGTGATTGTTTAAAAGCCGGCAGCTTTTTACCGCCCGCCGGCTTTAAAACAATCAGGAGAATTCTCCCACGCTGGGATGGCATTCTGATGACAGGTTGGATCTCAGCTGAGCGCTGCCACCCAGCTTGTCATCCTTCAGAGACACTGCAGAGCGCAGGCATTATGGGAACTTCCGATTCCGGTATTCGATATTGTAAAAGTATCGGAATTAAGTATCGGAATTCCGATACCGTGAATATCGGCCGATACCCGATATTTCAGTATCGGAATGCTCAACACTACTAGTGACCCAGTGCCACTGGCAGTCATGCATGCCCAAGCCATCACACTGCCCCCGCCGTGTTTTACAGATGATGTGGTATGCTTTGGATCATGAGCTGTACCATGCCTTCGCCATACTTTTCTCTTTCCATTATTCTGGTAGAGGTTGATCTTGGTTTCATCTGTTCAAAGAATGTTCTTCCAGAACTGCGCTGGCTTTTTTAGATTTTTTTTAGCAAAGTCCAGACTAGCCTTTTTATTCTTGATGCTTATGAGTGGCTTGCACCGTGCAGTGAACCCTCTGTATTTACTTTCATGCAGTCTTCTCTTTATGGTAGATTTGGATATTGATACGCCTACCTCCTGGAGAGTGTTGTTCACTTGGTTGGCTGTTGTGAAAGGGTTTCTCTTCACCATGGAGATTATTTTGCGATCATCCACCACTGTTGTCTTCCGTGGGCGCCCAGGTCTTTTTGCATTGATGAGTTCACCAGTGCTTTCTTTCTTTCTCAGGATGTACCAAATTGTAGATTTTGCCACTCCTAATATTGTAGCAATTTCTCGGATGGGTTTTTTCTGTTTTTGCAGCTTAAGGATGGCTTGTTTCACCTGCATGGAGAGCTCCTTTGACCGCATGTTTACTTCACAGCAAAACCTTCCAAATGCAAGCACCACACCTCAAATCAGCTCCAGGCCTTTTATCTGCTTAATTGAGAATGACATAACGAAGGGATTGCCCACACCTGTCCATGAAATAGCCTTGGAGTCAATTGTCCAATTACTTTTGGTCCCTTTAAAAACAGGGTGGCACATGTTAAGGAGCTGAAACTCCTAAACCCTTCATCCAATTTTAATGTGGATACCCTCAAATGAACGGTGAAGAGGGAGAGGGAAAAAAATATCAGCTCACCCGTTAGTAGACGGCTCGAGGCTCTGTGTTGGAGGTGATCCGACAGCGGAATAGCCTTGGTTCCAGGCAATCACTTGGAATATAGAGCAAGGAAAAAGAGAGCACCAGATATTCAGCGGATCTTCATTAAAATATAGCTTTTATTGGAAACGTATAAAAGCTGCCATGTCACAAGGACAAAACAAGGAATACTAATCCACAGAGCATGGTAGTCCCAACGCGTTTCAGCTAAGTGTTAGCCTTAGTCATGGGATCCCATAATTAAGGCTAACACTTAGCTGAAACGCGTTGGGACTACCATGCTCTGTGGATTAGTATTCCATGTTTTGTCCTTGTGACATGGCTGCTTTTATACGTTTCCAATAAAAGCTACATTTTAATGAAGATCCGCTGGATATCTGGTGCTCTCTTTTTCCTTACCCTCAAATGAAAGCTGAAAGTCTGAACTTCAGCTACATCTGAATTGTTTTCTTTAAAATTTATTGTGGTAATGTCTAGAACCAAAATTAGAAAAATGTTGTCTCTGTCCAAATATATATGGACCTAACTGTATATAGCTCATTCTTCAAGTGATTGGATCATTTATGCCAGCATAAAAATCATCATTATCGGCAACACATCACTCCCTGTAAACATGGGATGTGCTGCCAATATTACTGTATGATGCTGTATGGGAACAAAGCAATCGTATACACAATCATTCTGTTCCCATCAGTAATTTATTGTCATCTGTAAACAGACCAGCAAACAAGTGTTGATTGACTGTATATACATTCAGTGCTTGCTAACAGTACAAAATTGTCCTGTCAAAATAGCCTTTAGGTATTAGTCGTAGGAATGTTTTGTCCCACAGATATGGAATTTGTGTGCTTTAACTCAGAATCTCCACAAAGGGTATTTAAAATGTTTATTTTAGTAACCAAACAACCCATATAACTTACATCTCCTAAATACTAACTAATTAATACTGATCTCAGTAGACAGGGCCTTTGATTGATAGCTGTTGGCCAAGCAATCTCTTGGCCGTAAACTACTCATTGTGTGTGGATGCCTAAGATTATCACTAACTATGGTGACTGTGCATCTCTGAGCATCTCCATTCATATGTAAATGGACCACACATCCTCTGCCCCTAATGAGCTGCTATTTGCCAATCTATTGTATTTACAGATCATCATTAGGAAACCTAAATTAAGCAGCACTCATTTTCATACAATGAGGTTTCCTTATCTCATTGATGACAGTTATGAATCTCCAATGTTAAAACAATGTTATGTTGACCATGTATGTAAATGTACTAGGATTAGAAATTAATGAATTGACTATATTGTGAATTGGTGTCGAATTTTAGGAAAATTGGGGCTGAAGCCGGAAGATTTGAATAAATGGTAATTCAGTTTGTGCGAATTGACAAAAAAAATGACCACCGCCACAAAAGAGAAGATTGCATCAGCCAAAGGAGGGTATCAGAACCTCAGGCACAACTAATCGGACTTCTCCATAATGCCTTATAGTTATCATATCACTTGGTATAGCGCAGACAATCAGGAGGGACTATCACATCCTGTATGAAAGCAGAGGCAGGAAATGTAGCCACCTCTTTGTATAGAATATGGATAATAATAATAATTATATATATATATATAATATATATACAGGGTGGTCCAAAAGTAGGTGGACAGAAAGTGTAATAAGGTTATGAAGGGGGAGATTTATCAAACATGGTGTAAAGTGAAACTAGCTCAGTTGCCCTTATCAACCAATCAGATTCCACTTTTCATTCCTCACAAACTCTTTGGAAAATGAAAGGTGGAGTCTGATTGGTTGCTAAGGGCAACTGAGCCAGATTCACAGATCTAGTTTTCACAGATAGATCTCCCCCAAATCTGTTTTCTTTTCAGATAATTCAGATAACACATAATGGAAAATAATTTAAATACAGATCAAAGGAAATGGATTTTAACAGAGTATTGGAAATCTCAAAATGCTGAAACCGTTAGAGCAAATTGGGTTGAACCATTTGGTACTCAAGCCCCAAAGAGACAAACCATTTACCACATTCATGACAAATTCAATGCCACTGCCTCAATCCTTAATGCTCCAAAAACTGGTCGACCCAAAACAGTCTGTACAGAAGATAATAAACAACTTGTTGCTGAAACATTTGTTCAGAGACCAAAAAAGTCCACAAGAAGAGCCTCTGTGGAATTGGGAATTTCACAAGCTTCTATTATGCGAATCCTGAAATCTATTGGGTGGAAAGCTTATCATCCACGTCTAATTCATGGTTTATTGGAGGATGATCCAGACAGGCGGCTGCAATTTAGTGAGATTATGCTTAACGAAATTGATGAAAATCCAGTAATTTTAGATAACATTATGCGGAGTGATGAAGCTTCTTTCAAATTATCCGGCCATATTAACAGACATAATTGTATTTACTGGTATAATGAGAACATGCATTTAACATTAGAGCAACAACTAAATGAGCCTGGTGTCAATGTTTGGGGTGGTATTTCAAGTTTTGGTGTTTTAGGACCAATATTTTTTGATGGAACAGTCACAGGAGATAAGTATCTCAAAATTCTGATGAATCAAGTTGTTCCCCAGTTACAGCAACAGCCTAATTCAAATGACCTTTATTTCCAACAAGATGGGGCCCCTCCACATTATTCAAGAGTAGTCCGCTAGTATCTTGATGAAACATTTCCTAATAAATGTCTTGGCAGAAGAGGCCCACTTGATTGGCCGGCACGTTCACCAGACTTGACCCCAATGGATTTTTTCTTTTCGGGAGTACTCAAGGACAAAGTTTATAGTCGAAAACCAAAAAGTGTCAGTAATTTGAAAAATTCAATAAGAGATGCATTTCAAGAAATTAATACCCAAAGAGACTTGTGCAAAAAAGTTTTGTCGAAGGGTAAGAGGCGACTTCAAAGCTGTGCAAATTGTAATGGAAAACAGCTTGAGCACCTGGGTTGATAAAATTTAAGGGCTTTTGTATTATTGTTCAGAATAAAATTTAATTGTCAATGTTATGCTTGTGTTAGTAAATATAATTATATATATATCTCAAAATAAATGTTATTATTTTCTGTCCACCTACTTTTGGACCACCCTGTATATACAGTTAGGTCCATATATATTTGGACAGAGACAACATTTTTCTAATTTTGGTTCTAGACATTACCACAATGAATTTTAAACAAAACAATTCAGATGCAGTTGAAGTTCAGACTTTCAGCTTTCATTTGAGGGTATTCACATTAAAATTGGATGAAGGGTTTAGGAGTTTCAGCTCCTTAACATGTGCCACTCTGTTTTTAAAGGGACCAAAAGTAATTGGACAATTGACTCCAAGGCTATTTCATGGACAGGTGTGGGCAATCCCTTCGTTATGTCATTCTCAATTAAGCAGATAAAATGCCTGGAGTTGATTTGAGGTGGGGTGCTTGCATTTGGAAGGTTTTGCTGTGAAGTAAACATGCGGTCAAAGGAGCTCTCCATGCAGGTGAAACAAGCAATCCTTAAGCTGCAAAAACAGAAAAAACCCATCCGATAAATTGCTACAATATTAGGAGTGGCAAAATCTACAGTTTGGTACATCCTGAGAAAGAAAGAAAGCACTGGTGAACTCATCAATGCAAAAAGACCTGGGCGCCCACGGAAGACAACAGTGGTGGATGATCGCAGAATAATCTCCATGGTGAAGAGAAACCCCTTCACAACAGCCAACCAAGTGAACAACACTCTCCAGGAGGAAGGCGTATCAATATCCAAATCTACCATAAAGAGAAGACTACATGAAGGTAAATACAGAGGGTTCACTGCACGATGCAAGCCACTCATAAGCATCAAGAATAAAAAGGCTAGACTGAACTTTGCTAAAAAACATTTAAAAAAAAGCCAGCACAGTTCTGGAAGAACATTCTTTGGACAGATGAAACCAAGATCAACCTCTACCAGAATGATGGAAAGAGAAAAGTATGGCGAAGGCGTGGTACAGCTCATGATCCAAAGCATACCACATCATCTGTAAAACACGGCGGAGGCAGTGTGATGGCTTGGGCATGCATGGCTGCCAGTGGCACTGGGTCACTAGTGTTTATTGATGATGTGACACAGGACAGAAGCAGCCAAATGAATTCTGATGTATTCAGAGCCATACTGGGTGCTCAGATCCAGCCAAATGCAGCCAAACTGATTGGTCATCGTTTCATACTACAGATGGACAATGACCCAAAACATAAAGCCAAAGCAACCCAGGAGATTATTAAAGCAAAGAAGTGGAATATTCTTGAATGGCCAAGTCAGTCACCTGATCTCAACCCAATTGAGCATGCATTTCACTTGTTAAAGACTAAACTTCAGACAGAAAGGCCCACAAACAAACAGCAACTGAAAACCACCACAGTGAAGGCCTGGCAGAGCATCAAAAAGGAGGAAACACAGCATTTGGTGATGTCCATGAGTTCAAGACTTCAGGCAGTCATTGCCAACAAAGGGTTTTCAACCAAGTACTAGAAATGAACATTTTATTTACAATTATTTAATCTGTCCAATTACTTTTGGTCCCTTTAAAAACAGGGTGGCACATGTTAAGGAGCTGAAACTCCTAAACCCTTCATCCAATTTTAATGTGGATACCCTCAAATGAAAGCTGAAAGTCTGAACTTCAACTGCATCTGAATTGTTTTGTTTAAAATTCATTGTGGTAATGTCTAGAACCAAACGTAGAAAAATGTTGTCTCTGTCCAAATATATATGGACCTAACTGTATATAGCGCCAACATATTCCACAGCATTTTACAATTAAGAGGGAAAATGTACAAATGATAAAGACAATACAAACTAACACATAGTTCAACAGTTACAGGAGGAGTGAGGGTCCTGGTCACAAACTGGCAATCTATAAGGAAATAGAGGGGGACTCAAAAGGTAAAATGAGAGGAGATCATAGCTCACAACGTAGGAGTAGAGATAGGTTGAGAAAACATTAGAAAATTGAATAAACACTACACATACAGTAATGTGTGTGACAGGACAACACTCATGGGCGTAGCATAAAGTAGGTGTAATGGGTTGAAGTTGCACCCGTGCATTGGAACCTATGGGACGCAAATGGTCCCTTTAACTCAAATGAAAAAACTAATATCATTACAGACCCATGATATTTAGGGGTCGTATTGGAGATTTTACATTGGAGCCCACCAGCTTCAAATTATGCTTCTGACTGCAGGAAAAAAGAAAACTATAATCCATTTACCCATAGCAATATATGTTGAGGTCACTTGCACATCTCTAAGGCTGTATTTGCGTTAAAGTGTTTAAAAAGTGTTCAATATAGTCCCAGAAGACCTCAGAGTGTTACATTTGTATATTCAGGGCAATTGGAAGCTTTGCAGTACTTGTGAATCGTGGCAAATCGATTCGCTATAAAATCAAATTTTGGGGAAAAATTAGACAAAATTGTCTAATTTGAATTGCAAAAGGTATATTGAACTCTAATTAGGATGTAACACCAACCATGAATGTACTTATCTCAGTTTTGTGACATGATTATATTTTTACTGCTTTTTTTTGTTTGTTTTTTTGCAAATAATCTTTGGGAACTTTGGAACCTTGAGTCTAAACAGCCACCCAAACTGGCAATATTAGAATCTACCACTGAGTAGGGCATTAAATGAAGCTGCATTTCTTATAGAAATAAGCAGGGGGTATAGTTAAGGGGTATATACCCCTGTGCTGGATGCCAGAGCAGGGATGCAGCAAGTCAAGCAATGACTTTTTTGGCAGGGTATTTAGCTACAGAGCTAGAGCATCAAACTAATTCTTTAACCAAGTGAAGGAGGGGTAGCTATTATTAAGGCAATGCATGTCCAATAAACAATGGAAGTGATATATATTTAAATCGTGGTCCTGGTGTCAAAGTTTACTAGAAAGGGGTATGATTAATGATCAAACAAAGATATATTGAAATCATGTTTCTTCCCTAAACAAGATGAAGGCTTTGGCAATGGACTGACGGCTCCCATGGGACTCACATATTTGCTTCATGAATCAAAGCTTTTCCGTGGTAGCTGAGAGACTAGGATAAACTTGTGTTTCAGTGGTTGCAAATGGGAAATCCAATTTAAGCGGCAGATGCTTACATTTTTGCAGCGGTGACATTTTCCCTTTTCCAAGCTGCTTTGACATTTGATCTTTGACTGAAACCCTCAATGTTCAGAATATACAAGTGCCCGTAAAAACTAAACAGAGAAGAGTGGCTCGGCTGAGGTCAACAGAAGTGTAAGCTGCTCTGTTGCATCATACTTTGCAAACTATGTATAACTAGGTAGGTGGTTAACATGTCCTATAAAGCTCATACAAGTTGAAATGTACAAATATTATAGGAAGATACAGGAAACACAAATAATAAAATCATTTTCTGACATGTTATATACCTTAACAGGGTTGTCCACTAAAAAATTTTATATAATAAAATTGGGCACCGGGTGATGTCAAATGAAATAAAAAACAGATATTCACCTACCGGAGCCATGCTATTTCTTCGTAGTGCTGCCTGTGTCCGACCAGCCTGATTACTTCCTCTTCTGGTGGAGAAGGTATGTAAGAGCGAAAGCTAACCACTGCTGCTACAGGGGGTTTTCTTTAATCACACAAAAGTGGTTATCCAACAGTAAAAATTTATTTTTTTTGCATGGATTGATTGAAAATAATAAATAAAGGCATACTCACCTTCCAGTGCCCACACGGATCCAGTGCAGGTCGCTCCAGAGGTCTTCTTCTGCTGTGGAAGTGGTGTCTGTCCCTTTCAAAAGACACAGCATGTCATGCTAGAAATATCCTATAGGTAGTTACTTTGTAAGTCATGTACAACCCATAAAAGAACCTTGAAACATAGAAAAACTAAGGATTGAAACATTGGACATTTCAACCAAACCTAAAAGAAGAGACACCCGTCTGTAAGTGTTTTGTGGTCCTTGAGCCTTTTCGGTACAGAAGAGGATACCAGTTGGCAGAGGGAGACGTCTTTGACTTAGTTCTCGGGAAATTGGATAATAATTAACACAATAGCTACTTATAGGCCCCATGTACACATATAGAGAAAGGTATCTGCCATCTATTATAGTCATAGGTGGAGATTTATTAAAAGAAGAATTTTTAAGTCACTTTCCCTTCTGGCTTTGATGTTGTTAATTGCACCATCTATACCTATAATGCTTCTGTCTAGAGATGTTCCTCCATTCTTCCCAAAACTTCTAAACTGAAGTGAGAATTTTAATTTTCTTTTGAAAAAAGTTGCAATTCATAAATCTGGATTACACTAACTTTCTTTTATGAGAACAACTACTTTCCCACCTACTCTTCCAAAATGTTGAGAAAAATACAGATTTTTTTTCACAAAAACAATGTGCAACAACATTTGAGACTTTTCACTGTGAGGAAACTGGAACAAAAAAAATTATAAGTTCAACCCATACTTTACACAGCTCCTAGTTAAGTCAGTACAAGCTGTGTCAATCCTAATGCTATCAGCTGCCCCGGGTGATGGCAGCATGCAGCTATAAATGTATCATTTAAAGGGGTTATTTAAGAGGAGTATCTATGGGGGGGTAGGCGGGGCATCTGCAGCCGACAGTGGGGCGCCGTCGCGCAACTGGATGCTGCATTTTGCCGCCCACTGGACTGGGCGTCGGCCGTGCTCTACGCTGGCTGTCAAACTTTCAGACACAAGTACAATTGAATCCTTGACCGCCGGGTCAGGGCGACGCCAGCAGCGAGATCAGGTTATGTGATCACGCTGCTTACGTCACTCACCGGCGCTGCAGAGGCGCATACAATGATGGTGGTAAGTGCTCTAGTGGGGCAGAAGATGCTGAAGGGTTATCCAATACTTGGACCACCCCTTCTTAAATGCCCAAGTCCCCCAAGTAAAATAAGAAATCTTATATTCTCCTCCCGCACTGATGTCATTCCAATGATGTTGGCGCTGGGTCTTGAGCACTCACGTGAAATTGTTATGTTATGTGACTGCTGATCAATATTCCATCACAGCGGATGTCCACTCTGACAAGATATTAATAAATAAATATGAATATTGTGATAGTGTATGTGCCCTAAATCTTTGATATCAAAACTTTTTCTTAAGTCAAAAAACGCTAGTAACCTGCAGATATAGGGTTAATCTGCAGGTTAATAGTATTCTAAAGATGCCCGGCTGCTGCACTGAAAGCCCGGCTTTCAGTCATAGAGGCACGGCCAACGTGTCATCAGTCACCACTCAGCACATAGTGAACAATGGCCCCGACACTAACTGACAGGTGGCTCAGCAGTGCATCAAAGTTCTTTTCCTCGTGTCAGCTGGGCATTAAAACATTATTAACCTGCAGATTAACCTCATATCTGCAGGTTAATAGCATTTTGGAACATGACAGGTTCCCTTTAGACCCAGTGGCATACCCTGGGTTGCCAGAGCTTAGAAAAAAGCAAAAATTGCATCCGCCTTATCCCTGAGCACCTCCTTAAAACAAATAATGCCCCTTTAAAGAAAATATTTCACTGAATAATCCCTTAAAAAGTAATTATGCTCCACGAATGCCACCTCCAAAGTAATAATGCCCGCTTTGTGCCACCCCATCAAAAAAAAAAGTTTAGACTTACTTAATCCAAGTGACTGAGTCCTCTTTGCGACATGTGAGAGTGAGCAGATGTACACATGACGAGTCAATGCCACAAGCACAAAGCATTGAAGTCATTGTGCCTCCTGCCCTGGGACAATGAAACCTTGTACAGTAGCCTGAAGCCTATATAACAGAGTGGTGGTGAAGGAATCCTATGGCTCCCTGCTCCACTACAAGATGCAACTGTATTGGTGTCATGTACACACTAGTAGAATTCAAAGTGGAACCCAGCACTGGTGACATCACTGCTACTTTTTTTTTTTCAGATTTTGAGTCCCTAAAAATTTTGTACCCCCATGCCACACCACTAAACATTCTTGCAGTACTGCTAGATATTCAGATTTCCTCTTTGAGTAGTTTCTTAAAAAAAAAAAAACTTTTATCACTGTTACCATTTTGACAACCCCTAATATTGTAATTTGATAACCCCGTAATATTGAATTAACTTATGATAATAATACACATGGCATCCTGCTCATGAGACCCTCAATAATCACTTCTAACCTGTGGATGAACTTGACAGTAAATGTTAAATTTCCCTGCAGCTCCCCCACAGGGAAAATTAAGCATTACACTATTTATTACTTTGTAAAATCAGTGGTCCGTCCATGTAAGGTATGAACATTCTCTTTGAAGACCCTCTTAATTCTAAATAATTGATGAAGATCCAAAATTAGCTACTCGCCAACATAAACACGTTCAGTTAATTGCCCTAATAGGGTATTGGAAAATGGGTTTTCTAAGCCAAACAGCTCCTTATAAAACTCAAAAATTTAGCCGATGATCAACACCTGGTCCACATGTGGCTAAGACGTTAGAATGAATACATTAAAACAAATTGCAGAATTAAGCTTTTAAGATGATCATCTTACATTTTTAGTTTTCTATGTGATGTTCTTACCAAGTCACAAGATCTCGATGGCTGCCAGTCCCGAAACAGAGAATTATGAATAGCTTTCTTATCTGGCCTGTATCATTGTAATGAATGTGGACAGAAGATTCAGAGGTTATTGAATGTAATTATTGCTTGGATTGATTATGGAGATTAGAGAACGCATCTTTACCAATCATGCTGTGATCTGTGGCCTGTTCTGTGTCAGCGCTGTAAGCTTGATCCTAATGTTTTCACACAGCACACAAGGCCTATTTGTTAACTGCACATTGCCAAGTCTGTGATCCAGATGAGGAACCGGTGATCATTGAGACCATTTTATCTACTGTATCTATAACCATTTTTTTTTAAGACTTCAACACTCGCCGTCAAATTCTCAATAGTATCATTAATAGTGAAAATGTATCTTTCAACAGGTCCATTATCTATGTGGATGGAAATTATTGCTCTTGAGCGCACGCTAAAATCAATCTTGCCAACAGCATAACTGCTATGGTAAAATCCTTAGATATATTGTATTTTTACTTGAATTGGCAATGTTTTATTTTAAAGGGGTTTTCTGGTTTCGGAAAACCCATGTCCACTAACTGCAGTTTGTTTAAAAAACAAACTGTGCTTTACTCTCCCTATTCCGGTCCAGCACTGAGTCATCACCGCTCCTCCCGATTTCTGTTATTGGTTGTAACTAAGCTGCAGTCAATCAGTGAGCTCAGCGGCTCTGAGAGTCCGTCAACTTGGGAAGAACTGCCGAGCTAACTGATGACTACAGTGCTGTCGACCTGACTTCAGTGCGTGGGACAATAAAAGACACTGGGAGCAGTCTCAGATAATCAACGATGGACCTGCAGAGGGTGAGTAAAGCGCAGTTTGTTTTTAAAAACCTGGAAAAAAACTTTTGTTTATCAACTTAAATGATGTTTTTGATTAGTTTTGAATGTGCCCATTGGTTATTGCCCATTGGTTTAATTAGGAGGTTTGATGCTGACATCCATTTGGCTAAAAAAATTCTAGTTACATTGCTCAGCATAAATGAGTACATCCCAACAGATTGGTCAGAAAACCCTTAGTTTTCTTTTAGAATCAACATTTTCTATGGGATACCATGTTACAAATGTGGGCCATTGAATGCAAGCAAGATTTGTTATTTTGCACACCTGAAAAATGAGATTTTCTTAAAAAAATTAATTCAAGACCATGCTGCAAAAATGAGTAAACCCAATGAAAGTCTTTGGAGCAAAGCTAAAGTTTACAAAATTCTAATTAACAAGAATAAAACCACAGGTCTCATTATTCATTAACCACTTCACGCCAGAGCCTGTTTTTGCCTTCGTGACCGGGCCAATTATTTCAATTCTGACCACTGTCAGTTTATGAAGTAATTACTCTGGAACGCTTCAACGTATTCCCCTGATTCTGAGACTGTTTTTTCATGACATATTGTACTTCATGATTGTGGTAAAATTTCTTCGATATAACTTGCGTTTATTTGTGAAAAAATCAGAAATTTGGCGAAAATTTTGAAAATTTTGCAATTTTCAAACTTTGAATTTTCATGCCCTTAAATCAGAGAGATATGTCACACAAAATAGTTAATAAATAACATTTCCCACATGTCTACTTTACATCAGCACAATTTTGGAAGCAAAATTTTTTTTTGTTAGGGAGCTATAAGGGTTAAAAGTTGACCAGCGATTTCTCATTTTTCCAACAAAATTTACAAAAACATTTTTTTAGGGACCACATCATATTTGAAGTCACTTTGAGGGGTCTTTATGACAGAAAATACCCAAAAGTGACACCAATCTAAAAACTGCACCCCTCAAGGTGCTCAAAACCACATTCAAGAACTTTATTAACCCTTCAGGTGCTTCACAGGAATTTTTGGAATGTGGAAGAAAAAAATTAACATTTAACTTTTTTCACAAAAATGTTAATTTAGACCCAATTTTTTTTATTTTCACAGGGGTAACAGGAAAAAATGGACCCCAAATTTTTTTGTGCAATTTCTCTTGAGCGTGCTGATACCCCATATGTGAGGGAAAACCACTGTTTGGGTGCACTGCAGGGTTCGGAAGGGAAGGAGCGCCATTAGACTTTTTGAATGTAAAATTTGTCTGAATAATTAGCAGACGCCATGTTGCGTTTGGAGAGCTCCTGATGTGCCTAAACAGTGGAAACCCCCCACAAGTGACACCATTTTGGAAACTAGACCCCTTAGGGAACTTATCTAGATGTGTGGTGAGCACCTTGAACCCCAAGGTGCTTCACAGAAGTTTATAATATTGAGCCGTAAAAATAAAATTTTCACATTTTTCCCACAAAACCGTTTTTCATCCCTTAATTTTGCATTATCATAAGGGTAATAGGATAAATTGCACCATGAAATTTGTTGTGCAATTTCTCCTGAACACGCTGATACCCCATATGTGGGGGCAAATTACTGTTTGGGCGCATGGCAGGGTTTGAAAGGGAAGGAGCGCCATTTGACTTTTTGAATGTAAAATTTGTTTGAATAATTAGCAGACGCCATGTCGCATTTGGGGAGCCCCTAATGTGCCTAAACAGTGGAAACCCCCCACAAGTGCCACCATTTTGGAAACTAGACCCCTTAGGGAACTTATCTAGATGTGTGGTGAGAACCTTGCACCCCCAGCTGCTTCACAGAAGTTTATAATATTGAGCCGTAAAAATAAAATTTTCACATTTTTCCCATAAAAAATGTTTTTCATTCCCTAATTTTGCATTATCATAAGGGTAACAGGATAAATTGCACCATGAAATTTGTTGTACAATTTCTCCTGAGTACACTGATACCCCATATGTGGGGGGAAACCACTGCTTTGGTGTACGGCAGGGTTCGGAAGAGAAAGGAGCGCTATGTTGGCTGGGATAGGCAGCAGACGCCATGTCACATTTGAAGAGTCGCTGACATGCCAAAACAGCAGAAACCCCCACAAGTGACCCCATTTTGTAAACTACACCTCTCAAGGAATTCATCTAGGGAAGTAGTGAGTATTTTTTAATTTTTAAATTTATACCATTGGGCAGTGAAAAAAGCATAATTATATTTTTACCACAAAAAAATGTTTTACCCTCAGATTTTACATTTTCACACAGGGCAATGGGTAAAAATGGTGCCGAAATGTGTCACACAATTTCTTCTAAAAGTGGCAATACCCCATATGTGGCTGTATCGTACCGCTCAGCCGTACGGCGAGATCTCTATATGGCTTTCTCTGGCCGTACGGCCAGAGAAAGCCATACAGCTGACAAATACTATTGAGATCTCTGCTACTGGAAGTGGAAAGGAAGAACAAAGACAAAACAATTTAAATAATAAAAATATGGGAGGAAGAGAAACCAATCACAAACTAAAATGTTTTTATACAAATGCACAAAGCATGGGCAACAAACAAGGAGAATTGGAACTGCTAATGCAGGAAAAGGAATATGATGTCATTGGAATCACTGAAACTTGGTGGGACGATACACATGATTGGAATAAAAGGCTAAAAGGATACAACTTATTTGCAAGAAACAGACTTGATAAACGAGGAGGAGGTGTTGCATTGTATGTTAGAAAAGCGTATATCTGCAAAGAGATTGAAGCTTCAGAGACTGGGAGTTCTGTGGAAACTGTTTGGGTAAGAATACAAGGAGAGAACAACGGAAAGGGCACCATTGTAGGCATTTACTACAGGCCACCTGGGCAAGCTGAAGATATGGATGAACTCTTTATGTATCAAATGACCAAGTTCTCCAAAAAATATGACGTAGTGGTCATGGGAGATTTCAACTATCCAGACATTTGTTGGGAATCTCTCTCAAGTAAAACTAACAGGTCAAGCAAATTCTTATCCTCTCTTGCTGACAACTTTATCTTCCAAAAGGTAGGGGAGAAAACAAGGGGATCTGCTACTTTGGATCTAATCCTTATAAACAGGGAGGAAATGGTTGAGGCGGTAAAGGTGGCTGGGACCCTAGGAGGCAGCGATCATGCTATTATAGAATTTTGGATAACTAGAGGAGGAAGACATGTAAAGACTCAAACTTCAAGGTTAGATTTTAGAAAGGCAGATTTTAAGAGACTCAGAAAGAGAATAGGAGGGATCCAATGGCTGGATGTCCTTAAGGACAAAAATGTCCAGGAAGGATGGGAAATTTTTAAAAATGAGATTCTCAAAGCACAATCGTTAACAATCCCGAAAAGTAGGAAGAATGGGAAGCATTTAAGGAAACCAGGATGGATGAACACAGAACTTAAACACATGCTAAAAAGAAAGAAAGAAATGTTTATTAAATGGAAAGAGGGAGGCATATCTAAAGAAGATTATAATGCAGTCTGCAGATCCTGTAGGGCACGTATCACGTTAGCTAAAGCTGACAATGAATTAAGGCTTGCAAGAGATGTCAAAAGCAATAAAAAAGGATTTTGGGGGTATGTCAAAAGTAAAAGAAAAGTCAAAGATGCTATAGGATTTTTACAGGATGAAAATGGAGAAATGGTAAGAGAGGATGTTGAGAAGGCCGAACTTTTTAATTCCTATTTTGCATCTGTTTTCTCTCAGAAAGAAAATGTAACATCAACTGATCTTCACTGTCCTTTTAAAGGAATAGAGGAATCCAAGGTATCTGTAAACAGAAAGATTGTGAGGGAATATTTAGCTAACATAAATGAGTTCAAGTCTCCAGGTCCAGATGAATTACACCCCAGAGTACTGAAGGAGATCGTAGAAGAAATTTTAGAACCACTCTCCATAATCTTTGAAAATTCTTGGAGAACAGGAGAAGTCCCAGAAGACTGGAGAAGAGCAAATGTTGTTCCTATCTTCAAAAAGGGGAAGAAGGTGGACCCAGGGAACTATAGGCCAGTGAGTCTGACTTCTATACCAGGAAAGATCTTTGAACAAATTATTAAGCAACATGTATGTAAGTACATGGATAAGAATGAAGTGATTAACCAGAGTCAGCATGGGTTTGTAACTAACAAGTCATGTCAGACTAGCTTAATTTCCTTCTATGACAGAATCACTGACTGGGCGGATCAGGGAAATGCTGTAGATATAGTATATCTTGACTTCAGCAAAGCATTTGACAAAGTATCTCACACCATCCTTATTGAAAAAATGACCAAGTATGCAATGGACCAGGCAACTGTTAGGTGGATTCATAACTGGCTTAGTGATCGGACTCAAAGGGTGGTTGTAAATGGCTTCACATCCAGCTGGATGAATGTCTCAAGTGGGGTACCACAGGGCTACGTCCTGGGACCTGTATTGTTCAACATCTTTATCAATGATTTAGATGAAGGAATTGAGGGTAAACTGATTAAATTTGCTGATGACACAAAGCTAGGAGGGATAGCTAATACTAGAGAAGAGAGAGAGAGGATTCAAAAAGACCTAAATAAACTGGAGCAGTGGGCAGCAACCAACAGAATGGTTTTTAACAGGGAAAAATGCAAAGTACTACATCTGGACAATAAAAATGAAAAAAGCATATACAGAATGGGAGGAATAGAGCTAAGCAACAGTACATGTGAAAAAGACTTAGGTATACTAATAGATCATAGACTGAACATGAGTCAACAGTGTGATGCAGCAGCAAAAAAGGCAAATACAATTCTGGGATGTATTAACAGAAGCATACAGTCTAGATCACGTGAAGTCATTATCGGTCTTTACTCCTCTTTGGTCAGACCTCATCTGGAATACTGTGTACAGTTTTGGGCACCACATTTTAAAAAAGACATAGACAAACTGGAGCAAGTTCAGAGAAGAGCGACCAGAATGGTGACTGGTCTGCAAACCATGTCCTATGAGGAACGGTTGCAGGATTTGGGAATGTTTAGCTTGCAAAAAAGAAGACTGAGAGGAGACTTAATAGCTGTCTACAAATATGTCAAGGGCTGTCACATAGTAGAAGGATCATCTTTATTTTCATTTGCACAAGGAAAGACTAGAAGCAATGGGATGAAACTAAATGGGAGGAGACACAGATTAGATATTAGAAAAAACTTTTTGACAGTTAGGGTGATTAATGAGTGGAACAGGCTGCCACGAGAGGTGGTGAGTTCCCCTTCAATGGACGTCTTCAAACAGAGGCTGGACAGACATCTGTCTGAGATGATCTAGTGAATCCTGCTTTGAGCAGGGGGTTGGACCAGATGACCCAGGAGGTCCCTTCCAACTCTACCATTCTATGATTCTATGATCTTGTGGGGACGGAGCGCTATTTGACAATTGGAGAACAAATTATTGTAGAATAGGCATTTGGATTTGGGAGCACAAAATTTTCTGAATTTCTTTTGGGGGGCAAGGGTCATTTTGCTTTTCCAGAGCCTTTCTGCTACCAGTAACTTGGAAGTCCCTTATATTTTTAGCAGATGACGGACCTGAGTGGGGACTAGCTTTTTTTGAGGACTGAGTTGAAGCTTTTATTGGGAACATTTTACGTAACATTTATCCGGCGCTCTAGGCTGAGCACTTACATCGGGGTTTCCATCTAAATTTCCAAGTGATGTAATTCAGATGAAACCCCTGCGGGATCCATTCACTGTAATGAGGCAGCAGAGTTACTCTGGACTCCGTCTGGCCTCTGTTTAGCGTTGTCCTTTTTTCAGAAGTGCACAAAACTGTGGCCAACCGCACTTTTATGCACGCCTAAAACAAATGACACCGTGGGATCCCAGGCTAGACGGCGTCCACAGTGGCCTATATCTGCCTCATTACAGGGAATCTCCCATCATGGGTTCCGGCTGAATCACGTATTTCAGAGATTTACACGGAAACTCTGGTGTAAGTGCTCAGCGCAGAGCACAGGATAAATGTGAGCAGAGCCTTACTGGGATCTTTGGGAGACATAATAAACAAATCAGTAGCAGGTGAAGAATTGGTTTTATTTATTTTTTACGCCGTTCCTAGTGTGATATAACTGATTAGATTACTTTATTCTTCGGGTCGGTGTGATTATAGAGATACCAGATTTATATCGGGTTTTTATGACTGACAGCTGTCACACACTAAAATACGCTTTTTTTGCAAAATCTAGTTTTGCATCACCATATTTTGAGAGCTATAATTTTTCAATATTTCAGCCGACAGAGTCATGTGATGGCTTGTTTTTTGCGGGACGAGTTGACATTTTTATTGGTACCATTTTTGGGAACATGACATTTTTTGATCGCTTTCTATTCCGTTTTTTGGGAGGTAAAATTAACAAAAACAAACAATTCAAGAATTGTTTTTTGAGTTTTTTTTTTATGCCGTTCTGCGTGTGGTAAAAGTGATCAGGCAGCGTTATTCTTGGGGTCAGTACGTTTACAGCGATACTACACTTACTGTATTTTTTTTATGTTTTGGCGCTTTTACACAATAAAACTATTTTATAGAAAAAAATATTTTTTTTGCATTGCTTTATTCTGAGCGCTATAACTTTTTTATTTTTCGGCTGATGGAGCTGTATGGCAGCTTTTTTTTTGCGGAACTAGATAACGTTTTCAGCGGTACCATTTTTACTTCTATTTTGTTTTTTGATCGCATTTTTTTCCACTTTTTGTTTGGCGATATGATGAAAAAGCATATTTTTTTGCTCCGTTTTTTATTTATTTTTATTATGGTGTGCACAGAAGGAGTTAATTAGTGTGGCAGTTTTATAGCTCGGGTTGTTTCGGACGTGGCGATACCAAATATGTGTACTTTTTTTGGTTTTGTAAAAATATACGGATTTATTGGTTTAATATTTTATTTATTTATTTTTATTTATTTTGTGATTTTTTTTTTTTAATAGTTTAAAAACTTTTTTTTACTTTTTTTTACATTTTTACTTAGTCCCTGTATGGGACATTAATTTTTATTTTTCTGATCACTGATCTCATGTAATGTAATAGACATATATTACATTACATGAGATCTTCCCTGACTGTTTCAGTCAGTCTCCTGTCTGGCTCAGCTTGCAGGCTAAGCCAGACAGGACACCATATATGGCAGAGCTGGAGGCGGTCATGTGACCTCCAGCTGCCATAGCAACCCCAGGTCCTGGAAGGAAACGGAGGTCTTCGGAGAGGTAAGACGACCCCCTCTCCTCCTGCTGTCTCCTATATGCCGCGATCACTATAGATCGCAGCATATAGAAGACAGCAAGGGGTTAACATCACTGGGACCTGACCTAATCAGGTCCCGATGATGTTCCCTGTCAAAGCTAGCGCTCTGCACCGGAATCGCAGCGCTTGCAGGACCCTGGGGGTCCTGAGCGCTGCGAGACCACCCACCGTTTTTAAACGTCGGCGCTGCGCAGAGCCTGGCAAGCGCCGACGTTTATCTACAGTGGGCGGTCGGGAACCGGTTAAACAGGCATCCAACAGACAGTTGACTATAAAAGGAAATTACAGAACAAAGAAATCCCCTTTACATTTCTTGCTGTTAGCAATGGAACCACATGGAAGAGAAATGTCACAAGACCTAAGAAAGAAAATAATTTCTTTACATAAGAAAGATGTAGGCAACAAGAAGATCAGCAAGCTTTAAGCTGTGTGCACATGGTGCATTTTTGGTGTGTTTTCGCAATGTTTTTCCGCCCAATAACTAGGGAATCTTTCTTCCAGCTAATTAAATGAGAATCCTGTACACATAATCAGTAATTTTCCTTTGAGTATTTGCAGTGTGTTTAAATCTGCAGCATGTCAATTCTTTGTGCGTTTTTGCAGCATTTTTCACCCATTAACATGCAGCAAAAATGCAGGTGCAAAAATATTTCCGGATTTGCTGTGGATTTTTGCTGCAGATTTGACTGACTCAATTAAAGTCAATAGGTCAAAAATTCAGCTAAAAAGCACAAAGAATTGACCGCGGGTTACAAGCATCGGCTGATGAGAGACTACTACTCCCATTAGGCTACGGCTGCTGCCACTGATAATAGCAAGAACAGGCGCCGCCATAAAGAGGAATAGTCTGTCATCAGCTGGTGCCTGTGACCTGTGGTCAAGAAAAAAAAAGTTGAATTAAACAAATAAATATGGAAATAAAAAGAAAAAACACCTCACCTAACACCAAATCCCCGATGCCCTTGTCACCTGTAAAAAATAAAAAATAATAAACCACCATATCCTTCACCTGTCCGCCGCAATCCATGTAATCTAGAGTGTTCCACGGTGATCACATAATTTGCAGAACAGCCACATCTGGAGATGTGACTGCTCTACCCAGCAGACAGCGATACACTGACAGGAGCATAATCGCTCCTGCAGTGTATAGCGCTGAGCTGCCGTGAGAGAGGTCACATGAGTTCATCAGCTGATGAGCTCCGGTGATCTCACTTATGGCACTGCCACTGAGTGAGAATTTTTTTTTCAGGCCGTGTGTTTATTTCCAAACCTTTACTATGGGGTTAGTAATGGGGGCGTCTTATAGATGCCTCTCCATTACTAACCTGGGCTTCATGCCAGCTGCCAATACAAGGCTGACATGAACCCCAACCCTATTACCCCACTTGCCACTGCATCAGGGCAAGTGGGAAGAGTGAGGCTAAGTGCCAAAATTGGCACATTCTATTGATGTGCCATTTCTGGGGTCGCTGAGAGCTAATATTATTAAAATCTCCGAGAGCCCCTTCCCTGGTTATTAATATCAGCTCACCGCTGTCTGTCTAGCCTTTGCTGGTTATATTTTATAGGAGGATCCTATGTCAAGTTTTTTCTGGGATCCCCCTGTGATCTAGCCAGTAAACGCCAAGCAAACATCTGTGAGCTGTTATTAATGGCCAGGCAACACCTTTGGCTAATGGCCTCTTCCCTGGCCAGTAATATCAGTCCCCAGTGGTCGGCTTTCCCTCTGCTGGTTATGAAAATGACACCGGAACACCCACTATTTTTTAATTTAATTCTTAATTTTATTTCACTTATAAGAAATCACATGCTCACTGTGCTTGTTTTTCACTCTGTGTAAATTCACCCGTAGCATGTCAATCTTTGTAGTGGATAAACTAGTCTCTGCTGCAGATTTTGACCAATTGAAATGTCATTACATGCAGTGGATCCACATGTACTGACAAAGCAAGTGTGGCATTAGAACGCAGCATTTTGGACTCAGCGAAAATATGCTGCATCCAAAGCGCTGCTGGTTCCTGATCATGGGGACTTACCCGAAGGCTAACCAAACAGCTGTGAGCTGTTATTAATAGCCAGGGAACATGTTGGTCTAATGGCCCCTTCCTAGGCTAAAAATAGCAGCCATCAGCTGCCCCAGAACTGGCACTTCATATTTTAATGGGATTAGGGGTAATGGGATTAGGTGTCGCTTACACCAATCCCTAGGTTTAGTAATGAAGAGGTGTCAGCCAGACATTCTCATTACTAAACCTGTAAGTAAAGAGTTAAATAAACACACACACAGAGAATAAAACACTTTATTTGAAATAAAACAGAAACATTCTTTAATCATTTAAATTAACCCAATATACTTACCTCAGGTCCAACGGTAATCCAAGGGTTAAAGCGATGGCCCGCATTTCTTTTGTTAAAATATCTTTATTTAGCTCCAAAAAGCATTCATAGCTGTACAAAAACAGCTTAAAAAAAGCCTGTAAAAACACATGCAAAAGCGCACCAAAAATGCACCACAAACATACATTTTTTCCTCAGCGTTTCTGCTGCCCAGAGATGCAGAAACCTTGCAGAAATTTCTGCAATCAAATACTCAACGTCCGCACATACACTTACATATTAGTCCGATTACTGGAGCAAAAATGATCCAAAAATTTAACAAAGTGGAACTGCAGCCATCTCACAGAGACTCCCAGGTCGACCATGGAAGTTAACACCTAAACAGGAGCTTCTTCTGATGAGAAAGGTTGAAGAAAATTGACATGCAAGATCATTGCAGTTAGCTAAAGAAGTGGGTAGCCAAATGGGGTGAGTGTTTCCCTTGACACAATATGGTGTACACTGCAGAGAAATGGCATGCGTTGGTTCATCCACGAAGGCACCCTCTCCAAAAGTCCATGCACAAAAAATGCCTGCCTACAAATTACCAGGGCCTGTGTTGAAAAATATGAAAATTACTAGAATGCCATACTCTGGAGTGATGAGACCAAGCTAAATGTTATTGGAACTGATGGCTTCACAACTGTATGGTGTCGCAAAAGTGACGAGTACAAAGAAAAATGTATGGTGCCTACGGTGAAACATGGTGGTGGCAGTGTCCTTATGTGTAGTTGCTTGAGTGCTGCTAGTGTCAGGGAGCTACATTTCATTGATGATATCATGAATATCATGACAATGACACAAAACAGACATCTAAGGCCACTGTTGCATTTCTGAAGAAGAACGGGATGAAAGTTATTCAGTGGCCTAGTGTCTCCTGATCTGAATCCAGTCAAACACCTATCACTCTCCATCCAGCATCCAGGCTTTAAAAGAACTCGTTCTTCAAGAATGGAAAAATATAGATATTGCAATATGTCACCAACGTGTTAATTCCATGCACTAAAGACTTTATGCTGTCCTTAAATATCAAGGAGGTCATACAAAATACTAGATGTAGTAGTTTTTGATGTGAGGTGTACTCATTTTCGCATCAACTGAGTTGAGCAAAGCTGCAGATTTTTTAATGATTTTTAATCATTTTTAAGTAATTTTTACTTTCATGTAATGGGATAAAAAAATGTTCTATGAAACTTAGTCAAATATTTGGAAAGGAAACTGTTCTCATGTTCAGTGACATATTGATTAAAATCTTATTTTCAAAGGGAGGTGTGCTCTTTTATACTGAGCACTGTACTTTATACATTGTCAAATATTTAAAAACAATGATCAATGAAAAAAATTTGAAGTATAACTGTTATAATGCAATTTTTTTAATATATAAAAGACACTGCAAATAGCTGAGGGTTCGGGTCCTGAGACCACTGATCTTGCAAAATACCACACTGAAGTGTGCAGCTCTTGTATGCATAGGACCACCGCTCTCAAGATGGTTGAGGCTTCCAGTGTTGGCAGCTTCAGCCTATAAAAGTCCAGAGCACTAGGCTTACAATAGCTGTGCCTTTGCAACAATCCTTTTCCAATTGCAAGGCCCTTAGATGGGATCCTCTGCTAAGAGGTAAGTCACAAATAAAGTAAGAAGCAATAACAAAGAACATCTCTCATTCTGAAGGACTCTTTATGGATATGTATTACTTAGACCTCTAATGATTAAATTGGGTCACATGTAATACATCACTTCACTTTCCCCAGTACATACCTAAGGGGCTTAATTTAGATAAGGGGTTGTTCTCATCTTCATTAATAGAAGGGCATATGATGACCCACATTTATCAATCCAATTTTTAGAAATCAATTTGGGAACTTTTGCCAAATTTAAGCCATTTTTACTGACATTTATCCTCACCTGTCAATTTTAAGAATTGACTGAAAAAGAAGTCATAGTTTACTCCACATTTACTAACTGGAGATTTTTATCTTGCTGAGAGGTTAAATTGCACTAAGTTTATTAAGAGTTTATTAATTAGACCTTTTTAAAAATTGGTGCAGATCTCAATTTTGCTCTACATTTTAACTGGCATAAAATACACCAGTCTTGGCTGATATTGGCAAATGTCTAATGTGCTTACAAATGGTCACTGTTGTTTCAACAAGGTCTCCATGAATCAAAAGTACAAGGGAATAGGAAAGACTTTGTAATATATTTTACCATGACTCTTTCTCAACTTATGAGTCACTTTTTCTCCTCCTCCTGCCTCCTGAACTCAACATTCAGTCTGAAATACAGCTAAAATTGCTCTCAGCAACACAAACTGTCATCTCACTTGGGGATCGGATCTCCTACTGAAGTCAATGAAAAGATGGAAAAAGGAGGAGCACAGTTAGAAAGACAGAGATACCAATAGAGATGGCGATGCTGGTTTCTAGTAAGTGTTTATCTCACCCAGTAGCTGTATTAACAGATACAGTGCTCAGTAATGCTTTAAAAGTCATCAATGCGGCTGCTGCTTCTGAACATGGGAACAGTAGAGCAGGAGTCCCTCTTATCTCTGTGTGCTGTTTATGGAACGCATCGTAACAGCTAGTCTTCACCCACTAGCTTAGCGACTACTGGAAATGTATGTAAAGGCGCTTTAATGATGATTAAATCCTCCCCTTGCTTGTATTAATCTATTTTGCTGTTTTAGAAAATGCATAGCTGAAATTGTATGCTAGTGAGCTGCAAGTGCAGTGGATTGGACACTGCATTCCCAATTCTCCTGCTTTTCTTTCTATTATCCACCTGCTGTCTGCCTCCTGTCTCTGACTGACAGGTCACTGAAACATAAGTGACCTGTCAGTCAGAGACAGGAGGCAGGTAACAGGCGGGGAATAGGGAGAGAAGATGCAGATCTGTAAGTGCCGTGTCCGGCCCGCTGCACTTGCAGCTAATTAGCATACAATTTAACCTATGGATTCCTTTAAAACAGCAAAACAGATTTCTACAAGAAAGGTAAGGAGTTAATCAGCATTAAAGCACCTTTACATACATGCCATTACTTTGGGGTATAAAATCCTGATGACAGGTTCCCTTTAACTACTTGTGCCCTCAGACTTTAAATGTCAAGGTGGCCTGCTTTTACTCTGCAGTGACATTCTAAGATGTCACAACTGTTAGGCATCGGGCTGTTGCTGGATTCGAAACGGGTCCAGAACCTTCTGTGGTCACCCATTCTGGTCCAGCTGGGGCTGATGCTGCTCAGCATCGTCATCAGCCCCAGCGCCTAGCTGGTCCACGAGATGTACAGATTGTCTCTTGGGTATTTGTGCCTAGCAATGTTAAGCATAGGTTGCGGAGGGAGACAGGGCTGTTGGAGCCTAAGTCCAGGATTCTCCGCACTGAGCATGTCCGTGACCTGGCGGACCGTCATTAGTGGTATGGCAACCACCTGATTCGGTGACCTGGCACCGCCTGATTGGTCGCGGGTGATGCCACCAATAGTGCGAAGGTGGGCAGGGCTTAGTCTTTAAAAGACCCACCCACAAACATGGCGGCGTGCTCTGATCATTGAGCAAGTGATGCTGATGTGTGGAAATAGGCAGGCTAGTGTAAATAGGCAGGTAGCTTTGCCTAGCAGTCTGGCTCAGCCAAAGGGGTCGCCTAACACCCCGAGCAGCCTGCAGGCGTCCTATCCATGGCTATCGCCTGTCAGCCACGTGGAGTAGTACCCTTCAGTCTGGTAGCACGCCGGCTGGAGGCACGTGTACCTGTCGGTGTAGTCACACACGCATCCTAGCGCAGCCAGTGTAGTCCCTGTGTAGTTAACAGGGCTACAGCTACTTCCCCTGTCGCGCATCTCCCGTGTAGTTAACAGAGATAGAGCGAACCGCTATACCCGTTCCTGTGTGCAGTAACACGGAAGGGTTATCTTTTAAGTTGGTTACTTTCCTTTCCACCCGGAAAGTGTTCGACAGCAGTCCACCAGGCTGCATCGCGGACCCCGGGGTCGGTTGCGTTCCATTATAATAAAGTTGTCTGCAACCGCCCTCCTAACAACTACATAGAGCAAAAGCTGCATGTGATTGTGCAGCGGTGGGAGCCGGAGCCAGCTGAGCTCCCCATTGAAAAGGCTGAGATGGTTTATTACAGTCGGTGCTTCCTCTACTCACTGTACCCAGCATGTGATCACTGGGTGTAGAGAGGGAGCAGAAGCAGTCAGCTCTGCTATGCAGCTATACAGGAGGCTTCATTTCCACTGTAACTGAGGATAATATACCAGCCCGTTACAAGGGAATACAGATTTTTAAAAACATTCAAATGCCCCCCAAAGCTTTTTTATGACCATATTGGGAGAACAATATGTTAAATAAATGAAAAATAATTAAATAAAAAGTGAGCAAAAAATAAATAAATAAATAAATGCTACCGCCTATCCAAATTGTTATTAGCTCCGCCCCCAAAAAACATATCTAATATAGAAAAATAAATGTTACAGAAAGGCAAAAAAAATTGAAAATGAATTTTAGTGGTCCTTTGTGGTCATAAAAAAAAGAAAAAAATTGAAAAACATTTTCCCACCGATATCGTCTGATATCGACCAAAAAAAAATAAAAGAAGAGAGTTTGAAAATAACAAAATATTTAAGACTCACTTATCATGAAATGAAGATGCAAACAATTATTTGAATATCTGAACAAGAAAACATTTGAAGAATAAAGAAAACTCAAAAGTGTGCATAGTCAGGATTGGGGGTAATTCGGAGTAAAATGATTGATCCACCCAAAAAATATAAATACTTATGAAAAATAAGTACTCCTCAAATGCAATTAATTAACCTAAACCAAGTGTACCATGCCTAGAGTGGTCGATAACGACCCATACCCTTCAATGCCCAGGTCATGCTCAGTCCAACCAAGTTTCTCCTATAATTCTGATCGATTTCATTGTAATATTTTTTGAGTGTATTTTTGCAGGATTAAACACCATGTTTACCCATTGAGAACATGCATAAAAGTGAACACATCTACCAATTAAAGGTCCAGATTGTGAGCACTTTCACCCTTGATGACAAGTGCACACAATTTTTAACAAATCAACGGACAATGGGATTAACTAAACAAATTAATTTATTTTATGCTATTTTTTGAGATGCCATATTACTTTTATTCTTCAATGCCTTCCAGCATTGGCCCATGCATCCATCTTTTCCTGCATGCAAATGTTTCCATCTGCAATCGTTTCCCATCCTTTTTTTTTAACGTTTTTGAAGTTTTTACATCTGAGAAAACAGCTTAATTTTCTTGACCTTGTCAGCCGTGGATCAGATCTGGGATTCATGTGTAAACAAGAAAATATGACAGGAAAGTATTAGGTGGTTTTATGATGTTAACCATCTAAATAAGAGCCTTTTTCTTGTAGAGGGCGCTTTGGAAAGCATTGAGCCAAATTTGTGATATTTGCTACCTTAATTGATTTACAAAATTTTTATGGAAATTGGATAATTCCTTAACTGATTATGTTTTCTAATACACTAAGAGTTTTACTGGTAATCAAAGAGGATAAAACATTTTCAGTTGGTTTAGTACAGGGATGTATAATCAGCAGCCCACAATGCTATTCTACGACTCCAGTCATCTCTAGCATCCCCATATTTGCGACTACTCTCTGTGGGCTACGAAAAGTTTGGATGTTCCTTAAAGAGAATCTGTCAGCAGGGTTTTGCTATGTAATCTGGCATGATGTAGGGGCTGAGACCCTAATTCCAGCGATGTGCCACTTAGTTTACTGGGTGCTGTAGTTATGATACAATCCCTGTTTTCTCTGCTGCAGATCCAGCGAGCTCTGAATGCTGAGCTGTGTATAACTCCGTGCACACTGCTGATTGGCAGGTTTCTGTGTGCACGGTATATTGACAGCTGCTAATCAGTGGTGGGAGTGTGGTTGGACCAGGAATCATGAGACAACTAGTCCTCTAGTGATAATTCCCTGCTGATAAAAGACTGATTTTGTAGCATCGGCGTCTCTGCCTCCTGCCAGGCAGAGACGCCGTTCCCCTCACCGCCGCAGCCCCCGTCTGGCGTCTTCCTGCTCCCCTGCTGCTTTGGCACGCTCCGCGTGCAGGTTCCCGGGCACTGTGCTTAGGGCGCGCACTCCCTTCCTCTTAAAGGGGCCGCGCGTGCCGTCCTAAAGAGTCCCTGGACAATGGCCGGAGGACTTCCCCTTTATAAGGCACCTCCTCCAATATGGAGGTGCCTGTGCAAAGTTGTTGTTTTGTGTGCTAACACTTTCCTCAGCTCTCAGGTCCCGCTGCCTGTCAGTCCTGCCCACCAGTCTGACTAACAGTCCAGCCCACCAGTCTGTCTATCAGTCCTGCCCGCCAACCTGTCAGCAACCTGCCTGTTACCTGTCGTGCTCGCCAGCCTGCCTACCTGGAGCACCTGCCAGTAACCTGCCGTGCCTGCCAGCCTGCCTACCCGGAGCACCTGTCGGTACCTGCCGCGTCCGTCAACCTGCCTACCTGGAGCACCTGCCAGTAACCTGCTGTGCCCGCTAGCCTGCCTATCAGGAGCACTTGCCTGTTACCTGTCGTGCCCACCAGCCTGCCTACCTGGAGCACCTGCCAGTTACCTGCCGTGTCCGCCTGCTTGCCTACCCGGAGCATCTGTCTGGCTATCCGCCGTACCCGCCTGCTTGCCTACTCTGAGCACCTGTCTGGCTATCCGCCGTACCCACCGGCTTGCCTACCACTCTACCGGTCAGCTCCTGTCATCTGATCTGTGGGAGTCACCTGCTCTCACACAAGGTCGGTCCCTGAGTGACCCCTGGTTCACCTGCCCGGTCCCTCCCTGGTTCACGGAGCCGACTAAGCCGCCGTGTGACCTGGGTTGGTCCGAGTGGGCACTTAGTTACTCCCCTCTGGTCCCTCCTTGCACTGAAGCACAGAGGTTCCACCACCCGGACTCGTAACAGATTTTATTGAAAAAAAAAAAAGACAGCCTAGCAAGTGACACATTACTGGAATCAGGGTCTCTGCCCCAACATCATTCTGCTCTCAGATTACACAGTGAAAACCTGCTGACCTATTCACTTTAACATTCGTAAGGTACAATAAAAATAGCCATGCTTATGGATGGCCACCTTGACTTTTTCTTTCTGGAATGGGTAAAGAGGTGAGATGACGACCTCTATTCTAAAATTATTCTAAACATTCTGAATTTGGAGCCCCACTTATCAGATATTTAAAGCATATACTATCGATAACTCTCAAAAGGAAAACAAAAACTTTTGGTGACCCTAAAATCTAACAATGTGACCCTCAGACCCTCCAAAAATTGTGTACCCTTTCTCCTGTAGATGAATCACACATGAACATTAGCAGAATCACTGAAAGAGTAGTAAACCCAGTAGTAACCAAGTTCAAAAGTGAAAAATGTATAATTTTTGGAAAAAAAATAATTGAGCTCCAGGGTTAGTTAAAAATGTATACAAGTACAATACTGTTAAAAAAATTAAAGTAATTGTTATAAATTCTCTAAATAAAAACTATTTAAGAAAAAAAATAAGTAAGAAATGTTAGATTTAGCAATGCCCAGAGGCATAGCAACCAAAATGACAGCAGAGTAAATACCTGGGGTTAAGAGGTCAACCTTGGCCAATCTTGAGTGGAGACTGCACTTTTTCTGAACTTTTTGACTACTTCACTTTAAGAACAACTTTATTTTACTTTCTTCTATTCCCGGGATGGTTTTAAAAATGAAAGATCTTTCAAGTCTTGGGATATTTGATGGGTCATGGAAACTAGCTAAATGGAGCATGACAGCAGACAATCTACCACCAAATAGTTTGGAGACTTGTGTTTAATTATAAAATATCCATTTTGTCTGGTGAGAATTTTGTATTTTTTTAAGAAGTAGTACAGTGAGATTTTGCTCAAGTTACTTAGGTTCTTGAATCCAGCAAATGTCTGCAAATTTTTTTTAGCTTGTGAGCCACTTTTAAATATGATGGTTGCTGAGTAACTAAAACAATGTATCATTTGCTTGACCAGCGTTAGATGTTAAAAATAAGTGACTGTCAGAGAAGACAACTAAATATAAAGTAGTTTACTAGCAACAGGCAAACTGATTAAGGAGCCAAAAAGATTGGACAGGTCATCCAGGAAACATTGAGAAAGATGTGACTTCACTGTTTACAGTAGAAAATAAAACACATGTTAAAATATTGTATTTTGTAAACACAATAAAATGTATCAGCGCCAAATTTCATCTACTTAATATAATATGACAGAGAGCAAATGTTCTTGTATTATACCAGCTGCTGTCCTCAACTTATATTTTTATGGTTGATGGTCAAGTGACGTCAGCAATGCATGTTCTGTTATTTTTAAGGCTATTCATGAAAAAAAAATAGTTTTCGCATTGGCTTCTAAAGCAATCTGACATGAGCAACTCATTTCTAAACTAGATTTCTAAAACTTAACATGGATAAAACTGAATTCATCATCTTTCCACCATCTCATTCATCCCCCACACCCGACCTATCTATCAACATCAATGGCTGTCCACTCTCCCAAGTCCTGCAAGCTCGCTGCCGTGTGGTAACCCTGGACTCTGATCTCTCCTTCAAACCACATATGCAAGCCTTTTCCACTTTCTGCCAACTCCCACTCACTCAAAAATATCTCCCGGATCCGCACATTCCTCAACCATGAACCTGCAAAAACACTAGTGCACGCCCTCATCATCTACCGCATCGACTACTGCAACCTCCTGCTCTGTGGCCTCCCTTCCAACACTCTCGCATCCCTCCAATCTATCCTAAACTCTGCTGCCAGACTAATCCACCTGTCCCCCCGCTATTTCCCAGTATCTCCTCAATCCCTTCACTGGCTCCCCATTGCCCAGAGACTCCAGCTCAAAACCCTAACCCTGGCATACAAAGCCATCCACAACCTGTCACCGCTACATATCTGTGACCTAATCTCCCGGTACATACCTGCACGCAACCTACAATCTTCACGAGATCTCCTTCTCTACTCCCCTCTCATCTTTTCTTCCCACAATCGCATACAAGATTTCTCCTATACATCTCCTCTACTCTGGAACTATCTACCCCAAAGCATCAGACTCTCGCCTACCTTGGAAACCTTCAAAAGGAACCTGAAGACCCACCTCTTCCGACAAGCCTATATCCTGCAGTAACCATCGCTCCACCACACCACTGCGCGACCAGCTATACCCTCACCTACTGTATGCTCATCCATCCCTTGTCGATTGTGAGCCCTCTCGGGAAGGGTCCTCTCTCCTTCTGTACCAGTTTGCCATTGCGTTTTTGTTCAAGATTATTGTAATTGTTTTTGCTATGTATACCCCCTTTTTCACATGTAAAGTGCCATTGAATAAATGGCACTATAATAATAAATAATAATAATAATAATATTTCCCAGGAAAATCCATTTTGGTTTCGTTTTTGTATGTCTTATTGTGAGTCCGTAAAAGTTGCGTAATACCTCTGACAACATTGTTGACAGCAGTGACCTGGGAGTCAGAAATGCTTCCAGGGGTCTTCCTCATGCTGTCCCCATGTCATTTAAGCACTGTTCCCATAGATTTGGACCATCGGGGGGGGGGTAGGCAGCTGGAAAAATGCTTGAGTTTCCCATAGACTTACATTGGGCTCGTTACTCGGACCGAGTACTCGAGCATTTCAATTTGCTCTACCCGAGCAACGAGTACCCGAGCATTTTAGTGCTCGCCCATCACTACTAATGATGTTTCGGTCAATAATGGATGTTCATCAAATATTCACTGTATTTTTGTAAAAATGCACAATACTCTCAGGGGTATTGATAGGGGTCATGCGAACTGCATTTCTCCTAACCTTGACCAGATCACCACTCCTCAGCACAAATAACGGGTATCTCCTATTGGAACAGTGAACATACGAATTCCAAAATGATTCTGTCTACCTCACAGTGAATGCTTCCAACTGGAGTTTTTTCCTAATTACATTTTTCACATATTTAGACAGAAACCCGTATGTAGGAGTTCAGCGTAGATCGCAGGATAAAAGTGAATATAGCCTTAAAGATGATCAAACATTTTTATTTACCCCAAAATAGTACCAATAACAACTTCAACTCCTCTGGCAAAAAACAAGCTCTCACTCATTTCTGTCATCTATCGATGGAAAAATAGATTGTTTTCATATCACTGTTAGCTCAAAGGCTCTAAAAAGTAATGTGGCTCTCCTAAAAAAACCCCTGCTATAGCCACACTCTTGAAGCCAAATTTCCCCCTCCCTTCTGAGCCAGACTACGTTTAGAGTCCAGCTGTGTCGCATTGCTTGAGTGGCGGAGAACCCATTGAACAATTTACGGGGTGCATGTATCCAGAAGCAGAAGCTAGGCACAATATATTGTGGACTAAATTGAAGTTTCCACTCCGCAGGGCTTTGCAAATACTACTTGGCACCAGCAATAGATTCCACTCAAATTTGCTTTCCAAAATGAGCTCTTTCACTTTCGAGCCTTGTGCACAACTAATAGTATCCAACCACTCACTGGATATTGGCGTACTCAGCAAAAATTGCACACAAATTGTGGAATGCAATTTATTATGTTATCCTTGTGAAAATGAAAAATTTAGGGCTAAAGCAACATTTTTAGAAGAAAAAAATATTTTGAATTTTTTCATTCTAATTTACGTTAACTCCTATACAGTTTACCGACTTTCTGAATGTACTTTTAAATATTTTGAGAGGTGCAGTTTTTAAAATAGGGTCTTGTCTGGAGGGTTTCTGATGTAAAGGCCCCTCAAAGCCACTTCAGAAGTGAAGTGATTCCTGAAGAAAATAGGCTATGTAAATTTTATTAAGACAAAAGAAAAATTACTTTTGAAGCCTTTTTAAATCCTAACTTTTTTTAAAAAAAATGCTTACATAAAGTTGCACACATGGTAAATGTTATCTCTTGAGTATTTTCGTGCGATATGACAGTTTGAAGGGCACAATAATTCAAGGCTGAAAAAATGCTAATATTTCCACATTTTTGGCAACTTTCACAAATAAACACAAATAACATTGATCTAACTTAACACAATACACAACGTATCAAGAAAAAAACAATCTCAGAACCACTGGGATATGAAGAAGCATTTAAAATTTATTATTACCTCAAAAAGTGACACTCAGATTTAACCCCTTCATGACCTTTGATGTATATTTACGTCAAAGGTCGCGTCCCTGCCTTTGATGTGGGTTCGCACACCAAGTCCACATATCTTCCACCCCCCCTTCCCGCACATGATGACTGAGTTAATCAATCATCATGTGCCTTTGACAACTGTGGGTGGAGCGGTGCTCTGCATGCAGCTGTTAACCAGTTAAATTCTGCTGTTAATCACTGACAGCGGGATTTAACATGGGCCAGCTGGAAGCGCATCATTCATCCCGCCCACAGGAGAATCGTAATGACAGGCACAGAGGTCATAAGCAGACTTTTAGCTGTCATGACAACCCATCGGCGCCCTGCGATCACATGACAGGGGCGCCAATGGGTTGTCATGACTATTAAACACAGTAAAAAATGAGAAAAAAAAGTTTAAAAAAAACCACAAAAGTTCAAATCATCCCCCTGTTGCCCCATTAAAAAAGAAACAATAAAAAAATACAAATATGTGGTATTGCTGCATTCGTAAAAATCAGATCAATCAAAATATAAAAAATTGACATTATATTGTATGGTGGTATGGGTGGGGGACATTATATGTGTGAAAGAGCAAGAATAGGGGACATCATACGTCTATGGGGGCCAGAATTGATGGATATTATTGGTTTATGGGGCCATGGTAGGGGAAATTTTTAATGTTTGGGACAACAAAGGTGATCATCAATAATGTCTCCATTGCGGATCTGTACATTAATAATGTCCCCATTTTGGCTCCATATCTTAATTAATTATGGGGCCAAAATTGGAGACAATATAACTGTAACATTGCATAAAAAGTAGACTCTATTACTATTTTGGGGCAGAAAAAGTCTATGTTACTACTTTATAAGTACCACTTTGGAGGCGGAATTACAGCTTTATTTGAGCACTGCTGTATGGGGGTGCAAAGAGGAATTTTACTATTATATGAGGGCTACAAAAGGGGGCATATGCATTAGTACTGTATGGGGGCCACAGAAGGGGACATTTCTACTGTAAGGTAAGTGCACACGTAGCGTTTTTGATGTGTTTTCGCAGCAGCTTTTCGGCTCGGAAATGCATCAAAAACTCTTGGTAGTCGGCCTGCCAGCTACTGCAATGGCAATCTTGATGTGATGTGCTGTGCACATGATGCTGAAATTTCCACTCAGGATTGCCATTACGGAAAAAAACGCAGCATGCCCTTTATATGCAGCGCTTCCGCAGCATTTCCCGCCCATTGACTTTAATTGAACCGCAGCAAATCCGCAAGTATAATATTAATACCTGTGGATTTGCTACGTTTCAATTAAAGTCAATGGCCGGTGAAACGCTGCGGAAAAGCTGCGAGTGGTACCCAGTTAGGCAGAAGAGAACTACTACTTCCCTCATCTGACCACCGCTCCTGCTGATAACAGCGAGAGCGGCGCGGCTGAGGGAAGTAGTAGTGTCCTCAGCCGAGCCGGCGTGCACGCAGTGTAAAAAAAACAACACATTATTCTCACCTGTCCGGCGGCCCCCGGTCCTCGCGATGTCTTCAGCCCGGTGGCCGGCGGTACACTGCCAGGACCTGCTGTCATGTGAGCTCTCAGCTGAAGATCAGCTGAGAGCTCACATGACCTCACTTTACGGCACCGGTGCTGCGTGGGAGCATTCTCAAGAATGTTCCCACCAGTAATGGTGCTGAGGTCACCGGGGCTGATCAGCTGATGAACCCCAGTGACCTCACGCCTGTAGCATCATGTACACTGACAGGAGTGATTTTACACCCCTGTCAGTGTACATTGCTGTCTTCTACAGCAGTGGCATCAGTGATTGCTGATGTCACCACTGTAGAAGTGATCAGATCGCCGAGGGACAATCGTGACGGCGTACAGGTGAGGGATATGGTTGTTTTTTATTTTACTCTTTTTTCAGGAGACAATGGATTCGGAAACTGAGTGTACAGTAAAAAAAAATTTTAAACCATGTGTCATTTTATTTCATTAAAATACTTTATTTTGGCTGTGTATTTATTGAAAAAGTGGCGACAACTTTACTACGCGGTTAGTAATGGGGTGTCTTATAGACGCCCACCATTTCTAACCTGTGCTTCACGTCAGCCGTCAATACAAGGCTCAAGTAACAAAGAAAATGACGGCACTTCCACTACAAAAACTAGGTGTGAACAGGTGCTTACTAAGAGCAGCTACCTCCACATATAATGAACAAATAAAGTAGCACACTGTAACACTGAGTATATAGATATGAAATATGAAATATGAATAGCATAACTGCTGTAGAAAAATAAAAATAAATGAAAAAAATTTTTTGAATTTTTCTTTTTTTTTTTTCTTATAGCGCATGTAAATATGAAATATGGAAAATGAATAGCATTACTGCTGTAAATAAATGAGAAATCTTAGCGCATAAATTGGCCAATTCATGTGTACCTGACAGCCGCGGTAAGGCGTTTCTCGATGTCAGGACCTATCAATGTGAATACCTCTCTAAGAGACCTCCGTCTGCTTATGTGTGGGAAAGACAGATCCTGATTAGTGTTGAGCCACCCCCGTAGTGTTCAAGTTCGGTTCGGTTCGTCGAACACCCGTGTGTTCGCCGAACTGTTCGTCGAACTGTTCGTCGAACACCTTCGAACACCGTTAAAACCAATGGCAGGCAAACAAAAACACATAGAAACACATAGAAAACACCTTCAAAGGTGTCCAAAAGCTGACAAACTGCTCAGAAGACACAACTAACACATGGAAAAGTGACAAGTACATATAGTCATGCGAAAAGAAAAGAGGTGGAGGAGTAAAAGGAGGGGGAGACACAGATATAGGCATGTCATGCCCTTCTAAAATCCAAAAAGTGAGAAGCCGACACGCTCAGTCCGCTCCTGCCCGTGCCACCTCCGTGTTGCCGGGTTTGTGCCAGAGCCGCGGTGAACCCTGACGGCCAGCCCCCCTCTCCCAATACTGGTGCCTGTCCGCTGGTGGGTCGAGCGAGCCCCCCTGTGGTGGAGGCAGCTCTAAGCTTTTTAATTTAAATTGTCTCTCTAATTTGAATAAATACACTTTAAATCCATTTACAAGGATCTATTGGAGGGCAAGTCTCATGCCAGCAGCCACGTAATTCCAGCTCCAGTAGCGTCCACTAAAGCTGCTGCAGTTAAAAAGCTTTTATAAGGATCGAGCTCGGCTGTCCACCGCAAGGCATCCTACTGCCAGTCCGAGCCCCTATGCCTTGGGGTGCCTCCTGATGCTCTTCACTGAGTATCCCGTGGTCCCGAAGCATTTCCTTTGAAAAAATGAAGTGTCCAAACTACAGGTGGTGTAGCTTGCTTAACAGCCGGGATAATCCGCTGACTAGCAGACCCTGCTACTAGGCACAAAGTATTTCCTGGGCTAGATGCAGTTAAAAATTTGTAATTAGATACTCTCGTTGGATGCTGAGAAAGCATTCCATAGAGTCTCCTGGCACGCCATATATGATTCTCTTAAAAAGCTTGGGGTAGGGGTCTAGGGGACCCTTTTATAGCCAAAATCACGGCCCTGTATCGCAATACGTCACCTAGGCTGAAGATAAATGGAACTGTAGCACCCTGAGGGCTCGGTTGCTACAGAGGTATTGCACCTCACCCAGAGGTGTGATATCTCACTCTCAGGTAAGGATGTAGTGTGGATCAGGACCCGACACCTGCATGCATTACACCACATTGCCGTGGGGCAGGGCGACCAATATGCCCCTGAGATGGGCACGACAGTCCCTGTCCCTGGCTGGAGTGGGGGGAGGGAACACTGAGGAAGGGGAACCCTGTAGTGCAGGAGCAGGGAGGAAGCAGTTCCTGGGTGCATTGAGAAGGAAGTATAAAAGGTGGGCACCATCTTAGTTCAGTGCAGAGAAGTCTGAGCAGAAGTGGCAGGGAGCAGGGGCTCTGCATGAGCTCTGCTCCGGAGGCGGGCCTAGTAACAGAGGCCCAGGCCTGGAAGAGGGAGAAAGAAGGAAGAGGAGTGGAGAAGGCTCCAGGAACGAGGAACGAAGGGATCTCAGGGGTGCGGACGGGCGAGTCGCCACCGCACGCCCGAATCCACCTGCGTGGAGGGGTCAGGCCAAAGGGGGAGACCGGTCCCCGAAACTAGTGGAGGCAGGAAACGACCCTCAGCTAGAAACAGGAGGCTGTGACATTTTATGTGGCGCAGCCCCTCGCTACACCCGCTAGGAAGGCACCACATAGGGTCAGGGAAACTGGCGCCAAGTTTACCAAGAGGAGGCCCGAGGCAGCCGGACAGAAGGGTTGGTAAGAAAGGCCAGACAAAGGACACACAAAGGGGGTCCTGTGAAGCACTCCAAAGTTATCTGGGAGTTGTCTGAGCCTCTCACCTGGTGAGCACAGTATGACGTGGGCAGCCGTTACCTGCAGACGTGGTCTGGATAATAAGAACTGTGAGTAAAGGCCCTGGACTGCATCACTGACTCCGTGTCGTTACTGCTGCTGCCCTGCACCATCACCCCCATCCTCCGCATACACTGCCCTGAGGCTATACTCCTCCCGTGGGGAGTTATGCTACGCTCTGCTGCACCCACAACACCAGCCTCAGCGGTCTGCCCTGGAGCGGCGGTTCACTCTGACCGCAATCCACGGGTGGCGTAGTCGGACATTTAAACATCAAAACCACATAAATAGTTCCGCCACTGGTTTGACCACCCTGAGCCACGGAACCGGGTTGCCGCCACGGAGACTACAACCACCAGCATCCACCAAAAAGGGTCCGGCTCCGGGTGTCCCAAGGCCCAGGGGGCGCGTCAGAACATTTTCATCACCTTTCACAATCACCAATGGGACAAGGCAGGGATGTTCTCTGTCCCCTCTCTTATACATCTTAGTGACGGAGCACCTGCTCTCATCAATTCGCCATAACCCCAATATTAGGTGGATTGAGGTGGGAGGCACCGAGTACAAGTGCTCTCTATTTGCTGATGATGTCCTTGTATATATCACTCAATCACATATATCCATCCATGCTGTTATGGCTGAAATAGATCACTTTGTTACATGGTCAAATTTTAAAATCAATGCAGCGAAGTCTGAGGCCCTCGATGTCTCCCTCCCCAAATCCATATAGGATTCCATCCAGTCCAACTTTCCCTTTGCCTGGCCCTCACAGGGTATCAAATACTTAGGAATTCCTATTCATAGAGACCTCTCCCATCTATGTTATCTTAATTTTGGGCCCTTTATTGAACAACTCCATACAGACCACGGTTGGCAAGTTAGAACTGTAAGATTCACTACGTGAACCACTGGTGTTTTGTGGAAAAGCACATGTACACTGTGTTCCAAATTATTATGCAAAAAGTGTTTAGGAGTGATAAGGGAAGAATTTGTTTGTCAGTTAAACTCATTGATGGTGATATGTGTCAGGGCTCTTTATATCACTGTAAGCAATTGCAGACACCTGTGCTAATTAGTTTGGCAGGTGTGTCCAATGAAAGGCAAGACTACTTAAGAAGGCTGTCTCACATTATTAAGCAGTCTACATTTTCTGCCAAAATGGGAAAGAAAAAGGATGTGTCAGCTGCTGAGAAGCAACAAATTGTGGAGTGTTTAGGTCAAGGCATGACTACAATCAACATTGTGCGATGATCAGGATGAAGTGTCTTGGCAATCAAGAAGTATGTAGCTGATTCACAGTACACACGTGTGCGTGCTGATAAGGGCAAATTGAGGACTCTTTCCTACAGGCAATTACGTCAGGTTGAAAGAGCAGCGGCAAAAAAGCCTTGTCATAGCAGCAGACAAGTTTTTGAAGCTGCTTGTGCCTCCAACGTCCCTCGAACAACAAGATGCAGGGTCCTTCAGAGGTTTGCAGCTGTGCATACGCCATCCTGTCGACCTCCTCTATCCACTTCACACAAGCAGAAACGGCTCCAGTGGGCCAAACATTACATGAAGACTGATTTCAAAACTGTTTTGTTCACGGATGAGTGCCGTGCAGCGCTCGATGGTCCAGATGGATGGAGTGGAGGATGGCTGGTTGATGGACACCCCACGCAAACACGGCTACAGCGCCAACAAGGAGGAGGTGGAGTAATGTTTTGGGCTGGAATCATGGGGAGAGAGATTGTCGGCCCCTTTAGGATCCCTGAAGGCGCTAAAGATGAACTCCATAATGTATGTGGATTTTCTCAAACAGCACTTCCTGCCATGGTTCAAGAAGAAGAACCGTGTATTTCACAGCAAGATCATTTTTCTGCATGATAATGCACCATCTCATGCTGCACATAAAACATCTGCATCTCTGGCTGATATGGGCATAAAAGGGGACAAACTTATGGTGTGACCCCCATGCTCCCCTGACCTCTACCCCATTCAGAACCTTTGGAGCATCATTAAAAGGAGTGTCTATGATGGCGGGAGGCAGTTCACATCTAAGCAACAGCTCTGGGAGGGTATTCTGTCCTCATGCAAAACAATTGAAGCAGAAACCATCCAAAACCTGACAAATTCAATGGACGAGAGAGTTCAGAAGCTCCTTTCGAACAAGGGGTCCTATGTGAAAATGTAACATCACCTAGAATAAAGTTTTGAGTTGAAAACTGTTTGATTTCAGTTTCTAACAACCTGCTAATGCTTATAATTTCAAAAATGACCATTTTTTTGGTCTTTATTAAAATGAAAAGGTTGATCGAAAAGTTTGGGGGATCTAAGAGTGTGGCAACCCAGTAGTCATGATTACTTCGAATTCTGACAATATGAGGGTCATGCTGCAGGTAGTGCAGCAAGAAGGCACTTATGTGTCTTGCGCATCTCGGAGCCCCAAAATTATTTTCCGGGCTAGATGCAGCTAAAAATTATTATTAATTTTAAATCTGGTGAAGCTTTAGTATAGATGGCCTAATAGGATCAGTGCTGCACACTGCTACAAAGCCCAAATTATTTTCCAGTCAAGATACAGATAAACATGATTAGTAATTTTAAATCTGGTGGAGCTTATTATAGATGGCCTAATAGAATCAGTGCTGCACACTGCTACAAAGCCCAAATAATTTTCCAGCCAAGATACAGATAAACATGATTAGTAATTTGAAAGCTTAAAACGGTTGGTAGGGTGATTTTAACCAATCATCAAGCTTTTACTCTCCCCAGGATGACACAGGGGTAGAAAAGTCATTTCGGATCCATGATTTGTTCATCTTTATGAACGTGAGTCTGTCTACATTATCAGTGGAGAGCCGCGTGCGCTTATCTGTCAGCACACCACCAGCAGCGCTGAACACACGTTCAGACAGAACGCTGGCTGCGGGGCATGACAAGATCTCCAAGGCGTAAGTGGCTAGCTCCGGCCATTTATCCAGATTGGAAGCCCAAAAAGAGCAAGGGTCCAGTGACACAGTCGTGGCTTCAATGTTTACTTGGAGATACTCCTGTACCATCGTCTCTAGGCGTTGACTATGTGTCAGACTTCTTGTCTCCTGTGGCCTTGCAAAGGATGGGCTAAAAAAGTGGTGAAATGATTCCGCAAAATTGATGTTACCAGCAGATACTGTGGTTCTGTTACGGTTTGAGTGCTGAACACTTGACGGTCCCACGGTTGGCAAGTTGGAACTGTGAGATTCACTACGTGCACCACTGGTATTTTGTGGAAAAGCACATGTAAGATTCTGCAACAGTCTCTGCTGATACTCCTGCATGCGTGCATCCCTTTCTATGGCAGGAATAATTTCTGCAAATTTACTTTTGTACCGGGGATCTAACAGTGTGGCAACCCAGTAGTCAGGATTATTTCTAATTCTCACAATTCGAGGGTCATGTTGCAGGTAGTGCAGCAAGAAGGCACTCATGTGTGTTGCGCATCCAGGAGCACCAAGTCCCTGATGTGTTGGTGGCGAGGTAACAATCATGCTTCCTTCCTCTGTCCTCTCCCCCCAACCTCGCACAACAGAAATGTGATCAAGGTCTCCCTCATCTGATGAGTCTTCCATCAGTTCGTCCTCCACTTCATCCTGGGCTCCTGCACCTTCCTCACTAGTTTGGCTGCTACCATGCGCCCTGGTAAAACCATCTCCCCCATCCTCACATGCCTGCCGCCTTGGTGCTGCCGACCGTCTGGACCTTGCAGATGTTAGCCCTTCCGCATACAACTCCTGCTCCTCTACTTCCTCCACCTCCTCTTGTGCCACCACCTGACTCCGAATTCTGTTTAACATGTGCTCCAGCATGTAAATCACCGGAATAGTCATGCTGATAATGGCATCGTCAGCACTGAACATCTTCGTCGCCATTTCAAAACTGTGCAGAAGGGTGCATAGGTCCCTGATCTGAGACCACTCCTCCAGCGTGATTTGCCCCACCTCTGGATCTCGTTGGCCCAGGCTATACGTCAGAACGTATTGCACCAGGGCTTGTCGGTGCTGCCACAGTCGCTGCAACATGTGCAGAGTTGAATTCCACCGGGTAGGCACATTGCATTTTAGCCGGTGAAGTGGCAGGCCCAACGACTTCTGTAGAGATGTAAGTCGCTGAGCTGCGGGATGCGAACGGCGAAAGTGAGCACACAGCGACCGTGCCCTCTGCAGAAGGCCATCTAGTCTGGGATAGTGGGCTAAAAATTGCTGGACAACCAGGTTCAACACGTGAGCCATACAAGGCACGTGTGTGACATTGCCCCGGCGAAGGGCCGCACCTAGGTTTGCAGCATTGTCGCACACGGCCTTCCCTGGTTTCAGGTCCAGTGGAGACAACCATTCATGAATTGGTTCTCCAGAGCTGACCACAACTCCTCAGATGTGTGACTCACATTTCCCAGACATTTCAATGTAAAAACCGCCTGATGACGTTGAGCCCTACTGCCAGCATAGTAAGGAGGTGTGCAGGATCCCTTCGGCGCAGTTAGAAATCTTGTGGCATGACCAGACAGGCTTTGGGTGCAGGTGGAAGACCGAGAGGAGGTTGAGGAGGCAGAAGCAGTGGAGGAACTTTGACATAAAGAGGATTGACGCACAACTCGTGGGGACGGCAAGACTTGGACAGCAGCCCCTTGTCCTGCTGTCACCATAGTTACCCAGTGCCCAGTCAGCGACATGTAACGCCCCTGTCCATGCCTACTCGTCCAAGTGTCTGTGGTGAAATGCACCCTGTCACACACAGAGTTTCTCAAAGATGCGGTGATGTTGTGTGCGACATGCTGGTGGAGCGCAGGCACACCTTTCTTTGAGAAGTAGTGCCGACTGGGCATCTGGTACTGGGGCACTGCGACGGACATAAGGTCTCGAAAATCCTCTGTGTCCACCAGGCGGAAAGGCAGCATTTCTGTAGCCAAGAACTTGCAGATGGTGAAATTCAACCTCTTAGCTTTCTCATGGCTAGGAGGAAATGGTCTTTTACTTGTCCACATCTGAGGGACCGAGGGCTGGCTATTGTGCTTAGACGGGGTTGAAAAGGGTGTCCCCGGCAAACTGCCGGTCTGTGAGGAAGATGCAGGCAGACATGTTAGGTTGCCTTGATCCAAAGGTGGTGCTATCGATGTCGGACAGCGCTCAACACCAGCTGGTGTTACCACCTCCAAAGAAAATGATGACCTGCCAATCACGCTGGCTGTTGCGGGTAAAGAGGTGGCAGGTCTGCGCCCCAAAACAGGTGTGACTGCTGTCCCCCCAGTCACAGAGGATGAAGAGGCCGCGGATGCACAAGATATGGCAGACGGTGGTTGGCCCGGCCGGCTAGGCCGCATTGTAGCACACTGAGCTTCCCACTGCAACTTATGCTTCATGTCCATGTGCCGGTTCATGCATGAAGTACTCAAACTATGTATTTTTTGGCCTCTACTTAGCTTTTGCTGACAAATGTTACAGATAACACGAGTTGGGTCATCTTTATCGATCTGAAAAAATGCCCAGGCTATGCAAGGCTTAGCACCCATGCGACCTGAAGAGCCACCACGACTTGTGGTGAGAGGCAGAGTTGTGTTTGAGGATTCAGTTGTTGACGTGCTTCCAGTACTACGTCTCTGTCCAGGAAGGCGCAACCTGACCTCGTCATCACTAGCATCTTCCTCCACCTCCTCTGCTGACCTCATCTCTTGGCTGACTGTGGGTTGACAGTAAGTGGGATCTCCAACCTCATCATCATCACCCTGTGCGTTATCACACCCGTCGTCCTCAGAGCCAACCTGTTCCTGCCCTGACAAAAAACTAAAGTTGTCACTCCAATCAGGTATTTGAGTCTTATCATCGTCTTCCTCATTGTCTCCACCAACAGGAGTTACAGTTTGGGAATGAGGGTCTACATTATGGTCAGAACCTTCTGCGTCTGGTCCTGGATCCAACTCATAAAGATTCTGGGCATCAGTGCAGATCATTTCCTCGTCTGGATTCACAGAAGCGCTGGAGTCGACCTCTGATTCCCAGGCTATAGTATGAGTAAACAGCTCTGCAGACTCAACCATCTGTTCTACCTCATACTCAGACGGGCAGCTGGAGATTTGGGAGCTGTGAGGAAGCAAGTGCGATTGGGGTGACACCTTTGAGGACTGGAGTATTTGTGATGTTGAAGTTGATGTGGAGGAGAGCCCACTTAAAGGAGCACTTGATATCCGTTGAAGCACCTGCTGTTTTTGTGCCTCATCTGGAATTTGTAGCGATTGGCGTGGCCGTAAGAAAGGGATCTTATCACATTGTCCGCTAAAAGAAGTAGACATTTTAGTTTGGCTGGAAGATGGTCTTTCTTCTGCAGATGTTACTGTTGCTTTAACACCTACCCCACGGACACAACCTTTTTTCCCCTTCCCAACACGCCTATTCCCCTTTCCACCAGCAGTAGGCCTTTTTCCACTCATTTTGGTGGTTAACTAATTAACAACTCTGGAGTTGTTTGCACAAAAAAACAATGGATGGGAACCGAGCAGAGCTGAGTGGCCAAACTGTGGTATTAGGCCAAAACTATTGGCTGGGTTAGATGCAGAAAAAAATTATATTCAATTTGCAACCTGATGGAGGTCAGTATAGATGGACTAATAGAGAAAGTCCCACACACTGCTAGAAGGCCAAATATTTTTTCAGAGCTAGATGCAGATAAAAATTATTTTTAATTTGCAACCTGATGGAGGTCAGTATAGATGGACTAATAGAGAAAGTCCCACACACTGCTAGAAGGCCAAATATTTTTTCAGAGGTAGATGCAGAAAAAAATATATTCAGTTTGCAACCTGATGGAGGTCTGTATAGATGGATTAATAGAACAAGTCCCACACACAGCTAGAAGCCCAATATTTTTTCAGAGGTAGATGCAGAAAAAAATATATTCAGTTTGCAACCTGATGGAGGTCAGTATAGATGGACTAATACAACAAGTCCCACACACAGCTAGAAGCCCAATATTTTTTCAGAGGTAGATGCAGAAAAAAATATATTCAGTTTGCAACCTGATGGAGGTCTGTATAGATGGATTAATAGAACAAGTCCCACACACAGCTAGAAGCCCAATATTTTTTCAGAGCTAGATGCAGAAAAAAATATATTCAGTTTGCAACCTGATGGAGGTCTGTATAGATGGATTAATAGAACAAGTCCCACACACATCTAGAAGCCCAATATTTTTTCACAGGTAGATGCAGAAAAAAATATATTCAGTTTGCAACCTGATGGAGGTCAGTATAGATGGACTAATACAACAAGTCCCACACACAGCTAGAAGCCCAATATTTTTTCAGAGGTAGATGCAGAAAAAAATATATTCAGTTTGCAACCTGATGGAGGTCTGTATAGATGGATTAATAGAACAAGTCCCACACACAGGTAGAAGCCCAATATTTTTTCAGAGGTAGATGCAGAAAAAAATATATTCAGTTTGCAACCTGATGGAGGTCAGTATAGGTATACTAATACAACAAGTCCCACACACAGCTAGAAGCCCAATATTTTTTCAGAGGTAGATGCAGAAAAAAATATATTCAGTTTGCAACCTGATGGAGGTCAGGATAGATGGACTAATACAACAAGTCCCACACACAGCTAGAAGCCCAATATTTTTTCAGAGGTAGATGCAGAAAAAAATATATTCAGTTTGCAACCTGATGGAGGTCTGTATAGATGGATTAATAGAACAAGTCCCACACACAGCTAGAAGCCCAATATTTTTTCAGAGGTAGATGAAGAAAAAAATATATGCAGTTTGCAACCTGATGGAGGTCAGTATAGATGGACTAATACAACAAGTCCCACACACAGCTAGAAGCCCAATATTTTTTCAGAGCTAGATGCAGAAAAAAATTATATTCAATTTGCAACCTGATGGAGGTCAGTATAGATGGACTAATAGAATGATGCTATGCCCAAAAGATTTTACTTCACTAGGTGCAGTAAAAAAATTGGTATTCTATACACAGGTGGTATATCTTGCAACACAGATATGCTACTCCACTGACTAACACACTCTGCAATAGGCCAAAAAGGATTAGCTTTGCTAGATTCAGCCAAATGCTGTGAAAAAAACTTGCACAGCACTGGCACAGACCAGTCTGGCAAAAACTGATAGGAACTGATGTAACCTAGTCCTGAAAAGGACTCCAATTACAATTAGTCTTTACTCCCACAATCTATCTATTTAAGAGCACAGACCTGCCTGATAAAAGTCGTAGGAAATGCTGTAACCTAGTCCTTAAAAGGACTGCAATCACAACTATTCCCTACTCCCAAGCTATCTGTAGATTTGTGCGAAAATTGGCTTGAAATTAACAAGGTATAGCGCACACAGCAACAGCGGTGCCGTCTAACACGCAGCTGCAGCAGTGAGAAAATGGTGGCGACGGGGAAAATGGCTTGGTCTTATAGGGCAAGGACATGTGACATACACTGCCAATGACACATGCCCTTGCTTGTGTGAAAAAAAGCACTTCGCTCCGTGTGTGCGCTGCTGATAGGCTGACAGATTGCACCTCCCCACTGTAAATGCGGGAAAGAGAAAAAAAAAATGGAGATCTTCATTGTTCCTGCAGAGATCCATCCCCTGCCCCTCCCCCCACCCCGCTGTACACTCAAACTGCGTATTAACATTAATTTTCATCATTACTGAGAAAAAATCCAGTTATGATTTTGGTGCACGAACAGTTATCGAACATAACCTCGAACAGCCGAATTTTTCTCAAATTGTTCGTGTTCGCCAAACGGCTCGAACACCGCCCAAAACAGCTCGAATTTGAGATTGGCGAACAGTTCGAGTAGAACAACGCTCATCTCTAATCCTGAAATTTTTTTTTTTTTCAAAAATTTTTTTTCATTTATTTTTATTTTTCTACAGCAGTTATGCTATTCATATTTCATATTTCATATCTATATACTCAGTGTTACAGTGTGCTACTTTATTTGTTCATTATATATGGAGGTAGCTGCTCTTAGTAAGCACCTGTTCACACCTAGTTTTTGTAGTGGAAGTGCCGTCATTTTCTTTGTTACTAGATTTAGCGTTGACTGAGCACTCCACCCCCACCCCCATGCCGCAGGTGGTTTTAAATGCATCAGGATCTGTCTTTCCCACACATAAGCAGACGGAGGTCTCTTAGAGAGGTATTCACATTGATAGGTCCTGACATCGAGAAACGCCTTACCGCGGCTGTCAGGTACACATGAATTGGCCAATTTATGTGCTAAGATTTCTCATTTATTTACAGCAGTAATGCTATTCATTTTCCATATTTCATATTTACATGCGCTATAAAAAAAAAAAAAAAAATTCAAAATTTTTTTTTCATTTATTTTTATTTTTGTACAGCAGTTATGCTATTCATATTTCATATTTCATATCTATATATTCAGTGTTACAGTGTGCTACTTTATTTGTTCGTCAATACAAGGCTGACATGAACTCCAACCCCATTACCCCTCTAGGGCAGTGGGAAGAGTGGAGGCTAAGGATGGCTTATGGATGCGCCATTTCTGAGACTGCTGAGGGGTGATATTATTAGCCTCGGAGGGGGCTAGTATTCATGGCCCCTTCCCTGGCTATTAATATCAGCCCACAGCTGTCTGTTTAGCTTTTTCTGGTTAGATTTTATAAAGGGACCCCACGTCAATTATTTTCTGGGTTCCTCCTGTAATCTAGCCAGTAAAGGCTAAACAAACAGCTGTGGGCTGATATTAATAGCCAGGGAACATTGTTGGCCAATGGCCCCTTCCCCGGCTACTAATATCAGCCCACGCCATCTTTTAAAAAAAATTTAGGCTCTGTGCCCATGATCCGGACATAGCAGCGCTTTGGACGCATATTTTTGCTGCATCCAAAACGTTGCATTCTATTGACCGCAGGTAAATCAGTGTGTGTTCACTGAACCATGCGGATTTATCGCATTCAATACTTTGAAGTGGTCAAATTTCTGTTGTGGAGACTAGTGACTCCGCAAGAGAATTTAACATGCTGCGGTCCTGAAAGACGCTCCGCATGTCAGTGTCCACGGGTGATTCTCAGCCTCTCATGCATGCATAGTGGACATGGGATTTCTAGAAATTTCATCCACTATGCTGTAACATCTGGATGCTGCGGGTTTGATGCTGTATAAATACGCAGTGTCAAACCGCAGCAGCTCTTGACCATGGCTACGTACCCAAACTTAACCGCAGCATGTCAATTTCTGTAGCGGACACGCCAGTCTCCGCTGCAGATTTTGACCAATTGAAGTGTCATTATATGAGGTGGATTCACATGTACAGACAACAAAAGTGCGGCATTAGAACACCGCGTTTTGGACGCAGCAAAAATACGATACGTTGCGTCCAAAGCGCTGCTTGTTGCTGTTCATGGGGACGTAGCGGCTAACGAAACAGCTGTGAGCTGTCAATAATAACCAGGGACCATGTTTGCCTGATGGCACCTTCCTAGCCTAAAAATAGCAGCTCACAGCTGCCCCAGAAATTACATGAATGGAAATGCTAAGGAAGATTGGGTGAATGGGATTAACTGACACCTAGCTCTTTTGTTTGGTGATGACAAGGTGTCAATCAGACCCTTTCATGATCAAACTTAGTTAAAGTAAAGAGTTAAATAAACACATAAACACAGAGTAAACACTTTATTTGAAATACAACAGACACATTCATTAATCCTTTAAATTAACCAATATACTCATCCCAGTTCTGACGGTAATCCAAGGGTTAAATCAATGTTCCACCAAAATAACTTTATTTACCTCCAAAAAGCTTTCATTGATGCACAAAGGCTTAAAAAAACGCTTAAAAAAATGCATCAAAAAACACGGCAAAACCATACATTTTTTCTGAAGCATTTTTCCTGCCAAGGAAATGCAGAAATGCTGCAGAAATTTCTGCTTCAATTCCTGAACGTGCGCACATAGCGTAAGGGAGTCATGAAGGGGGTGTGGGGGTGCTACTACTGTAATATATATTTTTGTGGGGGATACTGTTAAGTAGAGGGATTAAAAACCAGGTATTATTACTGTGTAGGGCACCAGGGCAGCAGTATGGCTCTTTACTCCTTCATCCAACACAGTGTAGAAATGGGCAATAAAGGGGTGACTGTGCTCTAGAAGTGATCAGCCATAGATATTTCTGTGTTACATTCTGTAGAGACAAATCCTGGTTGGCAGAAGCCATAGCGGTCTGCAACAAATTAAAAAGAATTACTTCAATTGGAGATGTCACTGTTGAGTCACAGGAATTACCCGTACTGTATAGACTTATAAAGTTATTTTCTGCAACTTAGAACTAAGGAATAGGACGGAAAAGCTGTCCCTGCACTGAGACTCAGCTTAACCCTACGCTGCGGTGGGTTCCCTATTCCTTATGAATAGCCCCACCGAAACTCCTGAACTGAACTCAAACGAAGACCTGTAGAAAGAGGAAAGTGGTCCATAAAAGATCTAAGGATTAGGAGCAAAAGCAGGAGACCTCCTAACAGAAAAGTTAGTTGCAGAAACAAAAAATAAAGGAAACAAAATTGGTAGAACAAGAAGTCCCAGGATAACAATAGTCCAAAGCAAGAAGAACTAAACAAGGCTACTTAGCCAGAGCACGAGCGTTACAACACTGATGTCCAGTGGGGAATTGGAGCCAGGTGCTGAGTAATAAAGAGTGCAGAGATCACGTGACCAAGAAACCCAGCACCAGAGGAAAAGACTAGAAGCCAGCAAACCACAACAAGATGGCCGATAGTAAAACAGATAGATTCTAACATATACCATATACAAAGCTCCTGTGTATAACTATCACTGGTGATAATATTAGTCTTTGTACAGTGATTTTGTTAATGATCAGTATGGTGCTATTATTCAGTCACTATGTGGTGGTAATATGTAGTCTTGTCATGGTGTTATGTGGCGGTATTTATCCCTTGTATGTGATATTATTATTAAATTGGTCGTGGTATAGTAGACTTTGTTCAGTAATAGAATGGTGGTTATATTCAGACCCTATATGGAGGTAATATATGGTGATGGTGTGGCAGCATTATTTGTTCCCTGTTCCTTGTATACTTGTATTATTGGTAATATTGGTTCTGGAATACAGGATTTTGCTCATTAACAGTATGAAAATAATATTTGTTATTTGGTAATTGTGTGACTTTATTATTTAGAAGTATCACTTAGAAAACGATCTTATAGCTATTTTTTTCTGTGAAATGTATATATTTTATGTATATATATATTTTTAGGGGGGTTAAACACATACAGTACAGACCAAAAGTTTGGACACACCTTCTCATTTAAAAATTTTTCTGTATTTTCATGACTTTGAAAATTGTACATTCACACTGAAGGCATCAAAACTATGAATTAACACATGTGAAATTATATACTTAACAAAAAAGTGTGAAACAACTGAAAATATGTCTTATATTCTAGGTTCTTCAAAGTAGCCACCTTTTGCTTTGATGACTGCTTTGCACACTCTTGGCATTCTCTTGATGAGCTTCAAGTGGTAGTCACTGCAAATGGTTTTCACTTCACAGGTGTGCCCTGTCAGGTTTAATAAGTGGGATTTCTTGCCCTATAAATGGGGTTGGGACCATCAGTTGTGTTGTGCAGAAGTCAGGTGGATACACAGCTGATAGTCCTACTGAATAGACTGTTAGAATTTGTATTATGGCAAGAAAAAAGCAGCTAAGTAAAGAAAAACGAGTGGTCATCATTACTTTAAGAAATGAAGGTCAGTCAGTCCGAAAAATTGGGCAAACTTTGAAAGTGTCCCCAAGTGCAGTTGCAAAAACCATCAAGCGCTACAAAGAAACTGGCTCACATGAGGACCGCCCCAGGAAAGGAAGACCAAGAGTCACCTCCGCTTCTGAGGATAAGTTTATCCGAGTCACCAGCCTCAGAAATCGCAGGTTAACAGCAGCTCAGATTAGAGACCAGGTCAATGCCACACAGAGTTCTAGCAGCAGACACATCTCTACAACAACTGTTAAGAGGAGACTTTGTGCAGCCGGCCTTCATGGTAAAATAGCTGCTAGGAAACCACTGCTAAGGACAGGCAACAAGCAGAAGAGACTTGTTTGGGCTAAAGAACACAAGGAATGGACATTAGACCAGTGCAAATCTGTGCTTTGGTCTGATGAGTCTAAATTTGAGATCTTTGGTTCCAACCACCGTGTCTTTGTGCGACGCAGAAAGGGTGAACGGATGGACTCTACATGCCTGGTTCCCACCGTGAAGCATGGAGGAGGAGGTGTGATGGTGTGGGGATGCTTTGCTGGTGACACTGTTGGGGATTTATTCAAAATTGAAGGCAGGCATACTGAACCAGCATGGCTACCACAGCATCTTGCAGCGGCATGCTATTCCATCCGGTTTGCGTTTAGTTGGACCATCATTTATTTTTCAACAGGACATTGACCCCAAACACTCCTCCAGGCTGTGTAAGGTCTATTTGACCAAGAAGGGGAGTGATGGGGTGCTACGCCAGATGACCTGGCCTCCACAGTCACCAGACCTGAACCAGTTGAGATGGTTTGGGGTGAGCTGGACCGCAGAGTGAAGGCAAAAGGGCCAACAAGTGCTAAGCATCTCTGGGAACTCCTTCAAGATTGTTGGAAGACCATTTCCGGTGACTACCTCTTGAAGCTCATCAAGAGAATGCCAAGAGTGTGCAAAGCAGTCATCAAAGCAAAAGGTGGCCACTTTGAAGAACCTAGAATATAAGACATATTTTCAGTTGTTTCACACTTTTTTGTTAAGTATATAATTCCACATGTGTTAATTCATAGTTTTGATGCCTTCAGTGTGAATGTACAATTTTCATAGTCATGAAAATACAGAAAAATCTTTAAATGAGAAGGTGTGTCCAAACTTTTGGTTTGTACTGTATGTTTTTACAGGCTCCGACAATACCACTGGCGCCCAAGATTTCCCTAAAAAGATGGAGCTAAGCAGTTGCTAGACAGAGGCTCAATTTTTTTCCCGGATGAACAAATAATCAGGTATGTTAAAATCTCTAACACACAGATGGATCCTTATTTCCACCAAAACAGTTACAGGTTGTTAGATTGTCATTAGATGCTGTTGACGTCAGTACATGCATTATATGACACAGCTACTGGGGAGAGTCCACCACAATATTTTGTTTTCCACCAACTTTAATTTAGTCCTGTAGTTGCCGTTCACAGTTCTGTATTTTTAGGTGGCAGAAGAGTTTTTAGACTTCTCAAGCCCTTGAGCCAGGGTAGGCTTGTTGGAGTCCCCTATCTTACCTATAGAACCCCTTATTGGTACAGGAAAAACATCCATGTCAGGGAATAACCCACTCCCCTGAAGTCCATAGGAGTTATGGAGATTTTCAAGCCTGTGACTCCCTTAGATAGAAGAAAGAGCTATGTGCATGCTTCCCCACTTCTTCTTGAATAGAGTACATTTTTGAACTAGCCATCAAGAGATTCCTGTTTCTTGAAGCAGAGTTTTCACATTCTCTCTCTTCTTAGTGCAGGTCCATAATGTCCTAAATACATACGTACAGATAAGTATGACAGAGAAAGTGCAGTTAATAGATAGATTTCGGCCTGGGGTGGTTGGGTGGTGGAAGTCTCTTAGATATTCAAGGTGATGGAGGCCCTTGTGGCCATAACTCTGGGCCCGGGTGGAACTGTGACAGCTACACCCCATATAGTATCACCAAAGTTTAATTGCTAAAATATTTGTAGAGTTGATGGTTAATTATGTAGATCTATAGCTACGTGCCACATTTCCAGCTTTCCAAATCAGCAGTGAATTACCGAGAACATTCATGATTTGAGCTATTCCCTCACATCTGATACTGTAAAGAATAAGCTGTTCTTCCTCATTGACAGGGGTGTGAGTCCTGTTTTACTAACACTTCGGGGAACATTTCTTAATGTTTGCCAATACACATTCTTCAACCGGAAATGTAAATTGATTAATGAAGAAGACTTGAGACATGACTTTCCCTTTATATCTTGCAGCTGCTGAGCTACAATTGTATTGTCTGTAATGAAATAAACAGTGTTCAGCTGCGGAAACCTGCGTCCCAGACCAAACTGCTCCTGTTAAAGTTAATTTGTTTTTCTCTATTCTGCTGAAAATTGCCTGCTGCTTTGTTTAATGCCTGCAAACAGAAGCAGGAAAGCCGATAGAGTTGGATTATTTCAGGTGAAGTTTACAGAAAAGGCTACGTGGCGATATTTGATTTGTGCGGAGTTAAAATTTGGGCATAATTGAACACGACCACAACGTATCTCTACAAGAAATAAAGCCCTTGTGTTATTGCCTTTTGTGGCCATTATTAAAATAAAAATTTGGATTTTTGCAAAGGTCACAAATGGAGGTGAGCTGATCGATTTGCGGGATTCAGGTCTAGTTTCCAGGTCAGTGGTATCTGGCGGCTAAGAACTCTACAGTAGAATGTTTAGAATAGTAAATTTAGAAAATAGGAACATTACTGCCATGAAAATATATAAGTGCTACATTATGTATATATGGAATATTGGAAAATTGGAACTGCAATATTGCTCTAGAAAAATTTACAGTAAAAAGAAGGTCCTTAGCACATAAACTGGCTAATGTATATGAGCCCAACACCTATCTTCAAAGCGTACCTTGTTGTTGGGTTCCTGTCCTGATAAGACACCTCTCTTGGACTAAAATGCCTACAATTTATGGGGCAGGAAGGAACCAGCTAATTAAAACCACCTAAGGCTGATGGGAGTAGGAGTGCATATGTCACAGGAGCTTACTACAAACAGAAAAATGGCCAGCACATCCAGACTAGTGTGACCAGGTGCCAGCTAAGACAACAATTCTAAGAAAAATATTTAGCTGCACTCTAGAATGTTTAGAGTAGTAAATTTAGAAAATTGGCAGATTCCCTTTAAATAATTTTTTATATATTATATAACATTGTACTGTGAATAGGTGGGGGTCCAGGTTCTGAGGCCTAATCAATCGCTGAAACCAAGAGGTAGAGGAGCAAAGCATTGTATAGGCTCCGTAAACAGTCTATGAGTCCATACACGACTCTGATTGCACTCGAGCACAAGCTGAGCCTTTCTGCCCTTTGGTTTAAGCGATTGATGAAGGTCAAAGAACATGGAACCTCATTGATTAATAGCACTGAAAAAACAGTCCTAAAATCAACCTGTCCAAGATGGAATGGAAACCAGCTCTTTATACAATGACTTTCTGTTAAACTTCTGATGAGTTTGCACCCATACATGATAGTTATTCTGAAAATACAAACTGCAGTGTAAAGCATAGTGGATAGACATAGTATTTTCCTATGTGATAAGGCATGAGGTTGATTTTAGCCAAACCGCAAGGATAGTTTTTTTGGGGAGTTTTTGACATCTTGTGACTGTTTTGCCTGTTGTCAGCAGCCAGGAAGATGTGAGCCCTGCCAATATTCTGGGGCCTATCTGTTGTTAGATGTCTTTGTGGCAAGGATACTTTAATATTAGAGTGACTGCAGACTTTTAATAAAAAATTGGACAATCCTTTTGCGTAAAATAAAGAAAAAAAATAAAAAATGCACCCAAGAGGAGGATGTCCATATCTTTTAACCCCTTACCCCCGAAGGTGGTTTGCACGTTAATGACCAGGCCAATTTTCACAATTCTGACAGTGGGAACGCTTCAACGGATCTCACTGATTCTGAGACTGCTTTTTTGTGACATATTGTACTTCATGATAGTGACAAAGAGCATAGTATCATGCTCGAAACGCGTAGCTGGATTCTATGATGTGATTTATCTATTGAATTTTTATCTCATTACCTGAACTGATCTGAACTACTTTTCTATCAATAAAAAAAAAAATTGGGGGGAAATTTTTATATTCTTGGAAGCCAGTTTCTTCTTACATTTATAAGGGTTAAAAGTTGACCAGCGATTTCTAATTTTTCCAACAAAATTTCCAAAAACATTTTTTTAGGGACCACATCACATTTGAAGTGACTTTGAGGGGCCTTTATGAAAATTCCCAAAAGTGACACGATTCTAAAAACTACACCCCTCAAGGAGCTCAAAACCACATTCAAGAAGTTTATTAACCCTTCAGGTTCTTCACAGGAATTTTTGGAATATGGAAGAAAAAAATTAACATTTAACTTTTTTTACAAAAATGTTACTTTAAACCCAATTTTTTTTATTTTTGCAACGGTAACATTAAAAAATAGACCCCATAATTTGTTGGGCAAATTTCTCCTGACACTGAGCCGTAAAAATAAAATGTTCACATTTTTCCCACAAAAATGTTTTTCAGCCCCCAATTTTGCATTTTCATAAGGGTAACAGGAGAAATTGCACAATGCAATTTGTTGTTCAATTTCTCCTGAAAGCTGATACCCCATATGTGGTGGAAAACAACTGTTTGTGGCATGGCAGGGTTCGGAAGGGAAGGGGCACCATTTGACTTTTTGAATGTAAAATTTGCTTGAATAATTAGCGGACGCCATGTCACGTTTGGAGAGCCCCTGATGTCCCTAAATTGTGGAAACTGCCCAAAACTGACCCCATTTTGGAAACTAGACTCCTCAAGGAACTTCTCTAGATGTGTGGTGAGCACCCTGAACCCCCAGGTGCTTTACAGAAGTTTATAACATGGAGCCGTGAAAATAAAGGGATCAAACTTTTTCCACAAAAATGATCTTTTAGGCTCAAATTTTTTATTTACAGAGCCAATGAACATGCAGGTATTGCCAGCCAGTCACTGTAATGCCGCAGCCATGTTGGTTGTGGGCATTACAGTGATTGGCTGGCTGCACAGCGTCACCTCGAGTATTTAAAACCGGGCGCCGCCATCTTGGACACAGTCGCTCAAGATCAGACAGCGTAGGGTCAGTGCTGCAGAGCTAGGGAGAGATTTATACTGCGAAATAGTTAGTGTAAGGTCTCTAAAGCCTGCCAAATCAAACAAACAGTCCTTCTCAGGACTAAAGCCCCCGTCTCACATAGCAAGATTGCTAGCGAGATCACTGCTGAGTCACGGTTTTGGTGACGCAACTGCGACCTCACCAGCGATGTTGCTATGTGTGACACTTTGCAGCAATCAAGCCCCTGCTGTGAGGTCGCTGATCACTGCAGAATGTCCAGGACCTTATTTTGGTCGTTGACCTCCCGCTGGTCAGCACACATCGCTGTGTGTGACCAGCGGGACCAACGATCAGGCTGGTAACCATGATAAACAGCGGGTTACTAGGGGCGCACGCGCACTTAGTAACCCGCAGTTTATCATGGTTACCACTCTGCTACGGTGAGCGGTAACCTCCCGCTCATCATAGCAGAGTGGTAACCATGATAAACAGCGGGTTACTAGGTGCGCGTGTGCCCCTAGTAACCAGCTGTTTATCATGGTTACCAGCCTGCTCCTGCTTCAGCAGGCTGGTAACCAGGATCAGGACATCGTGGAAAGATTCTTTCCACGATGTCGCTGCTCCCCTGATCGTTGGTGAGCCTGCCTGTTTGACAGCTCACCAGCGACCACATAGCGACGCAGCAACGATCCCTGACAGGTCGTATCGTTGTTGGGATCGCTGTAGCGTCGCTAAGTGTGACGGTGCCTTAATATCCATCCCATATATCAGGCAGGCAGGCTGTATAGGAGACGTAGTGTTTATACCAACAAACGCTGCATTACAGTCCTGTGTGCTCCTGCTGGTCAAATTTCTAGACTGAGCCCCAGGTCTCAGGGGCCATGAAAAATCCTTTTTTTCATCTAAATCCTGTTTTGTTTTGTTTTTTCCTCAGTCAGACTGTACAAATACCCGTCTTATTAACCTTTTGGTATCCCCCCCCCCCAACAGAAAAAAATTAGTGTGTCGCTGACTGTTCAGACACAAATATATCTATTTTAACAAGTCTGGTATACACCAGGAAATTATAACTGTGGTTATGTAGTTCCACGGTTCAAATCTCTGGATTATCCACTTTTTTGTATTTTTTGCATTAAAAAAACATTTTCAGTGTCTCGCTGACTGTTCAAACACCAATATATCTGTTTAAAAGAGTCTGGTGTAGGCCAGAGAACTAGAACTGTGGTTTTCCTCTTCCACGGTTCAAATCTCCTTTTTATTACCCTTTTGCTATTGATAGTGCGAGTGTAAGCTATTTTACTTCATTTACAATGGGCAAGGTGCGTGGCAAGGGACGTGGAACTGGACGTTCTGGTGATGGTGCGTGCAGAGGATGGGGCCATGGCCAAGGTGAAAATGTGCCACAACCAACAGCCACATCTTCTCGCTTTTCGGAAGTCGGCTACAGCTTCCGCCGCCCTTGCTGTGTTGCAGCAGCGTTTGCAGCTTCCGGCACACCGACTGGTGTGTGATGTCCCCACATGTTGGAACTCTACCCTCCACATGTTGCAAAGGATTTGTGAGCAAAAGAGAGCAGTTGTGGAGTACCAGCTGCAACAAGGCCGTCGATATTCAGGTCAGATTCCACACATAAGACCTCAGGAGTGGACCTGGATGTCTGACATATGTACCATCCTGACAAACTTTGAGGAGTCCACCAAGCTGGTGAGTGGTGATGACGCCATCATTAGCGTCAGCATCCCACTTGACTGTCTTTTGCAACACTCTCTGCAGAGAATTAAAGAGGAGGCATTGCAGCCAGAGTATGATGAGCTGGATCAAGAAGCCGTAGCAGGCGATTACACACAGCCCAGTCTCATCTCATCCCAACGTGCATTGGGGGACAATGAGGGAGAGGAGGAGGAGGAGGAAGAACAGGAGCTGGTATCATGCGCTGTAGACGGTAGTACCTGTACAACTGTCATACCGTCGGTTCAGCGGGGGTGGCCTGAGGACAGGGGGGAGGAGGAGGAGGAGAGCATGGTCAGTCGTCATCTTGGTGAGGACACGGAAGTCTTGCCCGTTACCAGTCTGGCACGCATGGCTGCCTTTATGTTACTCTGCCTTAACCGTTACCTTCACATTGTCAAAATGTTGGGTGACAGTCATTACTGGTTGGTGACACTTTTAGACAAGGAGAACTTTCACTCTCTTATTCCTGAGTTGGAGAGGTCTACAAAAATGGGACAGTACCAGAAGGCCCTTGCTGCAGAACTGTTAAAAAAATTCCCATCTGAACATGCTAGCGGCAGAGGTAACAGTTCGTTGACCAACCAAGGAGTACAGCTGAGAGAGACGCAAATCCAATCCAGCAGAGGCAGGGGAACTCTGTCAACGTTCTGGGTCAGTTTTCTCAGACCCGCCCAGCTTACAGGCCCTGAGGCGCGGGGTACTCTCACAAGGAGTGGAAAGTTTCAAAAGATGGTGACGGAGTAAATTGCCGACCGTACCAGCGTCCTCCGTGATTCCTCTGTGCCTTTTATTTATTGGGTATCCAAGCTGGACACTTGGAATGAACTCGCTCTGTACGCCTTGGAGGTCCTGTCCTGCCCAGCCGTTAGCGTATTATAGGAGCGTGTTTTTAGTGCTGCTGGGGGAATTATAACTGATAAGCACACTCGCCTCTCAACTGACAATGCTGACAAGCTGACCCTTATCAAAATGAACAAGGGCTGGATTGGGCCAGACTTCTCATCACCACCAAATGACAGCAGAGTAACATAAAGTCAAATCCACTGTGTTGTTTCGGGAGGTGTATTCCCATGCACCGCTTCACACCCACACATGGGTATACGCTTCCTCATTTCGGCTGTTTTCTGCTCTTCTACTTATCCTCAGCCTTCACCACCACTATACCACCAGGGTGACCGTGGTCCATGTTGCCAGCATTGCAAGTTCCTCCGTCCTAATTTTTGGCAGCTTTTGCTTGGAAGGCATAGGCAAAGACTATGGGAGACCCACTCCCCAATAATGGAAATAATGCGTTTAATATGCTGTAATGCATGGCTCTTGTAAGGGGCATTAAAATCATCTTGTTAAGCTACTCTGACCTCCACGTCTCTTCCAGGGGGCATTAAAACCATCTTGTTAAGCTACTGCGACCTCCACCACACTTCCAAGGGGCATTGATATTGTCTTTTTATTCCACTGTGACCTCCACGTCTCTTCCAAGGAGCATTTAAACTGTCTTGTTAAGCTACTGTGACCTCCACGTCTCTTCCAAGGGGCATTAAAATCGTCTTGTTAAGCTACTGTGACCTCCATGTCTCTTCCAAGGGGCATTGAAATTGTCTTTTCATTCCACTCTGACCTCCACCACTCTTCCAAGGGGCATTAAAACAGTCTTGTTAAGGTATTGCGACCTCCACTACTCTTCCAAGGGGCATTGATATTGTCTTTTTATTCCACTGTGACCTCCATGTCTCTTCCAAGGGGCATTTAAACCATCTTGTTAAGCTACTGTGACCTCCAAGTCTCTTCCAAGGGGCATTAAAACCATCTTGTTAAGATACTGTGACCTTCACCACTCTTCCAAGGGGCATTGATATTGTCTTTTTATTCCACTGCAACCTCCACCACTCTTCCAAGGGGCATTAAAACAGTCTTGTTAAGCTACTGCGACCTCCACCACTCTTCCAAGGGGCATTGATATTGTCTTTTATTCCACTATGACCTCCACGTCTCTTCCAAGAGGCATTTAAACCGTCCTGTTAAGCTACTGTGACCTCCACCACTCTTCCAAGGGGCATTAAAACCGTCTTGTTAAGCTACTGCGACCTCCACCACTATTCCAAGGGGCATTGATATTGTCTTTTTATTTTACTGTGACCTCCACGTCTCTTCCAAGGGGCATTTAAATCGTCTTGTTAAGCTACTGTGACCTCCATGTCTCTTCCAAGGGGCATTAAAACCATCTTGTTAAGCTACTGTGACCTCCACCACTCTTCCAAGGGGCATTGATATTGTCTTTTTATTCCACTCTGACCTCCACCACTCTTCCAAGGGGCATTGATATTGTCTTTTTATTCCACTGTGACCTCCACGTCTCTTCCAAGGGGCATTAAAACCGTCTTGCTAAGCTACTGAGACCTCCACCACTCTTCCAAGGGGCATTGATATTGTCTTTTTATTCCACTGTGTCCTCCAGGTCTCTTTCAAGGGGCATTAAAACCGTCTTGTTAAGCTACTGTGACCTCCACGTCTCTTCCAAGGGGCATTAAAACCGTCTTGCTAAGCTACTGTGACCTCCACCACTCTTCCAAGGGGCATTGATATTGTCTTTTTATTCCACTGTGACCTTCACCACTCTTCCAAGGGGCATTAAAACCGTCTTGTTAAGCTACTGTGACCTACACCACTCTTCCAAGGGGCATTGATATTGTCTTTTTATTCCACTGTGACCTCCACGTCTCTTCCAAGGGGCATTAAAACCATCTTGTTAAGCCACTGCGACCTCCACCACTCTTCTAAGGGGCATTGATATTGTCTTTTTATTCCACTGTGTCCTCCAGATCTCTTTCAAAGGGGCATTTAAACCATCTTGTTAAGCTACTGTGACCTCCACGTCTCTTCCAAGGGGCATTAAAACCGTTTTATTAAGCTACTGTGACCTCCTCGTCTTTTCCAAGGGACATTGATATTGTCTTTTTATTCCACTGTGACCTCCACCACTTTTCCAAGGGGCATTAAAACCGTCTTGTTAAGCTACTGGGACCTCCTCCACTCTTCCAAGGGGCATTGATATTGTCTTTTTATTCCACTGTGAGCTCCACCACTCTTCCAAGTGGCATTAAAACCGTCTTGTTTAGCTACTGCGACCTCCACCACTCTTCCAAGGGGCATTGATATTGTCTTTTTATTCCACTGTGACCTCCACGTCTCTTCCAAAGGGCATTTAAACCGTCTTGTTAAGCTACTGTGACCTCCAAGTCTCACTCAAGGGGCATTAAAACAGTCTTGTTAGGCTACTGTGACCTCCACTACTCTTCCAAGGGGCATTGATATTGTCTTTTTATTCCATTATGACCTCCACCACTCTACCAAGGGGCATTAAAACCGTCTTGTTAAGCTACTGCGACCTCCACCACTCTTCCAAGGGGCATTGATATAGTCTTTTTATTCCACTGTGACCTCCACGTCACTTCCAAGGGGCATTAAAACCGTCTTGTTAAGCTACTGTGACCTCCACCCCTCTTCCAAGGGGCATTGATATTGTCTTTTTATTCCACTCTGACCTCCACCACCCTTCCAAGGGGCATTAAAACCGTCTTGTTAAGCTACTGCGACCTCCACCACTCTTTCAAGGGGCATTGATTTTGTCTTTTTATTCCACTGTGACCTCCATGTCTCTTCCAAGGGGCATTTAAACCGTCTTGTTAAGCTACTGTGACCTCCGCGTCTCTTCCAAGGGGCATTTCAACCGTCTTGTTAAGCTACTGCGACCTCCACCACTCTTCCAAGGGGCATTGATATTGTCTTTTTATTCCACTGTGACCTCCACGTCTCTTCCGAGGAGCATTTAAACCGTCTTGTTAAGCTACTGCAACCTCCACGTCTCTTCCAAGGGGTATTAAAACCGTCTTGTTAAGCTACTGCGACCTCCACCACTTTTCCCAGGGGCATTAAAACAATCTTGTTAAGCTACTGCGACCTCCACCACTCTTCCAAGGGGCATTGATATTGTCTTTTTATTCCACTGTGACCTCCACGTCTCTTCCATGGATCATTTAAACCGTCTTGTTAAGCTACTGCTACCTCCACGTCTCTTCCAAGGGGCATTAAAACCGTCTTATTAAACTACTGTGACCTCCACCACTCTTCCAAGGGGCATTGATATTGTCTTTTTATTCCACTCTGACCTCCACCACCCTTCCAAGGGGCATTAAAACCGTCTTGTTAAGCTACTGCGACCTCCACCACTCTTTCAAGGGGCATTGATATTGTCTTTTTATTCCACTGTGACCTCCACATCTCTTCCAAGGGGCATTTAAACCATCTTGTTAAGCTACTGTGACCTCCGCGTCTCTTCCAAGGGGCATTTAAACCGTCTTGTTAAGCTACTGCGACCTCCACCACTCTTCCAAGGGGCATTGATATTGTCTTTTTATTCCACTGTGACCTCCATGTCTCTTCCAAGGAGCATTTAAACCGTCTTGTTAAGCTACTGCAACCTCCACGTCTCTTCCAAGGGGTATTAAAACAGTCTTGTTAAGCTACTGCGACCTCCACCACTTTTCCCAGGGGCATTAAAACAATCTTGTTAAGCTACTGCGACCTCCACCACTCTTCCAAGGGGCATTGATATTGTCTTTTTATTCCACTGTGACCTCCACGTCTCTTCCAAGGAGCATTTAAACCGTCTTGTTAAGCTACTGCAACCTCCACGTCTCTTCCAAGGGGCATTAAAACCGTCTTGTTAAGCTACTGCAACCTCCACCACTTTTCCCAGGGGCATTAAAACAATCTTGTTAAGCTACTGCGGCCTCCACCACTATTCCAAGGGGCATTGATATTGTCTTTTTATTCCACTGTGACCTCCACGTCTCTTCCAAGGGGCATTAAAACCGTCTTGTTAAGCTACTGTGACCTCCATGTCTCTTCCAAGGGGCACTAAAATCGTCTTGTTAAGCTACTGTGACCTCCACTTCTCTTCCAAGGGGCATTAAAACCGTCTTGTTAAACCACTCTGATCTCCACAGCTCTTCCAAGGGGCATTGAAATGTTGTTTTTAATTAACTCTAACCTCCACGACTCTTCCAATGGGCATTGCATTTCCTCCTTATTTTAGTCAGCTTTTGCTTTTCAATGCATAGGCGAACACTAAGGGAGTCCCACTCCCCAATAATGGGTAGAAGTTGAAGCTTTTAGTACGCTGTAATCCACGTCTGTTTCAAGGGGCATTGCAGTTCCTCATAATTTTTAGAAAGCCTTCCATTCACTGCTAAGGCCAACAGTGTACAGGAGACCGAGTTGCTGTAAATGGAAAAAACTGTTAAGTTAAGGCCCTCTGACCTCCATGTCACTTCCAAGGGGCATTGGAGTGCCTTGACATTTTTGGTATGCATTGCACTCACTGTATGCCCTATAACTTTTGGTACAGAAACATATCCTACAAGACATGTGTGGTTGACTGGCCTGATATTGATGTGAATGGTCCCTGTTCCTCCTGCTCTTTCTGCTTTTCCACCACCTCATCCATCATTCATCGCCTGAAGCTTTGTTTTAACGGGAGTCATAGAACTGGGATAGTAGCAGGAAAACAGCCAGCAATCCTTGGAGGAGGTAGGCTATGCGCCAAAACGCTGACCACCTCAGGCCTAGCCGCTACTACATACATGCGCTTGAATTCCAAGGAACAAAAAGCTAAGGAGATGGATGGCCTCATGATCATGAATAATTTACTCGTTGTGTAGGAGGCCGACCACTGCTGCTGTCTACCTTCTGAACTTTGTGTTGAAGCCTGATTGACCCAGGACCCGCAATCCTCTATGTCTGGAGGACGTGTTGCATCCCAGTGTCAAACTGTGCCCCGTCTTCCACAATATTAACCCAGTGTGAAGGCGTCAGTGAGATGAACCATTCCGGGCCACATTCACTTGTCCACGTGTTTGTGGTTAGGCTGTCCTTCAAATAGGGGCGGCTGGGGAACGTTTATGGACACCCGGCCGCCCCCAAGTGGCTGGGGACCGTGTGTGGGCACCCGTCCGCGGGGCGGCTGGGTACCGAGCATGGACACCCGGCCGCGGGGCGGCTGGGGACCGAGTATGGACACCCGGCTGCCCCCTGGCGGCTGGGGACCAAGCGTGGACACCCGGCCGCCGGGCGGCTGGGGACTGAGTATGGATACCAGGCCGCCGACGCAGCCATGACATGGTGGCCGGCGTCTGCCTCCACAAGCCCAAAAGGCCTCATTTCAAGTGCAAGCAAGCTAGTAGTATGGTATTGCAGCCTGGGGGTGGGTGGGTGGCAGGCTGCACACTTACGCTTGCATTCCAAGAAAACAAGGCAGATGCTAACTTCTAACATCATCATCATGCTCCTCACCTTGGCACTCTCAACTCCCCTGATGGAGAAGCCAGGGCACACCGGAGGAGTCTGGTTATCTGGTGGGCTTGGCCAATGCTGCCCTAAAGCAGGCCAGGCTAAGAAAAGTGTGGGGAACGTTACCGGGACAAATAGGAGCGGCTGGGGACCGAGTATGGACACCTGGCTGCCCCCTAGCGGCTGGGGACTGAGTGTGGATACCCAGCCGCGGGGCGGCTGGGGACCGAGTATGGACACCCGGCCGCCCCCTGGCGGCTGGGGACCGATTGTGGACACCCGGCCGCGGGGCGGCTGGGGACCGAGCATGGACACCTGGCCGCCCCCTGGCGGCTGGGGACCAAGCGTGGACACCCGGCCGCCGGGCGGCTGGGGACTGAGTATGGATACCAGGCCGCCGATGCAGCCATGACGTGGTGGCCAGATTCCACCTCCGCATGCCTAAAATGCCCAATTTCAAGTGCAAGCAAGCTATCAGTATGGTATTGCAGCCTGAGGGTGGGTGGGTGGCAGGCTGCACACTTACGCTTGCATTCCAAGAAAACAAAGCAGATGCTAACTTCTATCATCATCTTCATGCTCATCACCTTGGCACTCTCAACTCCCCTGATGGAGAAGCCAGGGCCCACCAGAGGAGTCTGGTTGTCTGGTGGGCTCGGCCAATGCTGCCCTAAAGCAGGCCAGGCTAAGAAAAGTGTGGGCAAGGTTTCCGGGACAAATAGGGGCGGCTGGGGATCGAGAATGGACACCCATACTCGGTGAGGTGCAATTGAACACTGCCCTGGGACAAGGACTTGCACGAGGATAGTTGCAAGTCTGCATCTTCTGATGCGGCAAGGATCACTTCTGATGGGCACACCTTTAAGCAGTTACCTGGGTGTCAGAGATACTTCCCGGGGTCTTCCCCATGCTGTTCCCATGTCTTTTCAGCACTGTATGCATGTGTCACACAGCACATGGCCAGATAAGGTTGTAAAATGTTAAAATGACATTTTCCGGTGAATGCATTTGTCAAGGTTGAAAGCAATACAAAAGTGCAAGAACGCATAAAAAATGCTACTTGTGAACATAGCTCAAGGTGTGGAAGAGTATTTTTGTTTTTGGTTATTTTTTTTACCTTATACACAAGTCTTTACCCTGGAAAGGATGTTCCTTAACATATTTCACAGGAAAGCACTTTCAGTTTCGTTTTTGAACGTTTTATTGTGAGCCCGTAAAAGTGGCTTAATTTAAAATGATTGGTGCCCTTTTCCATACCATTTTTCTTGCTCCTCTGTATACAACCCTAACCCTAGCATAACCCTAACCCTAGCACAACCCTAACCCTAGCACAACCCTAGCACTACCCTAACCCTAGCACAACCCTAACCCTAGCACAACCCTAACCCTAGCACAGCCCTAACTCTAATACAACCCTAACACAACCGTAACCCTAGAGTTTATTTTTTACTCCATTCCTTGTGCGGTATAAGTGATTAGTCAACTTTATTCTTTGGGTCTGTGCGATTAAAGCGATACCAGATTCATAACAGGTTTTTATGTTTGGCAGCTGTCACACACTAAAAGACGCTTTATTTTGCAAAGGTTAGTTTTTGCAATCATTTTTACATATTTCGGCCGACAGAGTCATGTAAGGGCTTCGTTTTTGCGGGACAAGTTGATGTTTTTATTGGTACCATTTTCAGGCACAAGACATTTCTTGATCCCTTTCTATTACGACTTTTTTATTTTTCAGCTGATGGAGCTGTATGGCAGCTTGTTTTTTGCGGGACAAGATGACGTTTTCAGTGTTACCATTTTTATTTACATTCGTCTTTTTGATCGCATTTTATTCCATTTTTTGTTTGACAGTAGAATTATAAAGCATCATTTTTTTAAAAAAATTTATTTTTACTGTGTTCACTAAAGAGGTTAACTAGTGGGACAGTTTTATAGGTCTGGTCATTCTGGACACGGTGATACCAAATATGTGCACTTTTATTGTTTTTTGGGCTTTTTTTCATAATATTTATTTATGGGTACGGTATATTTTTATTTTTTGGGGATTATTTTTCATTTTTTAAAAAATATTTTTACAATTTTTTATTTTCTCTTTCTGACTCTTTTTTGCACTTTTATACTTTGTCCCACTATGGGACTTTCATTTCTTGCAATCTGATCGCTTGCACAGCATAGAGATGCAGCAGCATCTCTGTGCTAGGCAGGCTGTCAGCCCTGCACAGCACAAGTGAATTTGATCGTGCACTGCGCATGGTCAAAGTAACTTCCTGAGGCCTGGTGACCCGGATGTCGTCATGATGGCATTGGGTCACCATGGCAAAGACCGGGACCCAGCAGACACAGGGCAGGACCCCGAAAACATGGTGAGAGGGACGCGCTTACCTCCCTTTGCTCCCAGAATGCTGCAATCGACTTTGATCACAGCATTTCGGGGGTTAATGTGCCAGGAGTGGTGCACATACAGTTGTCCTCAAAAGTTTACATACCACGCCAGAATTTTTCCTTTCTTGGCCTTGTTTCTGAGAATATGAATGATAACAACAAAACGTTTTCTCCACTCATGGTTACTGGTTGGGTGAAGCCATTTATTGTCAAACTATTGTTTTTTCTCTTTTTAAATCTTAATGACAACCAAAAACATCCAAATTACCCTGATCAAAAGTCCACATACCCTGTTGATTTTGGCCTTATAAAATGCTCAGAATTTGACACAAATGGGTTGCTTGTAATCAGTGTGTGTGCATAAAAGCTGAGTGAGTTTCTGGGATCCAGACAGACTCTGGCATCTTTCATCTAGCTACTGACGTTTCTGGATTGTGAGTAGTGTTGAGCCACCCCCGTAGTGTTCGAGTTTGGTTCGTCGAACACCCGTATGTTCGCCGAACTGTTCGTCGAACTGTTCGTCGAACACCTTCGAACACCGTTAAAACCAATGGCAGGCAAACAAAATCAAATAGAAACACATAGAAAACACATAGAAAACAATTCAAAGGTGTCCAAAAGCTGACAAACTGCTCAGAAGACACAACTAACACATGGAAAAGTGACAAGTACATATAGTCATGTGAAAAGAAAAGAGGTGGAGGAGAAAAAAGAGGGGGAGACACAGATATAGGCATGTCATGCCCTTCTAAAACCAAAAAAGTGCGAAGCCGACACGGCCAGTCCATTCCTGCCTGTGTGACCTCCGTGTCGCCGGGTTTGTGCCAGAGCTGCGGTGGACCCTGACGGCCAGCCCCCCTCTCTCAATACTGGTGCCTGTCCGCTGGTGGGTCGAGCGAGCCCCCCTGCGGTGGAGGCAGGTCTAATCTTTTTAATTTAAATTGTCTCTCTAATTTGAATGAGTACACTTTAAATCCTTTTACAAGGATCTATTGGAGGGCAAGTCTCATGCCAGCAGCTGCGGTAGCAGGAAGTGGAGGAGGTGTGGCCTGTGTTCCTAGCTTTGTGAGAGCTGTGTGGAGGAGCTCCTGGGAAGCTCCAACTAGGACTTTTTTCTAAGCCCGACCCTTGCCTCTTCGTTTTCCCAGGACCGAGGCAGGGGTGCCGCGCTCCGGCCCTCCCGGTCTGGGCCGGGTGGGGTCGTAGGACTGAATATGGATCCATCGGAGGACTCTGTGAGGAGGTCTGGGAGGCTGTCCCAGCGTAAAGCGGCTACGGTGAGCATGCCGGCATCGGCTAACAAGGTGACTGGCAAGCCCAAGGGAAGCAAGGGGAGTGCCCCATGGGCCGAGAGGGGCCCGGGCGAGTCAGCGGAGGCTTTCTCCCAGCGGGTGGTGGAGATGTTGAGGTGCCACGAAAAGGGGAAGGTGGCACTGGCGAAACTCCTGCTGGACTTGCGGCAGGCCAAGGCGCTATATAATGCAGCAGCCCAGAGGAAGCGCCCGGCGATCGCCACGCAAATCCAGAGGGTCAAGGATAGGATTGCTGAGGTGAAGCAGAGGCAGGCGGAAATAGAGAGGGCTGCGGGTCCCTTTCTGGAGAAATTCTCTAATGATCGGCGGTTCTCGGGCCAGGAGGGGTTAACCACGCAGCAAGGAAGGGGGGCGTATGAAGGGGGTCTGCCGGCCAGTGAAGGCACTCCCAGGACTATGCATGGCAGCCAGGAGCCTGGAAAGGAACGTTTGTCTGGAGCCCCGCCCCCTGTCCCACCCACCACAGCGCTGGGTGCTGCCCCAGGGGTTACTCCAGCCATGGAGGAGGAGAAGGTGGGGGGTGGAGGAAGTGGCGCGCTGTTAGTGAGAGCAGAGGATAGTGTGGGTGCGGGCACAAAGGCCGGGGGATCGCGGTCCGGGGCTCCGCCTCTTGCCCCGCCCACCTCAGCGCTCTGCGTGGCCACCATGAGAGACACACGTGGAACTGCAGAGCCCAGCGGCACCCGGTCTGCCGGCCCACCCCTAGCCCCGCCCACCTCAGCACTCGGCGTGGCCACCATGAGAGACACACGTGGAACTGCAGAGCCCAGCGGCACCCGGTCTGCCGGCCCGCCCCTAGCCCCGCCCACCTCGGCGCTCAGCACGGCCACCATGAGAGGCACACGTGGAACTACCGAGCCCAGCGGCCCCCAGTCTGCCAACCCGCCCCAAGCCCCGCCCACCTCGGCACTCGGCGTGGCCACCATGAGAGACACACGTGGAACTGCAGAGCCCAGCGGCACCCGGTCTGCCGGTCCGCCCCTAGCCCCGCCCACCTCGGCGCTCAGCGCGGCCACCATGAGAGGCACACGTGGAACTACTGAGCCCATCGGCCCCCAGTCTGCCAACCCGCCCCAAGCCCCGCCCACCTCGGCGCTCGACGCGGCCACCATGAGAGCCGCGAGTGGAACTGCAGAGCCCAGCAGTTCCCGGTCTGCTGGTCCGCCTCTAGTCCCGCCCACTGCAGCTCTCTGCACTGCCTCTGTACAGTCTGTGGGCGGAGGGAAGGAGGGAGGCAGGAGGGACATGAAAGAAAAAGCAGCAAGCAATGCTTATAGTACCACAAGGCTCAGCAAGCCTTGCGCCGGTGCCCCGCCCCTCGTCCTGCCCACCACAGCACCTGGAGTTGCCCAGAAGAAACCTGCGGCTGGGAGGGAGGCAGCAGGAAAAACAGCAGGGATCACTTCAGCGCGGGGTGCAAGGTGGAGAAGTGCGCAATGTGTGGAGGGGTGGGTCATCTGGCCGCAACCTGTAGGGACATTCGGTGTAACCTGTGTGGTGTCTTGGGACACCCGTTTAGTTGCTGTCCACGCTCCTATGCCAATGTTGGCCTGAATCCGGGAGGTGCTGGTAGGGAGGAGGCGAGGACCAGACCAGCCGGTGAAGGGACTAGCGGTGGCGTAGGAAGTAAGGGACCGGTGAGGAGCAGAACTCCCCCTGAGGCAGGAGGGAAAGAACAGCGTCCGAGGAGAGTGGTGGAGAGGGACCAGGGGATTATGTCAATGCCTCTGGTCCCTAGTTCGGGGGAGCTTGCAGCTGAGGTCCCGGACAGTGAGATAGACGAAGAGGTCAGGAGGATGGTCAGGGAGGATGGGGTCACCTCTCCCTTATCCTCATCCAGCGAAGGTGTGGATGAGGGGGGGAATGAAGAGTGGCAACAGCAAAAGAAGAGGGAGAAGAAAAGGGTGAGGAAGAAGGGTAACTCGAAGGAGAAGGCCACCCGGGGCCAGGTGCCAAAGGAAGGCTCTTCCTCCCTTCCTCCGGTGGAGCTCTCCAACCAGTTCCAGGCCCTAAGCGAGTCTCCCTTGTCTTCAGATGGGGGGGAGGAGGGGGGTCTGGTGCTGGGGGTTGCGGACAAGGATGTAGGGGCTAAAGGGGGCGCCAGGCCCTCAACATCGGGGTCGGGGAAACCGGGCCTCTGGTGGGGGGGGTCGACCCAGGGCCTCCTGACAAGGGCAAGGGTGCGCCTGAAACAGTTGTGCCCGTTAAAGTTGTGTCTGGAACAGCAGGTATGGATGTGTCGGTGTGCCTGAAACGTGCTATATCGTCCTCTGAGGGGGAAAATGGAGCACATGTAAAGGGTAAGGTGGGTGGGAAGAAGGTCGCTGTCCAACCTGATCACTCATGATGGAGGCACTTACCCCGTTGACGCTGGCGACCATTAATGTTGCCAGCATAAAGTCTGATGCGGCTAGGTTCACGGCCTTTCATTTTCTCGGCCAGCTTGATGCCGACATTTTGTTTTTGCAGGAGACCAGGTTGGTCGATCTCACGTCCCTTAAAAAAGCTAAGAGGGAGTGGGTACACGGGCCTTCCTATTGGTCTCTTGCGGCTGAGCCGTATAGCGGTGTGGCGGTCCTTTTCAAGACCGCAGATGTAGTATGCCGACGGGTTATTGAGTTGGAAATGGGGAGGTGCTTGATCTTGGATGTGTTCATAAGGGGACAAGAGCTTCGGCTCATAATCATCTATGGTCCCCAGACTAAGTGGGACCGCAAGTGTCTCTTTATGAGTATTAAACCCTTTTTGTTTTGTAGCCGACAGGTGGTCTTTGGAGGGGACTTCAACAATGTCTCGAGGCCACAAGACAGAGGAGGTTCCAGAGACCGGTTGGCCTACGACAGCGTCGCCTTGAATAGCATAGTTAGTGAGGCTCGCCTAGTGGATGTCCACATCCGGAACACCACGGGCCACGCAGGTTACACTTATTTCAGAGGTAGTCAGACTAGGTCTAGAATAGACAGGTTTTATTTGAAGGAGGAGGTAGAGGTTGAATTCTCCGACCACTGCCTGATTATGTTTTCTCTGAATGTTACAGAGACTCCTCGGATGGGAAGAGGTTTTTGGAACTGAATTCGTCACTCCTGAAGGAAGCAGCTGTAAGACAGTCCTTTGAGGATTTCTTTCAAAGTCAGGTACCGCTACTGGGCCTTCGTAACACTAAGTCAGAGTGGTGGGAGATCTTCTAACCTCAGAAGCCTGAACAGGGATCTCCTGTATCGGGGCCTGAGGAGAAAACTCGAGGAACTTGTCTCGACTGGGGGTGGCCGTGAGGACATCACCAGGGTGAAAGCCTTACTCAAGAGATGTCAGTATGATAGGCACACATCTTTGGTTTTTGAGAGGGACTTTGGGAAGTATCGCTCACCCGACCCCTACAGAAACTGCAAGATGTCAGTGAGTAGTAAGATAGTGGCGGGTCTGAGGGACAGTACAGGATCCCTGACCAGGTCCAGGTCAGGGATCTTGGAGGTCGTCAGATCCTTTTACTCACATTTCTTGGGGAGGAAGGAGCTGGATCGAGATGAGACGTCGGCATTCCTGGCTGAGGCCATTCCTGAATCAGGGGTAGACCCCTCGCTCGATGTCTTGGTGGATGAGATCAAAGAAGAGGAAGTTAGACTGGCGATTGACGGGCTCCAGCTCAAAAAATCACCAGGTCCGGACGGCTTAACGTCGGAGTTCTACAAGACCTTTAAGGACCTTTTGGTCCCCTTATTGACTCAGGTTTTTAATGAGTGTCTCTCCTCGGGCACTCTTCCGAGATCAATGAGGAGGTCAGCTTTGATCCTTCTTTCTAAGGGAAAGGATCCGTCGCACATTGAGAACTGGAGGCCCATAGCGCTTCTCAATGTGGACAGGAAGGTTTTGGCTAAAGTACTCTTTAACAGGTTGGTGAAGTTTGCGCCACGGCTCCTTTCGGAGTCCCAGCACTGCTGTGCTCCTGGCCGTAGCACTTTTAGTGCTGTTCTCGGTGTCCGGGAGGCTGTGGAACAGGGTAGGGCTGGCCTCTGAAAGGGGTATCTGCTGTCCTTGGATCAGGCCAAAGCCTTTGACGTCCTACCTAAACTCTTATACCTCTTCCAAGCCATTCCCGTGGTAATTCCCTCAAATTTTTGGAAAAGACTATGCAGTAGCTTTTGCCGATTTATCTGGGCAAGTGGGCATCCACGCATTCGGGGGGACGTTCTGATCAGACACAAACAAAAGGGGGGCCTTAGCCTTCCGGATTGTAGAAGGTATTTCATGGCAGCAGTACACGCTAGAATCCTGGACTTCTTCCATCATTCAGAGGGGAAATTGTGGGTCAAAATAGCTCAATCCATTTGTCCAAGCTCTTACCACTCTCCCATAGTGCGCCCATTTAATTGTCCCCTCTCTTGGCCTCATGTCATATAGTACTTATGCCACTGCTTTGACTTTGAGATCCCAAAAAAAAGCTTATCCTCAATCGACCCCCAGGGCCCCTTGCTCCCGATTTCAGATAATCCAGATTTCCCACCAGGACTATCTGCAAATAGATTTCTCAGATCAAATAAATCCCATCCGATATTATTTTCTCATGTGATCTCCAATACTTCGCTGCTCCCCCTCAATGACTTGTTACAGGGAAGAGCCTCTTCCCCGAAGGCTAATTTTGAAATATAGTCAGTTACAACACTTCTATTCAACTGTGAAGAAGTGCACACATCTTCATAGAGATCTCACAAACTTTGAAAAATTGAGCCTATCATTGTCACCCCCTACACACTCCATCTCCTTACTGTATAATCTCCTCATTGCCCAGGTAACTGACAATAGGCCAGGATTCTGCGGTGCATGGGAAAGGGAACTGGGGAAGTCCTTCTCTGACTCACAATGGGATAAATGTTTCTTCCAAACACATAAAACCTCAATAGGGTCCAAAGCTCAGGAAACCTCCTTCAAAATTATCTCTAGATGGTACCGGGTACCAGCAGTCCTTCATAGATGGTATCCAGTGGTCTCAGATAGATGTTGGAGATGTGGGGAGGGGGAGGGGACAATGTCACACATATGGTGGGCATGCCCTATAATAAATGCATTTTGGGCAAAGGTGGTTCCCATGATTGAAATAACTGGTTTGACTATCCCTAATACGCCAGAAGCCCTCCTTTTATCAATGTTACCAATAAGTAAACGTAGTTATAAAAGGTCATCAATAGGCTACCTAATACAGGCGGCTAAGAATGTCATTCCACGACACTGGAAAAGCAGAGACCCACCCACTGTGGAGGAATGGTTTGCGGAGATCTCCCTCCTTAATAGGATGGAGCATCTGATTGCCATCGCACAGGCTGATGTTGATAGATACTGTGTGATTTGGAGGAATTGGATTGATTTGCAAAACTCTGACGCCTACCATCTAGCCCCCAACTAAAGTTATCCGTGATGTCGGCACAACAATGATCATAATCGCACTCTATTGATTGGTGGTCTGCCATGGTCCGCTCCCTCTCTCTCTATCTTTCATATGGAAAAATACATGCTTGATCTGGATATTGATGGAAAACCCTCCCTGTACCCCCCAATGTACTGTCGTTATGCATAGATTTATAGTTATACTACCCCTTTTACTATGTATATTGTATTTTCTTTTTCAACACAAAAATAAAAAAAAACTTGAATTTGAAAAAAAAAATTGTAATTAGATCTACAGGCGGTGGCTACTCCGCTGACTAGCAGACACTGAAGCTTTGGAGCAGACCTCTGATTCCCAGGCTATAGTATGTGTAAATAGCTCTTCAGACTCAACCATCTGTGTTACCCCAAGCCATAGTGTATGTAGTTTCTTACGGTTAAAATGGGGGGGGAGACCCGACCCACCAGGAATTGACGATGGCAACGTCATGTAAAACACAGCAAGGGGACTCCAAAAAGAGTCTCCATTTTTTCCCAAAATTGTGGCACAGACACCACTTAAGTGGCATCAATTGTCCCAGAGTTGCTTAAAATGGTTGGTGAGGTGATTTTCCAAAATCCTCAAGCTTTTAGTCTCCCCAGAATGACACAGGTGGGGCAGATGGTGGTTGTCCCGGCCCGCTAGGTCGCATTGTAGCACAGTGAGCTTCGCACTGCAACTTATGCTTCATATCCGTGTGACGGTTCATGCATGAAGTACTATGGTTTTTTTGGCCTCTACTTAGCTTTTGGTGACAAATGTTACAGATAACACGAGTTGGGTCATCCTTATCGATCTGAAAAAATGCACAGGCTATGCAAGGTTTAGAGCCCATGCGACTCTGCTGCTAGCAATACTATCAAATGATTGGCTGGGTTAGATGCAGAGCGTCTGGGTTTGGTTGGGGGTCCCCACAGTCTGCCTAGGCTAGATGGAGTTAAAAATTATTATTAGATACACAGGCGGTGCAGCTTGCTTCGCAGCTGGGCTAATAGTATTGGTAGACTCTATACTAAATAAGGAAGGATTCACTGACTGTGGTGGCCCCTCCGTGGGCCGTGGTGATTGGTGGAGATTTGGTGGATGATTATAGGAGAAAGCTCCTTAATAAAGAAAGTTGGTGGATTTATACTTTAAATACACGTGTACCAGCGGGTTTAAACATCAGACATGATTTGATGTATCATTATGAATGATCATTTTTAGATTATTAATATATACTGTATATGTTCCTTTTTTCTTCTTTTCTTTTTCTTTTGGATTATTTACATTTATATGCATTGTTTCTATGCTATACGATTTTAACATGGTATGTGTGTTTAAATTTCTGATTAACTCAGCCTTGAACAGGTGCATAGCAGGACATGACATATAAATACCACTTCCTTGCTGTTTTTTTGTTATGCAATGATTAAGAACCTTTAGTTCGAAACGCGTTTGCTGTTCTTCTCCAAGGTGGACTTTTAAAATATTTTTTGTGTGACCCAATAAAAAGTGGATTTTAGAAGATTTGTTCAGCTGGATCTTCCTGGTTCCTCATGTTTGTCTGGTAGCACTCCTGGCTCCGTGCTGTTGATCTTCTAGGTGGGTGAGCTGATTTTTTCCTTTCTTTTACTGCCATGTGGCGATTGGTCATCCACTTTCGCTGCCCCTTACTCAAAGAATCTCCCGTCGGTTTGGAGTCCCATTATGCCCAACCAAAAACATAGGCCCCACAACTAAAAAAAATCTTTCTTAGGCATCGAAATTGACACCACAGCAAGGTTGTTCTGCCTCCCATGGGAAAAAATACCAAAACATTACACCTGATCTAGGTTTTTTTGCACAGTATGGAAAGTAACACTACAACATATGCAAGTATTACTAGGTCTCCTCGTGTTTGCGAGCCGGGTGATGCCAATCGGAAGGGTTTTTTCTCTTCATTTATCGCCCGCAACTAAAGGGGCATCTAAACCGAGTCATACTATCAGAATCAGCAGGCAGCTACGGGCGGACTTAGAGGTGTGGAAAACCTTCTTATAATCATTCAACGGTCACACGTTATTTATGTCAGCAGAACAGTCCAACATTCAACTAAGATTATTCACCGGGGCGGCAGAATCAGGCGGATATGCAGCGATACTAAATAACCAATGGTGCACAAGCTTATGGCCTCCGTATTGGGCAGAACAAGTGCTGACAAAACACAGACAGTACTGGAACTGTTTCCAATAGTGGTAGCATTAGAAATATGGGGCGCGTGCCTGGCTAACAAAAATATACTCTTCATAACAAAAAACACCAGCCTAGCGCACTTCATTAATAATATGGCATCATCGTCTCTCCCAGTGCTAGGCCTAAGACGCCGGCTAGCATTCCTGTGCCTAAAACACAATGTATGGGTCCGCGCTAGCCACGATGCTGAGGGGTCTAATGCTGCTGCTAACGCTTTATCACAATTCAATTGGCAGATTTTTACAGAGCTCCTCCCCAACGCCCACCCATCGGGCAACAGTTGCCCAGCCTCCCTATGGGATCTAGTGGAGAATAGTTGATGCCATTAATCAGAGCGTCAGTTGCCCCGTCGATGTGGCAAGCATACGTTAAGGTATGGGAACAGTGGACACGACTAGTAGCAGGCAGACGGGTTGACCAATGTGAACAAGCCAGATTACAAGTCACCATAGAATTTCTCCACCAGCTAATGATGAGGGGCATATCAGGGGCGTCAGCGCAGCGGTGGCTGACCGGAGTAGCATTTCACTTCCAACTACTGAATTGGGGAGATGTGACAAAGAGATTCATCATCAGACAATTCATAAAAGGGTGGAAAAGGGGTCAGCCAAGTCAGGAGTGTAGACGTCCCGTCCCGTGTCACTAAAACTGATTTCTCACATCATATCCCTAACACCATTAACATGATACTCACAATTCGAAGCAACACTACTGTCTATTGCATTTGCGATCGCCTTCTTCGGGGCGCTATGCATAAGCGAATTAGTCCCTCAATCCAAAACTACCACCAGTGGAGGCTTATTACACCAGGACGTAGTCATAGCCAATAATGCAATACGTCTACGCATACGCAAATCGAAAACGGTTCCAGCGGGCAGGGGCACTTGGGTACTTCTACAACCTACAAATGGTACGCTGAGTCGGGTAACAATAGTAAAAACATATATAACCATCAGATCACAAAGTAATTTCTTCCTATCACACATTGATGGAACGCCATTATCAAGATACCAGTTCCAAGCTATATTTAATAAATGCATAACTTCGGCAGGGAACCACCCCAAAGATTATGGGACACACTCATTCCGCATAGGCGCGGCCACGGAAGCAGCAAGAGCAGGACTGTCACAAACGGAAGTTCAGAGGATAGGGAGATGGCGATCCATGTGTTTGGCGAGATACATAAGACCGGACTTGTTATCCTAACGTGGTTTGTTTCTTTTACAGGTGACGCTAAGCCAACAGTGTGAGTGATAGGCCACTCGTATATATATTGGGCAGAAAAAAGGGCGAAAGTCCACCCAGGCGGGAGGAAATTAGAGTTTCATAACACATATTTCAACTGGAGAGGTATTAGAGGCCTGCTATGGCCACAGGTACTAATGGAGGTAATCAAGGTAGGGAGAGAGGCAAGAGGTCCGGTCATCTTAGTTATTCAGGCCGGGGGAAATGACCTAGGTCATCACAAGAGAGCATAACTAATGGCAATATTGAAACTAGACACTGAGCGCTTCAGAGAATTTTTCACAAAACTAACTATAGTATGGTCAGAGATTGTGCCGATAGCGGTATGGCAAGGTGCACGAGACATCACGGCCATCGAACGGACAAGACGGGTAATAAATATTCGGATGGCAAAATTTAGAAGAGACAGAGGCGGTGTAGTGATACAACACAGACAACTGGAAGGAGATAAAGCAGGCCTCATACGGCCCGACGGTGTTCACTTAATGGATATTGGACTGGACATATTCCTGTCAGGACTCCAGGACGGAGTGGAACAAGCGTTAAGAGTGATGGATGGGGGTCAGAGTCCTGCATACGAGTACGCAGGATCCTCCGTGGCCTGGAAATAGAAAGGACATGTTGGGGAGTTACACTTGTTGGCCAACTTGCCGGTGTGGAGACCCAGGGCATGCTGCAACAAGCTGAATTATTTTAGAAATAAAATGCCTTTCTAATGGAATGAGTATAAAGAGTTAATAAAGCTGTGACCGATCCTCACCCATCCAGTTGTAAGAGTTACATTATTGTTTTGTCAAGGAAAGGGGGGCGGTAGGGGGGCTGAGCGTCTGGGTTTGGTTGGGAGTCCCCACAGTCTGCCTAGGCTAGATGCATTTAAAAATTCTTATTAGATACACAGGCGGTGCAGCTAGCTTTGCAGCTGGGCTACTACGCCCAAAGTATTGCCTAGGCTAGATGCAGTTAAAAATTCTGCGCTGGCTAGCAGACACTGAAGATTTGGAGCAGACCTCTGAGTAAACAGCTCTTCAGACTCAACCATCTGTGTTACCCCAAGCCATAGTGAATGTAGTTTCTTACAGTTAAAAGGGGGGGGGGCGACCCAACCCACCTGGAATTGACGATGCCAACGTCACGTAAAACACAGCAAGGGGACTCCAAAAAGAGTCTCCATTTTTTCCAAAACTTGTGGCACAGACACCACTTAAGTGGCATCAATTGCCCCAGAGTTGCTTAAAACGGTTGTTGAGGTGATTTTACCAAATCCTCAAGCTTTTAGTCTCCCCAGGATGACACAGGGGTAGAAAAGTCCTTGCGGATCCATGATTTGTTCATCTTTATGAACGTGAGTCTTTCTACATTCTCAGTGGACAGCCGCGTGCGCTTATCTGTCAGCACACCACCAGCAGCGCTGAACACACGTTCAGAGAGAACGCTGGCTGCAGGGCATGACAAGATCTCCAAGGCGTGAGTGGCAAGCTCCGGACATTTTTCCAGATTGGAAGCCCAAAATGAGCAAGGGTCCAGTGACACAGTCATAGCTTCGATGTTCACTTGGAGATACTCCTGTACCTTCCTCTCTAGGCGTTGACTATGTGTCAGACTTCTTGTCTCCTGTGGCCTTGCAAAGGATGGTCTAAAAAAGTGGTGAAACGATTCCACAAAATTGCTGTTACCAGCAGATACTGTGTTACTGTTACGGTTTGAGTGATGAAGACTCGACAGTCCCATGGTTTGCAAGTTAGAACTGTGAGATTCACTACGTGCACCACTGGTCTTTTGTGGAAAAGCACATGTAAGATTATGCAACAGCCTCTGCTGATACTCCTGCATCTGCATAGGTGAATCCCTTTCTATGGCAGGAATTATTTCGGCAAATTTACTTTTGTACCGGGGATCTAAGAGTGTGGCAACCCAGTAGTCGGGATTACTTCGAATTATGCCAATCTGAGGGTCATGTTGCAGGTAGTGCAGCAAGAAGGCACTCATGTGTCTTGCGCATCCAGGAGGACCAAGCCCTTGTTGTGTTGGTAGCGAGGTAAAAATCATGCTTCCTTCCTCTGCCCTCTCCCCCCCAACCTCGCACAACAGAAATGTGATCAAGGTCTCCCTCATCTGATGAGTCTTCCATCAGTTCGTCCTCCACTTCTTCCTGGGCTCCTGCACCTTCCTCACTAGTTTGGCTGCTACCATGCGCCCTGGTTAAACCATCTCCCCCACCCTCCCATGCCTGCCGCTTTGGTTCTGCCGACCGTCTGGACCTTGGAGATGTTATCCCTTCCGCATACGACTCCTCCTCTACTTCCTCCACCTCCTCTTGTCCCACCACCTGACTCTGAATTCTGTTTAACGTGTGCTCCAGCATGTAAATCACCAGGATAGTCATGCTGATAATGGCATCGTCGTCAGAACTAAACATCTTCGTCGCCATTTCAAAACTGTGCAGAAGGGTGTGTGGCGCCCCTGAGGGTTCAGTCGCCACAGAGGTACTGCATCTCACCCAGAGGTGTGGTATCTCACCCTCAGGTAAGGAAGGAGTATGGCTCGGGACCCTAACACCTGCATCCAACACATACCCGCAGTGGGGGTAGGGCAAGATTGCTCCTAAGGGAGAGCACAGTCCCAGGTCCCTAGCTGGTGGGAGGGTCCTATGTAGTTGGGTGGGTGGAGAAAGCAGCTTAGGAAAGCACATGACAGGGAGAGTATAAATAGGAAGCCATCTTAGAAAGAGCAAGCCAGTCAGAGGAGAAGTGACAGGAGCAGAGGCTCTGGATGAGCTCTGCTCCGGAGGCGGGCCTAGCCTGGGAGGCCCAGGACTGTAGGAGAGAAGAGAGCAGTGGGAGCAGGAAGGCTCCAGGAACCGAAGGGACCCTAGGGGTACGGGCCGTGCAGGAGGCCACCCGTACGCCCGCTGCTACCAGAAGGTAGAGGGGTCAGGCCAGATAAGGGGAACCGGTCCCTCAACTAGCGGAGAAACAGCAAGGCTCAACTAGAAACCAGAGGCTGCAGAATTTCATGTACTGCAAGCCTAAGTCCACACCAGTCTCACTAAGAAGGTAGCCACATAGGACCCAGGGGACGAAACACACGTCGCACGCCAAGGCCCGAGGATACCGGATAGAAGTGTCACTGGGTGTGAGGTGCAGGGAGAAGGCCAGAGAAAGGACACACAGAAGGGGGTCCTGCTAAGTACTCCGGAGCTATCTGGGGGTGGACTGGGCCCCTCACTGAGTACGCACAGCACGACGGGGGAGATTGCTCTGGTACCTGTAATCTGGACTGCAACAACTGTGAGTAAAGATCTTGGGACTGCATCACATGGACTCTGTGTTCATTACTGACTCCCTGCAATACAACCACCATCACCCACCCACACTGCCCTGAAGCTACACTCTTCCTGTGGGGAGTAATAATACCATTGTTGCAAAACCACCAGCTTCAGAGGACTGTTCCGCAACGGCGGCCCCTTTGGCCGCACTCCACAGGTGGCGTAGTCGGACATTATAAAACCCATATATACAAATTACCCTTGGATTGACCGCCCTGGGTCATGGACCGGGTCGCTGCCACAGTCACTACAACACCCAGCGTCTACCGGCCCGGCTCCGGGTACCCCACGGCCCAGGGGGCGCATCAACTTCATAGGTCCCTGATCTGAGACCACTCCTGCAGCGTGATTTGCCCCACCTCTGGATCTCGTTGGCCCAGGCTATACGTCAGAACGTATTGCACCAGGGCTTGTCGGTGCTGCCACAGTCGCTGCAACATGTGCAGAGTTGAATTCCACCGTGTCGGCACATCACATTTCAGCCAGTGGACTGGCAGGCCCAACGACTTCTGTAGAGATGTAAGTCGCTGAGCTGCGGGATGCGAACGGCGGAAGTGAGCACACAGCGACCGTGCCCTCTGCAGAAGGCCATCTAGTCAGGGATAGTGGGCTAAAAATTGCTGGACAACCAGGTTCAACACGTGAGCCATACAAGGCACGTGTGTGACCTTGCCCCGGCGAAGGGCCGCACCCAGGTTTGCAGCATTGTCGCACACGGCCTTCCCTGGTTGCAGGTCCAGTGGAGACAACCAATCATGAAACTGGGTCTCCAGACGTGACCAGAACTTCTCAGCTGTGTGACTCACATATCCCAGACATTTCAAAGTAAACACAGCCTGATGCCATTGAGCCCTGCTGCCAGCATAGTAAGGAGGTGTGCAGGATTCCTTCTGCGCAGTTAGAAAGCGGGTGGCATTACCAGACAGGCTTTGGGTTCAGGTGGAGGACCGAGAGGAGGTTGAGGAGGCAGAAGCAGTGGAGGAACTTCAAGATAAAGAGGATTGACGCACAACTCGTGGGGATGGCAAGACTTGGACAGCAGCCCCTTGTCCTGCTGTCACCATAGTTACCCAGTGCCCAGTCAGCGACATGTAACGCCCTTGTCCATGCCTACTCGCCCAAGTGTCTGTGGTGAAATGCACCCTGTCACACACAGAGTTTCTCAAAGAAGCGGTGATGTTGTGTGCTACATTCTGGTGGAGCGCAGGCACACCATCTTTGAGAAGTAGTGCCGACTGGGCATCTGGTACTGGGGCACTGCGACGGACATAAGGTCTCGAAAATCCTCTGTGTCCACCAGGCGGAAAGGCAGCATTTCTGTAGCCAACAGCTTGCAGATGGTGAAATTCAACCTCTTAGCTTTGTCATGGCTAGGAGGAAATGGTCTTTTACTTGTCCACATCTGAGGGACCGAGGGCTGGCTGTTGTGCTTAGACGGGGTTGAGTAGGGTGTCCCCGGCAAACTTGCCGGTCTGTGAGGAAGATGCAGGTGGAAAAGTTAGGTTGCCTTGATCCAAAGGTGGTGCTCTCGATGTCGGAGAGCGCTCAACACCAGCTGGTGTTTCCACTTCCAAATGAAATGATGACCTGCCAATCACACTGGCTGTTGGGGGTAAAGAGGTGGCAGGTCTGCGTCCAAAAACATGTGTGACTGCTGTCCCCCCAGTCACAGAGGATGAAGAGGCCGCGGATGCACAAGATGGGGCAGACGGTGGTTGGCCCGGCCCGCTAGGCCGCATTGTAGCACAGTGAGCTTCCCACTGCAACTTATGCTTCATATCCATGTGACGGTTCATGCATGAAGTACTCAAACTATGGATTTTTTGGCCTCTACTTAGCTTTTGGTGACAAATATTACAGATAACACGAGTTGGATCATCCTTATCGATCTGAAAAAATGCCCAGGCTATGCAAGGCTTAGAGCCCATGCGACCTGAAGAGCCACTACGACTTGTGGTCAGAGGCAGAGTTGTGGTTGAGGATGCAGTTGTTGACGTGCTTCCAGTACTCCGTCTCTGTCCAGGAAGGCGCAACCTAACCTCGTCGTCAATAGCATCTGTGACGCCCAGCTGCGCTTGGTATCACAGATCCTAGAAGAGTGCATTGATGGAACCCTCCACAAGAGGCCCCCATAAACATTCACACATCTCCACCTTCCACCTCAGACTATCAGAGGGAGGGAGTTCCTCTGAAGAGTTCCTGCAGTAGAGAAGCCTAAGAGAGGTCAGTCTGCAGTGGAGCTCAGTCTAGTCTAGAGAACTCAGTTAATAGTTCAGCAGTGGAGCACGAGGCTCCTGTTAGCTAGATTCAGGGAGCCCAGTTAGAGCTTAAGGTGTGCCGGCGCCATAAGATCGGTGAAGCGCGGCAAGCTGCCGTTAGTGTGTATAGCCTAGTGAAGGCCCGAGTAGGCCGAAGGCGAGTGGAGAGTTAGTACATAGGTGGCAGAGGAGCTTAACCAGCTCACCCCGAAGCATTTACCGGACACCGGATCCGAGCTAACTGGGATCTCTATGACCCAGTAAGGCATAACCGGAATCCCTGGAGAACTACAAGTCCCAGGATCACTAAGGTGCTGATACGTAACAGAGCCAGGAGACGCTTAGGCCCCGCATACTGGGAGCGTGAACTCCAAGACAAGGCCCTACCACAAGGTCAGCCAGCGCAGAACAGAGACAAAGTTAGGCCTAGCTCCAGGCAGGTCAGAAACTTACTACGCAGAGGCAAGAAACAGGAGGCCCTACACCCGCTCATTGGGGAGGATCCTGATATGCACCCTTCACCCTACAGTGCTCCGGGATGTGCCTGAGTTTCCACCAGTAAAAGGTACTGAAGTGACTACCGTGTCCATTCACGTTCTTGCTCTGACCCAGCTGGGTCTCGCCTGTACTGCATTCCCCCTGCATACGCTTTTCTGAGGCCTAGCTCCACCTGTGGGGAGCTATACCATCGAGCTGCCTTATCACTGGCCTCAGTGGACTGCTGCAGCGCTGGTGCTTCTCACCAGATACAACAGGTGGCGTCACAAACTCTTATAAAATTTACAATTATCCACCCTTTTAAAGAGTGACCCCAGGGTACGGGCCCGGGAGCCGACCACCACGGCATCCCAAAGGCCAGGCAAAGGCCCGGGTACCGAGTCATCCCCATCCCCTGGGCTAGTCACATCCTCCTCCACCTCCTCTGCTGACCTCATCGACTGGCTGACTGTGGGATCTCCAACCTCGTCATCATCACCCTGTGTGTTATCACACCCGTCGTCCTCAGAGCCAACCTCTTCCTGCCCTGACCGAAAAATCAAGTTGTCGCTCCAATCAGGTATTTGAGTCTCATCATCGTCTTCATCATTGTCTCCACCAACAGTAGTTACAGTTTGGGAACTAGGGTCTACATTATGCTCAGAACCTTCTTCATCTGGTCCTGGATCCGACTCATAAAGATTCTGGGCATCAGTGCAGATCATTTCCTTGTCTAGATTAACAGAAGCTCTGGAGCAGACCTCCATTTCCCAGGCTATAGTATGAGTAAACAGCTGTGCAGACTCAACCATCTGTGTTACCCCATACTCAGACGGGCAGCTAGAGACTTGGGAGATGTGAGGAAGCAAGTGCGATTGGGGTGACACCTCTGAGGACTGGAGTATTTGCGATGTTGAAGTTGAGGTGGAGGAGAGTCCACTTGAAGGAGCACTTGATATCCGTTGAAGCACCTGCTGTTTTTGTGCCTCATCTGGAATTTGTAGCGATGGGCGTGTCCGTAAGAAAGGGATCGTATCACATTGTCCACGAAAAGAAGTAGACATCTTAGTTTGGCTGGAAGATGGTCTTTCTTCTGCAGATGTTACTCCCCCCGCTGCGGGGGGGCTCGACCCAAGAGCGGACAGGCACCAGTATTGGGAGAGGGGGGCTGGCCGTCAGGGTCCACCGCGGCTCTGGCACAAACCCGGCGACACGGAGGTCGCACGGGCAGGAACGGACTGGCTGTGTCGGCTTCACACTCCAGCGTAGTCCCTCTGCCCGCTCGCGCCCGTAACCTCAAAGGGATGCGCAAGCGGCTTTTCTTCCCAGGGCTGTTCCCTGCCCAGCAGGATCGTGGGGGAGCTCAGGTCGGCCTTCCACTGTACTCCCTTACCTCCCTCGCCCTCTTTCCTTCTTCCGTTCTCCATCTAACCCCTCAGCTCTGTGGTGTCCGCTCTCCCTCCAGCTCTCTCCTTCTCACAGGTGGACTACCGCGTGTATTCACAGTGTGGCGAATCTTTTGGGCCCAGGCATAAGAAGTTGTCGAGGTAATGGATAATATGTGCCCCCTTAGAAACGTCCATTACAACCCATTCGAGGAAGCAACTAAACACCTCAAATAGTGAGCAGGATCTGGAGCACCCCATGGGCAAACAGCGATCTATATAGTATGCTCCTTCCCAGAAGCAGCCCAATAGGTGGACACTATTCGGAGGCACAGGTAGTAAGTAACCGGAACGCAGCATCAATGTCTGTTTTGGCCATTAGGGTGACCCTTCCCAACTTCTTGATCTGCCTGATTGCCTTGTCAAAGGATGTACAGTATATACTACTGTACTTGGTTCCGCGTCGATGTTGTCGTTTACGGACCTGCCCCTTGGATATGACAAAGGGTGGATTAGTCCGAATGTATTGGGTTTAGTTTTTGGCACAACTCACAACGGGGATACCACTACGTCTTGTAAGGAAAGTGTTCTGAATGGAACCGCCATTCTACCTAAAGATATTTCTTTTTTTAATTTTCTTGTCACGACGTCTGGGTGTTGGTAGGCTGATTTTAGATTTTTACTCCAGCCTTTCTTGATTTTAGAAGGGCATGACATGCCTATATCTGTGTCTCCCCCTCCTTTTACTCCTCCACCTCTTTTCTTTTCGCATGACTATATGTACTTGTCACTTTTCCATGTGTTAGTTGTGTCTTCTGAGCAGTTTGTCAGCTTTTGGACACCTTTGAAGTGTTTTCTATGTGTTTTTGTTTGCCTGCCATTGGTTTTAATGGTGTTCGACGGTGTTTGACGAACAGTTCGGCGAACAGTTCAGCGAACACACGGGTGTTCGACGAACCGAACCGAACTCGAACACTACGGGGGTGGCTCAACACTAGTAGTCACCAGAAATGGTTTTCACTTCACAGGGGTGCCCTGTCAGGTTTAATAAGTGGGATTTCTTGCCTTATAAATGGGGTTGGGACCATCAGTTGTGTTGTGCAGAAGTCAGGTGGATACACAGCTGATATTCCTACTGAATAGACTGCTAGAATTTGTATTATGGCAAGAAAAAAGCAGCTAAGTAAAGAAAAACGAGTGGCCATCATTACTTTAAGAAATGAAGGTCAGTCAGTCCGAAAAATTGGGCAAACTTTGAATGTGTCTCCAAGTGCAGTTGCAAAAACGATCAAGCGCTACAAAGAAACTGGCTCACATGAGTACCGCCCCAGGAAAGGAAGACCAAGAGTCACCTCTGCTTCTGAGGATAAGTTTATCCGAGTCACCAGCCTCAGAAATCGCAGGTTAATAGCAGCTCAGATTAGAGACCAGGTCAATGCCACACAGAGTTCTAGCAGCAGACACATCTCTACAACAACTGTTAAGAGGAGACTTTGTGCAGCAGGCCTGCATGGTAAAATAGCTTCTAGGAAACCACTGCTAAGGACAGGCAATAAGCAGAAGAGACTTGTTTGGGCTAAAGAACACAAGGAATGGACATTAGACCAGTGGAAATCTGTGTTTTGGTGTGATGAGTCCAAATTTGAGATCTTTGGTTCCAACCACCATGTCTTTGTGCGACGTAGAAAAGGTGAACGGATGGATTCTACATGCCTGGTTCCCACCGTGAAGCATGGAGGAGGAGGTGTGATGGTGTGGAGGTGCTTTGCTGGTGACACTGCTGGGGATTTATTCAAAATTGAAGGCATACTGAACCAGCATGGCTACCACAGCATCTTGCAGCGGCATGCTATTCCATCCGGCTTGCGTTTAGTTGGACCATCATTTATTTTTCAACAGGACAATGACCCCAAACACGCCTCCAGGCTGTGTAAGGGCTATTTGACCAAGAAGGATAGTGATGGGATGCTATGCCAGATGACCTGGCCTCCACAGTCACCAGACCTGAACCCAATTGAGATTGTTTGAGGTGAGCTGGACCGCAGAGTGAAGGCAAAAGGGCCAACAAGTGCTAAGCATCTCTGGGAACTCCTTCAAGATTGTTGTAAGACCATTTCCGGTGTCTACCTCTTGAAGCTCATCAAGAGAATGCCAAAAGTGTGCAAAGCAGTCATCAAAGCAAAAGGTGGCTACTTTGAAGAACCTAGAATATAAGACATATTTTCAGTTGTTTCATACTTTTTTGTTAAGTATATAATTCCACATGTGTTAATTCATAGTTTTGATACCTTCAGTGTGAATGTACAATTTTCAAAGTCATGAAAATACAGAAAAATCTTTAAATGAGAAGGTGTGTCCAAACTTTTGGTCTGTATTGTAAATATATTTATATATGTTTATTATATCTGTAACTTGATTGCCATAAAAGTAGTGTGAACCAAACACATTTCCTGCACAGGAGCCAAAGCTGTCAGTGTCCGCTCTTACGGTATGCAGGAGACTTTGTGGGGCCTCATACTGTAAACAGGGGGGTGTGAGAGTGCTCATATTGTATATAGAGAGGCTATGTGGGGGCTCATACTATATATAGAGGGGCTATGTGAGGGCTGATACTGTTTACAGGAGGCTATGTAAGGCTATATTGTATATAGGAGGCTATGTAGTGGCTCATAATGTATATAGAGAGGCTATGTGGGGGCTCATACTTTATATAGGGGACTGTATGTGGGCTCAAATGGCATATAGGGGGCTGTTTGCAGACTCATATGGTATGTAGGAGGATGTTAGTGACGCGCCCAGGGGATGGGGGCGACTTGGCGCCCAGGCCTTGTTGACGGTACTGGGGGATGCCGCAGTGGCCAGCTCCCGGGGCCGTACCCTGGGGTCACTTTTAAAAAGCAAGGAATGGGGAAAGTTTGTGACGCCACCCGTGGTGTCTGGTGAGGATCACCAGCGCTGCTACAGTCCTCTGAGACCAGTGATCAGGCAGCTTAGATGGTGCGGCTCCCCACTGGTGGAGCAGGGCCTCAGGGCAGTGTAGGAGAGGGGATGCAGGACAGAGGGGACCCAGCCGGGTCAGCAGAAGAATAGGCACACTCACAACAGTTCACTTCAGTACCTTTACTGGTGGTGTTTCAGGCACGATCCAGGACACTGTAGGGTGAAGGGTGCATTTCAGGACTCTCCCCAGTGAGCGGGTGTGGGGCCTCTGTGTTCCTTTCCTCTCCTTAGTAAGTTTATGACCTGCCTGAATCTAGGCCTAACTTGTTCTCCGTCTTGCTCCTGCTGATCCTGTGGTAGGGTCTTCTGTTGGAGTATGCACTCCCTGGTTTCTGGGGTTTCAGTGGCTCCTGACCCTAGTATAACAGTCAGTGTTTGGTATTCCTGGGACATGTAGTTTGCCAGGGTTTCCGGTTGTCTCTGCTAGATATAAGGAATCCTTGCAGACGCGGATCCGGTGTCCGGTATATGGTTTTGGGGTGAGTGGGTAACGCTCCGCTGCAACCTATGTAGCTCGCTACTCCACTTGCCTTCGGCCGCTCGGGGCCCTCACTAGGCTTCACACTGGCAGTAGGCCTCGCTACTCTTCACCGCTCTTATGGAGTCGGCAAGCCGTTGGCTCACTAACCTGAGCTTCAATCTAGGCTTTTCTTCACAAGAGGAACTGGACTGAGAACTCTGTCCTTCTCTGGCTCTGAGCAGGGACTCTGTTCTCTAGACTGAGCTCGACTCTGTATTCAGACCTGTACTTGCTGAACTCTCCAGAGGAACTGCCTGCCTAACTCCACCTTCCCTATTTATATCCCTATCTGGGCTCCCTCTGGTGGTCTGAGGTGGAAGGTGGAGGTGTGTGTATGCTGTGAGGGCATCTTGTGGAGGAATCCGTTCATGCACCCCTCTCGGATCTGTGGCACTAATGCGCAGCAGGGGCGCCACATTAGCATACTTAATTATGCTGAATATTACTTGATACAATTATTTTAAATTAATACTAAATGTAATTAATATGTTAATATCAATATTGTTCAGAATTATTTTCAGCCAGTTTGTTCAGCCCTCCACAACAGTCCCGGTCACTCATGTGGCCCCTCGGGAAAATTTATTACCCATCCCAGGTTTAGATCAAAGCATATTCATTTGTTTGAATGGCCCAGTCAAAGTCCAGACCTAAAACTCATTGAGAATCTGTGGCAAGACTTGGAAGTTGCCGTTCAACAACGTCTCCATCCAATCTCACTGAGCGAGAGCGAGTGTTCATAGAAGAAGGGGCAAAAATGTCACTTCCAGATGTGGAAAGCTGCAGCGAAAGGTGGTCCTACAAAGTATTAACTCGGGTGGGGCTGAAAACACATGTATTTCATGTCTGAAATTTTCAGCTTTATATTTTCAAAATTGAATATTCAAATGGCATGATTTTTTTACATTTTTAATATTAGATCCTAAAAAAGAGAATATTTTAATTTCATTGGCTTCTTAAACTTCCACAATGAGTATTATCAATACAGTATTCCTGCGGTGCCACATATACATGAGATTTTGCAGAATTTTTCCAATTCCTATTGGCTGCAGTGAACGATGAGCTCATAACCAGGTTCCCATGAAACGGCTGATGACATCACAGAGATTAGAATGTTAGGATCATGAGTGTTCCATAAGAGACATTAATCTGGTGAAGAGAATCTGTGAAGACATCCTCAGGAACTTCTGCAAGTAACACCATGGACTTTACCGCAAATAGTCTGAGTACTTGTGATGATCAAAAAGTTATCACTGACAGCACGCGTCTATTAAAGGAGAATGCTGAATTGCGCAAACGGATGGGGTTAATGCAGGAGAACGTGGAACTTCGCATGATTTTAAAAAAACATGAGAAAACAGCACAAACCATGACTCCTGCACAACAACAAAAAGACCACCACAAGACTGGTAAGGCTGGGTTTAAGACTGGGTAAGAGCAAGACTGGGTTTACACATATGGATTTCCCCTAAATCAAAAATTGCAATGTAATGTTTGATGTTTTCTAAAAGAATTGGTGTAATCTCAATGGTGCAGCCACACATTGACAGGAAGGTATATATTCAGTGCATGTGTTCCTATATAAGTACACATTCCTGGTAAAATTACACTATAGATTGGCTCATAAAATCAACCTGTGATCTGCAATAAATCAGAATGATGGAAATTAAAATTTGGAGAACTTTCTTAATAAAACTGTCAAGAATTCTCCATGAAATCAGGTTTTGTAGGCCTACTATTAGTATTATAGATGACTTTTTTTTGCATATTCTAGACAGGAAACAACCGCATGAATTCAACTATGAATGCAAGTTATTTTTCCTAGACCAGTATTTTCTTAATATGCGGTATTCCGATTATTACATTAGACGTACATCTATGTCTGTTTACTAGTATCCTTTCTCACGATGCCCTCAAAGCCATGGAGCTAGAAGTTATAGCCTTCATAATGCAGACATTCATAAAGAAACCTCTCGAGTTTAGAGAAATCTTATTAATTTAGGATTTATGGAACAGACCATGCACCATTTATAATATTTTGTGGCAGAGGAACTTTTAGGAAGGGACCTAGCTCTGGCTCTCAGTGGTATGCAATCACAGTGTAGTCTATATAGAGTAGAGGTATGCCTCGTAACCAGTGGTCCAGGTATGCACCTTTCATGAGGCCAGGTGAGACCCTTCGCTCAGGAGGCAAACTTTTATGCATATAGGATTTGGACATTGATATATGGAAAACATTTTATTTGACTATTCCAGAAATCATAGACAGAAAACAAAAGTCAGGCTCCTACTCACAGCTAGGTAAGTAGTTGAATATTATTATTACCCCCTAGGCACATGGTGCCGGTTTCAATTTGCATTGATTCAGCAATTTTTAAGCTTTTATGTGATTTTACTAATTCATTTTTGAAAACCCAGAAAAAGTGAAGAAGTTTCAGCGCATTGTCGGAGAGATAGCCTTTCAGTTAGACCGCCGGATTCTATGTACCATCTTCCGGGATCAAGAACGACTGTACGGATACCGCGTGGCTGATATAGAGGAGAAGATTTTACAGGTGACAAACCTAAATTACTATTAAATACTTATTTATTTTAATAAATAGAGAAGTTTATCAATGTGTGACTTCCAGATAGATTGTACCAACTATGTTACAGAGGCGCTAGATATTAATATAATACTAGTTGTTACAAAAAAATGGCTTCCGCCTATGGAATTGAAGGGAATTGTCCAGGGAACAAATGATAATTAATATACCTACCCGTTAATTCCTCCACAGTTACAGCACCAGCTCTCCAAAGATCTCTGCTGGTCTCTGACGTGCCATAAATGCACTTGCTGCAGGAAATCGCTCTCTGTGACGATGCCTATATGTGCGACAGTTGGTCTTGTGCGCATGTACAGCACATGATCACTGCAAGACAAGTCAGCAGACCGGCGGGACCACCAAAAGTGATAGTGCTGGAATGGCTAGGGAATTCATAGGAGTTGAAGTTATGTTATTCTTTTACAACATTCATTGCTAATAGTAATTTTGCAAATTTTTAAGCTCTAGTGTAGTGAGAAAAATGCAAATGAATGAAAAAGGGGAAATAAAAAATTCAAAAGGGCTATGCTAAATGTATATTGACTGTTGATTTCATGATTACAGGTGACCACATGTCCACGAACCGGCAAAGTTGATGAGAATTTAAGATCCGAGCTGCATATGCGCTACCATCATACAATGAGTCAGCTGAAGAAGTTGGGATATGACCCCGCAGTGCATGTCCACCTAACGGAACACCTAGTAAACACTTACGGGATCGTGAAGGACAAACATGCCGGAATTGATGACCTTTCCTCCATTAATGATCCAGAATACTTGAGCAATATGGTAATGGAGTGCATGCCATGTGAGGCGAAAGCGAAGGACATCCTAATAATTCTCAACTGTCTGGCATATTTAGCCAAAGAGGATGGAAAGTCCCTGCTCATTTGGTAATTGTGACGCTGACTTTTACATGCATGGCCCAATCACAAATAAATGTTGCCAATGCCAACTGAATAATGAGTCTTGTTCATTGGGTTCTTTCTTTCTGCTGATTTGTATTTGTTATCATTTTGGCTATGAGATCAGGAGATCTAATCCTTCCTTACAGGTTGATTGTACATTAGAAAGTTGTAGAGCTTGTGACTTAAAAAAACAATGAATACTAGTGATGAGCGAGCATGCTCGCTACTGCTCGGCACTCGCCCGAGCATCTCACTTCTCCAGATTTCCGGGGTTGCTCGGCGGAAGCTCGGGTCCCCTCCCAGCATGTTTGGCGCTCTTTAATGCCGTAGCCATGTTGGTTGTGGCATTAACATGATTGGCTGGCTGCACAGCGTCATCAGGTCTATATCAGACCTGGCGCCGCCATGCTCGTCACAGTCTACTCCGGAATCAGGCAATGTAGGGAGAGGTGCTGCTGAGCTAGAGAGAGATTCACTTGTTTCTTAGTTAGTGTAGGTATACCAAACTATATTAGAGACACGTATCAATCTCAACAAACAGTCCGTCTAAGGACTAATCAAGCTGCATAGATATCAGTGCTAGGCAGGCAGTGTAAGTGGCAGACTGCAGTGCATATAGTAAGAGGGTCCATTCCAGTTCTGTCTGCTGGTGCTTTTACAGATATTTCTAGAAATAGCCCCAGGTATCAGGGGCCAGGAATATTTTTTTTTGGATCTTAATCCTGATTATTTTCTTAAAAAGCAATCCAGAGAATACAGTTTTTCTGCTCCATTTGCTTGTTGGCACTGCAGAATACAGCCAGATCCTTTCTATATTACAGCGCTAAAAATCCATCTATTTAAAACTGTGCTATATGCAAGAGGAGATTGCATATAGCGATGCCCAAATATTTGAGCAGCCAGGGTCACACAAAGGCGATGGTGGGAAAGTGTCAAAAGAGGTGGACGATGATGAGACACAATTGCCAGAAAGTCAGGAGGAGGACCAGGGTGCGGAAGTGGAAAACGAGGTGGTGGATGATATAGTAACTGACCCAACCTGGCAGGAGGACATGCAGAGCGAGAACCGCAGTACACTGGGGGAGGGAGGCAGAGCACCCCAACAGGCAGGAAGAAGCAGTGAGGTGGCCGCAGACAGAAGGCGGGCAACCATCCCCGTAATACCAACGCGAAGGACGTTGCCAGTAGAACTGTTAGATCTTCTCGAGTCTAGTTGTTTTTTAAAGACTCTGCCGATAACCCCAAAAAGGCCATTTGCACTACCTGCCAGGCCAGCATCAGCAGGGGTAGCAAAACTAGCAGCTTGACCACCACCAGCATGATCAGGCACATGGCAGCAAAGCATCCAACTTTGTGGGCTGAACCCCAGAGTCCAGGAGTCCAGGAACAGTGTCTGCGGGTGATACCACTGCTTCTTCCACTGTTGTGCGTGCAAGACAATCCCCTGTCCATAGTGCATGCGAAGATGCCTCCTACCCTGTACCTGTCGTTGCACACTCTCAAATAGCACCATCAGCAAGCATGTCCTTGTCACAGCGCAGTGTTCAGTTGTCCATACACCAGTCCTTGGAACTGCTTGAGCTTGAAATTTTGCTTTTTAGGCTCTTAGAGACGCCACTATTTCTCCTGGTGTGCCGTTCCCGCATTACACAAGCATGAGTCCCACAAAATTAACCGTGTCCTCAACAATGCAGTTACAGCGAAAGTCCACCTAACCACGGACACATGGACAAGTGCTTGTGGGCAGGGATGGTACATCTCGCTTATGGCACACTGGATTAACCTAGTGAAAGCCGGGACCCAGTCGGACCTTGGGACAGAACACGTCCTTCCGACACTAAGGATTGCGGGCCCTAGGTCAATCAAGGTTGCCCCCAAAGTCTACAGCTACTGCACCTCATCCTCCTCAGCCTCTTCCTCCTCTTCAGCCTCCATCTTCGAAATAACCACATCAATCACAAGCTGGAAGCACTGAAGCACTGCCTCAGCTAAGCGTCAACAGGCTGCACTGAAGCTAATATGCTTAGGAGAGATACCGCACAATGCTGAAGAATTGTGAACAGGTCTGAAAGAGCAGGCAGATCTGTGGCTGACACCGCTGAACCTGCAGCCAGGCATGGTCGTGTGTGACAATGGCCAGAACCTGTTGGCGGCTCTTATGCGAGTTCACAGATGTACCATGCCTGTCCCATGTGCCTAATCTCGTAGTTCCACGGTTTCTCAAAAGCTACCAGTAGCTGTTGGATCTACTTGTCAAAGTACGCCTCATCTGTGCCCATTTTAGAAAGTCAGCTACAGCTTCCGCCACCCTTGCCGTGCTTCAGCAGCGTTTGCACCTTCCGGCTCACAGACTGGTGTGTGATGTCCCCACAAGTTGGAACTCTACACTGCAAATGTTGGGAAGAATTTGTGAGCAGAAGAGGGCAATTGTTGACTACCAGCATCAACAAGGCCATCGGTATACAGTTCAGACTCCAGGATGTGCCAATTCTGGCACTTAGCCTCACTCTTTCCACTGCCCTGTAGCAGTGGCAGTGGGGTAATAGGGCTGGGGTTGATGTCAGCTTATAATGCCAGCTGACATCAAGCCCAGGTTAGTAATGGACAAGCGTCTATAAGACACCCCCATTACTAACCACATAGTCAAAGTTAAAAAAAAACTCAAACACCCAGAATAAAGTCCTTTAATTGAAATAAACATACAATTCTTTATTGTTCTAAATTAGACCATACTTACCATCACGCCCATTCCATCTGAAGCCAATGATCTCCTGCAATAAAAATAAAATAATATAGCAACATCATCCTTACCTTTCCATGGTTCCCACGATGGCTCCAGCTCTGCTACATTCACATGACAGGCTGGATCGCAGCCGAAAGCTGCCATCCAGCTTGCCATGCCGCAGACACAGAGAAGCGCAGGCATGCTTGCGCTCCTCAGTGTCTGGCTGTGATGGCATAAAGATAAGCCGAGTTCATGTCCAATGAACTCTGCTCACCTCACGCACGTCACTGACAGCGTGGGAAAATTCTCCTGCGCTCAGCGCTTCAGCAGGAGAATTCTCCCACGCTGGGATGGCATTGAGATGACAGGCTGGATGGCAGCTGAGTGCTGCCATCCAGCATGCCATCCTTCATAGACACTGCAGGGGATGCTGACGGCTGGTGTTTCTAGCCTGGGAGGGGGCCAATATTTATGGCACCCTTCCTGGGCTATTAATATCAGCCCCCAGCTGTCTGCCTAGCCTTTGCTAGCTATTAAAATAGGGGGGACCCCACGTCATTTTTTTGGGGTCCCCCATTTTAATAGCTAGTAAAGGCTAGGTATTCAGCTGGGGGCTGATATTAGTAGCCTGGGAAGCTCCGTGGGTATTACCCCCTTCCCAGGCTTTAAACATCTGCCCCAGCCGTCTGCTTAACCTCCGCTAGAAACTAAAATTATGGGGAACCCCACGCCAATTTTTTTTTTAATAAATCCTTTATTTTAACACTAAATGACAAGTACAGTAATCAACACTATCACTGTACTTCTTATATATGTGACTGACATGTTTCTATGTATCTAATCTATGTGTGATGCTCTATTCTTTCTGTTATAAATTGTCCGCTACCGATGCTGAATTGCCGGCCGGCTTTTTTAAAGAGACGGTGCATGAAAACACTATTATTTTTTTAATAAATCCTTTAACACTAAATGACAAGTACAGTAAGGAACACTGTCACTGTACTTCTTATATATGTGACTGACATGTTTCTATCTATCTAATCTATGTGTGATGCTTTATTCTTTGTGTTCTAAATTGTCGGGTACCGGTGTATGCCACTGCTGAATTGCCAGACGGCTTTTTTAAAGAGAGTGTCTTTTGAGCAGTTTGTCAGCTTTTGGACACCTTTGAAGGTGTTTTCTATGTGTTTCTATGTGTTTTTGTTTGCCTGCCATTGGTTTAACGGTGTTCGACGGTGTTCTAAGGTGTTCGATGAACAGTTCCACGAACATCCCGGTGTTCGACGAACCGAACCGAACCTGAACACTACGGGGGTGGCTCAACACTATTAAGAACTGCGGTATGTGGACTTTTGATCAGGGTCATTTGAATGTTTTTGGTTGTCATTAAGATTTAAAAAGAGAAAACACAATAGTTTGACAATAAATGGCTTCACCCAACCAATAACCATGAGTGGAGAAAATGTTTCTTTGCTATCATTCATATTCTCAGAAACAAGGCCAAGAAAGGAAAAATTCTGCCATTGTATGTAAACTTTTGAGCACAACTGTAGCTCCTGGCACATAGTACCGGGTGTCAGCTGTGAGAATCTGTGTCAACCCTCTGTGCGGGCGCAATTGCCAAGGCGTAATAATACGTATCTGGTCCAATATGCCCTGGGCGCAGATACGTATTATTACGCGTGACATCAGATAGGGGTTAAATCACCTTGGAGCTCTTTTTGCTTTGCTGGTGAAACTTTTTGGGTGATTTCTAATTTCTAATCTTATAATTTAGTATATTATCCCATATTTCATGTTATATTATGTTATATATTTCTTTATTTAGAGCCACATGTGACTTATTTATTCTGATACACTTTTGTCACTTTCTACTTTCATGTAAATTGTGTTTTCATTGCAGTGATCACTACATTAGATTTATATGCATTTTTTCACATGTTTGGTATTTTTTAACTATTAAAAGTTATATTTTAATATATCTTACAAAGTACAGAATCTTTGGGGTGAAATAATTGTCTGAAATATTGTCTGTACAAATTGTTCCCTTAAAACTGTGAACTTTTTTACATTAGACTTTGCTTTCCTATTACTCCTCTATGACTTCTCCCCAGCGTCTGCTGCAGATACGACAATATGTTTATAGTTATTGACCGCTTCCCTCCGAGACAGAAACATGATATATCTTGATAGGACCAAACCAATGACTACGTATTAATCAAGTTTCAGCAATTATCATATTAAGTAAACCAAGTGTTTGGAACGATTGAAACATTTCCTTCTGGTTCCAAACATAATTATCAGTAATATCTCAGATGTCCTACAGGCGGTTTCCATGTAGGCGGATAACAGAGGATTCAAAACCATTTTCCAGGAGCTTGCGGAATTTTCTGTTGTATCTTGTACATCCCACAAGACACAAGGTCTTCCCATGAGATCAGGGAAAACTTTAAGCTACTGCTTCAATTTAGAAAAATATAGTCTTCAATCATCTGGTTCTTATATTCCACAACGGGCTGAAGCTGTAATATGGTTGCTTTAATGTGCAGGAACTTGTGTGAACCCAACAATTCATAGATTCACAGATTTGGAACATTTCTTCTGTAAATAGTTTCAAATTCTTTATTAAATAACTTTTTAATGAACTCAGCCGCAAACCCGGCCTGTGTTTTGTATAGATCGATGCAGATAAGGGTCACAATGTCTGACTGTGATGGCGCACATGGTCCCACATATTTCTGGCTTAGTGTGTAAGCTTTTTCTGATTGAAAATCGTCTTTCAAATAAATCAGTAACAGCAGATAGCCTCAATATTCATAAAATTGCTAACAAAAAAAGTTCTTTGTTTTAATGCATTTCTAAAAAAAAAAGTAAAACAAACTTTGTTTGCAGTTCACGTTAAAAGAATAGGAAACACAAAAGTAACCTTTTCTTTTTGCATATTTTTTAGGAGCAAAAATAATAAAAAATGTAATAAAAATAATTTGTTTCCTGCTCTTTTTAATGCAGTTTGCATACATATGTTTTTTTTACATTTATTGCACAGGCTGTTCAGACTTGTGAATGGGCAGGAGCGGTATTACTAGGCACAGTTGTATGGTTCTATGTACAGATGTGTGCAGTGAAACAAACTTATTTAATGTGGATTTTAAAGGAGATTTGCTTCAAAATCCATAACGTAGAATATTCAGACTGTTTGATGCAGTTTTTGATGTGGATTTTTAAGTAGATCTGCTTTAAAGCACACATGAAAAAACACACAGTGAGAACATTTCCTAAGGGTCCGTTCACATATAACTGATGCACTGATGACATTTTGGAAAATCTACAAAGGAATCTATAGTGGGAAAAAAATCAATGCAGGTTTTCTTGGAGAAATGGGGCAGATATTTTGCAAGTTTCACCCTTAATTGGCAGCATAATGGATTTGAAATTTGCAGTGCAGGTCAGTTTCCACAGCTATTGTTCTCGGGGGTGTATGAATGAGATTTCATACTGACTCATTCATATAAACAGTGGGGAATAGTGAAATTATGTTTTATGGTGGACTGGGTGCCTCCCCTCTATGCAAAGCGTATTTTATGGCTTTATCCTATGTGATCCCTTTAATAAACAGACAGGTTAACCCAAGAACTTAAAAGGGTTGTCTGTTCAGAATATATTGATGACCTATTCAAAGATCGGTGGGCGACCTGACCCTTGGCAATCCCACCGAGCAGCTGTTACAAGCTCTGGTAGCTGCCAGATGTAAACACATGGAACGGAGTTGCACTACACAGTTCCATTTAATATGTAGCGGATGCTTCAGGGAGCTACAGAATATCTCCCATTCAAAGTAGGAGCTGTTCGGCATGTGAATGGAGCTGCGCAAATGTAGCTCAGTTCCATGAGTTTACATCCGGCCAATGTACAGTACTTTTTAACAGATGTTTGGTGGGGGTGCCGGGTGTCAGACCCCCACAAATGTGATATTGGTGACCTATCCAATGGATATTGACCAGACAACCCCTTTAAACTGGCCTTGCATAGCAGATAACTGTTGGCAGATCGCTCATTTGGATGATAGCTACAGTAACTCTCCTAGCCCCCATACATATGCTTGGCAAGGTGGGCATGTATTCTGTATGTGGAGAAGAGAATAAGCTGCTGCCAGACACCTAGGGCAGTGATTTATCCCCCATGTTGTAAACCAACTACCTGATCTTTCCCTTCTCAGACATCTGCAATCAGTAGAGTCAAGAAACAAACATACATACTAATTAATTCAAGACCAACATCAGTAGGTTTGGCTTATATTACTCTTGTGTTACTCTGCTGAGATGGATCCACTAAGTTAGAGGTCAGATGAACACACGGACTGAGGAACATGGCAGAGCAGTGAGGAGCTGGACAACAGGCTATGCTGGGCAGCAAGCAAGTAAAAAAACTAGGACACACCAGAAGCCGCAAAGCCAGGAGTATAGACCAATACAAGGAAGCAAATAAAGATTTAAACGGCAGGTCTAAACCAGAATGTAGATGTAGGTTGAAGAATCCACAGGAGTTAATCTGCAGGTTTGAGGAGCAGAAAAGTCAAGTTGCAGAATCCACATAGGTTTGCAGAAATGATTGCAGCATAATATGAATATTGTATGAATAATGTATGAATTAGAGGATAGATCTCTCTTCTATATATATTGTGACAAAGTCACTGGCACAGTGCTGGAGGGAAGATATGTTTCACAGAGGCTATAAGCTTCAGTAATGTGAAACTGGAAGTCTTCCCTTGCATGGTATGTGCTGAGAGGGTTAATCAGCCATATTTAAATGGGCCATTTTTTTTTTGTGAACGACTATAGAGCGGGTGGGAGGTTGTTCTACATATCGCCACCCCAGGGTGTCGGATGGGGTTTAAATACTTAGTCTGTTGAGGCATTCAGAGTTCACTGGGTCTGGAGAGAGGAACTCCAGACATGTTTGTGTTGAGCTCACCAGAACTATATGGAGTTGCTAAACTCTGAGCAGCCAGATCCCTGCTACCACAAAGACTGTGCTTTGTGTGACTATTTTGTTTTGTTTTCCTGCTTTCACCCAGAGGGCTGTGTTTTCATTTATGGACTCAATGTTGGTTTATGCTGCAGTTTAATAAACCAACCAAAAATTTAAAGAGACAGCGTACCTGTGTGTACCTTCATATGCAGCTGGATGAGCAATCTACCACAATATATATATATATATATATATATACATTGATTAGTTATGTTTTATATTTCATTGAATGTTCTGTGTTCTTACACACCTGCTAATTACATATGTTATTTTCAACCTCTCTGTGATTAGCTGTGTTTAGCTTAAAACAGGACCACTGTCATTTCACTACTATGCTATGATTAAGGGTGTCTAGGACGCCGGAAACGCGTCGTTTTTTTATCTTTGTATGTCGGGTTTTATGGTATAAAGAAATAAAATAGTGCTTTTATTGTTCCTCTGGAAGTGCCGCTCTTTTCACTTTTCCACTGTTGCTGAGCCACATCAGCTGGAGGCACCCACTGGTTTTCCTCCCATGGACTTCCAACCTACAAAGCGTGGTAAGCTCTGATTCTTTTTTCTACATAATACGAATAGTCTTTAAATAACAGTTTGTAAAGCATACAGCAGCTGATGTGTTAATCTGCAGGTCTAAGGAGCAGTAAATGAAAGGGCGGCGGCCATAAGTTGCAGGAGCCAAGCTCGACCCTGGAATCGGGACAAGTGCGTAATACCTCTACTGGGATTTACGGTTTCAAGACCCATGCAGACATCATTCCTGTGTGCACAGGTCCTTTATGATAACACACAGGTCTCTACAGGTCCATATTATGGCACTCTGAGTACTGCTAAATGGTGCTCGCAACTGGAAGTGATGACATTTGGTACCCTGTGTGCCTCCATATAACAAAGTCACATGGTGGTACAGTATATGTCCGGCTCCTTACCAGTTTATTTCAATCATTTTTGTTATACATATTTTTTTTTTTTTTGAGTTTCTCTCTAAAGTTAGAAGAAAGCAGAACTAGTAGCAATCATTTTTTTCACTGAACCAAAAACTGAACAAGGTCTTACAAAAAAGCTGAATTGCATGAATATTCATTGACAAATGACTTGAGTGTTATTTGAAAACTATGTGGAGTCTGGGGGCTTCATCACTAGAGAACATCGGTTGTATCAGGTTTCTGTATAATTAAGTCTTTCCCTTGTACAATTATTCATATCTAAGAGAGATGAGCGTTTTCTGATCAACCTAGTTCAGGTGAGGATACGGTTGACTGTAAAAAGATTTCAGAAAGTCCAGATGTATGTTCTTCTAAGCTCTCCGCTTGAAAATAATAAAAATAATAATAATAATCTTTATTTTTATATAGCGCTAACATATTCCGCAGCGCTTTACATTCATCATTGTCGAAATGTTTCATTCTAAGACATGGTACATTCTATATCCCCAAATTACATATATTATTACTATTATACTGTATCTATCAAAAATTCAATGTAGAAACAACTTTAAACTAGCTTTAAAGAGAATCCTACAGCAGTTTTTTTCTATGTAATCTGACAGGATCATGATGTAGGGGCAAAGACCCTGATTCCAGCTATGTATCACTTAGTTTACTGGTGCAGCAGTTGTGATAGAATCATAGTTTTCTCTGCTGCAGAGCTCTGAATGCTGTGCCGTGTATTACTCAGCCCACACCACTGATCGTCAGCTTCCTATATACATTGTATAGTATATTGACAGCTGATAATCAGTGATGGGGTGGGAATGGACCAGGAGGCGAGAGGCAAGTTGTCCTGTTGTGATAATCTCCTGCTGATAAAACACTGATTTTATTGAAACAGCAAAACACAGCCTAGTAAGTAACACATCGCTGGAATCAGAGTCTCAGCGACTACGTCATGCTGCTATTCAATTACATAGAAAAAACTGCTGACAGATTCCCTTTAAAAAAAAATAAAAAAGTTACAGCTCTCAGAATATGATGATGCAAAAACAAATACATTTTTGTTAAATATTGCTTTTAGTCTGTAAAAATAACAAATCATAAAATAAATATATAAATCTGATATCGCTGTAATCGTACTGACCTGACAGACGCAAAAATAAAAAAAAATTAAAGCAATAAATGAATTGCTGTTTTTTCTCATTCTGTGTTTGAAAAATCTGAATAAAAAGCGATCAAAAAATATTATGTGACCCAAAATGGTACCAAAAAATTTGCGCCCTGCAAAGAAAAAAGCCCTCATGCAGCTCTGTTTGCCAAAAAAAAAAAAAGTTACAGCTCTCAGAATAAGGCAACAAAAAATACTACTTTTTATAAAAAAATAATTTTTACAGTGTGATAGCAGGAAAACCTAAAATTAAATTATATAAATCTGGTATCGCTATAATAGCATCGACCAGAAGAATAAATCCGCCTTATCACTTATACCGCACGGTGAACTGTGCAAAAATAAAAATAAGAACTATTCTTGTACTGCTGTCTATTTGTCCATTCTACCTCCCAAAAATCGGAACAAGGCTTGGCTCACATTTATCCTGCACTCCACTGAGCGCTTACGTGGGGTTTTCTGTGTAAATTCCCCTAAACCGCGATTCAGACAAAACCTCGGACTCAACCACTCACTTATGAGGCAGATGGAGTCACTTTGGACTGGTCTCTGCTCTGGTGGTGTCCCATCATTTTAGGCATCTTTTTAGCGCACAAGTGTGGGTGGATACCACCAGAGCAGAAGCCAAATGGACTCCAAAGTGTCTCCATCTGCTTCATTATGGTGGGTGGTTCCTTTGGGGGTTTCATCTGAATCGCATTTTTGTGGGATTTACTCGGAAATCCCAATGTAAGAGCTCTGCGTAGAACACAAGAATGTGATCCAACCTTATACTGAAAGCAATCAAAAAAATGTTATGTACCCCAAATTGTTACCAATAAAAATTTATCCCACACAAAACCAGCCCCCACTCAGGTCCATCATCTGTCACTTGAAGAATAGGGGGTTCCCATGTAACTGGTAGAACAAAGACTCTCGAAAAGCAACATGGGTCCCACCCCCTTAAATTAAATCCAGTGAATTCTGTGCTTCCAAATCCAAATGCCCACCTTCTTCTGAGCCTCACTGTGCCTAAACCACAGTAAGTGACCACATGTTTGGCATTATTATAGTGAGGAGAGGGCACTTAAGCATTTACAGGATGCATATCGCCAGAAGCACAAACTGGGCACTATGTGTGGGGGCACTACAAAATGTCATATTTCCACTTCTCAATGTTAAAAAAAATCTGTGAGGCACCAATGGGTTCAAAATACTCACTGAATTCCTTAGGCAGTGAAGCTTCCAGTATGGGGTCACCTGGGGTGTTTCTGCTGTTCTGGCACCTCAGGGGCTCAGCTGAAGAAGCCCACAATCTATTAAAACAAAATCTGCATTCTAAAAGCCAAGTAGCACTCCTTCCCATCCGACCCATGCTGTGTGCTCAAACAGTAGTGTACAGTGGGTACGGAAAGTATTCAGACCCCTTTAAATTTTTCACTCTTTGTTTCATTGCCGCCATTTGGTAAAGTACACTCTGCACCCTATCTTGACTGAAAAAAAACAGAAATATAGAAATTTTTGCAAATTTATTAAAAAAGAAGTGGTCCATTTTTTCCTGTTACCCTTGTGAGGGGCTAAAGTAAAAAGTTTTGTGAAAAAAAGTTAAATGTTCATTTTTTCCTTCCACATTGCTTTATTTCCTGTGAAGCACCTGAAGGGTTAATAAACTTCTTGAATGTGGTTTTGAGGACTTTGAGGGATGCAGTTTTTAGAATGGTGTCACTTTTGGGTATTTTCTATCATATTTGCCCCCCAAAGTCACTTCAAATGTGATGTGGTCCCTAAAAAAATAGTTTGATACATTTTGTTGGAAAAATGAAAAATTGCTGATCAATTTTTAACCCTTCTAACTTCCTAACAAAAAAAATTATGTTTCAAAAATGATGCATATGTAAAGTAGACATGTGAGAAATGTTATTTATTAACTATTTTGTGTGACATAACTCTCTGGTTTAAGGGCATAACAATTAAAAGTTTGAAAATTGTGAAATTTTCTAAATTTTCTCCAAATTTCCAATACTTTCACAAATAAACGCAAAAAATATAGAACAAATTTTACCACTACTATGAAGTACAATATGTTATGAAAAAACAATCCCAGAATCACTGGAATCCGTTGAAGCCAGAGTTATTACCACATAACGTGACACTGCTCAAATGTAAAAAATTTGGCCTGGCTATTAAGGTCAAAATTGGCTCGGTCACTAAGGGGTTAAAAGTATTGGCTCAGTAAAGAGGATCTGTCAGCAGGTATTAGCAATGTAAACCTGGGACCAGGAATGTGTCTCACTTATTAGGCGCTGTGCTGTTGTGGGTGGGTTTGTTACTGTTATTCTCACAACGGTTCCAAGACTGTCTTCAAGTCATCTTCAAAGCCACATCCAATCCCCGCAAACTGGAAGAAAAGGAACAGGTCATCGAATTTGCATACAAGCGCTTGCATCTTGCACAACAGCTTGTTGACATGAACTTAGAATTGCTTGGTTCGCAGACATCGTAGTACAAACAACCCGATAATAACACTTTTATGAACATCCACAAGTGCCTTTATAGGAAATCAGCAGAAATACAAATCCCACATCTGACTGCAATCATTATAATGACTCTATATAACAGTACAAAGAACAGGTCAAGACTTTTTTCTTTATGTAATTAGACATCAGCACTCATTTAACTGTCTGACAATTGAGATTTTATATATCTAAACACATCCTACTATAGGTCTCACTCTATAAACCAGTGTAGACAGCCATTTTTGTGTTACATGTTGAGTCAATCCTTTAAACTTCCCACATGTAACGCAACAATTCACCTCTAGTGGCCACTGCAGGAGGAGTGTATAGCCAGCCAAAGCTAATTGTCAGGAGTTTTCAAGTCAGATCCTTGGCGATCAACTAATTTCATCATGAAAGGGTCTTTAATGAGTAAAAAAAATTAGGATTAGTGGCCTCTAAGTGTGAGTGTTTAGTTACAAAAATAGGAAAATAACAATTATCACTAGAGACAAGCAAATCTCATAAAATTTGTTTTCAGCAGATTCACTCAGTTTGGCCGGAAGATTTGACTCAATTAGTGTAAAATTGATCAACACCAAAAAGATGTATATTATGCTCTGAGGATTCTCCAAAACCCAAATACTTAATACATGGAAGAGAGAGAACGAAGGAAAAAATAATAAACATTATATACAGTTAGGTCCATATATATTTGGACAGAGACAACATTTTTCTAATTTGGTTCTAGACATTACCACAATGAATTTTAAACAAAACAATTCAGATGCAGTTGAAGTTCAGACTTTCAGCTTTCATTTGAGGGTATCCACATTAAAATTGGATGAAGGGTTTAGGAGTTTAAGCTCCTTAACATGTGCCACCTTGTTTTTAAAGGGATCAAAAGTAATTGGACAGATTAAATAATTGTAAATAAAATGTTCATTTCTAGTACTTGGTTGAAAACCCTTTGTTGGCAATGACTGCCTGAAGTCTTGAACTAATGGACATCAACAGACGCTGTGTTTCCTCCTTTTTGATGCTCTGCCAGGCCTTCACTGCAGTGGTTTTCAGTTGCTGTTTGTGGGCCTTTCTGTCTGAAGTTTAGTCTTTAATAGTGTTGAGCGATACCTTCCGATATCGGGAAATATCGGATCGGATTGGATCGGACCGATACCGAAAAAGTATCGGATATCGCCGATTCCGATACCGGAAACCAATGCAAGTCAATGGGACAGAAATATCGGAATGAAAATAAACCCTTTCTTTCCTTGTAGGTTAATTCTACATGAAGGAAAACAACTAAGAATAATGTAGAATGTATTGGGGGAGGTGGGGGAGACAATAAAGGCATAGAGGTTTAGCCCAATCAAATGGAATAGCAGGAATTAATAATTTTTTTAAGACGTTCTGAGTTACGGAAATATTGACTATGTTAAGTATTTTTATATTTTGTCAGATATTTATGTTTCACTACTTCCATGCTCTTCACCTTCTTTTTTACTTCTCCCACACTTTCTCCTTCATCATCCTCAGCATCTTTTTCATCCTCTTCTTCTTCACCTTCTTCATCTTCTTCTTCTTCACCTTCTTCGTATTATTCTTTTTTTTTACATTCTTAATATTCTACTTCTTCATCTTCTTCATCTTCTTCTTCTTCATCATATTCTTATTTGTGACAGGCATTCCTGTAGTTGTTATCTATAAAAGGTTGGACATTACACCTTTCGTTCTGCCCGTCACAAAAGATTTACAACAGGATTTGTCCGCGTTCAGTTTGGCCTGCAGCAGCAGGTCTTTTCCAGGGGCACCACGAGGAGGAACGGACTCACCCCCATTCACTGCTTAGTCATCTTCTGCTTATAATTTAGATATTATCTTTTGCTCTGAATTTTAGTCTTATGCTTAATGTTCTTCCGCTTTTTGTTCTGCAGCTTCTTGTATTTCTGCTTCTTGGTTTTCTGTCTCTTGTTCTTCTGTATCTTGGTGCTTGTCTTCTCTTCTTTGTCCTCTTGGTCAACTTCTTCAGGGTCATCTTCTTGGTCTTCTTCGGGGTGGTCTTCAGGGTCGTCGTCTTCGGGGGTCCTCGTCTTCGGGGTCCTCGTCTTCTTCGGGTTGGTCTTCTGGGTCCTCGTCTTCGGGGTCCTCGTCTTCTTCGGGGTGGTCTTCAGGGTCCTCGTCTTCTTCGGGGTGGTCTTCAGGGTACTCGTCTTCTTCGGGGTGGTCTTCAGGGTCCTCGTCTTCAGGGTCGTTGTCTTCGGGGTCCTCGTCTTCTTAGGGTTGGTCTTCAGGGTCCTCGTCTTCAGGGTCGTTGTCTTCGGGGTCCTCGTCTTCTTAGGGTTGGTCTTCAGGGTCCTCGTCTTCAGGGTCCTCGTCAGGGAGATCCAGAGTGATTACCAAGAACCATTTCAAAAAGCTTGAACTTGGAAATGTAGCAGAAGGTACAAGAAAGCTGAGGAACTACCGAGAACCAGCTGACGGTACTGGAACCCGGATGGGTAGCAGAAGGTACAAGAGCCAATGGAACTGCCGAAGACCAGCTGACGGTACTGGAACTCGGTTACTAAGCAGGAGGTACCTGTGCCAGAAAGCACTACCAAGGACCAGCAGACGTTGGTGGAACTTGGATACCGAGAAGGAGGCACCTAATCCAAAGGCACTGCCGAGAACCAGCTGACGGTACTGGAACCCGGATGGGTAGTAGAAGGTACAAGAGCAAATGGAACTACCGAGAACCAGCTGACGGTACTGGAACCCGGATGGGTAGCAGAAGGTACAAGAGCCAATGGAACTGCCGAAGACCAGCTGACGGTACTGGAACTCAGTTACTAAGCAGGAGGTACCTGTGCCAGAAAGCACTACCAAGGACCAGCAGACGTTGGTGGAACTTGGATACCGAGAAGGAGGCACCTAATCCAAAGGCACTGCCGAGAACCAGCTGACGGTACTGGAACCTGGATGGGTAGCAGAAGGTACCCATGTAAAAAAAAGTTCAAGGCCGCGAGCTGGCCGCAGTTACCAAAACCAACAGTCCTACAGGGGGTGCTTGTCCTATTGGCACTATGGAACCAGCCTTCATTGCCAGATCCCGCAGCCCACATAGGAGTCACCTAAACTGCAGGCACCATAGAGTCGGCTAACCCGACCGCAACACGACAGGACAACGCATTGGAGGCAAAGTGACGTTGACACTACCCGGAAACAGCTGGCGTGCTGGAACCAGGCTGGGCAGGAGGGAGTACCCGTGCCAAAGTCACTGCCGAGAACCAGCTGACGGTACTGGAACCCGGATGGGTAGTAGAAGGTACAAGAGCAAATGGAACTACCGAGGACCAGCTGACGGTACTGGAACCCGGATGGGTAGTAGAAGGTACAAGAGCCAATGGAACTGCCGAAGACCAGCTGACGGTGCTGGAACTCGGTTACTAAGCAGGAGGTACCTGTGCTAGAAAGCACTACCAAGGACCAGCAGACGTTGGTGGAACTTGGATACCGAGAAGGAGGCACCTAATCCAAAGGCACTGCCGAAAACCAGCTGACGGTACTGGAACCCGGATGGGTAGCAGAAGGTACCCATGTAAAAAAAAGTTCAAGGCCGCGAGCCGGCCGCAGTTACCAAAACCCACAGTCCTACAGGGGGTGCTTGTCCTATTGGCACTATGGAACCAGCCTTCATTGCCTGATCCCGCAGCCCACATAGGAGTCACCTAAACTGCCGGCACCATAGAGTCGGCTAACCCGACCGCAACACGACAGGACAACGCATTGGAGGCAAAGTGACGTTGACACTACCCGGAAACAGCTGGCGTGCTGGAACCAGGCTGGGCAGGAGGGAGTACCCGTGCCAAAGACACTGCCGAGAACCAGCTGACGGTACTGCAACCCGGATGGGTAGTAGAAGGTACAAGAGCCAATGGAACTGCCGAAGACCAGCTGACGGTACTGGAACTCGGTAACTAAGCAGGAGGTGCCTGTGCCAGAAAGCACTACCAAGGACCAGCAGATGTTGGTGGAACTTGGATACCGAGAAGGAGGCACCTAATCCAAAGGCACTGCCGAGAACCAGCTGATGGTACTGGAACCCGGATGGGTAGCAGAAGGTACCCATGTAAAAAAAAGTTCAAGGCCGCGAGCCGGCCGCAGTTGCCAAAACCCACAGTCCTACAGGGGGTGCTTGTCCTATTGGCACTATGGAACCAGCCTTCATTGCCAGATCCCGCAGCCCACATTGGAGTCACCTAAACTGCAGGCACCATAGAGTCGGCTAACCCGACTGCAACACGACAGGACAACGCATTGGAGGCAAAGTGACGTTGACACTACCCGGAACAGCTGGCGTGCTGGAACCAGGCTGGGCAGGAGGGAGTACCCGTGCCAAAGTCACTGCCGAGAACCAGCTGACGGTACTGGAACCCGGATGGGTAGTAGAAGGTACAAGTGCAAATGGAACTACCGAGGACCAGCTGACGGTACTGGAACCCGGATGGGTCGCAGAAGGTACAAGAGCCAATGGAACTGCCGAAGACCAGCTGACGGTACTGGAACTCGGTTACTAAGCAGGAGGTACCTGTGCCAGAAAGCACTACCAAGGACCAGCAGACGTTGGTGGAACTTGGATACCGAGAAGGAGGCACCTAATCCAAAGGCACTGCCGAGAACCAGCTGACGGTACTGGAACCCTGATGAGTAGCAGAAGGTACCCATGTAAAAAAAAGTTCAAGGCCGCGAGCCGGCCGCAGTTACCAAAACCCACAGTCCTACAGGGGGTGCTTGTCCTATTGGCACTATGGAACCAGCCTTCATTGCCAGATCCCGCTGCCTACATAGGAGTCACCTAAACTGCAGGCACCATAGAGTCGGCTAACCCGACCACAACACGACAGGACAACGCATTGGAGGCAAAGTGACGTTGACACTACCCGGAAACAGCTGGCGTGCTGGAACCAGGCTGGGCAGGAGGGAGTACCCGTGCCAAAGACACTGCCGAGAACCAGCTGACGGTACTGGAACCCGGATGGGTAGTAGAAGGTACAAGAGCCAATGGAACTGCCGAAGACCAGCTGACGGTACTGGAACTCGGTTACTAAGCAGGAGGTACCTGTGCCAGAAATCACTACCAAGGACCAGCAGACGTTGGTGGAACTTGGATACCGAGAAGGAGGCACCTAATCCAAAGGCACTGCCGAGAACCAGCTGACGGTACTGGAACCCGGATGGGTAGCAGAAGGTACCCATGTAAAAAAAGGTTCAAGGCCGCGAGCCGGCCGCAGTTGCCAAAACCCACAGTTCTACAGGGGGTGCTTGTCCTATTGGCACTATGGAACCAGCCTTCATTGCCAGATCCCGCAGCCCACATAGGAGTCACCTAAACTGCAGGCACCATAGAGTCGGCTAACCCGACCGCAACACGACAGGACAACGCATTGGAGGCAAAGTGACGTTGACACTACCCGGAAACAGCTGGCGTGCTGGAACCAGGCTGGGCAGGAGGGAGTACCCGTGCCAAAGACACTGCCGAGAACCAGCTGACGGTACTGGAACCCGGATGCGTAGTAGAAGGTGCAAGAGCAAATTGAACTACCGAGGACCAGCTGACGGTACTGGAACCCGGATGGGTAGCAGAAGGTACAAGAGCCAATGGAACTGCCGAAGACCAGCTGACGGTACTGGAACTCGGTTACTAAGCAGGAGGTACCTGTGCCAGAAAGCACTACCAAGAACCAGCAGACGTTGGTGGAACTTGGATACCGAGAAGGAGGCACCTAATCCAAAGGCACTGCCGAGAACCAGCTGACGGTACTGGAACCCGGATGGGTAGTAGAAGGTACAAGAGCAAATGGAACTACCGAGAACCAGCTGGCGGTGCTGGAACCCAGGAAAAATACTAAAAACAGAGTGGAGCCAGAGGTGTAATTGGAGCAAGTTTTAAATCAATAGTACAGTGGATGTGGACAAAGCAGGAGAATTTGCCGGACACACAGCAGGGGAACAGCTGACGTTACTGAACCCCAATAACACTGGAGCAAGCATTGACTGTGCAGACGGCACTTCTGAGCAGCAACTAGCGGTATTGGAGCCCAGGGTAAATACTAAAAACAGAGGAGCCAGAGGTGTATTTGGAGGAGGTTTTAAATCAGTAGTACAGTGGATGTGGACAGAGCAGCAGAAATTGCCGTCCGCAAAGCAGGGGAACAGCTGACGTTACTGAACCCCAATGACACGGCAGCAAGTGTTGACTGTGCAGACGGCTCTTCTGAGCAGCAACTGGCGGTGTTGGAGCTCAGGGATAATACTGAAAACAGAGGAGCCAGAGGTGTATTTGGAGGAGGTTTTAAATCAGTAGTACAGTGGATGTGGACAGAGCAGCAGAAATTGCCGTCCGCACAGCAGGGGAACAGCTGACGTTACTGAACCCCAATGACACGGCAGCAAGTGTTGACTGTGCAGACGGCTCTTCCGAGCGCCAACTGGCGGTGTTGGAGCTCAGGGATAATACTGAAAACAGAGGAGCCAGAGGTGTATTTGGAGGAGGTTTTAAATCAGTAGTACAGTGGATGTGGACAGAGCAGGAGAAAGTGCCGTCCGCACAGCAGGGGAACAGCTGACGTTACTGAACCCCAATAACACGGCAGCAAGTGTTGACTGTGCAGACGGCTCTTCCGAGCGCCAACTGGCGGTGTTGGAGCTCAGGGATAATAATGAAAACAGAGGAGCCAGAGGTGTAATTGGAGCAACTTTAAAATCAGTAGTAGTGAGAATGTGGACAGAGCAGGAGAAATTGCCGTCCGCACAGCAGGGGAACAGCTGACGTTACTGAACCCCAATGACATGGCAGCAAGTGTTGACTGTGCAGACGGCACTTCCGAGCGCCAACTGGCGGTGTTGGAGCTCAGGGATAATACTGAAAACAGAGGAGCCAGAAGTGTATTTGGAGGAGGTTTTAAATCAGTAGTACAGTGGATGTGGACAGAGCAGGAGAAATTGCCGTCCGCACAGCAGGGGAACAGCTGATGTTACTGAACCCCAATGACACGGCAGCAAGTGTTGACTGTGCAGATGGCACTTCCAAGCGCCAACTGGCGGTGTTGGAGCTCAGGGATAATACTGAAAACAGAGGAGCCAGAGGTGTAATTGGAGCAACTTTAAAATCTGTAGTAGTGAGAATGTGGACAGAGCAGGAGAAATTGCCGTCCGCACAGCAGGGGAACAGCTGACGTTACTGAACCCCAATGACACGGCAGCAAGTGTTGACTGTGCAGACGGCACTTCCGAGTGCCAACTGGCGGTGTTGGAGCTCAGGGATAATACTGAAAACAGAGGAGCCAGAAGTGTAATTGGAGCAACTCTAAAATTTGTAGTAGTGAGAATGTGGACAGAGCAGGAGAAATTGCCGTCCGCACAGGAGGGGAACAGCTGACGTTACTGAACCCCAATGACATGGCAGCAAGTGTTGACTGTGCAGACGGCATTTCCGAGCGCCAACTGGCAATGTTGGAGCTCAGGGATAATACTGAAAACAGAGGAGCCAGAGGTGTATTTGGAGGAGGTTTTAAATCAGTAGTACAGTGGATGTGGACAGAGCAGGAGAAATTGCCGTCCGCACAGCAGGGGAACAGCTGACGTTACTGAACCCCAATAACATGGCAGCAAGTGTTGACTGTGCAGATGGCACTTCCGAGCGCCAACTGGCGGTGTTGGAGCTCAGGGATAATACTGAAAACAGAGGAGCCAGAGGTGTAATTGGAGCAACTTTAAAATCTGTAGTAGTGAGAATGTGGACAGAGCAGGAGAAATTGCCGTCCGCACAGCAGGGGAACAGCTGACGTTACTGAACCCCAATGACATGGCAGCAAGTGTTGACTGTGCAGACGGCACTTCCGAGTGCCAACTGGCGGTGTTGGAGCTCAGGGATAATACTGAAAACAGAGGAGCCAGAGGTGTAATTGGAGCAACTCTAAAATTTGTAGTAGTGAGAATGTGGACAGAGCAGGAGAAATTGCCGTCCGCACAGGAGGGGAACAGCTGACGTTACTGAACCCCAATGACACGGCAGCAAGTGTTGACTGTGCAGACGGCACTTCCGAGCGCCAACTGGCAATGTTGGAGCTCAGGGATAATACTGAAAACAGAGGAGCCAGAGGTGTATTTGGAGGAGGTTTTAAATCAGTAGTACAGTGGATGTGGGCAGAGCAGGAGAAATTGCCGTCCGCACAGCAGGGGAACAGCTGACGTTACTGAACCCCAATAACATGGCAGCAAGTGTTGACTGTGCAGACGGCACTTCCGAGCGCCAACTGGCGGTGTTGGAGCTCAGGGATAATACTGAAAACAGAGGAGCCAGAAGTGTATTTGGAGGAGGTTTTAAATCAGTAGTACAGTGGATGTGGACAGAGCAGGAGAAAGTGCCGTCCGCACAGCAGGGGAACAGCTGACGTTACTGAACCCCAATAACACGGCAGCAAGTGTTGACTGTGCAGACAGTTCTTCCGAGCGCCAACTGGCGGTGTTGGAGCTCAGGGATAATACTGAAAACAGAGGAGCCAGAGGTGTAATTGGAGCAACTTTAAAATCTGTAGTAGTGAGAATGTGGACAGAGCAGGAGAAATTGCCGTCCGCACAGCAGGGGAACAGCTGACGTTACTGAACCCCAATAACACGGCAGCAAGTGTTGACTGTGCAGACGGCACTTCCGAGCACCAACTGGCGGTGTTGGAGCTCAGGGATAATACTGAAAACAGAGGAGCCAGAGGTGTAATTGGAGCAACTTTAAAATCTGTAGTAGTGAGAATGTGGACAGAGCAGGAGAAATTGCCGTCCGCACAGCCGGGGAACAGCTGACGTTACTGAACCCCAATGACACGGCAGCAAGTGTTGACTGTGCAGACGGCACTTCCGAGCGCCAACTGGCGGTGTTGGAGCTCAGGGATTACAGTTCAGGTGGTAGAAACATGAACAGAACAGGAGACCTGGATACTTTTGCCAACAATTATTTATTCTGGAAGAGGACTGGCAAATTCATGAGAGATCCAGGCCTTGTTCATTTTGAGAAAAGTAAGCCGGTCAACGTTATCGGAGGATAGTCGCATGCGACGGTCTGTTAGTACACCACCTGCGGCACTAAAGACGCGTTCCGATAATACACTAGCAGCAGGGCAAGCTAGCACCTCCAATGCATACTGACTTAGCTCTGGCCATGTATCTAGCTTACAGACCCAAAACTTGAAGGGAGAAGAGCCGTCTGGGAGTACACTAAGAGGGCAAGACATGTAGTCTGTCACCATCTGACGGAAACGTTGCCTCCTGCTGACTGGAGCCGTCTGTGATGGTGTAGACATTTGTGGCGGCGGGGACACAAAACTTTGCCACATTTCGGCCATACTGGTCTTGCCTTGTGCTGAGGCGCTGCTTCTGCTCCCTCTTTGTGCAGAGCTTCCTCCACTGCCTCGACGCACTGAGCTGCTTTGTAAAGCACTAGCAGCACTGCTCTCGGTTGGAATGGAGAACATGATGGAATGCAGCAGTGCGTCTTGGTACTCCCGCATTTTACGCTCCCGGTTCAACGGTGTTATGAGGCTTTGTAAGTTGTCCCGGTAGCGAGGATCTAGGAAGGTGGACACCCAATAATCAGCCGTGTTGAGAATGTGGGCGATGCGGCGGTCGTTTCTCAGGCACTGCAGCATGAAATCAACCATGTGCTGCAGACTGCCAACTGGCCAAGAAACGCTGTCCCCTGCTTGAGGCGTGATCTCTGCCTGCTCTGCATCACCCCACCCTCGCTCTAGATACTGACTACTAGAGCATTGTGTACCTTCCTCCTCTGGACAGATGTCTTCCTCATCCATTGACTCCTCCTCATCCTCCTCACAAAGTGTCCCCTGCCTAGGCCTTTGTGAGGAACCACGTTGTGCAGACTGTAAAGAAGCAGATGGCATTTGTGACTCCTCATCCTCCACCTCTTCCAAAACCTCGTCCCTTAGTGCTTGCAGTGTTTTTTCAAGCAGGCAGATAAGGGGGATAGTCATGCTGACTAGTGCATCATCTGCACTCGCCATCCGCGTGGAATAATCGAAGGCACGCAAAACGTGGCAAATGTCCTTCAAAGAGGCCCACTCAGTGGTGGTGAAGTGTGAACGGCGCGCACTGCGACTTGTTTGCTGCCTGCTGCTCACACAACCTCTCCAACATATGTAATGTTGAATTCCACCTGGTGGGTAGGTCACATATGATGCGATGTTCCGGAAGACGTAATCGGCGCTGCAGAGCTGCAATGCGTGATCTTGCATTGCTGGAACGCCGCAAGTGAGCGCACTCTATGCGGACCTTGTGAAGCAGTGCATCAAGATCCGGATAGTCCCTCAAAAAACTCTGCACGACCAAGTTGAGCACATGTGCCAGACATGGGATGTGAGTGAGGTTGCCTAGGCCCAGAGCTGCCACCAGATTTCGGCCATTGTCACACACTACCATGCCTGGCTGGAGATTCGCTGGCACAAACCACACGTCTCTCTGCTGCTTGATGGCATTCCAGAGCTCCTGCGCTGTGGGGCTTCGATTCCCCAAAGAAATTAATTTTAATACGGCCTGTTGACGTTTGGCCACGGCTGTGCTCATATTGGTCACCATAACAGGTAACCGTTCACGGGTCGATGTGGAGGTAGACCGTGACGGCTCCTGCAGCGCTGATTCAGAGGAACTGGAGTATGAGGAGGAGTCAGACTGGATTCCTGCAATCCTTGGAGTTGGCAGAACACGTACAGCGCCACTCTCAAGATCTGTACCCGGCTCCACAACATTTACCCAATGGGCAGTGAGGGAAAGGTATCGTCCCTGCACATGCTTACTGGTCCACGCATCGGTGGTCAGGTGGACCTTGCTACTGACGGCGTTTTGTAGCGCATGTTTAATTTTTCCCTCCACATGATGTTGCAGGGCAGGGATGGCTTGCCTGCTGAAATAAAATCGGCTGGGCACGTTGTATTGTGGGACTGCCAATGCCATAAAGTTACGGAATGTGTCAGTCTCCACCAGCCTGAATGATAGCATTTCAAGGGCCAGTAGTTTAGCAATGCCAGCATTCAGAGCCTGTGCTGGGGGGTGGTTTGCCGAGTATGGGCGCCTTTTCTCCCATGCCTGTGCTAACGATGGCTGTAGACTGGCCTGGGAGTGTGAGGATGACTGGGAAAGTGGTGCTGTGGGTGGAATTACACTGTGTCTCTGTACAACAGTGCCAGAGATTCTTCCATGGCGATCCTGTGAGGAAGCCGAACCAGCTGTGTGTGAGCTGGAGGAAGAGGCTACAACACGAGCTGAAGAGGTGGTAGGTGGCGCTGTAGGTTGGCCTAGGTCTTCAGTGTGTTTTTGTAACTCCACCACGTGCTTGGTCCGCACATGTTTCCACATATTTGTGGTATTGAGGTTGCTGACACTTTTCCCTCTTTTCACCTTCTGATTACACAGCTTGCATTTGACAAAGCAAATGTCATCTGCAACTGTGTCAAAAAAGGACCAGGCACTGCAAGTCTTGGGAGCGCCCGCTTTGGATTTTGGAAGAGCCATGCTCCTAATGGGTGCCGAAGTGGAGGCTACAGGCAACCAAGTCTGCCCCCTCCCTCTCCCTCCTTTTTGGGCTGTTCGGGGAATCTCTTCCTCAGAGCTGCTCCCACCACCTTCCTGTCCCTCACGCCATGATGGGTCAAGGACCTCATCATCTACACCACCCTCTTCAAACAACTGCTTCTCCTGGGTAGTCTCGACAGCACAGTACGCACCAGAAAGTGGCACCTGAGTCTCATCATCAGATGCGTACTGAGGTGTGCTGCTGACCATAGGCACTGGCCCACCCGCCTCTTCAGATTCAGAGAGACAAAACGGTTGCGCATCACTGCATACTACCTCTTCTTCAAATTCTCGAATTCTGCTTGGCTGGCCCCCTCTTTCCAAGCCAAGAGATTCAGAGAACAGAAGTAGAGATGGCTCCTGTCCAGGGCTCTCTGACTGCCTGGGCAATTTGGCAGGTGGTGAAGAGACAGATGGGTGCTCTTCAGTGCTCAGGACCTGAGAGGATCTGGAACTAATTGAAGTCGATGCGTTAGCTGCCATCCACCCGACAACGGCTTCAATTTGGTCCTCCAGCAGCAGTGGGGTACGGCTAGCTCCTTCAAAGCTGCGCATAAAGGACTGTTCCCTGTTAAACTGGGGGATGCTGAGTCACTGGTGCCCGCAGCAGGCACAGAATCCCCACGTCCTCTCCCTGCAGGCACAGAATCCTCACGTCCTCTCCCTGCAGAAACTCCACGCCCACGCCCACGACCACATGCCTTACTCCCTGCCTTCTTCATCTTGGTAGACTGATAAAGATAGGCAGAAAAGTACTAAGGGCTTAGTGTGCTTATTCCTGAACAGCTGCTAACAGGTATAAGAAACACTAATTTTATAAAGTGTGGACTAGACTTTAATATGAGCTAATGTGGCCTACACAACTGTAAAGTGGAGTGTTTGGTGAACTTTATTTAGGTTTTTTTTTTAACAAAAAGACACTGGATGTGCCTAAAGATGTAATAACGATAGTATCACAAACTTTTTGTAGCTATTACAATGTAGGAAGGTAACCTACAATGCAATAGATGAGGCTGCAAAAAATAGGCTAATACTAATCTGGCTGGGGCTGCAGGGCCCAATGCTGCAGAAAGGCTCCTCTAACTACTCCTATATAGTGTGTTTGGAACCAATTTAGCTGAATACGGATGGAACCACCACACTAATAGGAGAAATCAGGAAAAATTATGAATTGGCAAAAAAGGACAATGTATGAGGCAGTGACACACAGTGAGTGCACTACAACCAGACGTGGTTGAAGCACACACTACAGGGTGAGCTGCACTCACACACCAGACCTTGCAGACAGTGGTGAACAGTACAGATGCAGAGCACTGTGCACTAGCGCTGCAAGACCAAAAAAATTTCTCTATCTACTCCTATATAGTGTGTTTGGAACAAATTTAGCTGAATACGGATGGAACCACCACACTAATAGGAGATATCAGGAAAAATTATGAATTGGCAAAAAAGGACAATGTATGAGGCAGTGACACACACTGACGTGGCTGAAGCACACACTACAGGGTGAGCTGCACTCACACACAGAGACCTTGCAGAAAGCGGTGAACAGCACAGAGAACTGTGCACTAGCACTGCAAGGCACAGCGATTTATAAAGTAGCTTGGGTAAAGCAGAATAGACCAAATAGGTAGCTAAAACTGTCCCTCAGAACAACAGCATCCTATCCCTAACTGAATTCACAGCAGAGTGAGCTCAAAATGGCGGCGGCGGCTTTTATAGTGCATCATGACATCATTTCAGCAGCCAATCACAGCCATGCCATTAGTTAAGATGCCTACATGCCTAACAGGATGTGCCCACACTTCTTAGGATCCTCATTGGCTGAATAAAATGAAAATGGCTCATTGCATTATGGGAACTTCCGATTCCGGTATACGATATTGCAAAAGTATCAGAATTCCGATACTGCAAATATCGGCTGATACCTGATATTTCAGTATCGGAATGCTCAACACTAGTCTTTAACAAGTGAAATGCATGCTCAATTGGGTTGAGATCAGCTGACTGACTTGGCCATTCAAGAATATTCCACTTCATTGATTTAATAAACTCCTGGGTTGCTTTGGCTTTATGTTTTGGGTCATTGTCCATCTGTAGTATGAAACAATGACCAATCAGTTTGGCTGCATTTGGTTGGAACTGAGCACACAGTATGGCTCTGTGTTATGTGTCAGGCAGTTGCTGGACCTGAAATTGGGTCAGAATCATCTATGGTCTCCCACTCTGGTCCAGCCAGAGCAGATGCTGCTTAGCATCACCATCAGTCCCAACACCTAGCCAGTGCACGATAGGTACAGGCTGTCTCTTGTGTCCTTGTTCCTAGTAGTGTTAAACATAGGTTGCGGAGGGGAACAAGGGCTGCTACAGCCTAAGTCCAGGATGCACTGCACTGAGCATACCCGTGACATGGCGGACCGTGATTGGTGTTTTGGTGTCAGCTGATCCGATGACCTGCCACCGCCTGATTGGCCGCGGGTGACGTAATCAGTAGTGCGACCATTAATGCGACAGTGGGCAGGGCTTTGTCTTTAAATAGGCCGTCCACAAGCATGGCGGCAAGCTCTGATCATTGAGCTGAGATTGTTTTACCGTGTGGACGCTTGGTTGTTAGAGCTCCACGTGCTGTCTTGCTGTAATAGCTTTTGACAGGCAGGTTTAGCTGGGGATAGGCAGCCTTAGCTGGAGGGAGGCAGGTAGCTTAGTCCGACAGTCTGGCTCCGACTAGGGGGTCACTATACACCCCAAGCAGACTGCGGACTCCCTATTCCTGGCACTGCCTGTGAGCCACGTGGAGAGATACTCCGCAGTCCGGTAGCACGCCGGCTGGGAGCACGTATTCGCCAGCGTGAATCACACACACGTCCCAGCGCCTACTGCATAGCCCTGTGCAGTTAACAGGGCTACAGCTACATTATCTGTCGCACATCTCTCGTGCTGTTAACTGAGATAGTGCGAATCTCTATTCCCGTCCCGGTGTGCTGTAACATGGGAGGGATTGATATATTAGTTGGTTGTTTTTCCTTCTATCTGGAAGGTGTTCGGCCGCATTCCTCTAGGCTTCACCGTGGACCCTGGGTTCGGTTGCTTTCCATTATTTAATAAAGTTGTTTGCAACCGTCCCCTTAACAGTATCAGAGCGCCAGGGTCTTGCCGAACATGGCTGACAACCAGCAACTGCAGCGCTATATACAGCAACTTGAAGCCAGACTTCGGACTCTGGAACAAGATGCCCCGGTTGCTGATATCACTGCAGTAGCTACCCAGGCAGCTTCACAGGCGGCTAATCTAGATAACACGGCTGCGGTTAATGCTGCGGCAGCTGCAATTGCCCCATTACCCTGTTTTGCTCTCCCGGAAAAATTTTCTGGTGACAGCAGATCCTGCAGAGGTTTTATTAATCTGTGCTCCATTCAGTTAGAGATGATGGAAGCACGGTTCCCCTCCGAAAGGGCCAATGTTGGTTTTGTCATCTCGTTACTCTCCCACAGGGCTTTGGAGTGGGCTACCCCTCTGTGGGAGCGGAATTACCTGGTAGTGGCTAATGCGGGTCTCTTTCTTAGAGCCCTAAAGACTGTTTTCCTAGGTCCTCAGGTCACGCATGATACGGCTCTTAAGCTTCTTGCGTTGGTCCAGGGTTCGGCCACCGCCACCCACTATGCCATCCAGTTCAGAACCTTAGCGACTGAATTGGATTGGTCTGAGCGGTCATTAATCCCGGTGTTCTGGAAGGTCTGGCTGGGCATATTAAAAATGCTCTATCTACCAGAGAGATTCCAACCTCCCTGGAGGAGTTAATCTCTCCTGCTAACCGAATAGATTTGCGTCATGCAGAACACAAGTTAGAGCTGGAGGTCTCCAGACCTCAGTTTCGGTTGGCACCTTCATTCTCTAGACCCATTTCCAAACCCGCGACTCCCGTCCCAGAGCCTGAGGCTATGGATATATCTCAGACTGAGTCTAGCCCCTCTTGTTCCCGACCTGCACATCCCTTGGAGTACCCCATTAATAAGGGTTCCAAGCGGTCGGGAGAACGAGTGTGTCTAACCACCGTTGTAGGAGGTGTGTTAGATTCCGGGGCTTCTTCCTCCAAATTATAGTGTACGGAGACGTCGCTCTTCGGAACAACCACGGTTACTGCCATGGCGTGGGTGGATTCTAGCGCCGATGGCAATTTTTTGTCATCTACGTTTGCCCAGAAGCACGCCATTCCTATGGAGTTACTGCCAAAACCAATGAACGTTAAGGTAGTCAACGGTTCACTGCTGGACATGCAAATCACTCACCAGTCGATTCCTCTCACCATGTTGTTCCCTCAGGGTCACCGGGAGGTTGTCTCATTTCTTATTATTCCCGGTGGATTGGGTGAGGTGCTATTGGGTCTTCCATGGTTACGTTGTCACACTCCACACATTGACTGAAATACGGGGAGAATTTCTTCCTCGGGTGAGAATTGTATGTCTCAGTGTATGGTTACAGCCACCCGGAGGGTAGTCTCTGAGCCTTCTACCGACTTGGCCGCTTTCCCTGTACAATATCAGACTTTTGCGGATGTCTTTCCCAAAAAGGCTGCTGAGACTTTACCTCGCCGCCATCCATATGGCTGTACTATTGATTTGGTCCCCGGTACGGATCCTCTGTCTGTCCTCGAGACCCAGGTCTTGTCAGATTATATCAAAAAGAACCCTCGGGTAGACCCTTTGTCCCGGTCCATGGATACGGCTGAGGACGTTGACGAGCCCAGGCTTACCATTCCTTCGGGGAGTATGCGGGTGGTGGCTCCAGTGTCCCTAAACCAGGTTCCTTCTGGGAGGATATTCGTTCCTCCTAATCTACAAAATGAGGTGCTCTCCTGGGCACATGCCTCTAAGATCGGAGGTCATTTTGGGGTCAAACGTACCACGAAGTTTCTCCAACGGTCGTATTGGTGGCCCCAGTGGCGCCAGGACGTTAAGAAATATGTTCTAGCATGTGTCCCCTGTGCGAGAGATAAATCATCCCGTCAAAGTCCGGCTGGTCTTCTCTATCCGTTACCCGTGGCGGATTCCATAGGTGAGACTCCGCTTCTTCTGAATAATGGCCAACATCCGCGCGTTCCGGTTCCTATGCCAGTTCTCTCTGTGGGACCTGGGTCAGAGATTGGGCTCTGGAAGCGCGGGAGGTTTGGGAACATACTCAGGATGCTAGATTGGCATCTAAGAATCGGATGAGAGAGTCGGCTGACACTCTTCGTCGTCCAGCCCCTGTATTCTATAAGGGCGACAGAGTGTGGCTCGCGGCTCGCAATATCAGAGTACGCAGGGAATCTGCTAAGTTGGCCCCCCGCTTTACTGGTCCTTTCAAAATTTTGGCCCAAGTAAACCCCGTAGTGTACCGTTTACAGTTACCACGACACCTGAGGATGCATGACACTTTTCATGTGTCGCTCCTTAAACCCGTTCGCTGGACAAAATTCTCTGAACCCCAACTTGTTTCAGACACCAGGGGTGATGATCTCAAGGTGAAGGCGATTGTGGGGTCTAAATTGGTTTGTGGGAAAAAGTATTATCTGGTACAACAGAGGGGCCATGGATCTGAGGTTTGCTCTTGGGAACCGGTGGACCACATTCTTGCTCCCCTGCTCATTGAGGAATATGAGCGTCAAGTTGGAGGAGGATAATGTTTGGTGTCAGGCAGTTGCTGGACCTGAAATTGGGTCAGAATAATCTGTGGTCTCCCATTCTGGTCCAGCTGGGGTGTATGCTGCTTGGCATTGCTGCCTGTCCCAACGCCTAGCCAGTGCACAAGCGGTACAGGCTGTCTCTTGGGTCCTTGTTCCTAGTAGTGTTAAACATAGGGGAACAAGGGCTTCTACAGCCTAAGTCCAGGATGCACTGCACTGAGCATGCCTGAGCATGCCTGTGACATGGCGGACCGTGATTGGTGCTTTGGTGTCAGCTGATCCGGTGACCTGGCACCGCCTGACTAGACGCGGGTGACGTCATAAGTAGTGCGACCAATAATGCAAAAGTGGGCAGGGCATAGTCTTTAAATAGGCCGCCCACAAGCATGGCGGCACGCTCTGATCATTGAGCTGAGATTGTTTTACCGTGTGGACGCTTGGTTGTTAGAGCTCCACGTGCTCTCTTGCTGTAATAGCTTCTGACAGGCAGGTTTAGCGGGGGATAGGCAGCCTTAGCTGGAGGGAGGCAGGTAGCTTAGTCCGACAGTCTGACTCCGACTAGGGGGTCGCTATACACCTCAAGCAGACTGCGGACTCCCTATTCCTGGCACTGCCTGTGAGCCACGTGGAGAGATACTCCGCAGTCCGGTAGCACGCCGGCTGAGAGCATGTATTCGCCGGTGTGAATCACACACACATCGCAGCGCCTACTGCATAGCCCTGTGCAGTTAACAGGGCTACAGCTACATTATCTGTCGCATATCTCTCGTGCTGTTAACGGAGATAGTGCGAATCTCTATTCCCGTCCCGGTGTGCTGTAACACCGGAGGGATTGATATATTAGTTGGCTGTTTTTCCTTCTACCCGGAAGGTGTTCGGCCAAAGTCCTCTAGGCTGCATCGCGGACCCTGGGTTCGGTTGCTTTCCATTATTTAATAAAGTTGTTTGCAACCGTCTCCTTAACACTCTGAATACATCAGAATTAATTCGGCTGCTTCTGTCCTGTGTCACATCATCAATAAACACTAGTGAGCCAGTGCCACTGGCAGCCATGCATGCCCAAGCCATCACACTGCCTCCGCCGTGTTTTACAGATGATGTGATATGCTTTGGATCATGAGCTGTACCACGCCTTCGCCATACTTTTCTCTTTCCATCATTCTGGTAGAGGTTGACCTTGGTTTCATCTGTCCAAAGAATGTTCTTCCAGAACTGTGCTGGCTTTTTTAGATGTTTTTTAGCAAAGTCCAGTCTAGCCTTTTTCTTCTTGATGCTTATGAGTGGCTTGCACCGTGCAGCAAACCCTCTGTATGTACTTTCATGCAGTCTTCTCTTTATGGTAGATTTGGATATGGATACGCCTACCTCCTGGAGAGTGTTGTTCACTTGGTTGGCTGTTGTGAATGGGTTTCTCTTCACCATGGAGATGATTCTGCGATCATTCACCACTGTTGTCTTCCGTGGGCGCCCAGGTCTTTTTGCATTCATGAGTTCACCAGTGCTTTGTTTCTTTCTCAGGATGTACCAAACTGTAGATTTTGCCACTCCTAATATTGTAGCAATTTCTCGGAGGTTTTTTTTCCGTTTTTGCAGCTTAAGGATGGCTTGTTTCACCTGCATGGAGAGCTCCTTTGACCGCCTGTTTACTTCACAGCAAAACCTTTCAAATAGAAGCCCCACACCTCAAATCAACTCCAGGCCTTTTATCTGCTTAATTGAGAATGAGATAACGAAGGGAATGCCCACACCTGTCCATGAAATAGCCTTGGAGTCAATTGTCCAATTACTTTTGGTTCCTTTAAAAACAGGGTGGCACATGTTAAGGAGCTGAAACTCCTAAACCCTTCATTCAATTTTAATGTGGATACCCTCAAATGAAAGCTGAAAGTCTGAACTTCAACTGCATCTGAATTGTTTTGTTTAAAATTCATTGTGGTAATGTCTAGAACCAAAATTAGAAAAATGTTGTCTCTATCCAAATATATATGGACCTAACTGTACTCATTTGTCATTGGTGCACCCATTAACTGGTCTTTATTTTGTAGGATGCTTCTGACTTGAAACCCTAAAATTTAGGAAATTTGTAATTAATTGAATTTATTACAAACTTACAAATCAATTCACTCATCTGTACTTAGCACAAATTTTTCAATGTGAAGGTTTTGTCAAACAACCCCCATATGAAATGGTGGAGAAGAGAATACCTTGGGTTACCAATGGCCTTATCCATTCTAGCTACTAAGGACAACACCCCATAATGTTAAATGAAATACTAGAATGCAGTTAAATTGTTGTTTTTTTAACACGACAGTCACCTGAGCACTTAGTTTCTAAGATGATTACAATTGTAAAGATTAAAGGGTTTGTCCGGCCTTGGGGTACAAGTCTGCAGTCACTCTGTGTGACTGCAGATCTGTGAATCCTTACAGCGCGCACAGTGTGCGCTGTCTGAATTCTCCCGTGTTGGTGTCGAGAGCAGCGGGTTCTTGATTGCAAGTATGCAATTTGTCGACTAGACGTGGACGGCCTCGCTCAATGCAAGTGTATTGAATGAGGCTTGGACACGTCTTGTTGAAATGTGCCTGGAAGTATCCAAATCACATCCTTGCGGTCACATGACCGCCCACTCCTTTAGACTTGCATGAATGTTATATTGCCATTACTGTACATATAGACATACTATCTGGCACTGACACCTTACCCCTGGGGGAGACACATTTTGTGGCGTAACGCGTGGGGTCTCATATTCTCTCCCTCCATTTGGCTTGCTTATCTGTTTGGTATATGTCTTTCTATTACTTGACTTTATTCTTGATATTTTGCTTCTATTTTTATATTATTGTATTGATACCTTACCTGGTTTACTTTACTATTGCATCTTACTATTCCTGTGCATATACTATATGGTTATTCTGGTATTGCTTATTTATTTGTATTGTCAATTATTTAATGTATGCATAGGTGGTATGTGGCTTTGCCCCTAGCTATGCTATTCTATGTATTATCCTTTACCCTTAAATTGCATTAATAGGGAGATTGTATCTGTCTCCTTCTTTATCCCATTTTGGATACCGATTTGATTCTTTACAAAAAGTATTTCCCCTACTTTTTGTTTTTACATGTTTTTAAGATTATCTAGTGCTTTTTGTATATATTAATAAAGTCTATTTTTGGTTATATTGCAAGTATTGTCTCATCTTTTTATATATCTCTGGTGCCGTATATATACCTAGTTTGTTCTTTTTCTCTTTTAACCAATTTTTTGGTGTATGGCACAGGACTCTTAATTACTTTGGCAGTGCCGATTCACTTTCCTAATGTCTGCCCGCTCCCGGTGCCGGCACTGGAGAATCCTCAAAGCACACATCGTGCCCACTGTGAGGATTCACAAGCCTTTAGTGACATAGTGTGACTGCTGATTTGTACCCCAAGCCTCGATAACCCCTTTAATACTTGATGTATCTATCTATATCAATATTAATTGCTTGAGAAAGGTTCAGTGATAGGACCGAAATATCACCATTTGGGCTAATAAAGTCCACACTTTTTGCCTAATAATGGAGTGCTGCCTCTTTTTATCTTTATATATCTGATGGATTATGAGATTGTTGGTCAAGGAGGCTAGCACCATGAGTTTTTTTTTAATTTTTTGCAATTTTTTTGCATGTTGTGCTGCTTCATTTTTCTCTATGTATTTATTTATCTATCTATCTATGCATCTTGCTGAGCAAATCTCAAAATTAATTTCAGGTAGATTAGCTCAGTTAAGGGAGAGATTTGATTCACATAAATTTGAATAAATGTGGTGCGAATCAAATCCGCTTGGAAGGGGTTAAAAAAGAAACTCTTTTACTCAACTCCCTTCGACCCTTCTCATACCTGTCCCATCATTGATGTTCATTGAGCTTCACGTGACTGCATGGGGTCTAGTCGTCGCCGGCGGTGCTGGAAGGCACAATGGAGAAAGTAGCAGGAGCTGATAAGAGGACAGGGCAGTGAGTGGCAGTGAGGGGATTGGTATATGAAGATCTCAGGAGACGTGAGTGTAAGAGCTTATTCTGATTTAGTTTTAAACCCTTCCCGTTCTCAGAGTCCAGCAAAATGGTAGGTAGTTGGCTGCCATTTTGCTGGACTTGTGCAAACCAAATTGCCCCAAACTTTGAGAAAGCTCTAAACAAATTTGATTAATTTAGAATTGATTCATTTATCTCTTCTATCTATCTATCTATCTATCTATCTATCTATCTATCTATCTATCTATTCATCTATACCACTGTAACATGAATTAGTTGCAATCTTCATAACAAACTTAAGAAATTGTGTTATACTCACTTTCTGTATAGGTATCACTAGTTAAATAGTCATGCTAGAATTACATTTTATTTAAATCAGTGTGATGAAATGGCAGCAGGGAGACCCCGCAGAATCTCGCTGTTGCCACCACTTATGATGGATCCACACCCAATCACAGTTACGTCAGATGGAGCACATGGTATGGACCTGCCCTCTAGGACGCGTAAGGTCAGATTGGTACAGTTCTGCACAGACACCCCCTGTCCACACGGGTACAAAAAGGCACCAGGGAGTGAGAAGAGGTTGGCCCACTCAGTCACTGACGTAGCACCACTCTCGCTGACACCCCCTGACAGGCTGAGTGACTCTTTCATTAGCTCCAGTGAAGCAGAGCCAAGTCGGCCTAGGAGAGCTGCCACCAGTTTCTATTAGATATAACGGACTTATATCGGGCTAGAAACCTGCCCGGTAGAGTGTTCGTTGGCCTGAACAACAGACATGAGGTTCGTGGATCGAGATAAAAGAACAGTCCAAGGTTAAATTATATATTTAATAATCTTAGGGGCACACTAAACAATCCGCTATATACATAAGGGTTATACATACACAGTGGTCAGAGTTACAAATACAATAGCCGAGGTACAAATGGTATAAAAATATAAAATGGTATATTAAGAGTCAATTACCGGTAAGATGGGCGATCTGGCTTTCGGAAGAAGGGTTGCCACTTGGGAGGTTTGTGGGCCTTCTCTTTAAGGTTTCAGGACTTTTCCCACACAACTTGACGTCACGACCCCCCCAGGAAAAAGACAATGGACCTGGGACGGCAGGACCTTTTAACCTCTCTGGGTCATTCCCCTTACGGCACCCAGGCTGGATCTAGATCTCCACCCCTGGCCTCTCTTAGCTAACAAACTCCCAAAACTAAAATGGGCCATATGTCCTTGCTGGATGTCCTAGGGTGCCGGTTCTGGTGTTATCGGATCCAACCGGGCCCCTGCTATGTGTGGATATCAAACACCGGGGTCCTAGGGGCCTCCACAATGCTGTGCTGGGTATCTCCCTTTCCTTAGGTGCTGGACTATATTTAAAGTTAGGGTTACATTCCCCATTCCAAAAATATGGTTGGTTTATCACTGAGATGAATGGTATCCCCATAACTCTGTGTTGAATTATCGTATTTTACACAAAGAGCACATGGCTTGGGGGAAGGGCCTACCTGCAGCAGCTTCACAGCTGCTGCTGGTGGGGACTTTTGTCACTCACTGTGTCTCTCAGCCCCCTCCCCTCTGCTTGAGCTGAAGTGGTGTTGGATTTGCATATGTAGAGCTCTGTAAAACCCGCCTGGCAGTGCACAGTGATCGACAGGGGATTACCTTGAATATCTTCACAATCAGGTTTTTATTTTATAATTTTTTTATTTATGCAAACAAAATCTTAATATAATACAGTTTTTAGTCTGTCCACTGAAGTAGACATGATAGGCTTACACTTCCTACTCACATTTGTCAACTTTGCTGTGTAGATTGGAGTAGAGCTAGAAGATGAGTGAGTTATTGTAATGCTGATGGCTTAAATAAGGCAAAATAGTAGCAGTATACATACAGATAAGACTGTGTATGCAGCTTCCCTGTGATCCAATGGTCACTGGTAGAACAAGACTGTACTCTATTACTTTCCTGAATATTGCCAAAGAGCACACACATCCTGTAGCACCACCTATACAGTCAATATAGAAATAAGCGTGTGTTTCACCAACATATTTGTGAATGGAACTTAAAAATGACATAAAAGTGGACATATCTGACATTGTAGATGTCCTGATGTAGGGATTAAATGTCCCGATTTGGCGCATGGAAATATCAATACGTAGTCATTAATATAAGTATTTGATACAATGCCGATTTTGCATGTTTTCCCACCTACAAAGAATGGAGAGGTCTGTCATTTTTATCGTAGGTACACTTCAACTGTGAGAGACAGAATCTAAAAATGAAAAACAGAAAATCACATTGTATGATTTTTAAATAATTAAAAACTCGGTCAAGAACTGTAGGAAACGTCTGACCTCTGTAATTGCAAACCAAAGTTTCAAAACCAAATATTAAGTTCTGTTTTTCTATTGTATCAAATACTTATTTCATGCAAGTGAAATTAATACAAGTAATGAGTGCAGAGTAAGAGGGCTTCTTAAAGAAAAACTAATTCTGTGAGAGCCACAATTATTTCTGGTTGGTAGGTGATCAAAAACGTATTTCATAACAATAAAATGCAATTTAAATATGTAAATATCATACAATGTGATTTTCTGGATTTTTTTTCAAGATTCTGTCTCACACAGGTGAAGTGTACCTACGATAAAAATTACAGACCTCTCCATTCTTTGTCGGTGGGAAAACTCGCAAAATCTGCAGTGTATCAAATACTTACTTTCCCGACTATACATGAGCCATTTCCTTTTAAACAGGCCACACACAGCATGAATCATCACTTAAAAATTGTATTAACCGTTATAATATATAATGCACTGCACACACATTTCTGACTTTTCTCAACTTGGTCACATTTTCATCTAAGTAAAATGCTAAAGTTGGAGTTAAATGTAAATTCTGTGCCCTTCCGTGTTGAGTTGACACAAACTTGACTCTGATGGTGAATCTGTCACTTGCAGCCATAGACCCCAATGCAATAACTTGCAGATTAGTTTGGTCATTTGATGTAAGAATATGATCAAAGTGTTTTGCGCTTGTTATTCCTGGATCCCAGTAGGACACGGCTGTTTATAGCAGTTCTATAGTAACATTACGTTGCAGCAGATTAAGTAGTTAGCATTCAGATTCTTTTAAATAATTCATATGCAAATGCAAAACATATTTGTGTTCTGGTTCACAAATGTATCTGACATACTGACATTACTTTGGCTTTAGTATTACTTTAAACATGAAGCATGATTGTGCATTGAAAATATGTTTGTTTTTCTCAGTGGCAGAAACTGACAGCACAGAGCCACAGTTTGAGACTTGTGTATGGGCCCTGGTGCCTTTAATGCCAACAAAACCAAAAATGGAATGCACACATGCCATTCACAATACTATACCCACACTGAACTCACTGGCATATGCACCAACTTCATGCGCCACCCACACTTTAGAACCATGAACATACAGTGGATATAAAAAGTTTACACATCCCTAATAAAATTCCATGTTTTTGTGATGTAAAAAAATCATACTAGAATTTCAGAGCCTGTTTTCCACCTTTAATGTCACCCATTCTGTACAAATCCATGAAGAAACAGACAAATCATTTTGAGGGAGAAAACACAGAAAACAAAACTCAAATAATTTCTTTGCATAAGTGTGAGCACCCTCTTATAATTGGGAATGTGGATGTATTCAGAATTAGCTAATCACATTTACACTTGTGCTACATGGCAGCCAGTACATGGCTACTATGATTTACAGTAATTCTATTGAACCCCATAAAGTTTAGCTGTTCTAAAGGATTTTCCTGACATTTTCTTTGTTGCATTTTACAGCCAAAGCCATAGTCTGTAAACAGCTTACAACACAGCAAAGGGATCTCATTGTTGAAAGTTATTAGTCAGGGGAAGGTTACAAACAAATTCCAAGCCATTAGATATACAGTGGTGGGAAAAAGTATTTGCCCCATTCCTGATTTCCTTATTCCTTATTATTTTGCATGTTTGTCACAGTTAAATGTTTCAGATCACAAAACAAATTTAAATATTAGACAAAGATAAGTAATGTAAACGCAAAATTCGATTTAAATGAAGGTCTTTATTATTAAGGGATAAAGAATTCAAACCTACAGGGCCCTTTGCGAAAAAATTATTGCCCCCTCCATAAAACATAAATTAACTGCGGTTTATCACATTTTTAGGAAGCTGAGTTATATTTCCCTAGTCACACACAGGCCTGATTACTGCCACACCTGTTCTCAACCAAGAAATCACTTAAATAGGACCTGCCTGAAAAAGTGGAGTAGACCAAAAAATTCTCAAAAGCTAGACATCATACTATCATACTGCGATCCAAAGAAATTCAGGAACAAATGAGAAACAACGTAATTGAGATCTATCAGTCTTGAAAAGGTTATAAAGCCATTTCTAAAGCCGTGGGACTCCAGCAAACCACAGTGAGAGCCATTATCCACAAATGACGAAAACATGAAACAGTGGTGAACCTTCCCAGGAGTGGCTGACCCACCAAAATTACCCCAAGAGCGCAGCGATGACTCATCCAAGAAGTCACAAAAGACCCCACAACAACATACAAAGAACTGTAGGCCTCACTTGCCTCAGTTAAGGTCAGTGTTCATGACTCCACCATAAAAAAGAGATTGGGCAAAAAAGGCATGCATGGCAGAGTTCCAAGACGAAAACCACTGCTGAGCAAAAAGAACATAAAGGCTCATCCCAATATTGCCAGAAAAGATATAGATGATGTCCAAGACTTTTGGGAGAATACTCTGTGGAATGACAAGATAAAAGTTTAACTTTTTGGAAGGTGTATGTTCCATTACATCATCGTAGAAGTAGCACAGGATTTCAGAATAGAAACATCATACCAACAGTAAAATATCGTGGTGGTAGTGTGATGGTCTGGGGCTGTTTTGCTGCTTCAGGACCTGGAAGACTTGCTGTGGTAAAATGGAACCATGAATTCTGCTGTCTACCAAAAAATCCTGAACGAGAATGCTGAAGAGCACTTGGATTATACAGCAGGACAATGATCCAAAACACACCAGCAAGTACACCTCTGCATAGCTTAAGAAAAACTAAATTAAGACTTGGAGTTGCCTAGTCAAAGTTCTGACCTTAATCCAATTGAGATGCTCTGGCATAACTTTAAAAAGGCGATTCGTGCTTGGAAACCTTCCAATGTGGCTGAATTACAACAATTTTGCAAAGATGAGTGGTCAAAAATTCCTCCAGAGCGTTTTAAAAGACTCATTGCCAGTTATTGCAAACGCTTGACTGCAGTTGTTGCTATTAAGGGTGGCTCAATCAGTTATTAGGTTTAGGGGCAATTAATTTTTCACACAGGGCTATGTAAGTTTGGATTTCTTTTCCCTTAATATTAAAGACCTTCATTTAAATACTTCAGTTTGTGTTTTGTGATCTGAAACATTTAAGTGTGACAAACATGCAAAAGAATAAGAAATCAGGAAGGGGGAAAACACTTTTTCACACCACTGTATATGATATAACACTATCAAGAAGTGGTTTAAATTTGGCACAACAGTGACATTACCTGGACATTCCTCAAACATTGATGAAAAGAAAAGAAGAAAATTCGTCAGGGAGGCTGGTGAGAGGTCTACATCAACATTAAAGGAGCTGCAGGAATTTCTGGCAAGTACTGGTGGTGTACTGAATATAATAACAATTTCCCGTATTCTCCATACGTCTGGGCTGTGTGACAAAAAAAAACATTCAAGCCGAATTATATTTTGCCAAAGCTACTGTACATAAAGTCTGTCAAAAGCATGTGGGAAAATATACAGTGTTATGGTCTTATGAGATTGAGATTTAACTTTATTGCCACTATTTCCAAAGATATGTTTGGTGCAAATTCAATACTGCACATCACCAAAAGAGCACCATACTATCAATAAAGCATGGTGGAGGCAGCATTAGGTTTTGGGGCTGTTTTTTGACAGCTGGAACTGAGGCTCCAGTCTATGTAGAGGGAATTATTGTTAGAACTCTCCTGTTAGGTTTTTTCTATTTTACTGGTCACATGACCTTTTTGCCTAATTAATCCTGCTCTGCCCTTCTGGCCATACTGGACTTCATTGTAATTTCTACTCTTAAGCGAGCCAGGAGCTTTGTAACCTTTCTCAGTCAGTTTAGCTAGGTCTTTTGACCTTTATGTTCTATGTTGTGTGTTTGTCTTTTTACTGCTACAATTTCTGTTAGGAGGTGTCCATCTTTCTCCCAGTCCCTAGTTCTTGTAGGGATCCCTCCCTCATATCTATACGTCTTCGTTCAGACTAGCTGAGGACTTTAGCGGGTCTGATCGCAGGATCAGGTTCCCCGTTACATCGTAGGGATCTAGCTTAGTTCTATTGTAGGGACAGATCTCCTGTCTTTCCTTAGTGCTTGTAGCCTATCATAACAGTAAGTCCAGCCCAAAAATATCTCTAGGAAAGACCTCCAGTTTCCATCATGGTGTCGGTTCAGGATTTGGCTCAACGCCTGCAGGGACTCTCTCTGGAGGTGGCCGAGCTCCAACAACACGTGAGTAGCTGTTCTGGAGCGCATTTTGTGGAGCCAAAGGTACGATTGCCTGATTTACTTTTTGGTGAACAACAAGATTTTTTTTCCTTTAAAAATGCTTGTTTATTGTATTTTCGTTTGAGACCCAGATCTTCTGGTGATGAATCACAGCGCATAGGGTTTATAATGTCACTTTTGCGCAAAGAACCTCAGGGATGGGCCTTTTCTCTCCAACCTAGTGATCCATGCTTTAGATCAGTGGATAGTTTTTTTTCTGCTATGGGGTTGTTGTATGATGATCCTGATCGTGTCTCATTAGCTTAGACGGAATTGAGACTTTTGAGGCAGGGATCAGGTAATGTGGAAAATTATTGTACTCACTTCCGTCGGTGGTCTGCTCAGGTGGGGTGGAACGATTCAGCTCTGAAAAGTTTGTTTCTTGCGGGGCTAGGTGAAAGGGTTAAGGATCTGCTTATTGCTTATCCTACACCTGGAAACTTGCAGGAGGCAATGCAATTAGCTATACGGGTGGACAGGAGACTGCGTGCAAGGGTTAATGAGAGTAAATCCTTTGCCATGTCAGCTCCTAGTCTTGAGAGGGTCTGTACTGACATTGGAGAGCCGATGGAGATTGGGGCGATGTCACCCCGCTCTCAGGAAAAAGACCGCAGGTTTTCTGAAGGTTTTTGCTTCTATTGCGGAAAATCTGACCATTTCATTAAGAACTGTGTGCTTCGTATGAACAAAGAAAAAAAAGAAAAGGTCAGTTGCGCCCGTATAGCCTGTTTAAATACTAAGGGGGTATTTCTTTCTGCTACTACTGCAGCTCAGGAAGAATTAATTGAATTTCGGGTATTTGTGGATTGTGGTTCTACTCTGAATGTGATTGATGGGGGATTCTTGGAAAAACGTAAATTAAAACCCAAACCTTTGTCATCCCCTATTGCCGTGGTTTCTGTCGATGGCTCTCCCTTGAAATGTGTTACTCACAAGGTTTATGAATTTCCCCTCACTATTAATGGTATTCACCAAGAAAATTTGGATTTGGTAGTATTAAATAATTTGCCTTCTCCAGTAATATTGGGGTTACCCTGGTTAAAATTGCACAATCCTGTACTGGATTGGTCTACTAATGAAATTAAGTCCTGGAGCCCTAAGTGTTATGACAAGTGTTGTAACGGGTGCATTGCTGCTGTGGATAAAGGGGAATTACCTGTACCTATTCAGGATTTTTGGAAAGTTTTTTCTGAGGAGGAGTCGCAAATTTTGCCTCCCCATAGAGACTATGATTGTACCATTGAATTTGTCCCTGGAGCGACTCTTCCTAAAAGTCGTTTATTTAATCTTACTATTCCTGAGAGAAAGGCTTTGGAGGAATACATACAGATGAGCTTGGCCGCCGGTCATATCAGACCCTCTAAGTCACCGGTGGCTGTTGGATTTTTTTTGTTAAAAAAAAGGACGGCGGTTTACGTCCTTGTCTGTACTTTCGCGAGATTAATAAAATTACTGTACGTAATCCCTACCCACTGCCATTGATTCCTGATTTGTTTAACCAGTTAGTGGGGGCCAAGTGGTTCTCTAAAATTGTTCTCCGGGGGGCATACAATTTGTTGCGCATGAAGGAGGGTGATGAATGGAAGACTGCTTTTAACACTCCTGTGGGTCATTTTCAGAATCTGGTTATGCCTTTTGGTCTTACCAATGCACCAGCATTTTTTCAGAATCTTATTAATGACATCCTTAGACCTTTGATCGGCAAAAATGTGGTTGTGTATTTGGATGACATTTTGATTTATTCGCCGGATCTGGAGTCTCATTGGCGGAGCGTACGTGAGCTTTTACAGTTATTAATTGACAATTCGCTTTTTGCTAAGCTAGAGAAATGTGAGTTCGCTGTACAGAGAATTAGTTTTTTGGGCTACATTATCTCCAGCGAGGGCTTTGAGATGGACCCGGTGAAAGTTCAAGCTGTGCAGGAATGGCCTAGGCCTATTGGTTTGAAATCGATACAGAGGTTTTTGGGTTTCGCCAATTATTACAGAAACTTCATTAAAAAAATTTCTATTATTGTTAAACCACTGACCGATCTCACCAGGAAAGGTGCTAATACGGTTCAGTGGACTACTGAGGCCATTGAAGCTTTTGTGTTTCTAAAGGAGAGGTTCAGCTCTGCCCCCATCCTTATGCAGCCTGATGTGACTAAGCCGTTTTTGGTTGAGGTTGATGCTTCTTCTGTGGGGGTCGGTGCGGTGTTGTCTCAAGAAAATAAGGATGGAGTACATCCCTGTGCCTTTTTTTCAAAAAAAATTTCTGAGACTGAACTTAATTACGATATTGGTAATCGGGAATTGCTGGCTATTAAACTCGCATTTGAACACTGGCGTCATCTCTTGGAAGGTGCTGAATTTCCCATTCAGGTTTTCACTGATCATAAAAATCCGATCTATCTTGATGCTGCCCAGCGCTTGAATGCCCGTCAGGCTAGGTGGGCACTTTTTTTTTCGCGGTTTAATTTTTCGGTTACTTACATCCCGGGTACCAAGAATGTTAAAGCTGATGCGTTGTCTCGCAGCTTTTCTCCCATGGTCGGTGCTGAGGAGGAGGAGAGCATTTTACAAGAAGGTGTTGTGATTGCTGCATTGGACTCCGTTTTGGAAGATGAGATTCTTAAAGCACAGGAGAATGCCCCATCTAACACTCCCCATGGGAGGTTGTTTGAGCCTAGGACCTTTAGGAGAGATTTGTTTGTTGAGTGTCATGAGTCTCGGTTGGCAGGTCATCCAGGAATTTCTGAGACCAAGAGACTTGTGGGTCGCAGTTTTTGGTGGCCTGGATGGCAGAAGGAAGTCATTAAGTGGGTGCGTCAATGTACTGCGTGTGCTAGATCTAAGTCTTCTCATACTGCGGGGTTGCTTTGCCCTCTGGAGGTTCCTAGTGCACCTTGGACACATCTGGCTATGGACTTTATTACTGACCTTCCCTCCTCTGAGGGTTTCACGGTCATCTGGGTGGTTGTGGACCGTTTTAGCAAGATGTGTCACTTGGTTCCCTTCATCAAACTGCCCTGCGCTAAGACACTCGCTAAGGCCTTTGTCAAGGAAATTGTCAGACTCCATGGTGTTCCTACTGACATTGTTTCTGATAGGGGACCTCAGTTCGTGGCTCGTTTTTGGCATGCCTTTTGTGACAGATTGGGAGTTCATTTGTCGTTTTCATCTGGATATCATCCTGAGTCTAATGGCCAGACAGAAAGGAAGAATCAGGATGTTGAGCAGCTCTTGCGTTGTTTTGTGGCAGACAATCAAGAGGGGTGGTCTGAGTTTCTGCCGCTTGCTGAATTTGCTCTTAACAACCATACATCCTCTTCTGCTGGGTGTTCGCCTTTTTTTTGTTGTTCTGGGAGACATCCGTCTTTTGGGTCATTCTCCAAATTGGTATCGGCTGTGCCTGAGGAGGAGAGTTTTTCCGGTGATTTGGAGAGAGTTTGGACGGATGTGCGCGGTAATCTTCAGGAGGCTAACAAAAAATCTAAGAGGTACTTTGACAGGAAACGTCAAGAGGTTTTGTTTACGGTTGGTGACATGGTTTGGTTGTCCTCTAAGAATCTGCGGTTGAGGATTCCTTCTAAAAAATTGGGTCCCAAGTTTGTAGGGCCCTTTAAGGTACTTCAGGTAGTTAACCAATCTGCTGTTAGGTTGGAGGTTCCTACCTCCTGGAAGATTAATCCGGTGTTTCATGTTTCTCTATTGAAAAAAGCTGATGTATCAGATAGAGACGCCACTGCCACTGTTCCTCCGGTGGTGGAGGATGGGGAATATGAAATTTCCTGCATCCTTAATTCTAGACGGTATAGGGGGAGTTTGCAGTATCTCGTCGCTTGGAAGGGTTTCAGTCCCGAGGATAACTCATGGGTGAGGGCAGATGATGTTTCTGCTTCCAGACTTGTCAGAGCATTTCACAAGAGGTTTCCGGATAAGCCTGGGCCTAGGGGATCCGGAGGATCCTCTTAGAAGAGGGGGTACTGTTAGAACTCTCCTGTTAGGTTTTTTCGATTTTGCTGGTCACATGACCTTTTGCCTATTTAATCCTGCTCCGCCCTTCTGGCCATACTGGACTTCATTGTAATTTCTACTCTTAAGTGAGCCAGGTGCTTTGTAACCTTTCTCAGTCAGTTTAGCTAGGTCTTTTGACCTTTATGTTCTATGTTGTGTGTTTGTCTTTTTACTGCTACAATTTCTGTTAGGAGGTGTCCATCTTTCTCCCAGTCCCTAGTTCTTGTAGGGATCCCTCCCTCACATCTATAGGTCTTCGTTCAGACTAGCTGAGGACTTTAGCGGGTCTGATCGCAGGATCAGGTTCCCCGTTACATCGTAGGGATCAAGCTTAGTTCTATTGTAGGGACAGATCTCCTGTCTTTCCTTAGTGCTTGTAGCCTATCATAACAATTATGAACAGTTTCAAATATCAGTCAATTTTGCATCAAAACCTTCAGGTGTCTCTTAAAAAGATGAAGATGAAGAGGAATTTCACTTTTTAGCACAACAACCACTCTTTACATACCTCCAAGTGAAAAGAATAACTTCACCAGAAGACGATCAAAGTTTTGGCATGGCACAGCCAAAGTCCATTCCTGAAAATCTGTGGGTGACCTGAAGAGGGCGCTGTATACAGGAGGAGATGCCCGTGCAATCTGACAGATGTGAAGCTACTTCAGGGAAGAGTGGGCAAAGATTGTTAATTATGGATGTACCATGCTGATAGACTACTACTCAAAAAGACTGAATACTGTCATAAATGCAAAGGGTGCATCAACGAAGTATTATTTTAAGGGTGTGCATATTTATGCAACCACATTATTATAGTTCTTTATTTTTCTTTTTGCATATGAAAAGATTTCAGTTTATTTTTCAATTGAATTGTACAGATTATGGGGAACAATAAAGTTGGGAAAAATTCTGAAATTATTTCTCTTGGTGTGATTTTTTACATGACAAAAACTTGGCATTTTAACAGGGGTGTGTAGACTTTTTATATTCACCTTACGTGTAGTACCTATAACCAGGTGACAAGCCACGCATGCATCACTCACAGAATAGGATGCACAATTGCACTAGACTCAAGCAAACACATGCACCACTCAAACAAAGGACACATACCACACACTGACCATTTTCACTGCACAACTACAAGTCCTACTTACTTAGTTTTTTTCCCAAGTAGCTTAAATTCTGGTAGAATCTTCACAAGATTGCAACAAAGACCCACGGTCGAGTCTGGTAAACCATACTCAGTGTTGTAGTGTGATAGGTGATGGGGAGGCAAAAAGGGTTTCTCAAGATCACAAAATTTTCAAAGAGGAAAAAAAGAAATTAACAGTAGTGCCACTGGCACCAAAAATCTGGGGCAGTGCACATGCCCCTGACCTCTAGTCAGGTGCCCAGATCTCTAGCCAAGTGAAGAAAGGGACTTCCTCGGTTATGTTGAGTATATACTATTATTTTGCCAGGGGGTGGCACAAAGGTTGCACTATTACTTTTGGAGATTGGAGAGGACACTCTTTGAGCGTCATTACTTGTAAGCAGGGCCGCCATCAGGGCATTACTGCCATTACTGGTGTATGGGGCCCGGTGAGCAGAAGCATATAGGGGAGGGGCACAGACTGGGTGAGACACTCTACGCAACCTGCGTTGAGGCAGCGCATCTGAGCCACTCTATAAATGGCCTGGCAGACTGCGTGGCCCCAGTCAGTCAAGGCCACAGCTACTTACATTGTATGGCCGTGGCAGTGAGGGCCGACTGTGTCTGACATAAGTGACGTCAGACGCTGCCGGCCCACCCTCTGTTCCTTAAATGCCAGCGTGCCCCGGGCCTTAGTGGCACATTATATGAAGGAGTTGAGGGCCTGAAACTAATGAGGTGAGCGCGTCTGCCCACTCACCCAATCGCCCGTCCGACCTCCCATTCCCCCATCCGATCTTCCGCTAGCCCACCAACCCACTACTCTTCTAGTGCCCCCACCGTGCACTTGCAGTGTGAAAATGGAGGCCATCTCTGTCTCCTGCCTGCCATTTTTAATAGGTTAGAGTAGAGTAGGGCCTTGCCAAAATAGTCTACCTTGTCATGGTAGCAGTTTAAAAAATCTTTTGGCCAAAACAAAAGCTGATGGCTATGTATGTGATATTGTGTTCAATGGGAAATGTTAATATGTGATTGGTGAGGATGTGGTGCAGAAGTGGAGTTTTTCCAAGAGTGGGCGGTGAGACTGTGGAAGGTTCAAGGGGTGGAGGTGTAGCTGGGGTAGAGCCTGGATGGAGTCTCAAGGGAGCCTGAAAATGTTGCCAGTATGGAACCCTGAAATTCCTGGTTGCAGTCCTGCTAATAAGAGGTCATTCTTTTGGTTAGAATGTTATTTGGCCCAATGCAAAATAGACTGGTGCAGTAGGACTACCAACTGCATGCAAAACCGAGAACATGGATTTGGTGTGATTACTGTTTTTTTGCAGTACATTCTTGTGCGACAAAGTTACATTTTATATTTGCAAATATCCTTATTATCTATTTAGGCTTCAATCCAAAACTTTGCTCTGTCACATATTGACTGCTCTTCCTGCCATTGGCAGAGTATGGACACTGTCAGCTACAGCGTTTTTCTGAAGCTTCTTTTGTGTCAAAATATGTGCAAATACGCCGGCATTTAAAAAACGTTGTGTTCACATACCCTGACATGCAGATTCCGCTATGAATTTTCTGCAGATTTCTCAGCAGAAGGAGTCGTGTCCTGTTACTCACTGAGCTCAGCGCAGTTCAGGGGCCCGCTCATTGCAGCGAGTCATTCTCCTCTGCTTCTCAGCGAGTGCGGTCGCCTCAAGCCACTGCACATGCTGATGAAGAAATGTTGGTCAGATGGATTATAGCATGGGACACTGGATTATTTAATCTTCGGACAGATGAGGGACATTGCTCTTTTTTATTTTTGTTTTGTTTATAGAGGACTATGGCTTCAGGGAATTGGGTGTAAAGGTGAGTATAATGTGTTTTTTATTTTAGTCTTATTTTTACACTTGTTGGAGACAACGGGGGCAGAATACCACTCTCAACATTGTCCCCTGCTCGGGATGATTTCAGCACAAGTAAGGGACAATGATGAGAGATTCCTTCAGCACCTGGTACTTGGAAACAGTGAAAACTGTACCACTGATTCCCAGGCGCCAGTACGTGTGATATTTATGTGGCACACGGGCAGCACATGGTTGCCACATTTATGCCACACAGGTACACACGGACATACGGACACAGATACCTCCGGTACTGTTTTTTCCAGTACCGGAAATATCAGGACGTGTGAAAAAGGCCTCAATCAGAATCTGCTTTTACCAGGTAAGATTCACTCTCTTTGTGACCTCATATGGGGGCCAGTAAGTAAGATGTGGCTCGGGTCCCAAAAATTCTGAGATCCTCAATCTTAAAGTTTTCTGCCCCCCTGGAGGTTCCAGGTGGGAGATATTAATGTTTTATTTCCTATCATGACTTTAGCTTTCTATAGCTATGAGACTTGGCATATATAACGTTATCAATCTGGCCGATATTCATTCTGGACTGATGCGCAGACCGCATTGCGATGCAAGTAAATGCATTGTGTTCGCCATTAAACCACAGTACTGAAAGTATGTCTCCCATAACTAAAGGACCTAGACCTGTCACAAAAAAACATTCATATCTGGTATCCGGCTCCATCCCGGCTGTCTGTGTGGCTTTCAAGAATGGAAAATTTATTTGCACGGGAAAGCAAAGTATCACAACACGGGCTGCTGCTTCCTGCTCTCCAGATAACTTATTTCAATTACCTGTTCACAGCGGGGTGGGGGGTCACAGAACAAAAAAGGGGTCAAAATGAAGTGTTAGCTCTTTTTCATTTACATTGAGTGTTATCACCTTTTTCAGTTATAATTTATAATGAAGCCATTCTTCTAAGCGCAATATGAAGGTGATAATTTGCATGCTAAAAACTTGACACCAATTCCTCTATTGTTTTTGGGCAACCTAAAGGGTTTTTCCAGGACTTTGATATTGATGGGTGTTAATAATCTAGGCCATTAATATCAGATCGGTTGGGCAACAATTCATGGAATTCTCCCACACAATTAGCCCCCATGGGACGTGCTCAATCCCCTTCATTGTTTACCAGACACAGCGCCACACATTCTATAGTGCCGTGCCTGGTACTGCAGCTCTTTGCAGCTTAGTTTCATTCATACACCCACTGCAAATGTATTTTTGTGCCTAGAGCTCTGCAGACCCTTTAATCAGCTGATCATGGGGGTAAAAGGGTAAGACCCTATCAGATTAGATATTGATGACCTAGAAAAACTCTTTAAAATATTGATTACGTACCTAAAGATGCCATACAGCTATTCCATCCCGACTTCACCATACACAAGAAGGCCGAGTTTTCATGTTTTTTTAGTGAGAATTTCAAAACTTTCTCTTCCTTGACATTGGTCATAGGGGACACATTTCAGAAACCTCATGTAAATATTAGATAGTTGTTCCCTTCTGCCGATAATGTGTGTGTTCACATTTAATAGGGAAGGCTCGTCTGAATAAATGCTGAACATACGTAGATGCCCGGGGAATACGCAATATGTTTTGAATTTGGCATTCAATACAAAACTAATGAGGCAAACAGAGTTCAATTCCAGCCTAATTATCAATATCTCATTCTGCCGCCAATCTCTTCTCTGCTGTTTGTTATCATCCTCACTAAGAGATCTATTATTCCAGGTCATATTTGGAAAATTAAGATATTATTGGTTTTCTATGTAATAAATTAAACCCATGTGTAGTTTATGGTGGGTCAGAGTTGATCTGTTTTTTTTTGGGGGGGGGGTCCATGCTGAATTACGAGATGCAACAAGACACCGACATTAATAGACTGAACATGGGCTACAAAATTCTGTAAACTTCAGAAACCTAAGTCAGGACTACCACCTGGTATAGAATACTCTTATTTTCTAAACTGTATATTGCCATGGTCTATATTTGCTTAAAGAGGTTCTCCAGGAATAAAGGATGCATTAGAGAGCTGTTGTCAGAATGATCGTTTGGCTGCCCTCTACCTCTCCAGAATCCCCTATCTCTTTATCTGAGAGTTCCTGCTATATTCCTTGGCAGCCAGTTATCTCAGCGAGGAAGTAAAAAATTGACCAAGGAGATTCTTTTCTCCCCTAATATATTCTGTTGGAGAGAGTTGGGAAGCCCCGATACACATTAGATGGATGGTGGATCCCAGTGTCCATTGATGTCTATGGAGAGTTTTGTGGTCACGTATTTTCATCTCTAGTATAAGCCTGACTTCCATGCTATTGAATACCTGGGTCTTAGAACATTTCCAAATAAAGCTTTGAAAATTGATACCATATCAGTGCTTAAAGGGTTAGCTGGAGGGTACAAATGCTGGTTCCCAAAGCGATCCTGAGATCAGGGTCCTGTAATTACAACAAAGAGGCACTGCAGCCCCATGTTGTATTGAGCAGCAGTGCACCATACACGGCTTTGACGTGGGGTACTCGGCAGCCGGGCCTTCAGTTGCCGGGGGATATCACGGTAGCTGGCCCGGTCCATGGCCCAGGGCGGTCATTTAAAAGGGGGGAATCTATAGGGGATTTGGGAAAGTGTTTGTGACGCCACCTGTGGAACCAGGTGAAGATCACCAGTACTGCTACAGTCCTCTGAGGCAGATGTTAGGGCAGCTTGAGATGGGACAGCTCCCCACAGGTGGAGCAGGCCTCAGAACAGTGTGGTGGTAGAGAGTGGGTCGCGCTGGGCGTTGTAGTGCACATGGAACGATAGTGCCGATGAAGAATGGACAGAGGCAGTGCAGTGCAGTCATCCAAGATTTTACTCACAGTTCTTTAGACACTTCACAGGTGCATTTTACAGGTAAAGGACTCCCTCATCGTGCTACGCTCACCGGGCAGGGGTTCAGTCCTTCCTCAGACAGCTTGGGAGTACCTGGCAGAACCCCTCTTTCTCATGTTCCTATTTTGACCGTCTTTACTCTGGTCCTTCTCCCTCCTGCTCTGAGCTGCCCACTCTCAATCCCGCTCGGGTGCTCTGAAGTCCTTCCAGTAAGTCAGATCCGGGACCTACTTGACCCTCCTGGGGAATTAGAATGCCGCAGCGATCCCTCTGTCTTCTGACAGATGCGGGGCGTACGGGTGCCGTCCTGCATGCGCCGTACCCCCTGGGATCCTTTCTGTAGAACGGAGCCTACTCCCTGCTCCCCTCCAGGGCCTTCTGACCTGGCCCTAACTGTGGAGCAGATCTCCTAATGAGACTCTGCTCCCGGACTGTTCCTCCGAACAGTCCCGAGCTGTTCTTCTGAACAGCTCCCTAGAACTGACCACTTAACTAATCTCATCTTGCCTAAGATGGCTTCCCTATTTTATACTCCTACCAAAATGCTCCCTCTAACTACTTCCTCCACCCACACCCACTACTGGTTCCCCCCTACCTTTGGGTTCCCCCCACTCCAGCCAGGGTCAGGGCTCAGCAGAAACATACATTGCGACTTGCCCATCCAGCCGGCCTGGAGTAGTGTAGTGTTGGATGCAGGTGTGTTGGGGTTCCGTGCAGCACTCCCATCTTACCTGAGAGAAGGGAGACACCACACTTCTGGGTGAGGTGCAGTACCTCTGTGGTGACTGAACCCTCAGGGGTGCCACAATCCCCCCCGGCAAAACGCAGCACGTCCTCGGGCAGGAACAGAGCAAAACAGGGATATTTGACATGCAACATTTTTAAGATGCATCCGCATATAAGATTATGAAAAACATTTCTTCCCTTTATGGGAGGCACATCACTTTAAAGTTACAGGTTACATTTTTAGAAACTTTATAAAACTTTCTTAAATAACATCTTTCTTCTTCATAAGTGCAACAGGTAGCAGCATGAGGGAACCGTCTGCAAACGCTCAACGTAGGCCCTGGGCGTGGCTGCAGGGCATAGGTGATCCAGAGCTGGACCATGGCTTCCGCCACGCCAACCAGGTTTTTGTTCTGTGGTCATGGGCATTATTATAAAACCAATAGGGTGCACTTTAAGAAGTGCTGAACTATGTACAATGTCAACGTCCGGCTGCTCACAATCCTCAGCCTGTATACCCTGACGGTAATAGAAACACACACTCAACATTATTTCAACTTTTAACTATAATAGCAACGTCCAGTCCCACTTGTTGGCTCAATAGTGGGAACCCCTCCTGGGGTACTCCTCGTTTTTCCCTGACCCAGCCGCGTCACGAGGGACTTCCTGCAGCGGTGCGTCCTTGTTGACATTGTACACATGCAGGTCATACCAGCCACATTCACCATGGTGTCGGGTGAACGTGACATGATCTCCCGGATACAGGTTCCGGTCGGGATGGCCTTCCTCCAGCTCAGGCTCCACATCTCGCCGGTTGACGAATATGTCCCTGTTGAAATCAGGACTGCGGATGAAGCCCCACCCAGCCTTTAAATTGAACTTTACAATGAGGCCTTCCTCGCGGGGGCTGGGGTGGGCTGTCTCCGCCTGGAGGACCTGCGCCTTGGCGGCCTTGTCTCGGGCCTCCAGGCGCTCAATGCGCTTCCCGTGCGCTTCGCTCCTTTTCTAGCTGGCGGAGCTCCTTCCTGCAGAACTCTTTCCTTCATAGGGTGGCAGCCTCGGTTTCTTGTGAGAACCCCATCAGGCCCCCCCCCCCTTTTGTCCCAGCATAACCCCTCTCCGCCGGGGCAGGCAACCGGGGGCGCTGGTACTGGGAGGAGCGGGCACCGCTGCTGGTCCTCATATCGGGCGGACCAATCAAAGACCGGTGCGCCGTAGATCCACTCTGGTGCCAGAGGCGGAGGTGGCGGGAGGGCTCCCAGCAGTAGGCCCGCAGCTTCAGCGCCCGGGATTAGAGGTTCCGGGAGGGCACTTTGTGGGGGATCCTCTGGGTCGGTGCCCGGGGGTGGAGGTTCCGGGCTGCACGGCTGTTCCAGCCAGGGTACGGCAGCATACGGCAAGGGCTGAGGGAAGAGGCCAAGGAGCAGGTCGGCGCTGACAGCGCCCGGGACTGGGGATTCTCTCCTACCTGCTCCTGTACTCCACGTGGCCTCCTGGTTCTCCGCAGGCTTCGCCGGGGCTGGTGTGCGGCTGCTGGTATCCGGCGTTACTTTCCGGCGTGCTGCCAATTTTTCCAACAGCTCACTTTTCCATCTTGCTACCGTTGCCTGCTGGGCTTGCTCTACCTGCTGGCCCAGCTCGAGAACCTCACTCTGGAGGAACTCCACGTCCTCCGGGGACAACTTTTCCACTTCTCCCTCTATGCTGAGGGGGGTGACTGGATGCTGTGGCAGGCCAGAGGCGGAGGCTGGGCTCTTGCTTCCTTCCATCCTGGCTGCCCGGTGTGGTCTGGCTAGACGGGTTGAGACCACACCCTGTCTCCATTCTTTCTCTCCACCTCCTCTCCTCTTTTGGGGGTGGTCCCATGGCGATTTGCTGTCGGTCATTCCCTGTGACGGCCTTCCTGCCTTGACCGACACATCTATGCGGACAGTCTGTTAGGAGGGCGGTTGCAAACAACTTTAATTTAATGGAACGCAACCGACCCCGGGGTCCACAATGCAGCCTGGCGGACTGCTGCCGAACACTTTCCGGGTGGAAAGGAAAGCGACAAACTTAAATATTAAACCCTTCCGTGTTTCTGCACACAGGAACGGGTATAGCGGTACGCTCTATCTCCGTCAACTGCACGGGAGAAGAGCGTCCGAGAAAGCACCTACTTAACTGATAATCCACTCCGTGTTAAAGCACACGGAGCGGGTTACAGCGGTTCACACAATCTCCAAGAACCGCAGGGAGACGTGCGACCGAGGGAAAAGCAGTAGCCCTGTCTGCGATACAGGCGCTACACAGTAGGAGTTGGCGCTAAGATGCGTGTGTGACTCACGCCGACGTGTACATGCCCTCTGCCGGCGTGCTACCGGACAGAGGAGTATTTCTCCACGTGGTCCACAGGTGTCTACAGGGAGTAGGATGTCTGCAGGCTGCTCGGGGTGTAAGGCGACCCCTACTGACAGAGCCAGACTGCAAGGCAAAGCTACCTGCCTACTTTCACTAGCCTGCCTACTTTCACTAGACCTGCCTGAGGAAACTACACGTGGAGCAAGGACGTCCACACAACAGCATCATGCTCAAATGATCTGAGCGTGTCGCCATGTTTGTGGGCGGGCCTTTTAAAGACTAAGCCCTGCCCACCGACACGCCATTGGTGACGTTACCCGTGGACCAATCAGGCGGTGCCAGGTCACCGGCTCAGGTGGGTGCCAACCCACCAATCATGATCCGCCAGGTCATGGACATGCTCAGTACGGCAAATCCTGGAGTTAGATTCCACAAGCCCTGTCTCCCTCTGCAACCCAGGCTTAACATTGCTAGGCACAACTACCTGGGAGATAAACAGTGCTCGTGGACCAGCTAGGCGTTGATGCTGATGGTGATGCTGAGCAGCATCAGCCCTGGCTGGACCAAAATGGGAGACCACAGAAGGTCCTGGACCCATTTCGAATCCAGCACCAGACCGACGCCTAACACAGTCACTGTTGCAAGGGGCAGGGTATGCTTTTGGCGCCATTCTGGGAGGTTCCATTCTGTTGTCTTTGATCACGCATATAATGGTGCCCGTTCTTCTGCGGCGGGTGCCACATTCAGTAACATCATTCACTTCTTTAGGCACACTTCACCCGCTGACACGGGCTGGTCACGTATCCTGTTTGTGACGTCAGAAGATGACGCGCCCCCAGGGCCGTGGGGTGCTCGGCAGCTGGGCCTCTGGTTGCCGGGGGATATTACAGTGACTGGCCCGGTCCATGGCCCAGGGCGGTCACTAAAAAGGGGGGAATCTATAGGGGATTTGGGAAAGTGTTCGTGACGCCATCTGTGGTACCAGGTGAAGATCACCAGCACTGCTACAGTCCTCTGAGGCAGATGTTAGGGCAGCTTGAGATGGGACGGCTCCCCACAGGTGGAGCAGGCCTCAGGGCAGTGTGGTGGTAGAGAGTGGGTCGCGCTGGGCGCTGTAGTGCAGAGGGAACGATAGTGCCAATGAAGAATGGACAGAGGCAGTGCAGTGCAGTCATCCAAGATTTTACTCACAGTTCTTTAGACACTTCACAGGTGCACTTTACAGGTAAATGCCTCCCTCGTCGCGCTACGTTCACCAGGCAGGGGTTCAGTCCTTCCTCAGACAGCTTGGGATTACCTGGCAGAACCCCTCTTTCTCGTGTTCCTATTTTGACCATCTTTACTCTGGTCCTTCTCCCTCCTGCTCTGGGCTGCCCACTCTCAATCCCGCTTGGGTGCTCTGAAGTCCTTCCAGTACGTCGGATCCGGGACCTACTTGACCCTCCTGGGGGATTAGAATGCCGCAGCGATCCTTCTGTCTTCTGACAGATGCGGGGCGTACTGGTGCCGTCCTGCACGCGCCGTACCCCCTGGGATCCTTTCTTTAGAACGGAGCCTACTCTCTGCTCCCCTCCAGGGCCTTCTGACCTGGCCCTATCTGTGGAGCAGATCTCGACCGGGAGGGAATACAAATTAAAACTGTCCCTGTTATGTCCCTAAATCCTGTCCCTACCTGACAGCGGAGGTTGGCACCCTAATTTGTACTTCGTGGCGCCCCCGCTCAACGTCGGTATCCCGAATGTCCCTACAAGGACCCTTGTCTTAAATTAAACAAAACCACAATAGTGAGAAAGGGTAGAAAAAGTGAACGTATAAGTACAGAAGCTGATAATAAGTCAATGATTATAGATGGCCAAATTCATTTGGTCGGGTAAACATAAATGCTCTAGGGTAGAGGAGCACAGTGCTTGTTTTTCCATAGCCAAATCAAATCAAATAGCAGCCAGAGCAGTCAAAAATGAACACATGCTCCACTTTGATAATCCAGCTGTATACCTCAAAGGGGGCTCCAAAAACAGAATCCCACCCAGGTAAATGTCTCCCCATACATCAAATGGGATTTAAATATTGGTATTTGAAAAAGCATAATATCTATATCAGAGTATCGGGTCCAAACTCTATCTGTCATAGATGTACATAATAGTAGACAGAAAGAAAGACACTTATCATTATTAGTCCCTATACCTTTTCAAATAACTAGAAAGTAGTAATCAGAATATAAATATCCATTAGTAAGTAAACAATAGCACTTAGCCTTGATGGTCCCTAGTCCCAACAGTCAAATAATAGATTATCGAAAGAGAGACACTCATCATTGTTAGTCCCTATTCAAAAGACTAAAAAATGGCAATCAGAATATACATTTTCATTAATAAATAAACAGTAACACTAAAAAATGACACTTATCCTTAGGGACTACTAAGGATGTGTCATTTTTTTACTTATTAATGATATCTACTTTCTGACCTGCTGGAATTGGGGACCATTTAGGTTTAGTGTTACTGTTTATTTATTAATGAAAATGTATATTCTGATTGCCATTTTTTAGTCTTTTGAATAGGGACTAACAATGATGAGTGTCTCTCTTTCGATAATCTATTATTTGACTGTTGGGACTAGGGACCATCAAGGCTAAGTGCTATTGTTTACTTACTAATGGATATTTATATTCTGATTACTACTTTCTAGTTATTTGAAAAGGTATAGGGACTAATAATGATAAGTGTCTTTCTTTCTGTCTACTATTATGTACATCTATGACAGATAGAGTTTGGACCCGATACTCTGATATAGATATTATGCTTTTTCAAATACCAATATTTAAATCCCATTTGATGTATGGGGAGACATTTACCTGGGTGGGATTCTGTTTTTGGAGCCCCCTTTGAGGTATATAGCTGGATTATCAAAGTGGAGCATGTGTTCATTTTTGACTGCTCTGGCTGCTATTTGATTTGATTTGGCTATGGAAAAACAAGCACTGTGCTCCTCTACCCTAGAGCATTTATGTTTACCCGACCAAATGAATTTGGCCATCTATAATCATTGACTTATTATCGGCTTCTGTACTTATACGTTCACTTTTTCTACCCTTTCTCACTATTGTGGTTTTGTTTAATTTAAGACAAGGGTCCTTGTAGGGACATTAGGGATACCGACGTTGAGCGGGGGCGCCACGAAGTACAAATTAGAGTGCCAACCTCCGCTGTCAGGTAGGGACAGGATTTAGGGACATAACAGGGACAGCTTTAATTTGCATTCCCTCCCGGTCGGTGTATTACCTGATTCTATATGTCCTATCATTTAGAGTATTATTGTTGTTTGTCTATGGACTTTTAGGTCCTTTTTAGAGATTATTAATAAAAGTTATTTTTTAGGGGGGCTGTGGGTCTGCTGGTTGTCTCTATTTATTAGGCCCCTCATGTGATATTTTGTCTAGGTGTTTAAATGTGGAGCAGATCTCCTAATGAGACTCTACTCCCAGACTGTTCCTCCGAACAGTCCCGAGCTGTTCTTCTGAACAGCTCCCTAGAACTGACCACTTAACTAATCTCATCTTGCCTAAGATGGCTTCCCTATTTTATACTCCTACCAAAGTGCTCCCTCTAACTACTTCCTCCACCCACACCCACTACTAGTTCCCCCCTACCTTTGGGTTCCCCCCACTCCAGCCAGGGTCAGGGCTCAGCAGAAACATACATTGCGTCTTGCCCCTCCAGCCAGCCTGGAGTAGTGTAGTGTTGGATGCAGGTGGGTTGGGGTTCCGTGCAGCACTCCCATCTTACCTGAGAGAAGGGAGACACCACACCTCTGGGTGAGGTGCAGTACCTCTGTGGCGACTGAACCCTCAGGGCTTCACTCTATTAATTTTTAATGGGACTGCTGAAAATAGCTGTATACAGCAGTCCCATGAACAATAAATGGAGTGGAGGACAACCATGCTCACCTCCACACCATTCAAAACCTGGCTGTAGAGACCAATTTTTGAGGTTCCAGAACCTAATCTAGGATTGCTCAGATCCACAGCGATCAGTTATGGATAACTTGTGGTAAAGAGTAACTGAAGTGTTTTACAGCAACTGCAACAATACTAACAACACAGTAATAATGGTAACATAAGGTAAAAATTGCATAATAAATACAGTAACATTAATATTGTAAAAATGGCTCTGGTTCCATTTAAGAAAAACTTTCAGAGGTATCGCCAATGATCTTGGAAGATCGGGAAAGTATGTCTTTACAAATGAAGCAAAACACAGAGAACTTCACTTCTCAGGTGTAATAGATATTTGATAGAGATGAACAAATCCTTTAAAATTCAGATTTGCCAGCTTGGCAAAATTTTTCCCAAATATTATAGTTGCCACAAATTGATTTGCCACAAAATGCAATTGCTGCAATGCCTTCAGTTGCTCAAAAAAAGATGCATATGTAGCACCCTGAGGACTCGGCTGCTACAGGGGTATTGCACCTCAAACCAGAGGTGTGGTATTCCACTCCCGGGTAAGGATGGAGTGGGACTGAGCTCAGCTAGCTGCATGCACTACACTCATCCCATTTCCGGGGGACAGATCAATGGTACTCCCACTAGGTGAATGTGCAGGTACGACAGTGTCTGTCCCTGGCTGGAGTGGGAGGGGGGGTGGAACATCCCAGTAGTGTAGGGGCAGATAGGGGAGGGGCTCTGGGCATAGAGATAGGAGCCCATTGGGTGCTAGTCACCTGGGCTCACACATAGAGGGAGTATATATGGTGGGCACCATCTTAGGACAGGGTCAGTTAGTCAGTCTGAGGAGAAGCAGAGCAGAGGAGCTCAGCCAGGAGGGCTGACAGGGAGCTGTGGCTCCGGCTGGGCCCAGCTCCAGGGCCAGGCCTGAAGCAGAGAGGAAGAGGAAGAAAGGCCCAGAGGCATAAGACCAAGAGGGAACCCTGAGATCCCACGAGTGAGCTAAAAAGGGTGAAGGGTTGGCAGAAGAGGGCACCGGATCCCAAACTGACGGAGGCAAAACATCCTTAATCAGGAACCGGAGGTCGTGGTCAAGTTTTGCCACGACCCTCACCACATTCACCAGGAAGGTACACCACGAGTAGGGTCAGGAAAGCCTTAAAAGGTTTTACCATATAGAGGCCCAAGGGAACCGGACAAAGGTGGATCCCTGGTGGGGACGGCCAGCAGAAAGAGAGAGAGGGGAGCTCAGGACCACGCTCCGGAACTGCCTGGGGGTTAGCCGAGTCCCGCACCTGGTGGACGCAGCACGGCTCGGGTGGTCACTCCCGGCCGAAGTGACTGAAGCAACACCAGTGAGTAAAAACCCTGAAACTGCATCCCACGTCTCTGTGCCTCCTTACCGCACCATCACAACCTCCATCATCTACTCCTGCTGCCCTGAGGCCGTACCCCTCCCGTTGGGGGTTATACCATCTACGCTGCACAATTATAACACCGGCCTCAGCGGACTGTCTTGCAGCAGCGGCCCTAAAGCTGCATTCAACGGGTGGCGTAGTCGTCCAACATCTACTGCACTACTCAGCCACTCAGTTTGACTCCCTGGGCACGGACCGGGTCACCGCCACGAGACTACAACCCTCAACAGATCCGGCTCCGGGTAAGCCCCCGTGCGCGCGATGCCGCACGACACAGAAGGCCCAGGGGCGCGTCAACTTTGGCGTAGTCGGCAGGATCACGTGCCCGCTACCACCGGGTACTGCGTGCCTGAAGAAAAGTTTATCTGTACCGTAAGAAGAAGTCTCCCGCCAATTCCAGAGGGTCCCCGCCATCGGACGCCATCTTGGATCGTTTCCCGCCGTTTGCCCGCCATCTGCAGCCTTTTCCCGCCATCCACGGAGTTTCCCGCCATTAGGAGACGATTCCCGCCATCTGAGATGATTTCCCGCCCTGGCAGAGCGGACGCCATTATGGGCGTGCCAGAGGGTGGCAAGAGGCCACCTCCCATCGTGGGCCTGGTCCCAGAAGAGCGTCAAAAGCAAAGACCGCCCCCACCAGCAGAGACTGCAATGATAGAGATGTCCATCAGCGTGGGGGGACTGCCCCTGGAACTGACAATCACCAAGTTGCCCCGGGACCACCCTCAGTGTGGGCGGATCAAGAACAAAAGAGAGAGGATGGGTGCAGCCTGGAAGAGTCTGGAGAGATCGCACCCGGAGATGGAGGGAGAGTCAGGCAGCACCGACCCTGTGGTCAGGAGCCTGTTGCAAGCCACCACCCCACAAGACCTGGTGGAGATCCTGGCACAGCTCCCCCGAGACCGGGAGCGTGCACAGACCGCGCTGGAGGGCCTCGCACGGAGGATGGCCCAGGTGCAGCGAGAAACGCTGACTGAGTGGAGTAGGGAGATGGCCCAGCAGGCTGGAACCCGCCAGCGGAGCACGCCACCCGAGACGAGGAGTCTGACCGCTTCTGAGGATGGTGCAGGAGGAATGAAGGCCGGAGACGACGCCGTGGAAGGAGCTGAAGAGATGGGGGCAGGTAAAGGGGACGTCACTACCCCAAGCCTAGAAACCGTGAGCCTGCCCCAGCTCCCCGTCGCAGAGCCCGAAATTCCCCCTACCGTGCCCGTCGCTGCACCGCCACCGCTCCAGACTAGGCCTCAAGCAGGAGCCGCGGCCACGCCCCCTGTGACGTCACGCGCCTCAACCCCGAGCGCGGCCAAGCAGGAGACGCCACCGGCCTGGTCGCAGGGCCGAGTACCCCCGGGTGCCGCCGTCCCCGCAGTGCCCTTCACCTTTAAGGTGCCACCGGCCTGGTCGCAAGGCCTGGTGAACCCGGGCGACGCTGCCACCACCGCGCCATCAACCCACAAAGTCCTACCCTTGGGTGAAGACCTGTTCGCCCAGCACACTTGCCCGGATGGGCAGCCCTTTGTGTGGCCTCCGGAGTATGACAATCTCCGACTCCAGAAGGAACGGCCCTTGTGTGAACTACTAATCCCAGCCCCGGCGCCTGTCAAGATCGTCCCGCTCCCGTTGGAGGAGGCCCAATTCGAATGGGACCCCACCGGAGAAAACCTCATTGGGTTCACCCACGAGACCCGGGCGGCCGCAGCCCAGCGAGCAGAGTGCTGCCGGCAACAGCTGGAGGTCTTCGACAGGGAACGGCGAGAAAGGCGGGTCCGCGAAGAGCGGCTGCAAGTCCAGAGTGCGGAGCAGAAAAGCCGGACCAGACGAAACCCCCGTGCAGCCCACGGTCCCCGCGCCACCGGAACCGTAATCAAGTTTCAACTGCAGCACGGTTGGGGTTTTATCCGGGACCACAGAACCCCCGGCGACGTCTTTGTCACCCGCAGAGATGTCGAGAGTCATCTGCCGGAGGGACACAGAGGACGTGACCTTTACCCGGGTGACGAGGTCACCTTCACCCGGCATCAGTGTGCTAAGGGACCATATGCTCTTCATGTGCACCGACTGACCGAGGAAGAGCTACAGTGCGAGGAGGAACAAGAGGACCCGGACAGGTTTGAAGACTACCCGCGGGAAGGAGCAGGAGGACGCCGTTACTGAAGTACGGTAAAGTGGAACTGTAAATAGTTACCTGTGAGGGTACAAGAACTGCTGCTAATTAAAATATGGTCCCCGTTGGGACTAGTGAATAGTTCCCGTGTGTCCCTATCCCTAAACAGGCTGAGGACTGTGAGCAGCCATCCCTTATCCCCACTGGCCGAGGACTGAGAGCGGCCACCCTGTAAATAGTTGCGCTTCCTAAGGCGCCCCCTACCGGTTTTATAAGGAACTGTTTTTGTGACTGTTGCACTTTTACCTGGTCATAAATTGCACTGTGGCCAGAAGATCAAGAGTGTGTTTTATATATGAGAATGTTTTATATGCAAGAGTTTTATATTGAAAGTTAATGTGTTTTATATGTAAGTGCACTTTAAAAATTTTTGTATGTTTTATATTGTTTTATTCTTTTACAGCCCGAGGACGTGCTGTGGTTTACCAGGGGGGAATGTAGCACCCTGAGGACTCGGCTGCTACAGGGGTATTGCACCTCAAACCAGAGGTGTGGTATTCCACTCCCGGGTAAGGATGGAGTGTGGGACTGAGCTCAGCTAGCTGCATGCACTACACTCATCCCATTTCCGGGGGACAGATCAATGGTACTCCCACTAGGTGAATGTGCAGGTACGACAGTGTCTGTCCCTGGCTGGAGTGGGAGGGGGGTGGAACATCCCAGTAGTGTAGGGGCAGATAGGGGAGGGGTTCTGGGCATAGAGATAGGAGCCCATTGGGTGCTAGTCACCTGGGCTCACACATAGAGGGAGTATATATGGTGGGCACCATCTTAGGACAGGGTCAGTTAGTCAGTCTGAGGAGAAGCAGAGCAGAGGAGCTCAGCCAGGAGGGCTGACAGGGAGCTGTGGCTCCGGCTGGGCCCAGCTCCAGGGCCAGGCCTGAAGCAGAGAGGAAGAGGAAGAAAGGCCCAGAGGCATAAGACCAAGAGGGAACCCTGAGATCCCACGAGTGAGCTAAAAAGGGTGAAGGGTTGGCAGAAGAGGGCACCGGATCCCAAACTGACGGAGGCAAAACATCCTTAATCAGGAACCGGAGGTCGTGGTCAAGTTTTGCCACGACCCTCACCACATTCACCAGGAAGGTACACCACGAGTAGGGTCAGGAAAGCCTTAAAAGGTTTTACCATATAGAGGCCCAAGGGAACCGGACAAAGGTGGATCCCTGGTGGGGACGGCCAGCAGAAAGAGAGAGAGGGGAGCTCAGGACCACGCTCCGGAACTGCCTGGGGGTTAGCCGAGTCCCGCACCTGGTGGACGCAGCACGGCTCGGGTGGTCACTCCCGGCCGAAGTGACTGAAGCAACACCAGTGAGCAAAAACCCTGAAACTGCATCCCACGTCTCTGTGCCTTCTTACCGCACCATCACAACCTCCATCATCTACTCCTGCTGCCCTGAGGCCGTACCCCTCCCGTTGGGGGTTATACCATCTACGCTGCACAATTATAACACCGGCCTCAGCGGACTGTCTTGCAGCAGCGGCCCTAAAGCTGCATTCAACGGGTGGCGTAGTCGTCCAACATCTACTGCACTACTCAGCCACTCAGTTTGACTCCCTGGGCACGGACCGGGTCACCGCCACGAGACTACAACCCTCAACAGATCCGGCTCCGGGTAAGCCCCCGTGCGCGCGATGCCGCACGACACAGAAGGCCCAGGGGCGCGTCACATACAACACTCTGAGGTCTTTTAGAACTGTATCCAGCCCCTTTGAGTGTGTTTCAACACAAACACTGCCTTAGTAATGTCAAAGTGACCTCAATCAATCTACAGAAAGTGCTCAAAAGTTTACATAACCCGGCAGAAATTTTCTTTTCTTAGCCTTGTTTCAGAGAATATGAATGATAACCAAAAAACTTTTTCTCCACTCATGGTTATTGGTTGGGTGAAGCCATTTATTGTCAAACTACTGTGTTTTCTATTTTTAAATCTTAATTACAGCAAAAAACATCCAAATGACCCTGATCAAAGGTTCATATACCCTGGTGATTTGGGCCCGATAACATGCACAGAAAGGAAACAAGGCCACGAAAGGAAAAATTCTGCCGGGGTATGTAAACTTTTCAGCACAACTGTACCTGGGGAAAAACGGATGGGAACCATAACCCAAAGCATGCCCAATAACACACTGCACTGACTTTTTATGCTTTTGAAAATTAAAAACATTCTAAAAATAATCCCTTTTTGGGGGAAGATGCATGACTAGCTGGTGTTTATCACAGGAGAGGTACACGGAAGAAGCTGTAGTTTTTTGACAAGCAATGGTTCAAAAATAATCCCTGTTCGGAGAAGCAAAAGGTTTGTTAAATGAAAAAGCTATGAATTTTTAACAAGATTTTGAAAAATGATCAGTTTCAGAACAGTCTAGCTAAAGAATGCAGGCCAGAGATGTGTCTGGCAGTTTATCAGCAGTGGCAGTGGCATCCTTTGGACAATGTAGAATGTGATGTGACAGGCAGAGAGATGTCCCACTGGCAGCTTGGCAGCAGCAGTACTATTTAGATATAGAACACAATAAACAGGCAAGAGCGTTTCGCTGCTAGCCATCTTCTGGGGACACAATTGGGGTGAGCGCCATGCTAACAAGAGGATAGCTTATAGGTAATACATTTTTACTATTATTGGGTCAATAGTAGGCATATTTATTTGCATTTATAAGCTATGTATTACTTTTGCATATACTTACATTATGTGGATATTCTTTGTATTTTCCTTCGGCTATGCCTCCTGTAGTGCGTGTCACCCAGCCATTGAGTGATTCACTTACATTTTAATGTATGTTAATCCTGCTCTTCAATACAGATTAATAATTTTTATTCTTCTTTCCATTGGCTATTGGTGCACTTTTCTGTATAGAATCTCTTGCTATTTAGGTTGCTTAGCCATTATTTTTTTTCATGCTTTTGTGAAATGTGGGAATATACTTTAGTACGTTAAATTTTATTGCTTTTCTCCTCATTGTATTATGGTATGTCACACTGTATACATCATGTGATCATATATGCTTTCTGGAGGAAAAGTAGGTTAAATTTGACCTGTGTTTAGTAGCAATACTGCCCAGATGGCTGGATCCGCCTTTGGTGGAGGTTCTGCTTGTAGCACCCACATTCCCATTATGGTGTGGGAGGTATTTATTTTACCTTGTCTATTTCATTGCCACTTTTTCTTTTGCCATACATTTTTACTACCCTAGAGTTAACTGTTGTCACAGTTTTCAACCCTAATTTCTCCCATGCCAAAAAAGGATAAACTAGAAATGCTAGGTATATGTCCAAAAAGTAGGAGCGGCAAAAGGCTGTCGTATTGGCGTGGTATGTATGGCCGTCAAATTTGACTAATAAAATAGGTGTCAAAGAAAACAGTAGTTTGTGACACACACTCTTAGTGAGATAGTTAGTCAAAGTTAAATATCTGGATTTTTTTAAATTCACTTTTGCATTTTTTAACACAATTATTGTCCCTTTTCCACAAAGTACTAAGCAAGAGATTTTAGGTACACATCCAAAAAACAGCAGCGGCAATAGATCACTTTATTGGTGTGACGTGTTCTAAGTAGAGATGAGCGTTGTTCTACTCGAACTGTTCGCCAATCTCAAATTCGAGCTGTTTTGGGCGGTGTTCGAGCCGTTCGGCGAACACGAACAATTTGAGAAAAATTCGGCTGTTCGAGGTTATGTTCGATAACTGTTCGTGCACCAAAATCATAACTGGATTTCTTCTCAGTAATGATGAAAATTAATGTTAATACGCAGTTTGAGTGTACAGCGGGGTGGGGGGAGGGGCAGGGGATGGATCTCTGCAGGAACAATGAAGATCTTCATTTTTTTTTCTCTTTCCCGCATTTGCAGTGGGGAGGTGCAATCTGTCAGCCTATCAGCAGCGCACACACGGAGCGAAGTGCTTTTTTTCACACAAGCAAGGGCATGTGTCATTGGCAGTGTATGTCACATGTCCTTGCCCTATAAGACCAAGCCATTTTCCCCGTCGCCACCATTTTCTCACTGCTGCAGCTGCGTGTTAGACGGCACCGCTGTTGCTGTGTGCGCTATACCTTGTTAATTTCAAGCCAATTTTTGCACAAATATACAGATAGCTTGGGAGTAGGGAATAGTTGTGATTGCAGTCCTTTTAAGGACTAGGTTACAGCATTTCCTACGACTTTTATCAGGGAGGTCTGTGCTCTTAAATAGATAGGTTGTGGGAGTAAAGACTAATTGTAATTGGAGTCCTTTTCAGGACTAGGTTACATGAGTTCCTATCAGTTTTTGCCAGGCAGGTCTGTGCCAGTGCTGTGCAAGTTTTTTTCACAGCATTTGGCTGAATCTAGCAAAGCTAATCCTTTTTGGCCTATTGCAGAGTGTGTTAGTCAGTGGAGTAGCCTATCTGTGTTGCAAGATATACCACCTGTGTATAGAATACCAATTTTTTTACTGCACCTAGTGAAGTAAAATCTTTTGGGCATAGCATCATTCTATTAGTCCATCTATACTGACCTCCATCAGGTTGCAAATTAAAACTAATTTTTATCTGCATCTACAGTACCTCTGAAAAAATATTTGGGCTTCTAGCTGTGTGTGGGACTTGTTGTATTAGTCCATCTATACTGACCTCCATCAGGTTGCAAATTAAAACTAATTTTTATCTGCATCTACAGTACCTCTGAAAAAATATTTGGGCTTCTAGCTGTGTGTGGGACTTGTTGTATTAGTCCATCTATACTGACCTCCATCAGGTTGCAAACTGAATATATTTTTTTCTGCATCTACCTCTGAAAAAACATTTGGGCTTCTAGCTGTGTGTTGGACTTGTTGTATTAGTCCATCTATACTGACCTCCATCAGGTTGCAAACTGAATATATTTTATTCTGCATCTACCTCTGAAAAAATATTGAGCTTCTAGCTGTGTGTGGGACTTGTTGTATTAGTCCATCTATACTGACCTCCATCAGGTTGCAAACTGAATATATTTTTTTCTGCATCTACCTCTGAAAAAATATTGGGCTTCTAGCTGTGTGTGGGTCTTGTTCTATTAATCCATCTCTACTGACCTCCATCAGGTTGCAAACTGAATATAATTTTTTTCTGCATCTAGCTCTGAAAAAATATTTGGCCTTCTAGCAGTGTGTCGGACTTTCTCTATTAGTCCATCTATACTGACCTCCATCAGGTTGCAAATTAAAACTAATTTTTATCTGCATCTACAGTACCTCTGAAAAAATATTTGGGCTTCTAGCTGTGTGTGGGACTTGTTGTATTAGTCCATCTATACTGACCTCCATCAGGTTGCAAATTAAAACTAATTTTTATCTGCATCTACAGTACCTCTGAAAAAATATTTGGGCTTCTAGCTGTGTGTGGGACTTGTTGTATTAGTCCATCTATACTGACCTCCATCAGGTTGCAAACTGAATATATTTTTTTCTGCATCTACCTCTGAAAAAATATTGGGCTTCTAGCTGTGTGTGGGTCTTGTTCTATTAATCCATCTCTACTGACCTCCATCAGGTTGCAAACTGAATATAATTTTTTTCTGCATCTAGCTCTGAAAAAATATTTGGCCTTCTAGCAGTGTGTCGGACTTTCTCTATTAGTCCATCTATACTGACCTCCATCAGGTTGCAAATTAAAACTAATTTTTATCTGCATCTACAGTACCTCTGAAAAAATATTTGGGCTTCTAGCTGTGTGTGGGACTTGTTGTATTAGTCCATCTATACTGACCTCCATCAGGTTGCAAATTAAAACTAATTTTTATCTGCATCTACAGTACCTCTGAAAAAATATTTGGGCTTCTAGCTGTGTGTGGGACTTGTTGTATTAGTCCATCTATACTGACCTCCATCAGGTTGCAAACTGAATATATTTTTTTCTGCATCTACCTCTGAAAAAATATTTGGGCTTCTAGCTGTGTGTGGGACTTGTTGTATTAGTCCATCTATACTGACCTCCATCAGGTTGCAAACTGAATATATTTTTTTCTGCATCTACCTCTGAAAAAATATTGGGCTTCTAGCTGTGTGTGGGACTTGTTGTATTAATCCATCTATGCTGACCTCCATCAGGTTGCAAACTGAATATATTTTTTTCTGCATCTGACGCGCCCCTGGGCCTGTGTCGCGCTGCGTTGCGCACGCGGGAGCCTACCCGGAGCCGGATCAGATGGGGGTAGTAGTCTCGTGGCGGTGACCCGGTCAGTGCCCAGGGAGTCAGACTAAGTGGCAGTCTATTAGCAGTAGATGGTGGATGACTACGCCACCCGTTGAATGCAGCTATGGAGCTGCCGCTGCAGGGCAGACCGCTGAGGCCGGTGGAAGGATGGTGCAGCGTGGATGGTATAACCCCCAACGGGAGGGGTATGGCCTCAGGGCAGCCGACGTGGATGATGGGGGTAGCAGGAACCACTCGGAGACGGTACTGTGTAGTTCAGGGTCTTTACTGGTGACAAAGATAGACCCTCCCGGAGTACTGGCTAGCGATTGGGGCCTGGTCAGTCCTTGAGCAGATGGGATCTCCCCTGGCCAGGCGGAGTTGTAGGCCTCCCAAACTAACGATACTCTTCTGGCTACCTTGCTAGAGGCGGGTATAAGTAGCCCATGTCCCTGAGTGTACCGTGTGGTGCTCACCCGTATGGCCGGTGACTCGGGGCCTTCGGGTTTCTGGGCCAGAGGACCTGCAGTCCCCTGCCGGTCGGTTTCTGCTGCTGGATAGGAGTTAGTCCCCACAGCCTCGGACTCCGGGTCCGGTGATAACTTCTCAGTCAGGGCGAGCTCTGCAGCTGCCAGCCCCTGACTCCTTGTAGCACTGCTCCCACAGAGCTCCTGTTGTTTCTTCCCATAGCTGCTTCTCTTCTCTGTCTCTACTTCTGGCATGGCCCAGGAGCTGGGCCCAGCCGGAGCCATAGCTCCCTGTCAGCCCTCCTGGCTGAACTCTCCCTCTGAACTCTCTAACCCTGCCTCAGCCCCAGGTTTATATAGGGGAAGTTCTTCCCCTCCCAGGACTGGGCAGGAGGTGTGGCATGCATAGGATTCCTGACCAAGAGACCTCTCACCTGCTCTCAGACATAACATTGCCGTTACTGTGGAAACCAGACCCCTGGGGCGCCACATTCCCCCCTAGTGAAATTTAGTACTCCGGGACTAAACATATTTTTAGAAAAACATAACAAGGTAATAACAATAATAATACAATAAGAAAAACACATAAAGATGGTTACGGCGTGTCCGCAACCGGGCGCAGTCTTGAAGAAAAGCAAGGTGTCCATTTCACCAAAACAGGGAGACGTAACCAGGTAGGGGTCTGTCCTGCCCCTAGTCCTTAACAGTCTTTAGTCCATTCCTGGGTTACGCTCCAACCATGTACAAAGGATTCCCGGTAAATCCACCAAAGACTCCCATAAATTACTAGAAACACATAATTATTTACAGGATATGGCCGCTCTCAGTCCTCGGCCAGTGGGGATAAGGAATGGCTGCTCACAGTCCTCAGCCTGGTTTAAGATAGGGGCACATGGGGAACAATTCACTAATCCCAACGGGGACCATATTTTAATTAGCAGCAGTCCTTGTACCCTTACGGGTAACTATTTACAGCTCCTTATTCACGCTACTTCCCTTCAGTAGCTATGTCCTCTTTGTGCTCCCTCCTGAGGGTAGTCCTCAGACCCGTCCAGGTCCTCTTGGCTTTCCTCGTATTGGTAGTACTGCAGCTCCTCCTCGGTTAGCTGGGTTAGTATCTCTGCGACAGTCCTCCTCCCAGGTGGCCAGGACTTTACCTCCCTTTGGGCTGCCCCGGTTAATTGGGCCACCAGGATGCTCACTTTTTGCTCCTCTGTGAGGGGATACACCTGGAAGAGGCTATCCAACTTTTCTCTAAAGTCATGCAGGGTATGTGACTCCCCTGAGTACTGGGGTAGCCAGGCTGTCCCCGGGATATAGGGCATGGTGAAAGGCATGACCGCAACAGCGGTGGCGCTGGCGGGGGTTGAAGCGGTGAAGCTCTCCTCCGTATCCGACATCCTTCTCCCCCCTAGTGGACCGTGGCCTACCTTGCGATGATCCTCTTCCGTAGGCCGCGGCTCCGCAGTGGATCGTCAGGGTTGAGGACCTTCCGTCGCGCTCCTGTGACGTCGGCGTCTGCTGGGCTCCTTCCAGGACCTTACGCAACATCCGGACGTGAGGCGGGGCTTCAGTTCTCGCGCGCTTTCGGAGTCCACGCCCCTCTTCTTCCCGCGCGGCGTCCTCAAGATGGCGTCCAATGGCGGGAAAACTCCACGTATGGCGGGAAGAAGGCTGAAGATGGCGCCGGATGGCGGGAAAACTCCACCGATGGCGGGAAGGAAGCGGAAGATGGCGCCGGATGGCGGGAATCTTCACCACAGGTAAGTTTGAACAGTCTTTTTCAGGCACGCAGTACCCGGTGGTTGCGGGCACGAAATCCTGCCGACTACGCCAAAAGTTGACGCGCCCCTGGGCCTGTGTCGCGCTGCGTTGCGCACGCGGGAGCCTACCCGGAGCCGGATCAGATGGGGGTAGTAGTCTCGTGGCGGTGACCCGGTCCGTGCCCAGGGAGTCAGACTAAGTGGCAGTCTATTAGCAGTAGATGGTGGATGACTACGCCACCCGTTGAATGCAGCTATGGAGCTGCCGCTGCAGGGCAGACCGCTGAGGCCGGTGGAAGGATGGTGCAGCGTGGATGGTATAACCCCCAACGGGAGGGGTATAGCCTCAGGGCAGCCGACGTGGATGATGGGGGTAGCAGGAACCACTCGGAGACGGTACTGTGTAGTTCAGGGTCTTTACTGGTGACAAAGATAGACCCTCCCGGAGTACTGGCTAGCGATTGGGGCCTGGTCAGTCCTTGAGCAGATGGGATCTCCCCTGGCCAGGCGGAGTTGTAGGCCTCCCAAACTAACGATACTCTTCTGGCTACCTTGCTAGAGGCGGGTATAAGTAGCCCACGTCCCTGAGTGTACCGTGTGGTGCTCACCCGTATGGCCGGTGACTCGGGGCCTTCGGGTTTCTGGGCCAGAGGACCTGCAATCCCCTGCCGGTCGGTTTCTGCTGCTGGATACGAGTTAGTCCCCACAGCCTCGGACTCCGGGTCCGGTGATAACTTCTCAGTCAGGGCGAGCTCTGCAGCTGCCAGCCCCTGACTCCTTGTAGCACTGCTCCCACAGAGCTCCTGTTGTTTCTTCCCATAGCTGCTTCTCTTCTCTGTCTCTACTTCTGGCATGGCCCAGGAGCTGGGCCCAGCCGGAGCCACAGCTCCCTGTCAGCCCTCCTGGCTGAACTCTCCCTCTGAACTCTCTAACCCTGCCTCAGCCCCAGGTTTATATAGGGGAAGTTCTTCCCCTCCCAGGACTGGGCAGGAGGTGTGGCATGCATAGGATTCCTGACCAAGAGACCTCCCACCTGCTCTCAGACATAACATTGCCGTTACTGTGGAAACCAGACCCCTGGGGTGCCACACATCTACCTCTGAAAAAATATTGGGCTTCTAACTGTGTGTGGGTCTTGTTCTATTAATCCATCTATACTGACCTCCATCAGGTTGCAAACTGAATATAATTTTTTTCTGCATCTAGCTCTGAAAAAATATTTGGCCTTCTAGCAGTGTGTCGGACTTTCTCTATTAGTCCATCTATACTGACCTCCATCAGGTTGCAAATTAAAACTAATTTTTATCTGCATCTACAGTACCTCTGAAAAAATATTTGGGCTTCTAGCTGTGTGTGGGACTTGTTGTATTAGTCCATCTATACTGACCTCCATCAGGTTGCAAATTAAAAATAATTTTTATCTGCATCTACAGTACCTCTGAAAAAATATTTGGCTTCTAGCTGTGTGTGGGACTTGTTGTATTAGTCCATCTATACTGACCTCCATCAGGTTGCAAACTGAATATATTTTTTTCTGCATCTACCTCTGAAAAAATATTTGGGCTTCTAGCTGTGTGTGGGACTTGTTGTATTAGTCCATCTATACTGACCTCCATCAGGTTTGCAAACTGAATATATTTTTTTCTGCATCTAACCAAGCCAATAGTTTTGGCCTAATACCACAGTTTGGCCACTCAGCTCTGCTCGGTTACCATCCATTGTTTTTTTGTGCAAACAACTCCAGAGTTGTGAATTAGTTAACCACCAAAATGAGTGGAAAAAGGCCTGCTGCTGGTGGAAAGGGGAATAGGCGTGTTGGGAAGGGGAAAAAAGGTTGTGTCCGTGGGGTAGGTGTTAAAGCAACAGCAACATCTGCAGAAGAAAGACCATCTTCCAGCCAAACTAAAATGTCTACTTCTTTTAGCGGACAATGTGATAAGATCCCTTTCTTACGGCCACGCCAATCGCTACAAATTCCAGATGAGGCACAAAAACAGCAGGTGCTTCAACGGATATCAAGTGCTCCTTTAAGTGGGCTCTCCTCCACATCAACTTCAACATCACAAATACTCCAGTCCTCAAAGGTGTCACCCAAATCGCACTTGCTTCCTCACAGCTCCCAAATCTCCAGCTGCCCGTCTGAGTATGAGGTAGAACAGATGGTTGAGTCTGCAGAGCTGTTTACTCATACTATAGCCTGGGAATCAGAGGTCGACTCCAGCGCTTCTGTGAATCCAGACGAGGAAATGATCTGCACTGATGCCCAGAATCTTTATGAGTCGGATCCAGGACCAGACGCAGAAGGTTCTTACCATAATGTAGACCCTCATTCCCAAACTGTAACTCCTGTTGGTGGAGACAATGAGGAAGACGATGATAAGACTCAAATACCTGATTGGAGCGACAACTTTAGTTTTTTGTCAGGGCAGGAACAGGTTGGCTCTGAGGACGACGGGTGTGATAACACACAGGGTGATGATGATGAGGTTGGAGATCCCACTTACTGTCAACCCACAGTCAGCCAAGAGATGAGGTCAGCAGAGGAGGTGGAGGAAGATGCTAGTGACGACGAGGTCAGGTTGCGCCTTCCTGGACAGAGACGTAGTACTGGAAGCACGTCAACAACTGCATCCTCAAACACAACTCTGCCTCTCACCACAAGTCGTGGTGGCTCTTCAGGTCACATGGGTGCTAAGCCTTGCATAGCCTGGGCATTTTTTCAGTTCGATAAAGATGACCCAACTCGTGTTATCTGTAACATTTATCAGCAAAAGCTAAGTAGAGGCCAAAAAATACATAGTTTGAGTACTTCATGCATGAACCGGCACATGGACATGAAGCATAAGTTGCAGTGGGAAGCTCAGTGTGCTACAATGCGGCCTAGCCGGCCGGGCCAACCACCGTCTGCCATATCTTGTGCATCCGCGGCCTCTTCATCCTCTGTGACTGGGGGGACAGCAGTCACACCTGTTTTGGGGCGCAGACCTGCCACCTCTTTACCCGCAACAGCCAGCGTGATTGGCAGGTCATCATTTTCTTTGGAGGTGGTAACAGCAGCTGGTGTTGAGCGCTGTCCGACATCGATAGCACCACCTTTGGATCAAGGCAACCTAACATGTCCGCCTGCATCTTCCTCACAGACCGGCAGTTTGCCGGGGACACCCTTATCAACCCCGTCTAAGCACAATAGCCAGCCCTCGGTCCCTCAGATGTGGACAAGTAAAAGACCATTTCCTCCTAGCCATGAGAAAGCTAAGAGGTTGAATTTCACCATCTGCAAGCTCTTGGCTACAGAAATGCTGCCTTTCCGCCTGGTGGACACAGAGGATTTTCGAGACCTTATGTCCGTCGCAGTGCCCCAGTACCAGATGCCCAGTCGGCACTACTTCTCAAAGAAAGGTGTGACTGCGCTCCACCAGCATGTCACACAGAACATCACCGCTTCTTTGAGAAACTCTGTGTGTGACAGGGTGCATTTCACCACAGACACTTGGACGAGTAGGCATGGACAGGGGCGTTACATGTCGCTGACTGGGCACTGGGTAACTATGGTGACAGCAGGACAAGGGGCTGCTGTCCAAGTCTTGCCGTCCCCACGAGTTGTGCGTCAATCCTCTTTATGTCAAAGTTCCTCCACTGCTTCTGCCTCCTCAACCTCCTCTCGGTCTTCCACCTGCACCCAAAGCCTGTCTGGTCATGCCACAAGCTTTCTAACTGCGCAGAAGGGATCCTGCACACCTCCTTACTATGCTGGCAGTAGGGCTCAACGTCATCAGGCGGTTTTTACATTGAAATGTCTGGGAAATGTGAGTCACACAGCTGAGGAGTTGTGGTCAGCTCTGGAGAACCAATTTCATGAATGGTTGTCTCCACTGGACCTGAAACCAGGGAAGGCTGTGTGCGACAATGCTGCAAACCTGGGTGCGGCCCTTCGCCGGGGCAATGTCACACACGTGCCTTGTATGGCTCACGTGTTGAACCTGGTTGTCCAGCAATTTTTAGCCCACTATCCCAGACTAGATGGCCTTCTGCAGAGGGCACGGTCGCTGTGTGCTCACTTCCGCCGTTCGCATCCCGCAGCTCAGCGACTTACATCTCTACAGAAGTCGTTGGGCCTGCCACTTCACCGGCTAAAATGCGATGTGCCTACCCGGTGGAATTCAACTCTGCACATGTTGCAGCGACTGTGGCAGCACCGACAAGCCCTGGTGCAATACGTTCTGACGTATAGCCTGGGCCAACGAGATTCAGAGGTGGGGCAAATCACGCTGGAGGAGTGGTCTCAGATCAGGGACCTATGCACCCTTCAGCACAGTTTTGAAATGGCGACGAAGATGTTTAGTGCTGACGATGCCATTATCAGCATGACTATTCCGGTGATTTACATGCTGGAGCACATGTTAAACAGAATTCGGAGTCAGGTGGTGGCACAAGAGGAGGTGGAGGAAGTAGAGGAGGAGGAGTTGTATGCGGAAGGGCTAACATCTGCAAGGTCCAGACGGTCGGCAGCACCAAGGCGGCAGGCATGTGAGGGTGGGGGAGATGGTTTTACCAGGGCGCATGGTAGCAGCCAAACTAGTGAGGAAGGTGCAGGAGCCCAGGAAGAAGTGGAGGACGAACTGATGGAAGACTCATCAGATGAGGGAGACCTTGATCACATTTCTGTTGTGCGAGGTTGGGGGGAGAGGACAGAGGAAGGAAGCATGATTGTTACCTCGCCACCAACACAACAGGAACTTGGTGCTCCTGGATGCGCAACACACATGAGTGCCTTCTTGCTGCACTACCTGCAACATGACCCTCGAATTGTGAGAATTAGAAATAATCCTGACTACTGGGTTGCCACACTGTTAGATCCCCGGTACAAAAGTAAATTTGCAGAAATTATTCCTGCCATAGAAAGGGATGCACGCATGCAGGAGTATCAGCAGAGACTGTTGCAGAATCTTACATGTGCTTTTCCACAAAATACCAGTGGTGCACGTAGTGAATCTCACAGTTCCAACTTGCCAACCGTGGGACCGTCAAGTGTTCAGCACTCAAACCGTAACAGAACCACAGTATCTGCTGGTAACATCAATTTTGCGGAATCATTTCACCACTTTTTTAGCCCATCCTTTGCAAGGCCACAGGAGACAAGAAGTCTGACACATAGTCAACGCCTAGAGACGATGGTACAGGAGTATCTCCAAGTAAACATTGAAGCCACGACTGTGTCACTGGACCCTTGCTCTTTTTGGGCTTCCAATCTGGATAAATGGCCGGAGCTAGCCACTTACGCCTTGGAGATCTTGTCATGCCCCGCAGCCAGCGTTCTGTCTGAACGTGTGTTCAGCGCTGCTGGTGGTGTGCTGACAGATAAGCGCACGCGGCTCTCCACTGATAATGTAGACAGACTCACGTTCATAAAGATGAACAAATCATGGATCCGAAACGACTTTTCTACCCCTGTGTCATCCTGGGGAGAGTAAAAGCTTGATGATTGGTTAAAATCACCCTACCAACCGTTTTAAGCTTTCAAATTACTAATCATGTTTATCTGTATCTTGACTGGAAAATAATTTGGGCTTTGTAGCAGTGTGCAGCACTGATCCTATTAGGCCATCTATAATAAGCTCCACCAGATTTAAAATTAAAAATAATTTTTAGCTGCATCTAGCCCGGAAAATAATTTTGGGGCTCCGAGATGCGCAAGACACATAAGTGCCTTCTTGCTGCACTACCTGCAGCATGACCCTCATATTGTCAGAATTCGAAGTAATCATGACTACTGGGTTGCCACACTCTTAGATCCCCCAAACTTTTCGATCAACCTTTTCATTTTAATAAAGACCAAAAAAATGGTCATTTTTAAAATTATAAGCATTAGCAGGTTGTTAGAAACTGAAATCAAACAGTTTTCAACTCAAAACTTTATTGTAGGTGATGTTACATTTTCACATAGGACCCCTTGTTCGAAAGGAGCTTCTGAACTCTCTCGTCCATTGAATTTGTCAGGTTTTGGATGGTTTCTGCTTCAATTGTTTTGCATGAGGACAGAATACCCTCCCAGACCTGTTGCTTAGATGTGAACTGCCTCCCGCCATCATAGACACTCCTTTTAATGATGCTCCAAAGGTTCTGAATGGGGTAGAGGTCAGGGGAGCATGGGGGTCACACCATAAGTTTGTCCCCTTTTATGCCCATATCAGCCAGAGATGCGGATGTTTTATGTGCAGCGTGAGATGGTGCATTATCATGCAGAAAAATGATCTTGCTGTGAAATACACGGTTCTTCTTCTTGAACCATGGCAGGAAGTGCTGTTTGAGAAAATTCACATACATTATGGAGTTCATCTTTAGCGCCTTCAGGGATCCTAAAGGGGCCGACAATCTCTCTCCCCATGATTCCAGCCCAAAACATTACTCCACCTCCTCCTTGTTGGCGCTGTAGCCGTGTTTGCGTGGGGTGTCCATCAACCAGCCATCCTCCACTCCATCCATCTGGACCATCGAGCGCTGCACGGCACTCATCCGTGAACAAAACAGTTTTGAAATCAGTCTTCATGTAATGTTTGGCCCACTGGAGCCGTTTCTGCTTGTGTGAAGTGGATAGAGGAGGTCGACAGGATGGCGTATGCACAGCTGCAAACCTCTGAAGGACCCTGCATCTTGTTGTTCGGGGGACGTTGGAGGCACCAGCAGCTTCAAAAACTTGTCTGCTGCTATGACAAGGCTTTCTTGCCGCTGCTCTTTTAACCTGACGTAATTGCCTGTAGGAAAGAGTCCTCAATTTGCCCTTATCAGCACACACACGTGTGTACTGTGAATCAGCTACATACTTCTTGATTGCCAAGACACTTCATCCTGATCATCGCACAATGTTGATTGTAGTCATGCCTTGACCTAAACACTCCACAATTTGTTGCTTCTCAGCAGCCGACACATCCTTTTTCTTTCCCATTTTGGCAGAAAATGTAGTCTGCTTAATAATGTGAGAGAGCCTTCTTAAGTAGTCTTGCCTTTCATTGGACACACCTGCCAAACTAATTAGCACAGGTGTCTGCAATTGCTTACAGTGATATAAAGAGCCCTGACACACATCACCATCAATGAGTTTAACTGACAAACAAACAAATTCTTCCCTTATCACTCCTAAACACTTTTTGCATAATAATTTGGAACGCAGTGTACATGTGCTTTTCCACAAAACACCAGTGGTTCACGTAGTGAATCTTACAGTTCTAACTTGCCAACCGTGGTCTGTATGGAATTGTTCAATAAAGGGCCCAAAATTAAGATAACATAGATGGGAGAGGTCTCTATGAATAGGAATTCCTAAGTATTTGATACCCTGTGAGGGCCAGGCAAAGGGAAAGTTGGACTGGATGGAATCCTATATGGATTTGGGGAGGGAGACATCGAGGGCCTCAGACTTCGCTGCATTGATTTTAAAATTTTACCATGTAACAAAGTGATCTATTTCAGCCATAACAGCAGGGATGGATATATGTGATTGAGTGATATATACTAGGACATCATCAGCAAATAGAGAGCACTTGTACTCGGTGCCTCCCACCTCAATCCACCTAATATTGGGGTTATGGCGAATTGATGAGAGCAGGTGCTCCGTCACTAGGATGTATAAGAGAGGGGACAGAGGACATCCCTGCCTTGTCCCATTGGTGATTGTGAAAGGTGATGAAAATGTTCTGACGCACCCCCTGGGCCTTGGGACACCCGGAGCCGGACCCTTTTTGGTGGATGCTGGTGGTTGTAGTCTTCGTGGCGGCGACCCGGTTCCGTGGCTCAGGGCGGTCAAACCAGTGGCGGAACTATTTATGTGGTTTTGATGTTTAAATGTCCGACTACGCCACCCGTGGATTGCGGTCAGAGTGAACCGCCGCTACAGGGCAGACCGCTGAGGCTGGTGTTGTGGGTGCAGCAGAGCGTAGCATAACTCCCCACGGGAGGAGTATAGCCACAGGGCAGTGTATGCGGAGGATGGGGGTGATGGTGCAGGGCAGCAGCAGTAACGACACGGAGTCAGTGATGCAGTCCAGGGCCTTTACTCACAGTTCATATTGTCCAGACCATGTCTGCAGGTAACGGCTGCCCACGTCGTACTGTGCTCACCAGGTGAGGGGCTCAGACAACTCCCAGATAACTTTGGAGCACTTCACAGGACCCCCTTTGTGTGTCCTTTGTCTGGCCTTTCTTACCAACACTTCTGTCCGGCTGCCTCGGGCCTCCTCTTGGTAAACTTGGCGCCAGTTTCCCTGACCCTATGTGGTGCCTTCCTAGCGGGTGTAGCGAGGGGCTGCGCCACATAAAATGTCAGAGCCTCCGGTTTCTAGCTGAGGGTCGTTTCCTGCCTCCACTAGTTCGGGGACCGGTCTCCCCCTTTGGCCTGACCCCTCCACGCAGGTGGATTCGGGCGTGCGGTGGCGACTCGCCCGTCCGCACCCCTGGGATCCCTTCATTCCTCCTTCCTGGAGCCTTCTCCGCTCCTCTTCCTTCCTTCTCCCTCTTCCAGGCCTGGGCCTCTGTTACTAGGCCCGCCTCCGGAGCAGAGCTCATGCAGAGCCCCTGCTCTCTGCCACTTCTTCTCAGACTTCTCTGCACTGAACTAAGATGGTGCCCACCTTTTATACTCCCTTCTCAATGCACCCAGGAACTGCTTCCTCCCTGCTCCTGCACTACAGGGTTCCCCTTCCTCAGTGTTCCCTCCCCCCACTCCAGCCAGGGACAGGGACTGTCGTGCACATCTCAGGGGCATATTGGTCGCCCTGCCCCACGGCAATGTGGTGTAATGCATGCAGGTGTCGGGTCCTGATCCACACTCCATCCTTACCTGAGAGTGAGATATCACACCTCTGGGTGAGGTGCAATACGTCTGTAGCAACAGAGCCCTCAGGGTGCTACAGTTCCATTTATCTTCAGCCTACATGACGTATTGCGATACAGGGCCGTGATTTTGGCTATAAAAGGGTCCCCTAGACCCCTACCCCAAGCTTTTTAAGAGAATCATATATGGCGTGCCAGGAGACTCTATGGAATGCTTTCTCAGCATCCAACGAGAGTATCTAATTACAAATTTTTAACTGCATCTAGCCCAGGAAATACTTTGTGCCTAGCAGCAGTGTCTGCTAGTCAGCGGATTATCCCGGCTGTTAAGCAAGCTACACCACCTGTAGTTTAGACACTTAATTTTTTCAAAGGAAATGCTTCGGGACCATGGGATACTTAGTGAAGAGCATCAGGAGGCACCCCAAGGCATAGGGGCTGGGACTGGCAGTAGGATGCCTTGCGGTGGACAGCCGAGCTCGATCCTTATAAAAGCTTTTTAACTGCAGCAGCTTTAGTGGACGCTACTGGAGCTGGAATTACCGCGGCTGCTGGCATGAGACTTGCCCTCCAATAGATCCTTGTAAATGGATTTAAAGTGTATTCATTCAAATTAGAGAGACAATTTAAATTAAAAAGCTTAGAGCTGCCTCCACCACAGGGGGGCTCGCTCGACCCACCAGCGGACAGGCACCAGTATTGGGAGAGGGGGGCTGGCCGTCAGGGTTCACCGCGGCTCTGGCACAAACCCGGCGACACGGAGGTGGCACGGGCAGGAGCGGACTGGCCGTGTCGGCTTCTCACTTTTTGGATTTTAGAAGGGCATGACATGCCTATATCTGTGTCTCCCCCTCCTTTTACTCCTCCACCTCTTTTATTTTCGCATGACTATATGTACTTGTCACTTTTCCATGTGTTAGTTATGTCTTCTGAGCAGTTTGTCAGCTTTTGGACACCTTTGAAGGTGTTTTCTATGTGTTTCTATGTGTTTTTGTTTGCCTGCCATTGGTTTTAACGGTGTTCGAAGGTGTTCGACGAACAGTTCGACGAACAGTTCGGCGAACACACGGGTGTTCGACGAACCGAACCGAACTCGAACACTACGGGGGTGGCTCAACACTAATCTACAGTACCTCTGAAAAAATATTTGGGCTTCTAGCTGTGTGTGGGACTTGTTGTATTAGTCCATCTATACTGACCTCCATCAGGTTGCAAACTGAATATATTTTTTTCTGCATCTACCTCTGAAAAAATATTTGGCCTTCTAGCAGTGTGTCGGACTTTCTCTATTAGTCCATCTATACTGACCTCCATCAGGTTGCAAATTAAAACTAATTTTTATCTGCATCTACAGTACCTTTGAAAAAATATTTGGGCTTCTAGCTGTGTGTGGGACTTGTTGTATTAGTCCATCTATACTGACCTCCATCAGGTTGCAAATTAAAACTAATTTTTATCTGCATCTACAGTACCTCTGAAAAAATATTTGGGCTTCTAGCTGCGTGTGGGACTTGTTGTATTAGTCCATCTATACTGACCTCCATCAGGTTGCAAACTGAATATATTTTTTTCTGCATCTACCTCTGAAAAAATATTTGGGCATCTAGCTGTGTGTGGGACTTGTTGTATTAGTCCATCTATACTGACCTCCATCAGGTTGCAAACTGAATATATTTTTTTCTGCATCTACCTCTGAAAAAATATTGGGCTTCTAGCTGTGTGTGGGACTTGTTGTATTAGTCCATCTATACTGACCTCCATCAGGTTGCAAACTGAATATATTTTTTTCTGCATCTACCTCTGAAAACATATTGGGCTTCTAGCTGTGTGTGGGTCTTGTTCTATTAATCCATCTATACTGATCTCCATCAGGTTGCAAACTGAATATAATTTTTTTCTGCATCTAGCTCTGAAAAAATATTTGGCCTTCTAGCAGTGTGTCGGACTTTCTCTATTAGTCCATCTATACAGACCTCCATCAGGTTGCAAATTAAAACTAATTTTTATCTGCATCTACAGTACCTCTGAAAAAATATTTGGGCTTCTAGCTGTGTGTGGGACTTGTTCTATTAGTCCATCTATACTGACCTCCATCAGGTTGCAAATTAAAAATAATTTTTATCTGCATCTACAGTACCTCTGAAAAAATATTTGGGCTTCTAGCTGTGTGTGGGACTTGTTGTATTAGTCCATCTATACTGACCTCCATCAGGTTGCAAACTGAATATATTTTTTTCTGCATCTACCTCTGAAAAAATATTTGGGCTTCTAGCTGTGTGTGGGACTTGTTGTATTAGTCCATCTATACTGACCTCCATCAGGTTGCAAACTGAATATATTTTTTTCTGCATCTAACCCAGCCAATAGTTTTGGCCTAATACCACAGTTTGGCCACTCAGCTCTGCTCGGTTACCATCCATTGTTTTTTTGTGCAAACAACTCCAGAGTTGTGAATTAGTTAACCACCAAAATGAGTGGAAAAAGGCCTGCTGCTGGTGGAAAGGGGAATAGGCGTGTTGGGAAGGGGAAAAAAGGTTGTGTCCGTGGGGTAGGTGTTAAAGCAACAGTAACATCTGCAGAAGAAAGACCATCTTCCAGCCAAACTAAAATGTCTACTTCTTTTAGCGGACAATGTGATAAGATCCCTTTCTTACGGCCACGCCAATCGCTACAAATTCCAGATGAGGCACAAAAACAGCAGGTGCTTCAACGGATATCAAGTGCTCCTTTAAGTGGGCTCTCCTCCACATCAACTTCAACATCACAAATACTCCAGTCCTCAAAGGTGTCACCCAAATCGCACTTGCTTCCTCACAGCTCCCAAATCTCCAGCTGCCCGTCTGAGTATGAGGTAGAACAGATGGTTGAGTCTGCAGAGCTGTTTACTCATACTATAGCCTGGGAATCAGAGGTCGACTCCAGCGCTTCTGTGAATCCAGACGAGGAAATGATCTGCACTGATGCCCAGAATCTTTATGAGTCGGATCCAGGACCAGACGCAGAAGGTTCTGACCATAATGTAGACCCTCATTCCCAAACTGTAACTCCTGTTGGTGGAGACAATGAGGAAGACGATGATAAGACTCAAATACCTGATTGGAGCGACAACTTTAGTTTTTTGTCAGGGCAGGAACAGGTTGGCTCTGAGGACGACGGGTGTGATAACACACAGGGTGATGATGATGAGGTTGGAGATCCCACTTACTGTCAACCCACAGTCAGCCAAGAGATGAGGTCAGCAGAGGAGGTGGAGGAAGATGCTAGTGACGACGAGGTCAGGTTGCGCCTTCCTGGACAGAGACGTAGTACTGGAAGCACGTCAAAAACTGCATCCTCAAACACAACTCTGCCTCTCACCACAAGTCGTGGTGGCTCTTCAGGTCGCATGGGTGCTAAGCCTTGCATAGCCTGGGCATTTTTTCAGATCGATAAAGATGACCCAACTCGTGTTATCTGTAACATTTGTCAGCAAAAGCTAAGTAGAGGCCAAAAAATACATAGTTTGAGTACTTCATGCATGAACCGGCACATGGACATGAAGCATAAGTTGCAGTGGGAAGCTCAGTGTGCTACAATGCGGCCTACCGGCCGGGCCAACCACCGTCTGCCATATCTTGTGCATCCGCGGCCTCTTCATCCTCTGTGACTGGGGGGACAGCAGTCACACCTGTTTTGGGGCGCAGACCTGCCACCTCTTTACCCGCAACAGCCAGCGTGATTGGCAGATCATCATTTTCTTTGGAGGTGGTAACAGCAGCTGGTGTTGAGAGCTGTCCGACATCGATAGCACCACCTTTGGATCAAGGCAACCTAACATGTCCGCCTGCATCTTCCTCACAGACCGGCAGTTTGCCGGGGACACCCTTATCAACCCCGTCTAAGCACAATAGCCAGCCCTCGGTCCCTCAGATGTGGACAAGTAAAAGACCATTTCCTCCTAGCCATGAGAAAGCTAAGAGGTTGAATTTCACCATCTGCAAGCTCTTGGCTACAGAAATGCTGCCTTTCCACCTGGTGGACACAGAGGATTTTCGAGACCTTATGTCCGTCGCAGTGCCCCAGTACCAGATGCCCAGTCGGCACTACTTCTCAAAGAAAGGTGTGCCTGCGCTCCACCAGCATGTCGCACACAACATCACCGCTTCTTTGAGAAACTCTGTGTGTGACAGGGTGCATTTCACCACAGACACTTGGACGAGTAGGCATGGACAGGGGCTTTACATGTCGCTGACTGGGCACTGGGTAACTATGGTGACAGCAGGACAAGGGGCTGCTGTCCAAGTCTTGCCGTCCCCACGAGTTGTGCGTCAATCCTCTTTATGTCAAAGTTCCTCCACTGCTTCTGCCTCCTCAACCTCCTCTCGGTCTTCCACCTGCACCCAAAGCCTGTCTGGTCATGCCACAAGCTTTCTAACTGCGCAGAAGGGATCCTGCACACCTCTTTACTATGCTGGCAGTAGGGCTCAACGTCATCAGGCGGTTTTTACATTGAAATGTCTGGGAAATGTGAGTCACACAGCTGAGGAGTTGTGGTCAGCTCTGGAGAACCAATTTCATGAATGGTTGTCTCCACTGGACCTGAAACCAGGGAAGGCCGTGTGCGACAATGCTGCAAACCTGGGTGCGGCCGTTCGCCGGGGCAATGTCACACACGTGCCTTGTATGGCTCACGTGTTGAACCTGGTTGTCCAGCAATTTTTAGCCCACTATCCCAGACTAGATGGCCTTCTGCAGAGGGCACGGTCGCTGTGTGCTCACTTCCGCCGTTCGCATCCCGCAGCTCAGCGACTTACATCTCTACAGAAGTCATTGGGCCTGCCACTTCACCGGCTAAAATGCGATGTGCCTACCCGGTGGAATTCAACTCTGCACATGTTGCAGCGACTGTGGCAGCACCGACAAGCCCTGGTGCAATACGTTCTGACGTATAGCCTGGGCCAACGAGATTCAGAGGTGGGGCAAATCACGCTGGAGGAGTGGTCTCAGATCAGGGACCTATGCACCCTTCTGCACAGTTTTGAAATGGCGACGAAGATGTTTAGTGCTGACGATGCCATTATCAGCATGACTATTCCGGTGATTTACATGCTGGAGCACATGTTAAACAGAATTCGGAGTCAGGTGGTGGCACAAGAGGAGGTGGAGGAAGTAGAGGAGGAGGAGTTGTATGCGGAAGGGCTAACATCTGCAAGGTCCAGACGGTCGGCAGCACCATGGCGGCAGGCATGTGAGGTTGGGGGAGATGGTTTTACCAGGGCGCATGGTAGCAGCCAAACTAGTGAGGAAGGTGCAGGAGCCCAGGAAGAAGTGGAGGACGAACTGATGGAAGACTCATCAGATGAGGGAGACCTTGATCACATTTCTGTTGTGCGAGGTTGGGGGGAGAGGACAGAGGAAGGAAGCATGATTGTTACCTCGCCACCAACACAACAGGGACTTGGTGCTCCTGGATGCGCAACACACATGAGTGCCTTCTTGCTGCACTACCTGCAACATGACCCTCGAATTGTGAGAATTAGAAATAATCCTGACTACTGGGTTGCCACACTGTTAGATCCCCGGTACAAAAGTAAATTTGCAGAAATTATTCCTGCCATAGAAAGGGATGCATGCATGCAGGAGTATCAGCAGAGACTGTTGCAGAATCTTACATGTGCTTTTCCACAAAATACCAGTGGTGCACGTAGTGAATCTCACAGTTCCAACTTGCCAACCATGGGACCGTCAAGTGTTCAGCACTCAAACCGTAACAGAACCACAGTATCTGCTGGTAACATCAATTTTGCGGAATCATTTCACCACTTTTTTAGCCCATCCTTTGCAAGGCCACAGGAGACAAGAAGTCTGACACATAGTCAACGCCTAGAGACGATGGTACAGGAGTATCTCCAAGTAAACATTGAAGCCACGACTGTGTCACTGGACCCTTGCTCTTTTTGGGCTTCCAATCTGGATAAATGGCCGGAGCTTGCCACTTACGCCTTGGAGATCTTGTCATGCCCCGCAGCCAGCGTTCTGTCTGAACGTGTGTTCAGCGCTGCTGGTGGTGTGCTGACAGATAAGCGCACGCGGCTCTCCACTGATAATGTAGACAGACTCACGTTCATAAAGATGAACAAATCATGGATCCGAAACGACTTTTCTACCCCTGTGTCATCCTGGGGAGAGTAAAAGCTTGATGATTGGTTAAAATCACCCTACCAACCGTTTTAAGCTTTCAAATTACTAATCATGTTTATCTGTATCTTGACTGGAAAATAATTTGGGCTTTGTAGCAGTGTGCAGCACTGTTCCTATTAGGCCATCTATAATAAGCTCCACCAGATTTAAAATTAAAAATAATTTTTAGCTGCATCTAGCCCGGAAAATAATTTTGGGGCTTCGAGATGCGCAAGACACATAAGTGCCTTCTTGCTGCACTACCTGCAGCATGACCCTCATATTGTCGGAATTCGAAGTAATCATGACTACTGGGTTGCCACACTCTTAGATCCCCCAAACTTTTCGATCAACCTTTTCATTTTAATAAAGACCAAAAAAATGGTCATTTTTGAAATTATAAGCATTAGCAGGTTGTTAGAAACTGAAATCAAACAGTTTTCAACTCAAAACTTTATTGTAGGTGATGTTACATTTTCACATAGGACCCCTTGTTCGAAAGGAGCTTCTGAACTCTCTCGTCCATTGAATTTGTCAGGTTTTGGATGGTTTCTGCTTCAATTGTTTTGCATGAGGACAGAATACCCTCCCAGAGCTGTTGCTTAGATGTGAACTGCCTCCCGCCATCATAGACACTCTTTTTAATGATGCTCCAAAAGTTCTGAATGGGGTAGAGGTCAGGGGAGCATGGGGGTCACACCATAAGTTTGTCCCCTTTTATGCCCATATCAGCCAGAGATGCAGATGTTTTATGTGCAGCATGAGATGGTGCATTATCATGCAGAAAAATGATCTTGCTGTGAAATACACGGTTCTTCTTCTTGAACCATGGCAGGAAGTGCTGTTTGAGAAAATCCACATACATTATGGAGTTCATCTTTAGCGCCTTCAGGGATCCTAAAGGGGCCGACAATCTCTCTCCCCATGATTCCAGCCCAAAACATTACTCCACCTCCTCCTTGTTGGCGCTGTAGCCGTGTTTGCGTGGGGTGTCCATCAACCAGCCATCCTCCACTCCATCCATCTGGACCATTGAGCGCTGCACGGCACTCATCCGTGAACAAAACAGTTTTGAAATCAGTCTTCATGTAATGTTTGGCCCACTGGAGCCGTTTCTGCTTGTGTGAAGTGGATAGAGGAGGTCGACAGGATGGCGTATGCACAGCTGCAAACCTCTGAAGGACCCTGCATCTTGTTGTTCGGGGGACGTTGGAGGCACCAGCAGCTTCAAAAACTTGTCTGCTGCTATGACAAGGCTTTCTTGCCGCTGCTCTTTTAACCTGACGTAATTGCCTGTAGGAAAAAGTCCTCAATTTGCCCTTATCAGCACGCACACGTGTGTACTGTGAATCAGCTACATACTTCTTGATTGCCAAGACACTTCATCCTGATCATCGCACAATGTTGATTGTAGTCATGCCTTGACCTAAACACTCCACAATTTGTTGCTTCTCAGCAGCCGACACATCCTTTTTCTTTCCCATTTTGGCAGAAAATGTAGGCTGCTTAATAATGTGAGAGAGCCTTCTTAAGTAGTCTTGCCTTTCATTGGACACACCTGCCAAACTAATTAGCACAGGTGTCTGCAATTGCTTACAGTGATATAAAGAGCCCTGACACACATCACCATCAATGAGTTTAACTGACAAACAAACAAATTCTTCCCTTATCACTCCTAAACACTTTTTGCATAATAATTTGGAACGCAGTGTACATGTGCTTTTCCACAAAACACCAGTGGTTCACGTAGTGAATCTTACAGTTCTAACTTGCCAACCGTGGTCTGTATGGAATTGTTCAATAAAGGGCCCAAAATTAAGATAACATAGATGGGAGAGGTCTCTATGAATAGGAATTCCTAAGTATTTGATACCCTGTGAGGGCCAGGCAAAGGGAAAGTTGGACTGGATGGAATCCTATATGGATTTGGGGAGGGAGACATCGAGGGCCTCAGACTTCGCTGCATTGATTTTAAAATTTTACCATGTAACAAAGTGATCTATTTCAGCCATAACAGCAGGGATGGATATATGTGATTGAGTGATATATACTAGGACATCATCAGCAAATAGAGAGCACTTGTACTCGGTGCCTCCCACCTCAATCCACCTAATATTGGGGTTATGGCGAATTGATGAGAGCAGGTGCTCCGTCACTAGGATGTATAAGAGAGGGGACAGAGGACATCCCTGCCTTGTCCCATTGGTGATTGTGAAAGGTGATGAAAATGTTCTGACGCACCCCCTGGGCCTTGGGACACCCGGAGCCGGACCCTTTTTGGTGGATGCTGGTGGTTGTAGTCTTCGTGGCGGCGACCCGGTTCCGTGGCTCAGGGCGGTCAAACCAGTGGCGGAACTATTTATGTGGTTTTGATGTTTAAATGTCCGACTACGCCACCCGTGGATTGCGGTCAGAGTGAACCGCCGCTACAGGGCAGACCGCTGAGGCTGGTGTTGTGGGTGCAGCAGAGCGTAGCATAACTCCCCACGGGAGGAGTATAGCCTCAGGGCAGTGTATGCGGAGGATGGGGGTGATGGTGCATGGCAGCAGCAGTAACGACACGGAGTCAGTGATGCAGTCCAGGGCCTTTACTCACAGTTCTTATTATCCAGACCACGTCTTCAGGTAACGGCTGCCCACGTCGTACTGTGCTCACCAGGTGAGGGGCTCAGACAACTCCCAGATAACTTTGGAGCACTTCACAGCACCCCCTTTGTGTGTCCTTTGTCTGGCCTTTCTTACCAACACTTCTGTCCGGCTGCCTCGGGCCTCCTCTTGGTAAACTTGGCGCCAGTTTCCCTGACCCTATGTGGTGCCTTCCTAGCGGGTGTAGCGAGGGGCTGCGCCACATAAAATGTCAGAGCCTCCGGTTTCTAGCTGAGGGTCGTTTCCTGCCTCCACTAGTTCGGGGACCGGTCTCCCCCTTTGGCCTGACCCCTCCACGCAGGTGGATTCGGGCGTGCGGTGGCGACTCGCCCGTCCGCACCCCTGGGATCCCTTCATTCCTCGTTCCTGGAGCCTTCTCCGCTCCTCTTCCTTCCTTCTCCCTCTTTCAGGCCTGGGCCTCTGTTACTAGGCCCGCCTCCGGAGCAGAGCTCATGCAGAGCCCCTGCTCCCTGCCACTTCTGCTCAGACTTCTCTGCACTGAACTAAGATGGTGCCCACCTTTTATACTCCCTTCTCAATGCACCCAGGAACTGCTTCCTCCCTGCTCCTGCACTACAGGGTTCCCCTTCCTCAGTGTTCCCTCCCCCAACTCCAGCTAGGGACAGGGACTGTCGTGCCCATCTCAGGGGCATATTGGTCGCCCTGCCCCACGGCAATGTGGTGTAATGCATGCAGGTGTCGGGTCCTGATCCACACTCCATCCTTACCTGAGAGTGAGATATCACACCTCTGGGTGAGGTGCAATACGTCTGTAGCAACCGAGCCCTCAGGGTGCTACAGTTCCATTTATCTTCAGCCTAGGTGACGTATTGCGATACAGGGCCGTGATTTTGGCTATAAAAGGGTCCCCTAGACCCCTACCCCAAGCTTTTTAAGAGAATCATATATGGCGTGCCAGGAGACTCTATGGAATGCTTTCTCAGCATCCAACGAGAGTATCTAATTACAAATTTTTAACTGCATCTAGCCCAGGAAATACTTTGTGCCTAGTAGCAGTGTCTGCTAGTCAGCGGATTATCCCGGCTGTTAAGCAAGCTACACCACCTGTAGTTTAGACACTTAATTTTTTCAAAGGAAATGCTTCGGGACCATGGGATACTTAGTGAAGAGCATCAGGAGGCACCCCAAGGCATAGGGGCTGGGACTGGCAGTAGGATGCCTTGCGGTGGACAGCCGAGCTCGATCCTTATAAAAGCTTTTTAACTGCAGCAGCTTTAGTGGACGCTACTGGAGCTGGAATTACCGCGGCTGCTGGCATGAGACTTGCCCTCCAATAAATCCTTGTAAATGGATTTAAAGTGTATTCATTCAAATTAGAGAGACAATTTAAATTAAAAAGCTTAGAGCTGCCTCCACCACAGGGGGGCTCGCTCGACCCACCAGCGGACAGGCACCAGTATTGGGAGAGGGGGGCTGGCCGTCAGGGTTCACCGCGGCTCTGGCACAAACCCGGCGACACGGAGGTGGCACGGGCAGGAGCGGACTGGCCGTGTCGGCTTCTCACTTTTTGGATTTTAGAAGGGCATGACATGCCTATATCTGTGTCTCCCCCTCCTTTTACTCCTCCACCTCTTTTATTTTCGCATGACTATATGTACTTGTCACTTTTCCATGTGTTAGTTATGTCTTCTGAGCAGTTTGTCAGCTTTTGGACACCTTTGAAGGTGTTTTCTATGTGTTTCTATGTGTTTTTGTTTGCCTGCCATTGGTTTTAACGGTGTTCGAAGGTGTTCGACGAACAGTTCGACGAACAGTTCGGCGAACACACGGGTGTTCGACGAACCGAACCGAACTCGAACACTACGGGGGTGGCTCAACACTCGTTCTAAGGTCAAATTTGACTTGTAAAGCTAATGTGCAAAAAAAACAGATGCTTTCAACATGCACACTTTGTGGAGTAGACAGTCACAGTTACATGTTTGTATTTTTTTCACAAGAATTAGACCCTTCCCAAAAAGGACTGAACAGGAAATGCTATGTAAAAGTAAAAAAAACATTGGTGTGGCATTGACGGATGTCAAATTAACTAATAAAACAAGTGTGCAAGAAAAAAGTCATTTGTGACACGCTCACTTTGCTTGGGCCTGGCAGACACTTAGGTTTTTTTTTTCCTTACAACAATATTGTTGGCTTGCTTCTGCATGAAAAATAAAAAAAAAATGTAATTGAAATGCTGCAACTACATCAGTTGTGTAATATAACCATGGTTTGTGATGAAATACTGCGGACAACACTCCAATCTCTCTCCCCTATTAATTGAAAAGACTAATTAATTGACTCATTTTTTAACTGCAGTTTTACAACACATACTGTCTATAGTATTTTTCCACTGTTTTATGGCTTTTTCTTCCTATATCTATGATTATGCTGTGAGCTGTGACATTTTCTCACTTTCCAGATTCACCCAAAAAATGGCTGCTGCATTCCCTGACTCTGCTTTTGAACAGGCTAAAATTGTCCCTTCTGATTGGCTGTGCTATATTATGTGATATCTGCAAGGCATTATGGGGAAGCCCACACAGTTGTACCCGAGGTCTTGTGAGCCTTATCTGGCTGATGCAGTCTTCAGCATTGTATAAAATAGCCACAGACAATTTTGCCTCCATTCCCAAAAATACATTAATTCGATTTGCATCAGATGAAGTCACTCATTTTCAATATTTAACTAAAAGTATTGTATCTCTGCCAACTTTGTGAATTATTAATTTTAAAGCAGAAACTCCCATGCGGTGGCGAGTGAAATACAGTAAGTATTGAACATGTCACCAATTTTCTAAATGAATATATTTCTTAACATTGCTATTGACATGAAATTCTCCCCAGATGTCGGTAACAACCCATCCAATCCACATTGGCAAAGAAATCAAACCATAGATGTCCTTAAATTAAGTTATGTGTAAGAATGAGCACTAACATAGGGAAAAAGTTTTGAACATGCTTACAGAAATGAAACTAGTCGCATTCTTTCCTCAGGTGTGATTTTGGCCCATTCTTTCACACAAACACTCTTTAAATCCTGAAGGTCCCCTGGACTCCCCTTCAATGAACTCTGAGCTTTAGTTCCTTCCATAAATTTGCTTTTCTATTTAGGTCGGGTGATTGGCTGGGCCAATCTAGAAACTTTGTTTTCTTTCTCTGAAACCAATTGAGAGTTTCCTTGGCTGTGTATTTGGGATCATTATCTTGATAAAATGTCCACCTTAATTTCATTTTCATCATCCTGGTAGATGGCAACACATTTTTATAAAAAATGTCTTGGTACATTTTTCAATTCATCCTTCTTTCAATTACATGAAGTTTGCCAGTGCCGTATGCTGAAAAACAGCCCCAAACCATGATATTCCCACCTCCAAACTTGTTGGTATGGTGTTTTTGGGGTGATATGCAGTGCTTTTTGACCTCCAAACATGGTGTATTATGGCATCTAAAGAGTTCAATTTCTGCGTCATCTGGCCAGACTATATTCTCCCAGTATTTCACAGGCTTGTCTAAATGTTGTTGAGCAAACTTTAAACACGTTTAAACATGCTTTTTGTTCAGCAATGGAGTTTTGCGTGGTGAGCGTGCATATAGGACATGGAAGTTGAGTGCATTATTTATTCTTTTCTTTGAAACAATAGTACTTGCTGACTCCAGGTGGTCTTTCTGTGGCTCTCAGGTGGTTATTGGCTCTTGGACAACTCTTCTGATAATTCTTTTTACTCCTCTGTCTGAAACTTGCTGGGAGCACTTTGTCGTGGCCAGTTTATGGTGAAATGATGTTATTTCGACTTCTAGATTATGGCCCCAACAGTGCTCACTGGAACCTTCAGTAGTTTAGAAATTTTTCTGTAACCAATGCCATCAGTATGTTTTGCAACAATAAGGTTGTGAAGGTTTTGAGACAGCTCACTGGTTTTACCGATCATGAGATATTTCTTGTGTGGAACCTTGGTAATGAGTCACTTTTTTACAGGCAATTAGTTGAATCAGATGATATTATTTTTCACTAAGTGACAGGATTGCTGATAAATTTCAGCTGGTGTCAGGACTTTCCATGGCTTTTATCACCTCTCTTTCTTCATGTGTTCAATATTTTTTCCCTGTGTCATTTCTTATTAATGCACATAACTTAATCATGGACATCTATGGTTTGATTTCTTTGCCTGTGTGAACTGGATGGGTTGTTACCGACATCTTCTAAGTAAATATATTTCTAAAGGTACTATTGACATGAAATTCTCACAATTTCATATCAATAGCACCTTTAGAAATATATTTACTTGGAAAATTGTTGACGTGTTCAATACTTATTTGACCCTTTGCATATACTATATATATATATATATATATATATATATATATATATATATATATATATATATACAGTACAGACCAAAAGTTTGGACACACCATCTCATTTAAAGATTTTTCTGTATTTTCATGACTATGAAAACTGTACATTCACACTGAAGGCATCAAAACTATGAATTAACACATGTGGAATTATATGCTTAACAAAAAAGTGTGAAACAACTGAAAATATGTCTTATATTCTAGGTTCTTCAAAGTAGCCACCTTTTGCTTTGATGACTGCTTTGCACACTCTTGACATTCATAGTGTTAATTCATAGTTTTGATGCCTTCAGTGTGAATGTACAATTTTCATAAAAATACAGAAAAATCTTTAAATGAGAAGGTGTGTCCAAACTTTTGGTCTGTACTGTATATATATATATATATATATATATATATATATGTGTGTATACAGGAGGTAGATAGTAGTTGAAAAAAGTAAGAAATAGCATTGCTGTTTGTATGTCACAGCAGCTTCATAACGGAACTGCCAGTTAAGGCTCGAATGAGGTTGAAAGTGTTGCAAACAACACAAAACATGAAAAGTCACAAGTTACTCCAAATAACTGTAGCAAAAGTAATAATAATCAGACCCTAGACATAAACATTGATAGATAGATAGATAGATAGATATAGATAGATAGATATGGATAGATAGATAGATAGATAGATAGATAGATAGAGTAGATAGATAGTTCTTTGCTCTTCACTTCAGATGAAGTATGCCAGTACCATATGTCCATTCATTACCAGACTGAATAAATCATGACTTTCTGACATAATATATGAAATATAATAGAAATCCAAACACTCCATAGTCATCCTATATACACCCTCTGTTTCTTGCTTTCATCCCAGATTAGGATCTTGGACATTTTCAGATGGCTTAGAGAAGATGATTTTCTTTCTGCGGCACATGTGCTCTCACATGATCTTCATCCATCTTACAGAGGCAGCTGGTGAAACCTCGAGCTACTTTCTGTGTCATTATGTCTCACTTGATACCTAGTTACACAGCAGAAGCGGTAATCTGATGTCATGAGTGGAATTTAGCTATAGATTAATGGACGTATTATATGTTTATATAGGTGGCATTAGGGGCAGGGTACCTGTCACTACCAATAAATTGTCTTGTGAATCAATTCACCTTAATCATGTCTTCCTTTCAATGGCATTTCTACCAGCAAGTATATAAATTGAAAAACGTCCTAATTTAAATGAAACGATAAGGACCTGGGGACGAATGAGAGGGAACTTTGGCCCTTTGGTCTTTTAGTGCATTTATTATTTGCATTTGGTAAGCTTTATATTTATAAAGGAATCACAGTAGACGAGGGTTCTTTCTGACCATGGGTCCTTCTAAAAACTGAATGTCCAGCTCATCCTAGCAAGAGGCAATTACAAAAAATAATGGCGCAAGTAGTTTATATGTTTAATTCCCCCTTCCTCCTTGGACATTATCTAGAGAAAAACTGCCAATGGCTAATATAGAGGGAGGATCGGTTTACAAAAAGCCTTCATTAACATTTGCATTAAGACATTTAATTTGGCTGTTCCATTTTAAGGAACAGACAATAGGAATTAATTTCTGAAACAGATCCATTGCATAACTGTTATTTCCTACGACTTGGGAATCATATAGTATTGTATTGTTGCTGTTGTGTGGATATGTAGTAAGGTTTTCTTATTAGAAGTTTGTCCTCTCTCTCTCCCTGTCTGCCTCCCTAGCTCTGATGTCAGCAATCCCCCTTTCTTTTTCCTCATTGTGAGTATGGCAGCCATCTTAAGAACCTCATGTCTTGCAGCTCTGGTTCAGAATAGTCATTTTATCTACTGCAGCTGTTACAGCTACTACTACTGTAATTGTGCATGACTACAAGAATTCACCTTAAAAATAATCCTTTTTCTGCAATTTTCATATGACGCGCCCCCTGGGCCAGTGCTGTTTGGGGATTACCCGGAGCCGGATCAGATGGGGGTTGTAGTCTCCGAGTGGCGGCGACCCGGTCCGTGCCCAGGGTGTCAAACTCAGTGTGTGGCAGTCTTTACAGATGTTATTAGTTGTTCTTAGTGTCGACTACGCCACCCGTTGATTTGCGGTCAAAAGGCCGCCGCTGCAGCAGGGTCCGCTGAGGCTGGTGGTATATGTGCAGCTGTGGTAGTATAACCCCCAACGGGAGGGGTATAGCCTCAGGGGGTCAGGTGTAGAGGATGGTGGTAGTGGTGGTGCAGTGTGGATGGTAAGAAGACTCAGAGTCGGGCTGTGCAGTTCAGGGTTTTTACTTACTGCTGTTCTGTTGGTCACTCTGGCCTTGAGTGACCGCCCGAGCCGTGCTGCGTCCACCAGGTCCTGGACTCGGCCAACCCCCAAGCAATTCTGGAGCGTGGTCCTGAGCTCCCTTTCTGACTGTCCTCTCTACTGGCCGTTCTCACCAGGGGTCCACTTATGTCCGGCTCCCTCGGGTCTCCTGTTGGGTGAACCTTCTTTGGCTTCCCTGACCCTATGCTCGGTGTGCCTTCTTAGTGGACTTGGTGAGGGGCTGCTCCACATGTAATGTTGCAGCCTCCGGTTCTTAGTTGAGGGTAGTTTCTCTCCTCCACTAATTTGGGATCCGGTTCCCTTGCGTGCCAACCCTTCACCCTTCTGGTTGTATACTGGGTTCTTGGGGTTCCTTCTTCTTCCCCTCTGGGTCCTTCTCTTCTCCTCTCTCTCTTCTCTCTGCAGGCGCTCCTGGACCTCTCTCAGGACTGACTGACCCTCTACAGAAGACTGACCCTGATCTAAGATGGTGCCCACCTTATATACTCCCTCTATGTGTGAGCTCAGGTGACCAGCACCCAATGAGCTCCTAGCCTTACCCAGACTGCTCCCCCTATCTGCCCCTACACTACTGGGATGTTCCACCCCCCTCCCACTACAGCCAGGGACAGACACTGTCGTTTCTGCACATATACTGGTGGGAGTACCGTCGGTCTGTCCCCCGGAAATGGGATGTATGTAGTGTATGCAGCTATCTGAGCTCAGTTCCACACTCCATCCTTACCCGGGAGTGGAATACCACACCTCTGGCTTGAGGTGTAATACCCCTGTAGCAACCGAGTCCTCAGGGTGCTACATTCCCCCCTGGTAAATCACAGCATGTCCTCGGGCTGTAAGAGAATAAAACATCCATAAACATACAATTTTTTTCATAACAACATAAACATATAAAACATTATATATATATATCTGCAGCATAAAACTTTTTCATAATAAACATTCTTGTAAACTTTCTTGTTCCTCCGGCCACGGTGCAACTTGTGACCGGGTAAAGTGCGACAGTCTCTTGTAGAATAACACAGCTTTCCTATAAAACCAGTAGGGGGCGCCTTAAAAAGCGCAACTATATACAAGGGGAAATATGGCCGCTCTCAGTCCTCGGCCAGGTATTAGGAAAGGAATGACCGCTCTCAGTCCTCGGTCAGTGGGAATAGGGACACACGGGTTTCAGTTCAATTTGCTGGTCCCAACGGGGACTATATTTTAACTAGCAGCAGTAACAGTTCTTATACCCTGACGGGTAACTATGTACAGTCTCTTTACCGTACTTTAATGACGGCGTACTCCTGCTCCTCCTTCAGACCCGTCCGGGTCCTCTTGCTCCTCTTCACACCGTAGCTCCTCCTCCGTCAGCCGGTGTACATGGAGGGCGTAGGGTCCTTTGGCACACTTGTGCGGGGTGAACGTGACCTCGTCCCCTACATATAGGTCACGACCTCTGTGTCCCTCCGGCAGATGGGACTCCACGTCTCTTCTGGTCACAAAGACGTCGCCGGGGGTGTGGTGATCCCTGATGAAGCCCCACCCGTGCTGCAATTGAAACTTAATCACAGTCCCGGTGGTACGGGGACCATGAGCTGCACGGGGGTCTCTCCTGGTCCTGCTCTTCTGCCCTGCGCTCTGTTCCTGCAGCCGCTGCTCACGGACCCGCCTCTCTCTCCATTCTTGCTCGAAGACTGCCAACTGCTGGCGGCAGCACTCCACACGCTCCGCTGCGGCTGCCCGAGTTTCCTGAGTGAACCCCATGAGGTCTCCTCCGGTGGGGTCCCACTCGAACTGCGCTTCTTCCAGCGGGAGCGGGGTCCTCTTAACGGGCTTCGGAGCCGGAATCAGGGGCTCGCACAGGGGCCTTGCTTTTTGGAGTTCCAGTTGGTAGTACTCCGGTGGCCATCTAAAGGGCTGCCCATCCGGGCACGTATGCTGGGCAAATAGGTCTTCACCCAGGTGTGGCGCTGTGGACGTTGAGGGCGCGGTGGTGGTAGCGGCGCCCGGGTTCGCCAGGCCTTGCGACCAGGCCTGGGGTACCCTGAACGTAAAGGGCACCGTGAAGACGGCGGCGCCCGGGGTTTCTTGGCCCAGCGACCAGGCCGGTGGCTCAGTGGAGGTAGAGGGCGCTGTTGGAATTGCGGCGCCCGGGGGTACTAGACCTTGCGACCAGGCCGGTGGTGTTTCCTGCTTTGCCGCGCTCAGGGTTGAGGCGCGTGACGTCACAGGGGTCGCGGCCGCGGCTTCTGCTTGAGGCCTTGTCTGGAGCGGTGACGATGCAGCGACGGGCACGGCAGGGGGAATTTCGGGCTCTGCGACGGGGAGCTGGGGCAGGCACGCGGTTTCTCGGCTCGGGGTAGTGACGTCCCCTTTACCTGCCTCCATCTGTCCAGCTCCCTTCTCGGCGCCGTCTCCAGCCTTCACTCCTCCTGCACCATCCTCAGAGGCGGTCTGTCTCCTCGTCTCGGGTGGCGTGCTTCGCTGGCAGGTTCTTGCCTGCAGGGCCATCTCTCTGCTCCACTCCGTCAGCGTCTCTCGCTGCACCTGGGCCATCCTCCATGCGAGGCGCTCCAGCGCGGTCTGCGCACACTCCCGGTCTCGGGGGAGCTGTGCCAGGATCTCCACTAAGCCTAGTGGGGTTGTTGCTTGCAGCAGGCTCCTGACCACAGGGTCGGTGCTGCCTGACTCTCCTTCCATCTCCGGGTACGACTTCTCCGGAGTCCTCTCCAGACTTCTTGTCTCCGGGTGCGCTCTCTCCAGACTCCTCCAGGCTGCACCCATCTTCGCTCTTTTGTTCTGTCTCCGCCCACATTGAAGGTGGTCCCGGGGCAACTTTGTGATTGTCAGTTCCAGGGGCAGTTCTCTCACGCTGATGGACATCTCTAGCATCACAGTCTCTGTTGGTGGGGGCGGTTTCCGCTTTTGGCGCCATTCCTTGACCTGGCCCACGATGGGAGGTGACCTCTTGCCACCCTCTGGCACGCCCATAATGGCGTCTGCTCTTCCAAGGCGGGAAATCTTCTGGAAATGGCGGGAATCGCCTCCCAGTGGCGGGAAACTCCGTGGATGGCGGGAAAAAGCTGCAGATGGCGGGCAACCGGCGGGAAACGATCCGTGATGGCGTCCCATGGCGGGGACCCTCTGGAACCGGCGGGAGACTTCTTCTTGAGGTAAATTTGAACTTTTCTTCAGGCACGCAGTACCCGGTGGTTGCGGGCACGAAATCCTGCCGACTACGCCAAAATTGACGCGCCCCCTGGGCCAGTGCTGTTTGGGGATTACCCGGAGCCGGATCAGATGGGGGTTGTAGTCTCCGAGTGGCGGCGACCCGGTCCGTGCCCAGGGTGTCAAACTCAGTGTGTGGCAGTCTTTACAGATGTTATTAGTTGTTCTTAGTGTCGACTACGCCACCCGTTGATTTGCGGTCAAAAGGCCGCCGCTGCAGCAGGGTCCGCTGAGGCTGGTGGTATATGTGCAGCTGTGGTAGTATAACCCCCAACGGGAGGGGTATAGCCTCAGGGGGTCAGGTGTAGAGGATGGTGGTAGTGGTGGTGCAGTGTGGATGGTAAGAAGACTCAGAGTCGGGCTGTGCAGTTCAGGGTTTTTACTTACTGCTGTTCTGTTGGTCACTCTGGCCTTGAGTGACCGCCCGAGCCGTGCTGCGTCCACCAGGTCCTGGACTCGGCCAACCCCCAAGCAATTCTGGAGCGTGCTGAGCTCCCTTTCTGACTGTCCTCTCTACTGGCCGTTCCCACCAGGGGTCCACTTATGTCCGGCTCCCTCGGGTCTCCTGTTGGGTGAACCTTCTTTGGCTTCCCTGACCCTATGCTCGGTGTGCCTTCTTAGTGGACTTGGTGAGGGGCTGCTCCACATGTAATGTCGCAGCCTCCGGTTCTTAGTTGAGGGTAGTTTCTCTCCTCCACTAATTTGGGATCCGGTTCCCTTGCGTGCCAACCCTTCACCCTTCTGGTTGTATACTGGGTTCTTGGGGTTCCTTCTTCTTCCCCTCTGGGTCCTTCTCTTCTCCTCTCTCTCTTCTCTCTGCAGGCGCTCCTGGACCTCTCTCAGGACTGACTGACCCTCTACAGAAGACTGACCCTGATCTAAGATGGTGCCCACCTTATATACTCCCTCTATGTGTGAGCTCAGGTGACCAGCACCCAATGAGCTCCTAGCCTTACCCAGACTGCTCCCCCTATCTGCCCCTACACTACTGGGATGTTCCACCCCCCTCCCACTCCAGCCAGGGACAGACACTGTCGTACCTGCACATATACTGGTGGGAGTACCGTCGGTCTGTCCCCCGGAAATGGGATGTATGTAGTGTATGCAGCTATCTGAGCTCAGTTCCACACTCCATCCTTACCCGGGAGTGGAATACCACACCTCTGGCTTGAGGTGTAATACCCCTGTAGCAACCGAGTCCTCAGGGTGCTACACATACATGCCTCTGCAGTCGAGTCAAGCTATCTGATGATATCACTTTGCGTGAGTACTGGTACATAGAGTCAGTCTAGAAGCAGTGTCTCAAGTTCCCCACATTCACTGTCTGGAGTCAGAGTAATAACTGTTACAATCAGAAAGATCGGAGCCCCATTGATGTATTGGGGTCCATCTGGATTCCACTAAGTGTCTGCTTTTAGAATTGAATGAAAAGTTAGGCATGCTAATCTTTTTCTTCTATTCCAAGAATGGACTCCTAAAGGAACCCACAATGACTCCACAATAATCATTGGAGTCCTTCTGCTTTTGTTTACATCAGGTACAATGGATATAAAAAGTCTACACACCCCTGTTAAAATGCCAGGTTTTTATCATAATGTACAAAAAATCATATCAAGAAGAATCATTTCAGAAGTTTTTCCACCTTTAATGTCACTGATAACCTGTACAAATTTATTGAGACACCAACTGAAATCATTTTGAGAGGGAAAAAAAAAGATGAGAATGCACACTTATTGGGCATGTGTTTGTGTTCAGAATTAGCTAATCACTCATATTACATAGTAGTCAGTACACAGCAGCCATCATTTACGGGGATTTTTATTAACCCCATATAAAGTTTTTCTGTACTAGGATTTTCATGACATTTTCTTAGTTGCATTTACAGCAAAAGCCATTGTCTATAAACAGCTTACAACACAGCAAAGGGATGTCATTGATGGAAGTTATCAGTCAAGAGAAGGAGGAACAAATACATTTCCAATGCATTAGATGTTGGGTTGTCAACCATTAGTAAATTTATGGACAGTCTGCAAAAAACAGGTGCTTTTTCCTGCCATCCGTAGTGTCCATCAGAAAGAAAGCACCGTCCGTAACTTTTTTTCCGAAGTTTCCCAACCAAATGCCGCAAGTTTTTTGTTTTTGTCACTAATGATATTTCTGAAGAAAATGATAATAACTAATAGTATTTACAGAGGCCCATGACATATATGATACTTCACTATTTCTTTGCTTTCTAGTAAATCGATGGGAGTTACTCTTCTGACAGCTGCAAAAGTTCCTTGCATCCATGAATATGTGCTGCATAGAGGCAGATAGTGTTTTGACTGCACAGGTCACTGACTTTGAGGGAAAGTGCACATTTACTTTTTAATTTCCTTTGTAAAAAAAATTCCATGAAAAAAGTTTAGAAAAGGAAGTGTTATAATTAAAGTAAGCACAACATTTCCATAGGAAAACAATACAGACACATTTACAGTCCTACCGTATATAATCATTAACTCATTCCTGTGCTTGTCATCAAAGCAATACAGCAAGTTACTGGGAGAAAGCAGTAGCACTTATCAATCCTATACCATCTATATACTGTACTAGTGTTGGACTTGGGTTCATAATGCCCACCAGAGGAGATGGTTCTGGGGGTTCATATAATCAATATAATAGGTTATTTGTGATTCAACCCCCAGGCTACGGCCACATGGTGGTGACTTTGTCCACTCAACATTAGGATCGTTAATGAGCAAGTAAGAGCAACCATGACACAAGAGGTGACAGAAATCCATACCTGCAGGATTTTTAACATTACCCAAGTCATTAGCTTTTATTATTTTTGATGTTAGCAGTAGAGAATTGCGATCTTAAAGTTGCATAGCCAAACTTTTTGTCCAGTCCTAATCCTAGAAATAGTCCCTACAATAAAGTGATTGTCTCCAAATTCACCTACAAATGAAGTTATCCTCCGCTGGATTCTAGGACCCCACATAGATCCTAAAATCATCTCTAACCCCCCTCCTCCGATGGATTACACGTGGAACCTCTCCTCTAACTATTCCCACTAGACTGGTTTGCCATTCCAACTTTACAGTGAAACGTAGTCTTCTGGGGTGAGTTGTGGATGAAGTTGCATTATTATTATTACTATTACAAAAAACATGTGGTATGGTATTAAACACTACCCTTGTGGTACTCCATAGGCGGGTAATACCAGCCGGTTAACAGTTAAACGTAATCTGACAGTAGGATCAGCCTGTAAGAGGGTGACCAGGACCTGGTTATACACCTTGTCTGTATGTGTACATATAATGCCATATCCTGTTTGCAATATGAAAAGGTTTTATGATTAATTGCCCTACATGTTAGTAGAGGGTAGTGTAGGAAAGGGTTAAGGAGTTTGGGAGCTTCTGAGTGTGGGAGGAGCAGATTCCGGATCAGAGAGCAGTTTCCTGGTTGCAGTCAGTTCCTGGGAGAGAGAGAAAGATGTAAGACAAGTACAGTTGGTGGTCCAGGGGGCACCTTTGGCACAAGTTGTCCAGCAGAGAAGAACCTGTACTCAGACACTCTAAACAGACATTTCCGTACGTTCGGGACCTACGGTCCATAGGATTCACAGTGAGTTGTGTCTCCACAAGCCTTCAGAGAAGGGGAAGCCGGACGGGAAACAGTCAGTACAGGGACTCTTACTACTGCAAGGGTCTTATAGACCAGGAGTGTTCGCTATGAAAGGGACAACTCGGGACAAATGGACACTGAACATCTATACGTGCAGTGTGTCGAACGGTGACCCTGGTGGAGTCGGTATGCAATGTTATGTGCTGTATGAAGATATTTACAAATGTTCTAGTAAAGTTCTTTTTTATAAAATGGAACAGAACTCCTTAAATGTGTGTGCGGCCGTTCCTGAGATGAGAAGACTGAAGACGGCAGAGATCTATGATCCAGATGTGAGTGTCCTGCACCACACACACAACAAGCGAAAATTGGGACTTTTATCTTTGTCAGGGGACCAGGGTATGGGAACACATTAGCCCCTCGCCATAACTACTACCCTGAGTCTCTTACAAGCCCTCCTAAGCCGTCTATATGGTCATGCTGATAATAGGAAGCTGAATAAAATGATACCTTTACATCTGTGATCTGATGTCTTATTCCAGAGAATCCACCTTTTTCTTATATGTAAATGAACTGTTCCAGGCTATGGGCCGGACACTGATCTGCATGAGAATCTACCTCCAGAGATTATTTTAAATAGAAGAGGAAGTTGCTGGATTCACATACAGTGAGGAACATAAATATTTGATACACTGCCGGTTTTGCGAGTTTTCCCACCTACAAAGAATGGAGAGGTCTGTAATTTTTATCGTAGGTACACTTCAACTGTGAAAGACAGAATCTTAAAAAAAATCCAGAAAATCACATTGTATGATTTTTACATAATTAATTAGCATTTTATTGCATGAAATAAGTATTTGATACAATAGAAAAACAGAACTTAATATTTGGTACATAAACCTTTGTTTGCAATTAGAGGTTAGACATTTCCTGTAGTTCTTGACCAGGTTTGCACAAACTCCAGCAGGAATTTTGGCCCACTCCTCCATATCTCCTCCAGATCTTTCAGGTTTCTGGGTTGTTGCTGGGCAACTTTCAGTTTCAGATCCCTCCAAAGATTTTCTATTTGGTTCAGGTCTGGAGACTGGCTAGGCCACTCCAGGACTTGAAATGCTTCTTACGGAGCCACTCCTTAGTTGCCCTGGCTGTGTGTTTCGGATCATTGTCATGCTGGAAGACCAAGCCACTACTCATCTTCAATGCTCTTACTGAGGGAAGGAGGTTGTTGGCCAAAATCTTGCGATACATGACCCCATCCATCCTCCCTTCAATATGGTGCAGTCGCCTTGTCCCCTTTGCAGAAAAGCACCCCCAAAGTATGATGTTCCCCCCACCATGCTTCATGGTTGGAACAGTGTTCTTGGGGTTGTACTTATTGGTCTTCTTCCTCCAAACACGGCAAGTGGAGTTGATATCAAAAAGTTCTATATTGGTCTCATCTGACCACATGACCTTCTCCCATGCCTCCTCTGGATCATCTAGATGGTGATTGGTGAACTTAAAATGAGCCTGAACCTGTGCTGGTGTGAGCAGGGGGACCTTGCCTGCCCTGCAGGATTTTAATTAACGATGGCGTAGTGTGTTACTAACAGTAATGTTTGAGACTGTGGTCCCAGCTCTCTTCAGGTCATTGAACAGATCGTTCCATGTTGTTGTGGGCTGATTCCTGACCTTTCTCAGAATCATCTTTACCCCACGAAGCGAGATCTTGAATAGAGCCCCAGACCGAGGAAGATTGACAATCATCTTGTATTTCTTCCATTTTGTAATAATTGTGCCAACAGTTGTTGCCTTCTCAACAAGCTGCTTGTATGCTGTTCTGTAGCCCGTCCCAGTCTTTTACAGGTCTACATTTTTGTCCCTCGTGTCCTTAGACAGCTCTTTGGTCTTAACCATGGTGGAGAGGTTGGAGTGTGATTGAGTGAGTGAACAGGTGTCTTTTATACAGGTAATGAGTTCAAACTGGTGCAGTTAATACAGGTAATGAATAAGTGCAGAGAAGGAGGGCTTCTTAAAGAAAAACTAACAGGTCTGTGAGAGCCAGAATTCTTGCTGGTTGGTAGGTGATCAAATAATTATTTCATGCAATAAAATGCAATTGAATTATTTAAAAATCATAAAATGTGATTTTATGGTTTTCTTTTTAGATTCTGTCTCTCACAGGTGAAGTGTACCTACGATAAAAATTACAGACCTCTCTATTCTTTGTAGGTGGGAAAACGAAAAATCGGCAGTGTATCAAATACTTATTTTCCCCACTGCACGTAATTTAAATCAGAATCTCATGGCATTTTCGGCTACACTGGCTTCTTTCCAAAAAAGAAAAGTGCCCTAGTTGTGGCATTTCCAATATTAACAAAAAGTCAGCAAAAAAACAGAAAGTTGATGTTTCCCAGTTAAATCTTTCCCAGAATGTAGCTTGCACTAGTTTTGGATTTTTCCAACTATGGTCCCCAATTGCAGTGGCATAGAGTCGAGTGAGGACCACAAGGACCAAATTCTATGTTGGCGCAAAATTCCCCCAGCTCCCCTACTAGCCTTTCAAATGTTTCTTTTTTGAGTAACACAAAGATGCATTGAGGGTCTGGTAACAGATTTTTATGCAAAGCATAGAGGTCTAGATGAGTTTGTTGTTTGTCATTGGCTGCTGTGTTCTGCATAGACATAATTAACATAACAAACATTCAGTTTGAAGAATTTGAACTTTGTCATCTTTGTCTGTCTATGCAAAGCGCAGCAGCCAACGACAATCTCATCTTGACTCCTTCACTCTGCAAAGGCATCAACTGAGATGACAAAGGCTACAGTGCAGCAGGCAGTTGCTAGACAGTGTTCTCCCACTGCTTACCTGTAAAAAAAAAAACACAATATAATAAATGTTATTGAAACTTTGTTTTTAACTCTAACTAGGGTTACAGTTAAGGTTAGAATGAGAGTTAGGAATAGATTTAGGACTAGGATTAGGGATAGTCTTTGGGTTAAGGGTAGGATTAAGTTTAGTGCTACAGTAATAAAATAGTCACGTAAAAAAAATAAAAAAAATAATAAAATGAAAAGTAAAAAAAAAATCTAACAATGTATAACTTTATTTTTAAAGTTTAATGTCTAATGGTCCACGGTTTGCGTCTGCAAAATATTTGCCTTGTCTTGGGATTCGGGAACCTACACTATGCCATTGTCCCATTGTAAAAACAAACAAACCTGCAATTGCCTCTGTGATATTTATTGCAGAAATGTTGTTGATTCAGTGAGTGGTATATACCAGAGTGGGAGACTTCATCATCAGAAGATACAGGAGGGTATATATACTTTGATTGACTATGAATTTGTATTCTACATAGACATCTAGGACCAACAGGAGTACATGAACAGTGAGTCTGGCACTAATCAGTTCATTTTCAAAGATAGCTATAAGGCTATGTGCCCACGATGCAGAAATGAAGCAGAAAATTTCTGCAGCATTTCTGCATCTCCCTGGCAGAAAAAACGCATGCAGATTGTGCATGCGTTTTTCCTGCAGAATACATGCGGATCCACATGCGGATTCACATGCGTTTCCGCATGCAGATTGACAAGCGCTTTCCAGGCGATAGCATCACTTGGAAAGTGCTTGACAACTAGGTCACACTGTATAAATCCATGCAAACAGCATGGATTTATATAGTGTGAACCATAAAAATGAAAACAAATAAAGCTATACTCACCCCCGAGGCCCCGGCGTGGCTGCAGCGCTCTTTCCTGTCTGCTTCCTGGATGCCGGCATATCGCGAGACAGAGCGGTGAAGGGCCTGCGGTCACATGACTGTGACGTCACCGCAGGTCCTCAAGCGATGCCGGCATTCAGAGAGAAGCCGCCGGACAAGTGAATATAACTTTATTTGTTATTTTATTCTTTTTTTACAGGTACAATGGTACCCAGGTCTGGATGAGAGTCTCCTCTCCTCCAGAACTGGGTACCATCCGCACATAGAGACGCATAGAAGCCGCTTGTAAAAATGTACAGTCGCGGTTTCTATGCGTCTCAATGCAAGTCAATGGCGGGAGTTCCGCTGCGCTTCCGCAAAATTAAATGCAAGGGGGGATTGTTCCTCTGTGAAGCAGAGAAACAAAAAGATGGCCACACAAGTTCAAAATTGTAAAGAAGTAAGAAAATTCCTTTATTAACACATGTAGTAAACACAAATTACAAAGATAAATGCGGACGACAGAGTAGACACAGAGTGCTGGATCCACATGAATAAAACAATGTTAAAAACTGTGACACAGCGCCCGAAAGGTCAGCCTATATAGCAAGTGGAAATATAAGGGGGGGGAGCGACAGGGTCACATGTATTAATAAATATATACCACCCATCATGAATACCTTTTACAAATAGTACCCCCTTGAAAAAGGTTTTCCTACCGAAACGTGCGTCGGGGTGACGGTAGCAGAGCCTGTCTGGTGGCCTTACCCAGGTACATAGCTATTTTAGCTTATTTATGACCAATTGGTTGTATTACTTCCATCTGTATAAGGGTTTTAACCCTTTTGTTTCTGGGTATTTTGATTGTGATGGGATATTATTGCTTTGGGGGTACTATTTGTAAAAGGTATTCATGATGGGTGGTATATATTTATTAATACATGTGACCCTGTCGCTCCCCCCCCCTTATATTTCCACTTGCTATATAGGCTGACCTTTCGGGCGCTGTGTCACAGTTTTTAACATTGCTTTATTCATGTGGATCCAGCACTCTGTGTCTACTCTGTCGTCCGCATTTATCTTTGTAATTTGTGTTTACTACATGTGTTAATAAAGGAATTTTCTTACTTCTTTACAATTTTGAACTTGTGTGGCCATTTTTTTGTTTCTCTGCTTCACAGAGGAACAATCCCCCCTTATCTTTATTGTTACAAGATGATGGCCCGTTCTCTTTATTAGTCCTATATGCAATAACATGGGTCCATTGGGATTAGATTTATCTTCACTGTGTTGTTTGCATCTGAGTTTCTGTCTCTCACTCGCAAAATTAAATGACATGCTGCGGATTTTTGTACGCAGCATAAACGCTGCGGAAAAATCCGCAGCATGTGCATAGAACATGCGGAATCCCCTTGGGGACCATGGGGGGCGGATTACCTAGCGTTTCACATGCGTTTATGCTGCGGAAATTCCGAAGCATAAACGCTTGAAAAACGCTACGTGGGCACTCAGCCTAAGACACAGTTAATTCAATTTATTTAAAGGAAAATTCATTTATTGTCTATTCTTTGTCTCAAGGTTCAGTATTTTCCGTTTGTCCCAGGTGAGCATTCCATCCATCATGTGGCTATTAACGTAACCAAATCAGCCTCTTGGGAGGGAAGAGTTTCCATTCTACTTCACCATTGTCACTCTGTCCAGCTAAATGCATCCTGCTCCTACCTGCTGCTCTTTGTCACTTAATCTACTTTTAACTCTATTGCTTATTAGTAAGAAATTGAGTAAAAGCAGCTTTATCCTTTGCCAAACAATTAATCACGAATCGTTTGGAATGAGCAATTTTACAGCTGTCAGACTAAGTTTAATCAATGTAAGTGTCCTGGCACTGAAGCTGGAAAAACTATACAATGACATATGGTGATAGGTAGGAGTGCATATATGAGCATGTGAGTAATTGAAAAAAATATTTTTAATATTAAAACTTTGGTTTATGAAAATAGATACATAATTAATAATTAAAGAATATAAGTTATATTTTGCCCAGAAGTTAACTGGTTCAGTCATCGATGATGTTTCTCTTTGTGGCAACCTATCCGCCTTCCTAACTGAAGTCCGAATTAGAGCTGAGCGAATAACTTTGAGTGGAATTGTATTTACTCGAATATTACAAATATCCATATCCAGAAAAATTATGATTTTTTTTTGTAGCTTACTTCTGCACGGATTCAGAAAATTGGCAGCCATTGGCTGCCATTTTGTTGAATCTCAAGGGGCCATGAAAATGCTGCTAAAAAACACCCCAAAAAACTTATACTAACCTTAACACTCACTCCTCCAACCCCTTTGCTTTTCACCGTCACCCTTGCAGTCCTCGTTGCATCTTCTTATCACTGCCGATCGCGCTGAGGTCATGGCGCATGTCGTGCCATCACGACAGCGTGACCTTATGCGCTCTTGCACAGAACCGCCCTGGGCCTCATCAGAGTTGGAAGTCCTGGCCTAGAGTGAAGAGAGAATTAAAGGAAAGTTTGTAGATTAAAAATTTTAGGGGGAATTTGTTAGACATTAGTTGTGTCTTACATTATTGAAATGTTGGAGGTGCCAAGGTACAATGGGCACCATTTAGACCTTTGGTGAGGGAATGGCACCTGTAACACATATAGATTTCAGAGAGGACCCTATAAGTAAAGACGATTGGAGTCTAAAGTCTCCAGACTGGCAATCATTATGAATGATAATTTTTGGGGCTGGGATACTGGGAATTAAATACAAAGGAGAAAATCAGCAATTAGCGTCAATTAGCTGCAGCAAAGCCAAATATTATTTTGTTGTGCAAATCACATTTTACAATATATATACAAAAAAGAATTTGCTGAATGATGCAGAGAATTCTTACTCTTAATGATCCTGAGTTACAGTCTTTATTATAGTCCCCATCTTTACAATTCCTGTTGCTGTTGGGAACAATCAAGAAGTTCATGATATATACACACCTTTAAGTTTAAAAGGATTTTACGGATTTTAACAAATGGTAGAAAATAAAAAATAATCATTATTCACCTGGTCCAGAGACACAGCTCCAGTGATTCCTACCAGTTCCCGTAGTCAGGACGTCACTTGAAAATTCAATTGACATCTCTAGCAAAACAGTGGCTGTGGTGGAGATGCTGAATGTATGGAATGTAAGTGACCATTCAGACCATTTATTGGCTATAGTGGCTATATTATTGGACTAGCAGACACTACCAGAGTAGCTCTGCTAGAGTAGTAGTGGATGTGACGCGCCCCTGGGCCTGTGTCGCGCTGCGTTGCGCACGCGGGAGCTTACCCGGAGCCGGATCTCTTGAGGGTTGTAGTCTCGTGGCGGTGACCCGGTCCGTGCCCAGGGAGTCAAACTGAGCGGCGATGTAACAGCGGTAGATGTAGGACGACTACGCCACCCGTTGAATGCAGCTATGGAGCTGCCGCTGCAAGACAGTCCGCTGAGGCCGGTGGATGGATGGTGCAGCGTAGATGGTATAACCCCCAACGGGAGGGGTATGGCCTCAGGGCAGCAGATGTGGATGATGGGGGTAGCAGGAACCACTCAGAGACGGTGCGGTGTAATTCAGGGTCTTTACTGGTAACAACGATAGACCCTCCCGGAGTACTTGCTAGTGAACGGGGCCTGGTCAGTCCTTGAGCAGATGGGATCTCCCCTGGCCAGGCGGAGTTGTAGGCCTCCCAAACTGACTGTACTCTTCTGGCTACCTTGCTAGAAGCGGATATAAGTAGCCCACGTCCCTGAGTGTACCGTGTGGTGCTCACCCGTATGGCCGGTGACTCGGGGCCTTCTAATGGCTTCCGCTCCACGATGGCGGTGCTGGTCCCACGCGTGTGACCGTGCCTTCGGGTTTCTGGGCCTGAGGACCTGAAATCCCCTGCCGATCGGCTTCTGCTGCTGGGTAAGAGTTAGTCCCCACAGCCTCGGACGCCGGGTCCGGTAAGAAAGCTTCTCAGTCAGGGCGAGCTCTGCAGCTGCCAGCCCCTGACTTGTAGTAGTATTGCTCCCACTGAGCTTCTGCTGTTTCTTCCTGTGACTGTTTCTTGTCTCTACTCTCCTTGACTGACTCACCCTGCCTCAGCCCCGGGTTTATACAGGGGAAGTTCTTCCCCTCCCAAGACTGGGCAGGAGGTGTGGCATGCACAGGATCCCTGACCAAAGGACCTCCCACCTGCTCTCAGACATAACATTACATTACTGTGGAAAACCATACCCCTGGGGTGCCACATTCCCCCCTAGTGAAATTTAGTACTCCGGGACTAAACACATTTAGAAAAACATAACAAAATATAACAACAATAATAGTACAATAAGAAGAAACACATAAAGGTGGTCACGGCATGTCCGTAACCGGGTGTAGTCTTTGAAGAAAGCAAGGTGTCCATTTCACCAAAACAGGGAGACGTAACCAGGTAGGGGTCTGTCCTACCCCGAGTCCTTAACAGTCTCTAGTCCATCCTGGGTTACGCTCCAACTATGTACAAGGATTCCCGGTAAATCCACCAAGGATTCCTAAAAATAACTGGAAACACAAAATTATACACAAGCAACAATACACAGATAAACATAAATAAAACAATTTATACACTTCAAATCCTCCAGCGTGCGGGTAACTGGCCTCTAGTGGCCCTAGTGGACCTACGGAGCTGACTGTCTGGCCTTGAACTACAGGGTGTAGACGCTGTCAAGGGTAAACTGGGCAGCTGTCTACCGGCTCTTTGTCTCACTAGGGGTACGGCAGGCTCACTATAAGCAGAGGGTTGATCCTCCTGTCCTGCTTGTGTGGAGTCTTCTGCCTCCTGGACCGGCTGTTCTTCCAGCTCTACCTGTTGCTCCGTAGGTGCTTGGGATGCTGGTTGGAGGAAGGTGAGTACGGGTACCACAACTGCACCATTGACTTGAGTCCAAGACCGAGGGAAGTCCCCGAGCACAGTACTAACCATATCTTCCCTTTCCTCTACGGGTCGATGGTCTTCTTGTTCCTCTTCAGGGTTCCTCAGTTGTTCGGGACACTTCTTCAGGTGGTCCCGGGATACAATGGCTGTGGTTTCCCCTCCGTCTTTACTGATGGTACAAACCTTCGGGTTCTCGTGGCTTGAGGGCAGTACGGTGTACGGGTCCTTCTCCCACTGGTCATCCAACTTGTGGAGCCGTCTCTTCCTCTTCAAGACCTGCTCTCCGGGTACCAGGGGAACAGCGGGAGCATACTGGTTGTAAGTTTTCTCTTGTCTTTCCCTAGCCTGACAGAGACTTCGCTCCACGCTCTCCTGTACTCTCCGGTACTGCTGCTGCCTCTCTGTGTCCCAGTCTGTTTCTGGTGAAGTGTCCTCGGGTGTCAGGACTCCCATTTCCAGGTCAACAGGTAACTTACCAGGTCTTGCCCTCATTAGGTAAGCCGGGGTACAGTTGGTGGAACCTACCGGGATGTGGTTGTATAGGTCCACCAGATCGGGCAACTTCTCAGGCCACAGACTGCGTTCTTCCAGGGGCAACGTTTTTAGAAGATCCATTACCACCTGGTTCATTTTCTCACAAAGTCCATTAGTTTGCGGATGGTAGGGTGTCGTCCTTATCTTCCGGCAGCCATACAGATTGCAGAATTCCTGGAAGACCTCCGCTTCAAAGGCAGGTCCCTGGTCCGTCAGCACTTGGTCCGGGTACCCGTGTGGACGGCAAAAGTGCTGCTGGAAGGCTCTAGCTGCTGTTTGAGCCGTTAAGTCCTTGACGGGGACGACAACCAGAAACCGGGAGTAATGATCCACGATGGTTAACGCGTAGACGTAGCCACTTCTGCTTGGGGTCAGTTTTACATGATCCAAGGCTACCAGTTACAACGGTTGCCGGGTGACGATGGACTGCAGGGGAGTCTTCTGGCTGGCACGGTCCTTCCTTCTCAGGTTGCACGGGCCACAGTCTCTGCACCACTTCTCGATGGTTCCCCTCATGCCTACCCAGTGGAACCGCTCGAGCAGCAGGAACTCCAGCTTCTTCCACCCGAAGTGTCCAGCTCCGTCGTGGTATGCCTCCATCACCATGGCTGCGTCTCTTCGTGGCACCACTACTTGCCAGAGTAATTCATGCGTCCGGGAGTTAACCATTCTGCGGCACAACTTCCCTTTGTAAAGGAACAGTCGACTCTTCTCTGCCCATAGTTGTTTGGCTTCCTCCGGAGCGTCTGGTTCAAGGCGAGCCTCCGGCCGAGTCAGCATCTCCTTCACCAGTCGGACGGCAGGGTCGCTGTCTTGCGTTTCCGCCCAGTTGTAGTGGGGTAAGGGGTTCAACGTAGCAGCCTGCTTACTCCTTACCCGGTGGGAATACTGGATAGTCCCATGACGGTGGAACGCAGGGAGTTCAACTTCTTCCAGTCCCTCCGGATCTTCTCCTCCGTCCGGCAGGTTGGGCATCCTGGACAGGGCGTCCGCGTTGGTATTGGAGCGTCCTGCCCGGTATTTGATTGTGAACTCGTAGTTGGACAGACGGGCCATCCACCTCTGCTCCAGGGCACCGAGTCTTGCCGTGTCCAGGTGTGTCAATGGGTTGTTATCCGTGTACACGGTGAACCGGGAAGAAGCGAGGTAATGCTTAAAGCGCTCGGTGACTGCCCATACTACGGCCAGGAACTCTAACTTAAATGAGCTGTAATTCTCGGGGTTCCTTTCGGTGGGTCGCAGTTTTCGGCTGGCGTAGGCGATTACTCGTTCCTTCCCCTGCTGGATCTGGGACAGTACGGCTCCTAGCCCGATGTTACTGGCGTCGGTGTAGAGAATAAAGGGCTGGCTATAATCCGGGTACGCCAGGATTTCGTCCCCCGTGAGGGCCATCTTCAGCTGGCGGAAGGACTCTTCTTCCAGCTCCTCCCATTTGAAGGGCGGCTTCTGGTTCTTGGCCTTCCGGGACTGGCCTATCAGGAGGTCCTGCATAGGTGCTGCCTTTTTGGTGAAACCGGGAATAAACCTTCGGTAGTAGCCTACCAACCCGAGGAACTGCCGCACTTCTTTTACGCTGGAGGGGCTTGGCCATTCCTTAATTGCGGTGATCTTATCAGGGTCGGGAGCCACTCCGTCAGCGCTCACCACGTGTCCCAGGTACTGCACCTTTGGTTTCAGGAGGTGACACTTGGAGGGTTTCACCTTTAGGCCGTAACTTGCCAGAGCTTCGAACACTTCCGCCAGGTGTTTCAGGTGGTCCTCATACGTCTTGGAATATACGATGACATCGTCCAGGTACAACAGGACCGTCTCGAAGTTTCTGTGGCCCAGACAACACTCCATTAGTCGTTGGAAGGTTCCCGGAGCGTTGCAGAGTCCGAACGGCATGCAGGTGAACTCGCTAAGTCCCATCGGGGTGGTGAATGCGGTCTTCTCCCGGTCCGCCTCTGCTACAGGAACCTGCCAGTACCCGCTAGTGAGATCCAAGGTGGAGAAGAAGTTAGCAGATCTTAAAGCAGCCAAAGACTCCTCTATCCTTGGTAAAGGGTATGCATCCTTGTGTGTGATACGGTTGATTTTCCGGTAATCTACACACATCCTCATGGTGTTGTCTTTCTTTTTGACTAAAACTAGTGGGGCTGCCCAGGGGCTACAGCTATCCCGGATTACCCCAGCCTCCTTCATGTCTCTAAGCATCCCCTTGGCGTGTTGGTAATGTGCAGGGGGTACGGGTCGATACCTCTCTTTTATGGGAGGATGATCTCCCGTGGGGATGCGGTGTTCTACCCCCTTGACTCGCCCGAAGTCTAACGGGTGTTTACTAAACACTCTCTCATACTCTTGAACCACCCGATAGACTCCTTGTTTCTGATGTGAGGGAGTGGAATCAGTACCCAAATGTAGTTGCTGACACCAGTCCTCCATGTCTTTCTTAGAGCCGTTACCTTCCTCCGGGTGAGATGGAGGCAAGGGTTCCACAGATTGTATAGAATTTTGATTAGTGGTATATAATTTGGCTAGCGTGGCATACCGGGGCAGGTACACTTCCCTCTCCCCGATATTTATTATGCGAATGGGCACCCTCCCATGGCGTACATTGACCACCCCCCGTGCTGTCAAAATGGTGGGCCTACTGTCTGAGTAAACTGGTTCTACCATTGCCTGGTAATCTCTTCCTCTCAGACCAATAGCTGCCCGGCACCAAATCATCATTTCACTTTTTGGGGGCATGGCAATAGGAAAAGGGTCACACATTCTTACGCTACCAATCTCACCGCCGGAGAATTCCACTTGTTGCCGTTGCATCAGTGCCCGGATCTCTTTCTGGAGCACCCGCTGCTCGCCGGAGCTGGCGTTCTTGGCAACCTGCTGTAAAAGGAAAATCACCTCTGCAAGACAATTTTCAATTACGTTAGTTCCTAGAGTTATTTTTGGGTGACTCTCATGTTTATCAATATCTACAATGATCAGTCCCTGTGCGGCCAGTTCGACTCTACCGATTTTGAGGGCCACCTCCTTAAATCCGATCTGTGGCACGGGCTGGCCATTGCTGGCGATGATACTCAAGTCGTTGTCAGGGTAGTGGGTAATATCCGAGTCATTCCAGTACTGCTTGAAGAGCACGTACGGGATGGTGGTGACCTGTGACCCGGTATCCAGTAGGGCACTCATGGGAATGCCATCCAGTACCACAGGCAAGACTGGACGTCCTCCCACATATCTGTCGCGCCAGTTCGATGGGCCTGGTGATCTTTTTCCTGGGGGTTGGCCCTCTACCCCAGGTTGTGCCCGTTTAAAGAACAGTACCTTTCCATATGTCCGGGTTGATTGCAGCGGCGGCAGATGGGTCGTCCGTCCTCGCTGTATCGGTCACTGGGTCTTCCTCTGGCCGGTGGGGTCCTCCTTGGTCGACGCCACGGGATGTCCTCCGGTCCGGATGCCAGCTGGATCTTCCCTGGGGTGGAAACCTGTAAAGACTGCACAGTTCGGGTTAGCGCAGCAACGCTCTTAACTAGCTCTTGGACCTGATGGTGTAGGTCTGGAGCCGGGTCATTGTCCAAAGCCTGCGCATCAGCTCCCACAGGCCCTGCTGACAAGGGCGCCGCCTCCTGGTAGTAAGTGGTAGTGGGGCGTCTGTGGGTCACAACGCCACCTGGTGCCGGTTCTCGGAGCACCCGGATGGCTCTGTCCTTGAACTGTGCAAAGTCCAGATGGGGATCCTGTAAGGCCATTGCCCGCAACTGGGTTCGGTGGGCATTGCAATATAAACCCTCTATAAATTGTTCAGTCAACAGCCTGTCCTCGTTTCCCACCCCATCAGGGTCGGTCTGCTTTATGGCCCTCAGGGCCTCTTGTAGGTTTAGTGCATAGTCCCTTATACTCTCATGCGCTCGCTGCTTGCACCCGTAGAATCTAAGCTTAATCTCGGCTGAGGTGCGGGTATCAAAGGTGTCCTTCAGCCGGGTTAGTATCCCTGCGACAGTCTTCCTCCCAGGTGGCCAGGATTTTACTTCCCTTTTGGCTGCCCCGGTTAGTTGGGCCACCAGGATGCTCACTTTTTGCTCTTCTGTGAGGGGGTACACCTGGAAGAGGCTATCCAGCTTTTCTCTAAAGTCATGCAGGGTATGTGACTCCCCTGAATACTGGGGTAGCCAAGCTGCTCCCGGGATATAGGGCATGGTGAAGGGCATAACTGCAGCAGCGGTAGCGCTGGCGGGGGTTGGGGCAGTGAAGCTCTCCTCCGTATCCGACATCTTCCTCCCCCCTAGTGGACCGTGGCCTACCTTGCGATGATCCTCTTCCGTAGGCCGCGGCTCCGCAGTGGATCGTCAGGGTTGAGGACCTTCCGTCGCGCTCCTGTGACGTCGGCGTCTGCTGGGCTCCTTCCAGGACCTTACGCAACGTCCGGACGTGAGGCGGGGTTTCAGTTCTCGCGCGCTTTCGGAGTCCACGCCCCTCTTCTTCCCGCGCGGCGTCCCCAAGATGGCGTCCAACGGCGGGAAAACTCCACGGATGGCGGGAAGAAGGCCGAAGATGGCGCCGGATGGCGGGAAACTTCACCGATAGCGGGAAGAAGGTAGAAGATGGCGCCGGATGGCGGGAAACCTCCACGGATAGCGGGAATCTTCACCACTGGTAAGTTTGAACAGTCTTTGCTTTTCAGGCACGCAGTACCCGGTGGTTGCGGGCACGAAATCCTGCCGACTACGCCAAAGTTGACGCGCCCCTGGGCCTGTGTCGCGCTGCGTTGCGCACGCGGGAGCTTACCCGGAGCCGGATCTCTTGAGGGTTGTAGTCTCGTGGCGGTGACCCGGTCCGTGCCCAGGGAGTCAAACTGAGCGGCGATGTAACAGCGGTAGATGTAGGACGACTACGCCACCCGTTGAATGCAGCTATGGAGCTGCCGCTGCAAGACAGTCCGCTGAGGCCGGTGGATGGATGGTGCAGCGTAGATGGTATAACCCCCAACGGGAGGGGTATGGCCTCAGGGCAGCAGATGTGGATGATGGGGGTAGCAGGAACCACTCAGAGACGGTGCGGTGTAATTCAGGGTCTTTACTGGTAACAACGATAGACCCTCCCGGAGTACTTGCTAGTGAACGGGGCCTGGTCAGTCCTTGAGCAGATGGGATCTCCCCTGGCCAGGCGGAGTTGTAGGCCTCCCAAACTGACTGTACTCTTCTGGCTACCTTGCTAGAAGCGGATATAAGTAGCCCACGTCCCTGAGTGTACCGTGTGGTGCTCACCCGTATGGCCGGTGACTCGGGGCCTTCTAATGGCTTCCGCTCCACGATGGCGGTGCTGGTCCCACGCATGTGACCGTGCCTTCGGGTTTCTGGGCCTGAGGACCTGAAATCCCCTGCCGATCGGCTTCTGCTGCTGGGTAAGAGTTAGTCCCCACAGCCTCGGACGCCGGGTCCGGTAAGAAAGCTTCTCAGTCAGGGCGAGCTCTGCAGCTGCCAGCCCCTGACTTGTAGTAGTATTGCTCCCACTGAGCTTCTGCTGTTTCTTCCTGTGACTGTTTCTTGTCTCTACTCTCCTTGACTGACTCACCCTGCCTCAGCCCCGGGTTTATACAGGGGAAGTTCTTCCCCTCCCAAGACTGGGCAGGAGGTGTGGCATGCACAGGATCCCTGACCAAAGGACCTCCCACCTGCTCTCAGACATAACATTACATTACTGTGGAAAACCAGACCCCTGGGGTGCCACAGATGTTACAGGTGAGTATTGGTTCATTTTTATTCTATGCCGTTTCCTGCCCTTTGAAGAACTCTTGAGAGGTGCAAAAGCACCCACAATAGGGCAGTACCATATAAAAAGAACACCATTGAGAGGATGGTTGCGCTCACCTGGTGGTGTTGGGTGAAGGCACAACACCTGTTTAAGTGTGAATATCTGCTGCTTCTGCCCTGTGGCTGAAGGAGATATCTTCCAGATGTGTATTTACCAGAATGGAGAAAATCATGTTGGATGGGCTATGCTACCAGAAATGAGGAGCCTTGGAGCTTCAGATAAGGTTTTTATCAGTACCAACGCGTTTTGGAACCTTTCTCAAGGTCAAAAAACTAAATGACCAAATTCAGACCATTTCTTGGCTACAGTTGTTATATTATTGGACCAGCAGACACTGCTAAAGTTGGAGTGGACATTACAGGTAAGTAATGGTTAATTTTTATACTATGCCATTTCCTTCCCTTTAACAACTTTTGTAAAATCCCTGAAATCCTGCCCATATACAAATAAAAGTTGATTTCAGCAGGATTGGCTCACTGTCTTATGTGTATGGAAACCTTCAAAAATCGTGGGGGGGGGAATGGGATCAGGCATGTTGAATTTCAAAGATGTCTGGCAGTGCCTTAATCCATTCTCACTATTAAAATAAACATGCAAGCTCAGAAACATCTGATCAATACTTTCCCAATGGAAAATGTTGAGGAATTCCGAACAAAAGTCTTAAGCTCGCAGCCATCTTGATAACTTCATAACTTCAATCATAAATCATTGAGTTATAAAAAAGCAAAAAAAATAGACAAACATTTACTATGGAACTTCTTGAAATTTTCAAACTTTAGAATGTTGTCTTGCAGATATACCGCTTCATCGTCTGTAGATTATTGCCATTTTCTCAACACTGTTTGAAAGATGAAGATTAAATGACTCGTGCTCTCTCATTATTGGGATCACGCACCTGAAAGCTGGCAAAGAACTCTGATCCCTTTGCATGTAACCTAATACATGGGAAAAACAGTAGCACTGTTTAGTAGCCGAGATCCCTCTAATGTGTTTAGTCATTAGTAATAAACTAGGGACAATACTTTTGTTCTTTGTAATTAAAGAAAATGGTTACTTACTTTTTCCACATCACAGAACAGAGAGGGAGAGAAGGGACTTTTGTTTCCCAAAGAAATGGAATGAACAGGAAATGGAAGTTTAAGGAGCAGTCAGGCATTCAGTGTATGAACCCGAGAACATCTTTATTTTTTTCCAAGCTTCTTTAGGAATCCGAGTGACTCGCTATACATTCCATCCAATATCAGGTTAACAAAGCTGAACATACGTAGAAGCAAACATAATTAGTAGAGAAGCGCTGCGCTTTATTATTTTCTCCACTACAGCGCTGATTCAATTTTGGTTTCTTAATCCCAATGTTTATCTTAAGAGATGAGTTGAGAAAAATGTATAAGGTTGTTGTGCGGTCACAGCATTCTTAAGCCTAACGAACTTAAGAGGAAGTCGAACTTACATTAACTATTTCACCATGGAGGAACTGATGTAATATTTACTGTCATTCATTCTATATACAATACTATCCAAACATTTTAGGCAGGTGTGGGAAAAAATGCTTGCAAAGTAAGGATACTTAAAAGAAAATGATAAGTTTATTTTTATCAATTAACAGAACAGAAAATCTAAATCAAAAAAATATTTGTTCTTCCAAACATCGTCAATTCTTCTAGGTACTTGTCACTTGTACACAATTTTTGAAGGAACTTGTCAGGGAGGTTATTCCAAACATCTTAGAGAACTAACCACAAATCTTTTACTTTGTTTTTATGTAATCCCAAACAGATTTGATAATGCTGGGCTCTGTGGGGGCCATATCATCACTTATAGTACTCTGTTCTTTATAAAGAAGCACCTCTCTAGTCCGTCCTTAACTGTGCTGCCCAACTAGTTCATTTTCTCCTCGCTACTCCTCTGCTCCCCCACTTTGCAAATCCCTTCATTGGCTCCCAATTCCCCAGCGTATCTAGTTCAAACTACTAACATTGATATACAAAGCCATCCATAACCAGTCTCCTCCGTACATCTCTGAATCACTCTCCCGATATCTTCCCTCAAGTAATCTCCGATCCTCCCAAGACCTCCTTCTCTCCTCCACACTTATTCATTCCTTACCCAATCGCCTCCAATACTTCTCCCCAATATCCCCCATCCTCTGGAATTCTGTGTCCCAACACGTCCGATTAGCCACCACATTTAGATCCTTCAGACGGAACCTGAAAACCTATCTCTTCAAGAAAGCTACAGCCTTCAATGACCATGCTGCCACTTCAACACCACGAGAGATGCAAGATCTCCTTCCCCACGATCTTGTAGAATGTAAGCCCGAAAAGGCAGGGTCCTCCTCCCTCTGTACCAGTCTATCATTGTTAGTGCGTTTACTGTAAGTGATATCTGTATTTTGTATGAAACCCTTTTCTCATGTACAGCACCATGGAATCAATGGCGCTATATAAATAAATAATAATAATAATAGTAATTAATGTCATTAGCTATATGTTTGGGGCTGTCCTTCTGCAGAATAAATTTGGAGCCAATCAGACGCCTCCCTGATGGTATTGCATGATGGATAATGTCAACATTGAAGACACTATTAATCCTTACCAAATCCTCAAATCCATTTGCTGAAATATAACCCCAAAATTGCAAAGAACCTCCACCATGCTTCATTGTTGTCTGCAGACACTCATTATTGCACCACTCTTCGGACCTTTGACAAATAAATTGCCTTTTGTTACAACAAAATAGTTCACATTTTAACTCATCAGAGCATCCGAAGTCAATTTTCTGCAATATGGTTCCTATGTTCTCGTGTATTGCTAACTACTTACCCGTTCTACCTGGCGCACAGACAGTCTCTGACTGCACTTGCTGGCAATTTAGGTGTTCAACATCAACAGAGCAGCTCTTTTTCTTCCGGGATGCTCTGTCGACATGACGTGACTGCTGATGTCATGCTGAGTGATAGCAGGCTCCCCGGAGTTAGGCGGTGGGGAGTTGGCCGTCAATCAGCATGACGTTGGCAGTCATGCCCCACTGATAGATCAAAGAGGAAGAGAAGCTGCTGCTCTCTCGACGTGATGGCTCTATGCCAGCAGAGATCGGCGCCGGGCACAACAGTCAGGTAGGTAGTAACTACCAAACTATTAGTTTTTAGGCATAGTAAAAAAAGGAATAGTCTTGGATAAACCCTTTAAGTGCTGTAAAGTGGCTTTATACATTCATTTGGAGGCTGTATTTTTGAAGGTGATAGATGCAGAGCACCACAACTTGCTCTGTAGCTGGAAACCTGTTGGCAACCTACACAATATTCAACAGCTGGTTTAATGTTATGGTAGATTGCTGTATAGAGATAGAACGTTGCCGTTCATCATAAACACTGTAATCTGGAAAGAACATGAGACTGAGGGAATAAAGTGTATAGTAGGATCAGATCCAATACATACTTTATTTGTAGTCGGAAAATATGGATACCCATAGGCCTGCACAGGTGCTGTGTACACAAAACGGCAAGGTTTTCAAATGAAGACGATTTGAAAAGTTCATTTCATTTTTTATTTTAGATACGCTGGAGAAACACTTGTAAAGTGTAGATAACCTTTCTGTGTAATATTAATGAAAAATATGGCCGAGCTATCAGCCGCTGGTAAGGACAACAGGAAGACAATGAGAAACAGCTCTGAGGGTCTGAGAAATGAACGATGACTGTACTGTGGTGAACCTCAATTCATTTTATATTGCTAGAAAAAACATTGGTTATTTGTGGAAATACTGCACACAGGGTGAGTGGGAGGCTGCGTAGAGAAGCTCAGGCTGCCTCCCATCCTTATTAGTAATATGAATTATGTGTGTGTTTTGGCTGATTCACAACTGATGTACCAGAGCTGAATTGGTTAATGCTGCTACTTATTTTCACGTGCAGTTATATCTGTATGTAATTTCTGTTTTTTCTTTTACAAGATGATACATGCATTTACTGCATTATCTTAAGTGGGTTATCTAAGATTGGTTTTATTTAAAACGGTGATGTGAAAATTGAAAAAAAAATTGCCAGACTCTTTCCATTCTATGGTACTGCTGTCTGTGTCCTTGCCGGTCTTCTCACTTGTTTTCCAGCAGAGAACATCAGGTGACCACTGCAGCCGATAAGCACTAACTGATTGGCTGCAGCTGCCATTTGCCATACATGCCAGAAGAGAGTGCTAGGAAACTGTCTGACTGTACACACCCCTTAATGCTATGAGATATCATAAATATTCTTTAGAAACCTAAAGGACTGTCTTTATTAAGAGCATACCCAGTACTGACCTAGATGAAGCCATTGTGGCGAAACATACATCAAGAGCAGTAGGTTACTTGGTGCAAGCCAGTATTTCTTTACTATAGTAGGGTTACATTATCAGCCAGTAGGATCACAGCAGTAAGAGTATGGTCATTTGAGGCATGTTACTTGGAGTGTAGGCTATTTTACATTCCATTCCATTGTACCTATTACAGGTGCTTCTCACAAAATTAGAATATCATCAAAAAGTTAATTTATTTCAGTTCTTCAATACAAAAGTGAAACTCATATATTATATTGAGTCATTACAAACAGAGTGATCTATTTCAAGTGTTTATTTCTGTTAATGTTGAGGATTATGGCTTACAGCCAATGAAAACACAAAAGTCATTATCTAATTTAGTGAGATACACCTGTATATCTTGCCTATAATAAGGTTTTACACTTTATTGTATATGGTATATGACCCAGGTGTAGGTTTGATTGTCAATTATATAGGCCTATGTGCCTTGTGTTACTGTTATACCTACTTCATCATGTGCCCATCTTTACTTTTTTTTATGTGAGGGGGTGGTTAAGTGGCTTAATGTTATTAATGAATTGACTGATTATATATTTTTGGGGTATCACAAAACATTTTTTGCTTTGTAGTTGTTTATGTTATAGTCTTGGTCAATTTTTATACCCTCTGAGTATAACTCCCAACATTAAAATATGTATTTACAGGATTAAGAGCCCCCGACCCAATCAATCCTAGAATGCCCTCAAAACTTCCAGGAACACCCACCTTTACAGCACATTTGCATAACCACTTATTTTTAGGGCTCTTTTATATATCAAACCCATTTAAAAACTGTAAAATGTGGAGGTATATAAGTAAAAAGACCTTCTGTAATACTGCACGGTACACCATACTATGAAGACCATAGTTGGCGCTATATGCGTGCTTTTTGGGTGATGTTTAACCATTTTTTTTGGGTGCTTTTTTACTGCTACTTGAACGCCTTTAGGTATCTTGGAGCTTGGCAATAAAGCACGCATTTTGGGCAGAGGCATGTGTGACACCCCAGGGGTCTGGTTGCCACAGTAATAGAGATATTATGTCTGAGAGCAAGTGGGAGGTTTCTCTGGTCAGGATCCCTAAACATGCAACACGGTCCACCCAGACCTGGGAGGGGAGGAATCTGCCCTTATAAACTGGGTCTGGGGCGGGATTAGAGGAGTCAGAGTCAGAGTCAGAGTCAGAGTGGAGCTGCAGACAGTTCCAGACACAGGGAAAGCAAGAACAGGAGCTCTGTAGGAGCAGTAGCAGAAGTCCAGGGGCTGGAGCTGAGCAGAGTTCGCCCTGGACGAAGATACTAAAGCCGGACACAGGAGTCCGAGGCTGTGGGGACTGATCTACACCCAGCAGCAGAAACCAGCCGGCAGGGGATTCCAGGTCCTCTGGCCATAGAAGCCCGGAGGCTCAGTCACAAAGAAGGGACCAGCGCTGCCATCCAGGAGCGGAGGCTAACAGAAGGCCCCAAGTCACCAGCCATACGGGTGAGCACCACACGGTATACTCAGGGACGTGGGCTACTTGTAACCGCTGACAGCAAGGTAGCCAGGAAGAGTGCAGATAAACGGGGAGGCCTACAACTCCACCTGGCCAGGGGAACTCCTGCTTGCTCGCAGACTGACCAGGCCCCTTATACTAGCCAGTACTCCCGGGAGGGTCTGCCTTGTACCATCAGTAAAGACCCTGAACTGCACCACACGTCTCTGTGATTCCTTGCCGCTCCTGCACAATTAGCACTGGGACCCTCACACCATCACTCCCATCATCTTCCACATTAGCTGCCCTGAGGCAATACTTCTCCCGTGGGGAGTTATCCCATACTCGGCTGCGCAACCAACATCAGCCTCAGCGGTCGGCAGCGCAGCGGCGGTCCCCACTGACCGCAATCCACGGGTGGCGTAGTCGGACACTTATTACAATACAAATAGACTGCCACTGGTTTGACCACCCTGGGCACGGACCGGGTCACCGCCACACGGAGACTACAACCCCCAGCATTCTACAACAGGCCCGGTTCCGGGTTCCCCTGCAGACAAGGGCCCAGGGGGCGCGTCACATGAGAAATTCAGTTTTTGAAAGATTCCATTTTAGAGGACATGATGTCAGAGACAGTGGATAGACCACTACTGGTGTTTTTTAGTGATGCAGGTGGTGATGTCAGGAGAAGAATTTTAATGTTGAGCGAGTATGTTCTATTAACCCTTTCGCCGAGTATGCTCGGCCGAGCACCGAGTAGTTACAGCTGCTCAGTGATATGTTTGAATCGCTCCCGTGTGCATGATTTGCGACTCTATGACAGTTTTAATACATGTGAGGAATGTCTATTTCTTACACATTCCTTACATGTAATAAAGCTGTCAAACAGTTGCAAATCATGCACACGGGAGTGATTCAACCATATCACCGAGCAGCTATAAATACTCGGAGCTCGGCCCGAGCATACTCGGACAGAACATACTCGCTCAACCCTAGAGAAGATGTATAAAATTTACATGTAAATCACCATGGAATAAATAACTCTATAATAATAAATAATAATAATTGAGTGTCATGAGCACATAGATGGTACAGAAAACCAAGTATGCTGAGTTTGTGCAGAGAAAAAGAGAGGACTCAGGACTGAACCTTGAGAAACCCTGACGGTAAGTGGAAGAGGAGAAGGAAAAGAGTCTGCAAATGAGACACTAAAAGTGCAGTCAGAGAGGTCAAGGGAGATCTAAGAGACTGAGTGGCATACTTAGGGCCAATAGAGTGGAGTATACTTCATATTAGTATGAAGTAGTTGAAAACACTGGGTGAATGAATAACTCCAAATTAAAAAAAAAGGTAGATTTTATATGCATGTTGGCATTGTCTTTAAAGGGGTTCTCTGGGAATAGAAAAAATAAATAACTAAAGGAAATGCCGTTATAAATTAATTCTTAAATACATTTAATTAGGAAATCCAAACTATTTTGTCTAGGGAGGTAATCATGGTAGAAATAAAAGAGAGCAACCTGTCTTAGAATGTTAAGACAGGAGCATGTGAGCATGTGAAGTATGAAACTCTGCCCTCCTTTATATGTTGGAAAATATGCTCCTCTAATACTACTGGAGATTAGTGATGAGCGAGTATGTTTTGTTAACCCTTTCGCCGGGTATACTCGGCCGAGCACCAAGTATTTATAGCGTGCTCGGGCTTTAAGTCTTCGTCGCTCCATGAACATGATTTGCGACTGTTTGACAGATTTAATACATGTGAGGAATGCCTGTTTTTCCAGCATTCCTCACATGTATTAAATCTGTCAAACAGTTGCAAATCATGTTCACGGAGCGACGAAGACTTAAAGCCCGAGCACGCTATAAAGAGGTGCTGAGGTAAGAAGATACTGCTCACACTACTGTCCACCCTGTCTATCTGATCTAATACTGGAGATACCCAGGGGTGCTGCTGAGATAATAAGAGGCTGCTCACACTGGTGTCCACCCTGTCTATCTGATCTAATACTGGAGATACCAGGGTGCTGAGATAATAAGAGGCTGCTCACACTGCTTTCCACCCTGTCTATCTGATCTAATACTGGAGATACCAGGGTGCTGAAGTAATAAGAGGCAGCTCACACTGCTGTCCACCCTGTCTATCTGATGTAATACTGGAGATACCAGGGGTGCTGAGGTAATAAGAGGCTGCTTATATGGCGCCCTGCTATGCACTGGTGCCACAGAACCCAGAAGTGTGCATGGATGGACTTCTCCACAAGAGGCCCTCACACATTCACACACCTCCACCCTACCACCTCAGACCAGCAGAGGGAGCCCGTTAGGGATATATATAGGGATGGTGGAGCCAGGCAGTGCAGTCTAGAGTCAGTTAGTCTCTCAGACACGGAGAGGGACAGAGCTCAGAGTGGAGCAGAGAGCGTGCTGACGCTCAGAGAGCAGCGAAGAGGCAGCAAGCTGGCTGCTGTGCTTAGGCGACCCAAGGCCTACAGCACGTGTGAAGGCCTAGTGAGGGCCCTGAGTGGGCCGAAGGCGAGAGGAGAAGGAAGAAGTAGCGAGGGGGCAGAGGAGCATACCAGGCTCACCCCGGGATATATACCGGACACAGGGGTCCGCGCCTACAGGGACCCTTTACACCCAGTAGGAACCACCGGAACCCCTGGAGGACTACAGGTCACAGGTTCACCAAACGCTGATTACAGTACCAGGTCTAGGAGTCACGGAGGCCCCAGCGTCCAGGGAGAGTGATCTCCAAGAGAAGGCCCTACCACCAGGTCAGGAGGTGCAAGGAGAGACAGTAACCAAGCTAGGCCTAGCTCCAGGCAGGTCAGAAGCTTAGTGAGTAAAGCCACGGATCAGGAGGCCCTACACCAGCTCACTGGGGAGCAAGTCCAAAAGTGCGCCCTTCATCCGGAGTACCCTGGACCGTGCCTGCACCATCACCAGTAAAGGTACTGAAGCTTACCCCCGTGTGAGTGTCCGTCTTTCCTCCGGGACCGTCCTGCCGTCTCTCCCCTGCACCACCATCCATTACACCCCACGCTGCCCTGGATCTAGCTCTACCTGTGGAGAGCCACACCATCCCTGCTGCCGTAAAACCAGCTCCAGAGGACTGCTCCGCAGCGGCGGCACCCCTTAGACGCATTCCACAGGTGGCGTCACGAACTTTCCAAATCCCCTATAAATTTCCCTTTTTACTGACCGCCCTGGGTCATGGACCGGGCCAGCCACCGTGATATCCCCCATACCGGCATCCATAGGCCCAGCTGCCGAGTACCCCACGGCCCAGGGGGTGCGTCACTTACACTGCTGTGTGCCCTATCTTTGCGAATAACAATGTAAGCACTGTATTTTGTGGATTATAAGACGCACTTTTTTCTCCAAAAATTTGGGAGGAAAATAAGGGGTGCGTCTTATAGCCCGACTGAAACCTACCGGGAGGGGGCGGCTGCAAAGTGGAATCACGGGAGGCAGGGTCCTAGGCTGGGAGAAGTGGGTGTCCCGGCAGTGGGCTTCAAGAAAATGTTGGCGGTGCAAGGCAGGAGCGGAGTTCATTGATCTCTTGGTTGGCTTCAGGAAAATTGCCGTCGGAGATGGCACATGCGTAGATTTAGATATCGGCTCAATGCCGACATCTCAATCTGCTCATGTGCCGCCTCTGGTGGCCATGTTCCTGTAGCCCACCACCGAATGGTCAATGTGCAGAGCGGGGAATCCGCTTGTGCCTCACATCCGACATGTTCTTGGAGCCCACCGCTGGGACATCTCCTCCTCCCAACCTAGGGTCCGCAGCATCACCCCACTCCTGACACTGCCTGCTTCCTGCAGAAGCAATCCTGCCTCCTGTGACCCCGTTCTATCACTGCCCCCCCCAGTAAGCTAAATTTGGACTATAAGATAGACCCCCATTTGACACATTAAATTTTTTTTTAATGGAGCGTCTTACTGTATTGTCTTACTGTATTTTTCAGACAATAAGACGCATCGGACCATATCTCCAGGTCACAGTAAATGAACTTCCTACTGCACATGCTCACAGGCTCCTGTCCTATCATTTTAGGAGAGGCTTCTGTCAGTGAAATAAGGCGGTGGCAATTTTATCTGTATAGTTATTATTACCTCTCTATACAAAATGATTGTAATTAACTAATTAAATGTATTTAGGATTCTATGTATAATGACATTTCCTTCTGTTATTATTTTTTTTTTATTCCCCAAGCACCCCTTTAAAGTAATTTCTTCTATATTACTGCTCTTTGCATCATTACATTGATTTAATTCAACAGACTCATTGGAAGAAAAAGCATGAATGAAATGAAATGAAATATTTAATATAAAGAGGTTGACAAACATTACATTAGTTGGTTGGCCAGTTATCTGAAATGTACAGGTATCTGTGTGGTCACCTTCACATTTACTATATATATACGGGAAGAAAAAAGGGAAAAAATATAGTGTAATACATATAGAAAAAAAAACTATTCAAATTCATACTTTATTGGTAATACTAGTAAAAAACAACCAAGCAGTTCCAATCAATGTGAAAATACCTAAAAACAGCAAATTACCATGAAGGAACTTAAATATAATGTATAGGGTTGAGGCAGTCATAGGTGCACCAAAATTGATAGTTGGATATATTCTCAATATGACCCTACCCTGGCACCCTAATAGGCACCGTAAGATAGGTGCCCCCACTTTTCCTGATCTATACCTAGGGGTACTTAGGATATATTGTCTGCTAATGTCTCTCTTATAGAAACAGGTCCAAAACCAGAGAAAACAAGTAACGGTGAGTGTCCATTACACTAAACACCATACATAGACATCACACTCAACACTATAAGTGGAGAAAGCATCCATGCAACATTAATGCTCTGTGACATCATATTTCACTAAACCTCCTGATGAACCGCTGTCCGAAAGGCGAAACGTGTTGATAAGTTAGAGGTAATATGTATTGATAACTATAAGGAATGAACATCTTTAAATTCCTTTTATTTTGAATGTTCACCATTCCTTGCAGAAAGATTACAATGACCATTGGTATACTGTTGGACCCTTATGTAAATGGCTGACTCTTTTATTTCTCCCCTCCCCCGATAAAAGGGGATATTTTACCTCCATTGTACTGGCTCTGAGGAGGTTGACCTTCTTTTTTAATTACAAGAGGATTAGTTTCTCCCAGCGGAGGGGATTAGATGTCTTGAAGCATAAAGTATATAGACCCTCGACAACCATAACACTTCTAAGTTACAAGAAAATCCTATTTAGTGTATTTACATACTGGCCTGCATGCCTGGCATGTGCTATTGATGTTTTGTGACCGGAGATTTAAAGAAGAAATATATTTCCATCTGCAGCAATATAGGAGAGGCCAAAACAATAGGGCGAATAGGCATAGCACTTAAAAAGAGAACAGAACCATGTCCTTTAACACAGCTGCCATCTGAACATGACACCTGCCAGTCATCACTGCAGACCTCAGGAGAGCACAGAAAAATCATGCATCTTTAATGGGTAGCAATTGACAACCAGTTGAGAAGCCGCTGTAGAAACTAAAAGCTAAAGACAAGAAAGGCTATTCAACAACCAAAATATTTCCTAATATTGCAAACATTGTTACTGTCAATGGAGCTGCAGACAAAAAATGTTAGAAAAATTTTAATGACAATTTAATTTTTTTTTCTATTGTAGTCCAGTTGGAGCAGTATATATTTGGATGCAAAGGCGTGTGTAATCAAGGGGTTGTTTTAAACTAACATTTATTTTAATCCTAAATGTCTGTCGATTTAATGTAATAATTGAATCTCTTTTCTAATATAGTTTAATAAAAAAATTCCCTTTTCTTCCCTCACTACACTATCAAACTTCCTGTTTGATGATGCTTTATTTGAGAGCCACCAGTGTATGCTGGGATACTCAAACTAGTCGTCATCAGGGGGCAGAGGCTGCAGTCACTTCTACAGCCTCTGCCCCCACCCTGAAATGAAGCGTCAGAGGCGATTTCAGGGGCTGGGCTAGTCCCTGCTCTACTGAGCATGCATCAGTTGTCAATTCCAATATATGCTCAGTAGGATCTTGTCACAGTGTAATTTTCTTCCTAATGCTCAGTGACAGTGCGCTCTCTCACCAGCTCTGATCAGATGTGAAAAGCCAGCAAGAGAGCGCACTGTCAGTGTGCATTGTAAGGATAAAACCAGGCAAGCAGAGACCAGTTCTGCCCTCGCAAGTGACGTCACTTTCTGTGCCCCGGCTGGTCTCTTTTCGACGGGTTTTCACTGGGTTTTCTCATTACAATGTGCAATGACAGAGTTAGTGCCTTGTCACTGTGTACTTAGATACTTAAAATAAGAGTGCATGGTGACAAGATAGGGCAGAGAATAGCTCAGCCCCTGAAATGGATATGACTGATGGCGCTTCATTTCAGGGTGGGGGCAGAGGCCTTAACAGTGACTGCAGCCTCTGCCCCCTGATGATGACTCATTTGAGTATAACAGCATGCACTGAGGACTCTCAAAAAAAAGGTTTCATCAAAGTAGGTAAAAAAATATATAAGGCAGCTAGATAGTGTAGTCAGGAAACAATAGGGAATTATTGATTAAAGTATATTAGAAAAGAGATTAGATTCTGACATTAAATAGATGGACATTTAGGATTTAAATAAATTTTAGTTTCGGACCACCCCTTTAAGCTCTTATAGACCTCCTCGATATGGCACTCATTCTATGCACCACATTGTGCTTCTACATCTTTATATGCAGACATAACAAGTATTTTTCTTGAACAAACAGACAATGATGAAGTGACATTGCACTTTCTCAATATTAGCAGGAAGATTTGCTCTCAGTCTTTTGCTATTCCTCTACAATGAACTGAGCAAATTCTGTATCACAGTACTGTCTGTGCTGAGGACCACCTCTAGTCTAAGGAGTTGCATCTTTAGACTAGAGGTGGTGCTCAGCACAGATAGTAAGTAATAGACTAATAGGTTCGGCACTCACTAGCTTCTGAAGGGTTTTTGTATTTATTGATTTGACGGGTACAAGTTACATAGCGGGTTGGCAAAAGCTGCTTCAAGCAACATGACGTTTCATCTAGGCCCAAATTTTTCATCCAGGGCCTGGATGAAGCGTCATGTTGAGCAAAACAGCTTTTGACTACACGCAAAGTAACTTGTCACTGGCAAATCGATAAAGAAGCCCTTTAGAAACTGGTGAGTGCCACAAGTATTTATTTGTTGGATTTTATGAAATTGTGAAATCTGCAAAACAACTTTAATATTTTCCCATAGATAAAAAGTTGCAGGGGCCCTATGATCAGCAGAAAATATACCAGTTATTTAATCGTGGTTGAGTTAATCCTTTATCTATGTAAGGAATCAGATTGTTTTACCGATTTACATTGCTCTTGCTATGGACTTAAAGGGGTTGTCCACTACTAGGACAACCCCTTCTTGATCAAAATGTTTGGCCCCCATAAAATAATTAAGTTTATACTCACCTTCCATGCTGGCACCGCTCCCGCTGTGTCAGAACTCGCTCTCCAGGGGCTCCCATACTGTTGTTGCGATTTGTGACGCTGGTGTCCTATCACAGCTGGAGTCACTGTCTCTGCCTTCGGACAAATTGAAGAGGAAGTCCGGGCTGCAATGCTCTCGGACTTCCTCTTAATGCTCAATTTGACAGTAGGCGGGGACAGTGATGACAGCGCTGATTGGGCGCCGGCATTACGGGTGACAACAACAGCATGGGAGCCCTGGGAGAGCAAGTGCCAAAACAGCGGGAATGGCACCAGCATGGGAGGGGAGTACAAGCTTTATTATTTTATGGGGGCCAAGTGTGGGGTATGCACAGGGGTTGTCCAAGTAGTGAACAACTTCTTTAAATAGACAAAAGAATAAAGAAAAATAATAAATCAACATTGAACAGTGCAGGCAGAGATATGTCTTACTACAGTAAAATGCCTCTTTCTTTTAATAGCCTCCTGCATAGAGAGATATAGAGACAAACACACATATACATACACACACACTGCTCCTGCTTAACCCTGCTGGATTCACAGCCACACTGCTCAGGACTAGAGATGAGCGTTGTTCTACTCGAACTGTTCGCCAATCTCAAATTCGAGCTGTTTTGGGCGGTGTTCGAGCCGTTCGGCGAACACGAACAATTTGAGAAAAATTCGGCTGTTCGAGGTTATGTTCGATAACTGTTCGTGCACCAAAATCATAACTGGATTTTTTCTCAGTAATGATGAAAATTAATGTTAATACGCAGTTTGAGTGTACAGCGGGGTGGGGGGAGGGGCAGGGGATGGATCTCTGCAGGAATAATGAAGATCTCCATTTTTTTTTCTCTTTCCCGCATTTACAGTGGGGAGGTGCAATCTGTCAGCCTATCAGCAGCGCACACACGGAGCGAAGTGCTTTTTTCACACAAGCAAGGGCATGTGTGATTGGCAGTGTATGTCACATGTCCTTGCCCTATAAGACCAAGCCATTTTCCCCGTCGCCACCATTTTCTCACTGCTGCAGCTGCGTGTTAGACGGCACCGCTGTTGCTGTGTGCGCTATACCTTGTTAATTTCAAACCAATTTTGCACAAATCTACAGATAGCTTGGGAGTAGGGAATAGTTGTGATCAGGGTCGGACTGGGGTGTCTGGGGCCCACAGGGAGAACTGACTCTAGGGGCCCACCTACAGCCATATGCAAATATCTGTTATCCGCTATCCCTGTTATAGTGGAGCATTGACTGGCGGCTCCTGCACATCTACTGTGCACCACTATAACTGGGATGTACAATTATGGTAGTTTGCATTAAAGGGCTTCTTTGGTTAAAACAGTTATCACCGATCCATGGGATCCACAGGATCGGTGATCACTTATTGATCGTTTGGGTCCGAACATTGGAAAACGCGCCTATCAGAAGAATGGGGAAGTTTCATCCCTGACAGGACACTTATCCCCATTTTAAAATGCAGCTTCCAAAAAAGAGCAGCGCTCACAGTCACTGAGGGAATGACTGGATGAGTGGTCGCATCTCACATGCCGCTCCAGTCTAATGGGGAGAAAAGCTCCACATTCTGCCGATTGTGTCCCAGCAGTCAGACCCCCACCAATCAATATCATCACTGATCCTGTGGAGAGGTGATTACTTGTTTTCACCAGAGAACCCCTGTAAGTGCATCTCTGCCGCTCTGGTCCAAGTATTTAATCTCTAAGGCTGCGGCCCCACTATCAGTATTTGGTCAGTATTTTTTCTCAGGAGTGGGAGCCAAAACCAGGTGAGGAACAATCAGAGAAAAGGTATAATAGAAACAAGTCACCAATTCTGTATTTATCACCCACTCCTGGTTTTGGCAGCTACTCCTGAGAAAAAATACTGACCGAATACTGATGGTGGGGCTGTGGCCTAATGGAAAAAAATCTTTTCCTAGTTAATATCAGCAAGAACAAAATGACTGCCATACACAACACAGTCCACTATATCAACACCAATAATACCACATACAAAAGAGACAAATATCGCCACACCATGACTAGATCACATATTACCACCACATAGTGACCGAATAATACTACATACAAGGAACAAATATGGCCACACCATGACCAGACCACATATTACCACCCCAAAGTGACCAAATACTACAATACTGATCATGAATACAAACCACAATACTAACAACACTGTTATTACCACCAGTGACATTATACACAGGAGCTCTGTATATAGTGTCAGTGTACAGGTAATACAGGGATCACCAGTGACATTATACACAGGAGCAATGTATATAGTGTCAGTGTACAGGTAATACAGGGATCACCAGTGACATTATACACAGGAGCTCTGTATATAGTGTACAGTGTACAGGTAATACAGTGACCACCAGTGACATTATACACTGGAGCTCAGTATATAGTGTCAGTGTACAGGTAATGCAGGGTTCACCAGTGAAATTATACACAGGAGCTCTGTATAGAGTGTCAGTGTACAGGTAATACAGTGATCACCAGTGACATTATACACTGGAGCTCTGTATTTAGTGTACAGGTATTACAGTGGTCACCAGTGACATTATACACAGGAGCTCTGTATATAGTGTACAGGTAATACAGTGGTCACCAGTGACATTATACACAGGAGCTCTGTACATAGTGTATAGTGCACAGGTAATACAGTGGTCACCAGTGACATTATACACAGGAGCTCTGTATATAGTGTACAGATAATACAGTGGTCACCAGTGACATTATACACAGGAGCTCTGTATATAGTGTACAGGTAATACAGTGGTCACCATTGACATTATACACAGGAGCTCTGTATATATTGCACAGGTAATACAGTGGTCACCAGTGACATTATACACAGGAGCTCTGTATATAGTGTACAGATAATACAGTGGTCACCAGTGACATTATACACAGGAGCTCTGTATATAGTGTACAGGTAATACAGTGGTCACCAGTGACATTATACACAGGAGCTCTGTATATAGTGTATAGTGTACAGGTAATACAGGGATCACCAGTGACATTATACACAGGAGCTCTGTATATAGTGTCAGTGTACAGGTAATACAGTGATCACCAGTGACATTATACACTGGAGCTCTGTATATAGTGCACAGGTAATACAGTGGTCACAAGTGACATTATACACAGAAGCTCTGTATATAGTGTATACATAATATAGTGATCACCAGTGACATACACAGGAGTTCTGTATATACTATATACACACGTGGTCAGAATTGTTGGTACCCCTCGTTTAATGAAAGAAAAACCCACAATGGTCACAGAAATAACTTGAATCTGACAAAAGTAATAATAAATTAAAAATCTATGAAAATGAACAAATGCAAGTCAAACATTGCTTTTCTGCTTCCACTGAATTTAAAAAAAAAATTAAACTCATGAAATCGGCCTGGACAGAAATGATGGTACCCCTGAAAATAATGTGACAAAAGGGACATGTTAAATAAAGTTGTGTCCACTAATTAGCATCACAGGTGTCTACAATCTTGTAATCAGTCAGTGGGCCTGTATATAGGGCTACAGATACTCACTGTGCTATATATAGGGCTGCAGATACTCACTGTGCCTGTATTTAGGGCTACAGATACTCACTGTGCCTGTATATAGGGTTACAGATACTCACTGTGCCTGTATATAGAGTTACAGATACTCACTGTGCCTGTATATAGGGTTACAGATATTCACTGTGCCTGTATATAGGGTTACAGATACTCACTGTGCTTGTATATAGGGCTACAGATACTCACTGTGCTTGTATATAGGGCTACAGATACTCACTGTGTTGTTTGGTGACATGGTGTGTACCACACTCAACATGGACCAGAAGAAGCAAAGGAAAGAGCTGTCTCTGGAGATTAGAAAGAAAATTATAGAAAAGCATGTTAAAAGGTAAAGGTTATAAGACCATCTCCAAGCAGCTTGATGTTTCTGTGACTACAGGTGCACATATTATTCAGAAATTTAAGATCCATGGGACTGTAGCCAACCTCCCTGGACGTGGGTGCAGGAGGAAAATTGATGACAAATCAAAGAGACGGATAATATGAATGGTAACAAAAGAGCCCAGAATAACTTCTAAAGAGATTAAAGGTGAACTTCAAGCTCAAGGAACATCAGTGTCAGATCGTACTATCCACCGTTGTTTGATCCAAAGTGAACTTCATGTAAGACGACCAAGGAGAACACCATTGTTGAAAAAAAAAATAGTAAAAAAGCCAGACTGGAATTTGCCAAACTACATGTTGACAAGCCACAAAGCTTCTGGGAGAATGTACTATGGACAGATGAGACAAAAATTGAAGTTTTTGGCAAGGCACATCAGCTCTATGTTCACAGATGGAAAAATGAAGCATATCAAGAAAAGAACACTGTCCCTACTGTGAAACATGGTGGAGGCTCTGTTATGTTCTGGGGCTGCTTTGCTGCACCTGGCACAGGGTGTCTTGAATCTGTGCAGGGTACAATGAAATCTCAAGACTATCAAGGGATTCTAGAGAGAAATGTGCTGCCCAGTGTCAGAAAGCTTGGTCTCAGTCGCAGGTCTAGCAACAGGATAATGACCCAAAACACACAGCTAAAAACACCCAAGAATGGCTAAGAGGAAAACATTGGACTATTCTGAAGTGGCTTCTATGAGCCCTGACCTAAATCCTATGGAGCATCTTTGGAAAGAGCTGAAACATTCTGGAAAAGGCAACCTTCAAACACGAGACAACTGGAGCAGTTTGCTCATGAGGAGTCGGCCAAAATACCTGTCGAGAGGCGCAGAAGTCTCATTGACAGTTACAGGAATCGTTTGATTGCAGTGATTGCCTCAAAAGGTTCAACAAAATATTAAGTTAAGAAGAAGAACCATCATTTCTGTCCAGGCCGATTTCATGAGGTTAATTTTTTTTTAAATTCTGTGGAAGCAGAAAATCAATGTCTGACCTTCATCTCTTCATTTTCAAAAATTTGTAATTTATCAGATTGAAGTTATTTCTGTGACCATTGTGGGTTTTTCTTTCATTAAACGAGGAGTACCAACAATTTTGACCACGTGTGTAGTGTAAGTGTACATGTAATACACTGACTCACCAGTGATGTCTCTAGGTGAAGTCCTTCATCTTCGCTTTTCTTCTTCATCTGGCACAGACAGCCATCACTTCTTCCAGCCAGGAATCATCTCTGCAGAAAATAACACACAGTTATTAATAACTGATCTCTTCTAGAGAATATTCCCACTTCCCCCCCCCCCGACCTCTACACTACACCAGTTGAAGAAAAAAAGCAACATAGTGCCGTCCTGCACAGTAACAGGACCTCTCTTTTGTCCCATCCCATGGAAAACAATTTCCTAAAAAGTAAATTATATTACAGAAGTAATAATGTAATAATAATTGGAATCTAAAGTAATAATGTTCCCCACTGGTCACCATAAACTAATAAAGTATGTTCCTCAATCTGGCTCCCAAACAGTAATTAAGTCCCTTGTCTAGCCAGGCACCCCCATATGTCCCTTCTGGCCACCATTTGTCTAGTGTGACCCCTCCATATATTTATCCTAGCACATGTGTATCGAGCCTGCCCCCTCCCATATACCCATCCTAGCCCCCCCATGTGCCAGTCTGCCCCCCCACATATCCATCCTTGCCTCCATGTTTCCAGCCTGCGCCCCCATATGTCCCCCCCATATATCCTCTATGTGTCCAGCCTGCCCTCTACATATTCATCCTGGCCTCCATGTGTCCAGCCTCTCCCCTCATATATCCATACTGCCCTTACCCCCTGCATATATCCATCCTGACACCCCCCATATATCCAGCGTGCCCCTCCATATATTTATGCTAGCCCATGTGTATCGAGCCCGCCCCCCCACATATTCATCCTAGCCCCCCCCATATATCCATCCTGGCCTCCATGTGTTCAGCCTGCCCCCCCCCATATATCCATCCTGGCCTCCATAAGTCCAGCTTGCCCCCCCCCATATATCCATCCTGGCCTCCATATATCCATCTTGCCCCCCCATATATCCATCCTGCCCCCCCCATATATCCATCCTGCCCCCCATATACCCATCCTGCCCACCCCCCTTTGCCTGGGTCCACCTTGGTTCCCCCTTGTGTGTCCTGCCAGGGCTCCCCCTTGTGTGTCCAGCCAGGGCTCCCCTCCCTTGCTTGCCCAGCCAGGGCTCCCCCCTTGCATGTCCAGCCAAGGCTCCCCCCCTTGCGTGTCCAGTCAGGGCCCCCCCTTGCGTGTCCAGCCAGGGTTCCCCCCTCATGTGTCCAGCTTGGCCCCCCCTCGTGTGTCCAGCTTGGCCCCCCCTCGGGTATCCAGCTGGGCCCCCCTCGTGTGTACAGCTGGGCCCCCCCTCGTGTGTCCGTCCAGCTGGGCCCCCCCTCGTGTGTCCGTCCAGCTGGGCCCCCCCTCGTGTGTCCGTCCAGCTGGGCCCCCCCTCGTGTGTCCGTCCAGCTGGGCCCCCCCTCGTGTGTCCGTCCAGCTGGGCCCCCCTTGTGTGTCCATCCAGCTGGGCCCCCCTTGTGTGTCCATCCAGCTGGGCCCCCCTTGTGTGTCTGTCCAGCTGGGCCCCCCCTTGTGTGTCTGTCCAGCTGGGCCCCCCCTTGTGTGTCTGTCCAGCTGGGCCCCCCCTTGTGTGTCTGTCCAGCTGGGCCCCCCCTTGTGTGTCTGTCCAGCTGGGCCCCCCCCCTTGTGGGTCTGTCCAGCTGGGCCCCCCCTTGTGTGTCCTGCTGGCCCCCGCCTTGTGTGTCCAGACCATTACACACACACACACCTCTTACCTTCCTGCGATCCCGTGCGGTGTCCTCCTTCTCCTGAGTTGCGCGCCTCCTTCACAGCAGGCGCATGACGATGACGTCATACGCCGGCCGGCGAAGGGAGACACGCAGCTTCAGCTGCTTCACTGGGACGTGCGCCGCGGTGGTTCAGGTAATGAACGCTGCGTGCGCGCGTCCCTGCATACACTGTGCCTGCGCTTTTAAAGGGCCCGTGCCCCTTAAAACCGCAGGATTTTTTTTGTTCTCTTCTCCCCCCTCTACTCTGCAGCAGGGGCGGGGCCCACCGGGAAATTTCCCGGTATCCCGCCAGCCCAGACCGACCCTGGTTGTGATTGCAGTCCTTTTAAGGACTAGGTTACAGCATTTCCTATGACTTTTATCAGGCAGGTCTGTGCTCTTAAATAGATAGGTTGTGGGAGTAAAGACTAATTGTAATTGGAGTCCTTTTCAGGACTAGGTTACATCAGTTCCTATCAGTTTTTGCCAGGCAGGTCTGTGCCAGTGCTGTGCAAGTTTTTTTCACAGCATTTGGCTGAATCTAGCAAAGCTAATCCTTTTTGGCCTATTGCAGAGTGTGTTAGTCAGTGGAGTAGCCTATCTGTGTTGCAAGATATACCACCTGTGTATAGAATACCAATTTTTTTACTGCACCTAGTGAAGTAAAATCTTTTGGGCATAGCATCATTCTATTAGTCCATCTATACTGACCTCCATCAGGTTGCAAATTGAATATAATTTTTTTCTGCATCTAGCTCTGAAAAAATATTGGGCTTCTAGCTGTGTGTGGGACTTGTTGTATTAGTCCATCTATACTGACCTCCATCAGGTTGCAAACTGAATATATTTTTTTCTGCATCTACCTCTGAAAAAATATTGGGCTTCTAGCTGTGTGTGGGACTTGTTCTATTAATCCATCTATACAGACCTCCATCAGGTTGCAAACTGAATATATTTTTTTCTGCATCTACCTCTGAAAAAATATTGGGCTTCTAGCTGTGTGTGGGACTTGTTGTATTAGTCCATCTATACTGACCTCCATCAGGTTGCAAATTAAAAATAATTTTTATCTGCATCTACAGTACCTCTGAAAAAATATTTGGGCTTCTAGCTGTGTGTGGGACTTGTTCTATTAGTACATCTATACTGACCTCCATCAGGTTGCAAATTGAATATAATTTTTATCTGCATCTAGCTCTGAAAAAATATTTGGCCTTCTAGCAGTGTGTGGGACTTTCTCTATTAGTCCATCTATACTGACCTCCATCAGGTTGCAAATTAAAAATAATTTTTATCTGCATCTACAGTACCTCTGAAAAAATATTTGGGCTTCTAGCTGTGTGTGGGACTTGTTCTATTAGTACATCTATACTGACCTCCATCAGGTTGCAAATTGAATATAATTTTTATCTGCATCTAGCTCTGAAAAAATATTTGGCCTTCTAGCAGTGTGTGGGACTTTCTCTATTAGTCCATCTATACTGACCTCCATCAGGTTGCAAATTAAAAATAATTTTTATCTGCATCTACCTCTGAAAAAATATTTGGGCTTCTAGCTGTGTGTGGGACTTGTTCTATTAATCCATCTATACAGACCTCCATCAGGTTGCAAACTGAATATATTTTTTTCTGCATCTACCTCTGAAAAAATATTGGGCTTCTAGCTGTGTGTGGGACTTGTTGTATTAGTCCATATATACTGACCTCCATCAGGTTGCAAACTGAATATATTTTTTTCTGCATCTACCTCTGAAAAAATATTGGGCTTCTAGCTGTGTGTGGGACTTGTTCTATTAATCCATCTATACAGACCTCCATCAGGTTGCAAACTGAATATATTTTTTTCTGCATCTACCTCTGAAAAAATATGTGGCCTTCTAGCAGTGTGTGGGACTTTCTCTATTAGTCCATCTATACTGACCTCCATCAGGTTGCAAATTCAAAATAAATTTTTGTCTGCATCTAGCTCTGAAAAAATATTGGGCTTCTAGCTGTGTGTGGGACTTGTTGTATTAGTCCATCTATACTGACCTCCATCAGGTTGCAAACTGAATATATTTTTTTCTGCATCTACCTCTGAAAAAATATTGGGCTTCTAGCTGTGTGTGGGACTTGTTCTATTAATCCATCTATACAGACCTCCATCAGGTTGCAAACTGAATATATTTTTTTCTGCATCTACCTCTGAAAAAATATTGGGCTTCTAGCTGTGTGTGGGACTTGTTCTATTAATCCATCTATACAGACCTCCATCAGGTTGCAAACTGAATATATTTTTTTCTGCATCTACCTCTGAAAAAATATTGGGCTTCTAGCTGTTTGTGGGACTTGTTGTATTAGTCCATCTATACTGACCTCCATCAGGTTGCAAACTGAATATATTTTTTTCTGCATCTACCTCTGAAAAAATATTGGGCCTTCTAGCAGTGTGTGGGACTTTCTCTATTAGTCCATCTATACTGACCTCCATCAGGTTGCAAATTCAAAATAATTTTTTGTCTGCATCTAGCTCTGAAAAAATATTGGGCTTCTAGCTGTGTGTGGGACTTGTTGTATTAGTCCATCTATACTGACCTCCATCAGGTTGCAAATTAAAAATAATTTTTATCTGCATCTACAGTACCTCTGAAAAAATATTTGGGCTTCTAGCTGTGTGTGGGACTTGTTCTATTAGTCCATCTATACTGACCTCCATCAGGTTGCAAATTGAATATAATTTTTATCTGCATCTAGCTCTGAAAAAATATTTGGCCTTCTAGCAGTGTGTGGGACTTTCTCTATTAGTCCATCTATACTGACCTCCATCAGGTTGCAAATTGAATATAATTTTTATCTGCATCTAGCTCTGAAAAAATATTTGGCCTTCTAGCAGTGTGTGGGACTTTCTCTATTAGTCCATCTATACTGACCTCCATCAGGTTGCAAATTAAAAATAATTTTTATCTGCATCTACCTCTGAAAAAATATTTGGGCTTCTAGCAGTGTGTGGGACTCATTGTATTAGGCCATCTATACCAAGCTCCACCAGCTTTGAAATTAATAATAATTTTTAGCTGCATCTAGCCCTGAAAATAATTTTTCCCAATAGTGGTAGCAATAGAAATATGGGGCGCGCGCCTGGCTAACAAAAATATACGCTTCATAACACAAAACACCAGCCTAGCGCACTGCATTAATAAGATGGCATCATCGTCTCTCCCAGTGCTAGGCCTACTACGCAGGCTAGTATTCCTGTGCCTAAAACACAATGTATGGGTCCGCGCTAGCCACTATGCTGAGGGGTATAAAGCTGCTGCTAACGCTTTATAACAATTCAATTGGCAGATTTTCACAGAGCTCTTCCACAACGCCCACCCATCGGGCAACAGTTGCCCACCCTCCCTATGGGATCTAGTGGCGAATAGTTGATGCCATTAATCAGAGCGTCAGTTGCCCCGTCAACGTGGCAAGCATACGGTAAGGCATGGGAAGAGTGTACACGACTAGTAGCAGGCAGACGGGTTGACCAATGTGAACAAGCCAGATCACAAGTCACCATAGAATTTCTCCACCACCTAATGATGAGGGGCATATCAGGGGCGTCAGCGCAGCGGTGTCTGACCGGAGTAGCATTTCACTTCCAACTACTGAATTGGGGAGATGTGACAAAGATTCATCATCAGACAATCCATAAAAGGGTGGAAAAGGGGTCAGTCAAGTCAGGAATGTAGACGTCCCATCCCGTGTCACTAAAACTGATTTCTCACATCTTATCCCTAACACCATTAACATGACACTCACAATTTGAAGCAACACTAATGTCTACTGCATTTGTGATCGCCTTCTTCGGGGCGCTATGTATAAGCGAATTAGTCCCTCAATCCAAAATTACCACCAGTGGACGCTTATTACACCAGGAAGTAGTCATAGCCAATAATGCAATACGTGTACGCATACACCAATCGAAAACGGTTCCAGCGGGCAGGGGTACTTGGGTACTTCTACAACCCACAAACGGTACACTGAGTCGGGTAACAATAGTAAAAACATATCTAACCATCAGATCACAAAGTAATTTCTTCGTATCACACATTGATGGAACGCCATTATCAAGATACCTGTTCCAAGCTATATTTAATAAATGCATAACATCGGCAGGGAACCACCCCAAAGATTACGGGACACACTCATTCCGCATAGGTGCGGCCACGGAAGCAGCAAGAGCAGGACTGTCAGAAACGGAAGTTCAGAGGATAGGGAGATGGCGATCCACGTGTTTGGCGAGATACATAAGACCGGACTTGTTATCCTAACGTGGTTTGTTTCTTTTACAGGTGACGCTAAGCCAACAGTGTGAGTGATAGGCCACTCGTATATATATTGGGCACAAAAAAGGGCGAAAGTCCGCCCAGGCGGGAGGAAATTAGAGTTTCATAACACATATTTCAACTGGAGAGGTATTAGAGGCCTGCTATGGCCACAGGTACTAATGGAGGTAATCAAGGTAGGGAGAGAGGCAAGAGGTCCGGTCATCTTAGTTATACAGGCCGGGGGAAACAACCTAGGTCATCACAAGAGCGCATAACTAATGGCAATAATGAAACTAGACACTGAGCGCTTCAGAGAATTTTTCACAAAATTAGCTATAGTATGGTCAGAGATTGTGCCGATAGCGGTATGGCAAGGTGCGCGAGACATCACGGCCATCGAATGGACAAGGCGGGTAATAAATATTCGGATGGCAAAATTTAGAAGAGACAGAGGCGGTGTAGTGATAAGACACCGACAACTGGAAGGAGATAAAGCAGGCCTCATACGGCCCGACGGTGTTCACTTAGTAGATATTGGACTGGACATATTCCTGTCAGGACTCCAGGACGGAGTGGAACAAGCGTTAAGAGTGATGGGTGGGGGTCAGAGTCCTGCATACGAGTACGCTGGATCCTCCATGGCCTGGAAATAGAAAGGACATGTTGGAGAGTTACACTTGTTGGCCAACTTGCCGGAGTGGGGACCCAGGGCATGCTGCAACAAGCTGAATTATTTTAGAAATAAAATGCCTTTCTAATGGAATGAGTATAAAGAGTGTAACGGGTCTGGGAGGTGGAACCTCAGAGCTACTATACAAGGGGGCGGTCCTTGTAAGGGAGCGGGTGGCGACCAGGGAAGACGGGCAGGCAGTCACAGCAGGTGACCAGGACAGTCTCTGGGTGAACAGGCAGGAGGTCACGGCAAATGACCGGGGCAGTCTCTGGATGAACGGGCTGGAGGTCACGGCAAGTGACCGGGGCAGTCTCTGGAAGAATGGGCTGGAGGTCACGGCAAGTGACCGGGGCAGTCTCTGGATGAACGGGCTGGAGGTCACGGCAAGTGACCGGGGCAGTCTCTGGGTAAAGGGTAGGTACGACCTGTGATGGCTGAACCTCCAGGTAGGCTAGCAGGCAGATGGAAGATGTATGCTCCCAGGTGAGCAAGCGAGAGTCTCTGGATGAACGGGTGGTCACAGCATGTGACGGCGGATCTTCCAGGTAGGCAAACAGGCAGGTAGCGGAGGAGCGCTACCAGGTGAGCGGGCAAGAGTCTCTGGAATAGCAGGTGGTCACAGCACGTGACGGCGGAGCCTCCAGGTAGGCGAGCAGGCAGGTAGCGGAGGAGCGCTCCCAGGTGAGCGGGCAGGAGTCTCTGGAATAGCAGGTGGTCACAGCACGTGACGGCGGAGCCTCCAGGTAGGCTAGCAGGCAGGTAGCAGGTGTGCGCTCCCAGGTGAGCGGCCAAGCTGGTCCATAGACAGACTGACAGGAGTAGGAAGGCAGACCGTCGGACCTCAGGCTAGCAAGCAGGTAGCAGGAATATCAGGCAGGAAACAGACAGCAAACTGGCAGGACTCTGGCAGGAATCAGGCAGGTAACTGACAGGTAACTGGCAACGGGACCCGAGGGCTGAAGCAGAGTAGTGAACAGTGCAACAACATTGCTCGGGCACCTCCATTTTGGAGGAGGTGCCTTATATATGGTGAAGTCCTCCGGCCATTGGCCGGGGACTCCTTAGGACGGCGCGCGCGGCCCCTTTAAGAGGGAGGGAGCGTGCGCGCGCCCTAAGCACAGTGGCCGGGAAGGAGCGCGCGCTGCCAGCAGAGCGGGAGGAGGACGCCGGGCTCGGAGCAGAGAGGTGAGGGGAACAGCGTCCCTGCCTAGCAGAGGGCAGGGACGCCGACGCTACAGTACCCCCCCCTTTAGGCCCCCCCTTTTTTAGGCCAGACAGAAATTTAGCAAGGATGAGAGGGGCATGGATGTTCTCCCGGGGCTCCCACGTTTTCTCTTCAGGACCAAACCCCTTCCAATCTACTAGAAAAAAGGTCTTCCCTCTTACCCTTTTGGTGGCCAGAATGTTCTCTACCTCAAATTCGTTTTCAGCAGAAACCGGAGCAGGAGGCGTGCCTGTAGACTTGGAAAAAGAGTTAAGTACCACAGGTTTGAGGAGAGATACATGGAAGGAGTTAGGGATCCGCAAGTTGACCGGGAGTTTCAATTTATAGGCCACCGGGTTGATCTGACTGATGACCTCCAGAGGACCGATGAACCGAGGCCCTAACTTATAGGAAGGAATCTTGAGCCGGACATACTTGGACGAGAGCCAGACCTTATCCCCTGGACGGAATTGAGGAGGATCCAGACGTTTTTTGTCAGCATGTCTTTTCATACGCTCGGATAACAGAAGGAGTGCGGACCGGGTACTCTCCCATATGGAGGAAAATTTGTTAACAAGAGATTCCGCAGCCGGATTGTCCACCGAGGTGGAGACGGGAAACGGGATCCGAGGATGCTGACCGAAGACTACAAAAAACGGGGATTTGGAGGAAGATTCGCTCTCGTGATTGTTGTACGAGAATTCGGCCCATGGCAGGAGATCCACCCAGTCAGAATGGTGGGCATTAACGAAGTGCCGGAGGTAACTGGTCAGGATATGATTGATCCGCTCCACTTGACCATTAGACTGTGGGTGGTAAGCGGAGAAGTCCAGGGTGACGTCTAGCAATTTACAAGTGGCTCTCCAGAAACGAGAAGTGAACTGTACCCCACGATCCGACACGATGTGACGGGGCAGGCCATGAAGACGGAAGATGTGGCGGATAAAGTCTTTAGCCAGCTCGGGTGCAGACGGGAGGCCTGGCAGGGGAATGAAGTGAGCCATCTTGGAAAAGCGGAGAGCGACCACCCAAATGACCGTACAACCGGCAGAGATGGGAAGATCAGTTATGAAGTCCATCGCTATATGCTGCCAGGGGGCAGCAGGTACTGGCAGAGGAAGGAGGCGACCGGCTGGCAGGTGTCTCGGAACTTTGTTGCGGGCGCAGGACACACAGGCAGAAACAAAGTCTATTACATCCTTGTGCAGGTTAGGCCACCAGTAGTGCCGGGTAATAAGCTGGAGGGTCTTTTTCTGACCGGCGTGGCCAGCTAGTTTAGACGAATGACCCCAGTGTAGGATCTTCTCCCGATCAGGTACCGATACGAACGTCTTACCGGGAGGGAGACTATTTAGACTCACGGGAGCCACCTGCATTACTCTGGCGGGATCGATGATATGTTTAGGTTCTTCCTCGAGGTCAGATACCAGAAAGGATCGGGACAAGGCGTCCGCTTTGATGTTCTTGTCAGCCGGGCGAAAATGTAGAACAAAATCAAAGCGAGCAAAAAACAAGGACCACCGGTCTTGGCGCGGATTAAGTCTCTGGGCATGCTGGAGATAAGCCAAGTTCTTGTGGTCAGTGTAAATTATTACCGGATGAAGAGCCCCCTCGAGTAGGTAACGCCACTCCTCCAATGCCAGCTTGATGGCCAATAACTCTCGGTCTCCTATGGAATAATTGCGCTCAGAAGAGGAGAAGAGTTTGGAGAAGAAGCCACAAGTTACCATCCTCCCGGAAGAAGATTTTTGAGTAAGTACAGCTCCGGCTCCAGAGGAGGAGGCGTCAACCTCCCGAAAGAACTGCTTGTTGCCGTCCGGACGATGCAGCACCGGGGCGGAAGAGAAGGCCTGTTTTAAGGAAAGAAAGGCCTCCTCTGCTTCGGACGGCCACTCCTTGGGATTAGTACCCTTACGGGTGAGCGCGGAAATTGGGGCAGTCCGGGAAGAGAAGTGTGGTATGAAGAGGCGGTAGTAGTTGGCGAAGCCCAGGAACCGCTGAATGGCCTTCAACCCCTCCGGTCGGGGCCATTTCTCGATGGCAGACAGTTTCTCTGGATCCATTCGTAGGCTGGTCTGAGAAATAATGTAGCCCAAAAACGGAAGCGAGGTCTGCTCAAAGAGGCACTTCTCATATTTAGCGAAGAGGTGGTTCTGCCTGAGCCTGAGCAGGACCTGACGAACGTCCCTCCGGTGAGTCTGGAAATCCGGAGAGAAGACCAAGATGTCGTCCAGGTACACCACAACGCACGAGTAGAGAAGGTCCCGGAAGATGTCATTGACCAACTCTTGAAAGACGGCAGGAGCGTTACAGAGACCAAAGGGCATTACCAGATATTCATAGTGGCCGTCCCGGGTGTTGAATGCAGTCTTCCATTCATCCCCTTGACGGATACGGACCAGGTTGTACGCCCCACGGAGGTCCAGTTTGGTGAAGACTCTAGCCCCCCTCAGGCGATCAAATAATTCTGGAATGAGCGGAAGGGGGTACTTATTCTTCACCGTGATCTGGTTAAGGCCTCTATAGTCTATACGGGGACGGAGAGAGCCGTCCTTCTTTTTTACGAAGAAGAAGCCTGCTCCCGCCAGGGAGGTAGATTTCCGGATGAATCCCCTGGCCAAATTCTCCTCAATATATTCGGACATCGACCGGGTCTCAGCAGCGGACAATGGGTAAATACGCCCACGGGGAGGAGTAGTACCGGGTAACAGGTCGATAGGACAGTCGTATGGTCTATGAGGGGGTAATGTCTCTGCCTCCTTTTTATTAAAGACATCAGCAAATGACCAATAGGGAATCGGAAGTCCAGGTAGATTAGTTGGGGTAGGAGAAGGACGGACGGGATGAACAGGAACCAAACAAGTCTTATGACAGTCCTGTCCCCAGCGAAGGACTTCTCCGGTCTGCCAGTCAAGCATGGGTGCATGTCTCTGGAGCCAAGGTAGACCTAGTAAGAAGGCGTGAGAGAGTCCAGGCAGAACATGAAAAGAGATGCTCTCAGAATGCAGCATTCCCACCTGCAGAGTTATGGATTCGGTGATGAGTTGGATGGGACGTGGTAAGAGGCCCCCATCCACAGCAGCGACAGATAATGGTACAGCCAGAGGTTTGGTGGGAATGCGGTATTTTTCTACCAGGGACTGTGAAATAAGATTCCCGGCCGCTCCAGAGTCAAGTTGGGCTAGTTCGAAATAACGATTCTCCCCGCAGATAATAGAGACTGACAGTAGCAGAGATGGAGAGGATTTATTCTTGTCTAGGTCGACCTCTCTGAGCGAACCTAGACACAGGCGTTTCCCGACCTCTCCGGGCAGGTACGGATCCGGTGCTCCTTACTGCCACAGTAGAAGCAGCTCCCTTCGGCACGGCGTAAGTCCTGACGGGTTTTGACCATCTTGGTCTGGTCGACCTGCATAGGCTCAGGAGAGTGTACCTGGGGAGAAACGGAGGGAGTGACGGGTTTCTGAAAAGTAGGAGCTAGATGTGGAAACCTCCTCTCACGGGTGACCTCTTTGGCACGCTCCTGGAACCGTAGGTCAATCCGGGTGGCAAGAGTTATTAGGTCATCGAGAGTGGTAGGAATGTCTCGACCGGTAAGTTCATCTTTAATACGGCCGGACAGACCCTCCCAGAAGACAGACACCAGAGCGTCGTTATCCCAAGCCAGCTCCGAGGCAAGGGTACGGAACCGTATGGCATATTGGCCCACGGTGAGATTTCCCTGGTGGAGGCGTAGCAGAGATGATGCGGATGAGGTCTTCCGTCCAGGTTCGTCGAAGATTTTCCGGAAAGCCGTGAGAAAGGCAGGCAAGTCGGACACCAGGGGGTCTCCTCTCTCCCATAGAGGATTTAGCCAGGCCAGGGCCTCCCCGGTGAGATGGGACATGATGAAGGCAATTTTGGCCCGGCCGGAGTTAAACTGGTGGGACAGGAGTTCAAAGTGCAGGGTGCACTGATTTATGAAGCCCCGAGCCTGAGCGGAGTCGCCTCCGAAGCGAGGAGGTGCAGAAAGCCGGGGTCCGGGGTAGGATACCATGGTATTGGTGGGCAGCGGAGCTGCCGGGTTGCGAGTCATGGCACTGGCGGTGGTTGCTGGTAGAGCAGTCAGAGTGTCCAGGCGAGAATTGACATTCCGCAGGTGACCCAGGATGGACTCCTGTTGGGACCTCTGACGGGACAGTTCATGACAGAGGTCCGAGAGCGAGGGAGCTTGGGTGCCACCGGGTTCCATGGCCCGAGCAAACTGTAACGGGTCTGGGAGGCGGAACCTCAGAGCTACTATACAAGGGTGCGGTCCTTGTAAGGGAGCGGGTGGCGACCAGGGAAGACGGGCAGGCAGTCACAGCAGGTGACCGGGACAGTCTCTGGGTGAACGGGCAGGAGGTCACGGCAAATGACCGGGGCAGTCTCTGGATGAACGGGCTGGAGGTCACGGCAAGTGACCGGGGCAGTCTCTGGAAGAACGGGCTGGAGGTCACGGCAAGTGACCGGGGCAGTCTCTGGATGAACGGGCTGGAGGTCACGGCAAGTGACCGGGGCAGTCTCTGGGTAAAGGGTAGGTACGACCTGTGATGGCTGAACCTCCAGGTAGACTAGCAGGCAGATGGAAGATGTATGCTCCCAGGTGAGCAAGCGAGAGTCTCTGGATGAACGGGTGGTCACAGCATGTGACGGCGGATCTTCCAGGTAGGCAAACAGGCAGGTAGCGGAGGAGCGCTCCCAGGTGAGCGGGCAAGAGTCTCTGGAATAGCAGGTGGTCACAGCACGTGACGGCGGAGCCTCCAGGTAGGCAAGCAGGCAGGTAGCGGAGGAGCGCTCCCAGGTGAGCGGGCAGGAGTCTCTGGAATAGCAGGTGGTCACAGCACGTGACGGCGGAGCCTCCAGGTAGGCTAGCAGGCAGGTAGCAGATGTGCGCTCCCTGGTGAGCGGCCAAGCTGGTCCATAGACAGACTGACAGGAGTAGGAAGGCAGACCGTCGGACCTCAGGCTAGCAAGCAGGTAGCAGGAATATCAGGCAGGAAGCTGTGACCGATCCTCACCCATCCAGTTGTAAGAGTTATATTATTGGGTTGTCCATGAAAGGGGGGCGGTAGGGGGGCTGAGCATCTGGGTTTGGTTGGGGGTCCCCACAGTCTGCCTAGGCTAGATTAATTTAAAAATTCTTATTAGATACACAGGCGGTGCAGCTTGCTTCGCAGCTGGGCTACTACGCCCAAAGTATTTCCTAGGCTAGATGCAGTTAAAAATTCTACGCTGACTAGCAGACACTGAAGATTTGGAGCAGACCTCTGAGTAAACAGCTCTTCAGACTCAACCATCTGTGTTACCCCAAGCCATAGTGTATGTAGTTTCTTACAGTTAAAAAGGGGGGGTGCGACCCAACCCACCTGGAATTGACGATGCCAACGTCACGTAAGACACAGCAAAGGGACTCCCAAAATTGTGGCACAGACACCACTTAACCCTAGAACGCATACCTGTGGCCTTGCAGGCCCGCCCAGTTAATTGTTTTCTATTTTCTGCAAGATTGCTTTAGTTAGAATTTTGAAACTCTAGGTATTCTTCATGTATATAGTTGTTTGTCATTTGAGTTTGAGTTATTCCATGTTATTTGCACACGGGCCTAAAGGGCCCCAGGTATGTGAAAGTGTAGATTTTTATGGTCATGCGTTCTAGGGTTAAGTGGCATCAATTGCCCCACTGTTGCTTAAAACTGTTGGTGAGGTGATTTTACCAAATCCCCAAGCTTTTAGTCTCCCAAGGATGACACAGGGGTAGAAATGTCCTTGCGAATCCACGATTTGATCATCTTTATGAACGTGAGTCTGTCTACATTCTCAGTGGACAGCCGCGTGCGCTTATCTGTCAGCACACCACCAGCAGCGCTGAACACACGTTCAGAGAGAACGCTGGCTGCATGGCATGACAAGATCTCCAAGGCGTGAGTGGCGAGCTCCGGCGATTTTTCAAGATTGGAATACCAAAATGAGCAAGGGTCCAGTGACACAGTCATGGCTTCGATGTTCACTTGGAGATTCTCCTGTACCATCCTCTCTAGGCATTGACTATGTGTCAGACTTCTTGTCTCCTGTGGCCTTGCAAAGGATGGTCTAAAAAAGTGGTGAAACGATTCCACAAAATTGCTGTTACCAGCAGATACTGTGTTACTGTTACTGTTTGAGTGATGAAGACTCGACAGTCCCACCGTTGGCAAGTTAGAACTGTGAGATTCACTACGTGCACCACTGGTGTTTTGTGGAAAAGCACATGTAAGATTCTGCAACAGATACTCCTGCATTCGTCAATACCTTTTTATGGCAGGAATTATTTCTGCAAATATACTTTTGTACCGGGGATCTAAGAGTGTGGCAACCCAGTAGTCGGGATTACTTCGAATTCTGACAATCCGGGGGTCATGTTGCAGGTAGTGCAGCAAGAAGGCACTCATGTGTCTTGCGCATCCAGAAGGACCAAGTCCTTGTTGTGTTGGTAGCGAGGTAAGAATCATGCTTCCTTCCTCTGCCCTCTCCCTCCAACCTCGCACAACAGAAATGTGATCAAGGTCTCCCTCATCTGATCAGTCTTCCATGCCCATTGCCAGTTCGTCCTCCACTTCTTCCTCGGCTCCTGCACCTTCCTCAACAGTTTGGCTGCTACCATGCGCCCTGGTTAATCCCTCTCCCCCACCCTCCCATGCCTGCCGCCTTGGTGCTGCCAACCGTCTGGACCTTGGAGATGTTATCCCTTCCGCATACTACTCCTCCTCTACTTCCTCCACCTCCTCTTGTCCCACCACCTGACTCCGAATTCTGTTTAACATGTGCTCCAGCATGTAAATCACCGTAATAGTCATGCTGATAATGGCATCGTCAGCACTAAACATCTTCCTCGCCATTTCAAGACTGTGCAGAAGGGTGCATAGGTCCCTGATCTGAGACCACTCCTCCAGCGTGATTTGCCCCACCTCTGGATCTCGTTGGCCCAGGCTATACGTCAGAACGTATTGCACCAGGGCTTGTCGGTGCTGCCACAGTCGCTGCAACATGTGCAGAGTTGAATTCCACCGTGTCGGCACATCGCATTTCAGCCGGTGAACTGGCAGGTCCAACGACTTCTGTAGAGATGTAAGTCGTTGAACTGCGGGATGCGAACGGCGGAAGTGAGCACACAGCGACCGTGCACTCTGCAGAAGGCCATCTAGTCCGGGATAGTGGGCTAAAAATTGCTGGACAACCAGGTTCAACACGTGAGCCATACAAGGCACGTGTGTGACATTGCCCCGGCGAAGTGCCGCACCCAGGTTTGCAGCATTGTCGCACATGGCCTTCCCTGGTTGCAGGTCCAGTGGAGACAACCTTTCATGAAACTGGGTCTCCAGAGCTGACCAAAACTCCTCAGCTGTGTGACTCACATTTCCCAGACATTTCAAAGTAAACACTGATGCGTTGAGCCCTGCTGCCAGCATAGTAAGGAGGTGTGCAGGATTCCTTCTGCGCAGTTAGAAAGCAGGTGGCATTACCAGACAGGCTTTGGGTGCAGGTGGAGGACCGAGAGGAGGTTGAGGAGGCAGAAGCAGTGGAGGAAGTTCGAGATAAAGAGGATTAACACACAACTCGTGGGGACGGTAAGACTTGGACAGCAGCCCCTTGTCCTGCTGTCACCATAGTTACCCAGTGCCCAGTCAGCGACATGTAACGCCCCTGTCCATGCCTTCTCGTCCAAGTGTCTGTGGTGAAGTGCACCCTGTCACACACAGAGTTTCTCAAAGAAGCGGTGATGTTGTGTGCGACATGCTAGTGGAGCGCAGGCACACCTTTCTTTGAGAAGTAGTGCCGACTGGGCATCTGGTACTGGGGCACTGTGACGGACATAAGGTCTTGAAAATCCTCTGTGTCCTCCAGGTGGAAAGACAGCATTTCTGTAGCCAACGGCTTGCAGATGGTGAAATTCAACCTCTTAGCTTTCTCATGGCTAGGAGGAAATGGTCTTTTACTTTTCCACATCTGAGGGACCGAGGGCTGGCTGTTGTGCTTAGACGGTGTTGAGTAGGGTGTCCCCGGCAACTGCCGGTCTGTGAGGAAGATGCAGGCGGACATGTTAGGTTGCCTTGATCCAAAGGTGGTGCTCTCGATGTCGGAGAGCGCTCAACACTAGCAGGTGTTTCCACTTCCCAATGAACTGACGACCTGCCAATCACACTGGCTGTTGTGGGTAAAGAGGTGGCAGGTCTGCGTCCAAAAACATGTGTGACTGCTGTCCCCCCAGTCACAGAGGATGAAGAGGCTGCGGATGCACAAGATGGGGCAGACGGTGGTTGGCCCAGCCGGCTAGGCCGCATTGTAGCACAGTGAGCTTCCCACTGCAACTTATGCTTCATATCCATGTGACGGTACATGCATGAAGTACTCAAACTATGTATTTTTTGGCCTCTACTTAGCTTTTGCTTACAAATATTACAGATAACACGAGTTGGGTCATCCTTATCAATCTGAATAAATGCCCAGGCTATGCAAGGCTTAGAGCCCATGTGACCTGAAGAGCCACTACAACTTGTGGTCAGAGGCAGAGTTGTGGTTGAGGATGCAGTTGTTGACGTGCTTCCAGTACTCCGTCTCTGTTCAGGAAGGCGCAACCTAACCTCGTCGTCAATAGCATCTGTGATGCCCCGCTGCGCTTGGTATCACAGATCCTACAAGAGTGCATTGATGGAATCCTCCACAAGAGGCCCCCATAAACATTCACACATCTCCACCTTCCACCTCAGACCAGCAGAGGGAGCCCGTTAGGGATATAAATAGGGAAGGTGGAGCTAGGCAGTTCAGTTCCTCTGAAGAGTTCCTGCAGTAGAGAAGCCTAAGAGAGGTCAGTCTGCAGTGGAGCTCAGTCTAGTCTAGAGAACTCAGTTAATAGTTCAGCAGTGGAGCACGAGGCTCCTGCTTGCTAGATTCAGGGAGCCCAGATAGAGCTTAAGATGTGCCGGTGCCGTAAGATCAGTGAAGCGCGGCAAGCTGCCGTTAGTGTGTATAGCCTAGTGAGGGCCCGAGTAGGCCGAAGGCGAGTGGCGAGTTAGTACACAAGGGGCAGAGGAGCTTAACCAGCTCACCCCGAAGCATTTACCGGACACAGGATCCGAGCTTACCGGTATTTCTATGACCCAGTAAGGCATAACCGGAATCCCTGGAGAACTACAAGTCCCAGGATCGCTAAGGTGCTGATATGTAACAGAGCCAGGAGACGCTTAGGCCCCGCATACTGGGAGCGTGAACTCCAAGAGAAGGCCCTACCGCAAGGTCAGCCAGCGCAGGACAGAGACAAAGTTAGGCCTAGCTCCAGGCAGGTCAGAAACTTACTACGCAGAGGCAAGAAACAGGAGACCCTACACCCGCTCATTGGGGAGGATCCTGATATGCACCCTTCACCCTACACTGCTCCGGGATGTGCCTGAATTTCCACCAGTAAAAGGTACTGAAGTGACTACCGTGTCCGTTCCCGTTCTTGCTCTGACCCAGCTGAGTCTCGCCTGTCCTGCATTCCCCCTGCATACGCTGCCCTGAGACCTAGCTCCACCTGTGGGGAGCTATACCATCGAGCTGCCTTATCACCGGCCTCAGTGGACTGCTGCAGCGCTGGTGCTTGTCACCAGATACCACAGGTGGCGTCATGAACTCTTATAAAATTAACAATTATCCACCCTTTTAAAGAGAGACCCCAGGGTACGGGCCAGGGAGCCGACCACCGCGACATCCCCAAGGCCAGGCAAATGCCCGGGTACCGAGTCATCCCCATCCCCAGGGCTAGTCACATCCTCCTCCACCTCCTCTGCTGACCTCATCGACTGTCTGACTGTGGGTTGACAGTAAGTGGGATCTCCAACCTCGTCATCATCACCCTGTGTGTTATCACACCCGTCGCCCTCAGAGCCAACCTCTTCCTGCCCTGACCGAAAAGTCAAGTTGTCGCTCCAATCAGGTATTTGAGTCTCATCATCGTCTTCATCATTGTCTCCACCAACAGGAGTTACAGTTTGGGAACAAGGGTCTACATTATGCTCAGAACCTTCTTCATCTGGTCCTGGATCCAACTTATAAAGATTCTGGGCATCGGATCAGATCATTTCCTCATCTGGATTAACAGAAGCTCTGGAGCAGACCTCTGTTTCCCAGGCTATAGTATGAGTAAACAGCTGGGCAGACTCAGCCATCTGTGTTACCCCATACTCAGACGGGCAGCTGGAGACTTGGGAGCTGTGAGGAAGCAAGTGCGATTGGGGTGACACCTCTGAGGACTGGAGTATTTGTGATGTTGAAATTGAGGTGATGGAGAGCCCACTTGAAGGAGCACTTGATATCCGTTGAAGCACCTGCTGTTTTTGTGCCTCATCTAGAATTTGTAGCGATGGGCGTGTCCGTAAGAATGGGATCGTATCACATTGTCCACGAAAAGAAGTTGACATCTTAGTTTGGCTGGAAGATGGTCTCTCTTCTGCAGATGTTACTCCCTCCCCCCACCGTGGGGGGCCTCGACCCACTGGCGGACAGGCACCAGTATTGGGATAGGGGGGCTGGCCGTCAGGGTCCACCGCGGCTCTGGCACAAACCCAGCGACACAGAGGTGGCACAGGCAGGAACGGACTGGTCGTGTCGGCTTCTCACTTTTTGGATTTTAGAAGGGCATGACATGCCTATATCTGTGTTTCCCCCTCCTTTTACTCCTCCACCTCTTTTCTTTTCGCATGACTATATGTACTTGTCACTTTTCCATGTGTTAGTTCTGTCTTCTGAGCAGTTTGTCAGCTTTTGGACACCTTTGAAGGTGTTTTCTATGTGTTTCTATGTGTTTTTGTTTGCCTGCCATTGGTTTTAACGGTGTTCGAAGGTGTTCGACGAACAGTTCGACGAACAGTTCGGCGAACACACGGGTGTTCGACGAACCGAGCCGAACTCGAACACTACGGGGGTGGCTCAACACTACTCAGGACTAGAGATTTATGTCCTTCATGCTGCTTCCGAGGGTGTGATACATAGAGATAGGGAAGCAGGATCTCCTCTTCTCTATGTGCCCTGTATGAAAGTTATCCAAGCAGCTTGTTTACTCCAACTCTGGAGCTAACGTCAAGAAAAACTAAAAAGTAGACACATCTATAAACAAAAAAAAAATAAGATTATGAAAAAATATGACAAATTTGCCACATGTGAATACAACCCTAAAGCTTGCTGTGGAAAATAGGCTTTTCTACATTCCAAACATGACATTTAGAATTACTTATTTAACAAGGCTTTTATTACCATTAAAGCAAACAAAAAATAATGATGTTTCCCAACCAGATTCCTCAGGAAGCAGATTTTATTAAAAAACAAATGAAAGCAGTGATTTGGCTACTGTGGCTATAACAAGGCATCAGGCATTGTAATAATAACTTTTCTTGTACCAAGGAATTTTGCTAATTAAATAACTCATATGCCATGCACAAAAGCTCAATGGAGTTATCGTAACACATAATTATTAAAAACATTCTGCCCAGTTATCAAAATCCTCTTTGTGTTGGGAATTATTGCCCCTGATTGAGAATCTTATAGTCGCTCTTAATCAGTGGTCATAATCTATATTAACCTCCGGGTTGCAAAACTCTTGAATGACTGATTTTCCTTTAGGGGAATAAGAAGCTTATACACAAGAAATCCTTTGCCACCCCTACTTAATCTCTAAGGGCTTCCTTTAATTATTTTCCTGCAGAATATTTATATTTAGGTTCATGACCTCCAGATGTGTCGGCGCATCGGAACCTCTCGGTTTGATTTTCGTTTCACATACTACAAAGCCTGGGATTTGGGAAGCCTAATGTTTTTCTAGTATTTCCTTGTGTTTTTGAATCTATATATTTGATAAAATAAATGTTATATAAGTAACAATTTACACATCCATTGTAAAATGTAATATAAAAAGATATATAAGTTGAACATTTTTGCTTCCTGTGTTGCCAAATCTCAGAATTATTTCATTAGACTTTTAAAATAAATTGATACTTAAGCCTACATTTACTAAAAGTGTAACCATTATATTAAATTAGTTATAAAGTTGGGTTAGGGTTAAAGTTTTGGCATAGGGCCCTTAAATTTCATTTATATTTTTTGGTATAATTGGGGGTTTCAGGGATTCCTCAGCGACGACACCACGGAGATCACGCAATATTTCACCGTGCTGTCACTGTGTCACGGATTTCATCCGGAATCGCGAGCACACGATCCAGACTACTCACTTCTTAAGTATCGGCAAGCGACTAGTGAGCATATGGCGTCACACCTCTGGATTTCAACGCATGGAATACATGTTTACGCCCTCCATACGTCCACTGTGAGCTTCACGATAGCCCAATTAATGTTATTATTTGCTGCCACCACTGTCCAGATATGAAATATAATACAGGTATGGGTGGACGCCTGCGTTCTGGTAGTATATATGGCTTCGGGGGAGAGATCGATTACAGGACAAAGGAAACAGAACTGTTAAATTTTATATTTAATCCAAAAGGGTGGCAGTGTTTAGGAAAAATATATACAAGGATTTTACAAAGAAGACATTAAGATACATAAGCAGTTACACAAAATAATAAGGATTAAGGAAGAAACTTACTATACGATCACTGAGACGATTCAATGTAGGTGGAGGAGGGGCTCCCCAAATTGATTTTACCTTGATTTAGAGACCACACATTGCATAGTTGCGGTCTGCTATTCTGGTGTTTTTGCGCTACAGCTCTACGGAGGGGTTTACAGCTAGGAAAAATATTCCTATCGTTCTTTAGCAGACCCTGTTACTAAAAATATGGGTCCCATTATTGTCAGAATTATGGAACTTCAGTTATTCCATATTTTGTATCAGCTCTAAAAATCCTGCAGTCTTTGTTTAAACTCTCTTTGAGGCTAAACGAGCCATTTCCTCCTTCCTTCCATCTCTGCCCCTAAGCTGGAAGGTGTCAATCTATCCCAGGTCCATGTTAAGAGGAAATGCATTCATATGTTAAATAGAGTAGGCTATTGTGCTTCTTGCACTGTTACTTGCATACAGACAGCTGCGTGGACTGTCAGCTCTTGTCTCATGACAAAAGATGGATAAGGGATGGGAAAGGCGGGCTTCAGGGGAAGCAGGAAAGAATATGTTCAATATTTCTCAATATCTTCCTGACAGGTGGCATTCAGATAAATTTCAGTTCTATGAATGTTTTTCAATGAAACATACTCGACCGAAAAAAATTGTGATCAAACTAAAGATGACAATATATTCCAATGCACTCCGGAATTAATAATTGGGCTACTAAAGGCTATTTTTTTGGTCATGACCACAAGAATTACTTGGAATAGCCTTCTATGACAATGATAGTTAGGGTACGGCCCCACTATCAGTATTTGGTCAGCATTCGGTCTGTATTTTTTCTCAGGAGTGGGAGCCAAAACCAGGAGTAGGTGATAAATGCAGAATTGGTGCACTTGTTTCTATTATACCTTTTGTTTGATTGTTCCTCACCTGGTTTTGGCTCCCACTCCTGAGAAAAAATACTGACCAAATACTGATGGTGGGGCCATGGCCTTAAGCTCACACTGGCAACATTACTTACTTATACTCAAAGCCATGACACTGTGTTGGATTCATAATGTGATGTATCCAAAAAAGGACCAATGGACCTTATTGATTAGTCTTAAATTAACGTTTAAGTTTCATGATGTGTATGATTTGTTATTGGTGCCGTCAAAAGTGAGATAAACTCCAATATAAACTTATAGAATGTTAGAGTTGTAAGGAACCACTAGGGTCATCGTGTCCAGCCCTCTGCTCAATGCAGTAATCACTAAATCATCTCAGACAAATGTCTGTCCAGCCTCTGTTTGAAGACGTCCATTGAAGGAGACCTCACCACCTCTCGTGGCCGCATGTTCCGCTCATTGATCACCCTCACTGTCAGAAAGTTTTTTCTAATACCTAATCTGTATCTTCTCCCATTCAGATTCATCCTATTGCTTCTAGTCTTTCTTTGTGCAAATGAGAATAAAGCTGATCCCTCTACAATGTGACAGCCCTTGAGATATTTGTAGACAGCTATTAAGTCTCCTTTCAGTCTTCTCTTTTGCAAGCTAAACATTCCCAAATCCTCTAACCATTCCTCATAGTACATTGTTTGTAGACCGGTCACCATCCTGGTAGCTCTTCTCTGAACATGCTCCAGTTTCTTCATTTCTTTTTTAAAATGTGGTGCCCAGAACTGGACACAGTATTTCAGATGAGGTCTGACCATATGACCATAGATGATGTCTAACTCATATGACTAGAGGCTTATTCCAAGCCAAAGGAATGAAAGAGTAAAATTCTTAAGACAAGGGTTTCAAACACAAGTCTTAATGAAAAGCTTATAGGTCTGTCCATACACCACAAACTGAATACTATGAGCTGGTTTAGATAACCACTACAATTTCATCCAATTCCTGGCTAAAATTATAGTAAATCTGTTATGGCTCATGTGGTGGTGCAGATCCTCTAAGCCCCAAGTCCGGATGGGTACACTGATCCTGGGCATTGATGCAGTAGTAGGAAGGCACCTATGGAGCAAAGACTTGGAGCAATGGTAAACCGGACTCAGGAAAATCACAGGAAAGTCCAAGACAACAAAACAAAGAGTCTTAATATCAAGACACAGGTGTGTGTCTTAGTGGGCCTTATATAGGTCAAAAGAGATGATCACATTTGAGCACGCCTGGCCACTTGTAAAACCTGGCGTGGAGCACAGCAGAGGGCAGAGTCCTTTGGGGTAGGTGATGAAGCCTTGCCGAGCCAAGACTAATGCATATCAAAATCTTTAGGGTTTTGGTTGGACCCGTACCTCATGTTAAGTCCCCTTCACTTCTTAGTGGCAAGAGTCAAACAGAAAAAAATAGAAAACTTTTGCTCAGTACTGGAAAGCGTTAAGATTTAGAGCCCTTCTCATGAATTTTAATATCTATTTCATAATATACGCCGTTTGTATTGGGAAATTTGGTGAGAGTACCAATACATTTTATATATATTTTGGAGAGAAGTAACATTTTTTACCCTTCCCAGTAGGCTCTCTGTAATTTTTCAGAAACCTAATCAGTCACCCAAAGACCCATTTAGAGGAAAACAGTATAAAGACAGCAATAAGGAGGGAAATTATGATATAGTCCTTCTGTGTCATCCTGTGTGTGAGTCTGTGAGAGAGGGGAGGGAGCTGGAGTCAGAAATTTCTGATTCATCAGGACACAGAACAAGAGCTCTTTAGCACCACAACAGGAAGATTATCCCGATTGGCAAATTTCTGCAAAAAAGTAAATGGAAATTTACAATAATGATATAGAGGAGAGGAAGAAGACTTAATTGGACACAATAGTTCTGCCTGCACGAAATCTAATACACATCTACAAAGCGTCTACGATTAAAATCCCCCAACTGTAACCTTACAAGGCCTTGCAACCTCTCCACTTGCCCGGAGTGGGGTCATGGCCCACCACACATCAGCCATCTAAATAAATACTCCATCTGCTCAACAAAAGGCATATCTATTTATACAGATGACCAGATAGATTAGGACAATGCCATTTAATACTCATTCTTCATGTGAAGCAGTCAAGGAATACCCTTAAGACTGTCGAATATTTTGGAGAATGAGATATTGCTTCTAACTTAGTTATATTTGGGGAAAAAAATTAGACAAACTCATTATTTTATGCAGAGGAAATTAAATATTCTCCTATATGAACTATGATACTCAGGCGACATAATAATCTCTTATTCACATCTCCCCTTTGCATGGCTCGTTCTAATATTACATTGTTTTTCTGTCTCATAATTCTGTTTTACAAGTCATTGACAACGTAAGTCTCCAAAAAGTTTTAAATCTTAAAGAGAAGTTGTTTTTTTTTACTATTTTTCAATTACCATTGTTAAAACCCAGTAAGAATAGCAGAATTCACACTTTTGACATGGACAGATTTCGCTAGAGGCTATCAACGTTATTACTTCCATTATTCTTTCGGTATAGAATTTATATACAGATGTACATTAAATTAAAAAAAGTGCTACAATTTTAAGTGTGTAGGAACACCCCTGAAACCAAATATTCCATCTCAGAGCAACTTAGTAGAACCTGCTGCCAGATTCCCCGGGCTTTCCCACAAATATACTGTCTGCCCCAAAGTCTAGCTCTGAAAATGTGAACGGATGATAAGTATTTGTTGTAGGAAAAAGATAAATGTACAACAGCTGGAATGTAAAAACTGGCACCAAAAGGGGCTGTTGGGGGGGGGGGGTTGCCATCAAGTTAAAGAAAGTGCATGGAGCAAGTAAGAATAAAATAACATACTGTGTCTGTCCACACATAGCAAAAGCCTTAGACCAACAAACTCTCTCTGATAGATCAGTAATTCATCATCGTAATGAAGGCAGTTTACAAAGAATTCTAGACACTGAAAGATATGTAACACGTTGAGTAAACCTTCACGAAAACATCTTACCGGAGAAAAGTAACCAAGTCAGATAAAAGGTTAATGACCAAATTGTATATATTTCATCAAAAATAGCTGTCAAAACATTTTACAGGCCAACAACAGATATGGGAAAACAATTCTGTAGAATGTTGCCGAGAAGAGGAAACATTGAATCTAAACAATGTAATTAAAACCAAATTTCCAGAAGAGCTTGAAACTTAAATTAGTGCAGTTTTATTTTTAGTATTTTTTTTTCTTTATTTTTGTCTATTTTGGTGTTTCAGATTGCTAGATACATAAATACTTCCATATTTAAGTATTTTAGGTTATATACTGTAAAAAAAAAAAATACATTGTATGTTTATTAGTGATGAGCGAGCACTAAAATGCTCGGGTGCTCGATGCTCGGGTCGAGCAAATTGGAATACTCGGGTGCTCGACCTGAGCAACGGGCCCAATGTAAGTATGGGAAACTCGAGCATTTTTCAGGCGGCTCCACCGGTGGTCTGCAGAGGGCCTAAAAATTGCCCAAATCGATGGGAATAGTGCTCAAATGACATGGGGACAGCATGGGGAGGACCCCTGGAAGCATTTCTTACTCCCAGGTCACCTCTGTCAACAACGCTGTCAGAGGTATTACGCCACTTTTACGGACTCACAATAAAACATACTAAAACGAAACCAAAATGGATTTTCCTGGGAAATATGTTAAGGAACATCCTTTCCATGACATGTACAATGTATATAAAGCAAAATAAATGACCAAAAACAAAAATACTCCTCCACACCTTGGGCTATGTTCACACGTAGCGTTTTTGATGCGTTTTTGCACTTTTGCATTGCTTTCAATCAAGACAAATGCATTCACCAGGAAATTTCATTTTAACATTTTACAACCTTATCTGGCCATGTGGTGTGTGACACATCATCAGACACATGCATACAGTGCTGAAAAGTCATGGGAACAGTATGGGGAAGACCTCTGGAAGCATCTCTAACTCCCAGATAACTGCCTAAAAGTGTGCCCATCATAAGTGATCCTTGGCGTATGAGAAGATGTGTTGGACGGGCTCACCAGAGAACCGGAGACTCCTCCGGCGGACCCTGGCTTCTCCTTCAGGAGAGTTCATAGTGCCGAGGTGAGGCCATGATGATGATAGAGGCCAAAGTCTGCTTAGTTTTCTGTTGGAATGCAAGTGCAAGTATGCAGCCAGCCACCCACCCACCCACAGGCCGCAACACTAAACTGCCAGATTTCTGGGCAGCTTTTTGCACTTGAAATATGGCCTTTTAAGCTCGTGGAGGGGGAAGCTTTTCACAACCTCATGCCAGCGGCAGCCGGGTGTCCATACTTGGTCCCCAGCCGCCACTATATTTCCCGGTATCGCCTCCGCCTTCTACAAGCACGTGTCCCACAAAATTACCCGTGCCCTCCCCAGTGCACTTACTGGGAAAGACCGCCTAATCACAAACACGTGGACATGTGAATGTGGCCAGGGACGGTACGGAGCCAGTCCACAACTTTTTTTGCTGACAGTTGTATTTAGCTCGGTGAAAGGACTGGCATAGAGGGAAATCCTATCTACCCTGCGTGTCATTTCTCACAGGAAGTCCGGTAAAGCTGCTTTCACTGAAAATGTGGCCTTTTAGGCTCGTGGAGGCAGAAGCTTTTCACAACCACATGCCTCATGCCTCGTGTCCATACTCGGTCCCCAGCCGTCACTATTTCTCCCGGTGTTGTCTCCGTCTTCTACAAGCGCGGGTCCCTGAACATTACTGCTGGTACTTTTCTGTGGGAATTTGCTTGCCTCCTACCAGCCTGGAATATTTCCAGTAAACTGTGGTACGACGCCATGGTATTAGCACTGCCCCCAGTACCAGTAGCGAAGCTATCCCCAATTTCCTTCTCAGGAATTTTATTTGGTAGACTGAGTGGCTGCCCAAATACATTTTCTCACGAAGGAGCTGAAGATAGAGTGGCAGTAGGTGCAAGTTTCTCCAGCCTGTTAGACATTAATGGGTGAACGGCAGCACATTGGATCAGTGGTTAGCACTGAAGACTTGCAGCTCTGGGATCCTGGGTTCAAATCCCATCAAGGACAACATCTGCAAGGACTTTGTATGTTCTCCCCATGTTTGCGTGTGTTTCCTCCTCAGTAAAAAAGCAGCCATAGAGTCTCCGGGAACCTTTCCACACACTTTTCTTAGCCAGGACTGCTTCTTGGCAGGGTTGGACGGTCCCACCAGAGAATCCTCTGGTGTGCCTTGGCTTCTACCTCAGGAGAGTTCATGATAGCGCTAACTTTGCAGCTGCTATGGGGCTCTTGAGCGGGGGAGAAAGGTTAGCCCTCAGAATCAAATCCTCTGGAAGGCATAATGTTTTTCAATCTGAAACAACTTCTTAGTGGGAGTTGTATTTCACCACAGCCATATTCTTTAGCTCGGTGAAAGGACTGGCCTAGAGGGAAACCGTATGTACCCTGGCTGTCATTTCTCCGTCACCAGGTTCCGCCCATTGTCACACACGACCATGCCTGGCTGTATGTTCAGCAGTGAGAGCCACAGATCAGGCTGCTGTGTTACAGCTTCCAACAACTCTGCAGCGGTGGGCGGTTTGTCAATTAAGCATTAAGCATGTTATCTTCAGCACATCCTGTTGCCGCTTGGCCAAGGCAGTGCTGCAGTGCTGTCAGCTCTTGACTGATGTGGTCATTTCGGAGATGGAGGAGGAGGTGCATGAGCTGAACAATGTGATTACATTGTTGTTAAATTGGTGACGCTGTTTTTTATACTAAAGAAAGATCCTACTGTTTTGTTTTTTCAAGGTTTATTTTAAGACAAATGCATTCACCGGGAAATGTCATTTTAACATTTTACAACCTTATCTGGCAATGTGGTGTGTGACACATCATCAGACACATCAGACACGTCCCTGCGACTCCTCCCCTCCTGCACACCTGACCATCCTAATGTGTTGGCCTGAACTCCATAAATTAAGGGAGACAGGTCTGGCTCAGGCAGATGGTCTGGCTTTAAAGGGTCGCTTTTAAGGGGCTAGAATGAAATATGCCAGAAATGGGCCCGAAGTGACCAGAAGGTACAAATAACTATTTACTACTTGTACTTAGATTCTCTTTCTCATACTCCCTTACCCTTTCATCATGCTCACATATGCCCTTACTGTTTTTGCCCCTCTAATCCTCACTCTCCTTCGCTATCCCCACACCCCAGCACCCTCTAACCAAATCATCATCTCTCCTTCCCTCCTTCCTCCCCACCTAACCTCATCTACAGACCTGCTCCTCAACCTCAGATTAATCCTCCCAAAGCATAAAACAAGCCGGACACTCTCTTTCTCCCACCTGCTGTCCCTCTCTCTGCTTCTCCTCACTGCTGGCGACATATCTCCCAATCCTGGACCCCCCACAGCTTGCACCTTCCACCAATTCTCCCACCTGTCGCATCAAACTAACTGCAAACTACCACAACCTCTCTTGCGCAAAACCTGTCCCCCTGACGCCCACCCCGCTGCTCCCTCTCTCTGGAGCACTCTGGAATGCACGCTCTGTCTGCAACAAGCTCCATTTTGTCCACGACCTCTTTACCTCTCGTCATCTCTCCTTCCTGGCCATCACAGAGACATGGCTAACACCCTCTGACACTGCCTCCCCTGCTGCGCTGTGTTACGGTGGCCTCCACTTCACCCACACTCCTCGCCCTGGAAACAGACATGGTGGAGGAGTGGGTCTTCTCCTCTCTAACAACTGCACCTTTAGCCCTACTCCTCCTCTTCCCTCCCTTATTCTCCCTTCTTTTGAAGTCCACTCTGTCCGCATTTACTCTCCCTCCAACCTCCAAGTGGCTGTCATATACCGACCCCCGGGCCCGATCACTGCCTTTATCGACCAATTCTCCACCTGGCTTCTTCACTTTCTCTCGGCTGACATTCCCACAATCATCATGGGCGATTTCAACATCCCCACTGACACTCGCCAGTCAGCAGCATCAAAACTCTTGTCGCTTACTTCATCCTTTGGACTTACTCAGTGGTCCTCCTCAGCCACCCACACAGACGGACACACACTAGACCTCATCTTCACCCGACTCTGCTCCCTATCTCACCTCACAACCTCCCCCCTACCCCTATCTGACCACCACCTACTCACATTCTCATCCCTGTCCTACTCACCTGTCACCCATGTCCAGCAACTAGCACACCCCCGCAGAAACCTTGCACATCTAGACACTCACACACTCTCTGACTCTGTTCTACCATTGACATCCATATCCTCACTCCATGACACAGACCGCGCCACTGCTTTCTACAATGCCACTCTCGCATCAGCTATTGACTCGGTCGCCCCTCTTCTGCATGGCAGAGCGCGACGAGTCAACAGGCAACCCTGGCACAACAACCTCACTAAACAGCTTCGACAAGCGTCCAGGGTTGCAGAGCGGCGTTGGAAGAAACACATACTCAAGATGACTTCACTGCATTCAAACAAGCAACGCTCGCATTTAAATCAGCACTCACCTCTGCTAAACAGGCCTACTTCACAACCCTCATATCTTCCCTATCCTACAACCCCAAACAACTATTCAACACTTTCAACTCTCTCCTCCGCCCTCCACTGCCCCCTCCAACCTCCATCATCTCTGCTGAGGAGTTTGCAACACACTTCAAAAACAAGATTGACCAAACGCGGCAAGTCTTTACCGCCCGACCACCACAACCCCTCTGTCTTCCACACCACTTCCCCACCCCTATAACCTCCCTTCCCAACATAACGGAAAGAGAACTTACTCGTCTCCTCTCCAAATCACACCTCACCACATGTGCACTCGACCCCATCCCATCCCACCTCCTTCCTAACATCATCCCCACACTCATCCCATCCCTAACCCATCTCTTCAACCTATCACTATCCTCTGGTACCTTCCCTGCTGCCTTCAAACATGCCACAATCACACCCATCCTCAAAAAGCCATCCCTCGACCCAACTGCCCTGTCCAGCTATCGCCCCATATCGCTGCTCCCATTTGCCTCCAAACTCCTTGAGCAACACGTTCACGCTGAACTTTCCTCCCACTTTTCATCTAACTCTCTCTTCGACAACCGACAATCCGGCTTCCGCCCCCACCACTCCACCGAAACTGCCCTTACCAAAATCACCAATGACCTACTTACAGCCAAAGCTAACAGACAATTCTCTGTACTCCTTCTACTTGACCTGTCTTCTGCTTTTGATACAGTTGACCACTGCCTCCTACTGCAGATCCTCTCTTCCTTTGGCATCAAAAACCTTGCTCTATCCTGGATCTCCTCATACCTTTCTAACCGCACATTTAGCATCTCCCACTCTCACGTCACCTCCTCACCCATCCCCCTCTCTGTTGGAGTCCCTCAAGGCTCTGTCCTAGGACCTCTACTCTTCTCAATCTATACCCTTGGCCTGGGACAGCTCATAAAATCCTATGGCTTCCAGTATCATCTGTATGCTGATGACACCCAGATCTACCTCTCTGGCCCAGACGTCACCTCTCTGCTGTCCAGAATCCCAGCATGTCTAGCAGCCATATCCTCCTTCTTCTCCTCCCGCTACCTCAAGCTCAATGTGGACAAAACTGAACTCATTATCTTTCCCCCATCTCGCATATCTTCCCCACCTGATCTATCTATCACAATAAACGACATCACTCTTTCCGCTGTACCGACAATCCGCTGCCTCGGAGTAACCCTTGACTCTGCCCTGTCCTTCAAACCCCACATCCAAGCTCTCGCCACCTTCTGTCGCCTCCAGCTCAAAAACATTTCCAGAATCCGCCCTTTCCTCAACCCTAACTCTACTAAACTGCTTGTGCATGCCCTCATCATCTCCCGCCTCGACTATTGCAACATCCTCCTCTGTGGCCTCCCTGCTAACACTCTCGCACCCCTCCAGTCCATCCTCAACTCTTCTCACCTCGCTACTCTTCTGCTACCCCCCTTTGCAAATCGCTTCACTGGCTCCCAATTGCCCAGCGCATCCAGTTCAAATTACTAACACTGACCTACAAAGCCATCCATAACCTCTCTCCTCCGTACATCTCTGAACTAATCTCCCGATATATTCCCTCACGTAACCTCCGGTCCTCCCATGACCTCCTTCTCTCCTCCACACTTATCCGTTCCTCACGCAATCGCCTCCAAGATTTCTCCCGAATATCCCCCATCCTATGGAATTCTGTGCCTCAACACATCCGATTATCCACCACATCCGGATCCTTCAGACGGAACCTGAAAACCCATCTCTTCAAGAAAGCTTACAGCCTGCAATGACCCCGCTGCCCCCGCCGAAGCTACTACTACTGCAACCCCCCAACCTACTGTCTCCTCCCTATTCCCGTAGAATGTAAGCCCACAAGGGCAGGGTCCTCTTCTCCCTGTGCCAGTCTATCTTTGTTAGTTTGTTTACTGTAGTGATATTCCTATTTTGTATGTAACCCCTTATGTACAGCGCCATGGAATCAATGGCGCTATATAAATGAATAATAATAATAATAATAATAATAATTTATGATGGAGGGATTCTGAAAGTCATAAAGCCTATTTTTATAGTGACATCAGACGACCCTTACTATTCTTAAAAGGCCAGCAGTCGGCCCTAGTGTAATAATTATAATGGATACCACAGGAGTCTTTTTGCATGGAACAAAGATACAACAGAACACAACCTATAGGTGTCAAAGTGTATATTATAAACACACAGTGTTTCAAACAAGTGCAGAGGAAAACACAAAGTCCAAAAACACTCAGGGGAAAATGCAATTAGCTGAGCAGTTTGTAAAGCACTGTTCACACTAGAGGATGCTAGAAAACAAGGAAGTCGTTATCAAGTCCAAACAATATATATTATATAATCCAGGGAGGCCTGGGTAGGAAGTCCCAGATAATGCAGCACAGTCCCGTGCTCTAAATGTAATCAGCAAAGCAATCTGTAAAGCACAATTTACACTAGATGATGCTAGAAAACAAGGAAGTCCTTATCAAGTCCATGAAAGGAAGTCCATACAATATTTAGATAATCCAGGGAGGCCTGGGTAGGAAGTCCCTGATAGTGCAGCACAGTCCCGTGCTCTACAGCTATCTAAAGCAGGTGAGTCAGAGCAGAAACCAGCTTACTTGTTAGCAGAATGCAGGTGAAGACTGAGGCTCAGAGGTAGCAGCAGGAGCAGCCAGGAGAAGGAGGAATACTGGTAACAACTGAATGCAGCAGAGTCTCTGAGAGCAGGTAACAGAAGATCCAAACAAGTCTGCAGGGCAGAGCAGGAAACTAGGGAACCACCAGGAGCAGATCACAGGCAGAATACTGAAGCACTGATTAGTGGCTGGGGTTGAGTTATAAAGCAGGAAGACAAGGGGCACATGAGACAAAAGACACCATCTTGAAAGAGGGCAAAATGGGCCAAAATGTAATTAAAAATATTTGCAGTCCTGACATTACTCCCTCCTTAGAAGTGGCCTCAGGACGATCCTGGGCCCGGTTTCTCAGGAAATCTCTGATGGAAACGAGAAATCCTCTGTTGGGCATTGATGTTTTCCACAGGTTCCCAAGAGTCTTCTTCAGGGGGATACCCTTGCCATCTTATCAGATATTGGAGCCGATTCCTGCGAAACCTAGAATCAATAATCTCTTCCACCACAAATTGTTCCTGCCCATCAATCACCACAGGCTGCGGAGGTGGCACAACACGTCCCTGGAAGGTATTAGGAGATACAGACTTTAGTAAAGAAACATGGAAAACTGGGTGTACCTTCATAGTCGTAGGCAACTTCAGACGGCAGGCCACAGAGCTCACAATACCATTGATCTTGAAAGGGCCGATGAATTTCTGTCCAAGTTTCTGTGAAGGAACGTTCAACTTCAGATTTTTAGTGGGTAACCACACGGAATCTCCTACCTTGAACATGGGTGCAAGTTTACGAAATCTATCAGCCGATTTCTTGTAACGTTCCTGAGCTGAGGTCAAAGATTCCTTCAGAACCTCCAGATTTTGCCTCATCGCAGTCAGCCTCTCCTCTACAGCTGGAACCAGAGCATTAATCGGAGACCTAGGTAAGCTACTCGGATGGTAACCCAGATTGGCAAAGAAAGGTGTGAACTTAGTGGAGGCACTCAGAATTGTTATATGAGAATTCAGCTAATGGAAGTAACTCCAAACAATCATCCTGAAGATGGCTGACATAGCATCGTAGATATTGTTCCAAGGTCTGGTTGGTACACTCGGTTTGACCGTTCATCTGGGGGTGATAAGCGGAAGAAAGACAGACATTAATATTGAGTGCAGAGCAAAACTCCTTCCAGAATCTTGAGGTAAACTGCACTCCACGGTCAGAGATGATTTAATCCGGGACCCCATGCAGCCGAAAAACATCCTGTATAACCAAGTTCACTGTATCCTTAGCTGAGGAAAGACCGGGGCAAGGAACAAAATGAGCAGCTTTAGTCAGGTGATCCACTACCACCAGGATCGTATTCATGCCACCTGATGTAGGCAGCTCCACAATGAAGTCCATTGAGATAGACCCCCATGGGCGGGACGGAACAGGTAATGGTTGAAGAAGACCCGTAGGTGACATACGAGGAGTCTTATAACGAGCACATACCTCGCAAGAGAGAACATAGTCCTTAGTATCCTTCAGGCAAATCGGCCACCAGAAAAATCTGCTTAGGAACTCGTGTCTTCTGTACCCCCCTGTGACCAGCCACCTTGGAGTCATGGACCAACTTGAGGATCTGCAGACGAACGGCCTCAGGGACATAGATACGTCGATCCCTGAACCACATGCCACCCTTAAGGACAAGATTAATATCAACAGGTGGATTGGCCAGAAATACATCACCATCATAGGCCTCCTTGAACTCCTTCCACAAGTCCTGATCGTGGATAACTCCGATGAAGTTTGGCATCGGATAGAATGGTCTTGGACGGGGCTCCAGGTACAGAATCCGCAGCATGGATTCGGGATAAAGCATCAGCCTTCCCATTACGAGAACCTGGACGGTACGAAATAACAAAATTAAATTGATTTAAAAATAGGTTCCAACGAGCCTGATGAGGAGAAAGACATCTAGCGGATCTGAGAAACTCCAAATTGCGATGGTCAGTCAGCACTACGATCTGTTGTGTGGCTCCTTGCAGATGATGCCTCCATTCTTTGAAAGCTACAATAATAGCTAGCAGTTCCTTGTCTCCCACATCGTAGTTTTTCTCAGCTGAAGTAAGTCTACGGGAAAAGAAAGCACAAGGGTGTAGCAGACTCTTCTCTCCAGTTCTTTGGGAGAGAATGGCCCCTAAAGCATTATCAGAAGCGTCCACCTCCACAATGAAAGGAAGTGCTGGGTCTGGGTGGATCAACAGCGGTGCTGAGGTGAAACAAGCCTTAAGTCGATCTAAAGCCTCTTGAGCCTGTGATGACCACTTAAAGGGCTTTTCCTTCTTTGTCAAGGAAGTAATGGGACGGACAATGTCAGAAAAATTTCTAATAAAACGTCTATAGAAATTTGCAAAACCAATAAAACGTTGGACCTCTTTAACGTTCCTGGGTACTGGCAAGTCAAGGATTGCCTGAATCTTACCAGATTCCATGTTCAGCCCCTGAGGAGAGATGACATAACCTAAAAACTGTATCTCAGAACGATGGAATTCACACTTCTCCGGCTTAATATACAGATGGTTCTCTTTCAGACGATTCAAAACAGTTTTGACATGTTCCTGTAGAGAGTCAGAAAAAATTAAAATATCGTCCAAATAAATCACCACAAACTGATCCAATAAATCTCTAAAAATGGCATTAGCCAGATGTTGAAAAGTCGCAGGGGCGTTACAAAGCCCGAAGGGCATCACCAGATATTCAAAGTGTCCATAACGGCATCTGAATGCTGTCTTCCATTCATCACCGGAACGAATACACACCAAATTATAAGCCCCACGAAGATCTAATTTAGAGAACACCTTGGCATGGCGGACTCTTTCCAATAATTCTGGAATCAAAGGCAAAGGATAACGATTCCGTATGGTTACCTTATTGTGCTCCCGATAGTCAATACAGGGTCTTAGGGTCCCATCCTTCTTTTTTACAAAAAATATAGGCGCCCCTGCTGGTGAGGAAGAAGGACGTATAAAGCCTTTTTCCAGATTTTCATCAATATACTCCTTCAAGGCTTGAAGTTCAGGTGGTGCTAAAGGATATACGTTGCTAAAAGGAATAGCCGCCCCAGGAAGCAGCTCAATGGGACAGTCATAATGCCTATGTGGAGGAAGCTGATCTGCTTTCTTCTTGTCACAGATGTCAGAGAATGCTTTATACGCTGAAGGTAAAGTGAATACCTGTACAGTAGATTTTGTATCCGTGGACTCAGGGACAGCTTCAGTTATCGCTGGGTTGCTCCTAGTTGGAAAAATAATCTCCTTGGTCTCCCAGTTGATAGTCGGGTTCTGAGAACGCAACCAAGGGATGCCTAAAATCACAGGGAAATGAGGAGAAGAAATTAACAAGAAAGAAAGTTGCTCCTGATGATTAGGCTCCAACAAAATCTTAAGAGGTACAGTCTCCTGATCCACAGGCCCGGAGATTAAAGGTGACCCATCCACTGTTTCCATGGTAATTGGAGAGGCTCTTCGCTGTATCTCAATACCATGTTTTTGGGCAAATGTAATATCCATAAAGTTGCCCCCTGCACCAGAGTCAATCATAGCTGCACTGGAAATCCACTGCCCTGAACACAGGATCTTAATAGGGAGTGAACAGTGAGAGTTCTTTTCCTTCAACTCCTTGGGAGGTGTAGTCATAGAGAGAGAATAGAATACATCATTTAATGGCAGGCTACATTCAGAGATGTCAGATTCATCATCAGTGTTATCATACTCTCCTACCGCTGCTAACACCTTGTTAGGCCGCTTGGGACAGTTGATTAGAAAGTGGTCAGATTGGCCGCAGTAGAAACATAGCCTCTCTCGCAGGCGGTGCTCCTGGCGCTCATTACTCTCACGCCTCTGCACAGAATCAATTTGCATGGGCGCTTCTTCTACCTCCCGAGATGTTTTACCTGCAGGCTCTTTGGGAGGAAGGGAAAAGTTAGACATATGATTGAATACAGCCAATTTCTCCTGCCTACATTCAGTAAGGCGTATGTCTATGCGTACACAATGCTGTATAAACATTTCTAGCTCTTGTGGTGACTCAGAGCGGGCCAATTCATCTTTTACAATGCTAGACAGACCTCTCTTAAAAATAGGTAATTGTGCATAACTGTCCCAGTTGGTATCTACCGCTAATCTCCTAAATTCAGTAGCATATTCAATAACAGAACGTTTACCCTGGCGTAAAGATAGTAAAGCAGACTCAGCGGTAGCACGGCGGTTAGGGTCATCAAACATTAATGCCATAGCGGCTAAGAAATCATCCAAATTATTTAACCGTGGGTCACGAGACTCGATCATCGGATTCGCCCAGGCGAGTGCTCGTGAGGTCAGCAGCATAATTACACTCAATACCTTAGATCTATCAGTAAGGAAGCGGTCAGCATGTACATCAAAATATAGCATACACTGATTCACAAAGCCACGAAATTTGTCACGTTCACCATTAAATCTGAATGGAGGCAACTTAGGTGGGCTAGCTGGTGGCGGTATCCCAGAAGGTAAAGTCACTTGTGCCGCCATTTGAGTACTAATGTCCTGGAAAGCCCGTCGGTATTGGGAGTCCAAGCCCGCAAGTTTGTTTTCCTGGGCCGCCATTCGGGTATTTAAGTCCTGTAAAGTTTGTCCAAATGCTTGTTCATTCCGTTCAATGCCTCCAAGTTTCTTTTGCAGACCTTCCACCTCCTTCTGAAGAGATCTTATTATGGAATACACCTGCTCTAATTTGCTTTCTGCAGACATTGTTCCAGCAGAGTCCTTATTTTAGGCTAGAGTATCCTGTAATAATTATAATGGCCTGGGTAGGAAGTCCCTGATAGTGCAGCACAGTCCCGTGCTCTGCAGCTATCTAAAGCAGGTGAGTCAGAGCAGAAACCAGCTTACTTGTTAGCAGAATGCAGGTGAAGACTGAGGCTCAGAGGTAGCAGCAGGAGCAGCCAGGAGAAGAAGGAATACTGGTAACAACTGAATGCAGCAGAGTCTCTGAGAGCAGGTAACAGAAGATCCAAACAAGTCTGCAGGGCAGAGCAGGAAACTAGGGAACCACCAGGAGCAGATCACAGGCAGAATACTCTAGCACTGATTAGTGGCTGGGGTGGAGTTATAAAGCAGGAAGACAAGGGGCACATGAGACAAAAGACACCATCTTGAAAGAGGGCAAAAAGGGACAAAATGTAATTAAAAATATTTGCAGTCCTGACACCTAGCTATTGATAGAGAACCGTCAGCCGGCTATGCTTTGTTGTTCCCATTATTAACAAGTGGGTCTCCTATACTGTTATTGCATATCCAGTGACTGCAAGAGCTGCCAAAAATTTGGACGCAACCCAATACCCCTTTGAAGAGACATAGAGGAGTGTCTCAGTAAAAAAAATGTTTCCATTATAAAGGAGCGGGTCTCCTATAGTGGTAATGCCCATGCTGTGACTGTAAGGGCTGCCAAAATTTGGGAAAAACCCCACTGAGAATTTAAAGACACATAGAGTAGGGCCACAGTAACAAGGTACAACAAGTTCCCATTAGAAAGGAGAGGGTCTGCTATACAGTTATAGGGTATGCAGTGAGTCCAACGGCTGACAATTTTAGGAAAAACCTCAATAAGAATTTAAAGACACACAGAGCAGGGCCACAGTAACAAGTACGACATGTTCCCATTAGAAAGGAGAGAGTCTGCTATACAGTTATAGGGTATGCAGTGAGTCCAACGGCTGACAATTTTAGGAAAAACCTCACTAAGAATTTAAAGACACATGGAGCAGGGCCACAGTAACAAGTACGACATGTTCCCATTAGAAAGGAGAGAGTCTGCTATACAGTTATAGGGTATGCAGTAAGTCCAACGGCTGAAAATTTTAGGAAAAAACCCACTAAGAATTTAAAGACACATGGAGCAGGGCCACAGTAACAAGGTACGACATGTTCCCATTAGAAAGGAGAGGGTCTGCTATACCGTTATAGGGTATGCAGTTGTGGCGCCCCTGAGGGTTCAACTGCCACAGGGATGCTGCACTTCTCTAATGGAGTGTGGTGTTCCTCCTCTGAGGTAAGAACAGTGTGATGGTCAGGACCCTTCCTTCACATCCAACACCACACTTCTCCCACCAGAGGGGGCTAGAATGCACTAGGTGCTGCCCTCCTGGTTACAGGGAGACTGGGGAACCAAGAGCTAGGGGAACCATTTAGAGGGTGAGGGTGGAGGACTCACATTTTAGTGACACTTTAAATTTCATATTTAATAAAAAGCCATTTTGGTTCTTTTGACTGTCATTTATTGTGATCTCCCTCCCTGAGCGTGGATCCTGTGTGGGCCTGCAGAGGATGGAGACACGGCCCTCGTACCTCAGCCTTGGGTCGAGGGGCAGGTTGCAGACAATGAATGTCTCAACCCGGTCAAGGACCATGGTCAAGAAGGCCCGGAGCTCAAGAGTATAGCTCCACAGCAAATGGATCCCAGGGAGGATGCAGACGGAGCGGTATACGCCACCTGTCCTCACCACCTGATATACTCAGAGGGAGTCCGGCTGCAAGAGGGGTACCGGCGCCCGACACCCGACCGGCTTCATAAAAAAATGTTCCCATTAGAAAGGAGCGGGCCTCCTATACTTGTAATGCCCATGCACTAAGTGTATGGGCTGACAAACATTTACCCCTGGGGGGTATACATGAACATTCTGTATAAAAAAAATTTTTTAAGGGCATCATAAACACCCTTTAAAAAAATTAGGTGGGTGTTGCATCACGGACCACGGTCACCCTGGTGATATGGTGGTGGAGGATGAGGAGAAGGAGGATTACAAGTGCAAACAGACAAAATTAGGAAGCGTATACCCATGTGTGGGTGTGAAAAGGTGCATGGGAATACACCTCCCAAGAAAAGACACTGGATTGGAGTTTATGTTACGCTGCTATCATTCGGTGGTGTTGAGAAGTCTGGCCCAATCCAGCCCTTGTTCATTTTTATAAGAATCAGCCTGTCAGCATTTTCAGTTGACAGGCGGATGCGCTTATCAGTTATAATTCCACCAGTGGCACTAAAAACCTGCTCTGATAAAACGCTGGCGGCAGGGCAGGCCAGGACCTCCAAGGCATAGAGAGAAAGTTCATTCCACATGTCCAGCTTGGATACCCAATAATTACAAGGCACAGCGGAATCACGGAGGACGTTGGTATGGTCGGCAAGGTACTCCCTCAGTATCTTCCCAAACTTTGCACTCCTAGTGAGAGTACCCCGTGCCTCAGGGCCTGTCGGATGGGAGGGTCTGAGAAAACTCTCCCACAACTTTGAGAGTGTTCCTCTGCCTCTGCTGGATTGAAGTTGTGTCTCTCTCACCTTTACTCCTTGGATGTCCAACGAAGTGTGCCCTCTGCTGCCAGCGTTTTCAGATGGGAATTTTTTTAATAGTTCCGCAACAAGGGCCTTCTGATACAGCCCCATTTTTGTAGACCTGTCCGCCTCAGGAAAAAGAGATATAAAGTTCTCCTTGTATCGTGGGTCTAGAAGTGTCACCAACCAGTAATGACTGTCACCCAAAATTTTGAGAACGCGAGGGTCATGGGAAAGGCAGCGTAACATAAACTCGGCCATGCTTGCCAGACTACTAACAGGCAAGACTTCCGTGTCCTCACCAAGAGGATGACTGATCATGCTCTCCTCCTCCTCGTCCTCTCTGTCCTCTGGCCATCCACGCTGAACAGACGGTATGACAGCTGTGCAGGTAATACTGTCTATAGTGCATGAAACTAGCTCCTGTCCTTCCTCCTCCTCTTCCTCATTGTCACCCAATCCACATTGGGATGAGATGAGGCTTGGCTGTGTGTAATCACCCTGTATGATTCCTTGCTCCATCTCATCGTGCTCCGCCTGCAATGCATCCTCTTTGATTGTGAGTAGAGAGTGTTTCAGAAGACAGAGAAGCGGGATGGTGATGCTAATTATGGCGTCATCGCCGCTCACCATCTTGGTGGAGTCCTCAAAGTTTTGGAGGATGGTTCATATGTCTGACATCCATGTCCACTCCTGAGGTCTTATGTGTGGAGTCTGAACTGAATACCGACGGCCTTGTTGATGCTGGTACTCAACAACTGCCCTCTTCTGCTCACAAATCCTTCCCAACATCTGCAGTGTAGAGTTCCAACGCGTGGGGACATCACACACCAGTCTGTGAGCCGGAAGCTGCAAACGCTGCTGAAACACTGCTGAAACACTGCAAGGGCGGCAGAAGCTGCAGCTGACTTTCTAAAATTGTCACACAGGCGGCGTACTTTAACAAGCAGATCCGGCAGCTCTGGGTAGGATTTGAGGATTTGAGAAACCGCTGAACCACGAGGTTAAGCACATGGGCCAGGCATGGTACGTGTGTGAGCTCGCCTCGCCTCAGAGCCGCCACCAGGTTCCGGCCATTGTCACACACGACCATGCCTCGCTGTAGGTTCAGCGGTGTGAGCCACAGATCTGCCTGCTCTTTCAGAGCTGTCCACAACTCTTCAGCATTGTGCGTTTTTTTAGCTAAGCATATTAGCTACAGCACAGCCTGTTGCCGCTTGGCCGAGGCAGTGCTGCAGTGCTTCCAGCTTGTGACTGATGTGGTCATTTTGTAGATGGAGGCTGAAGAGGAGGAGGAGGCTGAGGAGGATGAGGTGCAGGAGCTGTAGACCGTGTGGGCAACCCTGATTGACCTAGGGCCCGCAATCCTTGGAGTCGGGAGGATGTGTTCCGTCCCAAGGTCTGACTGGGTCCCGGCTTCCACTATGTTAACCCAGTGTGCCATCAGTGAGATGTACCGTCCCTGCCCACAAGCACTTGTCCACGTGTCCGTGGTTAGGTGGACTTTATCGGTAACTGCATTGATGAGAACACGGCTAATGTTTTGGGACACGTGCTTGTGTAATGAGGGGACAGCACACCGGGAGAAATGGTGGTGGCTGGGGACCGAGTACCGAGGGACGGCCGCCGCCATCAGGTTGTGGAATGCTTCCGTCTCCACGAGCCTAAAAGGCAACATTTCGAGCGCAAGCAGTCGTGAAATCTGAGAATTTAGTAGTGTGGCCTGTGGGGCGTTGGCTGCATATTTGCGCTTGCGTTCCAAGGATTGGGGTATGGACAACTGAACGCTGCGCTGGGACTAGGACATAGACGTGCTTCCTGATGCTGCTACTTGAGAGTGTGCAACGACAGGTGCGGGGCAGGAGGCATCTTCGCATGCACCATGGACAGGGGATTGGCTTGCATGCACAACAGCGGAAGAAGCAATGGTGCCACCCGCAGACACTCTCCCTGGTCCCTGGGGTTCGGCCCACAAAGTCGGGTGCTTTGCTGCCATGTGCCTGATCATGCTGGTGGTGGTCAGGCTGGTCGTTTTGCAACCCCTGCTGATGCTGGCCTGGCAGGTGTTGCAAATGGCCTGTTTGGGGTTATCGGCAGAGTCTTTAAAAAACAACCAGACTTGGGAAGACCTAACAGTTGTACTGGCAACTTCCTTCGTGTTGGTGTTACAGGGAATGGTTGCCTGCCTTCTGTCTGCGGCCACCACACTGCTTCTTCCTGCCTGTTGGGGTGCTCTGCCTCCCTCCCCCTGTGTGCTGCTGTCCTTGCTCTGCATGTCCTCCTGCCAGGTTGGGTCAGTTACTATATCATCCACCACCTTGTCTTCCACTTCCGCACCCTGGTCCTCCTCCTGACTTTCTGGCAATTGTGTCTCATCATCGTCCACCTCTTGTGACACTTTCCCACCGTCACCTTCGTGTGACCGTGGCTGCTGAAATATTTGGGCATCGCTATACGCGATCTCCTCTTGCCTCGCTTCAAGTGGACCGCGCGAGAGGCCCGAATCTATAAATGGAAAAGTGAACAGCTCTTCAGAGTGTCCAAGTGTGGGATCATTTGTCTCTGGGTACTCGGCATGGTGGGAGGAAGGAGGATCAGGGTGAGGAATATGCGGTCCAGACTCATGGCTACTGAGACTTGACCGTGTGGAAGACAGGGTGGTGGTGGTGGTGGCTAAGTGACTGGAAGCATTATCCACTATCCAACCAACAACCTTTTGACACTGCTCTGGGTTCAATAGTGGTGTGCTGCGGTCCCCTAGAAATTGGGATAGGAAGGTCAGACGAGAAGATGTGGGTGTTTGTTGTGGCACAATTTCGGCTTGCCGACGGCCTTGTCCTCGGCCTCTGCATGCACCATTACCATCACGTCCAGTTCCCCGTCCCTTGCCACGTGCCTTGCCCATTTTAAATGGAGGACAGTATCTTCCACGCTCACTACAAATGACTGAGTTTGGAGCGAATTTATATGTGATCCGCGTGATGGAGAAAACAGAGTTTTAAATACCTGGACTGTAGGTAAGTAGTTTGACCAGCAAACTGCTGTGAATTGCTTCATTGACACACTGAAAGAAATTTTTAATGGAGGCCAGGAATGGCAGTATTTTCTGACAACGTATATGTGAGCCGTGTGACGGAGAAAACACGGTTTTAAATACCTGGCCTGTAGGTAACTATTTTGAACAGCAATCTGGTGTCAGTTGCTTCACTGACATACTGAAATTTTTTTTAAATGGAGGCCAGAAATGGCAGTATTTTCGGAAAACATATATGTAATCCGTGTGACCGAGAAAACACAGTTTTAAATAGCTGGATTTTTAGCGCTGTAATATGGCAAGGACCTGGCTGTATTCTGCAGTGCCAACAAGCAAATGGCGCAGAAAAAATGTGTTCTCTGGATTGCTTTTAAAGCAAATAAAGCGGATTAAGAGGCAAAAAAAATTATTCCTGGCCCCTGAGGCCTGGGCCTATTTCCATAAATATCTAACAGTAGCCGCCGACAGAACTGGAATGGAGCCTCTTGTCCTGTGTGCACAGCAGTCTGATATATACCCTGCCTGCCTGCCTATATACACTGCCTGCCTGATATCTCTGCAGATGGATTAGTCCTCAGAAGGACTGTTTGTTAAGATGGATATGTGTAATGTACGTTTTTTCTCCCTACACTACCTAATACATGATCAAATCTCTCCCTGACACAGCAGCAGCTCTCCCTACACTGTCTGATCCGGAGTGACTGTGACGAGCATGGCGGCGCCAGGTCTGATATAGACCTGATGACTCTATGCGGCCAGCCAATCACTGTAATGCCCACAACCAACATGGCTATGGCATTACAGTGCATGGCAGGCAATCCCTGCATGTTTATTGGCTCTCTAAAGAGTGCCAAACATGCAGGGAGGGGACCTGAGTACCCGCCCGAGCAACCCGGAAATACTCGCCGAGCGCCGAGGTTGTCAAGCACCATGATGCTCGGGCGAGTACCGAGTAGTGGCGAGCACGTTCGCTCATCACTAATGTTTATACATCGTATGTCATAATAAATGAGAAAAAATGAAAGCAATGAAATAACAGGATAACCACCCAAATAAATCACTAGAAAAGAAGCTAAGTAACAACTAAATTTTACCTTAAAGGGATTTTCCACTTTTAGGGTATGTGCACATCATGGCTGGAACCTGCCTGAAAGAGCGCCAGAAAAAATGAGCATAGTGCGCAGCCATGTAAAAACAACATTGCTGTGCACATGTTTAGACTTTTGTTACTTCTTTTAACTGCTAAAATATATATTTTTTGCTTTTTTCCCCTTGTGCTTTTTTGCTTTGCTTTTGGTTTTTGTTTTGCTTTTCTGTGTTCTTTTTTATTTCTTTTGTGTTTTCAGTAGGTTTTTCCTTTTACTATCTTTTCACATGATTAATTGTCTTATAGAATACATTTTTATTTTTTTCAGTATTTATTTTACCCTCTGTGTATTTTTTGCTTTGTGTTATTTTTAGTTTTGTTTTTCTGTTTTTTTTTCCTTTTACTATCTCTTCACATGATAATTTCTGTATCTACGGTCAATAGATATGATTTGCATACATATATTTCTATTTATTGTAGTTTTAATTATTTTGGACTTGCAAAACGGTTTTCAATAAAATTTGCCATTTTTTATTCATTAGATCCTTTTTTCTCCAGTTTTTTTCTGTGGTTATATATTCTTTTAACTGCTTTTGGACTTGGAAACTGTGAAGCGGTTAAAAGAAGTAACATGTTCAATCCTCTGGTGGTATGATTTAGAAGCCACTTGCGCTTTATATATGAAAACATAGGGAAAAGACATCGGTGTTGGCGCCACCTCAAAAACCAATGGCTAAACAGCCAGCAAAACCGCTTCAAGAAAAAGACTGCTGGCTCTCTCCTGCAGTTGCTTCACATAGGAAAACCTTTGCGCTCCGCTGTGTGCACATAACATTTTGTTTTTGGCCTCAAGGACAGCAAAACCATGCTTTTCTATAGTTTTTTGGTGAAAGGACACATGCACTTTAAATGGATCCTGTGCTGCATGCCAATATATGCCAAGGTATGATGGAGTATGATTATGGTTGTATATCACATTGGCAATGCGCTAGAGATCAATGCACTATTAAAGAGTGGCACCGGTTGTCTTAGCACTAGAATACTAAGATGCTACATTGGCGTGGCCTGTCAATGAGTGAACTTCTTCACATGCAATATAAGAGTAATTTATGACATTTTATGACCTATCTTATCTTTGCAATCCTGTTACACAATATCTTTAGACATAGGATTTGCATGTGATTATATTGTAAAAAAATATTACTGGCAATTTTCATTTTTATTATGATCCCCATTGAAATCTGGCTTGGCGCACGTGAAGAGAAGATTTCATAACTGTAAGGCTTAAAGATAGCTGTCTGATATTACATGATGACCTGTGGGTCAGGATAACTTATGTCACACGGGGCTGAAATTGAAAATATTTTATCATGTTTAGCATTCTGAGAATAGTTGCTTTATTCAACCAACAGTAGATGTGTTGTGAGTTTAGATCTGGGGTCTAAGAGGTAACATTTCTCCTTATAGAGAGTGACATGTCTGAAATGCCAGGATAAGGAGGCTTATAAGACATGAAGAGGACTCTTGAACTCTTGTGCCACCTACTGTAAGTAGCAATCCTAAAAGTCAATATTGACCCTTTAACGAGGCTTGCCACATGACTCAGGATAAAAGCCAAACCAGAATTTCAATTTTCTGACACGTGTTTTGCGTTGTTGCCCCTCCTCTACGCAAAGCATGAGATCTGATTTGGTTGTATAAGAAGCCCCTGACTGTGGTCTAAGGGGTAACGTTTCTCATTATGGAAAGTGACATTCCTGACATGCCAGTGTGAGGAGACTTAAAATCTGTTCAATGCTCCTGTCAAAAATTAAATATGCAAATTGTCTCTTCAGAGAGGACGAGGACTTGTACTCTAGTGCCACCTATTGAAGTATAGATGCTACCAGATGGACTATGACAGTTCACTGTGATGCGGTGATCACTTGGACCTGGACACGTCTCTTCATCTGGCTTTTTGTAATATATCAAAGTATGTAATTTATTAATGATAGACTCAAGAATATAAAAAAATAATGATCATGAGGGATATTTATGAAAATGTATTTGCTCGACGAACTCCATAAATGGAGTGAGCATTAGATATGAAGGTCATCACATATTTTACAAGAGATTGGGCACAGGCACAATGTAGAAGTGAAGCTGAATATGCTCCATAAATGCTGACCAGTGAAGGGTCGCAAAGGCAGAGGTGTTCTGCTGAGACTCCAGACACTAGTGAAACGAGTCCTGTTGTGTGCATGTGTGTGGCAAATTCTCTTTGTAAGAATTTTAGAACTTTCCTTATATGCTCTGCATTACACAGAGGTAGACATGTTGTGATTACAGGTGCTGGCTGTAATGCTGGGTGATGGTGGAATGACCCACTGTTAGCCAGCAAGAGCAGTGTGTAGGTCACACTTGGCGCTAGCCGTCGCATTGCCGCACGCCCTTGAGTAATGTTGAGCGAATTTGTTTGGCATTTCAAATTCGTGTTCGTGTGCGGGGTTCCAACTTGTTTGCGCCAAAAAATCGGCTCCACCCATGAACATCCCTGATTTGCCATGCTTTCACGCAGATGTCAATTTCAATTTCGCTCAAAAAATTTGCTCAACACTACCCTTGAGGGCCGGGTATACTCTTCACCCTCCTCCTGGTCCTGGCAGCATGGAACTTTAGCAGAGCCCTTCCCAGACCGAGAGCAGCACGGCGGCTGGTGACCAGCCACACAAACAGCAGTCAGGGCAATCACACCAGAACCATAAACCGCAGTGCAATAGCATGAACTAAGGTGAATAGTGATTAACTAAGCACAGGCACCAAAGCATGATCTACCTCAGAAGCACAGCAACACTGACCTTTACCACTAACCAGAACTGAAAATAATCAGCAACAAAAGGGGGAACTGGCAGGTTTATATCTGCCCCCCAGCAGTCACCTGACCACGGTGGGGCAACGCCCAATCTTCACCTCCAGACCACAGAAATACTGGAAGAGGGGAGAGAAGACTTGAGGGAACCTCCCACCATCTGACTGCCCCAGCAGATGCGGCATCCCACACCTGCTGGCATCAGCTAACACCAGGGAACACGGTGTCCCATAGTCCCTGTACAGGATAATCGCAGGGAGCAGCAGCTTCCCACCTCCCAGCGATGCTAGGAAAGTATCTCCTAGAATGCGATATCTGTACTGAGCGAGCACCCCCACAAGCTCTGCTCCCCAGAGGTGACACCCCACCTCTCATGGCCAGTGAAGATGATGGATGACCTGCCGGAGAGCCAGAGCCCGCCCAGAAACATGAGGGGCCCGCTCATGTATGGAGCTACCATTCCTGACATTGGCACATAACTTATGATTTATGCAGTGATATAGCGTACTTGACGAGGATCTTCCATTTTGAAATTTGTTTCCCTCCGCAGCTCACTTCTGCACGATACCCATGCTCAGCCTGGCTACCCCATTATCTAGTCACTAAACTTCCACATCCTGCTTACACACAGCCTCAGTCCTCTACTCCTCCTGTGCTGCCTCAGGGTCCCCACTAATTCACGGCTGTATCTTAGGACTTTGAAGCTGCCTGGAATTCCTTCCTTCACACACACATACATTTTGCAGCCTATTCTGTCATGCTGCCTGGGACTGACTTCACTCTCTTCGCTTAACTCTCCTCTACTGACTGAAACTAGCAAACTCCCCTTTTTCTTCCTAATACACCTTCATCTGCAGGCTTGGCTAATTGTTAAAGGGTTCGTCTGTGACTTTAACATTGATGGCTTATTCTCAGGATAGATCATGAATGCCTAATCAGTGGAGGTGGCACCCGTTGATCAACCATTCCCGGTTTTGACGGTGGCCAGAACTACTCAGTAACGGAACTGAACAGCATAACTCCGTCAACTGTGTAGTGGCAGCGGCTGGGTACTGCACATTCGCCCCCTATTCAGCATCCAGCCCCAGCAACTTTTCCATCAATGGAGCTTTGCTGTGCAACTAAATAACTGAGCAATTTCGGCCGACACCAGGAACAGCGGATTGGCAGGAGTGCCAGGTATCGCGCGTCCACTGATTAGATACTGCTGACCTATCCTAAGGATAGACCATCAATTTTAAAACCTGGAAAGCCCATTTAACCCCTCTGTGCCTACAATATTGCTTTCACTTCTTTACAATACCAATGCATTTTGCAAGGCATTTACATTCAGGGTCGGACTGGGGCATCGGGACACCGGAGGATTCTCCAATGGGCTCCGAGTCCTCGGCGGGCCCCGGGTCCTCGGCGGGCCCCCAAGCAGGACGTAGAGGGGGCCCGCTAGTTTCAAATGAATATGCGTCCAATAGTTAACATGGCCGCTGGCCACGAACACGCCAGACCTGAAAGAAGAGGACCCCGTGCAGTGGCAGGAGTGCAGGCAGGTAAGAAGAATCTTTTTTTTTTTTCCTTCTTCAGTGGATGTGGCATGATGTGGGCTCAAGAGAAGGGGAATATGTGGCTCAAGCAAAAGGGCATATGGGGCCCAGGAAAAGGAGCTTATGGGGCCCACAAATAGGGGCATATTGGGCCCAGGAAAAAAGTCTCATGGGGCCCAGAAAAAGGGGCTTGTGAGGCCACAAAAATGGGCATATAAAGTCCAGGAGAAGGGGCTTATGGAGCCCAGGAGAAGGGGAATATAGAGCCCAGGAAAAGGGGCTTATGGGGCTCAGAAAAGGGGGCTTATGGGGCCCAGGAAAAGGGGCTTATGGGGCCCAGGAAAATGGGCTTATGGAGCCCAGAGAAGGGGCATATGGGGCCAAGGAGAAGGGGCGTATGGAGCTCAAGCAAAGGGGCTTATCTGGCCCAGGAAAAGGGGCACATGGGGCCAAGGAAAAGGAGCTTACGGGGCCCAGGAGAAGGGGCTAATAGGGCCCAGGAGAAGGGGAATATGGGGCTCAGACAAAGGGGCATATGGGGCCCAGAAAAAGAGACTTATGGGGTCCAGAAAAAGCGGCACATGGGGCCCAGGAGAAGGGGCTTATGGGGCCCAGGAGAAGTGGCATATGGGACCCAGGAGAAGGAGCATATGGGGTCCAGGATAAGGGGAATATGGGGCCCAGGAGAAGGAGCTTATCGGGCCCAGGGCAACGGGCTTATGGGGCCCAGGGCAAGGGGAATAGGGGGCCAGGACAAGGGGCCTAGTGGGCCCAGGACATATTTGCCAGGGCAAGGGACATAGACAAGATGGGGGAACATGGTGTCCCTGCATGGTGGACATACGAGCCAGGACGGGGAACATAGTGGCTCAAGATGGGGCAACATAAGGGGACATTGTTAATTAATGGGGCCAGGTTGAGGGACTTTATTACTGTATGGCAGCCAAATGAGAAACATACATTAGTTTATGGTGCCAAGTGGGGGACATAATTACTGTAGGAGCAAATTAGGGACATTATTACTGCTGTAATAAAATTTGCTTAATAGAATACTGTTTTCCATGGGGGGGGGGACAAAAGGGGGGCCCTGTTACTGTGCAGGGCAGCACTATGTTGCTTTATTTCTTCATCTGGCATAGTGTATAATTCGGGGGAAAAGTGGGGAATGTGATCTAGAAGCAATCCGCTTTTGATAACTGTGTGTTATTTTCTGCAGAGACAAGTCCCGGCTGGAAGAAGTGATGTCGGTCTGTGCCAGATGAAGAAGAAAAGTGAAGATGAAGGACTTCACCTAGAGATGTCACTGGTGAGCCAGTGTGTCACGTGTACACTGACACTACACACTATATACAGAGCTCCTCTGTATAATGTCACTGGTGATCCCTGTATTACTTATACACTGACACTATATACAGAGCTCCTGTTTATAATGTCACCTGTGATCCCTGTATTACCTGCACACTGACACTGTATACTGAGCTCCTGTATATAATGTCACCTGTGATCCCTGTATTACTTGTACACTGACACTGTATACTGAGCTCCTGTTTATAATGTCACCTGTGATCCCCGTATTACCTGTACACTGACACTATATACAGTGCTCCTGTGTATAATGTCACTGGTGATTATTGTATTACCTTTATGCTATATATATTATATACAGAGCTCCTGTATATAATGTCACTGGTGATCTCTGTATTATCTGTACACTATATACACCATATACTGAGCTCCTGTGTATAATGTCACCTGTAATCACTGTGACATCTGTACACTGACACTATATACAGAGTTCCTGTGTATAATGTCACTACTGAGTTGCTGTATTACCTATTTACTATATACAGAGCTCATGTGTATAATGTAACTGGTGATAATAACAATGTTGTTCGTATTGTGGTTTTTATGAATGATCAGTATTGTAATATTTGGTCAATATGTCATAATGTGTGGTCCGGTCATGGTTTGACGGTATTTATCTGTCACGGGTGTGTCAGAGGTGACAGACAGTTGCCCTGCTGTGGTTTGCAGGAGATCTCCACATTTGGCAAAGCACACAGCTGCCTAGATAGGAGGCTGTGTTTAGGACCCAGCGACTACCTCCCTTTAGCCTGGGTGTATATTTACCTGGTATGTCTAGGTGGGCGTCGCCGGTTATACTCATTTCTATCACATCCTCTCTGGAGTCTTTAGGCCTTGTGCCCTGTTGGAGCTTCTTCTAAGCTAAGTTGTTATTCCCTTGTGTTGTCTTCCCCTTTTGTCTTTAGAGTGCTAGCGGAAGTTGACTAGTGCTCATCTCCTCCCCCCCCCCCATTATAGCCTTATGCCAGGGATAGTAGGACGAGGCACGTGATCTGCAACAGCTGCGGAGGCTGTATAGGGACGTTAGGCGGAGATAGGGTGACGCTAGTCCAGATTAGGAGGTCACCTCTTCCCCCTTTCCCTAGTGTCTGGGCTCCCTTTCCCTTTCCACACACAGAGGGTGTTGCACTCACACCTGGCGTGACATTTTGTTTTGTTTTTTTCTTTGTGAGTTTTTGGGCGTGCACCTTTTTTTTGGTCCTCACTCCCTTTAGTATGGGATCAGTTGCAGAGCTCGCAGAGCAGATCCGTTGTCTGTCTCGGGAGGTGAATGACCTCCGCTGTGAGGTTCAGCAGCAGTATCAGCAATTACAGGCCGCCAATGTGGGGGTCTCTGCTTGAACCCAAGGTTGCCCTCCTGGACAGGTTTTCAGGAGGTAGGGACAGGTTTTTTGTGTTTAAGGAGGCATGCAAATTGTATTTCAAGCTTCGTCCCTACTTACTCTGGTAATGAGGAGCAACGGGTTGGCATTGTGATTAGAGATGAGCGTTGTTCTACTCGAACTGTTCGCCAATCTCAAACTCGAGCTGTTTTGGGCGGTGTTCGAGCCGTTCGGCGAACACGAACAATTTGAGAAAAATTCGGCTGTTCGAGGTTATGTTCGATAACTGTTCGTGCACCAAAATCATAACTGGATTTTTTCTCAGTAATGATGAAAATTAATGTTAATACGCAGTTTGAGTGTACAGCGGGGTGGGGGGAGGGGCAGGGGATGGATCTCTGCAGGAACAATGAAGATCTCCATTTTTTTTTCTCTTTCCCGCATTTACAGTGGGGAGGTGCAATCTGTCAGCCTATCAGCAGCGCACACACGGAGCGAAGTGCTTTTTTTTACACAAGCAAGGGCATGTGTCATTGGCAGTGTATGTCACATGTCCTTGCCCTATAAGACCAAGCCATTTTCCCCGTCGCCACCATTTTCTCACTGCTGCAGCTGCGTGTTAGACGGCACCGCTGTTGCTGTGTGCGCTATACCTTGTTAATTTCAAGCCAATTTTCGCACAAATATACAGATAGCTTGGGAGTAGGGAATAGTTGTGATTGCAGTCCTTTTAAGGACTAGGTTACAGCATTTCCTACGACTTTTATCAGGCAGGTCTGTGCTCTTAAATAGATAGGTTGTGGGAGTAAAGACTAATTGTAATTGGAGTCCTTTTCAGGACTAGGTTACATCAGTTCCTATCAGTTTTTGCCAGGCAGGTCTGTGCCAGTGCTGTACAAGTTTTTTTCACAGCATTTGGCTGAATCTAGCAAAGCTAATCCTTTTTGGCCTATTGCAGAGTGTGTTAGTCAGTGGAGTAGCCTATCTGTGTTGCAAGATATACCACCTGTGTATAGAATACCAATTTTTTTACTGCACCTAGTGAAATAAAATCTTTTGGGCATAGCATCATTCTATTAGTCCATCTATACTGACCTCCATCAGGTTGCAAACTGAATCTAATTTTTTTCTGCATCTAGCTCTGAAAAAATATTGGGCTTCTAGCTGTGTGTGGGTCTTGTTCTATTAATCCATCTATACTGACCTCCATCAGGTTGCAAACTGAATCTAATTTTTTTTTGCATCTAGCTCTGAAAAAATATTGGGCTTCTAGCTGTGTGTGGGTCTTGTTCTATTAATCCATCTATACTGACCTCCATCAGGTTGCAAACTGAATATAATTTTTTTCTGCATCTACCTCTGAAAAAATATTGGGCTTCTAGCTGTGTGTGGGTCTTGTTCTATTAATCCATCTATACTGACCTCCATCAGGTTGCAAACTGAATATAATTTTTTTCTGCATCTAGCTCTGAAAAAATATTTGGCCTTCTAGTAGTGTGTCGGACTTTCTCTATTAGTCCATCTATACTGACCTCCATCAGGTTGCAAATTAAAAATAATTTTTATCTGCATCTACAGTACCTCTGAAAAAATATTTGGGCTTCTAGCTGTGTATGGGACTTGTTGTATTAGTCCATCTATACTGACCTCCATCAGGTTGCAAACTGAATATATTTTTTTCTGCATCTACCTCTGAAAAAATATTGGGCTTCTAGCTGTGTGTGGGTCTTGTTCTATTAATCCATCTATACAGACCTCCATCAGGTTGCAAACTGAATATAATTTTTTTCTGCATCTAGCTCTGAAAAAATATTTGGCCTTCTAGTAGTGTGTCGGACTTTCTCTATTAGTCCATCTATACTGACCTCCATCAGGTTGCAAATTAAAAATAATTTTTATCTGCATCTACAGTACCTCTGAAAAAATATTTGGGCTTCTAGCTGTGTGTGGGACTTGTTGTATTAGTCCATCTATACTGACCTCCATCAGGTTGCAAACTGAATATATTTTTTTCTGCATCTACCTCTGAAAAAATATTGGGCTTCTAGCTGTGTGTGGGACTTGTTGTATTAGTCCATCTATACTGACCTCCATCAGGTTGCAAACTGAATATATTTTTTTCTGCATCTACCTCTGAAAAAATATTGGGCTTCTAGCTGTGTGTGGGTCTTGTTCTATTAATCCATCTATACAGACCTCCATCAGGTTGCAAACTGAATATAATTTTTTTCTGCATCTAGCTCTGAAAAAATATTTGGCCTTCTAGTAGTGTGTCGGACTTTCTCTATTAGTCCATCTATACTGACCTCCATCAGGTTGCAAATTAAAAATAATTTTTATCTGCATCTACAGTACCTCTGAAAAAATATTTGGGCTTCTAGCTGTGTGTGGGACTTGTTGTATTAGTCCATCTATACTGACCTCCATCAGGTTGCAAACTGAATATATTTTTTTCTGCATCTACCTCTGAAAAAATATTGGGCTTCTAGCTGTGTGTGGGACTTGTTGTATTAGTCCATCTATACTGACCTCCATCAGGTTGCAAACTGAATATATTTTTTTCTGCATCTACCTCTGAAAAAATATTGGGCTTCTAGCTGTGTGTGGGTCTTGTTCTATTAATCCATCTATACAGACCTCCATCAGGTTGCAAACTGAATATAATTTTTTTCTGCATCTAGCTCTGAAAAAATATTTGGCCTTCTAGTAGTGTGTCGGACTTTCTCTATTAGTCCATCTATACTGACCTCCATCAGGTTGCAAATTAAAAATAATTTTTATCTGCATCTACAGTACCTCTGAAAAAATATTTGGGCTTCTAGCTGTGTGTGGGACTTGTTGTATTAGTCCATCTATACTGACCTCCATCAGGTTGCAAACTGAATATATTTTTTTCTGCATCTACCTCTGAAAAAATATTGGGCTTCTAGCTGTGTGTGGGACTTGTTGTATTAGTCCATCTATACTGACCTCCATCAGGTTGCAAATTGAATATAATTTTTTTCTGCATCTAACCCAGCCAATAGTTTTGGCCTAATACCACAGTTTGGCCACTCAGCTCTGCTCGGTTACCATCCATTGTTTTTTTGTGCAAACAACTCCAGAGTTGTGAATTAGTTAACCACCAAAATGAGTGGAAAAAGGCCTGCTGCTGGTGGAAAGGGGAATAGGCGTGTTGGGAAGGGGAAAAAAGGTTGTGTCCGTGGGGTAGGTGTTAAAGCAACAGTAACATCTGCAGAAGAAAGACCATCTTCCAGCCAAACTAAAATGTCTACTTCTTTTAGCGGACAATGTGATAAGATCCCTTTCTTACGGCCACGCCAATCGCTACAAATTCCAGATGAGGCACAAAAACAGCAGGTGCTTCAACGGATATCAAGTGCTCCTTTAAGTGGGCTCTCCTCCACATCAACTTCAACATCACAAATACTCCAGTCCTCAAAGGTGTCACCCAAATCGCACTTGCTTCCTCACAGCTCCCAAATCTCCAGCTGCCCGTCTGAGTATGAGGTAGAACAGATGGTTGAGTCTGCAGAGCTGTTTACTCATACTATAGCCTGGGAATCAGAGGTCGACTCCAGCGCTTCTGTGAATCCAGACGAGGAAATGATCTGCACTGATGCCCAGAATCTTTATGAGTCGGATCCAGGACCAGACGCAGAAGGTTCTGACCATAATGTAGACCCTCATTCCCAAACTGTAACTCCTGTTGGTGGAGACAATGAGGAAGACGATGATAAGACTCAAATACCTGATTGGAGCGACAACTTTAGTTTTTTGTCAGGGCAGGAACAGGTTGGCTCTGAGGACGACGGGTGTGATAACACACAGGGTGATGATGATGAGGTTGGAGATCCCACTTACTGTCAACCCACAGTCAGCCAAGAGATGAGGTCAGCAGAGGAGGTGGAGGAAGATGCTAGTGACGACGAGGTCAGGTTGCGTATTCCTGGACAGAAACGTAGTACTGGAAGCACGTCAACAACTGCATCCTCAAACACAACTCTGCCTCTCACCACAAGTCGTGGTGGCTCTTCAGGTCGCATGGGTGCTAAGCCTTGCATAGCCTGGGAATTTTTTCAGATCGATAAAGATGACCCAACTCGTGTTATCTGTAACATTTGTCAGCAAAAGCTAAGTAGAGGCCAAAAAATACATAGTTTGAGTACTTCATGCATGAACCGGCACATGGACATGAAGCATAAGTTGCAGTGGGAAGCTCAGTGTGCTACAATGCGGCCTAGCCGGCCGGGCCAACCACCGTCTGCCATATCTTGTGCATCCGCGGCCTCTTCATCCTCTGTGACTGGGGGGACAGCAGTCACACCTGTTTTGGGGCGCAGACCTGCCACCTCTTTACCCGCAACAGCCAGCGTGATTGGCAAGTCATCATTTTCTTTGGAGGTGGGAACACCAGCTGGTGTTGAGCGCTGTCCGACATTGATAGCACCACCTTTGGATCAAGGCAACCTAACATGTCCGCCTGCATCTTCCTCACAGACCGGCAGTTTGCCGGGGACACCCTTATCAACCCCGTCTAAGCACAATAGCCAGCCCTCGGTCCCTCAGATGTGGACAAGTAAAAGACCATTTCCTCCTAGCCATGAGAAAGCTAAGAGGTTGAATTTCACCATCTGCAAGCTCTTGGCTACAGAAATGCTGCCTTTCCGCCTGGTGGACACACAGGATTTTCGAGACCTTATGTCCGTCGCAGTGCCCCAGTACCAGATGCCCAGTCGGCACTACTTCTCAAAGAAAGGTGTGCCTGCGCTCCACCAGCATGTCGCACATAACATCACCGCTTCTTTGAGAAACTCTGTGTGTGACAGGGTGCATTTCACCACAGACACTTGGACGAGTAGGCATGGACAGGGGCGTTACATGTCGCTGACTGGGCACTGGGTAACTATGGTGACAGCAGGACAAGGGGCTGCTGTCCAAGTCTTGCCGTCCCCACGAGTTGTGCGTCAATCCTCTTTATGTCAAAGTTCCTCCACTGCTTCTGCCTCCTCAACCTCCTCTCGGTCTTCCACCTGCACCCAAAGCCTGTCTGGTCATGCCACAAGCTTTCTAACTGCGCAGAAGGGATCCTGCACACCTCCTTACTATGCTGGCAGTAGGGCTCAACGTCATCAGGCGGTTTTTACATTGAATTGTCTGGGAAATGTGAGTCACACAGCTGAGGAGTTGCGGTCAGCTCTGGAGAACCAATTTCATGAATGGTTGTCTCCACTGGACCTGAAACCAGGGAAGGCCGTGTGCGACAATGCTGCAAACCTGGGTGCGGCCCTTCGCCGGGGCAATGTCACACACGTGCCTTGTATGGCTCACGTGTTGAACCTGGTTGTCCAGCAATTTATAGCCCACTATCCCAGACTAGATGGCCTTCTGCAGAGGGCACGGTCGCTGTGTGCTCACTTCCGCCGTTCGCATCCCGCAGCTCAGCGACTTACATCTCTACAGAAGTCGTTGGGCCTGCCACTTCACCGGCTAAAATGCGATGTGCCTACCCGGTGGAATTCAACTCTGCACATGTTGCAGCGACTGTGGCAGCACCGACAAGCCCTGGTGCAATACGTTCTGACGTATAGCCTGGGCCAACGAGATTCAGAGGTGGGGCAAATCACACTGGAGGAGTGGTCTCAGATCAGGGACCTATGCACCCTTCTGCACAGTTTTGAAATGGCGACGAAGATGTTTAGTGCTGACGATGCCATTATCAGCATGACTATTCCGGTGATTTACATGCTGGAGCACATGTTAAACAGAATTCGGAGTCAGTTGGTGGCACAAGAGGAGGTGGAGGAAGTAGAGGAGGAGGAGTTGTATGCGGAAGGGCTAACATCTGCAAGGTCCAGACGGTCGGCAGCACCAAGGCGACAGGCATGTGAGGGTGGGGGAGATGGTTTTACCAGGGCGCATGGTAGCAGCCAAACTAGTGAGGAAGGTGCAGGAGCCCAGGAAGAAGTGGAGGACGAACTGATGGAAGACTCATCAGATAAGGGAGACCTTGATCACATTTCTGTTGTGCGAGGTTGGGGGGAGAGGACAGAGGAAGGAAGCATGATTGTTACCTCGCCACCAACACAACAGGGACTTGGTGCTCCTGGATGCGCAACACACATGAGTGCCTTCTTGCTGCACTACCTGCAACATGACCCTCGAATTGTGAGAATTAGAAATAATCCTGACTACTGGGTTGCCACACTGTTAGATCCCCGGTACAAAAGTAAATTTGCAAAAATTATTCCTACCATAGAAAGGGATGCACGCATGCAGGAGTATCAGCAGAGACTGTTGCAGAATCTTACATGTGCTTTTCCACAAAATACCAGTGGTGCACGTAGTGAATCTCACAGTTCCAACTTGCCAACCGTGGGACCGTCAAGTGTTCAGCACTCAAACCGTAACAGAACCACAGTATCTGCTGGTAACATCAATTTTGCGGAATCATTTCACCACTTTTTTAGCCCATCCTTTGCAAGGCCACAGGAGACAAGAAGTCTGACACATAGTCAACGCCTAGAGACGATGGTACAGGAGTATCTCCAAGTAAACATTGAAGCCACGACTGTGTCACTGGACCCTTGCTCTTTTTGGGCTTCCAATCTGGATAAATGGCTGGAGCTAGCCACTTACGCCTTGGAGATCTTGTCATGCCCCGCAGCCAGCGTTCTGTCTGAACGTGTGTTCAGCGCTGCTGGTGGTGTGCTGACAGATAAGCGCACGCGGCTCTCCACTGATAATGTAGACAGACTCACGTTCATAAAGATGAACAAATCATGGATCCGAAACGACTTTTCTACCCCTGTGTCATCCTGGGGAGAGTAAAAGCTTAATGATTGGTTAAAATCACCCTACCAACCGTTTTAAGCTTTCAAATTACTAATCATGTTTATCTGTATCTTGACTGGAAAATAATTTGGGCTTTGTAGCAGTGTGCAGCACTGATCCTATTAGGCCATCTATACTAAAGCTTCACCAGATTTAAAATTAAAAATAATTTTTAGCTGCATCTAGCCCGGAAAATAATTTTGGGGCTCCGAGATGCGCAAGACACATAAGTGCCTTCTTGCTGCACTACCTGCAGCATGACCCTCATATTGTCAGAATTCGAAGTAATCATGACTACTGGGTTGCCACACTCTTAGATCCCCCAAACTTTTCGATCAACCTTTTCATTTTAATAAAGACCAAAAAAATGGTCATTTTTGAAATTATAAGCATTAGCAGGTTGTTAGAAACTGAAATCCAACAGTTTTCAACTCAAAACTTTATTGTAGGTGATGTTACATTTTCACATAGGACCCCTTGTTCGAAAGGAGCTTCTGAACTCTCTCGTCCATTGAATTTGTCAGGTTTTGGATGGTTTCTGCTTCAATTGTTTTGCATGAGGACAGAATACCCTCCCAGAGCTGTTGCTTAGATGTGAACTGCCTCCCGCCATCATAGACACTCCTTTTAATGATGCTCCAAAGGTTCTGAATGGGGTAGAGGTCAGGGGAGCATGGGGGTCACACCATAAGTTTGTCCCCTTTTATGCCCATATCAGCCAGAGATGCAGATGTTTTATGTGCAGCATGACATGGTGCATTATCATGCAGAAAAATGATCTTGCTGTGAAATACACGGTTCTTCTTCTTGAACCATGGCAGGAAGTGCTGTTTGAGAAAATCCACATACATTATGGAGTTCATCTTTAGCGCCTTCAGGGATCCTAAAGGGGCCGACAATCTCTCTCCCCATGATTCCAGCCCAAAACATTACTCCACCTCCTCCTTGTTGGCGCTGTAGCCGTGTTTGCGTGGGGTGTCCATCAACCAGCCATCCTCCACTCCATCCATCTGGACCATCGAGCGCTGCACGGCACTGATCCGTGAACAAAACTGTTTTGAAATCAGTCTTCATGTAATGTTTGGCCCACTGGAGCCGTTTCTGCTTGTGTGAAGTGGATAGAGGAGGTCGACAGGATGGCGTATGCACAGCTGCAAACCTCTGAAGGACCCTGCATCTTGTTGTTCGGGGGACGTTGGAGGCACAAGCAGCTTCAAAAACTTGTCTGCTGCTATGACAAGGCTTTTTTGCCGCTGCTCTTTCAACCTGACGTAATTGCCTGTAGGAAAGAGTCCTCAATTTGCCCTTATCAGCACGCACACGTGTGTACTGTGAATCAGCTACATACTTCTTGATTGCCAAGACACTTCATCCTGATCATCGCACAATGTTGATTGTAGTCATGCCTTGACCTAAACACTCCACAATTTGTTGCTTCTCAGCAGCCGACACATCCTTTTTCTTTCCCATTTTGGCAGAAAATGTAGGCTGCTTAATAATGTGAGAGAGCCTTCTTAAGTAGTCTTGCCTTTCATTGGACACACCTGCCAAACTAATTAGCACAGGTGTCTGCAATTGCTTACAGTGATATAAAGAGCCCTGACACACATCACCATCAATGAGTTTAACTGACAAACAAACAAATTCTTCCCTTATCACTCCTAAACACTTTTTGCATAATAATTTGGAACGCAGTGTACATGTGCTTTTCCACAAAACACCAGCGGATCACGTAGTGAATCTTACAGTTCTAACTTGCCAACCGTGGTCTGTATGGAGTTGTTCAATAAAGGGCCCAAAATTAAGATAACATAGATGGGAGAGGTCTCTATGAATAGGAATTCCTAAGTATTTGATACCCTGTGAGGGACAGGCAAAGGGAAAGTTGGACTGGATGGAATCCTATATGGATTTGGGGAGGGAGACATCGAGGGCCTCAGACTTCGCTGCATTGATTTTAAAATTTGACCATGTAACAAAGTGATCTATTTCAGCCATAACAGCAGGGATGGATATATGTGATTGAGTGATATATACTAGGACATCATCAGCAAATAGAGAGCACTTGTACTCGGTGCCTCCCACCTCAATCCACCTAATATTGGGGTTATGGCGAATTGATGAGAGCAGGTGCTCCGTCACTAGGATGTATAAGAGAGGGGACAGAGGACATCCCTGCCTTGTCCCATTGGTGATTGTGAAAGGTGATGAAAATGTTCTGATGCACCCCCTGGGCCTTGGGACACCGGGAGCCGGACCCTTTTTGGTGGATGCAGGTGGTTGTAGTCTTCGTGGCGGCGACCCGGTTCCGTGGCTCAGGGCGGTCAAACCAGTGGCGGAACTATTTATGTGGTTTTGATGTTTAAATGTCCGACTACGCCACCCGTGGATTGCGGTCAAAGTGAACCGCTGCTACAGGGCAGACCGCTGAGGCTGGTGTTGTGGGTGCAGCAGAGCGTAGCATAACTCCCCACGGGAGGAGTATAGCCCCAGGGCAGTGTATGCGGAGGATGGGGGTGATGGTGCAGGGCAGCAGCAGTAACGACACGGAGTCAGTGATGCAGTCCAGGGCCTTTACTCACAGTTCTTATTATCCAGACCACGTCTGCAGGTAACGGCTGCCCACGTCGTACTGTGCTCACCAGGTGAGGGGCTCAGACAACTCCCAGATAACTTTGGAGCACTTCACAGGACCCCCTTTGTGTGTCCTTTGTCTGGCCTTTCTTACCAACACTTCTGTCCGGCTGCCTCGGGCCTCCTCTTGGTAAACTTGGCGCCAGTTTCCCTGACCCTATGTGGTGCCTTCCTAGCGGGTGTAGCGAGGGGCTGCGCCACATAAAATGTCAGAGCCTCCGGTTTCTAGCTGAGGGTCGTTTCCTGCCTCCACTAGTTCGGGGACCGGTCTCCCCCTTTGGCCTGACCCCTCCACGCAGGTGGATTCGGGCGTGCGGTGGCGACTCGCTCGTCCGCACCCCTGGGATCCCTTCATTCCTCATTCCTGGAGCCTTCTCCGCTCCTCTTCCTTCCTTCTCCCTCTTCCAGGCCTGGGCCTCTGTTACTAGGCCCGCCTCCGGAGCAGAGCTCATGCAGAGCCCCTGCTCCCTGCCACTTCTGCTCAGACTTCTCTGCACTGAACTAAGATGGTGCCCACCTTTTATACTCCCTTCTCAATGCACCCAGGAACTGCTTCCTCCCTGCTCCTGCACTACAGGGTTCCCCTTCCTCAGTGTTCCCTCCCCCCACTCCAGCCAGGGACAGGGACTGTCGTGCCCATCTCAGGGGCATATTGGTCGCCCTCCCCCATGGCAATGTGGTGTAAGGCATGCAGGTGTCGGGTCCTGATCCACACTCCATCCTTCCTTGAGAGTGAGATATCACACCTCTGGGTGAGGTGCAATACGTCTGTAGCAACCGAGCCCTCAGGGTGCTACAATTCCATTTATCTTCAGCCTAGGTGACGTATTGCGATACAGGGCCGTGATTTTGGCTATAAAAGGGTCCCCTAGACCCCTACCCCAAGCTTTTTAAGAGAATCATATATGGCGTGCCAGGAGACTCTATGGAATGCTTTCTCAGCATCCAACGAGAGTATCTAATTACAAATTTTTAACTGCATCTAGCCCAGGAAATACTTTGTGCCTAGTAGCAGTGTCTGCTAGTCAGCGGATTATCCCGGCTGTTAAGCAAGCTACACCACCTGTAGTTTAGACACTTAATTTTTTCAAAGGAAATGATTCGGGACCATGGGATACTTAGTGAAGAGCATCAGGAGGCACCCCAAGGCATAGGGGCTGGGACTGGCAGTAGGATGCCTTGCGGTGGACAGCCGAGCTCGATCCTTATAAAAGCTTTTTAACTGCAGCAGCTTTAGTGGACGCTACTGGAGCTGGAATTACGCGGCTGCTGGCATGAGACTTGCCCTCCAATAGATCCTTGTAAATGGATTTAAAGTGTATTCATTCAAATTAGAGAGACAATTTAAATTAAAAAGCTTAGAGCTGCCTCCACCACAGGGGGCTCGCTCGACCCACCAGCGGACAGGCACCAGTATTGGGAGAGGGGGGCTGGCCGTCAGGGTTCACCGCGGCTCTGGCACAAACCCGGCGACACGGAGGTGGCACGGGCAGGAGCGGACTGGCCGTGTCGGCTTCTCACTTTTTGGATTTTAGAAGGGCATGACATGCCTATATCTGTGTCTCCCCCTCCTTTTACTCCTCTACCTCTTTTCTTTTCGCATGACTATATGTACTTGTCACTTTTCCATGTGTTAGTTATGTCTTCTGAGCAGTTTGTCAGCTTTTGGACACCTTTGAAGGTGTTTTCTATGTGTTTCTATGTGTTTTTGTTTGCCTGCCATTGGTTTTAACGGTGTTCGAAGGTGTTCGACGAACAGTTCGACGAACAGTTCGGCGAACACACGGGTGTTCGACGAACCGAACCGAACTCGAACACTACGGGGGTGGCTCAACACTAATTGTGATCTCTCTACTGCAGGGAGATCCTCAGTCGTGGGCGTTTTTGTTACCGCAGGATTCAGTTTGTCTCCGATCTGTGGAGGGTTTTTTGGAGCTCTTGCCCTTATCTATGAAGACCCTGACCAAGTCGCCTTGGCTGAGTCTAGGCTACGTCGCCTTCAGCAGGGGATTCGGTCAGTGGAAAAATACAGCTTGAAATTCCGTAGATGGGCAAAGGATTCCAAATGGAATAACTCAGCCCTTAAAAGTCAATTTTGTGAGGGGCTAACAGAAAGGTTGAAAGATGCCTTGGCTGTATGATACCCCTCAGTCCTTGGAGGCAGCCATGTCTTTGGCCATATGTCTGGATAGGTGCCTACGGGATAGACGGGTGCGACCTCCTTCTCCGGGGCCTTCTTGTCGGGGTTGTGTACCTTTGCCAAGGGAGCGGTCTGGGGGTGAACCAGTACTGGGGGAGATGGAGGAACTTGTGCAGTTAGGGGGTGTCTCTACATCATACAGCTCCCCGGAGATTCGCAAGAAAAAAGGAGTATATTTTTTTTGTGGGAAAAAGGGACACTTTGTTGGGACCTGTCCTTCAATTCCTAAACAAAAAGAGACTCGATTAACTCTCGGTAGTCTGGAGTTGGATAAACAAGGGGTGCATTTGTGGACAAACTGCAATTCCCGCTTTGTCCTGACTGCAGAGGTGGTGCTAGAGTGCAAAATCGAAAAAATGTCTGTGTTTGTTGACAGTGGAGCCTGGGTCAGCATGGTTGATGTTGAGTTTGTGAAAACTCATGGTCTCGCTTGCTGTGCTTTAGCTGAACCTATTTCCATCTTTGCCATTGACTCAGCGCCACTTGCACAGAAAGCATTTACTCAATTGTACATAATGTGAAACTGAGGGTGGGGTCAGTTCATTGTGAAATCATTCCTTGCTATGTTTTGGAGAATCTCCCTACTCCAATTGTTTTAGGTATCCCCTGGCTTGTTAAACATAATCCATTGGTGGATTGGCAAGCCGGGGAGATTATTGAATGGGGAGTTTATTGCCATGAGAACTGTCTGAATGTTTCCATTGCTGTTGTCTCTGTGGAGATACTGCCTGTTTTTCTTTCTGGTTTTGAGGACATTTTTTCTGAGAAGGGGTGTGAGGATTTGCCTCCTCATCGTGCTTATGACTGTCCTATTAACCTGACCCCCGGAGCTAAATCACCCAAGTTCAGACTGTATAATCTTTCTGGCCCTGAGAGACAAGCCATGAAGAATTACATTGCAGAAAGTCTGGAGAAGGGACATATCAGACCCTCATCTTCACCCGTGGCAGCAGGGTTCTTCTTTGTGAAGAAAAAGGATAGCGGTCTACGTCCCTGTTTAGATTTCCGGAAATTAAATCAAATTACCATCTGTGATCCATACCCTCTTCCTCTGAGTCCTGATTTGTTCATCCAGGTTGTGGGAGCTAAGGTATTCTCCAAATTGGATTTAAGGAGAGCCTACAATCTGGTTAGAATCAGAGAAGTGGACGAATAGAACACAGCGTTCAATACCCCGAAAGGTCATTTCGAGAGTCTGGTTATGCCTTTTGGCTTGACCAATGCACCTGCGGTATTACAACATTTCATAAATTATATTTTTCATCATTTGGTGGGGAGGTTTGTGGTGGTCTATCAGGACGATATTTTGGTTTATTCACCTGATTTTGAGACCCATCGGGGTCAAGTTAAGCAGGTGCTCCAGATATTAAGGGATAACAAACTTTATGCCAAACTAGAGAAATGTGTTTTCGCTGTTCAGGAAGTGCAGTTTTTGGGGTACTTGTCATCTTCAGGTTTTCGGATGGATCCGGAGAAGATCCGTGCAGTCCTTGACTGGGAACGTCCCGAGAACCTGAAGGCCCTACAATGTTTTCTGAGCTTTACTAATTTTTACAGGAAATTCATCCAAAATTACTCTGTTGTAGTGAAACCCCTTACTGACATGACTAAGAAGGGGTCTGATTTTTCCAAATGTTCAGAGGCTTCCCTCCAGGCTTTTTCTTCCTTAAAGAATCACTTTTCAACTGCACCTATACTCAGTCAACCCGATGTTTCTCAACCCTTTATTGTGGAGGTCGATGCTTCGGATGTTGGGCTTGGGGCTGTATTGTCTCAGGGTTCGTCCCATGGTAAATGGCATCCATGTTCCTTCTTTTCTAAAAAATTGTCTTCGGCTGAGAGAAATTATGACGTGGGTAATAGGGAACTTTTGGCGATCAAATTGGCATTCGAGGAATGGCGACACTGGTTAGAGGGGGCTGTCCATCCTATTACTGTTATTACTGACCATAAGAACCTGTCATATCTCCAGTCAGCTAAACGTCTCAACCCTAGGCAAGCCAAATGGTCCCTGTTTTCTACTAGGTTCAATTTTGTTGTCACTTTTCGTCCAGGGGTCAAAAATGTCAAGGCTGATGCTTTGTCCCGGAGCTTCCCTGGTGGTGGTGACCATGAGAATCCTGCCCTGATATTATAGAAAGAGGTAGTTATATTGGCTATTTTTCCTGAACTGGAGGGGGAGGTGCTAGAGCCTCAGGGGGAAGCCCCTGCCTCCTGCCCTTCAGGGAAGTTATTTGTACCACCTGATCTGCGCCATAAAGTAATCAAGGAACATCATAACTCTGTGCTTGCTGGGCATCCAGATGGTAAGGCAACCACGGACCTCCTCTCTTGTTGTTTTTGGTGGCCGGGATTGCATCGTGATGTTATTGAACACGTAGCTTCCTGTAGTATTTGCGCACGTTCTAAGGTTTCACACACCCGTCTGTCTGGTACTCTTCTCCACTACCTATCCCTAGCAGGCCATGGGCACACTTGTCCATGGATTTTATAACTGACCTACTGGTTTCTGCAGGCAAAACGGTGGTTTTGGTAGTAGTAGATAGGTTCAGTAAAATGGTTCACTTCGTCGCTTTACCTGCACTTCCCAATGCTAAGACACTTGCTCAGGTTTTCATACATGAGATTGTGAAGCTTCATAGGGCTACCTCCGATGTGGTGTCTGATCAGGGGACCCAGTTTGTTTCCAAGTTCTGGAAGGCCTTCTGTTCTCGACTGGGGGTGCAGCTGTCCTTTTCCTCTGCCTTCCACCCTCAGTCGAATGGTCAGACCATGCGTGTCAATCAGAACTTGGAGACATACCTCAGGTGTTTTGTCTCCGAAAATCAGGAGGATTGGGCAGAATTTGCCATCAATAATCATCGTCAATAATCCACTGGCAGGTCACCGTTCTTTGGTGCATATGGTTATCATCCACAGTTTGGTACCTTCAGTGGGGGTGGAGCTTCAGGAGTTCCTGAAGAGGAGCGGTTTGCTTCATCGCTCTCCTCGGTATGTCTTTAGAGTGCTAGCGGAAGTTGACTAGTGCTCATCTCCTTCCACCCCCAGCTATAGCCTTACACCAGGGATAGTAGGGCAAGGCACATGATCGGCGACAGCTGGGGAGGCTGTAGAGGGACGTTAGGGGGAGATAGGGTGACGCTAGTCCAGATTAGGAGGTCACCTCTTCCACCTGTGTCTGGACTCCCTTTACCCACTGTGTTGCACTCACACCTGGCGTGACTCTCTGTGTTGCACTCATACCTCACGTGACATTATCCTTGTATGTGGTATTATTCGGTCACTATGTGACGGTCATATGTGATCTGGTCATGGTGTGGTGGTGTTTGTCTCTTGTGGGTAGTATTATTCGGTCACTATGTGGCGGTAATATATGGTCTGGTCATGGTTTGATTTTGTTTTTCACTATATGCTGGTAATATATGATCTGGTCATGGTGTAATGGTGTTTTTCCCTTGTATATGGAATTATTTGGTTGCTATATGCTGGTAACATCTGGTCTGGTCATTGTGTGGCGGTATTTCTCCTTTGCACAGTATGTGATATTATTCAGTCACTATATGGTAGTAATATGTGGTCTGGTCACTGTGTGACAGTATTTCTCCCTTGTATATGGAATTTTTTGCTATCTATATGCTGATAATATGTAGTCTGGTCACGATGTGATAGTATTTCTCCCTTGTATGTGGAATTTTTTGCTCTTTATATGCTGATAATATGTAGTCCAGTCATGTTGTGGCGGTATTTCTCCCTTGCATGTGGTACTATTGGTATTGGTATAGTGGATTGTGTTGTGTATGGCGGTCAATTATGTTCTCTGATATTAATTAAAAGAAGATTCTTTATTTCCATTAGTGATTAAATACTTGGAAATAATAATAATAATAATAATAATAAGTTTTTATTTTTATAGCGCCAACATATTCCGCAGCACTTTACAAATTTTAGGGGGGACATATACAGACAATACAGAATAAGCATATCTCATATCGAAAGGAGTGAGGGCCCTGCTCGCGAGCTTACAGTCTATGAAGAAGTGGGGGAGACACAAAAGGTAAAAAGTACATATATTGTATAATGCAGCCTTGATATACTGAATAGGATAAATAATAATACATGGACTGGTCGTCAGCCAGTATGTGTACAGTTCTGACAGAGGCTATTAAGTGCATGGTTGGTATGAACCCGAAGTTGAATTAGATTTTAATATGGGGGAAAACTGGGACGGACAGAGTGTGTTTAGGCGATACGCCAGTCTAAAGAAATGTGTTTTTAGGGTTCGCTTGAAACTGTGGGTATTGGGAATTAATCAAACTGTCCTGGGTAGTGCATTCCAAAGAATTGGCGCAGCACGCGAGAAATCTTGGAGACGGGAGTGGGAAGTTCGGATTATGGAGGATTTTAGTTTTAAGTCATTTGCAGAACGGAGGGCACGTGTAGGGTGGTAGACTGAGACAAGGGAGGAGATGTAGGGGGGTACTGAAGCATGGAGCACTTTGTGGGTAAGCGTGATAAGTTTAAATTGAATTCTATATTGGATGGGTAACCAATGCAATGACTGGCACAGGGAAGAGGCATCGGAGTAGCGGTTGGCAAGGAATATGATCCTGGCTGCTGCGTTCAGAACGGATTGGAGAGGGGAGAGTTTAGTAAGAGGGAGACTGATTAGTAGAGCGCTGCAATAGTCAAGACGAGAATGAATAAGAGCTACAGTAAGAGTTTTTGCTGAGTCAAAGGTGAGAAAAGTCCTGATTCTTGAGATGTTTTTGAGGTGTAAATGACATGAACGAGCGAGTGATTTGATGTGAGGAGTGAAAGAAAGATCTGAATCAAAAATGACCCCAAGACAGCGGGCTTGTTGCTGGGGAGTAATGGTTGAGCCACAAACGGAAATGGCAATATTGGGCACAGGTAGGTTAGTGGAGGGAGGAAAGACGAGTAGTTCAGTTTTTGACAGATTCAGTTTTAGGCAGAGGGAGGACATGATGTTAGACACAGCAGAAAGACAATCACTGGTCTTTTGTAGAAATGCAGGGGTGATGTCCGGAACAAGATGCACTTACAGGGGTTCTCTGGTGAAACCAAATAATCACCTCTCCACAGGATAAGTGATAAGTTATTGATTGGTGGGGGTCTGAATGCTGGAACCTGCACCGATCTGCAGAATGTGGAGCTTTTATCCCCACTAGACTGGAGTGGCATGTGCGACTTGACCACTGATCCATTCATTCGCTCGGTGGCTGCGAGCATTGCGCTTGTTTTTATTTCTGGAAGCCCCAAAAAGAATAAATGGAGCTCCGGTCAGACATTCCACCTGCAGCTCCATTTTAAAATGGGGATAAAACTTCCCAATTCTTCTGATCAGTGCGATTTCCAATGGTCGGAACCAAATGATCAATAAGTTTTCATGTATCCTGTGGAGCCCATGGATCGATGTGTTTTAACCAAAGAACCCGTTTAATGCAAATTACCACAATTGTACATCTCAGTTATAGTGGCGCACAGATGTGCAGGATCCGCCTGTGATTTACAGTCGATGCTCCACTATAACAGGGATAGCGGCTAACAGGTATTTGCATAAAGCTGTAGGGTGGGCCCCTATGGTCAATTCCTCCTGTGGGCCCCAGACACCCCAGTCCGACACTGTTAACATTATAATAAGAAGTTGCATCAAACACCACATACAGTGGTATAAGACATCACAGCAATAAAGTCTTCATGGGGTGTCCATCATCTTCGTCTCCTCTTCAAATGATCAGTAGAAACCCTTCAGGCCCACACTCATGTATGTGATGTCACAGATTCTGTACATTCAGCGGCAATGTATCTTGGTTATGATGAACATAACATCATTCGTAGCAGAGGAAAACGTCTAGACCTGTCCTCTATCTTGAACATTACTTTGTAAATCTCATTTTAGGCCTTCTTTCTACCATATACTCTATGCCATACAGTCCTCACTTTGTGGCATCTTTTCAATTTCAGAGGGATTATTAAAGCGAACCCTGGTGACAGTGGAGAAGTAATAGACTTTTGGTAATGGAACTGTGTATTCTCCATTGGCTTATTTTGAGGTTTATTTTTACCTGTTGGAACTTGATTTGGGGTCTTGGCAACTCTTTTTATGTTAGGGTATTTTGGAAATGGCCCCATTAAGTAAAAAGTCTGGGGAGAAAAACTTTAGACTGCGAATCATTAACCTGATTTTGCAATTTGGTACAAACAGGGCTAGCGTGGTTCTCTTTTTGGATCAGTTGACTCCTCTTCATGGACCAAAAATTGTACTTTTCTCCATATATTGTGGCGCACAAATAACTTTGACATATAGGTATGCAAATACCAGTGCTACCCCACTGCAGAAATAATATACGGTACATTGCCTAAGCTGCAATGACACACAATGCCATCATGTAATGCTGTTATAATACAAAGATGCCATGACTGCACAACCTCTCATGCACAGGCGCCAGCATTCTTGGGGGGTGGTGCATGCGTAGAATGGTCTTGATAGACTATCGATCTGTGCATTCGCTGCCCCTGTGAACAATGGTACCTGCATGAGATCTAGGGCAGTGGAGCAGGTCACAGAGAAGGGTGACCTGTCAGAGTCATTACCAGGAGGCTAAGGATGGGAGCAGAAAGAGGGAGAAGGACAGGAAAGCGGTAAATGCTGGCCAAGCTCCCTGCCCTTGCAAGCTCATTTGCATAACCATTCACCCTTGGATTTCTAGGAAACAGAGAAATGAACTTATAATACAAATGTATAGACATAGTCAACATTTCAGAAAGGTTCTAAAAACTTGCTGACTGGTTCCAACATTTAGATTTATCACCTATCTAAAGAATAGGTGGTAACATAGTGATAGGTGGGGATTCGACCATTGGTAACCCCACCATTCCTAAACAGGGCTCTGAAATAACCAGTCGGCATGGAGCAGCGGCTGGGCATCCATAGTAAGAATTCATTCTTTCTTTATGCCACTTTCTGTAATGCATGGGTCACGCGTCTATTCCAGAGAAGCATTTCAAAGCCCCGTTTTCAGTATTGGCGGGGGACCCTCAAAGATCTGCAATTTATCAGCTATCCTATTCAGCAGATGAACCTACCGGATTTTTTTTTTTATATATATATATATATATATATATATATATATATATATATGAAAGTACAATTAACAAGAAAAATAATAAAGAGCAAATTTAACTGTGCTAAATGGTTAGAAGTCCCCTTTATTCTGTTTATTTTTTTTTTACAAATAACTGATATGAAGATTGTAAACTTCTAAGTACTCCCCAAGAATTTGTTTTAGACTTATTTTAAATTATCGTATTTAAAACTTCAATAGCTCTAAACTTCTCAGAATGTTTTCTTGCACAAAGCGACCCCTCACTTGGGGGGTCTTGAAAGCCTAAGAAAACATTATGCAATGACTGTATTGTGGGATATTGTGTCACACTGTTTGTAAGGCAGCGAGGTCTTATAACATTTTAAGTGAATACTAAAATAGGAAAAAATCTGCACATTTACAAAGACAAAGTCAGAAGGGGGGAATACTTGGATGAATGTTACAAAACATACATCATCAAACTAATCAGTTTTTCTGTTTTTCCATTGTATTCCATCTTGAATTTCTACGGTAAGTAAAGGTTATCTGACTTTACCACAGCCGTCGTCAAACTTAAACATAATAATTTAAAGATTTGTCTGAAATTAAATTTTATTTTCATCCTAAATTCTCTCTATTTAACCCCTTAACGAGTTATGACAGACTATGTCCGTCATAAGTCGGCTCCCTGTGTTTGATGCGGGCTATCACGCCGAGCCAGCATCTTTCCCAGCAGATGATGGCTGTGTTATTCAGCCATCATCTGCTTCTAAAAGCAATGGGTAAAGCAAAGTTCCGCCTGTGGCTGTTAACCTGTTAGACGCCGCTATCAATCTGTGTCAGTTGCATTTACAGCTCACCGACAGGGGGGCGTGTCATTCTCAGTCTCACGGGATGCGCTCTTGGGTTGATGATGTGTTTCCATGACAAGCAAGGATCTGCTGAAGACCCCTGTGACTGTCATAACGGTACTCTTATGAATACCAAACTCTGGCTGGTGTTCATAAAATACCGTGATTTCTTCTATATATAACAATGCTCTCGCACTGCTGTATATATAGTAGAACAAATGATCATATGATCGCAGGTTCAAGTCCCTAAGGGGACTAACAAATACAGTGAAAAGTAAAAATAAACATATATATAAAAGTTCAAATCACCCCTTTTTTCCCCCAGTGACGACACAAGCAACATTTCATTTTTATTGTTTTTACAAATTTCTGATTTTTTTTCAACACTTGAATAAAATTATGCATGTTTGGTATCTGCATAATCATACTGACTGGGAGAATCATATTGCCAGGTCAGTTTAACTATAAAATCAATGCTGCAAGTATAAAAAAATAAAAAAATAAAAATAAAAGCAGTTGAAGAATTACACTTTTTTTGCAATTTCGCCACAATTTGAATTTTTTTACCCACTTTTCAGTACACTATATGATAAAATGGATGGTGTCATTCAAAAGTACAACTCGTCCCATAAAAAATAAGCCCTCACACGGCTACATCAATAGAAAAAAAAATAAAAATGTTATGGCTCTTGAAATAAGGGTAGGAAAAAAACAAAAGCGCAAAAACTAAAAATCTCTCAGTCTTTAAGGGGTTAATGTCATAATTTAATTTTTTTTTTTTCGAATATATTTTAATTAAAAATTCCTTATCCTTCACCAACTACACGACCTAACGGCTTTACGTTTTTCTTTTACTACTTCCTCTTTGATGACGCTTTGTTTGTGAATTCCAAAAATAAAGCAGTTAGTGCAGTTAGAGAAGGAATTTTTTATTAAAGTATATTAGAAAATAAATTAGATTATTACACTAAATAAATAAAGTTTAGGATGAAAATAAAATTTAGTTTCGGGCAACTCTTTTAACTTTACACTAAAATTAAATAAAGAGACCGGATAAAAATATGGATGAATTATTGGATGTGGTCTTTTTTAAAAAAAGTTACATAATTCAATAAAAAATAAATTGTAACCATGTAAATACATATTTCACAAAATCAACAAATAAAACCAGTCGAATAAATGAATCCACCTCTCCACCCAAAGAAGTTGGGTGACTAAACTCCCTCTAATACAAGACGAAGGGAGGAAGAGTGGGGCAAGGCTCTTCTTTAGAGGTCCAGATAGAGGCAGCAGCTAAGCTCCAAGTAGATGTTTTTTATAGACCCCTATTACCAAAACGCCTGTCACCTCACCAACCAGAAACATTGCTGAGCAAGAGCAGAATCAATATCAACCAATTAGGAAAATGTTATCAGACTTTGAAAACAATAACCCATGCATGCTATTGGACATTGATGACCACACCAGAAAATAAAGTGTCAGGACAAGCAAAATTAACTCAATCTCACTATGGGGGTAGAGCATGCACATAAAGTGCCTTTTTCCCAGCTCCACTTTCTTGTATTTTTTTAACAACATATTGAGTTTAGATGATTGAACGATGGTCCACAACCTATCCCAAAAATTACATCATTCAGCACTATACTATAACATGTATCTTAATGGCATGAGTCTTAACCCACCTTCTTCAGGAAAACTTAAGAACAAAAAGTGTGGAATTTATGCACACACCAGACAAAAGTATGTATGCCTGGGTCACTTTAGACCTCCTGTGTGGTCCCGGGGCCAGGACTTAAATTGAAATATTGGTCAGCATGCAATTTTCTACACATTAAAACAGTATAAACCAGTTGTTCCTTGAAAAGAATCACTAAAGGCTTGAAGGGAAGGTTCACCTTTTAGCCACATTTTAAAGAGGACCTATCACTTCCTAGGAACTTCATGACATAAAAGGAGACTAAAATCTAAAATCTTTGTGCTTAAGAAAACTAAAAACGATTCCTAATTTAGAAAAAAAAATGATCCCTGGCCTTTGTCTTGAGCTGGAGGCTGAAGTCAGTTCAAGCTGGCCTTTTCGAAACTGAAAGGAGATCTGCACTGCTTTCTTCTACCTACTAGATGTAGTGATACCTCTGTATCATGTGTATTATGAAGCATAAGGTAGGAGGCTAGAAGAAACAGTTACAAAGGTACAACCTGACACAGTATGTCTGCTATGGCTCTGTGTGTGTGTACTCAGACAAACCCTTTAGAAGCAGCTATGTCCTCCTCTAGTAGATTAACCTGTTACCAGCAGACATTGCCTCTTATAGTTTATTAATCTTTTAGAAGTGCCCTCATTTATATAGCTTGTATAATACACCAGTACAACTTATTACATGGCTTATTGGTTACAATATTCTGTACGAACTAAAGTTCAGGCACCTGGCATTTGAGGTGAGTAAATTTTTCCCCAGAATTCACTGTTTAGCAGCACATTGGAATGAATTGGTGAACTAATTCAACCTTTTTGGGATTCTCTTTTGGTAAATTTTTGAAGAAAATAGGTGACCCATTCTCCCAGTGTAGAGCAGTGGCTGAACAAAATGGCAAAACAGGCCATAATCATCGGAGCACAAAGGTTAATTTATAAATCAGATGCTGTAATTCTTCCCTGGCGGTCGGTACCTTCCAGAGAAGAGAATCTCACCAGACTTAGCGCAAACTTTGGAAAAATGAAAGTTAAACCTGTATCCTGTAATACTGAGGGAAATCATCTGATTTGTTTACTATATGAATTGGAGAAAAGTATTATTTCATCTAGGGGCATTTTTTGTATTTTTACTGAAGCGATAGGTCCTCTTTAAATAAAAAACAATTAAGCAAATTTACAATTGCTTTTGATTGAAATAATCCTACTATTTGGCCGACAGCTCCCATGCAAACTATTGGTGATTTATTAATCTATTTTTTTCAGTACTCTGTCAAAGTAAAGACACATATTTTGATGTAAAATTTAGCAAAATCATTTTGCCTTTTTGAGATCTTATGGCAGGCTTTTATAAAGGTGGTCAGATTTTAGCAGGAGCTGTGATCAACCGTGACCCAACCGATTTACTATAATTTATGCCTGAAATTAGAGTAAATTCTTGCAGAATCCTATATCGGCTCATAGCTGGTATAGATTTCAATTTCAGCCATACACAGACAGGATGTGTGAAGCTTATTAGGAAAAAAATTTGGCACATTTTTTTCCAACATGGTTCTGTTTAAGGGCTCATGCACATGGCCCTATTTTTGGTCCGAGTGCGATACAGTGGGACAGCGAACGGTTTTTGGGGGCTCTTCTCCTGTTGGAGGGGGTTTTAAGAGACCACATCCTGGTGCACTTTTTTGTGGCACTTTTAGTTCCTTTTTTAGCGCACTTAGGTGGAGAGCACGATCTCGGGATTTCAAGAAAAGCTAAGTACTAAAGTCCCTTGTCATGGAGGGGTGAATAATTCTAACTGTCATAGTCAGTAAAAGTCGCATGTTGTGGTGAATTTAGAAGAAACACTTGTTATATTAATCTTGTTGAACTGTTTAAATTACAGAACATTTCTAAATTTTCCTAATAAGCTTAATTTTCAATGGGGGTATAAAAATTTTTGCAACTCTATCATTTATATTTTTATTGTTAATTTTGATTTTTAATTTGTTCTTAAAAAAAAAAAGTAGAAAATATTTCTACTTCTGGAGACCAAATTACTAAATGACCACCACAACGACTTGCATGGACATGTTACAGAAGGGATAATGCTTTCAAAAATGTCTGTTCTTCTCTGGTTTTACCATAGTGAATGCTGAATTTTTCCATTGTGAGATTCAAGCAAATACCTTTGAGCATACACTGCCGTCTGTGTTTGCTAAAGCTGTTAGATTTGTTTGGTCAGTGTCCTCAAACCAGAACAAACAAAAGAGAAAGTCCAGTAGTAGCCTTAAATAAAAGGACATTTAATACACCTTACCTTAAAAAGCCCATAAAGGCACCCACAGGAGCGTAACGGGTATTATCCTGTAACCTGTAGCACAAAAAGCCTGACCAAATAATAGACAAATATTTGACATCTGGGTCATGTATACATAGGAGTATTGTAATAAAAATGTACTCAATTCTGCTGCCCTGAAGCTGAGGGAATCTGAAGAATTTAAATAGATCAAAAAATTCTTATTAAAGGATTATTAAAAAAAAGAAAAAAAAATTGCCCTATCCATTGGATATATAGGATAACTGTGAATCCTAAGGTCGGGACCCCCACCAATCCCAATTCCCAGAACATGGTTCTCTGCAACCTTCTCTTGATTGGGGCAGAAGTGCTTCAAGCCTGGCTTCTGTTCCACTAATTCTCCATGGACATGTCAGAAAAAGCCAAGCCCTGTACATGTCTTTCACCATCAGCCCCATTAATAATAATTGGAGTAGATACCGAGCATTAGCACTTCCACTCCATTCAGGACACGGATAAGGAGCCCCGTACTTGGGGTTCCAGAAACCCAATTTCAGGATCACTAGAAGTCCCAGCAGTTGGACCCCAAGCAATTAGCAAGTATACCCTATCCTATGGATAGGAGATAACTTTTGGGGGGAAATGACGTCTTGATATTTTACAAATATCTTTATAATAGTCTTTCTGATGCAGAGCTCTAAGTCTCCTGCATAGACTAAGAATTACGGTAAATGATGAAATTCAGGCTGCCATTAGCCACCACTAGAGGGAGCTGAGAAGCTAACTGCATACAGCTTATATATTGACTTGAATAATATAATACATTGTAGGGGCTTCTGAGCTCCCTCTAGTGGTGGCTGCTGACAGACAGAATTCATTCTCTAGCTATGCAGAGGATTTTGTGAGGATATGCCATTACTGTCTGATCAGTGATGTTCTCACCACCAGGACCCAATGATCCTGAGAATGGCTGAGGTTTGATATAGCCATGTGGCCACTGTCCCAGTTTTTTTTAACAGTGTCAGCAACCATGCAGGAAATTGCAAGACAGATTCACTCACTTGGGTTAAAAACTGCACAGACACAGCCATTACACAGTACAGAGCAGGGGCACATTTATAAGATTATCTCAGCACAGGAACATTTTATTTAAACACATCCAATTGTGGAAATTATTATTATTCCTAGATCTATTGATTAAAATAAACTTTTGTTTGTGGGAAAACGCCTTTAATATCTTCCATTTCTGGCTTTGACTCAAAAAGCTGCATTACAAACTTCCACAAAACATGTGTTTTTCTAAAAAAATAAATGTGTGCATGAACCCACCCCAAAGGGGATTCCAATCTCATAAAGTGATAGCCTACTGGTGGGATAGGCCATCACTTTATGGGATCAGATTACCCTATTAAGATATTCCTTAAAAGAGTAGTCCACAACTTTTACTTTAAAAAATGTTCCCATAATGGTCCCAACAATAAAAGAAAAATCCCATAATCACCTGCCAGTGCTTCGTTCCTTTGCATTGCTGCCAATATGTCATAAAGGTCTCCTGGCTTCTTCTTGACTAGGTTCATATGACCATTTTCTCTCCATCCGAGAAAAGCAGTCCGATTATGCTAATCAGATTCTGATCAGAGATTGAAAAGTGTGGGATCCAATTTTTTCAGAGGTGGAGGGAAAAAATGTTTTTCCACCTTCTCCATTTTGTCAGTCCATGGAAATCGGACTGCATTCGAATATTATCCTAGTGAGGTCAGATTTTTTTCATTGATATAGATGGGGGAGTGCCATCCAATTCTTGGAGAAAAATCCTGCAAGCTGCAATTTTTATATCTGGACCACTCAGTCCAAGGAAAAGATTGGACATGTGAATGGCCACATAGAATAAAATGGGTACAAGTGCTATCCGTTAATAGCACGGATAGCACTTGCCTGATTTTTAATGGCCGTGTGCACGAGGCCTTACAGTGGGATGTGTCAGGTGAGTGGTCATGTTCCGGTCAAGTGTTTCTTCCGGCTCAAATGAAATGTTACAAGTGCAACCAATCAGTGGCTTCTGATTGGCAGCAACAGTCTCATAATGGCCCTCAGAAGTGGAAACCAGGGGACCAATATGGCACACTGGCAACAGTACAAAGGAACGATGGGGCACTGGTAGACGGCTATGTTTTTTTTTTACCTTATGACCTCATTTTTAAAATTAGGGAACGTTGTTAACAACCCCTTTCATATACTCACCGTGAGGGTGATCAATGAGTGGAACATGCGGCCATGAGAGGTGGTGAGTTCTCCTTCAATGGAAGTCTTCAAACATTGGCAGGACAGACATCTGTCTGAGATGGTTTCGTGAATTGGACACGATGACCCTTGAGGTCCCTTCCAACTCTAACATTCTATGATTCTATTCTTCAAAAGTATTCATACATTGTGTTACCAAGGAGCCAATTGTATTCCCTATATCATACTATTAACGTTCAAAACTAGGTTGAGATAATAGAGAATAGAATTTGGCAACGTCGTTGACCTTGGTCCCAAAGGCAGACACAGTGATAATGACCATGTAGCTAATTCTGAAGGTCTCTGAATTCTTCTGTGCTCATATTGTTCTGCATGTAACAAACTGACACAAACCAGAGGAGATAATATTATAAAAGCTGCAACATTAGTCTTGACAAATGCTGACATAGTGTAAAAATGAACAAAAAAGTCTCAGATCCCCTGTTCCATTGATTTCTTCAGAGACGTCAAATGTTTCCTGACAATGGAGCCTTTGTTACATGATAGATCTTGAAATGTATCCATTCAATGGAGTAATGTCCCAATTTCCAGGCATTATCGGTTGACTATTTTGGATCGCCAGATGTTATTACTTTAATAATTTTCAGCTCTATCATTTATTTCTTTAGAAAGTGGTGCAGTAATCTAACAAGGACCCAGTAGCCATTATACATGATAGAAGACTTGTCCTTGCACTGGATCATATTACACATCAATTTAGTTCAGCTGCCTCCAAACCTTCTTGAACTGTGCAAGACAAGGATATTGTGAGATTTGGTATTGTCCAGGATGTGTAAAGATACGTAGCACACACTCCTACATGGAGAGGAATTTGACTGTTGGACTATAATAATCCCACAACTATAAAAAAATATATACAAAGTTGGAGCAGGGAGCCGGGGCTGGTTTTTGTTAGAACAGCAAACGTAGTGTGAATAGAGAACACGGTTTATAATTTATTTCAAATAGGCGGTTAATGAGCCACAGACCATTAGACACAGAAGAGCGGATCGCCTTTAAAATATTTTACGTTCAATTATTGACTTCATTGAAGAACATAAATATTTGCACAATCTGTTTTATGTAACAGTGATATATGGAAAGGTGGCATGTAGCAAATGGTGCAGGGAGGTATTGGTTACTGAATGCACAGCCACATACTCTCAAGAACAACAAAAATGTTCTGTATGGGGGTCTGGCAGAATACAGGGGAAAATAGGAGCTGAGATGAGCGAACTGTTAACATGTATTCTGGAAATTTCAGACTTTCTCTTGGACGTCTAGGCAGATACGGAACGGTCGGCCTGATCACAAATGTCACTAACAGACATGATTTTTGGACTGTTTTTTTAATTTTAAAAACTATGAAAAGTTTGTCTTTGCTTCGTGTTGTTCAATTGGCTGTTGGTTTCCACCAGTTACCATTTAATTCTATGGTGAAGCCACTTTGAGATTTCTAAGGTTGGGTTTGTGTTAAAGTCTTCGAAAGTGGTTGGATACAGTCCCAGGAGACCTCACTGTCACTTCTGTCTTTTCCAGACAATTTGAGGCTTTGCAATTTCGTGTTTCAGGGCGAGTCGATTTCCACATTTTTTTGAAAAATTCCAAGATTTTCTCATCTCTAACTCATTGCAATTACACGCAAGTAGAGTAAACCAAATAGTGTCCTAGAGAAAAAACAGAACACTTGCATGTGCTTCATTCCACTGATAACAACTAAGTCCTGCCTCATTCCACTAATGATGATCTGGTGTTTCCTCATTCCACTAGTGACAATAGGATCCTGCCTCACTCCACTAATACGATAAGGTCCTGCCTCATTCCACCAATGGCTATCAGGTCCTGCCTTATTCTACCAATGGCGATCTGGTCCTTCGTCATTCCCCCAATGGCTAACAGGTCCTGCCTCATTCCACCAATGGCAAATAGGTCCTGCCTCACTCCACCAATGGCAAAGAGGTCCTGCCTCATTCCACCAATGGCAATCAGGTGTTAGAACCCTCCTGTTTGTTCTTTTTCATCTTGTGTTTTGCGGTCACGTGACCATCTGCCTTTATATTCCAGCTCCGCCCTTCCGGCTTTGCTGGACTTCAGTGTTGTTTAACTGTTTTGCTAGCCAGGTGCTTCGGTTTCTTTCTCTGTCAGTTCGCTTGGTCCTTCTGGGACCTCTAGTACCTTTTTGTCAGTTTGTCTTTTTGTGTTCTGCAACAACTTCTCTGTTTAGGAGGTGTCCCATTTTTTGTTCCAGTCCTTAGTTCTTTTAGGGAGCCCTCCCTTTATGCTATAGGTTTATTTCAGACTAGCCGAGGACTAAGGCGGGTCTGTTCGCTAGGAACAGGCAGCCTGCTACATCGTAGGGATTCAGCTTAGTCTTACTGTAGGGACAGCTTTCCCCTTTCTTTCCTTAGTACATGTTGCAGATCATAACATCAGGTCCTGCTTCATTCCACCAATTGCGTTCAGGTCCTGCCTCATTCCACCAATGGCAATCAGGTCCCGACTCATTCTAACAATGGCGATCAGATCCTGCCTCATTCTGCCAATGGCAAACAAGTCCCGACTCATTCTACCAATGGCGATCAGGTCTCGCCTTATTCTGCCAATGGCAAACAGGTCCTGCCTCATTCTGCCACTAGCAAACAGGTCCTGCCTGATTTTGCCACTGGCAAACAGGTCCTGCCTCATTCTGCCAATGGCAAACCGATCCAGCATCTTTCTGCCAATGGCAAACAGGTCCCACTTCATTCTACCAATGATGAGGTTCTGTCTCACTCCACCAATGGCGATAAGATCCTGCCTCATTCCAACAATGACGATCAGATCCTGCCTCATTCCACTAATAATGATGAGGTTCTGTTTCACTCCACCAATGACGATAAGGTCCTGCCTCATTCTACCAATGGAGAACAGGTCCTGCCTCATTCCACCAATGATGATTAGGTCCTGCCTCATTCCACCAATGACGATCAGGTCCTGTCTCATTTCACCATTAGCGATCCGGCCTAGCCTCATTCTACGAATGGTGATCTGGTCCTGCCTCATTCGACTAATGGTGATCATATTCTGCCTCATTCCACCAATGCCCACAAAAAATAAAGAACACTAAAAATATATTTATGGAGGTATACCGATTTTGAAGGCTTTCATGCAGCACATTGACACAAAAATTCAATAGTATTGCCATCCTGTTAATGAACTGTCATTGAAAAGAAGTCCAACATTCAATAGAAATTATACAGTATACTCTGTGTATATGTCTGACTGTAAGTTAGCACATTGCATTGGCATAAGAGAAAAAAGTTGGTTTGTTGTGAAGCCTATAAGCCCTACGGATAATAAATACTGGACATGTACACTGCCCCCACTTTATGATACGTTCTCCATAACTTTGTTTTGTATGATCCTCCACTCTTTTTATTGCTATATTTTTTAATGTTATATTTTTGTATGTTCAATGGTTCAATATAATTGAATTTGCAGTTACTTTATGAGTGTCTATTTATTATCTGTAGGTCTTATATTTTAATATCCACTCACTTTTCATGTAAATTGTATTTTTTTTCGTAGGTGTTTGTTATGAAGCCTGTGGATGTGAAGGCTGTAATAGTCAAATTGCGCTTTCCATTGATAAACCTGAAAAAAGGTAGGGGGAAGTTCTATTTTTTATCTTTCCCCATCCTCCATTTATTCCTCTGAGCCCATAAATATCTGAACCTCTTAACGATATGTTTCAGAATGTTAATTGTTCCAGTAACAGTTTGAAACATCTGCTGTAATCATATAAACAAACCATTGTGTTCCCATTTGTTACACAATATATGTTTGTAAGTCAGAATGAAAACACGTTATATTTACAGTTGAAAGAGGTTGTTACAGTTTTCACAGTAAAAACGTCATACATTATTAAATAGCTCTCTTTTACTGGATAAGGCAGGTGTATTTACTTTGAAAATCCCCAATTAGAATGACCTTAGAATCCTTTTTTTGAAAGCTATTCCTGCCTAATATCAGAAGCCAAGTACTTAAGACTAATAGAAAGCTCATTTTATTTTCAGTAATATTTTGCCGTTCTGATGTAGTTTTTCAAAATAAGTATACCAGCCTTACCAGGTCTAAGAGATCTATCTGATAATCTAGGCATTCTATATTATGAAGTCTGGCGACAGATTCACTTAAGGAAGAACTGTAGTCACATGTAAAGAATAAGTTTCTTCCTGTAGTAAACATGAGTGGTAGATTTCTCAGACATTTAAACAAAATATGATGAACCATTTGATAAATTTACAAAAAAAAATATTAAAGAGAACCTGTCAGCAGGATTTAGCACTATAAAGTAAAGGGAATCAATAGGGACCCAAACTTTGGAGCTGGAAAATATCTCTTTCTCTCACGGAACTATGAACTCTAAAACGGACTTCAGGGAGAAGTTGGTGTTCGGAGTTCAGCATCGGGAACTTGGTGTCCGGTATGAACCACGCACTTTACAGTTTGGGGTCCCTCATCTATAGTTATATCTGTTCTATATACAGTACTGTGCAAAAGTTTTTGGCAGATGTGAAGAAATGCAGCAACAAAAGAAAGCTTTAAAAAATAGTAATGTTTAAAGTTTATTTTTATCAATTAACAAAATGCTAAGTGAATGAGCAAAAGAGAAATCTAGATCAGATCAATATTTGTCATCAATTCTTCTAGGTACATTTGCCCACAGGAATGCCGCAGGGAGGTTGTCCCATACATCTTGGATAACTAACCACAGATCTTCTCTGGATATTCTCTGTCTAAAACTTTTGTACAGTTCTGTACATAGAATATAATTACTAGGGTTTGAAAGAAAGAGGGAAGAGGGCAATGAAATCAATGACTGTCTATCTGATGGTTTCAAGCATGAACTCTAGGGACCAGCTGGGATGGGCTGATCCTAAAGCCCTTGCCTTGGTCAGCAGCTTGCCCTATTGGCTTCAGGATTGCTTGAAGCATTGACCAGAGGAATTCATAACCTAGTTGTACAATATTACACACACGCCAAGTGCTCGAGCAGATGGATGTATTATCATTACAAGCGTAATTCGACAAAACATCGGATCGCCCCCAGACCAATGTTAGTCTATGGGGCCGTGCACATGTCAGATTTTTATTCTTGGACACAGCCTGTCCGAGGAAAAAAATTGCTGCAGGTCCGAGTTTGATCCGATATTCGGATTGCACTCAGCCATGCAAGTCAATGAGTCCGTGGAAACCATTGGACTGCACTCGAATGACATCTGAGTGCAGTCCGATTTCCGCACAGTGACGCAATGGAGAAGATGGAGAATTTTTTTCTCCATCTTCTCCTCATCCAAAAGAATTAGATCACACTTTGATCAAACTCTGATCAGAGTGAGATTAGCATAATTGGCCCGATTCTCTCAAATGAGAGAATCTATAGCCATCTATCATGATTAAGTAAATAGGCGACTGTGGTCCTCCAACTCAGGGCTAATACATTGCTCAAAAATAGTGAGAAAGTTACAATTTTGATCCTTCCTTATTTACAATGGGACTATTTATTCTCTAATTAATATGTAAAAATCCCAAAAAGTCCAACAAATATGAGCTGCTGTAAAATGAACAAATCAAACATGTGGATGTCTATGGAATAAAATGCTTGTATTTATCAAAATGGCATTATCTTTTGGAGGTCGCTGAGATGTCTGAGCCAAAGTAGAGAGCAAGTAAAAAGAAAGCTCCGTCTGATTTTCAATGGGTGCCATGTAATCCCATATTTAACCACTAGTGGCCACTGCAGGAGAACCGTAGAGTTCCCAGCTGATCACCGGTGAATCCTCATTTAGACAATGATGGAACAAGCCCAATAAAACATACATTTTTAGACTGTCTCGATATCACACTCCCCATCACTGCAAACGTTTATTTCTATTCCAACAACTGAACTGCATTACATTATAAAATGGAAGACATTTGTTACAGATGCAAACACTGATATTCCAGCCAGCAGCTGGGAGATCCCTGGACAATGCTCTAGCGCTGTATTGTTCCAGACAGATTTTCCATACTTCTTCCACAGATATTTAACAATCCTGTGTAATGAAACAAGATAGAGATCGCTTACATATTTCACAAACAATTTCTCGTCTGGTCTTGTCAATCAATGAGGAAATACCAGCGTCTAAACTTCGAAAGTAGCATAAATCACAGATGACAACTACAATTGCCGTATAGTAACTGCATATCATAGCTGATATGGGTAATGAGTTTTACATTACACAACGCATTAAAGGGAACCTGTCACAACATTTTTAGCCCCCAAACATTTATTGCGCTGCCTGTTCCAGGATGCAAAGTGCAGGAAGAAGAAGCAGAGCCCCTTGGGAAACTTTGATAAGCATCCTGAATACGTCTTGTGCACAAAATATACTATATGGGAATAAACCACCTAGAAGTTGGAAAAAACTACTATGGCTGAAGAGAGCTGTAAGGGTTCAACCGGTTCTGTACTGATTCACTGCTGAGCACAGATGTCAGTCACTGCCGTGCCGCAGCGTGCTTACAGTTACCGCTGTCAGTGCTCAGAGTGGTGACTGGAATCACCTGCATGACTGAAAGCCGGAGGCTCCATGGAGAAATAAAGTTTACATTCTCCTAGGTGCCACACGTTCAGTACAGTGGCCAGACACCCCCATAACGCAGATTAATCCTACATCTGCTGGTTAATAGGGTTATCGGACCTGACAGGTTTCTTTTAATCCAGCAGTGTATGGCACTGCCTCAAAAACACTAAAATAAACAAATTACTCGGATGGCATACACCCCCGAGTACTGCAGGAATTAAGTACCGTGATAGACAGACTATTATTTCTAATATTCAAGGATTCCATAATAACAGGGTCTGTACCACGGGACTGGTGAATAGCAAATGTGGCGCTAATATTCAAAAAGGGAACAAAAACTGACCCTGGAAATTATAGACCAGTGTGTTTATGACGCACCCCCTGGGCCATATTCTTTAGGGGAATACCCGGAGCCGGATCAGATGGGAGTTGTAGTCTTCCGAGTGGCTGTGACCCGGTCCGTGCCCAGGGTGTCAAGCTCAGAGTATGTGGCAGTCCTACAGATGTTATAAAGTTCTTTATGTCGACTACGCCACCCGTTGTATTGCGGTCACTACGGCCGCCGCTGCAGCAGGGTCCGCTGAGGCTGATGGTGTTGGTGCAGCTTTTGATAGTATAACCCCCAACGGGTGGGGTATAGCCTCAGGGGGTCAGGTGCAGAGGATGGGGGTTGTGGTGGTGCAGCATAGATGGTAATTAAAGACAGAGTCGGGTTGTGCAGTTTAGGGTATTTACTTACTGCTGATGTTCCGGTCACTCCAGCTTCAAGTGACCACCCGAGCCGTGCTGCGTCCACCAGGTCCTGGATTCAGCCAACCCCCAAGCAAGTCCGGAGCGTGACCCTGAGCCCTCCTTCCTGTCCTGTCTTCTGGCCGTCCCCACCAGGGATCCACCTAGGTCCAGCTCCCTCGGGCCTTCTGTTGGGAAACCCTTGGCCTTGGGTTCCCTGACCCTACTCGTGGTTTGCCTTCAGGGTGGATGTGGTGGGTGGCCGTGGCAGATCCTGCCCACGGCCTCCGGTCTCTGGCTGAGGTGTGCTTTAGCCCCCACCAGTTTGGGATCCGGTTCCCTTTTGCCAACTCTTCACCCTGTGTTTGTATATGGGTTCTTAGAGTTCCTTTTCGTTTCCCCCTCTGGGTCTCTCTTTCTTCTCCTCTCTCACTCTCTCTGGGCCTGGGGCTGCTCTGCTCCTCTTCCTCTGACTTCTCTGCAAAGACTCGCTGACTGCCTCCACTCTGACAGACTGACCCTGATCTTTAGATGGTGCCCACCTTAAATACTCCCTCTATGTGTGAGCTCAGGTGACCAGCACCCAATGAGCTCCTATCTTTACCCAGGCTGCTCCCCCTATCTGCCCCTACACTACTTGGGATGTACCACCCCCCTCCCAATCCAGCCAGGAACAGACTCGGTCGTACCTGCACATTTCTAAGTGGGAGTACCGTTGGTCTGTTCCCCGGAAATGGGATGTGTGTAGTGCATGCAGCTTTCTGGACTCAGTCCCACACTCCATCCTTACCCGGGAGTGGAATATCACACCTCTGGGTTGAGGTGCAATACCCCTGTAGCAGCCGAATCCTCAGGGTGCTACATTCCCCCCTGGTAAATCACAGCACGTCCTCGGGCTGTAAGATATAAAACATCCACAACATACATTTTTTTTTCATATAAACAATATAATAAAACATATAAAATATCATATATATATCAGCATCATCATAAAACTTTTCATTTTAATAACATTCTCGTCGCCTCTGGCTCCTCCTCCGGTCACTGTGCAACGTGTGACCGGGTAAAGTGCGACAGTCTTTAGAACTCGTGGCTTTCCTATAAAACCAGTAGGGGCGCTTTAGGACGCGCAACTATTTACAAGGGATATGGCCGCTCTCAGTCCTCGGCCAGGTATTAGGGAGGAATGACCGCTCTCAGTCCTCGGTCAGTGGGGTTTAAGGGTTAAACGGGTAAACAGTTCACACTTGCTGGTCCCAACGGGGACTATGATAGCAGCAGTAACAGTTCACTGTGCCCCGACGGGCAACTATATACAGCTTCTGCTTCGCTGTACTTAACGACGACGTCCTCCTGCTCTTTCTTTATGGTTACCTTTAACTTCAGACCCGTCCGGGTCCTCTTGTTCTTCCTCCTCACACCGCAGCTCTTCCTCCGTCAGGCGATGCACATGGAGGGCGTAGGGTCCTTTGGCACACTTGTGCCGGGTGAAGGTGACCTCGTCCCCGATGTAAAGGTCACGACCTCTGTGTCCCTCCGGTAGGTGGGACTCAACGTCTCTCCTGGTCACGAAGACGTCACCTGGGGTGCGGTGGTCTCGGATGAAGCCCCACCCGTGCTGCATATTGAACTTGATCACAGTCCCGGTGGAAGGGGGACCATGAGCTGCACGGGGATTCCTCCTGGCCCGGCTCTTCTGCTCCGCGCTCCTTATCTGGGCTTGTTGTTCCCGGACCCGCCTCTCTCTCCGCTCCCTCTCAAAGACCTCGAGCTGCTGGCGGCAGCACTCTGCACGCTCCGCTTCGGCTGCCCGAGTCTCCTGAGTGAACCCCATGAGGTCTCTCCGGTGGGGTCCCACTCAAACTGCGCTTCTGCTAGCGGGGGCGAGATCCTCTTTACGGGCTTTGGAGCCGGGATCAGGGGTTTATCTAGGGGTCTCTCTTTCCGGAGTCGGGGATGGTGAAACTCCGGTGGCCAAATAAAGGGCTGCCCATCCGGGCACGTATGTTGGGCAAACAGATCTTCTCCCAGATGCGGCACTCTTGGTTTTATGGGCGCGGTGGTGGTGGCGCCCGGGTTGCCCAGGCCTTGCGGCCAGGCCTGGGGCACCTGGAAAGTGAAGGGCACCGTAAGGACGGCGGCGCCCTGGGCTACTTGGCCCTGCGACCAGGCCGGTGGCTCCGCGGAGGTAGGGGGCGCTGTTGGTATTGCGGCGCCCGGGGGTACTAGGCCTTGCGACCAGGCTGGTGGTACTTCCTGCTTGGTCACGCTCGGGGTCGAGGCGTGTGACGTCACAGGGGTCGCGGCTCCCGTTTGAGGCCTAGTCTGCGGCGGTGACGTTGCGGCTACGGGCACGGCAGGGGGTACTTCGGGCTCTGCGACGGGGAGCTGGGGCAGGTACGCGGTTTCCCGGTTTGGGGTAGAGACGTCCCCTTTACCTGCCTCCTTTCGTTCGGCTCCCTTCTCGGCGCCGTCTCCGGCCTTCAGTCCTCCTGCGCCATCCTCAGAGGCGGTCTGTCTCCTCGTCTTGGGTGGCGTGCTCCGCTGACGGGTCTCGGTCTGCTGGGCCATCTCACGGCTCCACTCCGCCAACGTCTCTCGTTGCACCCGGGCCATCCTCCTTGCGAGGCCCTCCAGAGCGGTCTGCGCACACTCCCGGTCTCGGGGGAGCTGTGCCAGGACCTCCACTAGGCCTAGTGGGGTCGTTGCTTCTAGCAGGCTCCTGACCAACGGGTCGGTGCTGCTCTGCTCTCCTTCTGTTGTCTCCAGCAGGCTCCTGGCCAGCGGGCCGGTGCTGCTCTGCTCTTCTCCCATCTCCGGGTAAGCTTCTTCTGGACTCAGCTCTAGGCTTCTTGTCTCCGGGTGCGCTCTCTCCAGACTGCTCCAAGCGACACCCATCTTTGCTCTCTTCTTCTCAGTCCTCCCACTTCGAGGGCGGTCCCGGGGCCACTTGGTGATTGTCAGCTCCAGGGGCAGTTCTTTCACGCTGACAGACACCTCTAGCATCACAGTCTCTGTTGGTGGGGGCGGTTTCCACTTTTGGCGCCATTTTCGGTCCTGGCCCACGATGGGAGGCGGCCTCTCACCACCCTCTGGCACGCCCATAATGGCGCCCGCTCTTCCAAGGCGGGAAACCTTTGGAAATGGCGGGAATCGTCTCCCAGTGGCGGGAAACTCTGCAGATGGCGGGAAAAAGCTGTTAATGGCGGACAACCGGCAGGAATCGATCTGTGATGGAGTCCGATGGCGGGGACCCTCCGGAACCGGCGGGAGACTTCTTTTTGAGGTAAACTTGTTCTTTTCTTCAGGCACGCAGTACCCGGGTGTTGCGGGCACGTAATCCTGCCGACTACGCCAAAGTTGACGCACCCCCTGGGCCATATTCTTTAGGGGAATACCCGGAGCCGGATCAGATGGGGGTTGTAGTCTTCCGAGTGGCTGTGACCCGGTCCGTGCCCAGGGTGTCAAGCTCAGAGTATGTGGCAGTCCTACAGATGTTATAAAGTTCTTTATGTCGACTACGCCACCCGTTGTATTGCGGTCACTACGGCCGCCGCTGCAGCAGGGTCCGCTGAGGCTGATGGTGTTGGTGCAGCTTTTGATAGTATAACCCCCAACGGGTGGGGTATAGCCTCAGGGGGTCAGGTGCAGAGGATGGGGGTTGTGGTGATGCAGCATAGATGGTAATTAAAGACAGAGTCGGGTTGTGCAGTTTAGGGTATTTACTTACTGCTGATGTTCCGGTCACTCCAGCTTCAAGTGACCACCCGAGCCGTGCTGCGTCCACCAGGTCCTGGATTCAGCCAACCCCCAAGCAAGTCCGGAGCGTGACCCTGAGCCCTCCTTCCTGTCCTGTCTTCTGGCCGTCCCCACCAGGGATCCACCTAGGTCCAGCTCCCTCGGGCCTTCTGTTGGGAAACCCTTGGCCTTGGGTTCCCTGACCCTACTCGTGGTTTGCCTTCAGGGTGGATGTGGTGGGTGGCCGTGGCAGATCCTGCCCACGGCCTCCGGTCTCTGGCTGAGGTGTGCTTTAGCCCCCACCAGTTTGGGATCCGGTTCCCTTTTGCCAACTCTTCACCCTGTGTTTGTATATGGGTTCTTAGAGTTCCTTTTCGTTTCCCCCTCTGGGTCTCTCTTTCTTCTCCTCTCTCACTCTCTCTGGGCCTGGGGCTGCTCTGCTCCTCTTCCTCTGACTTCTCTGCAAAGACTCGCTGACTGCCTCCACTCTGACAGACTGACCCTGATCTTTAGATGGTGCCCACCTTAAATACTCCCTCTATGTGTGAGCTCAGGTGACCAGCACCCAATGAGCTCCTATCTTTACCCAGGCTGCTCCCCCTATCTGCCCCTACACTACTTGGGATGTACCACCCCCCTCCCACTCCAGCCAGGAACAGACTCGGTCGTACCTGCACATTTCTAAGTGGGAATACCGTTGGTCTGTTCCCCGGAAATGGGATGTGTGTAGTGCATGCAGCTTTCTGGACTCAGTCCCACACTCCATCCTTACCCGGGAGTGGAATATCACACCTCTGGGTTGAGGTGCAATACCCCTGTAGCAGCCGAATCCTCAGGGTGCTACATTTACCCTCTACTGTGGGCAAAATCTTTGATGATTTTCTAAGAGATGCAATCCTGGAGTATCTCAATAAAAGTAACCTGATTACCCAGCTTCAACATTGGTTTATGAAGGATTTGTTCTGTCAAACTAATCTCATCAGCTTCTATGGTAAGTTCCAGACTGAATCAGGGTAATGCCGTGAGTGTCCTCTATCTGGACTTATCAAAGATATTCAGTACGGTGCCACATAAAAGGTTAGTACATAGAATGAGAGTAAGGGAAAATATGTCATTGGGTTAAAAACAGCTCAGTGATAGGAAACAGAGGGTAGTTATTAATGGAACTCAATTGGATTGGGTCACAGTTGTTTACCCCATGGGTCAGTATTGGGCCCTTTTCTTTTTAACACACTTATTAGTAGCCTTGTTGATGGTCTATAGAGTAGAATTTTAATATTCGCAGATGATGCTAAATTCTATAAGGTAATCAACACAGAGAGGAATAATTTAATATCACAGAGGAATGTATAAACGTTGGAGGCTTGGGCTGAGAAATGCATAGTGATGTTTGTAAATAAATGTAATGTCATGAACTTTGGCCAAGGAAATAAAATGTACAACTATGTATTAGATAATAAAAATTGGGTAATGCTGTCACTGAAAAAGAGTGTATGGATGTACATTTAGCTGAAATGCATTGCCGCTAAGAGACCCATTGTGTCCCTGCACAGCAATACATGACGCTGGCCAATCAGAGGCCAGAAACTTACGTCAGTGTGGAAGTCACTTGCGGCGCATGGCAGTGATGTCATGCACTGCCCGTTGCTTGCACGCTGAGGTCAGGTGCTGGCTACAGAAGACGATGCTTTGTGGGAAAGGAGGAAGGTGAACAGAATTATTTATTTTTTATGCATTTAAGAACAGCGGCAGAATGAGGAACATATATACCAGGATGGGCCAAGGATGGAGGACATATATAACAGAATGGGAACATATATACCAGGATGGGGGTCATATACACCAGGATGAGAGTCATATACACCAGGATGAAACCAGGATGAAGAATATATTATATACCAGGATGGGGAGCATATATACCAGAAAGGGGGATGTATATTCCAGGATGGAGAAATAAAAACAAGGAATTGCTGAATACATATATACCAGGATGGGCCCAGGATGATTAACATACAAACCAGGATGGGGGTCATATACACTGCTCAAAAAATAAAGGGAACACAAACAACACAATGTAACTCCAAGTCAATAACACTTCTGTGAAATCTACCTGTCCAGTTATGAAGCAACACTGATTGTGAATCAATTTCTCCTGCTGTTGTGCAAATTGAACAGACAACCTGTAGAAATGATAGGCAATTAGCAAGATTCCCCCTATAAAGGAATGGTTCTGCAGGTGGTGACCACAGACCATTTCTCTGTTCTCATACTTTTTGGCTGTTGTTTTGGTCACTTTTTCATTTTGCCATTGTTCTCACCCCTAGAGGTACAGTAGCATGAGGCGGTGTCTACAATACAACCCACAGAAGTTGCTCAGGTAGTGCAGTTCATCCAGGATGGCACATCAGTACAAGCTGTGGCAAGAAGGGAAGCTGTGTCTGTCAGCACAGTGTCCAGAGCATGGAGCAGATACCAGGAGATGTGGAGGGAGCCATAGGAGGGCAACAACCCAGCAGCAGGACCGTTACCTCCTCCTTTGTGCAAGGAGGAACAGGAGGAGCTTCCAAAGCCCTGCAAAATGACCTCCAGCAGGCCACAAATGTGCATGTGTCTGCACAAACGGTTAGAAAACGACTCCATGAGGGTGGTATGAGGGCCTGACGTTCACAGATGGGGGTTGTGCTTACAGCCCAACACCGTGCAGGACGCTTGGCATTTGCCACAGAACACCAGGATTGGCAAAGTCGCCACAGGCACCCTGTGCTCTTCACAGATGAAATCAGGTTCACACTGAGCACATGTGACAGACGTGACAGAGTATGGAGACGCCATGGAGAGCGATCTTATGCCTGCAACATCCTTCAGCATGACCGGTTTGGCAGTGGGTCAGTAATGGTGTGGGGTGGCATTTCTTTGGAGGGCCGCACAGCCCTCCATGTGGTCACCAGAGGTAGCCTGACTGCCATTAGGTACCGAGATGAGATCCTCAGACCCCTTGTGAGACCATATGCTGGTGCGGTTGGCCCTGGGTTCATCCTGATGAAGTACAATGCCAGACCTCATGTGGCTGGAGTGTGTCAGCAGTTCCTGCAAGATGAAGGCATTGAAGCTATGGACTGGCTCGCCCGTTCCCCAGACCTGAATCCGACTGAGCACATCTGGGACATCATGTCTCGCTCCATCCACCAACGTCACGTGGCACCACAGACTGTCCAGGAGTTGGCGGATGCTTTAGTCCAGGTCTGGGATTAGATCCCACAGGACACCATCCGCAACCTCATCAGGAGCATGCCCAGGCGTTGTAGGGAGGTCATACAGACACGTGGAGGCCACACACAATACTGAGACTCATTTTGACTTGTTTTAAGGACATTACTTCATAGTTGGATCAGCCTGTAGTGTGTTTTTCCACTTTAATTTTGGGTGTGACTCCAAATCCAGGCCTCCATTGGTTAATAAATTTGATTTCTATTGATGATTTTTGTGTGATTTTGTTGTCAGCACATTCAACTTTGTACAGAACAAAGTATTCAATGAGAATATTTCATTCATTCAGATCAAGGATGTGTTATTTGACATATATACAAAGATGGGCCCAGGATGAGGAACATACTATATATACCAGGATGGGCTCAGGATGGGGGACATATATACCAGGATGGGGAACATAAAAGCAAGAAATTACTGAATACAGTACAAGTGATCGGATGATCGCAGGTTCAAGTTCCCTAAAGAAACTAACAAATATAGTAAAAAGTAAACATTTAAAAAAAAAAAAAAACAGAACAATTTTAGTCAACCCCCCCCCCCTTTTAAATTGCATAAACAAAAATGTCAGCTCGCCCCACAAAAAACAAGCCCTCACACATCTCCACTGACCGAAAAAATGAAAACTTTATGGGTCTTTGAAAATGGCAACACGAAAAAAATGTTTTAACAAATTTCAGAATTTTTTTTCACAAAAAAAATTATTAAAAAGCAAGTTATATTTTGCCGTAATTATACTCAACTGGAGAATCAGGTAACTTTTACCGTATAATGAAAGATGTAAAAATAAAACCTGAAAAACAATATCGGTATTGCATTTTTTTTCACCACTTCACCCCACTTTAATTTTTTTTTCCCATTTTCCATTACATTGTATGGTAAACTTAATTATGTCACTCAAAAAATACAACTCATTCTGAAAAAAACAAGCTCTCAAATGGCTATATGGACAGAAAAATAAAAAAAAGAGTTATGGCCCTTGGAAGAAGGGATGGAAAAATCGAATTAAAAAAATGGAAATTGGCCATGTTGGGAAGGGATTAAAAGTAGAGGCACTGAGGGGCCATTATTGATGCATTAATGCATGAAGACACAAAGGGGACATTAATATTATATTGAGGCACAAACTGGGCAATATTAATATATTGATGCCCAAAGGATGCATTTTTAATATTATATATTGAGTCACAAAGTATATATATATATATATATATATATATATATATATGTATATATATATATATTTGTGAGTTGTTGTTTTTTAGAGATGAGGGCTATTTACAGACCCTAGCAGCGTCACTGGGGCAGTTGAATAAAAAGCTGGTGGTGGGAGTGTGGGTCCAAGTTTCAAAAGTTGAGTGGAAAGAAGCCCATGGGAGGTGGGGCTCAGATTCAAAAGTTGACCTGATGTCCTAGTCACACCCCCTAGGGGCCTCCCAACTCTCCTGTGACACGTGACCTCAGGGGAGAGAAAGATCAAGGAGTTTATATTGAATGAACCAATCCTATTATTTCCCCCATTTCATTATTGAAAATTCATAAACAAACCAAGGGGTAAGGAGCGTCTCGAAGAGAGAGCTGTAGCTGTAAGATGTGTAAGGAGTGGTCCGAAGAAAGAGCTGTAACTGTAAGATGCGTAAGGAGTGGTCCAAAGAGAGAGCTGTAACTGTAAAAGGTGTAAGGAGCGGTACGAAGAGAGAGCTGTAACTGTAAAAGGTGTAAGGAGCGGTCCAAAGAGAGAGCTGTAGCTGTAAAAGGTGTAAGGGGCATCTTGAGGGGCTACTACCCTCTTTGTATAGGTGCCTTTTGAGCACACATGAAAATAATAGAAGAAGAATATGGTACAAATATCTATGTTATTTCCCAGGTCTTGACCCTTGTAATAGAAATTATGTAACAGCACAATGGAAATATATAACTACAGAAAAGAAGACCAAGGAGCAATTTTATAGAATTTTCTATGAATGAGACCCTTCTTTACATCTATACACAGAGCCATGGGCACCATGTGTGAATGTAGAAGATCCAACAATGTTTCCTTTCAATAAAAAATGGAAGAAAATATTGAGTTTCATTTTACTTATGTTTAGAGTCACAGAATTTCATGGTTGATGAGATGAAATAGTGGCATTATTCACTGAAGGTGGTGTGCTATTGGTCCTGGCTCTGGATGCTATTCTTATTATTATTATATGCTAAAAAAGCAAATTCTTGTGAACAAACAAAAATTCTTTTTCTTTAATTGCAACTACAGACGGCGCCAACGGAGTTCACTTCAATGAGTTATAAAGGAGGTTCGGTGACATAAGGTCAGAGGCCTAGCTTAAAGTTCTTAAGGCACAATGCAAAATCTGTGCTGAGTCCCTCTGAATCCAAAAATGTAATGACTTCACAATAGATAGATATCAGATAGACAGAAGAGGATTTAGAGAGGGGTGAGAAAGGAAAAGAATAGAAAAATAGATAGATAGATAGATAGATAGATAGATAGATAGATAGATAGATAGATAGATAGAAATCAAAGCATACAGCAGCGCTCTGTATACGCTAAGATGTATGCAAACATTGAATATATGAAATGTAAACTGTATTAATTCAATTAAAATGTCATAACTTCAATGTTTCCATACATCTTAGTGTATACAGAGACGGCTGCACTGTATAGTATGTAAAAACTGCAGTGACAGCAGCTTGCACCTGTTCACATCTGCTTCATTTTGTTAGGAGGTGCTGGTCAGATTTTTTTTTTTGTAGATAGATGACGATGATGAAGATAGATAGATAATAGAGATGAATAAGTTTATTTGATGCACAGTGAACTCTGAAGCCTGGTCACGGCTGGAAGTCTTTCTAAAGTGAAGAGGTCGTAGAAGTGACAGTAGAAACAAGAGGACCAGATGGCAGGCAGCGTTGATTGCCATCCAATCCACAGGGCCCCTCCTTTCCACCATCATAGCCCCGGCCTGTTCACTCTAGTGTGGACTTGCAGCCTCGACCAGGCCTCAGCGGTCACTGTGCATTGCAGGTCCATTACATCACGGAGTACAATGTGTTGTGACCTCTTAGGCCTAGTCATGACTGGAAGTCCCGAAGGAAGGGAAGGGGCTGGGAGATGCTGATACTGACGGGAAAAGAAGAGGAGGCTATGAGGATTGGACGGCGGGAAGCGTCTAGTAGAGATGTTGGACAGGTGAGTATAAGTTTTGTTTTTTTTTACATCTTTTGTTTATTATGCTCTGAGGCCCTGTGAGACATTCAGATTCCACCTATAATCTCTTCATGTTAATTAGCATTTTATGTTCATGAGTGTTTTAAATGTTTTTTTAAGCTGAATTCTTTATATGGTTTATCTTTGCTCCATTCTGTGCCTCTGTTCTAGCAATATCCCCTGTACAGATATCTGTGTCACTAGCCCTTCTCTTGCCCCAGTACACACTAATAGAGTATGTTGCTTGCTACTCTGGTGCTATTAGTAACTTCAGCACCATCTCCTGGCTTTATTTACTTTGTATATGAAGCTGGATAAATGTTACCATACACTCAGGGTCGGACTGGGCTGGCGGGGTACCGGGAATTTTCCCAGTGGGCCCTGCCCCCTGCAGCAGAGTAGAGGGGGAGAAGAGAATGAAAAAGGAAAACCCCACGGTTTTAAGGGGCACGGGCCCTTTAAAAGCACAGGCACAGTGTATGCAGGGATGCGCGCATGCGGCGTTCATTACCTGAACCGCCGCGGCGCACGTCCCAGTGAAGCAGCTGAAGCTGCGCATCTCCCTTCGCCGGCCGGCGTATGACGTCATTGTCATGCGCCTGCTGTGAAGCAGGCGCGCAACTCAGCCGCCGGAGAAGGAGGACACCGCACGGGAGCGCAGGAAGGTAAGAGATATCTGTGTGTGTGTGTGTGTGTGTGTGTGTATGTATATGTATATGAGTGGATGCAGAATGGGATAGGCCCCTGGCTGGACACACAAGGGGGGGCCCGGATGGACACACAAGGGGGAACCCGGGCTGGGCACACAAGGGGGGAGCCGGCTGGACACACAAGAGGGAACCCTGGCTGGACACACAAGGGGGTGCCCAGCTGGACACACAAGGGGGGCCCTGGCTGGACACAAGGGGGAACCCTGGATGGACACACAAGGGGGAACCCTGACTGGACACACAAGAGGGAACCCTGGCTGGACACACAAGGGGGGGCCCTGGCTGAACACACAAGTGGGAACCCCGGCTGGACACACAAGGGAGGCCCGGATGGACACACAAGGGGGAGCCCTGACACACAAGGGGGAGCCCTGGATGGACACACAAGGGGGGCCCTGGCTGGACACACAAGGGGGAACCCTGGCTGGACACACAAGGGGGGAGCCGGCTGGATACACAAGAGGGAACCCTGGCTGGACACACAAGGGGGGGCCTGGCTGGACACAAGGGGGGGCCCGGCTGGGCACACAAGGGGGAGCCCTGGCTGGACACTCAAGGGGGAACCCTGGCTGGACTCACAAGGGGGGAGCCTGGCTGGATACACGAAGGGGAGCCCGGCTGGACACATAAGGGGGTGCTGGCTGGATACATTAAGGGGGGAGCCTGGCAGGACACATAAGGGGGGGAGCCTGGCTGGACACATAAGGAGGGGAGCCTGGCTGCACACATGGGAAAGGGGGGGCAGTATGGATATATGGGGGGGCAGGTTGGACACATGGAGGCCAGGATGGATATGTGGGGGGATGGATATATGGGGGGGCCGGATATATGGGGGGCGGGGCAGGCTGGACACATGATGGCCAGGATGGATATGTGGGGGGGCAGACAGGACACATGGGGGGCTAGGATAGATATGTGGGGGAGCAGGCTCGATACACGTGGGCTAGGATAAATATATGGAGGGGCCACCCTGTACATATGGGGGCCAGAAGGGGTATATGGGGAGATGTCAGGATGGATATATGCAGGGGGGAAGGGCAGGATGGATATATGAGGGGGCAGGCTGGACACATGGAGGCCAGGATGGATATATGGGGGGGCAGGCTGGAAACATGGAGGCCAGGATGGATATATGTGGGGGTGCAGGCTGGACATATGGAGGCCAGGATGGATATATGGGGGGGCAGGCTGGACACATGGAGGCCAAGATTGATATGTAGGGGGGCAGGCTGGACACATGGAGGCCAGGATGGATATATGGGGGGGCAGGCTGGACACATGGGGCGTTAGCATGGATATATGGAAGGGGGCAGGCTGGACACATGGAGGCCAGGACAGATATATGGGGGGGCAGGCTGGAAACATGGAGGCCAGGATGGATATGTGGGGGGGCAGGCAGGCCACATGGGGGACTAGGATGGGTATATGGGAGGGGGCAGGCTCGATACACGTGGGCTAGGATAAATATATGGAGGGGTCACACTGGACATATGGGGGCCAGAAGTGATATATGGGGGGGTGTCAGGATGGATATATGCAGGGAAGGGGGGGGGCATGATGGATATATGGGGGTGCCAGGCTGGACAAGGGACTAATTACTGTTTGGGGCCAGATTGAGGAACATTATTGGTTTATGGTGGCGAGTGGGGAACATTACTATTTTAGAGTCCAATTAGGGACATTATTACTTCTGCAATATAATTTACTTTTTAGGAAATTGTTTTCCATGGGATGGGACAAAAGAGGGGTCCTGTTACTGTGCAGGGCGGCACTATATCGCTTTTTTTCTTCAACTGGTGAAGTGTAGAAGTCGGTGGGGGGAGTGGGAATATTCTCTAGAAGAGATCAGTTATTGATAACTGTGTGTTATTTTCTGCAGAGATGATTCCTGGCTGGAAGAAGTGATGGCCGTCTGTGCCAGATGAAGAAGAAAAGTGAAGATGAAGGACTTCACCTAGAGACGTCACTGGTGAGTCAGTGTATTTATTACATGTACACTTACACTACACACGTGTGCAAAATTGTTGGTACCCCTCGTTTAATGAAAGAAAAACCCACAATGGTCACAGAAATAACTTGAATCTGACAAAAGTAATAATAAATTAAAAATCTATGAAAATGAACAAATGAAAGTCAGACATTGCTTTTCTGCTTCCACAGAATTTAAAAAAAAATTAAACTCATGAAATAGGCCTGGACCGAAATGATGGTTCTTCTTAACTTAATATTTTGTTGAACAACCTTTTGAGGCAATCACTGCAATCAAACGATTCCTGTAACTGGAAATGAGACTTCTGCATCTCTCGACAGGTATTTTGGCCCGCTCCTCATGAGCAAACTGCTCCAGCTGTCTCGTGTTTGAAGGTTGCCTTTTCCAGACGGCATGTTTCAGCTCTTTCCAAAGATGCTCAATAGGATTTAGGTCAGGGCTCATAGAAGGCCACTTCAGAATAGTCCAATGTTTTCCTCTTAGCCATTCTTGGGTGTTTTTAGCTGTGTGTTTTGGGTCATTATCCTGTTGGAAGACCCATGACCTGCGACTGAGACCAAGCTTTCTGACACTGGGCAGCACATTTCTCTCTAGAATCCCTTGATAGTCTTGAGATTTCATTGTACCCTGCACAGATTCAAGACACACTGTGCCAGATGCAGCAGACCAGCCCCAGAACATAAAAGAGCCTCCTCCATGTTTCACAGTAGGGACAATGTTCTTTTCTTGATATTCTTCATTTTTTCCATCTGTGAACATAGAGCTGATGTGCCTTGCCAAAAACTTCCATTTTTGTCTCATCTGTCCATAGGATATTCTCCCAGAAGCTTTGTGGCTTGTCAACATGTAGTTTGGCAAATTCTAGTCTGGCTTTTTTATGATTTTTTTTCAACAATGGTGTTCTCCTTGGTCATCTCCCATGAAGTCCACTTTAGAGCAAACAATGACGGATGGTGTGATCTGACACTGATGTTCCTTGAGCTTGAAGTTCACCTTTAATCTCTTTAGAAGTTATCATGGGCTCTTTTGTTACCATTCATATTATCCATCTCTTTGATTTGTTTTCAATTTTCCTCCTGCGGCCATGTCCAGGGAGGTTGGCTACAGTCCCATGGATCTTAAATTTCTGAATAATATGTGCAACTGTAGTCACAGGAACATCAAGCTGCTTGGAGATGGTCTTATAACCTTTACCTTTTAACATGCTTGTCTATAATTTTCTTTCTAATCTCCTGAGACAACTATTTCCATTGCTTCCTTTGGTCCATGTTGAGTGTGGTACACACCATGTCACCAAACAGCACAGTGAGTATCTGTAGCCCTATATACAGGCCCACTGACTGATTACAAGATTGTAGACACCTGTGATGCTAATTAGTGGACACAACTTGATTTAACATGTCCCTTTTGTCACATTATTTTCAGGGGTACCATCATTTCTGTCCAGGCCTATTTCATCAGTTTATTTTTTTAAAAATTCTGTGGAAGCAGGGTTGAAAAGCAATGTCTGACTTTCATTTGTTCATTTTCAGAGATTTTTAATTTATTATTACTTTTGTCAGATTCAAGTTTTTTTCTGTGACCATTGTGGGTTTTTCTTTCATTAAACGAGGGGTACCAACAATTTTGACCACGTGTGTATATAGTATATACAGAGCTCCTGTGTATGTCACTGGTGATCACTGTATTACCTATACACTATATACAGAGCTCCAGTGTATAATGTCACTGGTGATCACTGTGTTACCCATACACTGACACTATATACAGAGCTCCTGTGTATAATGTCGCTGGTGGTAATAACAGTGTTGTTAGTATTGTAATTTGTATTCATGATCAGTATTGTAGTATTCGGTCACTATGTGGTGGTAATATGTGATCTAGTCATGGTGTGGCGATATTTGTCCCTTTTGTATGTGGTATTATTAGTGTTGATATAGTGGACTGTGTTGTGTATGGCGGTCATTTTGTTCTCGCTGATATTAACTAGGAAAAGATTTTTTTCCATTATGCCACAGCCCCACCATCAGTATTTGGTCAGTATTTTTCTCAGGAGTGGCTGCCAAAACCAGGAGAGGTTGATAAATGCAAAATTGGTGACTTGTTTCTATTAGCCCTTTCTCTGATTGTTCATCATCTGGTTTTGGCTCCCACTCCTGAGAAAAAATACTGACCGGCTACTGACCGAATACTGATAGTAGGGCCGTGGCCTTAGAGATTAAATAATTGGACCAGAGCAGCAGAGATGCACTAACAAAGGTTCTCCGGTGAAAACAAGTAATCACCTTCCACAGGACCAGTGATAATATTGATTGGTGGGGGTCTGACTGCTGGCACACACCGGCAGAATGTGGAGCTTTTCTCCCCATTAGACTGGAGCGGAATGTGAGATGCGACCATTGATCCATTCATTCTCTCAGTGGCTGTGAGCGCTGCTCTTTTTTGCCAGTCTCTAAGAGAATGAATAGAGCTGCGGTCAGACGTCCCACCTGTCGCTGAATTTTAAAATAGTGATAAGTGTTCTGTCAGGGATAAAACTTCCCCATTCTTCTGATAGGTGCGTTTTCCAATGTTCGGACACAAATGCTCAATAAGTGATCACCTATCCTGTAGAGCCCATGGATCGGTGATAACTTGTTTTAACCAAAGAAGCCTTTTCATGCAAACATGTACATCGAAGTTAGAGTATCGCACAGTAGATGTGCAGGAGAAGCCAGTCAATGCTCCACTATAACAGGGATAGCGGATAACAGATATTTGCATATTGCTGTAGGTGGGCCCCTAGAGTTAATTTCCCCTGTGGGTCCCAGACACCCCAGTCCGACCCTGCATACACTGTACATATATTGGATCACACGCTCATCTTATACATAACTAATATGAAGTCGATTACCTGCCGAATATGCGTGTATTGTGGATGACTTCATAGCTTCCTCTATTGGACGAAGAGAAGAGAGCTGGCACAGGAGTGCATACAGGACATCAGTAGGTGGCGCTGTTATAAGTTTTCTAATGGGCTGCTCACATGTTAACCCTCTGTCAGGCGCACCTCTGGCACTCCCTACTTTCAGGTGCAGTAATCCTGGCAGGCACGGGTTATAAAACCACCTATATTATCTAATTTTCTCAATTTTAGGACTCTAAAAGTAATCAGTGACCTTCATAGTGATGTATTAGAAGAGAGTACACAAAATTAGATGCCAAAAAAATGTAATAACCATAAACATATTAAAACAAAATGTACTAAATTTCTCAACTACCGCCAAATAGCCTCCAATTCTCAAATTCTCATGACATAACTATTACTAAACATTAAAATTAGGGAAAAAAACTTAATGGTAATGCACTTAGATGCTACCTGATTGCTATTCACTCAAATTCAGCAGAAGAATCACAGTCAGGCCACAGCCCCACTATCAGCATTTTTTCTCAGGAGTGGGAGCCAAAACCAGGTGAGGAACAATCAAAGAAAACGTATAATAGAAACAAGTCACCAATTCTGCATTTATCACCCACTCCTGGTTTTGGCTCCCACTCCTGAGAAAAAATACTGATCGAATACTGACCAAATACTGATAGTTGGGCTGTGGCCTTACACTTAGAGATGCATGGCTGGCAGATCATACTTGAATGGAGCAGGCAGATCGCGTTGTGACATTTTTTGCATTCATAATTCGACATCCTTTTGTAACCAGTTTCAACGGTGCAGGTTGTGCATCTACGTCTTTTGGGAGGTGGGAGAGGTGGTGATTTTTCTCGATTTTTCTCGATCATCTTTGGGATGAAATCTTCTCAGCTAGACTTGCAGGCTAGATGGGATTCCACTCGTTCTCAGACTTCTTCGGCGTAGCTCTCCACTCACTAGTTCATTAGCCAACTTTTTCAGGTAAATTCTTCTATCTGTGGTTCCAGTGGATCCAGTTGATTACGGAGGTAAATCACTTGTGAATTGATACCACCAACATTCAACATTGCAAAGGAGTTGACCATTGGCAAGCACTTGGTGTTTCGTCTGACGCAGTAACTGTTCAGCTAACGCAGATTCTTAATTTTTTCAACATGAAGGGGGTTAGATAAAGCATACATTTTACTGGCCATTTCAGCAGAGAATCTGAAGCAATAGAGAGAGAGTACGTGTTAGGGCGCAATGTGCCTTAGAGGCAACCCTCTTTTTTTCTAAGAAAACCCTACTTATTTCCACAATCTTTGCATTATTCAATCATAAAACAAGGTAAATAAAAAATTGTGATGAATAAAAGGAGAAAATACTAACCTTCAAATGTGAGATGAGTTCAGGCGCGGTGAGCCTGAGAAGCCACAGAGGTCAGATCTACTCAATAGAAGGTCTGATGTAACATTGTGAGATCAAGTTTAAAAGAGCATGTGAAGACAGGAAATAACTGGCAGGGGGGAGATTTCTGATAATTTGGAGAGGAGAGAAAAACAAAACTAATTGAGCAGTGCCTGTCAGATCAGCTGCGCCTGACAGAGTGTTAAAGGGGTTGTCCAAGCTTGGTTTAAAAGTCTGCAGTCACTCTATGTGACTTCAGACTTGTGAATCCTCAATACATGTGCACTGCATGCTGTGAGGATTCTCTGGTGCTTGTGCTAGGAGCGAGCAGTCATGTGACCACAAGTATGTGATTTGCATACTATCTGCCACATTCCAACTAGACGTTTCCAGCTGCTCATGTCTAGTCAGCACATGAACACATGTATGCAAATCACATACTTGCGGTCACGGGCCTGCCACTGCCAACACCAGCCCCAAAGAATTCTCATGGCATGCAGGTAGCCTAAGGCCAGGAAAACCCTTTAAAGTCCAATTAAACTACATGATTATTGTGAACGAGGCTGCCAATCACCCAATGAATGAACAAAACACTGATTCGTCAGAAGGACTGTTCTTTTGGTTTGCAGAATAGGTCATTGTTCTCGGCAGCGCATCATCCTGTGCAAATGACAACAATGGCTGTCTATGAGCACCAAACAATCTATTACAGATTTATTACAGTGTACTCAAGTTTGAATTCTCGATCACTGGTAGTCTGAACGCTTGGGCCCCCACCGATTCTTGATTCATTCCTTGATTATGCACTGCGCTCCGCTCGGTATTCTCCGACGGTGACTACCTCTCCATTCCTTCCTAATGAGACCATCGGAGATTGCCGAGTGGAGCGCTCGGCTGGTTTTCGGCACTCCTATTAGAATAGATGGAGTTGCAATGCACATGATCAACTTCGGCGGGGCTCTGACCGGGTTCTCAGGATCACTGAGGATCCAGCCGTCAGACCCCCAGCAATTGGGACATTATCCCCTATCCCAATGATTATTGATAACAATCTAATTACTACCCCTTTAATAATTGCAATAATAATTAAATGCCAAATCCTGAGACACTGACCCATGTTGGGGCTGGCGCCATCCCAGAAGGAGGATTCATTATGGATATGCATTTACTGTCCTGATGGGTTTTCTTTGACATCATTTACATCTGGATTACTTGCAGACATTGATTTACCCATTTTTCTTTTGCTAGGTCATTGTCTTAGGATTGTGCACTTGCACTTTATTGGATGAACTGATTGCTGCCTGGTTCTTATTTATTCAATTATCTACTTTTTTTCAGATGTTATTATATCCATGTTTCTAAGAATTCTTAATCATGTAATTATCTTTTTTATTTTTAACCCTTTTTCATTTTTTTGTATTAATAAAATATATTTTTTGCTTGGATTTGTCTTGCAAATTCGGCCCAATATTTCTATTTTGTAGTTGTCTATGTAAGAGATGTTACTATGTATGTATCACTGTTTATGAATTTCAAATGATATTTGTATTTCGAATGATAATTCAATAATGATCAGGACACAATGTTTTAATTGGAATAACCTATTTATATGTGATCTGTACACCATACACACTACTTGAGAAAGGCTCTGATATATTGAGCCCAAACATCACAAGGGCTAAGTAAAGTTGATTTACTTCATTTTTGGTTTTGGTGGGCTGCCTTCTTCTGGAGAAGGTTAAATAGAAGGGTGTGTAGAATTATTAATCAGATTGTTATCTTCAGGCAAATTGCTTCAATAAAGAGATTTAACTGACTCTGAAAAGTCAAAAATTGTTAAGGAGCCAATGTTTTATTAGTCATCAGGGTCACAAAAACCATGTTGAGAAAAAAAGACTAACATTAACTGCCAAAGATACGAGAAGAAACAAATGTGAAGCAACCAGGAAACCATTATACTCCAGTGCTGTCATATTCTAGAACTCCAACCTCCCTGGAGAGCGTTGAAACCCAAGGTCTTCATGCTTAGAGACATGGCTGAGGTAAGGAAGCTGAAACCTGACAACCACTAAACAAGACACAGAAGAGGAAACGTCAAGAATGGGCCAAACAATATCTGAAGACAGGTTTTCAAATTATTTATGGATGAGATGAGAGTAACTCCTGACGGACCAGATGGACAGGCCCATGATTGGATCAATAACGTGCACAGATCTCTATTTCCATTCTGACATCAGCAAGGAGGAGGTAGGGTACTGCTATGGGCTGGTATCATTAAAGATTAGCTAATTGGATCTTTTTGGGTTGAAGATGAACTCAAAATCAACTCCCAAACCTACTGCCAGATATTAGAAAACCACTTTCTTCCAGCAGTTGTACAGGAAAAAGTCTGCATATTTCAAGAAAACCAGAATTGTTCTGGAGGACAATTCTCCATCAAAGCCTCCACTGCTCGACTGCCAGTAAAATCCTTCAAAATGAAAGAATAATGACACAGCTCCTTCTTCACCTTACCTAAACCCTATTGAGAACTTGCGAGCCCTTCTTAAACGGGAGATTTACGGTGAAAGAAAACAGTCACCTCTCTGAAAAGTGTCTGCGAGGCTGTGGTTTTGTTGCTGCCCAGAAAGTGGATCGTCAAAAGGCGAAGAAGCTGACAAACTCCATGGATAAAGCTTATGGCTGTTACTAAGAAGAGAAGCTAGATTACTATATTGGTCACTGATAATTATTTTTCAAATGTCAGAAATGTATTTTTGTACATTTTGAGCTGTTGGGTTCTTATTATCACTGTAACAGATGAAAAACAGTTGAGATGGGAAAAATTTGCGTTTTTCATTTAGTTGCCCAATAATTCTGTACACCGATATTCTCCTAAGAAAGACAAGCTCGCACTTTTAATTTCTTAAATATTCAGGGTTCATATTTATTAACCCCTTGGATTGACCGACAGCACTGGAGTTGTTCAATAATAAAATTAATCATCAAAAATACAAATTGCCTTATAATTTTGCACACAGTGTAAATAGATTGATATAGAGAAATAGATGGATAGATTGATAGATATGTAAATAGAGACACATAGAAAAGAGATAGATACTGTAGATAGATAATAGATAGATATATATAGATACATACATACTTTTCATTAACTTTGACTTTACTATTCACTTTGTCTTTCTCTCATTCTTTTCAGTTGACAAATGCTCAACTACCATATTTTTTGGACCATAAGACGCACTTTTTTCCCCCAAAATTTCAGAGGAAAATGGGGGTTGCGTCTTATGGTCGAATGTCGCTTACCAGGTAGTTGCCGTGGTGGTGGAGCGTGATCGCAGAAAGCAGGGTCTCGCGCTCTCTCAGGAACCCGGCGGCGGCAGAAAAGGTGAAATAATGCGGAGCCGGTGTGGGCAGACAGAGCAGCCAGCGCATGTGCAGACTGGGATCTGGCGGCCATTTTCCTGAGGCCCACGGCTAAGATAACTATTAGAACTATAAGACAGACCCCCATCCTATAAGAAAAAATTTTTTTCCTGTTTTCCACGCCAAAATTTGGGGTGCATCTTATGGTTTGATGCATCTTATAGTCTGAAAAATATGGCAATTGAAATAAAACAAAGGTAATATGCAGTGAATGTTTCCTGCAGTGATAAGAGCTAAACTGAGATGATTTCTAGAGCAAGATGCCTTCACAATTTTAATATTGTAAATGGGGTAACAACCCCTAATAAATATGAATGAGTAGCATTCAGAAACTCAACAGGAGATTCACATTATGTGACTGCAAATTTGTGAATCCTCACAGAGCGCACAGTGTGCGCTGTCAGGATTCTCCTGTGCCGATGCTTGGAGCAGGTGGACGTGCGACTGCAAGTATGTGATGTGGTCACGTGACGACTAGACGTGTGCAGCCTCTCTCAATGCAAATAAATTGAGCGAGACTGGACCCGTCTAGTCAGAATGTGGCCAGAAATATGCAAATCTTCTGCGGCACCAAATAATCCTGACAGTGCGCACTGTACACTCTGTCAGGATTCACAAGTCTGCAGTCACACAGTGTGACTGCAGGCTTAAACCCTAAGCCTGGAAGGCCGCTGTAAGGTAATAAATTAAAATACTGCAGCCTTTCGATAAAGGTAACATTTTGACAAACTGAATGAATAGGTACAGATTACGTACTCAACTTCTTAGAGCAAATCTTGTTAGGGTGTTGGGACTAATTTGAGCAGAAATAATGAACTGTTTGAGCAGAGTTAGCAGCATTGAGCCCAAAAATAAATATATTGTGTCCGCGCATGCTAATAAGGTTATAAGTCAGGCAGTAATGAAAATGGAAGGAGGTCATTAGGATCAATTAATAATCATTACCCATAAAGAAAGCATACCGTGCACTTCCTCTTGGCACATTTCCTCCCTTCCTTCTTTATTTTGTTACCATCTCATTGGTTTATAATTAAACCCACAAACGTTAATTGCCTGCCGTATCAGATGGTCTAAAGAGCTTCACTTGAACAAACAGTACAAGCCCCCATTCTGCTCCTTCATTTCCCCTATGAGCGATCGCATGTTTGTCTAACTCTAATTATTGCTCATGAAATTTCATGGTGTATTTTATACAGTAAAACCACGCAGGGGTTTATTTTACAGAGGGTCTAGTGGAATAATACATGGCTACTCAGGTATCTATTAGTTCTTATAGATCGTCAACTATTTGGAGAAAAGTAATCTTGGTTTCTCTTAGTGTAACCTAGCTACAATGTATCACATTCTGTTTCCCAGAACTTGCTATATAAACTTCTAAAATGTCAAGGAAGTGCTGAATTTTGCACGGTAAGTGAGAAATACCATCCCAGAAAAACAACTGCCAGGATCCCAGGAAGGTTCACATCACACAATCTTACAATATACTAGACTGGAATCATTAATGTGTAATTAAATGTGTAATTCCAGAATCCCTAGTAACATAAAAATAAAAGTTTTTCAAGTATAAGGCACAAAGTCTCTACCAAATTTAGTGGGGAGCGCAGGTAAAAATGTGGTGAAGGCTTCCTCCCCAGTGGCAGTGTCATACAATGTGTGGATAACCAATGTTGGTAATTGTTGGAGAATATAGCAGCTGCAGGCTTGTGCTGCAGGGGACCTTCTTGAGCAGATCACAGATGGCGCTGTGTTAATTGTTATAGATTGTTAAAGGCCCCGTCACACATAACGAGATCGCTAGCGAGATCGCTGATGAGTCACGGTTTGGTGACGCAATAGCGATCTCGTTAGCGATCTCGTTATGTCTGACAGGTAGCAATGATCAGGCCCCTGCTGTGAGATCGCTGATCGTTACAAAGCTTCCTGGACCATTCCTGGGTCGTTGCGCTCCCGCTGGGCAGGGTGCATCGCTGTATTTGACACTTTGTCAACGACCTCGCTAGCGATTCAGAACTGAGACACGTAGAGGTGCATAAATTGGACTTTTCTGCGTTCATCGTCCCCGATTGGTGGTCGCTACTGCGTCCTTGTTTTTTCAGATCCCACCAGCGTTCTCCGGCTGTGACTCCACTTTGAACAAATCAGACATCTTTAGCGAAGTAGGTATTGTTTGGGGTCTCAAATGAGTTTCCATTTTTAATTCATTTATAGGACATCTACCAATTATCTGCTATCATTGCTCTTCAGGGAGGGAGGGCTTGGCTTCTATCTGTATATATATGCTTTTGCATGGGCAGATATTTTAGGGGTCTCGTGCACACACACCCACACAGCACGTTTTCTGACACGCTGTCGTGGCCAACCGCTTCAGAGTTTTTCATACGCCAATTAACATGAAGCTTAAATCAATAGACTCTGTTCTTTTGGCCTGTTGCACGCTTCAAAACTTTCTTCGTCGACGTGATGCAATTACGTACTGTCCGCCTGGCTTTGTGGACTCTGTGGACCGAGCCAATGTGGAAGTGGAGCTCGGTGAATAGCGTGCAAACGATCCTGCAATTGCAGGCCTTCAACCAGTGGGACATGGCAGAAACAACCATGATGCGAAGACCTGCCGCGACAACTGCTGCCAGTATTTTAACGGTCCTGGTGCCCCGTCACACATAACGAGATCGCTAACGAGATCGCTATTGAAGCCAAGCCCTCCCTCCCTGAAGAGCAATGATAGCAGATAATTGGTAGATGTCCTATAAATGAATTAAAAATGGAAACTCATTTGAGACCTCAAACAATACCTACTTCACTAAAGATGTCTGATTTGTTCAAAGTGGAGTCACAGCCGGAGAACGCTGGTGGGATCTGAAAAAACAAGGACGCAGTAGCGACCACCAATCGGGGACGATGAACGCAGAAAAGTCCAATTTATGCACCTCTACGTGTCTCAGTTCTGAATCGCTAGCGAGGTCGTTGACAAAGTGTCAAATACAGCGATGCACCCTGCCCAGCGGGAGCGCAACGACCCAGGAATGGTCCAGGAAGCTTTGTAACGATCAGCGATCTCACAGCAGGGGCCTGATCATTGCTACCTGTCAGACATAACGAGATCGCTAACGAGATCGCTATTGCGTCACCAAACCGTGACTCATCAGCGATCTCGCTAGCGATCTCGTTATGTGTGACGGGGCCTTAAGTGCTGATGAGTCTGCTGAAAGCTGAAATCTGCAACAGCCATAAGACAATTTTCAGCAAACATGACAACAGTGAAATGTGTATAAAGGAAGCCCCATTTTAGCTTAAAGAGATTTTCTGTTTTATTTTTTTTTCCTCAAAGTCCAGTGATTGCTTATGGCAGTCACATGCTGTGGCCATGATATCAACAAAGACTGGGGACTGCAAAGAAGATGGGGCCAATAACAAAAATACAGATCTGGAGGAGCAGGGGTAAGTAAGGCACATTTTCTGATTTTTAAATAGAACAAGGCTTGATATAAAAAAAATAAACCTGGAAAATTCCTTTAAATTGGTACTTCTCATACTGATTTAATAAATAAAAAAATATTATTATATTATTATTAGATTTGCTTTCCAGCATCAACATAGAAATGTAATTATACAATATTAATAAGAAATCTAATTTTATATTTGTATCTTGAAGCTGGAGTTAGAGCCAGCACATTTGTACCGACTCTACTTCCACACTAAAAAGATTCCAACTACATGGTTCCTCAGAGCAGTGTCTGCCATAGAGGGAGACAATATGTCCATTTCTTGCTTCTAAGAGATCCTGTAATTGCTTATCCTCTCTGTCCCCAGGGGCAAAACTTGAAACTTGTGGATTCCAATGGAAAATCTCAAAAGATTCCCGATTATCACTGGACTTACTAGTATTGGTCTTCTCATATGAGCCAAAGAGGCTTTTTAAGCCCCGTAGGTTACAGGGCCAGGATGTGACTGAAATTATTGCACCCACTATAGTTATGTTCCTGCCCTATGGCCAAACCTCTTACCTCTTCTATACTATATAAAAATGATAAAACCATGTTTATATAGCTGGAAGCAAAAAAATTCCAAGGCCCATATCTTGCTTCTGGAAGACCTAGGGGGAACTAAGTAGTGTACTAGGTAATGGAGACTCTAGCACAATTGCCCCCTTTGCCCTCCATATAATTAAACCATGAATAGGCAACAATGTAATACATTTGAATCGGTGCTAACAACAGGTCGCACCATTGTTTCCCATCAAGAAATGCAACTTATTATGGATCAGAAGGTGAGGTGACCATTAACCTCGCTGGTTTAGGCATTTCACTTGGGGCAGATGGCCTATGGATATAACTTAATATGGATTTTGGCCTGGCCCACTGATGGGGCTCACTGATCATCAAGTATGGAGGCCTCCTAACTCTCCCAGAGTAGATAAGGCATTTTGAATCACAATACTTAATCTATTTGTTCCTCTGGTGAATTACACCTTCCCCATTGAAAGCACTTATATAGATATATGGGTTGACCAATAGCTGTATATGATGTATGGATACCTTACATGGGTTCTCTGTTTTTGTTTTTTTAAACCCTGCCCCAAGTGCCTTACACACTTTCTCCGGGTTCAGCACTTAGTCTGTGTGATACGTGCCAGAGTGTGTTATTGTCTGCATCATGTCAACAGCGCTGCAGCCAATCACTGAGCTCAGTCGCTCTCACTGGTTCATACCGCGTACTCGGGCAGAGGAGTTGAGCTCAGTGATTGGCTGCAGCACTATCGACATGATGCAGAAAATAGCACACTCTGGCACGAGTGACGGAGACTCAGCACTGGACTAGGAAAGGGTGAGTAAGGCTACATTCACACAGCTTTTAATACTACAGGTTAGGACCGTCCAGACTGGGTACACCTAGGCGATGGTGGGATGGCTTTTACGCTTTCTAATCAAAAACAGTGTTTACTAAGTACCTTATGTTATTTATATGCACTATTGCTTTTACTTACTTATAGCAGGGTATATGTTCATTTTGTTTCTATGTTAGGTTTTGTCTGTTTAATGGCCAGTTGGCGTATACCAACTTGTACTCCAGTTCATTTTTTTCGCTTTTGCTTTAGGTTCTTGCACTCAGTGCACACAAGGACGTGGTTGAGCTGGGCATTACATTTATATAGCTTTTTATTGCTCATTGTCCACAGCTGGGCCCTGGTCATGCTAGGCTCTTATTCACATTGAGGTCACTTTTGACACATGGTAAGGTTTTAATACTAGAAGCTAGGACCATCTCAATTGGGTCAGCTCGGCGCTGGTGGGATGGCTTTTTACACTTTTTTTGATCAAAAACAGTGTTTACCAACTACCCTATGTTATTTATATGCACTATTGCTTTTACTTACTTACAGGAGAGTATATGTTCATTTTGTTTCTATCTTAGGTTTTGTACATTCACACATTTGTGCGAAATTGCCAAATGCTGCCCAATTTTTTTAATGGATGGCACACAGCTTTGTAGAGTCTCTTGAATCTATTCACACGTTCATGAAAATCGTGGATCTCATAGAATCATAGAATCATAGAATGGTAGAGTTGGAAGGGACCTCCTGGGTCATCTGGTCCAACCCCCTGCTCAAAGCAGGATTCACTAAATCATCTCAGACAGATGTCTGTCCAGCCTCTGTTTGAAGATGTCCATTGAAGGGGAACTCACCACCTCTCGTGGCAGCCTGTTCCACTCATTGATCACCCTAACTGTCAAAAAGTTTTTTCTAATATCTAATCTGTGTCTCCTCCCATTTAGTTTCATCCCATTGCTTCTAGTCTTTCCTTGTGCAAATGAGAATAAAGATGATCCTTCTACAATGTGACAGCCCTTGACATATTTGTAGACAGCTATTAAGTCTCCTCTCAGTCTTCTTTTTTGCAAGCTAAACATTCCCAAATCCTGCAACCGCTCCTCATAGGACATGGTTTGCAGACCAGTCACCATTCTGGTCGCTCTTCTCTGAACTTGCTCCAGTTTGTCTATGTCTTTTTTAAAATGTGGTGCCCAAAACTGTACACAGTATTCCAGATGAGGTCTGACCAAAGAGGAGTAAAGACCGATAATGACTTCACGTGATCTAGACTGTATGCTTCTGTTAATACATCCCAGAATTGTATTTGCCTTTTTTGCTGCTGCATCACACTGTTGACTCATGTTCAGTCTATGATCTATTAGTATACCTAAGTCTTTTTCACATGTACTGTTGCTTAGCTCTATTCCTCCCATTCTGTATATGCTTTTTTCATTTTTATTGCCCAGATGTAGTACTTTGCATTTTTCCCTGTTAAAAACCATTCTGTTGGTTGCTGCCCACTGCTCCAGTTTATTTAGGTCTTTTTGAATCCTTTCTCTCTCTTCTCTAGTATTAGCTATCCCTCCTAGCTTTGTGTCATCAGCAAATTTAATCAGTTTACCCTCAATTCCTTCATCTAAATCATTGATAAAGATGTTGAACAATACAGGTCCCAGGACGGAGCCCTGTGGTACCCCACTTGATACATTCATCCAGCTGGATGTGAAGCCATTTACAACCACCCTTTGAGTCCGATCACTAAGCCAGTTATGAATCCACCTAACAGTTGCCTGGTCCATTGCATACTTGGTCATTTTTTCAATAAGGATGGTGTGAGATACTTTGTCAAATGCTTTGCTGAAGTCAAGATATACTATATCTACAGTATTTCCCTCATCCACCCAGTCAGTGATTCTGTCATAGAAGGAAATTAAGTTAGTCTGACATGACTTGTTAGTTACAAACCCATGCTGACTCTGGTTAATCACTTCATTCTTATCCAGGTACTTACATACATGTTGTTTAATAATTTGTTCAAAGATCTTTCCTGGTATAGAAGTCAGACTCACCGGCCTATAGTTCCCTGGGTCCACCTTCTTCCCCTTTTTGAAGATAGGAACAACATTTGCTCTTCTCCAGTCTTCTGGGACTTCTCCTGTTCTCCAAGAATTTTCAAAGATTATGGAGAGTGGTTCTAAAATTTCTTCTATGATCTCCTTCAGTACTCTGGGGTGTAATTCATCTGGACCTGGAGACTTGAACTCATTTATGTTAGCTAAATATTCCCTCACAATCTTTCTGTTTACAGATAACTTGGATTCCTCTATTCCTTTAAAAGGACAGTGAAGATCAGTTGATGTTACATTTTCTTTCTGAGAGATAACAGATGCAAAATAGGAATTAAAAAGTTCGGCCTTCTCAACATCCTCTCTTACCATTTCTCCATTTTCATCCTGTAAAAATCCTATAGCATCTTTGACTTTTCTTTTACTTTTGACATACCCCCAAAATCCTTTTTTATTGCTTTTGACATCTCTTGCAAGCCTTAATTCATTGTCAGCTTTAGCTAACCTGATACGTGCCCTACAGGATCTGCAGACTGCATTATAATCTTCTTTAGATATGCCTCCCTCTTTCCATTTAATAAACATTTCTTTCTTTCTTTTTAGCATGTGTTTAAGTTCTGTGTTCATCCATCCTGGTTTCCTTAAATGCTTCCCATTCTTCCTACTTTTCGGGATTGTTAACGATTGTGCTTTGAGAATCTCATTTTTAAAAATTTCCCATCCTTCCTGGACATTTTTGTCCTTAAGGACATCCAGCCATTGGATCCCTCCTATTCTCTTTCTGAGTCTCTTAAAATCTGCCTTTCTAAAATCTAACCTTGAAGTTTGAGTCTTCACATGTCTTCCTCCTCTAGTTATCCAAAATTCTATAATAGCATGATCGCTGCCTCCTAGCGTCCCAGCCACCTTTACCTCCTCAACCATTTCCTCCCTGTTTATCAGGATTAGATCCAAAGTAGCAGATCCCCTTGTTTTCTCCCCTACCTTTTGGAAGATAAAGTTGTCAGCAAGAGAGGATAAGAATTTGCTTGACCTGTTAGTTTTACTTGAGAGAGATTCCCAACAAATGTCTGGATAGTTGAAATCTCCCATGACCACTACGTCATATTTTTTGGAGAACTTGGTCATTTGATACATAAAGAGTTCATCCATATCTTCAGCTTGCCCAGGTGGCCTGTAGTAAATGCCTACAATGGTGTCCTTTCCGTTGTTCTCTCCTTGTATTCTTACCCAAACGGTTTACCGATGTCCTCTTTTCAGCTCCAACAGCCAAAATCCAGTGTTCTTTGAGCTCGCGGAGACTCTTCAATTACCCCAAAATGCAGTGGGAATATGCAAATTATCTCCTCAGGACTCCTCCCCTGGTTTACCGATGTCCTCTTTTCAGCTCCAACAGCCAAAATCCAGTGTTCTTTGAGCTTGATCTGAACTTGAGATCCATGGGACTCAAATTATGACTTATTCTGATCCTAATTTAAGGATCAGAATAGGGGATATTTACTAGATCTGTGTGCTGTCCTAGAAATAATTTGACAGTCACATCACCCCAACATTTCACGAAGATGTGTGAATGTAGCCTTAGGCATATTTTTTTTTTTTTAAAACAAACTGCTTCAGAGGACAAGGGGGTTTTTTTTGGAGGGGAGGGAAGGAAATCCTTTTAATTTCATGTGATTTTCAATAACTTTTCTGGAGAGACACTATGTGAGATTTACTGTGAGCAGCTTTTTGTTTCCTACACCAAACTGATCCATTCTAAAAAGATAGAAAAATTAATAAGTCAAAGTGGAAAATCTTTAAAGTTGGGATCTCGTAACAAATAAAAATATTACAAAAAAAAATCCATTAATTGAATAATTTGCATTATAATAGTACTAATTATATTTATAATAAAGACATAAAAAAAATGACATTTTCTCTTTGGGTAAAGTATAGTCGACTGGTGCAACATAAAGAAGCCACTATTGTAGTCCATCAGTCATATAAATGACTCATTGAGAGAAGGACAAATGAGGCTTGTGAGAGCAGGAACTGTACATGTAAACACGTCTCAGAATCTTTCTTAATGTATTGTTCGTTTTGGTGGGAAAATTATTAAGTTGCAGTAAGAATAATGAGCCCCTAGACAAGGATATATTATGTCTCCAGTGACTTATTAATATTCACGTGCAAACCTTTCTAATGTTCATAATCAATACAGTTCCTTTAACTCCTTAATAACCAGACTTTAATGTTTTTTTGGAGCAATTTGACAAACAATTTGTTTGGTTTAGTTTGCTTTTATTATTTCTTAGGCAACCCGAAAAGTTTGGACTTTTTTTTTCTTTTCATTTTTTTGTGCCATGTTTGTTTTTTTACCATTTTCAACAGAAAGAAATTTAAAAATAAGAACCTGTACCAAGAAGTATGGTCTAGATAAAGGGATATCTTCTCAACGCAGGGATCTTTTGGAGACATTTCACTGTAGTTTGGCCTGATGAAGACTGGATATGGGTAAGGTTTGGTTGGTGATGATGGCAATTTGTGCTTTACTTCTTACTTCATTTATATTTCTAAATAAAATAGATTTTACTATTGTTAGTATTATATTTTTTTCCAATAATACTTCTCAGGAAAGACAAACTTAATATTTATCTTTTCACTGTAGTTTCTCACTGCAATTAGAGGAACCCCGGAGGAAAATATTTTTCAACTATGTGCTCTACTAGATTCAGGCAAGACCTGGCAGCTCTACCTGTCACGCAAGGTGTGGGAAAGACTAAGTGTAACACGAAGGGAAGCGGGAGGAAGCCTAGACTCTAGGGAAATGGGTAGTTGAGACCCCTAGGCAGATCTAATAGCACACTGTCTACCCTACCATCCCTAGATAGGTTCCACACCTATCGCCGAGCAGGACCCTATACCCTATTGTCCCTAGAGTTTGGCTCTAGATAGGGAGGAGGAAGGGTGAGCACTGGTCAGGCCCCACTACAAACTAAAGACAACAAGGTAGACAAACAAAGGGGATTAACTTATCTTGAGCAGACACCAGAGGAGTAATGCCAACTGTCCTCCAAGGGCACCAGAGAAGTAGCCAGCCAACAGCTAATGCTCCAAGCATGTACAAAGGTACATAGAAGTATCATTGGTGATTGCCTAGAGCAAACTGAGGATTTTTAACTCCCATGCAAGGGTGTGTCAATGAGCGGCAAGAGGGAGGTCGCCACTGGGTCTTAAAGGAAGAAGGATTAAGAAGGTGTCTGCAATGTCAAGAGCAGTGACCTTCTACAGCCAGATCGAGAGCTACTGTCTATTACACCTGACACACCTGACGCGCCCCTGGGCCTGTGTCGCGCTGCGTTGCGCACGCGGGAGCTTACCCGGAGCCGGATCTGTTGAGGGTTGTAGTCTCGTGGCGGTGATCCGGTCCGTGCCCAGGGAGTCAGACTAAGTGGCGCTGTTTTAGCGGTAGATGTTGGACGACTACGCCACCCGTTGAGTGCAGCCAGGGAGCTGCTGCTGCAGGGCAGACCGCTGAGGCCGGTGGTAGGATTGTGCAGCGTGATAGTATAACCCCCAACGGGAGGGGTATGGCCTCAGGGCAGCCGACGTGGATGATGGGGGTAGCAGGAACCACTCTGAGACGGTACTGTGTAGTTCAGGGTCTTTACTGGTGACAAAAATAGACCCTCCCGGAGTACTGGCTAGCGATTGGGGCCTGGTCAGTCCTTGAGCAGATGGGATCTCCCCTGGCCAGGCGGAGTTGTAGGCCTCCCAAACTAACGATACTCTTCTGGCTACCTTGCTAGAGGCGGGTATAAGTAGCCCACGTCCCTGAGTGTACCGTGTGGTGCTCACCCGTATGGCCGGTGACTCGGGGCCTTCGGGTTTCTGGGCCAGAGGACCTGCAATCCCCTGCCGGTCGGTTTCTGCTGCTGGATAGGAGTTAGTCCCCACAGCCTCGGACTCCGGGTCCGGTGATAACTTCTCAGTCAGGGTGAGCTCTGCAGCTGCCAGCCCCTGACTCCTTGTAACACTGCTCCCACAGAGCTCCTGTTGTTTCTTCCTATATTTGCTTCTTTTCTCTGCTTCTTCTCTACTCACTCACCCTGCCTCAGCCCTAGGTTTATATAGGGGAAGTTCTTCCCCTCCCAGGACTGGGCAGGAGGTGTGGCATGCATAGGATCCCTGACCAAGAGACCTCCCACCTGCTCTCAGACATAACATTGCTGTTACTGTGGAAAACCAGACCCCTGGGGTGCCACACACCCGTGACACTACCATGCCAAATACCAAATGTGAATATCTCTGCAATAGAGCGACACAGCACAAAATGGAAAGAAGTCACAGAATCAGGGGAGCGCATGGGATTTTACAAGACATTTAACTAAAAAAATTTGAGCAAGTGACAGATCCTCTTTAAGTGAATCTGGGAGGGAGGAGTAAAAACTCATACTCCAAGTGAAGACTCTGAAGAATTGCCTAGTTGAACTGAAAAGCAGAGATTTCACATAGTGCGCTCCATAAGAAACAAATGTGAATATTTCTGCAATGCAGTGTCACAGTGCAAAACGGAAAGAACCTGCAGAATCAGGGGAGCTCGTAGATTTTTACAAGTTATTAAACTCAATTGCTTTTTAGCAAGTGATAGATCCTCTTTAAACAAACTTGTGACCCTTAGCTATCTGTACCAATAGATGTTCCAGATGTTGTACCTCTTTAGATGAAGAATTAATGACATATACTAGCTATATCCTACTACTTCTTAGAGTAGATTTTCAGGATCCGCAAACATTTAAAGACAATAAATGTCATAAATTAACAAAACAAGCATTACTTACCAAATTAATTCTTTGTCAGTCCAGGATATCCGCTCTTGTGCTCATTGCCGGTCTTCCACCATATACAGCCAATCACTGGCCTCAGCTTTGATGTCAAGTTAGAACCTAAGATAAAAACAAAATTAGCAAATACCCTGTAATAAGTAAATGAATAGTAATAGTACATGTAAATAAAATAGGGTACTTAGTTAACACTATTTTGATAAAAAAAAAAGTTTGAAAGCCATGCAACTACAACATGATGTACCCAATTGGGAAGGTACCTAACTCTTATAGTTGATCTCACTATGTGGCCACAGCGTGAATGCACACCTATGCAGTGGACTTTACCAACATATGCTCTAACTCATTTTTTTATACAAACAAAGTTCTTGGCTGCCCTTTTTGGGCTGTCAATTTTGTTTATATGGCTTTCCATGGATAGGTGGCTGCACAGTCGGGACCCGGTCCTGCTCTGCCCTTATATATTTGGACATCTGCTGACAAATAGGGAGGTGAGCTACAAGAGTTAGGTACCAACCCGATTGGGTACACCTTGTCGCGGTGGAATGGCTTTAATACCTTTTTGATCAAAATAGTGTTAACTAAGTATTTTATATCATTTACATGTACTATTACTATTCATTTACTTATTACAGGGTATTTGTCATGCACAGTGTAGGAAAGACAAAGTGCAACATGAAGGGATGAGGGGAAGGGAGCCCAGACACTAAGGACAGAGTGGGTGGAGACCTCCTTGGCTGATCTGATATCACCCTGTCCTTCCCTACCATCCCTATATTGGTTGCTCACCAATCGCCGAGCAGGAACCTAAAGCCCTGTCTCTCCCTATAGCTAGGGTCTGGCTAGGAAACAGGGGGATGAGCGGTAGTCAGTCCCTACTAACACTAAAGACAGCAAGGGGAGACAGACACGGGGGAAGTAGCTTAGCTTGAGTCGACTTCAGAGAGATTGCACACGTCCTCTTAGCACCAGAGGGGAAGTAAGAACTACACTTGCTCCAAGCCTTCACAAGTGGTCATGTGAATATCACTGGCGCCTCCCTATTGCAAAGTGAAGGTATTTATACACCCAGGCCAGGGTATTAATTAGCAAGAGGAAGGTAGCCGCTGGGTCCTAGAGTGAGACAGATCTAAGAAGGTGTCTGTAATGCCAAACGAAGAGATCTCCTGCAACCAAATGCAGGGTGACTGTCTGACACACCCTAGAAAGTATTTGGTCGTTTTGTTTTTATCTTAGGTTCTGTCTGTTAAATGGATACAGTGTGAATGCACACCTATGCATTGTACTTATTCCAACATATGATCCAACTAATTTTTTTTTGTTTTGTGATATCAAGTTAGATGCAGAAAAGTAAGCAGGGACCATTGAAGAGCGCTGGATTTGTGTTTCTAAAGTAACAGGGGATTTATCAGTTGATTAGTGTTTATTTTGTTATTTTATGGCAATCACTGCCTTTACAAACATTTTTTGCTCTAGACTGGAAAACGCCTTTAAGTTGAGAATTCCCTCTTTAAAGGCTTAAAAACATTTAGCACCACAACGTACACATAATTGGGCAACTCAAAGGTAAGGTAAGGTGAATAAGGACAATTGTAGAAGCCATGCAGACAAATGAACGCCTATATCTGCCATGTAAAGCCCCCTCATGTAGTGATGTAATATTAATGGCATGAAACGTCCCTTGCAGAGTTTTCAGGCTAATTTCAGCCCTTGACTCACACACGGATAGAGTGACATTTATGTAATTGCAGGCATTACACACTGGCTAACACCCAGCCCCGGCCAGGCACTGCGAGCAGTTGACGGTTAGGTAGTGTCTGCCATTAATAGCCCTCTAATTAAACTGACCCAGGTCCAACGCAGAGATGATAATAGCAAATAGCACGGCTTTGTTACAGCAGTTGGAATGAGAGTCATGTGTAGCCGCCTTCACTGAATTCATAGCAACCGCCAAGTGCCGAGTATTTGCATTACACACATTGTATCCAAGGGTGACAAATATTTTAAGTTGGGTTTTGTACGTGTCTAAGAATGACATCGACTATTTTCTGTAACACTTCGGAGAATTGGATTGTTACACATGCTGCTGACAAAAATAATCCCTCCTAGTTAGAACTGGATATTAATTATAGAAAGTTCTATATTCATACATTGTACATCTAGACAAATCTTTTACTGGTGTCACAACACCCTATTAATTCCATTTTCTTCCTCCAAGAACTGATACAAAAAGGCCAAAGTTTTTTGCTTTATAGGTTTATTAAAAAATATTTGCCTTTTTTTTTTCATTTTATGATGTTTATTAAAAAAATAAATTAATTAGTATACTTGCAGTTTTCACTCTGGCTACTGGGGCTATTTTAGACTAGTACTTCCTGTCTTTTCAGGAAATGCTTATACAGTAGTTTCCTTTCAATCAGAGGCAGGATTACAATGACAGGTAACACCTCTATACACAGCTGATAATACAGGATCCACCAATCACAATAGTCAATGTCACACCCAAACATTCCCCCACTCCCTTCACAATAACCTTTGCACATGTTCATAATACTTTTTGTGGCTAACGTACATGTGGATTTCCTGAAACAGGAAAAGTCTAAGCAAAAGTTCCAGTGGCCAATGTAAAAATTGTACGATTTCTAATTTTTTTTTAATACAAATTGTGATGTAGAAAAAAAAACACTGCCAAAATGTCTTTGGAAATAAATTTGAAACATAATGCTGTCTTAAACAATAGGTTATTTTCTGGTGATATCTTCAAGGTTCTAGCAATTTTCCTGATTGACTGATGTTAATGTCTTAAAGCAATAAAGGACTGTTGTTCGTGTTTCTTCTCTTTTCTTAGTTGAGTGGTTCTTGCCATATTCTGTCTTAGAACAGTTGTGGGATAGGGTTCAGCACTGTATGGAGCTATGCACCAACACTACTTCTGCAAAACCCACCTGATGGTAATAAACACTATTTGAAGACCAGAGATTCTACAAATGAACTCTTGATGAGGCACTCCTGTCCATTGGAAACCATCCCAGGTGTAACCTGATGAAAGTGGTTGACTGAGTGCCAACGGCGTGTAAAGCTGTCCTCATCATAAATGAGTGGGGGGGGGACTTTGTGGAATCCAAGATTTAACATACATTCTAGGTTGCTTCACATGAAATTTTTCACTCCTTGTGTTATGATACTCCGTGTAGTACTCCTGGAAACCAGTGGCCGAAGGAGCACAAGCAGGAACAGAAAGTGGTAGTAGAAGTTCTTGAAGTTAGCAAGCAGTTGTAGGAAACAATCTATAGATGAATTAGAACAGACTGGGTAAGAATGTTCAGGAGCTGGAGACTGAAACTAGGCTAATAGCTAGTCACAATACTCAAGCAATGAGTGAGAGTTCCATGTGGCTTTAAGTTGAACCAAACAGGAAACAAGATGGATTCCATAGATTCAGAATCCCCCCGTCTTGGTAAATGGCAATTGCAGAACATAACAGCAACCTCCAGTGGTAAGGAATGAAACTGCAACACAATTATTAAAGTGAACAATAGCAGCCACTAGTGGTCAAACTGTAGAAGGGAACAGAAATCCTGACACCTTGTTTCCAAATGTGTTTCCTCTTGGTTTTGCCGCCTTCAGCCTGAATTTTCAATGTGCAAATTCCATCCCCTTCTCGCAATGTTCTAGTGACAGAAATGAATGAGACTCTAGTCGGCACCCGCAAATCGCATCCTGGTATTCACATAATCTGGCAACAAAGGGGAATCCTGACATTGTGCATAAAGCACACTGTCAGGATTAACCAATCTCTAATCACATAGATTGACCTCAAACTTGCCAAAGTTTGGAAAACTCCTTTAAGTAGTTTAAGCCCAAGTGAATATCTTTAACCAAATCTTAAAAATAAAAGTATTAAGCCTTTCAATTGAATCTCAACTTCTTTAGTCAAAATAAGAACTTTTTCTTGGCCAAAGTTTAATTTCAGTGTCATGATAAATTTCCCAGTTTTACCGCTATTGTTTCTCTTTCTCAAAGTTTATTATTAGCTTTCATGTTTGCCTATCTAAAACACGAGCCGCATGTCCAGACGTAACTCAGGCATTTCAATTGAATTTTCTTATATTAAATGCTTTGTCTACCTCTCCCATACATTGCTACTAAGTGTAGACATTGCCAGGCCTTTGAAATTGGACATAGGTATCACTTTTCATGATAGGGCTTATTTTCGATTAACTGTGGCTTTCTTTTCAATCAAAACAGCTCAGTTCAATTAAACCTCAATGACCCCTTTTAACCATTAGATCGTTTTCCATTTAGTCGAGGTTAGCAGAAGTGGCTTCCGTATGGGAACATCTAAGTGCTCATCCTAAAATTACAGTATTTGTTGAGTGCAACGTAATCAATATAATGAGCTAAGTGAAACGGACTTCATCTGTAATTATTTCTACTCTTCTTTTAACTCTTTTAACTTTACTTTATGGATTATTTACAGCTCTGGTTTTAAAAGTGCTGTCCCTTTAAAGCCTTCATACATATTCAATGAAGCAGATGCAATCGTTTTAGCCAGTGCCCTCAGGGTTGAAACTTTTCAATACTCTTGTACCTTTCTTGACATGACACAGGATGACAACAGTTTCCCACGGAAAATGGTGTAAAAGAGAGAAAAATTAAGTCTCCAGAATACCTCGGATTTAGGTCAGTCATACACTTATTAGCTGAGCCGCATATGTCAGCATTATATATATAATCACCTGCCTGTTCTTATTGAGGTAGAAGTTTTCCAATCAAAATAAGAGCGTATGTAAAACTGAATATCAATGTAGTGGAAAACCACCTTATTTATGCATAGACAGATATGATCAATAGATGAAGGAAAGAAGGAAGGAAAAGAGAAAGAAGAAACAAAGAAAGAAGAAATGAAGAGAGGAAAAGGTGAAGGAGGAATAAAGGAAAGAAGGAAGGAAAAGAGAAGGAAGGAGGAAAAGACAAAGAAGTAAGGAAGGGAAAGAGGAAAGGAAAGAAGAAAGGATGAGGAAGGGAAAGAGAAAAAAGAAAATAAGGAAGGGAAACAAAGGCGAAAGGAAGGACGTGAAAGAAAAAGAAGGAAAGAAAGGAAAGAGAAAGAAGAAAGGGGAAAAGAAAAAAAAAGGAAGGGAAAGAGACAAAAGGAAATCATTAGCCCCTTTACCCCCGTGGGTGGTTTGCACGTTAATGACCAGGCCAATTTTTACAAATTCTGACCACTGTCACTTTATGAGGTAATTACTCTGGAACGCTTCAACGGATCCCGCTGATTCTGAGATGTTTTTTTCGTAACATATTGTAGTTCATGATAGTGGTAAAATTTCTTCGATATCAATTGCGTTTATTTGTGAAAATTTCAGAAATTTGTTGAAAATTTAGAAAATTTCACAATTTTCAAACTTTGAATTTTCATGCCCTGAAATCAGAGAGATATGTCACAGAAAATAGTTAATAAATAGCATTTCCCACATGTCTACTTTACATTAGCACAATTTTGGAAACAATTTTTTTTTTTAGGGAGCTATAAGGGTTAAAAGTTGACCAGCGATTTCTTAATTTTTCAACATAATTTACAAAAACATTTGAAGTCACTTTGAGGGGTCTTTATGACAGAAAATACCCAAAAGTGACACCATTCTAAAAACTGCACCCCTCAAGGTGCTCAAAACTCCATTCAAGATGTTTATTAACCCTTCACGTGCTTCACAGCAATTAATTGAACGTGAATGGAAAAAATGAACATTTAACCTTTTTTTTCACAAAAATTTTACTTTAGACCCCAATTTTTTTATTTTCACGAGGGTAAGTTGTTGTACAATTTCTCCTGAGTATGCTGATATCTCATATGTGGGGGAAAGCCATTGTTTGGGCGCATGGCAGGGCCCATGTCGCATTTGGAGAGCCCCTGATGTGCCTAAACAGTGGAAACCCACCACAAGTGACCCCATTTTGGAAACTAGACCTCTTAAGGAATTTATTTAGATGTGTAGTGAGCACTTAGAACTTCCAAGTGTTTTGCAAAAGTTTTCCACAAAAACGATCTTTTAGCCGCAATATTTTTATTTTCACGAGGGTACCAGGATACCAGGAGAAATTGGACCCTAAAAGTTCTTGTGAAATTTCTCCTGAGTACGCTGATACCTTATATGTGGGGGCAAGCCATTGTTTGGGCGCATGGCAGGGCTCGGAAAGGAAGGAGCGCCATTTGACGTTTTCAATGCAAAACTCACTGGAATTGAAAGCCTACCCCATGTCACATTTGGAGAGCCCCTGATGTGCCTAAACAGTGGAAACCCCCCACAATCTACCCCATTTTGGAAACTAGACCCCTTGAGGAACTTATTTAGATGTGTGGTGAGCACTCACTTTGAACCCCCAAGTGTTTTGCAAAAGTTTATGACATAGAGCCGTGAAAAAAAAAATCATTTTTTCTCCACAAAAGCGATCTTTTAGCCGCAATATTTTTATTTTCACAAGGGTACTAGGAGAAATTGGACCCCAAAAGTCATTGTGCAATTTCTCATGAGTACGCTGATACCTCATATGTGGGGCAAACCATTGTTTTGGCGCACAGCAGGGATTGGAAGGGAAGGAGAGCCATTTGACATTTTCAATGCAAAACTCGCTGGAATTGACAGCGGACCCCATGTCGCGTTTGGAGGGCCCCTGATGTGCCTAAACAGTGGAAACCCCCCCAGAATTGACCCCATTTTGGAAACTAAACCCCTTAAGGAACTTATTTAGATGTGTGGTGAGCACTTTGAACCCCCAAGTGTTTTGCAAAAGTTTATGACTTAAAGCCGTGAAAATTTTTTTTTATTTTTTTCCACAAAAGATCTTTTAGCCACAATATTTTTATTTTCACGAGGGTACCAGGAGAAATTTGACCCCAAAAGTTGTTGTGCAATTTCTTCTGAGTACACTGATACCTCATATGTGGGGGGAAGCCATTGTTTGGGTGCACGGCAGGGCTCGGAAAGGAAGGAGTGACTCTTTGGAATGCAGACTTTGATGGAATGGTCTGCGGGCGTCAGGTCATGTTTTTAGAGCCCTTGATTTGCCTTAATAGTGGAAATGCCCAATAAGTGCCCCCTTTTTGGAAACTAGACCCCCAATGAATTTATCTAGATGTGTGATGAGCACTTTGAACCCCCAGGTGCTTCACAGAAAATTATAACGTTGACTTGTGAAAATAAAAAAAACAAACATTTTTCCATAAAAATGTTAAAAAAATATTTTCACCATGGTAACAGGAAAAAGTGGACCTCAAAATCTGTTGTCCAATTTCTCCTGAGTACACTAATATCCCATGAGTTGGAGAAAACTACTGTTTGGGTGCATGTCAAGGCTCGGAAAGGAAGGAGTGATGCTTTGGAATGCAGACTTTGATGGAATGGTCTGCGGGCGTCATGTCATGTTCTCAGAGCACCTGATGTGCCTAAACAGTGGAAATGCCCAACAAGTGCACCCTTTTTGGAACTGATACCTGATCTTTGAATTTCATACTGTAGTGTCATACGTCAGTTGTGTAGGACAACCTGATGAACACTACACAACTGACATATGGCAACCTGATTGTTACGGATCCGGGTGGTGGAACCTCTGTGCTGCGGTGCAAGGAGGGACCAGAGGGGCGTAACTAGGTATCAACTCGGACCGACCAAGGCCGTACGGCGGCTCAATCGACTCCGTGACCAGGGAAGGACCGAGCAGAGGGACCAGTTGCTACTCTGGGGACCGACCTTGTATGAGAGCAGGTGACTCCCACGGGTCAGAAGGCAGAGACTGACCGGTACAGCAGATGAGCACGGCAGGCAGGCTGACGAGGGCAGACGGGCTGGCAGACACGGCAGGAAACTAGTAGGAGCCTCTAGGTTGGCTGTCAGGTATACATGACAGGTGCAGGCAGGAGCCTCTAGGTAGGCTGTCTGGTGGTCACGGCAAGTGACAGGCAGGAGCCTCTAGGTAGGCTGTCAGGTATACATGGCAGGTGCAGGCAGGAGCCTCTAGGTAGGCTGTCAGGTGGTCACGGCAAGTGATGGGCAGGAGCCTCTAGGTAGGCTGTCACGTGGTCGCGGCAAGTGACTGGCGGGAGCCTCTAGGTAGGCTGTCAGGTGGTCACGGCGAGTGACGGGCGGGAGCCTCTAGGTAGGCTGTTAGGTATACACGGTAGGTGCAGGCAGGAGCCTCCAGGTAACAGGCAAGTTCTCCAAGTAGGCAGGCTTGCCTAGCCCATAGACAGACTGGCGGGTTTGACCGGAGGCAGACCGTCGGGCTGGAGAGTGTCCTTGGCAGGCGGAGACAGGTAGCAGGTGGAGGCTCCGGATAAGCGGACTGGCCAAGCCCATAGACAGACTAGCGGACTGGGCTGTAAGCAGACTGTGGGGCTGGACTGGTAATCAGGTTGGCAGACTGGACTGATAGTCAGACGGACTAGACTGGTAGTCAGACAGGCAGCGGGACATGTGGGCTGAAGCAGAGTTTAGCATACAGAGCAACAACCTTGCACGGGCACCTCCATATTGGAGGAGGTGCCTTTTATAGGGGAATTCCTCCGGCCGTTGGCCGGGGACTTCTTAGGACGGTGTGCGCGGCCCGCACGCGCGCCCTAAGCACAGGGCCAGGGAAGCTGCGTGCACCAGCAGCAGCTGCAGGGAGGCCAGAAGACGCCGGTGCAGGACCGCGGCGGTAAGGTGGACGGCGTATCTGCCGGGCAGGAGGCAGAGGCACCGATGCTACACTGATGAACACTACGTCAGTTGTGTAGTGTTCGTCAAGTTGTCATATGTCAGAAATTAATTTAGTAGTCCATGGAAGTATGGTACCATTTGAAGCATTCTTTCATGCACAGGCCAGATTTGTTGGGGCAGGTGTCACATTGATAAGTGGTGTCCTTGTGTATTACCCTTTTGTAACACACTCGGCACTTCTTTTGTGACTTACCTTTTTTTCTGCTGTGAGGGATCTGCCCCGGGAAATGCTGGCCTGGTACAATTCAAGGTCCTTCAGTTCCGGAAGTACTGGGGCCCAAATATCAGGGCCTTAATAACTGTCTCCTGGAAGTGAAGGTCCGACGTAGAAGTCTGGCCTGCACATTGTGACAGAAGGAAAGCGTTGTGCATTGCCATTTGAACGATGTGCACGGCCAGCTTCTTGTATCACACCCTAGCCTTTCTCAAAGCACTGTACGGCTGGAGGACTTGATCAGAGAGATCAACTCCCCCCATGTACTTGTTGTACCCCACTACACTGTCTGGTTTGACGACCTGTGTAGTGGAACCTCGCACAGTGCTGAGGGTGCTACCATCACCATGTATGGTGGTCAAGAGAAGGACATCCCTCTTGTCCTTGACACCAACAGGTGGTCGCTACATTGGGTTCTGCTCTCACCCCTTCTGAGCAGCTGCCCAATTAGCGTATTTGTGAGGCCTCTCTGATTTTTGCAGACAGTACCGCAGGTTGGGGTACCTGGCGCAGAGAGGGACTTGAAGAGAGGGACACTGTTATAAAAGTTAACCACGTACAGGTGATAACCTTTATCCAGCAGTGAGTGCACCAAGTCCCACACAATTTTCCCACTCACTCCCAGAGCGGGGAGCATTCAGGCGGTACAATCCAGGAGTCCTTCCCTTCGTAAACTCTAAACTTGTGAGTGTACCCTGAAGTACTCTCACAAAGTTTATACAGCTTGATCCCATACCTGGCCCTCTTACTGGGCAGGTACTGCCGGAATCCAAGCCGCCCCTTTAAAGCGACTCATCCACGCAGATGTACCTTTGGGGCACATACACTTCAGCAAACTTGTTGTTGAAGTGCTCGATGACCGGCGGAACTTTGAAAAGACGATCGTTGTAATGCAAGAACTTGTGGATGGCCTTAAAACGTCTCCGGATCATGACCATTCGGAACACTGGAGTATTATACAAAACGTCAGCACTCCAGTATTGCGGAAATTCTGGCTACTTCAGGATCCCCATATGAAGGACCAGATCTCAAAACTTCATAATTTCTTCTGCGTCTACAGGAGACCAGTTAGAAAATGATGAAGAGGGGTTTTGTTCCAAAAATTGATGAGCATATAAATTAGTTTGGCCCACCATGAGGTTTATAAAATCCTCAGAGAAAAAGACTTTGAAAAAGTCTATTTCTGTGAGGCCGGTGGTGTCAAATTTGATTCCTGATTTCGCCACAAAATTAGGAATCAGTGGCTCATAATTTTTGGGGGGCGAGGTCCATATGGGGTCAGTAGTGGGGGGCGCTGGTTCATCTTCTCTTCTGGGGTGACTGCATGGCGGTCCAGCAGCTCCTGAGGAGGAAGAGGAGGAGGATGATGAGAAATCAGAAAAATAAAGAAATGTGGGATCCTCGCCCTCGCTGTCAGTGTCGGAAGCAAGAAAAGCGTATGCCTCCTCCGCTGAATAGCGAGTTTGGGATGAGCGGGACATTTTTTTTCTTTTGTATGTGGTGCGTGTGTATCAGTACTTTATTTAGAGTGTGTGTGTGTGTCAGTGTGCTGAAAAAAAAAAAGAGAAAAAAAGGAACTACCGTAGGTGGTGCAAACAGCGTGCACGAGTGCGGATCAGTGATCTGTGGTCACTAATCAGCGCTCAGACGCTGCAGAAAGCATGAGAAAAAAACGGACAAAAGTCGATCAATCAAGTACTGATCAAGTAATGATCAGCACTTGGTGGGAGAAAGGGGAATGAGAAGGGGGGAAGAAGTAGAGGGGAGAGAGGGGGATTGGGATGGATGAGGAGGGTTCAAAAAATCCTACTTACAGTTGTCGTCTTTCAGATGTCGTCTTCCAGATGTCGTCTTTCAGATGTCTTCTGCAAGATGTCTTCTGCAAGATGTCTTCTGTAAGATGTCTTCTGGAGGATCGGCGATTGTGGTGTCACAGGCTTCTGTGGCACCACAAGGCCCAGCACGGCACACAATCGGACAGCGCGACCGCCCTCTAGAAAAGAAAAAAGGTTAGTTGAAAAAAAAGGGTAAAGTAGTGAGAGCGAATGCTGATCGGTGATTTGCACCACCGATCAACTCTCGGCGGCTGCTGGATGCACGCACGGAGGTGGTGCAAAGTGAAGGGGGAGAAAGAATTGACAGGGACAAAAAAAAGTCCTGAAAAGCAGCGAGCATGGACGTTGATCAGTTACGTAGTGGGGGAGGAGAGGGGGAGAGGGGGATTGGGGTTGATGAGGGGAGAACAGAGATGGACCAAAGTCTTCTCTGTTCTTCTTTCAGCAGCAGGATCAGCAGCAGGTTCTGGAGGAGGCTCTGGACCAGGAACCGCAGCAGGACATGGAGCAGGAGACCCAGGACCCAGGAGAATGCAGCAGGACACCGAAGCAGCAACAGCGACTGGAGCAGGTGAGAAGAAGGTCTTGTGGTGTCACAGAAGATTCTGTGGCACTACAAGGCCCAGCACAGTGTAGATCAGACGTGACCGCTCTGTAGAAATCCTCACCAAGTGTGAGGATCTGCAGGGCAGTCACAGGGGTGTGATAGGGTGGTGACAGCCAGGTCACAGGATGGTCACCACCCGGTCACCTCCCGGTCAGGTACTCTGATTGGTGCAATCGATGATGACATCGATCGCAGCAATCATAGATGGCTGGAGCCTGGACACGCACCACAGGGGGTCACAGGGAGGTGACAGGCAGATTACAAGCCGGTCACCGCCCTGTGACTGCCCTGTCACCTGTGTTCAGGTACTCTGATTGGAGCGATCGATGTCATCATCGATCGCTCCAATCAGAGCTGACTGGTTGCTCGGCTGACTTCACAGGGGGTCATGGGGCGGTGACAGGCAGGTCACAAGCCGGTCACTGCCCTATGACCGCCCTGTTACTGCGCGGTAGTGCTATGATCGGCGCAATCGATGTGATCGGCGATCACACCGATCATAGTGGGTTGGGGCCAGGGCTGGGGTCTCCAAGCAAGAGCCTAGGATCGGTGCTCTTATCTGATTGCGGGAAACAGTGAGAAATGCTGTGATTGCCTGTTCAGAATTGAACAGCCAATCACAGCGATCGTGGGTGCAGGGGGGCGGCCATACCCCCCGGGATGATGGCACCATCTACCCTGAGGTAAGATAGCGCCGAAAATTTAATGCGATCCCACGACCATAAGGCCCAGGGCACAGATACGTATTAGTACGCCCTGGGTCAGAAAGGGGTTAAAGAAAAGAGAAAGCATGCAGGAAAGAGGGGCAAGAGAAGAAAGTAAGGAATGGAAAGAAAAAGAAGAAAGGAAAAAAGGGAAGAGAATCAAGGAAGGGAAAGAGAAAGAGGAAAGGAATGAAGGGAAAGAGAAAGAAGAAGGGAAAAAGAAAGAAAAATGGAAGGGGAATAGAAAAAAGTAAGGCATGAAAGAAAAGAGAAAGCAAGTAGGAAAGAAGGGCAAGAGAAGGAAGGAAGGAATGGAAAGAGAAAGAAGAAAGGAAATAAGGGAAAAAGAATCAAGGAAGGGAAAGAGAAAGAGGAAAGGAAGGAAACATGGAAGCTAAAGAGAAACAATAAAGGATGAAAGAAAGGGAAAAAGAAAAAAGAGAAAGAAGAATTGGAAGGAATGACAGAAGGGAAAGAGAAAGAAAGAATGATGAAAGAGGAAAGAAGGAAGTAATGAAGGGAAAGAGAAAGAAGGCAGAAAGCAAAGCAAGGAAGATAAAGTAAAGAAGGATGGAAGTAGAAAGAAGAAGAGAGATAGAAAGACCAGATCAGCACCTTCTAACAGAATGAAGCAAATGTGAACTGGTGTAAGCTGCTGTGTCTGCTGTGACAGTATAGAATACAGCAGCTTGTACCTGTTCACATTTGCTTCATTCTGTTAGGAGGTGCTGGTCAGTTTTTGTTTCTTTGTAGTACACATTTGGAGGTGGTGACTGCCTCCATAGTTCTCTAAGCTCCTTCCATCAGTCTGGCTGTTTTTAATTAGTGTCGGATCCTACCTGCCCTTTAAATTTGTAGGATTTGGCCCAGGAGAGGCATGCCTTGTAGTGGCCAGTATGCACACATGAATTGGCCATTTTGTGTATGTATATGTACAGTCTACATGGCAGTAATACAGTTTACATTTCATATACTGTATTCAATGTTTGCACTGACTTTTTGGATTTGTAGATAGATGTGAATTAGATAGCTGGATAGATATGAGATATATTAGTTACCTTGATCAATACATTTGAAGCATACAGAGTTATATATATTTTTCTCTTATCAGTTTAGTTGAAGTCCAACCCCTACTGTAACACCCTTGCCAATGAGCCTTTTCAACTCCGGTGGCATCCTGGTGTAAACAGTATGCCGAACCAGAACAGAACAGTTTATTATATAACAAGATGAGATGCAGTTCTCTACAATGGCCACTACACAGTGAATGGCGCTGTGCTGCTCCGGATTTGTATATTATTTACATCCAGCCACCACCGATTCTGAAAACAGCTGATCAGTGGGGGTTCTAGGTGTCAGACCCCCACCAATCTGATATTGATGACCTATCCCAGGTTGTCTGGTCTGGACAACCCTTTTAAAGCTGCAGTATAAATAAAACACGTAAATACGTACATTTACTGTCATCTCATTGGTGAGATATTGGATTTTTGAGGAACAAGATTAAAATGTCAGGACACTTTTTTCCCTTGTGACATTTACATGACCTTTAAATATTTGACCTTTGCATATCTCTTTAGTGGAAACACATGCTGAGCTGTCATGCTGCTGCTAAGCCCATGGAATAATATTTTTTTTTTCTCATTTAGAGGTGACTACACTGGCACCTTTAAAAAAAAGTAATGATATTCTGATTGTATAAGTATGAATTTATTATTGTCAAGTAGTTTATTATTATTATTTTACTAATTATGGAAAATTATTAAAATTACTATTTGAATTTCTAAAATGATTACAATTTGTTATAAGATATTTCTATAAATATGCCTACATTTATTTTAAAATATATTTATTACAATTGTTTGTATAAATAATAAATCTTACAATTCGGATGTCTGAGCAGTTATAGGGGATATTATTTTTAATCTAGAAACAGTGCCACTCTTGTTCATTGGCTGTGTTTGGTATTACAACTGTGTCCTGTTCATTTGCATAGGGATATACTATGCTAAATATATACTATACTATTCTATTCTAAAACAGTCTGTCTGCAAAAAAATGTTTCTAATCTTAACACAAACCCTTTAACGCCAACTTTTCATACCCACGGTGATTTTGAAAGATTGGATATGGGGAATTGTGGTTTATCTCTGTATACCATACTGTCACAGACTGACAAGCGTCAGTGGGCACCTACCTGATCCCTTGAACTAGGGGCGCCCTAGGCTATCCTTGTCCCCCGGATTACCCCAGATGGTGGAGACACTAGTAAGTACCTACGCTTCTAACTTAACCCTTATCTGATCCCGTGCCCACCCAGGAAGGTGAGGGGCCGAAGTGTATAGGAAAACACCAACCAGACAGACAGGGGTAAACAGACAAGGATAAAAGAAAACTACAATAATACAAATACACCCACAAAACAACAGAGTGGGAAATAGGGTAGGTATAGGAGAAGGGGAAACCAAATGTCAGAGGATGATGATAAGCACGCAAACCAACTCCAGAAAAACTCTCCAACCGCCAACTCCAAACACTGACCTTTCTTCTTCCCCACCAAACCAGGAAGTAGAACTAACACTGGCTACTCCCAAATGCCAGTAGCCAGCATATATACCAGAGGGGAGTGGCCAACACAGAACAGTTTAGGTAATTCAGGATGGAGAGGTCCAGGAGATCAACTGAATCGATTAATCTTTGCTATGACAGAGCAAGGAAAACCTGATCTGTTTAATAAGATGGTGAAGCAGTTCTAATAAGTGCAGGAGATTGTGTAACCAGATGCCGCAATCTTCTGGCACTTCTCTGTCGCAGTATCCCCATGACACATACACTCTACCAGTGTTTTGTGTTGTGTTTCTGAAGAGACAATTTACATATATAATTTCTTAAAGGAGCATTACATGGCCTGTAAGTCTCCTTACACTGGCATGTCTGGCATGTCACTCTCCACAAGGAGAAACATCCCTCATTACACTCCAGTCAGAGGCCTCTCACCCAGTCAAATCAGATCTCATACTTTTACCTGAGGAGTGGCAAACACCCCAAAACACGTGTCTGCAAATTGAGATTTTGGTTTGGCTTTTATCCTAAGTCATGTGATAAGGCTCGTTAAAGGATCGATTCTGACTTTTAGAATTTCTGCTTTCAGGTGGTGGCGCTAAAGTTCAAGTCCTCTTCTTCTCTGAAGAGACAATTTGCATATCATATGCTGAAATGGAAAAATGGTGAAATGGTGAGAAAAAAAACACAATTCCACCATTGTTACTCTGGTTTTATTTTTACAGAGTTCTCTGTGCTGTACAATTTAGCTCGTACATTTATTATTATTATTATTATTTATTATTATAGCACTATTTATTCCATGGCGCTCTACATGTGAAAAAGGGGTATACATACAAGAACAATTACAATAATCTTGAACAAAACGTGACGGCGACTGGTACAGGAGGAGCGAGGACCCTGCCTGCGAGGGCTCACAGTCTACAAGGAATGGGTGAGGATACAGTAAGTGAGGGCAGGGCTGGTCATGCAGCGGTATAGTGGAGCGGTGGTTACTGCAGGTTGTAGGCTTGTCGGAAGAGGTGGGTCTTCAGGTTCCTTTTGAAGGTTTCCACGGTAGGCGAGAGTCTGATATACAGTATTGGGGTAGAGAGTTCCAGAGTAGGGGGGATGCACGGGAGAAATCTTATATGCGATTGTGGGAAAATGAGCTAAGAGGGGAGTAGAGCAGGAGATCTTGTGAGGATCGGAGATTGCGTGCAGGTATGTATCTGGAGACTAGGTCACTGATGTATGGAGGAGACAGGTTGTGGATGGCTTTGTACAGTGGGGAAAAAAGTATTTAGTCAACCACCAATTGTGCAAGTTCTCCCATTTAAAAAGATGAGATAGGCCTGTAATTGACATCATAGGTAGACCTCAACTATGAGAGACAAATTGAGAAAACAAATCCTGAAAATCACATTGTCTGATTTGGAAAGAAATTTTTTTTAAATTTTGGTGGAAAATAAGCATTTGGTCATTTACAAACAAGCAAGATTTCTGGCTCTCACAGATCTGTAACTTCTTCTTTAAGAGGCTCCTCTGTCCTCCACTGATTACCTGTAGTACTGGCACCTGTTTGAACTTGTTATCAGTATAAAAGTAAAAGACACCTGTCCGCAACCTCAAACAATCACACTCCAAATTCCACTATGGTGAAGACCAAAGAGCTGTCGAAGGACACCAGAAACAAAATTGTAGTCCTACCCCAGACTGGGAAGACTGAATCTGCAATAGGCAAGCAGCTTGGTGTGAAGAAATCATCTGTGGACGCAATAATTACAAAATGAAAGACATACAAGACCACTGATAATCTCCCTCGATCTGGGGCTCCAACACAAGATCTCACCCCGTGGGGTCAAAATGATCTCAAGAACGGTAAGCAAAAATCCCAGAACCACACAGGGGGACCTAGTGAATGACCTGCAGAGAGCTGGGACCAACGTTACATAGCTTACCATCAGTAACACACTACGCCACCAGGGACTCAAATCCTGCAGTGCCAGACATGTCCGCGACCCTCTGAAGTTTTCTAGAGAGCATTTGGGTGATCCAGAAGATTATTGGGAGAATGTCATATGTTCAGATGAAACCAAAGTAGAACTGTTTGGTAGAAACACAAATCGTCGCGTTTGGAGAAGAAAGAATGCTGAGTAGTGTTGAGCCACCCCCGTAGTGTTCGAGTTCGGTTCGGTTCGTCGAACACTCGTGTGTTCGCCGAACTGTTCGTCGAACTGTTCGTCGAACACCTTCGAACACCGTTAAAACCAATGGCAGGCAAACAAAAACACATAGAAAACACCTTCAAAGGTGTCCAAAAGCTGACAAACTGCTCAGAAGACACAACTAACACATGGAAAAGTGACAAGTACATATAGTCATGCGAAAAGAAAAGAGGTGGAGGAGTAAAAGGAGGGGGAGACACAGATATAGGCATGTCATGCCCTTCTAAAATCCAAAAAGTGAGAAGCCGACACGTTCAGTCCGCTCCTGCCCGTGCCACCTCCGTGTCGCCGGGTTTGTGCCAGAGCCGCGGTGAACCCTGACGACCAGCCCCCCTCTCCCAATACTGGTGCCTGTCCGCTGGTGGGTCGAGCGAGCCCCCCTGTGGTGGAGGCAGCTCTAAGCTTTTTAATTTAAATTGTCTCTCTAATTTGAATAAATACACTTTAAATCCATTTACAAGGATCTATTGGAGGGCAAGTCTCATGCCAGCAGCCGCGTAATTCCAGCTCCAGTAGCGTCCACTAAAGCTGCTGCAGTTAAAAAGCTTTTATAAGGATCGAGCTCGGCTGTCCACCGCAAGGCATCCTACTGCCAGTCCGAGCCCCTATGCCTTGGGGTGCCTCCTGATTAGAGATGAGCGTTGTTCTACTCGAACTGTTCGCCAATCTCAAATTCGAGCTGTTTTGGGCGGTGTTCGAGCCGGTCGGCGAACACGAACAATTTGAGAAAAATTCGGCTGTTCGAGGTTATGTTCGATAACTGTTCGTGCACCAAAATCATAACTGGATTTTTTCTCAGTAATGATGAAAATTAATGTTAATACGCAGTTTGAGTGTACAGCGGGGCGGGGGGAGGGGCAGGGGATGGATCTCTGCAGGAACAATGAAGATCTCCATTTTTTTTTCTCTTTCCCGCATTTGCAGTGGGGAGGTGCAATCTGTCAGCCTATCAGCAGCGCACACACGGAGCGAAGTGCTTTTTTTCACACAAGCAAGGGCATGTGTGATTGGCAGTGTATGTCACATGTCCTTGCCCTATAAGACCAAGCCATTTTCCCCGTCGCCACCATTTTCTCACTGCTGCAGCTGCGTGTTAGATGGCACCGCTGTTGCTGTGTGCGCTATACCTTGTTAATTTCAAGCCAATTTTCGCACAAATCTACAGATAGCTTGGGAGTAGGGAATAGTTGTGATTGCAGTCCTTTTAAGAACTAGGTTACAGCATTTCCTACGACTTTTATCAGGCAGGTCTGTGCTCTTAAATAGATAGATTGTGGGAGTAAAGACTAATTGTAATTGGAGTCCTTTTCAGGACTAGGTTACATCAGTTCCTATCAGTTTTTGCCAGGCAGGTCTGTGCCAGTGCTGTGCAAGTTTTTTTCACAGCATTTGGCTGAATCTAGCAAAGCTAATCCTTTTTGGCCTATTGCAGAGTGTGTTAGTCAGTGGAGTAGCCTATCTGTGTTGCAAGATATACCACCTGTGTATAGAATACCAATTTTTTTACTGCACCTAGTGAAGTAAAATCTTTTGGGCATAGCATCATTCTATTAGTCCATCTATACTGACCTCCATCAGGTTGCAAACTGAATATAATTTTTTTCTGCATCTAGCTCTGAAAAAATATTTGGGTTCTAGCAGTGTGTGGGACTTGGTCTATTAGTCCATCTATACTGACCTCCATCAGGTTGCAAATTAAAAATAATTTTTTTCTTCATTTAGCTCTGAAAAAATATTTGGGCTTCTAGCAGTGTGTGGGACTTGTTCTATTAGTCCTTCTATACTGACCTCCAGCAGGTTGCAAATTGAATATAATTTTTTTCTGCATCTAGCTCTGAAAAAATATTTGGGCTTCTAGCGGTGTGTGGGACTTGGTCTATTAGTCCATCTATACTGACCTCCATCAGGTTGCAAATTAAAAATAATTTTTTTCTGCATCTAGCTCTGAAAAAATATTTGGGCTTCTAGCAGTGTGTGGGACTTGGTCTATTAGTCCATCTATACTGACCTCCATCAGGTTGCAAATTAAAAATAATTTTTTTCTTCATTTATCTCTGAAAAAATATTTGGGCTTCTAGCAGCGTGTGGGACTTGTTCTATTAGTCCATCTATACTGACCTCCATCAGGTTGCAAATTAAAAATAATTTTTTTCTGCATCTAGCTCTGAAAAAATATTTGGGCTTCTAGCAGTGTGTGGGACTTGGTCTATTAGTCCATCTATACTGACCTCCATCAGGTTGCAAATTAAAAATAATTTTTTTCTGCATCTAGCTCTGAAAAAATATTTGGGCTTCTAGCAGTGTGTGGGACTTGGTCTATTAGTCCATCTATACTGACCTCCATCAGGTTGCAAATTGAATAAAAAAATTTTCTGCATCTAGCTCTGAAAAAATATTTGGGCTTCTAGCGGTGTGTGGGACTTGGTCTATTAGTCCATCTATACTGACCTCCATCAGGTTGCAAATTAAAAATAATTTTTTTCTGCATCTAGCTCTGAAAAAATATTTGGGCTTCTAGCAGTGTGTGGGACTTGGTCTATTAGTCCATCTATACTGACCTCCATCAGGTTGCAAATTAAAAATAATTTTTTTCTTCATTTAGCTCTGAAAAAATATTTGGGCTTCTAGCAGTGTGTGGGACTTGTTCTATTAGTCCTTCTATACTGACGTCCAGCAGGTTGCAAATTGAATATAATTTTTTTCTGCATCTAGCTCTGAAAAAATATTTGGGCTTCGAGCGGTGTGTGGGACTTGGTCTATTAGTCCATCTATACTGACCTCCATCAGGTTGCAAATTAAAAATAATTTTTTTCTGCATCTAGCTCTGAAAAAATATTTGGGCTTCTAGCAGTGTGTGGGACTTGGTCTATTAGTCCATCTATACTGACCTCCATCAGGTTGCAAATTAAAAATAATTTTTTTCTTCATTTAGCTCTGAAAAAATATTTGGGCTTCTAGCAGTGTGTGGGACTTGTTCTATTAGTCCTTCTATACTGACGTCCAGCAGGTTGCAAATTGAATATAATTTTTTTCTGCATCTAGCTCTGAAAAAATATTTGGGCTTCTAGCGGTGTGTGGGACTTGGTCTATTAGTCCATCTATACTGACCTCCATCAGGTTGCAAATTAAAAATAATTTTTTTCTGCATCTAGCTCTGAAAAAATATTTGGGCTTCTAGCAGTGTGTGGGACTTGGTCTATTAGTCCATCTATACTGACCTCCATCAGGTTGCAAATTAAAAATAATTTTTTTCTGCATCTAGCTCTGAAAAACTATTTGGGCTTCTAGCAGTGTGTGGGACTTGGTCTATTAGTCCATCTATACTGACCTCCATCAGGTTGCAAATTGAATAAAAAAATTTTCTGCATCTAGCTCTGAAAAATATTTGGGCTTCTAGCGGTGTGTGGGACTTGGTCTATTAGTCCATCTATACTGACCTCCATCAGGTTGCAAATTAAAAATAATTTTTTTCTGCATCTAACCCAGCCAATAGTTTTGGCCTAATACCACAGTTTGGCCACTCAGCTCTGCTCGGTTACCATCCATTGTTTTTTTGTGCAAACAACTCCAGAGTTGTGAATTAGTTAACCACCAAAATGCGTGGAAAAAGGCCTGCTGCTGGTGGAAAGGGGAATAGGCGTGTTGGGAAGGGGAAAAAAGGTTGTGTCCGTGGGGTAGGTGCAGAAGAAAGACCATCTTCCAGCCAAACTAAAATGTCTACTTCTTTTAGCGGACAATGTGATAAGATCCCTTTCTTACGGCCACGCCAATCGCTACAAATTCCAGATGAGGCACAAAAACAGCAGGTGCTTCAACGGATATCAAGTGCTCCTTTAAGTGGGCTCTCCTCCACATCAACTTCAACATCACAAATACTCCAGTCCTCAAAGGTGTCACCCAAATCGCACTTGCTTCCTCACAGCTCCCAAATCTCCAGCTGCCCGTCTGAGTATGAGGTAGAACAGATGGTTGAGTCTGCAGAGCTGTTTACTCATACTATAGCCTGGGAATCAGAGGTCGACTCCAGCGCTTCTGTGAATCCAGACGAGGAAATGATCTGCACTGATGCCCAGAATCTTTATGAGTCGGATCCAGGACCAGACGCAGAAGGTTCTGACCATAATGTAGACCCTCATTCCCAAACTGTAACTCCTGTTGGTGGAGACAATGAGGAAGACGATGATAAGACTCAAATACCTGATTGGAGCGACAACTTTAGTTTTTTGTCAGGGCAGGAACAGGTTGGCTCTGAGGACGACGGGTGTGATAACGCACAGGGTGATGATGATGAGGTCGGAGATCCCACTTACTGTCAACCCACAGTCAGCCAAGAGATGAGGTCAGCAGAGGAGGTGGAGGAAGATGCTAGTGACGACGAGGTCAGGTTGCGCCTTCCTGGACAGAGACGTAGTACTGGAAGCACGTCAACAACTGCATCCTCAAACACAACTCTGCCTCTCACCACAAGTCGTGGTGGCTCTTCAGGTCGCATGGGTGCTAAGCCTTGCATAGCCTGGGCATTTTTTCAGATCGATAAAGATGACCCAACTCGTGTTATCTGTAACATTTGTCAGCAAAAGCTAAGTAGAGGCCAAAAAATACATAGTTTGAGTACTTCATGCATGAACCGGCACATGGACATGAAGCATAAGTTGCAGTGGGAAGCTCAGTGTGCTACAATGCGGTCTAGCCGGCCGGGCCAACCACCGTCTGCCATATCTTGTGCATCCGCGGCCTCTTCATCCTCTGTGACTGGGGGGACAGCAGTCACACCTGTTTTGGGGCGCAGACCTGCCACCTCTTTACCCGCAACAGCCAGCGTGATTGGCAGGTCATCATTTTCTTTGGAGGTGGTAACACCAGCTGGTCTTGAGCGCTGTCCGACATCGATAGCACCACCTTTGGATCAAGGCAACCTAACATGTCCGCCTGCATCTTCCTCACAGACCGGCAGTTTGCCGGGGACACCCTTATCAACCCCGTCTAAGCACAATAGCCAGCCCTCGGTCCCTCAGATGTGGACAAGTAAAAGACCATTTCCTCCTAGCCATGAGAAAGCTAAGAGGTTGAATTTCACCATCTGCAAGCTCTTGGCTACAGAAATGCTGCCTTTCCGCCTGGTGGACACAGAGGATTTTCGAGACCTTATGTCCGTCGCAGTGCCCCAGTACCAGATGCCCAGTCGGCACTACTTCTCAAAGAAAGGTGTGCCTGCGCTCCACCAGCATGTCGCACACAACATCACCGCTTCTTTGAGAAACTCTGTGTGTGACAGGGTGCATTTCACCACAGACACTTGGACGAGTAGGCATGGACAGGGGCGTTACATGTCGCTGACTGGGCACTGGGTAACTATGGTGACAGCAGGACAAGGGGCTGCTGTCCAAGTCTTGCCGTCCCCACGAGTTGTGCGTCAATCCTCTTTATGTCATTTTTCCTCCACTGCTTCTGCCTCCTCAACCTCCTCTCGGTCTTCCACCTGCACCCAAAGCCTGTCTGGTCATGCCACAAGCTTTCTAACTGCGCAGAAGGGATCCTGCACACCTCCTTACTATGCTGGCAGTAGGGCTCAACATCATCAGGCGGTTTTTACATTGAAATGTCTGGGAAATGTGAGTCACACAGCTGAGGAGTTGTGGTCAGCTCTGGAGAACCAATTTCATGAATGGTTGTCTCCACTGGACCTGAAACCAGGGAAGGCCGTGTGCGACAATGCTGCAAACCTGGGTGCGGCCCTTCGCCGGGGCAATGTCACACACGTGCCTTGTATGGCTCACGTGTTGAACCTGGTTATCCAGCAATTTTTAGCCCACTATCCCAGACTAGATGGCCTTCTGCAGAGGGCACGGTCGCTGTGTGCTCACTTCCGCCGTTCGCATCCCGCAGCTCAGCGACTTACATCTCTACAGAAGTCGTTGGGCCTGCCACTTCACCGGCTAAAATGCGATGTGCCTACCCGGTGGAATTCAACTCTGCACATGTTGCAGCGACTGTGGCAGCACCGACAAGCCCTGGTGCAATACGTTCTGACGTATAGCCTGGGCCAACGAGATTCAGAGGTGGGGCAAATCACGCTGGAGGAGTGGTCTCAGATCAGGGACCTATGCACCCTTCTGCACAGTTTTGAAATGGCGACGAAGATGTTTAGTGCTGACGATGCCATTATCAGCATGACTATACCGGTGATTTACATGCTGGAGCACATGTTAAACAGAATTCGGAGTCAGGTGGTGGCACAAGAGGAGGTGGAGGAAGTAGAGGAGGAGGAGTTGTATGCGGAAGGGCTAACATCTGCAAGGTCCAGACGGTCGGCAGCACCAAGGCGGCAGGCATGTGAGGGTGGGGGAGATGATTTTACCAGGGCGCATGGTAGCAGCCAAACTAGTGAGGAAGGTGCAGGAGCCCAGGAAGAAGTGGAGGACGAACTGATGGAAGACTCATCAGATGAGGGAGACCTTGATCACATTTCTGTTGTGCGAGGTTGGGGGGAGAGGACAGAGGAAGGAAGCATGATTGCTACCTCGCCACCAACACAACAGGGACTTGGTGCTCCTGGATGCGCAACACACATGAGTGCCTTCTTGCTGCACTACCTGCAACATGACCCTCGAATTGTGAGAATTAGAAATAATCCTGACTACTGGGTTGCCACACTGTTAGATCCCCGGTACAAAAGTAAATTTGCAGAAATTATTCCTGCCATAGAAAGGGATGCACGCATGCAGGAGTATCAGTAGAGACTGTTGCAGAATCTTACATGTGCTTTTCCACAAAATACCAGTGGTGCACGTAGTGAATCTCACAGTTCCAACTTGCCAACCGTGGGACCGTCAAGTGTTCAGCACTCAAACCGTAACAGAACCACAGTATCTGCTGGTAACATCAATTTTGCGGAATCATTTCACCACTTTTTTAGCCCATCCTTTGCAAGGCCACAGGAGACAAGAAGTCTGACACATAGTCAACGCCTAGAGACGATGGTACAGGAGTATCTCCAAGTAAACATTGAAGCCACGACTGTCTCACTGGACCCTTGCTCTTTTTGGGCTTCCAATCTGGATAAATGGCCGGAGCTAGCCACTTACGCCTTGGAGATCTTGTCATGCCCCGCAGCCAGCGTTCTGTCTGAACGTGTGTTCAGCGCTGCTGGTGGTGTGCTGACAGATAAGCGCACGCGGCTCTCCACTGATAATGTAGACAGACTCACGTTCATAAAGATGAACAAATCATGGATCCGAAACGACTTTTCTACCCCTGTGTCATCCTGGGGAGAGTAAAAGCTTGATGATTGGTTAAAATCACCCTACCAACCGTTTTAAGCTTTCAAATTACTAATCATGTTTATCTGTATCTTGACTGGAAAATAATTTGGGCTTTGTAGCAGTGTGCAGCACTGATCCTATTAGGCCATCTATAATAAGCTTCACCAGATTTAAAATTAAAAATAATTTTTAGCTGCATCTAGCCCGGAAAATAATTTTGGGGCTCCGAGATGCGCAAGACACATAAGTGCCTTCTTGCTGCACTACCTGCAGCATGACCGTCATATTGTCAGGATTCGAAGTAATCATGACTACTGGGTTGCCACACTCTTAGATCCCCCAAACTTTTCGATCAACCTTTTCATTTTAATAAAGACCAAAAAAATGGTCATTTTTGAAATTATAAGCATTAGCAGGTTGTTAGAAACTGAAATCAAACAGTTTTCAACTCAAAACTTTATTCTAGGTGATGTTACATTTTCACATAGGACCCCTTGTTCGAAAGGAGCTTCTGAACTCTCTCGTCCATTGAATTTGTCAGGTTTTGGATGGTTTCTGCTTCAATTGTTTTGCATGAGGACAGAATACCCTCCCAGAGCTGTTGCTTAGATGTGAACTGCCTCCCGCCATCATAGACACTCCTTTTAATTATGCTCCAAAGGTTCTGAATGGGGTAGAGGTCAGGGGAGCATGGGGGTCACACCATAAGTTTGTCCCCTTTTATGCCCATATCAGCCAGAGATGCAGATGTTTTATGTGCAGCATGAGATGGTGCATTATCATGCAGAAAAATGATCTTGCTGTGAAATACACGGTTCTTCTTCTTGAACCATGGCAGGAAGTGCTGTTTGAGAAAATCCACATACATTATGGAGTTCATCTTTAGCGCCTTCAGGGATCCTAAAGGGGCCGACAATCTCTCTCCCCATGATTCCAGCCCAAAACATTACTCCACCTCCTCCTTGTTGGCGCTGTAGCCGTGTTTGCGTGGGGTGTCCATCAACCAGCCATCCTCCACTCCATTCATCTGGACCATCGAGCGCTGCACGGCACTCATCCGTGAACAAAACAGTTTTGAAATCAGTCTTCATGTAATGTTTGGCCCACTGGAGCCGTTTCTGCTTGTGTGAAGTGGATAGAGGAGGTCGACAGGATGGCATATGCACAGCTGCAAACCTCTGAAGGACCCTGCATCTTGTTGTTCGGGGGACGTTGGAGGCACAAGCAGCTTCAAAAACTTGTCTGCTGCTATGACAAGGCTTTTTTGCCGCTGCTGTTTCAACCTGACGTAATTGCCTGTAGGAAAGAGTCCTCAATTTGCCCTTATCAGCACGCACACGTGTGTACTGTGAATCAGCTACATACTTCTTGATTGCCAAGACACTTCATCCTGATCATCGCACAATGTTGATTGTAGTCATGCCTTGACCTAAACACTCCACAATTTGTTGCTTCTCAGCAGCCGACACATCCTTTTTCTTTCCCATTTTGGCAGAAAATGTAGGCTGCTTAATAATGTGAGAGAGCCTTCTTAAGTAGTCTTGCCTTTCATTGGACACACCTGCCAAACTAATTAGCACAGGTGTCTGCAATTGCTTACAGTGATATAAAGAGCCCTGACACACATCACCATCAATGAGTTTAACTGACAAACAAACAAATTCTTCCCTTATCATTCCTAAACACTTTTTGCATAATAATTTGGAACGCGGTGTACATGTGCTTTTCCACAAAACACCAGTGGTTCACGTAGTGAATCTTACAGTTCTAACTTGCCAACCGTGGTCTGTATGGAATTGTTCAATAAAGGGCCCAAAATTAAGATAACATAGATGGGAGAGGTCTCTATGAATAGGAATTCCTAAGTATTTGATACCCTGTGAGGGCCAGGCAAAGGGAAAGTTGGACTGGATGGAATCCTATATGGATTTAGGGAGGGAGACATCGAGGGCCTCAGACTTCGCTGCATTGATTTTAAAATTTTACCATGTAACAAAGTGATCTATTTCAGCCATAACAGCAGGGATGGATATATGTGATTGAGTGATATATACTAGGACATCATCAGCAAATAGAGAGCACTTGTACTCGGTGCCTCCCACCTCAATCCACCTAATATTGGGGTTATGGCGAATTGATGAGAGCAGGTGCTCCGTCACTAGGATGTATAAGAGAGGGGACAGAGGACATCCCTGCCTTGTCCCATTGGTGATTGTGAAAGGTGATGAAAATGTTCTGACGCACCCCCTGGGCCTTGGGACACCCGGAGCCGGACCCTTTTTGGTGGATGCTGGTGGTTGTAGTCTTCGTGGCGGCGATCCGGTTCCGTGGCTCAGGGCGGTCAAACCAGTGGCGGAACTATTTATGTGGTTTTGATGTTTAAATGTCCGACTACGCCACCCGTGGATTGCGGTCAGAGTGAACCGCCGCTACAGGGCAGACCGCTAAGGCTGGTGTTGTGGGTGCAGCAGAGCGTAGCATAACTCCCCACGGGAGGAGTATAGCCTCAGGGCAGTGTATGCGGAGGATGGGGGTGATGGTGCAGGGCAGCAGCAGTAACGACACGGAGTCAGTGATGCAGTTCAGGGCCTTTACTCACAGTTCTTATTATCCAGACCACGTCTGCAGGTAACGGCTGCCCACGTCGTACTGTGCTCACCAGGTGAGGGGCTCAGACAACTCCCAGATAACTTTGGAGCGCTTCACAGGACCCCCTTTGTGTGTCCTTTGTCTGGCCTTTCTTACCAACACTTCTGTCCGGCTGCCTCGGGCCTCCTCTTGGTAAACTTGGCGCCAGTTTCCCTGACCCTATGTGGTGCCTTCCTAGCGGGTGGAGCAAGGGGCTGCGCCACATAAAATGTCAGAGCCTCCGGTTTCTAGCTGAGGGTCGTTTCCTGCCTCCACTAGTTCGGGGACCGGTCTCCCCCTTTGGCCTGACCCCTCCACGCAGGTGGATTCGGGCGTGCGGTGGCGACTCGCCCGTCCGCACCCCTGGGATCCCTTCATTCCTCGTTCCTGGAGCCTTCTCCGCTCCTCTTCCTTCCTTCTCCCTCTTGCAGGCCTGGGCCTCTGTTACTAGGCCCGCCTCCGGAGCAGAGCTCATGCAGAGCCCCTGCTCCCTGCAACTTCTGCTCAGATTTCTCTGCACTGAACTAAGATGGTGCCCACCTTTTATACTCCGTTCTCAATGCACCCAGGAACTGCTTCCTCCCTGCTCCTGCACTGCAGGGTTCCCCTTCCTCAGTGTTCCCTCCCCCCACTCCAGCCAGGGACAGGAACTGTCGTGCCCATCTCAGGGGCATATTGGTCGCCCTGCCCCACGGCAATGTGGTGTAATGCATGCAGGTGTCGGGTCCTGATCCACACTCCATCCTTATCTGAGAGTGAGATATCACACCTCTGGGTGAGGTGCAATACGTCTGTAGCAACCGAGCCCTCGGTGCTACAGTTCCATTTATCTTCAGCCTAGGTGACGTATTGTGATACAGGGCCGTGATTTTGGCTATAAAAGGGTCCCCTAGACCCCTACCCCAAGCTTTTTAAGAGAATCATATATGGCGTGCCAGGAGACTCTATGGAATGCTTTCTCAGCATCCAACGAGAGTATCTACTTACAAATTTTTAACTGCATCTAGCCCAGGAAATACTTTGTGCCTAGTAGCAGTGTCTGCTAGTCAGCGGATTATCCCGGCTGTTAAGCAAGCTACACCACCTGTAGTTTGGACACTTAATTTTTTCAAAGGAAATGCTTCGGGACCACGGGATACTTAGTGAAGAGCATCAGGAGGAACCCCAAGGCATAGGGGCTGGGACTGGCACTAGGATGCCTTGCGGTGGACAGCCGAGCTCGATCCTTATAAAAGCTTTTTAACTGCAGCAGCTTTAGTGGACGCTACTGGAGCTGGAATTACGCGGCTGCTGGCATGAGACTTGCCCTCCAATAGATCCTTGTAAATGGATTTAAAGTGTATTCATTCAAATTAGAGGGACAATTTAAATTAAAAAGCTTAGAGCTGCCTCCACCACAGGGGGGCTCTCTCGACCCACCAGCGGACAGGCACCAGTATTGGGAGAGGGGGGCTGGCCGTCAGGGTTCACCGCGGCTCTGGCACAAACCCGGCGACACGGAGGTGGCACGGGCAGGAGCGGACTGGCCGTGTCGGCTTCTCACTTTTTGGATTTTAGAAGGGCATGACATGCCTATATCTGTGTCTCCCCTCCTTTTACTAATCCACCGCTTTTCTTTTCGCATGACTATATGTACTTGTCACTTTTCCATGTGTTAGTTGTGTCTTCTGAGCAGTTTGTCAGCTTTTGGACACCTTTGAAGGTGTTTTCTATGTGTTTCTATGTGTTTTTGTTTGCCTGCCATTGGTTTTAACGGTGTTCGAAGGTGTTCGACGAACAGTTCGACGAACAGTTCGGCGAACACACGGGTGTTCGACGAACCGAACCGAACTCGAACACTACGGGGGTGGCTCAACACTACTCCTGATGCTCTTCACTGAGTATCCCGTGGTCCCGAAGCATTTCCTTTGAAAAAATGAAGTGTCCAAACTACAGGTGGTGTAGCTTGCTTAACAGCCGGGATAATCCGCTGACTAGCAGACACTGCTACTAGGCGCAAAGTATTTCCTGGGCTAGATGCAGTTAAAAATTTGTAATTAGATACTCTCGTTGGATGCTGAGAAAGCATTCCATAGAGTCTCCTGGCACGCCATATATGATTCTCTTAAAAAGCTTGGGGTAGGGGTCTAGGGGACCCTTTTATAGCCAAAATCACGGCCCTGTATCGCAATACGTCACCTAGGCTGAAGATAAATGGAACTGTAGCACACTGATGGCTCGGTTGCTACAGAGGTATTGCACCTCACCCAGAGGTGTGATATCTCACTCTCAGGTAAGGATGTAGTGTGGATCAGGACCCGACACCTGCATGCATTACACCACATTGCCGTGGAGCAGGGCGACCAATATGCCCCTGAGATGGGCACGACAGTCCCTGTCCCTGGCTGGAGTGGGGGGAGGGAACACTGAGGAAGGGGAACCCTGTAGTGCAGGAGCATGGAGGAAGCAGTTCCTGGGTGCATTGAGAAGGGAGTATAAAAGGTGGGCACCATCTTAGTTCAGTGCAGAGAAGTCTGAGCAGAAGTGGCAGGGAGCAGGGGCTCTGCTTGAGCTCTGCTCCGGAGGCGGGCCTAGTAACAGAGGCCCAGGCCTGGAAGAGGGAGAAGGAAGGAAGAGGAGCGGAGAAGGCTCCAGGAACGAGGAACGAAGGGATCTCAGGGGTGCGGACGGGCGAGTCGCCACCGCACGCCCGAATCCACCTGCGTGGAGGGGTCAGGCCAAAGGGGGAGACCGGTCCCCGAAACTAGTGGAGGCAGGAAACGACCCTCAGCTAGAAACCGGAGGCTGTGACATTTTATGTGGCGCAGCCCCTCGCTACACCCGCTAGGAAGGCACCACATAGGGTCAGGGAAACTGGCGCCAAGTTTACCAAGAGGAGGCCCGAGGCAGCCGGACAGAAGGGTTGGTAAGAAAGACCAGACAAAGGACACACAAAGGGGGGGCTTTTAAACACTCCAAAGTTATCTGGGAGTTGTCTGAGCCCCTCACCTGGTGAGCACAGTACGACGTGGGCAGCCGTTACCTGCAGACGTGGTCTGGATAATAAGAACTGTGAGTAAAGGCCCTGGACTGCATCACTGACTCCGTGTCATTACTGCTGCTGCCCTGCACCATCACCCCCATCCTCCGCATACACTGCCCTGAGGCTATACTCCTCCCGTGGGGAGTTATGCTACGCTCTGCTGCACCCACAACACCAGCCTCAGCGGTCTGCCCTGGAGCGGCGGTTCACTCTGACCGCAATCCACGGGTGGCGTAGTCGGACATTTAAACATCAAAACCACATAAATAGTTCCGCCACTGGTTTGACCGCCCTGAGCCACGGAACCGGGTTGCCGCCACGGAGACTACAACCACCAGCATCCACCAAAAAGGGTCCGGCTTCGGGTGTCCCAAGGCCCAGGGGGCGCGTCAGAACATTTTCATCACCTTTCCCAATCACCAATGGGACAAGGCAGGGATGTTCTCTGTCCCCTCTCTTATACATCCTAGTGACGGAGCACCTGCTCTCATCAATTCGCCATAACCCCAATATTAGGTGGATTGAGGTGGGAGGCACCGAGTACAAGTGCTCTCTATTTGCTGATGATGTCCTAGTATATATCACTAAATCACTTATATCCATCCATGCTGTTATGGCTGAAATAGATCACTTTGTTACATGGTCAAATTTTAAAATCAATGCAGCGAAGTCTGAGGCCCTCGATGTCTCCCTCCCCAAATCCATATAGGATTCCATCCAGTCCAACTTTCCCTTTGCCTGGCCCTCACAGGGTATCAAATACTTAGGAATTCCTATTCATAGAGACCTCTCCCATCTATGTTATCTTAATTTTGGGCCCTTTATTGAACAACTCCATACAGACCACGGTTGGCAAGTTAGAACTGTAAGATTCACTACGTGAACCACTGGTGTTTTGTGGAAAAGCACATGTACACTGTGTTCCAAATTATTATGCAAAAAGTGTTTAGGAGTGATAAGGGAAGAATTTGTTTGTTTGTCAGTTAAACTCATTGATGGTGATGTGTGTCAGGGCTCTTTATATCACTGTAAGCAATTGCAGACACCTGTGCTAATTAGTTTGGCAGGTGTGTCCAATGAAAGGCAAGACTACTTAAGAAGGCTGTCTCACATTATTAAGCAGCCTACATTTTCTGCCAAAATGGGAAAGAAAAAGGATGTGTCGGCTGCTGAGAAGCAACAAATTGTGGAGTGTTTAGGTCAAGGCATGACTACAATCAACATTGTGCGATGATCAGGATGAAGTGTCTTGGCAATCAAGAAGTATGTAGCTGATTCACAGTACACACGTGTGCGTGCTGATAAGGGCAAATTGAGGACTCTTTCCTACACGCAATTACGTCAGGTTGAAAGAGCAGCGGCAAAAAAGCCTTGTCATAGCAGCAGACAAGTTTTTGAAGCTGCTTGTGCCTCCAACGTCCCCCGAACAACAAGATGCAGGGTCCTTCAGAGGTTTGCAGCTGTGCATACGCCATCCTGTCGACCTCCTCTATCCACTTCACACAAGCAGAAACGGCTCCAGTGGGCCAAACATTACATGAAGACTGATTTCAAAACTGTTTTGTTCACGGATGAGTGCCGTGCAGCGCTCGATGGTCCAGATGGATGGAGTGGAGGATGGCTGGTTGATGGACACCCCACGCAAACACGGCTACAGCGCCAACAAGGAGGAGGTGGAGTAATGTTTTGGGCTGGAATCATGGGGAGAGAGATTGTCGGCCCCTTTAGGATCCCTGAAGGCGCTAAAGATGAACTCCATAATGTATGTGGATTTTCTCAAACAGCACTTCCTGCCATGGTTCAAGAAGAAGAACTGTGTATTTCACAGCAAGATCATTTTTCTGCATGATAATGCACCATCTCATGCTGCACATAAAACATCTGCATCTCTGGCTGATATGGGCATAAAAGGGGGCAAACTTATGGTGTGACCCCCATGCTCCCCTGACCTCTACCCCATTCAGAACCTTTGGAGCATCATTAAAAGGAGTGTCTATGATGGCGGGAGGCAGTTCACATCTAAGCAACAGCTCTGGGAGGGTATTCTGTCCTCATGCAAAACAATTGAAGCAGAAACCATCCAAAACCTGACAAATTCAATGGACGAGAGAGTTCAGAAGCTCCTTTCGAACAAGGGGTCCTATGTGAAAATGTAACATCACCTAGAATAAAGTTTTGAGTTGAAAACTGTTTGATTTCGGTTTCTAACAACCTGCTAATGCTTATAATTTCAAAAATGACCATTTTTTTGGTCTTTATTAAAATGAAAAGGTTGATCGAAAAGTTTGGGGGATCTAAGAGTGTGGCAACCCAGTAGTCATGATTACTTCGAATTCTGACAATATGAGGGTCATGCTGCAGGTAGTGCAGCAAGAAGGCACTTATGTGTCTTGCGCATCTCGGAGCCCCAAAATTATTTTCCGGGCTAGATGCAGCTAAAAATTATTATTAATTTTAAATCTGGTGGAGCTTTAGTATAGATGGCCTAATAGGATCAGTGCTGCACACTGCTACAAAGCCCAAATTATTTTCCAGTCAAGATACAGATAAACATGATTAGTAATTTTAAATCTGGTGGAGCTTATTATAGATGGCCTAATAGAATCAGTGCTGCACACTGCTACAAAGCCCAAATTATTTTCCAGCCAAGATACAGATAAACATGATTAGTAATTTGAAAGCTTAAAACGGTTGGTAGGGTGATTTTAACCAATCATCAAGCTTTTACTCTCCCCAGGATGACACAGGGGTAGAAAAGTCGTTTCGGATCCATGATTTGTTCATCTTTATGAACGTTAGTCTGTCTACATTATCAGTGGAGAGCCGCGTGCGCTTATCTGTCAGCACACCACCAGCAGCGCTGAACACACGTTCAGACAGAACGCTGGCTGCGGGGCTTGACAAGATCTCCAAGGCGTAAGTGGCTAGCTCCGGCCATTTATCCAGATTGGAAGCCCAAAAAGAGCAAGGGTCCAGTGACACAGTCATGGCTTCAATGTTTACTTGGAGATACTCCTGTACCATCGTCTCTAGGCGTTGACTATGTGTCAGACTTCTTGTCTCCTGTGGCCTTGCAAAGGATGGCCTAAAAAAGTGGTGAAATGATTCCGCAAAATTGATGTTACCAGCAGATACTGTGGTTCTGTTACGGTTTGAGTGCTGAACACTTGACGGTCCCACGGTTGGCAAGTTGGAACTGTGAGATTCACTACGTGCACCACTGGTATTTTGTGGAAAAGCACATGTAAGATTCTGCAACAGTCTCTGCTGATACTCCTGCATGCGTGCATCCCTTTCTATGGCAGGAATAATTTCTGCAAATTTACTTTTGTACCGGGGATCTAACAGTGTGGCAACCCAGTAGTCAGGATTATTTCTAATTCTCACAATTCGAGGGTCATGTTGCAGGTAGTGCAGCAAGAAGGCACTCATGTTTGTTGCGCATCCAGGAGCACCAAGTCCCTGTTGTGTTGGTGGCGAGGTAACAATCATGCTTCCTTCCTCTGTCCTCTCCCCCCAACCTTGCACAACAGAAATGTGATCAAGGTCTCCCTCATCTGATGAGTCTTCCATCAGATCGTCCTCCACTTCTTCCTGGGCTCCTGCACCTTCCTCACTAGTTTGGCTGCTACCATGCGCCCTGGTAAAACCATCTCCCCCACCCTCACATGCCTGCCGCCTTGGTGCTGCCGACCGTCTGGACCTTGCTGATGTTAGCCCTTCCGCATACAACTCCTCCTCCTCTACTTCCTCCACCTCCTCTTGTGCCACCACCTGACTCCGAATTCTGTTTAACATGTGCTCCAGCATGTAAATCACCGGAATAGTCATGCTGATAATGGCATCGTCAGCACTAAACATCTTCGTCGCCATTTCAAAACTGTGCAGAAGGGTGCATAGGTCCCTGATCTGAGACCACTCCTCCAGCGTGATTTTCCCCACCTCTGGATCTCGTTGGCCCAGGCTATACGTCAGAAAGTATTGCACCAGGGCTTGTCGGTGCTGCCACAGTCGCTGCAACATGTGCAGAGTTGAATTCCACCGGGTAGGCACATCGCATTTTAGCCGGTGAAGTGGCAGGCCCAACGACTTCTGTAGAGATGTAAGTCACTGAGCTGCGGGATGCGAACGGCGAAAGTGAGCACACAGCGACTGTGCCCTCTGCAGAAGGCCATCTAGTCTGGGATAGTGGGCTAAAAATTGCTGGACAACCAGGTTCAACACGTGAGCCATACAAGGCACGTGTGTGACATTGCCCCGGCGAAGGGCCGCACCCAGGTTTGCAGCATTGTCGCACACGGCCTTCCCTGGTTTCAGGTCCAGTGGAGACAACCATTCATGAAATTGGTTCTCCAGAGCTGACCACAACTCCTCAGCTGTGTGACTCACATTTCCCAGACATTTCAATGTAAAAACCGCCTGATGACGTTGAGCCCTACTGCCAGCATAGTAAGGAGGTATGCAGGATCCCTTCTGCGCAGTTAGAAAGCTTGTGGCATGACCAGACAGGCTTTGGGTGCAGGTGGAAGACCGAGAGGAGGTTGAGGAGGCAGAAGCAGTGGAGGAACTTTGACATAAAGAGGATTGACGCACAACTCGTGGGGACGGCAAGACTTGGACAGCAGCCCCTTGTCCTGCTGTCACCATAGTTACCCAGTGCCCAGTCAGCGACATGTAACGCCCCTGTCCATGCCTACTCGTCCAAGTGTCTGTGGTGAAATGCACCCTGTCACACACAGAGTTTCTCAAAGAAGCGGTGATGTTGTGTGCGACATGCTGGTGGAGAGCAGGCACACCTTTCTTTGAGAAGTAGTGCCGACTGGGCATCTGGTACTGGGGCACTGCGACGGACATAAGGTCTCGAAAATCCTCTGTGTCCACCAGGCGGAAAGGCAGCATTTCTGTAGCCAAGAACTTGCAGATGGTGAAATTCAACCTCTTAGCTTTCTCATGGCTAGGAGGAAATGGTCTTTTACTTGTCCACATCTGAGGGACCGAGGGCTGGCTATTGTGCTTAGACGGGGTTGATAAGGGTGTCCCCGGCAAACTGCCGGTCTGTGAGGAAGATGCAGGCGGACATGTTAGGTTGCCTTGATCCAAAGGTGGTGCTATCGATGTCGGACAGCGCTCAACACCAGCTGGTGTTACCACCTCCAAAGAAAATGATGACCTGCCAATCACGCTGGCTGTTGCGGGTAAAGAGGTGGCAGGTCTGCGCCCCAAAACAGGTGTGACTGCTGACCCCCCAGTCACAGAGGATGAAGAGGCCGCGGATGCACAAGATATGGCAGACGGTGGTTCGCCCGGCCGGCTAGGCCGCATTGTAGCACACTGAGCTTCCCACTGCAACTTATGCTTCATGTCCATGTGCCGGTTCATGCATGAAGTACTCAAACTATGTATTTTTTGGCCTCTACTTAGCTTTTGCTGACAAATGTTACAGATAACACGAGTTGGGTCATCTTTATCGATCTGAAAAAATGCCCAGGCTATGCAAGGCTTAGCACCCATGCGACCTGAAGAGCCACCACGACTTGTGGTGAGAGGCAGAGTTGTGTTTGAGGATGCAGTTGTTGACGTGCTTCCAGTACTACGTCTCTGTCCAGGAAGGCGCAACCTGACCTCGTCGTCACTAGCATCTTCCTCCACCTCCTCTGCTGACCTCATCTCTTCGCTGACTGTGGGTTGACAGTAAGTGGGATCTCCAACCTCATCATCATCACCCTGTGCGTTATCACACCCGTCGTCCTCAGAGCCAACCTGTTCCTGCCCTGACAAAAAACTAAAGTTGTCGCTCCAATCAGGTATTTGAGTCTTATCATCGTCTTCCTCATTGTCTCCACCAACAGGAGTTACAGTTTGGGAATGAGGGTCTACATTATGGTCAGAACCTTCTGCGTCTGGTCCTGGATCCGACTCATAAAGATTCTGGGCATCAGTGCAGATCATTTCCTCGTCTGGATTCACAGAAGCGCTGGAGTCGACCTCTGATTCCCAGGCTATAGTATGAGTAAACAGCTCTGCAGACTCAACCATCTGTTCTACCTCATACTCAGACGGGCAGCTGGAGATTTGGGAGCTGTGAGGAAGCAAGTGCGATTGGGGTGACAACTTTGAGGACTGGAGTATTTGTGATGTTGAAGTTGATGTGGAGGAGAGCCCACTTAAAGGAGCACTTGATATCCGTTGAAGCACCTGCTGTTTTTGTGCCTCATCTGGAATTTGTAGCGATTGGCGTGGCCGTAAGAAAGGGATCTTATCACATTGTCCGCTAAAAGAAGTAGACATTTTAGTTTGGCTGGAAGATGGTCTTTCTTCTGCAGATGTTACTGTCGCTTTAACACCTACCCCACGGACACAACCTTTTTTCCCCTTCCCAACATGCCTAGTCCCCTTTCCACCAGCAGCAGGCCTTTTTCCACTCATTTTGGTGGTTAACTAATTAACAACTCTGAAGTTGTTTGCACAAAAAAACAATGGATGGGAACCGAGCAGAGCTGAGTGGCCAAACTGTGGTATTAGGCCAAAACTATTGGCTGGGTTAGATGCAGAAAAAAATTATATTCAATTTGCAACCTGATGGAGGTCAGTATAGATGGACTAATAGAGAAAGTCCCACACACTGCTAGAAGGCCAAATATTTTTTCAGAGCTAGATGCAGAAAAAAATATATTCATTTTGCAACCTGATGGAGGTCTGTATAGATGGATTAATAGAACAAGTCCCACACACAGCTAGAAGCCCAATATTTTTTCAGAGGTAGATGCAGAAAAAAATATATTCAGTTTGCAACCTGATGGAGGTCTGTATAGATGGATTAATAGAACAAGTCCCACACACAGCTAGAAGCCCAATATTTTTTCAGAGGTAGATGCAGAAAAAAATATATTCAGTTTGCGACCTGATGGAGGTCAGTATAGATGGACTAATACAACAAGTCCCACACACAGCTAGAAGCCCAATATTTTTTCAGAGGTAGATGCAGAAAAAAATATATTCAGTTTGCAACCTGATGGAGGTCTGTATAGATGGACTAATACAACAAGTCCCACACACAGCTAGAAGCCCAATATTTTTTCAGAGGTAGATGCAGAAAAAAATATATTCAGTTTGCAACCTGATGGAGGTCTGTATAGATGGATTAATAGAACAAGTCCCACACACAGCTAGAAGCCCAATATTTTTTCAGAGGTAGATGAAGAAAAAAATATATGCAGTTTGCAACCTGATGGAGGTCAGTATAGATGGTCTAATACAACAAGTCCCACACACAGCTAGAAGCCCAATATTTTTTCAGAGCTAGATGTAGAAAAAAATTATATTCAATTTGCAACCTGATGGAGGTCAGTATAGATGGACTAATAGAATGATGCTATGCCCAAAAGATTTTACTTCACTAGGTTCAGTAAAAAAATTGGTATTCTATACACAGGTGGTATATCTTGCAACACAGATAGGCTACTCCACTGACTAACACACTCTGCAATAGGCCAAAAAGGATTAGCTTTGCTAGATTCAGCCAAATGCTGTGAAAAAAACTTGCACAGCACTGGCACAGACCTGCCTGGCAAAAACTGATAGGAACTGATGTAACCTAGTCCTGAAAAGGACTCCAATTACAATTAGTCTTTACTCCCACAATCTATCTATTTAAGAGCACAGACCTGCCTGATAAAAGTCGTAGGAAATGCTGTAACCTAGTCCTTAAAAGGACTGCAATCACAACTATTCTCTACTCCCAAGCTATCTGTAGATTTGTGCGAAAATTGGCTTGAAATTAACAAGGTATAGCGCACACAGCAACAGCGGTGCCGTCTAACACGCAGCTGCAGCAGTGAGAAAATGGTGGCGACGGGGAAAATGGCTTGGTCTTATAGGGCAAGGACATGTGACATACACTGCCAATGACACATGCCCTTGCTTGTGTGAAAAAAAGCACTTCGCTCCGTGTGTGCGCTGCTGATAGGCTGACAGATTGCACCTCCCCACTGTAAATGCGGGAAAGAGAAAAAAAAAATGGAGATCTTCATTGTTCCTGCAGAGATCCATCCCCTGCCTCTCCCCCCACCCCGCTGTACACTCAAACTGCGTATTAACATTAATTTTCATCATTACTGAGAAAAAATCCAGTTATGATTTTGGTGCACGAACAGTTATTGAACATAACCTCGAACAGCCGAATTTTTCTCAAATTGTTCGTGTTCGCCGAACGGCTCGAACACCGCCCAAAACAGCTCGAATTTGAGATTGGCGAACAGTTCGAGTAGAACAACGCTCATCTCTAATGCTGAGTTGCATCCAAAGAACACCATACCTACTGTGAAGCATGGTGGCAACATCATGCTTTGGGGCTGTTTCTCTGCCAAGGGACCAGGACGACTGATCCGTGTACATGAATGGGGCCATGTATCATGAGATTTTGAGTGCAAACCTCCTTCCATCAGCAAGAGCATTGAAGATGAAACGTGGCTGGGTCTTTCAGCATGACAATTATCCCAAGCACAACGCCAGGGCAACTAAGGAGTGGCTTCGTAAGAAGCATTTCAAGGTCCTGGAGTGGCCTAGTCAGTCTACAGAACTAAACCCTATAGAAAACCTTTGGAGGGAATTGAAAGTCCAACCCAGTGGCAGCCTCAAAACATCACTGCTCTAGAGGAGATCTGCATGGAGGAATGGGCCAACATACCAGCAACAGTGTGTGCCAACCTTGTGAAGACTTACAGAAAACGTTTGACCTCTGTCATTGCCAACAAAGGATATATAACAAAGTATTTGAGATGAACTTTTGTAATTGACCAAATACTTATTTTCCACCAAAATTTGAAAAAAAATTCTTTCCAAATCAATTCTTTCCCTGATCACATTTTCAGGATTTGTTTTCTCATTTTGTCTCTCATAGTTGAGGACTACCTATGATGTCAATTACAGGCCTCTCTCATCTTTTTAAGTGGGAGAACTTGCACAGTTGGTGGCTGAGTAAATCCTATTTTTCCCCACTGTATGCCATGGTTAGGGTTTTGAACTGGAGTCTCTGGGCAATGGGGAGCCAGTGAAGGGATTGACAGAGAGGAGAGGCCGGGGAATAGCGAGGGGACAGGTGGATTAGTCGGGCAGCAGAGTTTAGGATAGATTGAAGGGGTGCAAGAGTGTTGGAAGGGAGGCCACAGAGCAGGATGTTGCAGTAGTGTAGGCGGCAGATGATGAAGGCGTGCACTAGTGTTTTTGTAGATTTGTGGTTGAGGAATGTGCAGATCCTGGAGATATTTTTGAGTTGGAGTCGGCAGGACTTGGAAAGGGCTTGGATATGTGGTTTGAAGGAGAGATCAGAGTCCAGGGTTACCCCAAGGCAGCAAGCTTGCGAGACTGGGGAGAGAGTACAGCCATTGACGTTGATAGATTGGTCTGGTGGGGGGGATGAATGAGATGGTGGAAAGATGATGAATTCTGTTTTGTCCATGTTAAGTTTTAGAAATCTAGCAGAGAAGAAGGATGAAATAGTGGACAGACATTGTGTGATTTTGGTTAGTAGGGAGGAGATGTCAGGTCCGGAGAAATAGATCTGTGTGTCATCAGCATAGAGGTGATACTGAAAGATGTGAGACTGTATGAGCTGTCCCAAGCCAAAGGTGTAGATGGAGAAGAGGAGGGGTCCAAGGATTGAACCTTGGAGGACACCAACAGATCGGGGGTGAGATGAGGAGGTGGTGTGTGAGTGGGAGACACTGAATGTCCTGTCTGTTAGGTATGAAGAGATCCAAGATAGGGCCAAGTCTGTGATGCCAAGAGATGACAGAGTCTGTAGTAAGAGGGAATGGTGCACTGTTTTGAAGGCAGATGACAGGTCCAGGAGGAGAAGGACAGAGTAGTGTTGTTTGGATTTGGCGGTTAGTAGGTCATTGGTGACTTTAGTCAGGGCAGTTTCAGTAGAATGGTGCAGTCTGAAGCCAGATTGGAGGCAGTCAAAGAGAGAGCAGGAGGAGAGGTGGGAGGACAGTTCAAAGTGGATATGTTGTTCTCGTAGTTTTGAGGCATAGGGGAGAAGTGATATGGGGCGATAGCTAGTCAGAGAGGACGGGTCAAGGGAGAGCTTTTTGAGGATAGGTGTGATCGAGGCATTTTTGAAGCATGAGGGGAAGACACCAGTTGTTAGTGACATGTTGAAAAGATGGGTTAGGGTTAGGATGAAGATAGTGGTAAGGTTGGGGATGAGGTGGGACGGGATTGGGTCAAGTTCACAGTTGGTGAGGTGTGATTTGGAGAGTAAAGAGAAAAGTTGATCTTCCGTAATGGTGGAGAAGCTGATTATGGAGGAGAAGGATTGAGTAGTTGTGAGGAGGGGCTGATGGGACTTTAGGCAAAAACTTAGTCTTATGGTGTCAATCTTCTGCTTGAAGAATGAGGCAAAGTCTTCAGCTGAGATGAGGGGAGAGGGTGGAGGTGCTGGGGGCAGAGGAGAGAATGGAAGGTGTTGAATAGTTGTTTGGGGTTGTGAGACGGAGGATATGAGAGATAAGAAGTATGCTTGTTTTTCTGTAGTGAGTGTGGACTTGAAGGTAGTGAGGGACTGTTTGAATGTGATGAAGTGTTCATTGGAGTGGGACCTTTTCCATCTACGCTCAGCAACCCTGGAGGCCCGACCCAGTTCTTTGGTTAGGCTGGTGTGCCAGGGTTGCCTGTTCATTGTGCGAGCTTTGGTATGTATGAGGGGGTGACAAAATTGAGAGCTGCAGTTGTTGTGGTGTTATATAATGCGGCTGCAACATCTGCGTCATGTAAGGAACTGATGTCTGTAAGAGGGAGGAGGGATTCAGAGAGTGAGTGTAGGTCAAGGTGTTTAAGCTTTCTGCGAGGGTATGCTAATTTGTGGAGTGGGGATTGTTTCCTTAGAGAGGAGAGGGTAGAGAATGTAAGTAGGTTGTGGTCAGAAAGAGGAAAGGGTGAGTTAGAGAGGTTAGACAGGGAACAGAGGTGGGTGAACATGAGGTCCAGAGTGTGGCCATCTTTGTGAGTGGCTGCGGAAGACCATTGAGTAAGGCAGAAGGAGGAAGTGAAGGATAGAAGCTTAGAGGCAGCTGAGAGAGAAGTGTCAATGGGGATGTTAAAGTCGCCCATGATGATAGTGAGGTGTCAGCGGAAAGGAAGTGAAGTAGCCAGGTGTTGAAATGGTCTAGAAAGATGGTGACTGATCCTGGGGGGCAGTAAATGACAGCCAGTTGGAGGTTGGAGGGGGAGTAGATGCACAGTGCACTTCAAAAGAGGGGAGAGTAAGATTTTGGTGAAAGAGCAGTTATCTGGCAGGAGAAAGCCAACTCCTCCACCATGCTTGCCAATGGGGCGGCGGGTGTGAGAAAGGTGGAATCCACCATATGAAAGTGCAGCTGAAGAGGCTGTGTCAGAGGGGGTGAGCCTGGTTTCGGTGATGCCGAGGAAGGAAAATTTGTTAGTTATGAAGAGATCATGGATGTAGGAAAGTTTGTTGCAGACGGAGCGAGCATTCCAGAGAGGTCCTGTTAGTGGGACTGGGGAAGCGGGGGCTGGGCAGATGTGTATGAGGTTAGAAGGGTTGTGAGAGATTATGATAGATCGTGGATAGGAGGTGGAAGTGACTGTTGGGATGTGGTGAGGAGGGCCAGGATTTGGGGAGAAAGTGTTAGTAGGTGGGAGCAGGAGAGAGCATGAGGTGACTGTCTGTGCTTAGAGACACAGGATTGAATGTTGAGGAATAGTTCAGAGGAAGAGGTGAGATGAATGGGGAGGATGGAGGGAGAGATGAAGAGTTCCTTGCTAGGTGTAGGGATTAGGGGTGGTTGTAAGAAGTGAACACAAACATTGTTTACAGTGTCCAAGTATCCACTTACCTTCAGTTCCCTTCAGGTTCAATTCAGGTATAATTCATATCTCACACTTAAGCAATACACTTAAGGCAATGCACTGCAGACACGTCTATAGCATACTCCTTGTTCACAATATATGTGCTACAGAATGCAGTAAGGTGTGAACCAGAGGGGAGTTGTCTGTGCTCATCTTGATCAGCTGATTAAGACTAAGCCAGATGCAGGGTATTCAAGGGCCAAGTAAACATGGTCATAAATAAGAATGGGGGGTAGTAGTTTGCTGAGAAACATACCATGTGCATATAGAAGTAGAGGAAGGGAGAAGTCAGGATGGGAAAGCTGGGTCACGTTCCATGTGCATATAGAAGCAGAGTAAGGGAGAAGTCAGGATGGGAAAGCTGGGTCATGTACCTGTAGGAGGAATGGATAAACAGAGATGCTGAGTAGAGTGCGATGGTGGCAGATGACAAGGTACAGTCTGTATGCATTATATTAATCAGGTATAATTCATATCTCACACTTAAGCAATACACTTAAGGCAATGCACTGCAGACACGTCTATAGCAGACTCCTTGTTCACAATATATGTGCTATGTGTGCTTTATTCTTTAGGTTAGTACATTTGTACATTTCTGTTTTTTAGATTTGACTGATTTAAAAAAAATGAAAAATAAAACTTAGTTGACATCCCCATTTTCCGAGCCCATACTTTCCTATTGCACATGCTCACAAGCATCTGTCCTATTAACATTCTAGGAGAGGTGTCTGTCAGTATAACAGGATGGCTTCCAATCTAATGTAATATTGCGATCTCCTCGCTAGACAAAACAAGTAAGCTTTACTAATTAACCCCTTATTGCAATATTACATGACTGCAGAGGTGATCGTGTAGTGAGGGCTCGTGAGCTGAGATCTCTTTACACACGGTAGACACTGGCTATATTAAATAGCTAACATCTATCTACAATTCAGCATCCACACATCAGTTTTTTTCCCATATAAGAAAAACGGATTGCGTTTCAGCAGTGATTTTCATCAGAGTTTAGTTCAATTGTTATCAGTTTTTCTCATATGTGATAAAAAACAAGTTTGTCCACCTTATAACAGTGAAAATTGGACCTCACTCAGATGGCAACAGAGTGCTGTCCAATTTTTTACAGACCCATAGACTTACATTGCCGATTTTGATTCAACGCTCAGATCAAGATAGGACATTCCTCCACGATTTTATGTGGAAGGTTCGTTTCATGAAAAAACATGGACTACTCGAACAACATCTTCTCATTCCATGTCCCCCCCCCCCAGTAAAAGAATAACACCTATGCTCACCTCCAGTGCTGGCGCAGATCCAGCGTTGTCGGCATGCGCTCTCCCAGGGCTTGCGGTACATTGTTATGTCACACTATCTTTGCGATCAATAAGCGCTGGCTTCAGTCTCTCCTCCTTCAGACAATTCCAGACATCCTGAGGGAGTTAGAGCACAGCAGCTGCTCTCTTACTTCCTCCGTATTTCATTTATGTCTGTAGAATAGGAGAGTGAAGCCAGCGCTGATTGGCTGCAGGGATCGAGTGACACAATAATGTCACGCAAGCCCTGGGAGAGCAAGTGCTGACACCACTGGATCTGCATCGGCTCTGTAGGTGGGTGACACTCCCCCAGGGCCGTGGGGTACTCGGTAGCCGGACTGGTCGGTGCTGGGGGGATCTCAAGGTGGCGGTGACCTGGTCCGTGACCCAGGGCGATCAATAAAAGGAGAATAAAGAAAAGGGGAATTAAAGTTTTATATATATAATATTCGTGACGCCATGTGGTATGCGGCTATATGGGGCCACCGCTGCGGTGCAGATCCTCTGGAGCTGATGATGACGCAGCAGAGTTGGTTCAGCTCTCCACAGGCAGAGCGTAGCTCCAGGGCAGGAAGTGGTGATGTTATAGATGTTGCTGTGCAGCGTAGTGCAGGGGATGGCGCAGATAATGACCAGTCCACAACTTAATGGCGGTTTCCTCTTATCTTTACTTGCGGTGGTTAGGCAGACCGGGGCATGGGTACTAGCTGGTAGTAGAGGTCCGGGCGGCCTGGAAGCAAGTTGGGAATCCACCTCGCCAGGTGAAGTTGGAGGCCTTCCCTTTGAGCTAATCTCTTTGGCCCTGCTGCTTATAGCTGTGCTGCGGCCCTCGTCCCTGAGTAAAACGTCTCTGTGCTCACCCGTATGGCAGACAGCTCGAGCCTTCCTGGAGTGTCGCTCCCACGTGGCGGTGCTGGGCCCTATGGTGCTGCTGAGCCTCCGGGCGTCTGATGGGGCCAGGAGACCTGCAGTCTCCTGCCCTCCGGTTTCTGCTGCTGGGCCTTCAGCGCTTTTCATAATATGAAGCAGAAAAAAAAAACACTCAAAAGACTGAACATCTGAACAGGAAAGTGGATTTACAAGAGAAATGAATAGGAATCTTTTAAATTTGTTTTATGTGAATTTTCAGGTGGTTTTTGGAATGAAAAAAAGCTAACTAAAAGAAACATGTGTGCACATAGCCTTAAGTGATTGAGTGCGGGAGGACTGGGAATGTAGATTCATATATCATATAAAATATGTATTATGATATCTGGTCCAATGAGTGGATGCAACTGATGAAAAGTCTAGCGGTATAGCCATTCCATGGCACTACCAAAAAATGTTAATTAAAACAACGCACCGTTTTGTACAACCTTTGAGAATATTTTTTTAGCCCTTGAACCAAAATAAGAGGAATCCTGTCTACTTACCGATATGTGGCTGCAGAGAATTAAAGAACTTGGTGATTCCTAAAAGTTTCCATGTTTAAACCTTTGTTTTTAGAGAAGATTCTGCGATAAAGGCTTCAGATAGAGAAAAATAGATGATAAATCAGTGAGTTCATTAATGTAGTTCTGCCCTCTAGTGGTGAAAGGGTGAATTAAATGACTCTAAATAGTTTATCCATTGCACTCTGGTAACCCATGAGGCCTTGCTAAAATGCTTAGAAATCTTTCTAAGATAAAAATAAGTATCTTTGTGAATGTAAAGAGCAGTAATGGAAACTGTAAAATGATGATGGTAACATTTTGTGGGTTGTGAATGATTAATGTCAACATTGGGGTAACTTCATGAATTTACAATATATATTACCCATCCAATAACTCATTGGTGTAAAAAAAAAATCTACTATATGTAAATTACATGCCTACCTTCTAAGGGGGATGGTAACGCCCACTTGTCAATTTGCTAAATTCTTATATTTTTAAAAGGAGCAAGAGAGGAACGACCATAAGTGCCTGAGATGTGAACAGATGCTTTCATTTCCTTTGGCTTCATTCATTCATTTCCTTAAGTGTTCTAACTTGTGAAGTCTATAAATTGTCCCTTATCTGCAGTGGAACGTTTTATCCGGCGCTACCGTGTTTAAAAGTAATAGTGAAACATATATTGTTCCCCTATCGTACTAATGGATGGAACGTACCTGAGACCAGACTAGGAATGTCGAATCACACAGGACCACTGATTGTTCCTGGAAAGAAAATCCACCGCTTCCCGCTGACGCACGGGGTTCAGGTAAGGGATCGTTCTTTCACTTAGATGCATAACAATCTGATATCCTTGGCAGCAGGACACGGTAGAGTGAAGAAAGTGAATTCAATACTCTCAATGTTCTTTAAATTGCTTTTGTTCTTTAAACACTTTTTTGAAAAGAATTTATCAAAAAATTCACTTAAGAAAAAGATAAGCATTTTTAATGCATAAGATTTGATTGGTGATTTTGATTTTTGACTTTTTTTTGCAATTTTTTCTTTGTGTGATTACACTTGTTTCAGGATGACATAAAAAAAATAGACCGTACAGTGGATTCCCAGCATATTTCACCCTGAGACATTGAAGTGTGAAAATGTTCTGTATTTGGCTAGGGTCACACCAGCGTATTTTTCTCATCCGAGAAAATCAGTTTGATCAGAGAGTGATCATAGTGTGATCAGAGGTGCATGTCGTGAAGTCCCGGCAACTAGACCTCGGATGTCTCTGCACATGTTGTTGTCACAGGGACATCGTGACGCGCGCCGCTACCTTGACCAGGCACTCTAGACCGGGGCTTGCGGCAGTGACTGGGGAAGTTCCCGGATCTAGTTGCAGATGAAATTCCCGGCCTGGTGGGAAGATGTAACACATGGCTGTAAGAAAATGCGCCGAGGACCATATGGGGGACAGTGAATGGCACGGTGAGCGGTGAGCGGTATGTTAATTGTTTTTTTTCTGCATCTTACATTTATTATCATGCTCTAAGGTCCATCAAGACCCCAAAGCTTAATAAGAGACATTCAATTAGTAGAGAATAAATTCGTTGTAAATCAAATTATCCCGGTAAAATCCGCACAATTTGGCAACCTCTTATCTCATCAGATCCACTCATCTCTAAATAGGAAACCTCTACCTAATAGTATTATTTTTAATAACTATTTGTCTTTAGTACCCGTGGAGGATGCAAGTCACCAGCATCTGAAATTACTATCAAGTCGTTTTGTTGCCGCAACAGAGGTTCGAGCTCCACTTTCTGTTCACTAATTGAAATCTCATCAAACAAGGAAGTTGCCGTCATCTTACTCCTGCCCAAGACGTCTTTCCCGAGGAGTCTTTCCACATGAGAAGATCACACAATAGCGTTCAACAGCTCATTAATTCTTTTCTCTTGACTGAGATCTTGACAGGGAGAAAGCTTTAAAAGTGATCGACCCAATCCAGCACTTGTGTTATATGTCAATAGACAACATCTGTTTCCAGCTTCCACACTATTAAATTGACATTTTTTTTCCGTGTAAAATTCCTTTTATTTCTCTAGCTTCCTGCTTTGGTAACATATTTTTCCCACCGAGCTTAAATTCACATTTTTTTCCAACTTGATTAATTAAATGTTCATCTACAAAAGTCCCATGAGAGAGGAATAAGCCATACTTCCGATACGTGCACATGTGCCTGAATAGAGCAAACAAGAAAAAAAAAAATGATGCTATGGAAAATATGTGGACAATAAGAAATAAAAATGAATTCCTCAACAACCATCAAGAATGTTTCATTTAGGAAAAAGGGGCAGCCACAGGTCAAGGGGCCCAGATATTAGCGTCTTTTTAACCACCTCTGCCTTATCAATCACTGTATACACAGAAGTCAATGAGACATTTATATACACTCCTCAACATTGAAATTGCGACAACAAGAAAGAGAAGTCGTGGACTTTTGGAAATCACGGGATTGACAGACATGCTACTGATCTGCAAATAGTGAAAAAATGGAAACAAAATTTTCAGAACATCTCGATTTATTCAGTATGGAGTATGAGCGTCACGCACAGAAATCTCCGCACTTACAGCCTTGCCTGCTATCACTGAGGTTATTAATGGATGTCTGAGGAAGGTTCTGCCATGCTGAATGCACTTCGGCAAATCATCAAGATCTGCTGCTGGCAACGCCATTTGCTGACTAATGACGTCCCACATGTGCTCGATGGGAAACAAGTCCGGAGACGTTACAGGCCATGGTAGCATGTTTAGGCACAGTAATACAGGCAACATGCGGCCTAGTGTTGGCGTGTTGAGAAATTGCTCCTGGGACACTTTGGAGAAATGGCCGCGCCACTGGTTCCACCACCAAATTAATGTAATACCAAGCTGTTACTGTACCTGGAATAAAGACTAGAGGGGTCCGGCCACTGTACACTATGCCACCCCACACCATAATCCCAGGAGTAAAATTCGGTGTGATGTTCCCTCGTGAAAGCCTCTTGATTAGTTTCATGCCGGACAACTCATAAATAATGTATTATATCGTATCAATGATTTGTCCTGTGTCTACAATGATAAAAACAAAGTTTACAATGTAATTAAAAATGGAAAAGTACATGTTCTATATAGATGGAGGGTGGACCCTCAGAATCATTGCTTCTTGTGAGCCAATAAATAAATACTGTACAACCAAAACACTTATTAGATCTTTCAAAGAATCTGATGCTTTAGCAAAAAAAAGTAAGTAGATGCAGTAACATATTTTTTTCCATAAAATCACCAATTTTATGATCAATTAAACTATTCAGCATACATCATTAGATCGATTTCTCTCCCAGAAGCACTGATTTCATAGGAAAGTGCAATTTGAGAAATTTAACCTGAATATAAAGTTTATGTACTGTATTAATTTTCTCCATTTTCTACACTTTTTTTTCATTCTATAAGATCCACTTCAGGTTGTTGGCTAAAAAAATGGACCCAAAACCGCACCAAAAAAAGCCTTTTTATATTACATGTCCCGGATCCGTTCTTTGCTTCCCACACCTCGGTCCACTAATCTCTATTGTTTTACACGTCATGCTTTGCAGATAGCTCAGTGTGATCCCATATGATTATCTGTCTGGGGCTATATAAGGCTCACAAAGACACACACTTGTATCTTGATATTAAGATTTCAATGTTCCAAAGACTTTTACTTTGTCAGATGACTGCTTTCTGTCTGCCTGTGGCTTCCAGTAGCCCTGCTACCTGTCTGCGGTCTCCAGGACGTCTCCTCTCTGCCTGCGGCTTACAGTAACTCTGCTACCTCTCTGCGGTCTCCAGAATGTCTTCTGTTTGCCTGTGTCTATCAGGAATTCTGCTACATGTCTGTGGCCTTCAGGATGTCACCAATCTGGCTGAAGGTTTCCAGTACCTCTGCTGTCTGTGTCCTACATGCCTCACTCAACTGTTGCACCGATGTCCATGGCCCATGTGCCCACCCAGATCTAGAGCTTGGAGGATCCACCTCACCAGGTGAGCCTAGCACCTGGTTAGATCTTTGAATGAGTTTTAGCTTATAGACATGTCTAATTTAGAGGTGTACTGACTTGTACGTTAATGAGCAAAAGGAGCAATATTTTTTGTTGGATTCATAACTTTTTCAAAAATGTCTACTATTTCAAGGATAACCAGGCAAAAGCTTTTAACAGTATAGACCCTAGCCCTGGTTGGTCCCATCCTTCTTGCTTATGGGTGGCAAGAACCAGTAGACCGCCTATTACCAGTAGAACTTCAAGAGGTTGGAAAATTCTTCCAAGAGCAATGGAGGAGTAGCCAAACCCTTTACCCTTGGTAGTAAAACTAAAATGCTTGGCACATTTTGATCATTGCATTGGGGTCCTTTACTCTGCCACTTATGCCACCGATTATGTCTTCCTCTATAATTTATCGTTAAGGCTTAATAAATGATTCCGAAAAACTAATAAAAGTCTTATGCCGCATTGACACATCTGTGTGTCAGTATCCGAGTTTATATATGCCTGTGAGGTTTGTCAAGTTTGAGTCAAGAGACCCATGAACAGTCCATGCATCAGGGTCCGTGCTTGGACCATGACACACGGATGTGTGAATGCAGCATTAGTTTCAGAAAGTAAAGCTTAAACGAACATCTAGCAAATCATAGAGCAGACAGTATATTCATTTCAGCATCCAGTGATCCAGATCTTTAGGGATCAGCTGCTCTGTATATCTGTGGCAGATAATTATATGAAAACTATATGTAAGAAAAAAATTATTTTGTAGTATCGTCCAAGAAATATGCAAAATGAGTTACTATGAGCATCTTAAAGACTCCCCATGGACGGAGAACACAATGAAAAAGCACATAAAAAGCTATCCTTGCTCTAATTTTATTAGGAGAGAAGTGATGCTTGGAGTATCAAATGAACCGGCTCTGTCTCCCATCTACAGCATTTCCTTGCAGAGGAAGAAAAGTCTATTTTATTGATATCCTGAATTGCTGCTGTTACTCTTCCTTCACAGGAAAATGTTAGGGATAAATCTTAGTTCATTTAATGAAGTGCGGATTTACATAAAAAATGAAGAAAAACTATAAAAGCATGGAACACGATGGAAGACACCATGGCCAAGTGATGATTATTAAGGTTGGCTTCTTTTTAAATTATAATTGTTATTGTATTTTATGCACTTATCATGTCCATCCAGACCTTCTGATCTCTACTGATACAGAGAACCTAGACATGATGTGGATGGCATTCAGGTCCTTAGTAGAGCAGGAACATGGACATAAGTACATTGCGTGGTGTGCACCATTCATGAGGTAAGAGCTTCACAGCTGGTGGCACTATTCCTGGTGGAAAACCTAAGTTAGGTAGCTGACTTAAAGTCCATATATTGTAAAGCCCATCCATAGAGCCATTGTATCAGGGATGAGGGAATCTTTATTCTGCTCTTAAAGGGGTTTTCCTGGATTTTTCAAAAATTGGGACAGATCTGTGGATGCCTTGAAATAAAGAAAGAATCATTACTTATTCTTTGAGTCCTCTACCACTCCAACGCTTCTACAGTTCCTGCCAGTATCGGAAGTGATGGCGTCATAGCCATCAGCTGCATGACTACTGTTATTGGCCTCAGCTGTTACATGGCATGCATGCATGCAAATATTCCTGCTAAAGCCAGTGATTGGCAAAAGTGGTCAAGACTGATGGATGTGATGTCATCACCACCTTCTGTAGATGCAGGGACTACCCAAATAAAGTATCTGGTCGGTGCGGGACTCATGGGGTTACTTCAATTTTCAATTCACGACTCTATTGCCAGTTTTGAAAAAAACACACACAAAAGAACATTATTACTGCATTTTTTGCTTCAATCCTGTCTTCTGATTGCCTGTGACTGGAAGGCTTCTCTCCCCTTTCCATGAAATAAAATAAGTTATTAGTGTTGAACAAAGAATTAGCAGGAAAGCTTAATGCAAATAAAGTTTAATTTTTTTCGCAGTGCAATTTGACCAAAAATTTGTGAAATGGACCAAGACCCAATCCCCACTGCAAAAAGTACCAAGAGATATAATTGGCAGGTCAATTAATAAATTAGCATGGTCCAAGCAAAGTAGATTGGATAACTTTTCATCTTACTCCTGGTGAAAGTCACAATGGTTGCAGTAGTGATGAGGTTCTTAATCAGGAGGTCCACAGGACCCCTTAGCAAACTAACGATTAAGTCTGCTTCTACCATGAAGTAATCGCTACCAACTTAATTGCTTCTTTCCCTCGACAGGGGCATCTCTACTAAATGCGGGAATACGTGAAAAAGGGGGATTTCTGAAAATTGCCTCAATTTCTCATCAGGCATAATGCACCCAAATATCAAGGCACCTACAACCAAACATCTGTACAGCCTGGAGGTAGTAGACAAGGAGTGCAGGGTGCTAGGAAAAGGGGGTCTTTTAGGTCATCATCCACGGCATGAAGGTAATGAGGGTGGGATGTTTCTATAATGATCAGTTGACTGAGGCCATCTTCACCATCCTAGGTTCTCTCATCCTAGTCCCCCTTCACCTGTTGCAATCTACTCAATGTTTAAGCTGTTCTTTTGTAAGTAGTGTTAGTTAGCAATCAATAAACACCCGATGGCATTCCTATGTAAAGAAGGAGAGAAGCTGACCACACTTGTCCTTGAGGATCTTGTGCTTGTCTAATGCATTACTATGTTTTAAATTATGTTTTAGCTTTCTTTCCCACAACAATGGCTTGTCAGCACTAGACAGAGTTAATTGTTGGCAACCAGCCCAGGATGTCACGTAAGGTGTGGGAAAGACTTAGTGCAACACAAAGGGAAGAGGGAAAGGGAGCCCAGAGTCTAGGTAAAGGGGGAGTGGAGACCTACTAGGCTGGTCTAGTGTCACCCTGTCTCCCCTAACAACCCTATATAAGCTCTTCCCCAATCGCCGCATGCGTATCTCGCCCTGTCTTTCCCTGGCATTTGGCTAAGGCTAGGGAAGGGAGGAGATAAGCACTAGTCGATCCTCACTGAACACTATAGACAGCAAGGGAGGACAAACAGGGGGAAATTGCTTATCTTTAGATGACTACAGACAAATGCGCACACATCCTCAAGCTCCAGAGAGGAAGAAGTACTGCTCTTGCTAAAGCCTTCACAAGGAGTAATGAATATCACCGGAACTTCCCTCCGGAACACGGCAGGTATTTATGCATCCAGGCCAGGGTCTTAATTAGCCAGAGGAAGGTAGATGCTGGGTCCTAGAGACAGCCTCTAAGAAGGTGTCTGCAATGCCTGAAGTAGAGATCTCCTGCAACCCACTGCAGGGCGACTGTCTGTCACTTCTGACACACCCGTGACAGTACCCCCCCTCTACGAGTGTCCTCTGCACACTCAGGACCGGGTTTCTTAGGATTAAAGATGTGAAATGAACGAACCAACCTAGGAGCGTTCACCTCTGATGCTGAAACCCACATCCTCTCCTCTCCTTTCCAGTGCACCAAGTATTGTAGCAAATGAAGTTGGAGACGAGAATCTACAATCCTCGAAATCTGGAACTCCAGATTACCATCAACCATTACTGGAGGCGGTGGTAGAGGTGAGGGCTCAAGAGTTCCACATACTTCTTGAGTAAGGACCTATGGAACACGTTGTGGACCATAAGGGCCTGAGGAAGTTGAAAATGAAAGACTGCTGGGTTAATGACAGCAGTTATTTTATAGGGACCAATAAACCTAGGTCGAAGCTTCCAAGAAGGAACTTTTAATCTTATATTCCTGAGAGATAACCATACAAAGGCATTCACATTCAGGTCCGGACCTGGCAAGCAATACGTTTCTGTCAGCAATACGTTTATACCTGTCTCTCATGATCTTTAAATTACTCCTCAGAACACGCTGCCACACAGAGGAGAGCGACAAAGCAAACCGTTCCTCCTCAGGAACTCCTGAAGCTCATTACCCACTAAAGGTACCAAACTGTGGGTGATAACAGTATGCACCGAAGAACGGTGACCTGCCGGTGGATTCTTGGCGATGATTATTAATGGCAAATTCTGCCAGCGGTAAGTAGGATGCCCAATCCTCCTGATTTTTGAAGATGAAACACCTGAGGTAGGTCTCCAAATTCTGATTGACACGCTCGGTCTGCCCATTCAACTGAGGGTGGAAGGCAGAGGAAAAGAACATCTGCACCCCCTTCCAGAACTTGGAAACAAACTGGGTCCCCCGATCTGACACCATATCGGAGGGAACACCGTGAAGGTTCATGATCTCATTTAGAAACACCTGATCAAGTGTCTTGGCATTTGGAAGTGCAGGCAATGCGACAAAGTGAACCATTTTATTGAACCTATCTACTACCACCAAAACCACCATTTTGCCTGCAGAAACCGGTAGGTCAGTAATAAAATCCATGAACAAGGGTTTCCATGGCCTACTAGGTATAGGTAGTGGAAGAAGAGTACCAGACGGACGGGTATGCGAAACCTTAGAACGCGCGTAAATACTACAAGCAGCTACATGTTCAACCACATCCCCATGCAACCTCGACCAAAAAAAGACGAGATAGGAGGTCTGCGATTGCCTTACAACTTAGATGCCCAGCAAGCACAGAGTTATGATGTTCCTTAATTACTTTGCGTCACAGATCACATGATACAAATAACCTTCCTGAAGGGCAGAAGGCAGGGGCATCCCCCTGAGCCTCCCACACCTCACCCTCCAGTTCAGGATACAGTGCTGAAATGACTACACCTTTCTGTAATATCGGGGAAGGGTTCTCATGGTCACCACTACCAGGGAAGCTCCGGGACAAAACATCAGCCTTGACATTTTTGACCCCTGGATTAAAAGTGACAACAAAATTTAACCTAGTAAAATAGAGGTACCATCTGGCTTGCCTAGGGCTGAGACATTTAGCTGACTGGAGATATGACAGGTTCTTATGGTCAGTAATAACAGTAATAGGATGGACAGCCCCCTCCAACCAATGTCACCATTCTTCGAATGCTATTTTGATCGCCAAAAGTTCCCTGTTACCCACGTCAGACTCCTTCTTAGTCATGTCAGTAAGGGGTTTCTCAATTACAGAGTAATTTAATATGAATGTCCTGTAAAAATTAGTAAAGCCCAGAAAACGTTGTAGAGCATTCAGGTTCTCGGGACGCTCCCAATCAATGACTGCACGGATCTTCTCCGGATCCATCCAAAAACCTGAAGATGACAACCAGTACCCTAAAAACTGCCCCTCCTGAACAGCGAAAACACAATTTTCCAGTTTGGCATGAAGTTTGTTATAACAATAGAGAACAAATGGAAGTCAGCTCACACTCCATGGATTTCAGCGTGTCAAAGCCAGGAACAACGTGTGGTCACACGTGGAATCAATGCAAAAAGAAAGTGAAAAATTCCAGCTCCAAAAAGTTATATTAAAAAACTCGAAGTTTTTATTACGTCATTCTAAAATCTGCTGAGGTCACAAGGTACATGGAAATTCACATAGCAACGCGTTTCCAATGCCAACCAGCGTTCTTTGTCAAGTTGAGTTTTTAATAGAACTTTTTGGAGCTGGAATTTTTCACTTCTTTTTTGCATAAAGTTTGTTATCCCTTAATATCTGGAGCACCTGCTTAACATACCCCCGATGTGTCTCAAAATCAGGTGAGTAAACCAAAATATCGTTCAGATAGATCACCACAAACCTCCCCACCAAATGATGGAAAATATCATTTATGAAATGCTGGAATACCTCAGGTGCATTGGTCAAACCAAAAGGCATAACCAGACTCTCGAAATGTCCTTCGGGGTATTGAACGCTGTTTTCCATTCGTCCCCTTCTCTGATTCTAACTAGAATGTAAGCTCCCTTTAAATCCAACTTGGAGAATACCTTAGCTCCTACAACCTGGCTGAACAAATCAGGAATCAGAGGAAGAGGGTATGGATCACAGATAGTAATTTGATTTAATTCCCGGAAATCTAAACAGGGACGTAGGCCGCCATCTTTTTTCTTTACAAAGAAGAACCCTGCTGCCACAAGCGAAGACGAGAGTCTGATATGTCCCTTCTCCAGACTTTCTGCAATGTAATCCTTCATGGCTTGTCTCTCAGGGCCAGAAAGATTATACAGTCTGGACTTCGGTAATTTAGCTCCGGGAGTCAGGTTAATCGGACAGTCATAAGAACGATGACGAGGCAAATCCTGACACCCCCTCTCAGAAAAAACGTCCTCAAAACAAGACAGAAAAGCTGGTAATATTTCCATAGAGACAGTAGCAAGGGAAATATCTAAACTGTTCTCATGGCAGTAATATCCCCATTCAATAATCTCCCCGGCTTGCCAATCCACCAACGGAATACCCAAAACAATTGGTGTGGAAAGATTGTCCAGGACGTAGCTAGAGATTATTTCACAATGAACACAGACCCCACCCTCAGTTTTACATTATGTACAATCTGAGTAAATGCTCTTTGTGCAAGTGGCACAAAGTCAATGGCAAAAATGGGAATAGGTTCAGCTAAAGCACAGCAAGCGAGACCATGAGTTTTCACAAACTCGGCATCAACCATGCTGACTCCGGCTCCACTGTTAACAAACACAGAAATTTTCTCGGTTTTGCTCTCTAGCACCACCTCTTCTGACAGTACAAAATGGGAACTGCAGGTTGGTAACAAATGCACCCCTTGCTTATGACGCGCCCCCTGGGCCTGTGTTGTGCAGGGGAACCCGGAACCGGGCCTGTTGTATAATGCTGGGGGTTGTAGTCTCCGTGTGGCGGTGACCCGGTCCGTGCCCGGGGTGGTCAAACCAGTGGCAGTCTTAATGTATCGCAAATGTCCGACTACGCCACCCGTGGATTGCGGTCAGTGGGGACCGCCGCTGCGCTGCCGACCGCTGAGGCTGATGTTGTTTGCGCAGCCGAGTATGGGATAACTCCCCACGGGAGAAGTATTGCCTCAGGGCAGCTAATGTGAGAGATGATGGGAGTGATGGTGTGAGGATCCCAGTGCTAATGGTGCTGGTGCGGCAAGGAATCACAGAGACGTGAGGTGCAGTTCAGGGTCTTTACTGATGGTACAAGGCAGACCCTCCCGGGAGTACTGGCTAGTATAAGGGGCCTGGTCAGTCTGCGAGCAAGCAGGAGTTCCCCTGGCCAGATGGAGTTGTAGGCCTCCCCGTTTATCTGCACTCTTCCTGGCTACCTTGCTGTCAGCGGTTACAAGTAGCCCACGTCCCTGAGTATACCGTGTGGTGCTCACCCGTATGGCTGGTGACTTGGGGCCTTCTCTTAGCCTCCGCTCCTGGATGGCGGCGCTGGTCCCTTCTTTGTGACTGAGCCTCCGGGCTTCTATGGCCAGAGGACCTGGAATCCCCTGCCGGCTGGTTTCTGCTGCTGGGTATATATCAGTCCCCACAGCCTCGGACTCCTGTGTCCGGTTTTAGTAACTTCAGCCAGGGCGAGCTATATCTCTGCTCACAGCCCCTGGTCTTCAGCTGCTGCTCCTACAGAGCTCCTGATGTATCTTTTCCTGTGTCTGCAGCTTCACTCACTAATCCCGCCCCAGACCCAGTTTATAAGGGCAGATTCCTCCCCTCCCAGGTCTGGGTGGGCCGTGTTGCATGTTTAGGGCCCCTGACCAGAGAAACCTCCCACTTTCTCTCAGACATAATATCTCTATTACTGTGGCAACCAGACCCCTGGGGTGCCGCATTCCCCCCTAGTAAATTTTAGTACTCCGGGACTAAACACATTTTTTAAAGAAACATAAATACAAGGTATAACAATAACAAGACAACATATTTACAAGAAGCTTTAGTCTGTAGAGGTCACGGCGTTTCCGTGACCGGGTGTCCATATCACCCAAGGTGAAGTTTATGAAACAAAGGGTGTGTCCATGTCACCCAACAAGGCGAAGTCTTGGCACAGAATAGGGGACCTGTCCAAAGCAAACCCCTTGCGTTGTCCTTGGGCGTGGCTGCAAGGTTAGAGCTAGCTACTTTGGGCCGCAAGTAGGCCACGCCAGACAGGTTTTCTCTTCTGCGACCGTCTTCGCAAGAGGCACCAAGGTGCAACTATCTACAAAACTGTTCCGGTTATCCAGTGTCCATAACCTGTTAGTCCAAATAAATCTGCAGGGTAACTGAGAAACATAATTAGTAACAGGCAACAAACATAAACCATAAACATTTTTCAATAAACAGTCAACTTTACAGTGCATTGGTTTAGATTCTCCAGCGAGCGGGCATCTGACCTCTAGTGACTCTAGTGGACCTACGGAGCTCACTAACTGGTTCTGCACTACAGGGTGTAGGGGAGGTTGTAGGTAAGCTGGGCAGCTGTCTGCGCACTCTTTGGCTCACTAGGGGCACGGCAGACTCACTAATAGCAGAGGGTTGATCCTCCTGTACTGCTGGTGTGGACTCTTCTGCCTCTTGGGCCGGCTGCTCTTCCAGCTCTACCGGTTCCTCTGTAGGCACTTGCGGGGCTGGCTGGAGAAAGGTGAGGACGGGTACCACGACAGCGCCGTTTACTTGTGTCCAAGACCGGGGGAAGTCTCCGAGTACGGTACTGATCATTTCTTCCCTTTCCTCTGCGGGTTGAGGGTTTCCTTGATCTTCTTCAGGGCTTTGCAGCTGCTCGGGACACTTCTTCAGGTGGTCTCTGGAGACAATGGCTGTGGTTTCTCCTCCATCCTTACTGATTACGCAGATTTTTGGGTTCTCATGGCTTGATGGCAGTACGGTGTACGGGTCCTTCTCCCACTGGTCGTCCAACTTGTGGAGCTGCCTCTTCCTCTTCAAGACCTGCTCTCCAGGTACCAGGGGAACAGCAGGAGCATACTGGTTATAAGCCTTCTCTTGCCTTTCTCTAGCTTGAGACAGACTTCGCTCGACGCTCTCCTGTACTTTCCGATACTGCTGCTGCCGTTCTGTATCCCAGTCTGCCTCTGGCGAGGTGTCCTCAGGCGTCAGGACTCCCATATCCAGGTCAATGGGCAGCTTACCAGGTCTTGCTCTCATTAGGTAAGCCGGGGTACAGTTGGTGGAACCTACAGGGATGTGGTTATACAGGTCCACCAGATCGGGCAGTTTCTCAGGCCACAGACTGCGTTCTTCCAGGGGCAACATTTTTAGCAGATCTATCACCACCTGGTTCATCTTCTCGCAGAGTCCATTGGTTTGAGGATGATAGGGCGTTGTTCTTATCTTCTTGCAGCCATACAGGTTGCAGAACTCCTGGAAGACCTCTGCTTCGAAGGCTGGTCCTTGGTCTGTCAACACTTGGTCCGGGTACCCGTGTGGATGGCAGAAGTGCTGCTGGAAGGCCCTAGCTGCTGTTTGAGCCGTTAAGTCCTTGACCGGGACCACCACCAGGAACCGGGAGTAATGATCTACGATTGTGAGGGCGTAGACATACCCAGATCTGCTTGGAGCCAGTTTCACATGGTCCAGGGCTACCAGTTCCAGTGGCTGTCTGGTGATGATGGGCTGCAGGGGAGTCTTCGGGCTGACACGGTCCTTTCTTCTTAGGTTGCACGGGCCACAGTCTCTGCACCACCTCTCGATGGCTCGTCTCATGCCTACCCAGTAGAACCGTTCACGCAACAAGAACTCCAGCTTCTTCCATCCGAAATGCCCTGCTCCGTTGTGGTATGCCTCCAGAACCATAGCTGCGTCTCGTCTTGGGACCACTACCTGCCAGGTCAACTCATGTGTTCGAGAGTTAACCATTCTCCGGCACAGCTTCTCCCTGTAGAGGAACAGCTTACTTTTCTCCTTCCACAGTTGCTTGGTCTCCTCCGGAGCATCTGGGTCAAGACTGGCATCGGCTTGGGTCAGCATTTCCTTCACCAAATGGACTGCGGGATCACTGTCTTGCGTCTCCGCCCAGTTGTAGTGGGGCAAGGGATTGAACGTCACGGAGCGCCTGTCCTTCACACGGTGGGAATACAGGGTAATCCCATGACGGTGGAACGCAGGGAGCTCAACTTCTTCCAGATCTTCTGGATCTTCCCCCACGTCCGGTAAGTTCGGCATTCTAGATAGGGCATCCGCGTTGGCATTTGAGCGCCCTGCCCGGTATTTGATGGTGAATTCAAAGTTGGACAGGTGGGCCATCCATCTCTGTTCCAGGGCACCGAGCCTTGCAGTGTCCAGGTGTGTCAACGGGTTGTTATCCGTGTACACGGTGAATTTGGAGGAGGCAAGGTAATGCTTGAAACGTTCGGTCACTGCCCACACTACTGCCAGGAACTCCAGCTTGAATGAGCTATAATTCTCAGCGTTCCTCTCCGTGGGCCGTAGTTTTCGGCTGGCGTAAGCGATTACCCGTTCTTTCCCTTGCTGGATCTTGGACAGTACGGCTCCTAGCCCGATGTTGCTTGCGTCCGTGTGGAGGATAAAGGGCTGGCTGTAGTCTGGATATGCCAGGATTTCATCCCCCCGTGAGGGCCATCTTCAGCTGGCAAAAGGACTCCTCTTCCAGCTTTTCCCACCTGAAGGGCAGCTTCTGGTTTTTGGCTTTCCGAGATTGACCTATCAGGAGGTCCTGCATAGGGGCTGCCATTTTGGTGAAACCGGGAATGAATCTTCGGTAGTAGCCTACCAACCCGAGGAACTGCCGCACTTCCTTTATGCTGGAGGGTCTTGGCCAGTCCTTAATCACGGTGATCTTATCAGGGTCGGGAGCCACTCCGTCAGCACTCACCACGTGTCCCAGGTACTGCACCTTTGGTTTCAGGAGGTGACACTTGGAGGGTTTCACTTTTAGGCCGTAGTTTGCCAGAGCTTCAAACACTTCTGCCAGGTGTTTCAGGTGGTCCTCGTAGGTCTTGGAATAGACGATGACATCGTCCAGGTACAACAGGACCGTCTCGAAGTTCCGGTGTCCCAGACAGCATTCCATCAACCGTTGGAAGGTTCCTGGTGCGTTGCAGAGCCCGAACGGCATACAGTTAAATTCGCTGACACCCATCGGGGTGGTGAATGCGGTCTTCTCCCGGTCTGCCTCTGCTACAGGAACCTGCCAGTACCCACTAGTGAGATCCAAAGTAGAGAAGAAGTTAGCAGATTTTAATGCAGCTAAGGACTCTTCTATCCTTGGTAACGGGTACGCATCTTTGTGTGTGATACGGTTGACCTTCCTGTAGTCTACACACATCCTCATGGTGTTGTCTTTCTTTTTCACTAAGACTAGTGGAGCTGCCCAGGGGCTACAGCTGTCCCTAATTACCCCAGCCTCCTTCATGTCTTTTAGCATCCCCTTGGCGTGTTGGTAGTGTGCAGGGGGTACGGGTCGGTATCTCTCCTTTATGGGAGGATGGTCTCCCGTGGGGATGTGGTGTTCTACCCCCTTTACTCGTCCGAAGTCTAGCGGGTGTTTACTAAACACTCTCTCGTACTCTCGAACCACCCGATAGACTCCCTGTTTCTGGTGTGAGGGAGTGGAGTCAGTACCCAAATGCAGTTGCTGACACCAGTCCTCCACTGGTTTCTTAGAGCCGTTACCTTCCTCTGGTTGAGATGGAGGCAAGGGTTCCACGGCCTGTACAGAGTTCTGGTTGATGGTGAACAATTTGGCTAGCGTGGCATACCGGGGCAGGTGTACTTCTCTCTCCCCGATATTTATGATGCGAACGGGCACCCTCCCATGGCGTACATCGACCACCCCCCGTGCTGTCAAAATGGTGGACCTACTGTCTGAGTAGACGGGTTCTACCATTGCTTGGTAGTCTCTACCTCTTAGACCAATAGCTGCCCGACACCAAATCATCATCTCACTTTTTGGGGGCATGGCAATAGGGAACGGGTCACACATTCTCACGCTACCTATCTCACCACCAGATAGTTGCACCTGTGGCCGCTTCATCAGTGCCCGGATCTCTTTTTGGAGCACACGCTGCTGGCCGTAACTGGCGTTCTTGGCAACCTGCTGTAAAATGAGAATCACCTCTGCAAGACAATTTTCAATCACATTAGTTCCCAAGGTTATTCTAGGGTGACTCTCATGACGGTCTATGTCCACTATAATCAGTCATTGTGCCGCCAGTTCGACTTTACCGATCTTAATGGTCACCTCTTTGAATCCCACCTGCGGCACGGGCTGACCATTGCTGGCGATGATACTCAGGTCGTCATCTGGGTAGCGGGTTATGTCCAAGTCATTCCAGTACTGTTTAAAGAGCACGTACGGGATGGTGGTCACCTGTGACCCAGTGTCTAGTAGGGCACTCATAGGAATGCCATCCAGTACCACAGGCAAGATTGGGACCCCTACGTATTTATCACGCCAGTTTGATGGGCCTGATGGTCTTATGCCTGGGGGTTGGCCCTCTACCCCAGGTTGTGCCCGTTTAAATGACAGTACCTTGCCACATGTCCGGGTTGATTGCAGCGGCGGCAGATGGGTCGTCCGTCCTCGTTGTATCTGTCGCTGGGTCTTCCTCTGGCCGGTGGGGTCCTCCTCAGTCGGTGCCACGGGACGTCCTCCGGTCCGGATGCCAGCTGGATCTTTCCTGGAGAAGAGACCTGTAAAGACTGCACAGTTCTGGTTAGCGCGGCAACCCTCTTAGTCAGCTCTTGGACCTGATGGTGCAGGTCTGTAGCCGGGTCACTGTTTAAAGCCTGCGCATCAGCTCCCACAGGCCCCGCAGACAAGGGCGCCGTCTCCTGGTAGTTAGTGATAGCAGGGCGCCTGTGGGTCACAGCGCCACCTGGTGCCGGTTCTCGGAGCACCCGGATGGCTCTGTCCTTGAACTGTGCAAAGTCCAGGTCAGGGTCCTGTAAGGCCATTGCCCGCAACTGGGTTCGGTGGGCATTGCACAGTAGACCCTCAATAAATTGTTCAGTCAACAGCTTATCTTCATTTCCCACACTGTCAGGGTCTGCCTGCTTAATGGCTCTCAGGGCCTCTTGTAGGTTTAGAGAATAGTCTCTTATACTCTCAGGTGTCCGCTGTTTACACCCGTAAAATCTGAGCTTTATTTCGGCTGAGGTGCGGGTATCAAATGTGTCTTTCAGCCGGGCTAGTATTTCTCTAACAGACTTTACCTCCCTTTGGGCTGCCCCGATTAATTGGGCCACCAGGATGCTCACTTTTTGCTCTTCTGTGAGGGGGCACACCTGGAAGAGGCTATCCAGTCTTTCTCTAAAGTCATTTAGAGTATGTGACTCCCCTGAGTACTGGGGTAGCCAGGTTGCTCCCGGGATATAGGGCATGGTGAATGGCATGACTGCTGCAGCGGTTGCGCTGGCGGTGGCTGTGGCAGTGGAGCTCCCCTCGGTATCCGGCATCCTCCTCCCCCCTAGTGGACCGTGGCCTACCTTGCGATGCTCTTCTTCCGTAGGCCACGGCTCCGCAGTCGATCGTCGGGGTTGAGGACCTGGCGTCGCGCTCCGATGACGTCAGCGTCGCTCTTCCTCCCTTCCAGGACCTTGCGCAGCGTCAGAGCGTGGGGCGGAGTGTGGGGCGGAGCTTCGGATCTCGCTCGCTTTCGGCGTCCACGCCCCTCTTCTTCCCGTGCGGCATCCCGAAGATGGCGTCCGAAGGCGGGAAGCAGCTGCGGATGGCGGGAAGAAGGCAGAAGACGGCGGGAAACGGTCCAAGATGGCGTCTGATGGCGGGAATCGGCTCCGGATGGCGGGAAACGACTCCGGACGGTTGGAAACTTCACCACAGGTAAGTATAAAAGTATCTTTTTCAGGCATGCAGTACCCGGTGGTTGCGGGCACGAAATCCTGCCGACTACGCCAAAGTTGACGCGCCCCCTGGGCCTGTGTTGTGCAGGGGAACCCGGAACCGGGCCTGTTGTAGAATGCTGGGGGTTGTAGTCTCCGTGTGGCGGTGACCCGGTCCGTGCCCAGGGTGGTCAAACCAGTGGCAGTCTTAATGTATAGTAAATGTCCGACTACGCCACCTGTGGATTGCGGTCAGTGGGGACTGCCGCTGCGCTGCCGACCGCTGAGGCTGATGTTGTTTGCGCAGCCGAGTATTGGATAACTCCCCACGGGAGAAGTATTGCCTCAGGGCAGCTAATGTGAGAGATGATGGGAGTGATGGTGTGAGGGTCCCAGTGCTAATGGTGCTGGTGCGGCAAGGAATCACAGAGACGTGAGGTGCAGTTCAGGGTCTTTACTGATGGTACAAGGCAGACCCTCCCGGGAGTACTGGCTAGTATAAGGGGCCTGGTCAGTCTGCGAGCAAGCAGGAGTTCCCCTGGCCAGATGGAGTTGTAGGCCTCCCCATTTATCTGCACTCTTCCTGGCTACCTTGCTGTCAGCGGTTACAAGTAGCCCACGTCCCTGAGTATACCGTGTGGTGCTCACCCGTATGGCTGGTGACTTGGGGCCTTCTCTTAGCCTCCGCTCCTGGATGGCGGCGCTGGTCCCTTCTTTGTGACTGAGCCTCCGGGCTTCTATGGCCAGAGGACCTGGAATCCCCTGCCGGCTGGTTTCTGCTGCTGGGTATATATCAGTCCCCACAGCCTCGGACTCCTGTGTCCGGTTTTAGTAACTTCAGCCAGGGCGAGCTATATCTCTGCTCACAGCCCCTGGTCTTCAGCTGCTGCTCCTACAGAGCTCCTGATGTATCTTTTCCTGTGTCTGCAGCTTCACTCACTAATCCCGCCCCAGACCCAGTTTATAAGGGCAGATTCCTCCCCTCCCAGGTCTGGGTGGGCCGTGTTGCATGTTTAGGGCCCCTGACCAGAGAAACCTCCCACTTTCTCTCAGACATAATATCTCTATTACTGTGGCAACCAGACCCCTGGGGTGCCGCACTTATACAACTCCAGACTACCAAGAGTTGATCGAGTCTCCTTTTGTTTAGGAATTGAAGAACAGGTCCCAACAAAATGTCCTTTTTCATACAAAAAAAATACGCCTTTTTTCTTGTGAATCTCCAGGGAGATGTATGATGCAGAGACACCCCCTAACTGCATGGGTTCCCCCACCTCCCCCAGTACTGGTTCACCCCCAGACTGCTCCCCTGGCAGAGGTGTTATGATCTGCTACAAGCACTAAGGAAAGACAGGAGATCTGTCCCTACAATAGAACTAAACTGGATCCCAACGATGTAACGGGGAACCTGATCCTGCGATCAGACCCGCTAAAGTCCTCGGCTAGTCTGTACGAAGACCTATAGATACAAGGGAGGGATCCCTACAAGAACTAGGGACTGGGATAAAGTTGGACACCTCCTAGCAGAAATTGTAGCAGTAAAGACAAACACACAACATAGAACATAGAGGTCAGAAGACCTAGCAAAACTAACAGAGAAAGGTAACAGAGTACCAACCTAGCTCAAGAGTAGAAAATACAATGAAGTCCAGCAAGGCCAGGAGGGCGGAGCCGGATTAAATAGGCAAAAATGATCATGTGACCAGCAAACTAGAAAAAACCTAAGAGGAGAGTTCTAACAGTACCCCCTCTTCTAAGAGGATCCTCCGGATCCCCTAGGACCGGGCTTATCAGGAAACCTCCTGTGAAACGCTCTGACAAGTCTGGAAGCAGAAACATCATCCGCCCTCACCTATGAGTTATCCTCAGGTCCGAAACCCTTCCAAGAGACGAGATACTGCTAACTCCCTCTATACCGTCTAGAATTTAGGACGCGGGAAATTTCATATTCCCCGTCCTCCACCACCGGAGGAACAGTGGCAGAGGCGTTACCAACCGACACATCAGCTTTTTTCAACAGAGAAACATGAAACACCGGATTAATCTTCCAGGAGGTAGGAACCTCCAACCTAACAACAGATTCGTTAACTATCTGAAGCACCTTAAAGGGCCCTACAAACTTGGGACCCAATTTTTTCGAAGGAATCCTCAATCGCAGATTCTTAGAGGACAACCAAACCATGTCACCAATAGCAAACGAAACCTCTTGCCGTTTCCTATCAAAGTACCTCATAGATTTTTTGTTAGCCTCCTGAAGATTATCACGCACATCCATCCAAACTCTCTCCAAATCACCGGAAAAACTCTCCTCCTCAGGCACAGCCGATACCAATTTGGAGAATGACCCAAAAGATGGATGTCTCCCAGAACAACAAAAAAAAGGCGAACACCCAGCAGAAGAGGATGTATGGTTGTTAAGAGCAAATTCAGCAAGTGGCAGAAACTCAGACCACCTCTCTTGATTGTCTGCCACAAAGCAACTCAAGAACTGCTCAACATCCTGGTTCTTTCTTTCTGTCTGGCCATTAGACTCAGGATGATATCCGGATGAAAACGACAAATGAACTCCCAACCTGTCACAAAAGGCACGCCAAAAACGAGCCACAAACTGAGGTCCCCTATCAGAAACAATGTCAGTAGGAACGCCATGTAGTCTGACAATTTCCTTGACAAAGGCCTTAGCGAGTGTCTTAGCGCAAGGCAGTTTGATGAAGGGAACCAAGTAACACATCTTGCTAAAACGGTCCACGACCACCCAGATGACCGTGAAACCTTCAGAGGGGGGAAGGTCAGTAATAAAGTCCATAGCCAGATGTGTCCAAGGTGCACTAGGAACCTCCAGAGGGCAAAGCAACCCCGCAGCAGGAGCATGCGAAGACTTAGATCCAGCACACACAGTACATTGACGCACCCACTTAATGACTTCCTTCTGCCATCCGGGCCACCAAAAACTGCGACCCACAAGTCTCTTGGTCTCAGAAATTCCTGGATGACCTGCCAACCGAGACTCATGACACTCAATAAACAAATCTCTCCTAAAGGTCCTAGGCACAAACAACCTCCCATGGGGAGTGTTAGATGGGGCATTCTCCTGAGCTTTAAGAATCTCATCCTTCAAAACGGAGTCCAAAGCAGCAATCACAACACCTTCTTGTAAAATGCTCTCCTCCTCCTCCTCAGCACTGACCATGGGAGAAAAGCTGCGAGACAAAGCATCCGCTTTAACATTCTTGGTACCCAGGATGTAAGTAACGGAAAAATTAAACTGCATTCAAGCGCTTGGCAGCATCAAGATAGATCAGATTTTTATGATCAGTGAAAACCTGAATGGGAAATTCAGCACCTTCCAAGAGATGACGCCAGTGTTCAAATGCGAGTTTAATAGCCAGCAATTCCCGATTACCAATATCGTAATTAAGTTCAGTCTCAGAAATTTTTTTTGAAAAAAAGGCACAGGGATGTACTCCATCCTTGCTTTCCTGAGACAACACCGCACCAACCCCCACAGAAGAAGCATCAACCTCAACCAAAAACGGCTTAGTCGCATCAGGCTGCATAAGGATGGGAGCAGAGGTGAACCTCTCCTTTAGAAACACAAAAGCTTCAATGGCCTCAGAAGTCCACTGAACCGCATTAGCACCTTTCCTAGTGAGATCGGTCAGCGGTTTGACAATAATAGAAAATTTTTTTATGAATTTTCTGTAATAATTGGCGAAACCCAAAAACCTCTGTATCGATTTCAAACCAATAGGCCTAGGCCATTCCTGCACAGCTTGAACTTTAACCGGGTCCATCTCAAAACCTTCACTGGAGATAATGTAACCCAAAAAACTAATTCTCAGTACAGCGAACTCACATTTCTCTAGCTTAGCAAAAAGCGAATTGTCCATTAATAACTGTAAAACCTCACGTACGCTCCGCCAATTAGACTCCAGATCAGGCGAATAAATCAGAATGTCATCCAAATACACAACCACATTTTTGCCGATCAAAGGTCTAAGGATGTCATTAATAAGATTCTGAAAAAATGCTGGAGCATTGGTGAGACCAAAAGGCATAACCAGATTCTCAAAATGACCCACAGGAGTGTTAAAAGCAGTCTTCCATTCATCACCCTCCTTCATGCGCAACAAATTGTATGCCCCCCGGAGATCAATTTTAGAGAACCACTTGGCCCCCACTAACTGGTTAAACAAATCAGGAATCAATGGCAGTGGGTAAGGATTGCGTACAGTAATTTTATTAATCTCACGAAAGTCCAGACAAGGGCGTAAACCGCCATCTTTTTTTTTAACAAAAAAAATCCAACAGCCACAGGAGACTTGGAAGGCCTAATGTGACCGGCGGCCAAGCTTGTCTGTATGTATTCCTCCAAAGCCTTTCTCTCAGGAATAGTAAAATTAAATAAACGACTTTTAGGAAGAGTCGCTCCAGGGACAAATTCAATGGTACAATCATAGTCTCTATGGGGAGGCAAAATTTGTGACTCCTCCTCAGAAAAAACTCTCCAAAAATCCTGAATAGGTACAGGTAATTCCCCTTTTTCCACCGCAGCAATACGTCCGTTACAACACTTGTCATAACATTTAGGGCTCCAGGACTTAATTTCATTGGTAGACCAATCCAGTACAGGATTATGCAATTTTAACCAGGGCAACCCCAATATTACTGGAGAAGGCAAATTATTCAATACTACCAAATCCAAATTCTCTTGATGAACACCATTAATAGTGAGGGGAAACTCACAGACCTTGTGAGTAACACTCTTCAAGGGAGAGCCATCAACAGAAACCACAGCAATAGGGGATGACAAAGGTTTAGGTTTTAATGTAAGTTTTTCCAAGAATCCCCCATCAATCACATTCAGAGTAGAACCACAATCCACAAATACCCGAAATTCAATTAATTCTTCCTGAGCAGCGGTAGTAGCAGATAGGAATACTCCCTTAGTATTTAAACAGGCTATACGTGCATAACTGACCATTTTTTTTTCTTTGTTCATACGAAGCACACAGTTCTTAATAAAATGACCAGAATTTCCGCAATAGAAGCACAAACCTTCAGAAAGCCTGCGGTCTTTTTCCTGAGAGCGGGGTGTCATCGCCCCAATCTCCATCGGCTCTCCCTTGTCAGCACAGACCCTCTCAAGACTCGGAGCTGACATAGCAGAGGATTTGCTCTCATTAACCCTTGCACGCAGTCTCCTGTCCACCCGTATAGCTAACTGCATAGCCTTCTGCAAATTTCCAGGTGTGGGATAAGCAATCAGCAAATCTTTAACCCTTTCACCTTGCCCCGCAAGAAACAAACTTTTCAAAGCTGAATCGTTCCACCCCACCTGGGCAGACCACCGACGGAAGTGAGAACAATATTTTTCCTATTTTTCCACATTACCTGATCCCTGCCTCAAACGTCTCAATTCAAACTCAGCAGATGAGACACGATCAGGATCATCGTACAACAAACCCAAAGCAGAAAAAAAACTATCCACTGATCTAAAGCACGGATCACTAGGTTGGAGAGAAAAAGCCCATCCCTGAGGATCCTTGCGCAAAAGTGACATTATGAACCCTATGCGCTGTGATTCATCACCAGAGGATCCGGGTCTTAAACGAAAATACAATAAACAAGCATTTTTAAAAGAAAAAAAATCTTGTTGTTCACCAAAAAATAGATCAGGCAGACGTACCTTTGGCTCCACAAAATGTGCTCCAGAACAGCTACTCACGTGTTGTTGGAGCTCGGCCACCTCCAGAGAGAGTCCCTGCAAGCGTTGAGCCAAATCTTGAACCGAGACCATGATGGAAACTGGAGGTCTTTCCTTAGAGATTTTTTTTGGGCTGGACTTACTGTTATGATCTGCTACAAGCACTAAGGAAAGACAGGAGATCTGTCCCTACAATAGAACTAAACTGGATCCTTACGATGTAACGGGGAACCTGATCCTGCGATCAGACCCGCTAAAGTCCTCGGCTAGTCTGTACGAAGACATATAGATGCAAGGGAGGGATCCCTACAAGAACTAGGGACTGGGATAAAGTTGGACACCTCCTAGCAGAAATTGTAGCAGTAAAGACAAACACACAACATAGAACATAGAGGTCAGAAGACCTAGCAAAACTAACAGAGAAAGGTAACAGAGTACCAAGCTAGCTCAAGAGTAGAAAATACAAAGAAGTCCAGCAAGGCCAGGAGGGCGGAGCCGGATTAAATAGGCAAAAATGGTCATGTGACCAGCAAACTAGAAAAAACCTAACAGGAGAGTTCTAACAAGAGGTACACAACTCCGACAAGAAGGCCCCGGAGAAGACGGTCTCACCCGTCTATCCCAAAGGCATCTATCGAGACTTATGGCCAACGACATGGCAGCCTCCAAGGACTGAGGGGTTTCATATACTGCCAAGGCATCTTTCAAACTTTCAGTAAGCCCCTCACAAAATTGACTTCTAAGGGCTGAGTCATTCCATTTGGAATCCGTTGCCCATCTACGGAATTCTGAACTGTATGTCTCCACTGACCGATTCCCCTGCTGAAATCGGCGTAGCCTAGACTCGTCCAAGGCGACTCGGTCAGTGTCATCATAGATGAGGACCAGAGCCCCGAAAAACCCCTCCACAGACTGGAGACAAACCGAGTCCTGCGGTAAAGAAAATGTCCACGACTGAGGATCTCCCTGCAATAGAGAGATCACAATTCCAACCCATTGCTCCTCATTTCCGGAGGAGTAAGGACGAAGTTTAAAATACAGTTTGCAGGCCTCCTTGAAAACAAAAAACTTGTCCCTACATCCTGAAAATTTTTCCGGAAGGGCAACCTTGGGTTCAGGCTGAACGAGCCTACCTGCAGAGACCCCCACATTTGCGACCTGTATCCGCTGATGCTGCTGCTAAACCTCACAGCGGAGGTCATTCACCTCCAGAGACAGACAGCAGAACTGCTCTGCGAGCTCTGCAACCGAACCCATACCAAGGGAGAAAGGGAAAACTCCCAAAAACACACAGAGAAAAAAAAAACCAAAAGTGTCAGTTTTTTGTTTTTTTTTCCCTTTTCAAAATGTGATCGGCTGGCTATAATGTCATGCAAGGTGTGGGAAAGACTTAGTGCAACACAAAGGGAAGAGAGAAAGGGAGCCCAGACTTTAGGGAAAGGGGGGAGTAGAGACCTCCTAGGCTGGTCTAATGTCACCCTGTCTCCACTAATGACCCTATATTGGCTCTTCATCAATTGCCGCATGTGTACCTCGCCATATCTTTCCCTGGCTTTTAGTTAAAGCTAGGGAAGGGAGGAGATGAGCACTAGTCGATCCCCACTGAACACTAAAGACAACAAGGAAGGACAAACAGGGGGAAATTGCTTATCTTTAGATGACTCCTGACAAATGCGCACACGGCCTCAAGCTCCAGAGAGGAAGAAGTACTTCTTTTGCTACAGCCTTCACAAGGAGTAATGAATTTTGCCGGCACTTTCCTCTGGAACACGGCAGGTATTTATAATTAAACCCAGGCCAGGGTTTAATTAGCCAGAGGAAGGTAGCCGCTGGGTCATAGAGACAGCCTCTAAGAAGGTGTCTGCAATGCCAGATGTAGAGATCTCCTGCAACCCACTGCAGAATGACTGTCTGTCACTTCTGACACACCCATGACACAGGATAGGAGGAATTATGTGGGCACCGGCAGATTTAGTTTCCTATTAATTAGTCAGATTGGGAAAAGATTGAGAAATGAACAGACCTATGGTGTTGTTACTCGCAGACCTGAATTGTAACAAGTGTTCTTGTGTGAAAAGGGGAGACTACAATATATGAGATAGTACATTCTGAAGGAAACCAGGATTGAGTAGCAGCATGATTCAGTATCTCAGGCAGGGGACCTAGCAAGGACAGAGAGAGGGTAAGGCTCCTTATCTCAATCCAGGAGGCCTAAAGAAAGGATTAAATTGAAATAAGAATTCCTTATCTCAGGCAACTGGGTCTAAAGCAAACAATTATCTATAATAGATAAGAATCTAGAGTTCCACCATTCTGGGACACAAGTTCTCCTACAGGGAATTGAAGATGCAATGGCACAGCAAGGAGCATGTGGCCCTCATCGAATGGACTGAGAGTACTAGTGAGGAGTCGTACTAAAGCACCTCAGCCAGTGAAGTCCTGACAAATCCACATGGAGTTGAGAATAGCTGTGGAGGGTTGCTGAACAAACCTCAACCTGTACGTTCCTCACAGGAAAATTTGGAGTGACGTACTGCCATGTATAACCATAATGCTCCCACCTCTGCATTGTGCAGAAGCATTCGTAAAGTGTTCTGCCTGGCCTGCTATCTGATGTGTATACTGCTCATCAAGTTGTTAAGTAAAGAAAAGTTGATTTTTGGACTTTGGCCTCCTTAATTCATGTCTATCTTATTTGGTCCTGGCTAGAGATGAGCGTTGTTCGACTCAAACTGTTCGCCAATCTCAAATTCGAGCTGTTTTGGGCGGTGTTCGAGCCGTTCGACGATTTGAGAAAAATTCGGCTGTCCGAGGTTATGTTCGATAACTGTTGGTGCACCAAAATCATAACTGGATTTTTTCTCAGTAATGATGAAAATTAATGTTAATACGCAGTTTGAGTGTACAGCGGGGCAGGGGGAGGGGCAGGGGATGGATCTCTGCAGGAATAATGAAGACCTCCATTTTTTTTTCTCTTTCCCGCATTTACAGTGGGGAGGTGCAATCTGTCAGCCTATTAGCAGCGCACACACGGAGCGAAGTGTTTTTTTTCACGCAAGCAAGGGCATGTGTCATTGGCAGTGTATGTCACATGTCCTTGCCCTATAAGACCAAGCCATTTTCCCCGTCGCCACCATTTTCTCACTGCTGCAGCTGCGTGTTAGACGGCACCGCTGTTGCTGTGTACGCTATACCTTGTTAATTTCAAGCCAATTTTCGCACAAATCTACAGATAGCTTGGGAGTAGGGAATAGTTGTGATTGCAGTCCTTTTAAGGACTAGGTTACAGCATTTCCTACGACTTTTATCAGGCAGGTCTGTGCTTTTAAATAGATAGGTTGTGGGAGTAAAGACTAATTATAATTGCAGTCCTTTTCAGGACTAGGTTACATCAGTTCCTATCAGTTTTTGCCAGGCAGGTCTGTGCCAGTGCTGTGCAAGTTTTTTTTCACAGCATTTGGCTGAATCTAGCAAACCTAATCCTTTTTGGCCTATTGCAGAGTGTGTTAGTCAGTGGAGTAGCCTATCTGTGTTGCAAGATATACCACCTGTGTATAGAATACCAATTTTTTTACTGCAACTAGTGAAGTAAAATCTTTTGGGCATAGCATCATTCTATTAGTCCATCTATACTGACCTCCATCACGTTGCAAATTCAAAATAATTTTTTGTCTGCATCTAGCTCTGAAAAAATATTTGGCCTTCTAGCAGTGAGTGGGACTTGTTCTATTAGTCCATCTATACTGACCTCCATCAGGTTGCAAACTAAAAATAATTTTTTGTCTGCATCTAGCTCTGAAAAAATATTAGGCCTTCTAGCAGTGTGTGTGACTTTCTCTATTAGTCCATCTATACTGACCTCCATCAGGTTGCAAACTGAATATATTTTTTTTCTGCATCTACCTCTGAAAAAATATTTGGGCTTCTAGCTGTGTGTGGGACTTGTTCTATTAGTCCATCTATACTGACCTCCATCAGGTTGCAAACTGAATATAATTTTTTTCTGCATCTACCTCTGAAAAAATATTTGGGCTTATAGCTGTGTGTGGGACTTGTTCTATTAGTCCATCTATACTGACCTCCATCAGGTTGCAAACTGAATATAATTTTTTTCTGCATCTAGCTCTGAAAAAATATTTGGCCTTCTAGCAGTGTGTGGGACTTGTTCTATTAGTCCACCTATACTGACCTCCATCAGGTTGCAAATTCAAAATAATTTTTTGTCTGCATCTAGCTCTGAAAAAATATTTGGCCTTGTAGCATTGTGTGTGACTTTCTCTATTAGTCCATCTATACTGACCTCCATCAGGTTGCAAATTAAAAATAATTTTTATCTGCATCTAGCTCTGAAAAAATATTTGACCTTCTAGCAGTGTGTGGGACTTGTTCTATTAGTACATCTATACTGACCTCCATCAGGTTGCAAACTGAATATAATTTTTTTCTGCATCTAGCTCTGAAAAAATATTTGGCCTTCTAGCAGTGTGTGGGACTTTCTCTATTAGTCCATCTACACTGACCTCCATCAGGTTGCAAATTAAAAATAATTTTTATCTGCATCTAGCTCTGAAAAAATATTTGGCCTTCTAGCAGTGTGTGGGACTTTCTCTATTAGTCCATCTATACTGACCTCCATCAGGTTGCAAATTAAAAATAATTTTTATCTGCATCTAGCTCTGAAAAAATATTTGGCCTTCTAGCAGTGTGTGTGACTTTCTCTATTAGTCCATCTATACTGACCTCCATCAGGTTGCAAATTAAAAATAATTTTTTTCTGCATCTAGCTCTGAAAAAATATTTGGCCTTCTAGCAGTGTGTGGGACTTGTTCTATTAGTCCATCTATACTGACCTCCATCAGGTTGCAAACTGAATATAATTTTTATCTGCATCTAGCTCTGAAAAAATATTTGGCCTTCTAGCAGTGTGTGGGACTTTCTCTATTAGTCCATCTATACTGACCTCCATCAGGTTGCAAATTAAAAATAATTTTTATCTGCATCTAGCTCTGAAAAAATATTTGGCCTTCTAGCAGTGTGTGGGACTTTCTCTATTAGTACATCTATACTGACCTCCATCAGGTTGCAAATTAAAAATAATTTTTATCTGCATCTAGCTCTGAAAAAATATTTGGCCTTCTAGCAGTGTGTGGGACTTTCTCTATTAGTCCATCTATACTGACCTCCATCAGGTTGCAAATTAAAAATTATTTTTTGTCTGCATCTAGCTCTGAAAAAATATTTGGCCTTCTAGCAGTGTGTGGGACTTGTTCTATTAGTCCATCTATACTGACCTCCATCAGGTTGCAAACTGAATATAATTTTTTTCTGCATCTAGCTCTGAAAAAATATTTGGCCTTCTAGCAGTGTGTGGGACTTGTTCTATTAGTCCACCTATACTGACCTCCATCAGGTTGCAAATTCAAAATAATTTTTTGTCTGCATCTAGCTCTGAAAAAATATTTGGCCTTCTAGCAGTGTGTGGGACTTTCTCTATTAGTCCATCTATACTGACCTCCATCAGGTTGCAAATTAAAAATAATTTTTATCTGCATCTAGCTCTGAAAAAATATTTGGCCTTCTAGCAGTGTGTGGGACTTGTTCTATTAGTCCATCTATACTGACCTCCATCACATTGCAAATTCAAAATAATTTTTTGTCTGCATCTAGCTCTGAAAAAGTATTTGGCCTTCTAGCAGTGTGTGGGACTTTCTCTATTAGTCCATCTATACTGACCTCCATCAGGTTGCAAACTGAATATAATTTTTTTCTGCATCTAGCTCTGAAAAAATATTTGGCCTTCTAGCAGTGTGTGGGACTTGTTCTATTAGTCCTTCTATACTGACCCCCCATCACGTTGCAAATTCAAAATAATTTTTTGTCTGCATATAGCTCTGAAAAAATATTTGGCCTTCTAGCAGTGTGTGGGACTTTCTCTATTAGTCCATCTATACTGACCTCCATCAGTTTGCAAATTAAAAATAATTTTTATCTGCATCTACCTCTGAAAAAATATTTGGCCTTCTAGCAGTGTGTGGGACTTTCTCTATTAGTCCATCTATACTGACCTCCATCAGGTTGCAAATTAAAAATAATTTTTATCTGCATCTAGCTCTGAAAAAATATTTGGCCTTCTAGCAGTGTGTGGGACTTTCTCTATTAGTCCATCTATACTGACCTCCATCAGGTTGCAAATTAAAAATAATTTTTTGTCTGCATCTAGCTCTGAAAAAATATTTGGCCTTCTAGCAGTGTGTGGGACTTGTTCTATTAGTCCATCTATACTGACCTCCATCAGGTTGCAAACTGAATATATTTTTTTTCTGCATCTACCTCTGAAAAAATATTTCGGCTTCTAGCAGTGTGTGGGACTTGTTCTATTAGTCCATCTATACTGACCTCCATCAGGTTGCAAACTGAATATAATTTTTTTCTGCATCTAGCTCTGAAAAAATATTTGGCCTTCTAGCAGTGTGTGGGACTTGTTCTATTAGTCCACCTATACTGACCTCCATCAGGTTGCAAATTCAAAATAATTTTTTGTCTGCATCTAGCTCTGAAAAAATATTTGGCCTTCTAGCAGTGTGTGGGACTTTCTCTATTAGTCCATCTATACTGACCTCCATCAGGTTGCAAATTGAATATAATTTTTTTCTGCATCTAGCTCTGAAAAAATATTTGGGCTTCTAGCAGTGTGTGGGACTTGTTCTATTAGTCCATCTATACTGACCTCCATCAGGTTGCAAACTGAATATAATTTTTTTCTGCATCTAGCTCTGAAAAAATATTTGGCCTTCTAGCAGCGTGTGGGACTTGTTCTATTAGTCCTTCTATACTGACCTCCATCACGTTGCAAATTCAAAATAATTTTTTGTCTGCATCTAGCTCTGAAAAAATATTTGGCCTTCTATCAGTGTGTGGGACTTTCTCTATTAGTCCATCTATACTGACCTCCATCAGGTTGCAAATTAAAAATAATTTTTATCTGCATCTACCTCTGAAAAAATATTTGGGCTTCTAGCTGTGTGTGGGACTTGTTCTATTAGTCCATCTATACTGACCTCCATCAGGTTGCAAACTGAATATAATTTTTTTCTGCATCTAGCTCTGAAAAAATATTTGGCCTTCTAGCAGTGTGTGGGACTTTCTCTATTAGTCCATCTATACTGACCTCCATCAGGTTGCAAATTAAAAATAATTTTTATCTGCATCTAGCTCTGAAAAAATATTTGGCCTTCTAGCAGTGTGTGGGACTTGTTCTATTAGTCCATCTATACTGACCTCCATCACATTGCAAATTCAAAATAATTTTTTGTCTGCATCTAGCTCTGAAAAAGTATTTGGCCTTCTAGCAGTGTGTGGGACTTTCTCTATTAGTCCATCTATACTGACCTCCATCAGGTTGCAAACTGAATATAATTTTTTTCTGCATCTAGCTCTGAAAAAATATTTGGCCTTCTAGCAGTGTGTGGGACTTGTTCTATTAGTCCTTCTATACTGACCCCCCATCACGTTGCAAATTCAAAATAATTTTTTGTCTGCATATAGCTCTGAAAAAATATTTGGCCTTCTAGCAGTGTGTGGGACTTTCTCTATTAGTCCATCTATACTGACCTCCATCAGTTTGCAAATTAAAAATAATTTTTATCTGCATCTACCTCTGAAAAAATATTTGGCCTTCTAGCAGTGTGTGGGACTTTCTCTATTAGTCCATCTATACTGACCTCCATCAGGTTGCAAATTAAAAATAATTTTTATCTGCATCTAGCTCTGAAAAAATATTTGGCCTTCTAGCAGTGTGTGGGACTTTCTCTATTAGTCCATCTATACTGACCTCCATCAGGTTGCAAATTAAAAATAATTTTTTGTCTGCATCTAGCTCTGAAAAAATATTTGGCCTTCTAGCAGTGTGTGGGACTTGTTCTATTAGTCCATCTATACTGACCTCCATCAGGTTGCAAACTGAATATATTTTTTTTCTGCATCTACCTCTGAAAAAATATTTTGGCTTCTAGCAGTGTGTGGGACTTGTTCTATTAGTCCATCTATACTGACCTCCATCAGGTTGCAAACTGAATATAATTTTTTTCTGCATCTAGCTCTGAAAAAATATTTGGCCTTCTAGCAGTGTGTGGGACTTGTTCTATTAGTCCACCTATACTGACCTCCATTAGGTTGCAAATTCAAAATAATTTTTTGTCTGCATCTAGCTCTGAAAAAATATTTGGCCTTCTAGCAGTGTGTGGGACTTTCTCTATTAGTCCATCTATACTGTCCTCCATCAGGTTGCAAATTGAATATAATTTTTTTCTGCATCTAGCTCTGAAAAAATATTTGGGCTTCTAGCAGTGTGTGGGACTTATTCTATTAGTCCTTCTATACTGACCCCCCAACACGTTGCAAATTCAAAATAATTTTTTGTCTGCATATAGCTCTGAAAAAATATTTGGCCTTCTAGCAGTGTGTGGGACTTTCTCTATTAGTCCATCTATACTGACCTCCATCAGTTTGCAAATTAAAAATAATTTTTATCTGCATCTACCTCTGAAAAAATATTTGGCCTTCTAGCAGTGTGTGGGACTTTCTCTATTAGTCCATCTATACTGACCTCCATCAGGTTGCAAATTAAAAATAATTTTTATCTGCATCTAGCTCTGAAAAAATATTTGCCCTTCTAGCAGTGTGTGGGACTTTCTCTATTAGTCCATCTATACTGACCTCCATCAGGTTGCAAATTAAAAATTATTTTTTGTCTGCATCTAGCTCTGAAAAAATATTTGGCCTTCTAGCAGTGTGTGGGACTTGTTCTATCAGTTCATCTATACTGACCTCCATCAGGTTGCAAACTGAATATATTTTTTTTCTGCATCTACCTCTGAAAAAATATTTCGGCTTCTAGCAGTGTGTGGGACTTGTTCTATTAGTCCATCTATACTGACCTCCATTAGGTTGCAAACTGAATATAATTTTTTTCTGCATCTAGCTCTGAAAAAATATTTGGCCTTCTAGAAGTGTGTGGGACTTGTTCTATTAGTCCACCTATACTGACCTCCATTAGGTTGCAAATTCAAAATAATTTTTTGTCTGCATCTAGCTCTGAAAAAATATATGGGCTTCTAGCAGTGTGTGGGACTTGTTCTATTAGTCCTTCTATACTGACCTCCATCACGTTGCAAATTCAAAATAATTTTTTGTCTGCATCTAGCTCTGAAAAAATATTTGGCCTTCTAGCAGTGTGTGGGACTTTCTCTATTAGTCCATCTATACTGACCTACATCAGGTTGCAAATTAAAAATAATTTTTATCTGCATCTAGCTCTGAAAAAATATTTGGCCTTCTAGCAGTGTGTGGGACTTGTTCTATTAGTCCATCTATACTGACCTCCATCACGTTGCAAATTGAATATAATTTTTTTATGCATCTAGCTCTGAAAAAATATTTGGCCTTCTAGCAGTGTGTGGGACTTGTTCTATTAATCCATCTATACTGACCTCCATCACGTTGCAAATTCAAAATAATTTTTTGTCTGCATCTAGCTCTGAAAAAGTATTTGGCCTTCTAGCAGTGTGTGGGACTTTCTCTATTAGTCCATCTATACTGACCTCCATCAGGTTGCAAATTAAAAATAATTTTTTGTCTGCATCTAGCTCTGAAAAAATATTTTGCCTTCTAGCAGTGTGTGGGACTTTCTCTATTAGTCCATCTATACTGACCTCCATCAGGTTGCAAACTGAATATATTTTTTTTCTGCATCTACCTCTGAAAAATTATTTGGGGTTCTAGCTGCGTGTGGGACTTGTTCTGTTAGTCCATCTATACTGACCTCCATCAGGTTGCAAACTGAATATAATTTTTTTCTGCATCTACCTCTGAAAAAATATTTGGGCTTCTAGCTTTTTTTGGGACTTGTACTATTAGTCCATCTAAACTGACCTCCATCAGGTTGCAAACTGAATATAATTTTTTTCTGCATCTAGCTCTGAAAAAATATTTGGCCTTCTAGCAGTGTGTTGGACTTTCTCTATTAGTCCATCTATACTGACCTCCATCACGTTGCAAATTGAATATAATTTTTTTATGCATCTAGCTCTGAAAAAATATTTGGCCTTCTAGCAGTGTGTGGGACTTGTTCTATTAATCCATCTATACTGACCTCCATCACGTTGCAAATTCAAAATAATTTTTTGTCTGCATCTAGCTCTGAAAAAGTATTTGGCCTTCTAGCAGTGTGTGGGACTTTCTCTATTAGTCCATCTATACTGACCTCCATCAGGTTGCAAATTAAAAATAATTTTTTGTCTGCATCTAGCTCTGAAAAAATATTTTGCCTTCTAGCAGTGTGTGGGACTTTCTCTATTAGTCCATCTATACTGACCTCCATCAGGTTGCAAACTGAATATATTTTTTTTCTGCATCTACCTCTGAAAAATTATTTGGGGTTCTAGCTGCGTGTGGGACTTGTTCTGTTAGTCCATCTATACTGACCTCCATCAGGTTGCAAACTGAATATAATTTTTTTCTGCATCTACCTCTGAAAAAATATTTGGGCTTCTAGCTTTTTTTGGGACTTGTACTATTAGTCCATCTAAACTGACCTCCATCAGGTTGCAAACTGAATATAATTTTTTTCTGCATCTAGCTCTGAAAAAATATTTGGCCTTCTAGCAGTGTGTTGGACTTTCTCTATTAGTCCATCTATACTGACCTCCATCAGGTTGCAAATTAAATATAATTTTTTTCTGCATCTAGCTCTGAAAAAATATTTGGGCTTCTAACAGTGTGTGGTACTTGTTCTGTTAGTCCATCTATATTGACCTCCATCAGGTTGCAAACTGAATATAATTTTTTTCTGCATCCTGCTCTGAAAAAATATTTGGCCTTCTAGCAGTGTGTGGGACTTTCTCTATTAGTCCATCTATACTGACCTCCATCAGGTTGCAAATTAAAAATAATTTCTATCTGCATCTAGCTCTGAAAAAATATTTGGCCTTCTAGCAGTGTGTGGGACTTGTTCTATTAGTCCATCTATACTGACCTCCATCACGTTGCGAATTCAAAATAATTTTTTGTCTGCATCTAGCTCTGAAAAAATATTTGGCCTTCTAGCAGTGTTTGGGACTTTCTCGACTAGTCCATCTATACTGACCTCCATCAGGTTGCAAACTAAAAATACTTTTTATCTGCATCTACCTCTGAAAAAATATTTGGGCTTCTAGCTGTGTGTGGGACTTGTTCTATTAGTCCATCTATACTGACCTCCATCAGGTTGCAAATTGAATATACTTTTTTTCTGCATCTAGCTCTGAAAAAATATTTGGCCTTCTAGCAGTGTGTGGGACTTTCTCTATTAGTCCATCTATACTGACCTCCATCAGGTTGCAAATTAAAAATAATTTTTATCTGCATCTAGCTCTGAAAAAATATTTGGCCTGCTAGCAGTGTGTGGGACTTTCTCTATTAGTCCATCTATACTGACCTCCATCAGGTTGCAAATTAAAAATAATTTTTATCTGCATCTAGCTCTGAAAAAATATTTGGCCTTCTAGCAGTGTGTGGGTCTTTCTCTATTAGTCCATCTTTACTGACCTTCATCAGGTTGCAAATTAAAAATAATTTTTTGTCTGCATCTAGCTCTGAAAAAATATTTGGCCTTCTAGCAGTGTGTGGGACTTTCTCTATTAGTCCATCTGTACAAACCTCCATCAGGTTGCAAACTGAATATATTTTTTTTCTGCATCTACCTCTGAAAAAATATTTGGGCTTCTAGCTGTGTGTGGGACTTGTTCTATTAGTCCATCTATACTGACCTCCATCAGGTTGCAAACTGAATTTATTTTTTTTCTGCATCTACCTCTGAAAAAATATTTGGGCTTCTAGCTGTGTGTGGGACTTGTTCTATTAGTCCATCTATACTGACCTCCATCAGGTTGCAAACTGAATATAAATTTTTTCTGCATCTACCTCTGAAAAAATATTTGGGCTTCTAGCTGTGTGTGGGACTTGTTCTATTAGTCCATCTATACTGACCTCCATCAGGTTGCAAACTGAATATAATTTTTTTCTGCATCTAGCTCTGAAAAAATATTTGGCCTTCTAGCAGTGTGTGGGACTTGTTCTATTAGTCCACCTATACTGACCTCCATTAGGTTGCAAATTCAAAATAATTTTTTGTCTGCATCTAGCTCTGAAAAAATATTTGGGCTTCTAGCAGTGTGTGGGACTTGTTCTATTAGTCCTTCTATACTGACCTCCATCACGTTGCAAATTCAAAATAATTTTTTGTCTGCATCTAGCTCTGAAAAAATATTTGGCCTTCTAGCAGTGTGTGGGACTTTCTCTATTAGTCCATCTATACTGACCTACATCAGGTTGCAAATTAAAAATAATTTTTATCTGCATCTAGCTCTGAAAAAATATTTGGCCTTCTAGCAGTGTGTGGGACTTGTTCTGTTAGTCCATCTATACTGACCTCCATCACGTTGCAAATTGAATATAATTTTTTTATGCATCTAGCTCTGAAAAAATATTTGGCCTTCTAGCAGTGTGTGGGACTTGTTCTATTAATCCATCTATACTGACCTCCATCACGTTGCAAATTCAAAATAATTTTTTGTCTGCATCTAGCTCTGAAAAAGTATTTGGCCTTCTAGCAGTGTGTGGGACTTTCTCTATTAGTCCATCTATACTGACCTCCATCAGGTTGCAAATTAAAAATAATTTTTTGTCTGCATCTAGCTCTGAAAAAATATTTTGCCTTCTAGCAGTGTGTGGGACTTTCTCTATTAGTCCATCTATACTGACCTCCATCAGGTTGCAAACTGAATATATTTTTTTTCTGCATCTACCTCTGAAAAATTATTTGGGGTTCTAGCTGCGTGTGGGACTTGTTCTGTTAGTCCATCTATACTGACCTCCATCAGGTTGCAAACTGAATATAATTTTTTTCTGCATCTACCTCTGAAAAAATATTTGGGCTTCTAGCTTTTTTTGGGACTTGTACTATTAGTCCATCTATACTGACCTCCATCAGGTTGCAAACTGAATATAATTTTTTTCTGCATCTAGCTCTGAAAAAATATTTGGCCTTCTAGCAGTGTGTTGGACTTTCTCTATTAGTCCATCTATACGGACCTCCATCAGGTTGCAAATTAAATATAATTTTTTTCTGCATCTAGCTCTGAAAAAATATTTGGGCTTCTAACAGTGTGTGGTACTTGTTCTGTTAGTCCATCTATATTGACCTCCATCAGGTTGCAAACTGAATATAATTTTTTTCTGCATCCTGCTCTGAAAAAATATTTGGCCTTCTAGCAGTGTGTGGGACTTTCTCTATTAGTCCATCTATACTGACCTCCATCAGGTTGCAAATTAAAAATAATTTCTATCTGCATCTAGCTCTGAAAAAATATTTGGCCTTCTAGCAGTGTGTGGGACTTGTTCTATTAGTCCATCTATACTGACCTCCATCACGTTGCGAATTCAAAATAATTTTTTGTCTGCATCTAGCTCTGAAAAAATATTTGGCCTTCTAGCAGTGTTTGGGACTTTCTCTACTAGTCCATCTATACTGACCTCCATCAGGTTGCAAACTAAAAATACTTTTTATCTGCATCTACCTCTGAAAAAATATTTGGGCTTCTAGCTGTGTGTGGGACTTGTTCTATTAGTCCATCTATACTGACCTCCATCAGGTTGCAAATTGAATATACTTTTTTTCTGCATCTAGCTCTGAAAAAATATTTGGCCTTCTAGCAGTGTGTGGGACTTTCTCTATTAGTCCATCTATACTGACCTCCATCAGGTTGCAAATTAAAAATAATTTTTATCTGCATCTAGCTCTGAAAAAATATTTGGCCTGCTAGCAGTGTGTGGGACTTTCTCTATTAGTCCATCTATACTGACCTCCATCAGGTTGCAAATTAAAAATAATTTTTATCTGCATCTAGCTCTGAAAAAATATTTGGCCTTCTAGCAGTGTGTGGGTCTTTCTCTATTAGTCCATCTTTACTGACCTCCATCAGGTTGCAAATTAAAAATAATTTTTTGTCTGCATCTAGCTCTGAAAAAATATTTGGCCTTCTAGCAGTGTGTGGGACTTTCTCTATTAGTCCATCTGTACAGACCTCCATCAGGTTGCAAACTGAATATATTTTTTTTCTGCATCTACCTCTGAAAAAATATTTGGGCTTCTAGCTGTGTGTGGGACTTGTTCTATTAGTCCATCTATACTGACCTCCATCAGGTTGCAAACTGAATATATTTTTTTTCTGCATCTACCTCTGAAAAAATATTTGGGCTTCTAGCTGTGTGTGGGACTTGTTCTATTAGTCCATCTATACTGACCTCCATCAGGTTGCAAACTGAATATAATTTTTTTCTGCATCTAGCTCTGAAAAAATATTTGGGCTTCTAGCTGTGTGTGGGACTTGTTCTATTAGTCCATCTATACTGACCTCCATCAGGTTGCAAACTGAATATAATTTTTTTCTGCATCTAGCTCTGAAAAAATATTTGGCCTTCTAGCAGTGTGTGGGACTTGTTCTATTAGTCCACCTATACTGACCTCCATCAGGTTGCAAACTGAATATATTTTTTTTCTGCATCTACCTCTGAAAAAATATTTGGCCTTCTAGCAGTGTGTGGGACTTGTTCTATTAGTCCACCTATACTGACCTCCATCAGGTTGCAAATTCAAAATAATTTTTTTCTGCATCTAGCTCTGAAAATATATTTGGCCTTCTAGCAGTGTGTGGGACTTTCTCTATTAGTCCATCTATACTGACCTCCATCAGGTTGCAAATTGAATATAATTTTTTCTGCATCTATCTCTGAAAAAATATTTGGGCTTCTAGCAGTGTGTGGGACTTGTTCTATTAGTCCATCTATACTGACCTCCATCAGGTTACAAACTGAATATAATTTTTTTCTGCATCTAGCTCTGAAAAAATATTTGGCCTTCTAGCAGTGTGTGGGACTTTCTCTTTTAGTCCATCTATACTGACCTCCATCAGGTTGCAAATTAAAAATAATTTTTATCTGCATCTAGCTCTGAAAAAATATTTGGCCTTCTAGCAGTGTGTGGGACTTTCTCTATTAGTCCATCTATACTGACCTCTATCAGGTTGCAAACTGAATACAATTTTTTTCTGCATCTACCTCTGAAAAAATATTTGGGCTTCTAGCTGTGTGTGGGACTTGTTCTATTAGTCCATCTATACTGACCTCCATCAGGTTGCAAATTGAATATAATTTTTTTCTGCATCTAACCCAGCCAATAGTTTTGGCCTAATACCACAGTTTGGCCACTCAGCTCTGCTCGGTTCCCATCCATTGTTTTTTTGTGCAAACAACTCCAGAGTTGTGAATTAGTTAACCACCAAAATGAGTGGAAAAAGGCCTGCTGCTGGTGGAAAGGGGAATAGGCGTGTTGGGAAGGGGAAAAAAGGTTGTGTCCGTGGGGTAGGTGTTAAAGCAACAGTAAGATCTGCAGAAGAAAGACTATCTTACAGCCAAACTAAAATGTCTACTTCTTTTAGCGGACAATGTGATAAGATCCCTTTCTTACGGCCACGCCAATCGCTACATTTTCCAGATGAGGCACAAAAACAGCAGGTGCTTCAACGGATATCAAGTGTTCCTTTAAGTGGGCTCTCCTCCACATCAACTTCAACATCACAAATATTCCAGTCCTCAAAGGTGTCACCCCAATCGCACTTGCTTCCTCACAGCTCCCAAATCTCCAGCTGCCCGTCTGAGTATGAGGTAGAACAGATGGTTGAGTCTGCAGAGCTGTTTACTCATACTATAGCCTGGGAATCAGAGGTCGACTCCAGCTCTTCTGTGAATCCAGACGAGGAAATGATCTGCACTGATGCCCAGAATCTTTATGAGTCGGATCCAGGACCAGACGCAGAAGGTTCTGACCATAATGTAGACCCTCATTCCCAAACTGTAACTCCTGTTGTTGGAGACAATGAGGAAGACGATGATGAGACTCAAATACCTGATTGGAGCGACAACTTTAGTTTTTTGTCAGGGCAGGAACAGGTTGGCTCTGAGGACGACGGGTGTGATAACGCACAGGGTGATGATGATGAGGTTGGAGATCCCACTTACTGTCAACCCACAGTCAGCGAAGAGATGAGGTCAGCAGAGGAGGTGGAGGAGGATGCTAGTGACGACGAGGTCAGGTTGCGCCTTCCTGGACAGAGACGTAGTACTGGAAGCACGTCAACAACTGCATCCTCAAACACAACTCTGCCTCTCACCACAAGTCGTGGTGGCTCTTCAGGTCGCATGGGTGCTAAGCCTTGCATAGCCTGGGCATTTTTTCAGATCGATAAAGATGACCCAACTCGTGTTATCTGTAAAATTTGTCAGCAAAAGCTAAGTAGAGGCCAAAAAATACATAGTTTGAGTACTTCATGCATGAACCCGCACATGGACATGAAGTATAAGTTGCAGTGGGAAGCTCACTGTGCTACAATGCTGCCTAGCCGGCCGGGACAACCACCGTCTGCCATATTTTGTGCATCCGCAGCCTCTTCATCCTCTGTGACTGGGGGGACAGCAGTCACACCTGTTTTGGGGCGCAGACCTGCCACCTCTTTACCCGCAACAGCCAGCGTAATTGGCAGGTCATCATTTTCTTTGTAGGTGGTAACACCAGCTGGTGTTGAGCGCTGTCCGACATCGATAGCACCACCTTTGGATCAAGGCAACCTAACATGTCCGCCTGCATCTTCCTCACAGACCGGCAGTTTGCCGGGGACACCCTTATCAACCCCGTCTAAGCACAATAGCCAGCCCTCGGTCCCTCAGATGTGGACAAGTAAAAGACCATTTCCTCCTAGCCATGAGAAAGCTAAGAGGTTGAATTTCACCATCTGCAAGCTCTTGGCTACAGAAATGCTGCCTTTCCGCCTGGTGGACACAGAGGATTTTCGAGACCTTATGTCCGTCGCAGTGCCCCAGTACCAGATGCCCAGTCGGCACTACTTCTCAAAGAAAGGTGTGCCTGCGCTCCACCAGCATGTCGCACACAACATCACCGCTTCTTTGAGAAACTCTGTGTGTGACAGGGTGCATTTCACCACAGACACTTGGACGAGTAGGCATGGACAGGGGCGTTACATGTCGCTGACTGGGCACTGGGTAACTATGGTGACAGCAGGACAAGGGGCTGCTGTCCAAGTCTTGCCGTCCCCACGAGTTGTGCGTCAATCCTCTTTATGTCAAAGTTCCTCCACTGCTTCTGCCTCCTCAACCTCCTCTCGGTCCTCCACCTGCACCCAAAGCCTGTCTGGTCATGCCGCAAGCTTTGTAACTGCGCAGAAGGGATCCTGCACACCTCCTTACTATGCTGGCAGTAGGGCTCAACGTCATCAGGCGGTTTATACTTTGAAATGTCTCGGAAATGTGAGTCACACAGCTGAGGAGTTGTGGTCAGCTCTGGAGAACCAATTTCATGAATGGTTGTCTCCACTGGACCTGAAACCAGGGAAGGCCGTGTGCGACAATGCTGCAAACCTGGGTGCGGCCCTTCGCCGGGGCAATGTCACACAGGTGCCTTGTATGGCTCTCGTGTTGAACCTGGTTGTCCAGCAATTTTTAGCCCACTATCCCGGACTAGATGGCCTTCTGCAGAGGTCACGGTCGCTGTGTGCTCACTTCCGCCGTTCGCATCCCGGAGCTCAGCGACTTACATCTCTACAGAAGTCATTGGGCCTGCCACTTCACTGGCTAAAATTCGATGTGCCTACCCGGTGGAATTCAACTCTGCACATGTTGCAGCGACTGCGGCAGCACCGACAAGCCCTGGTGCAATACGTTCTGACGTATAGCCTGGGCCAACGAGATCCAGAGGTGGGGCAAATCACGCTGGAGGAGTGGTCTCAGATCAGGGACCTATGCACCCTCCTGCACAGTTTTGAAATGGCGACGAAGATGTTTAGTGCTGACGATGCCATTATCAGCATGACTATTCCAGTGATTTACATGCTGAAGCACATGTTAAACAGAATTCGGAGTCAGGGGGTGGCACAAGAGGAGGTGGAGGAAGTAGAGGAGGAGGAGTTGTATGCGGAAGGGCTAACATCAGCAAGGTCCAGACGGTCGGCAGCACCAAGGCGGCAGGCATGTGAGGGTGGGGGAGATGGTTTTACCAGGGTGCATGGTAGCAGCCAAACTAGTGAGGAAGGTGCAGGAGCCCAGGAAGAAGTGGAGGACGAACTGATGGAAGACTCATCAGATGAGGGAGACATTGATCACATTTCTGTTGTGCGAGGTTGGGGGGAGAGGACAGAGGAAGGAAGCATGATTGTTACCTCGCCACCAGCACAACAGGGACTTGGTGCTCCTGGATGCGCAACACACATGAGTGCCTTCTTGCTGCACTACCTGCAACATGACCCTCGAATTGTGAGAATTAGAAATAATCCTGACTACTGGGTTGCCACACTATTAGATCCCCGGTACAGAAGTAAATTTGCAGAAATTATTCCTGCCATAGAAAGGGATGCACACATGCAGGAGTATCAGCAGAGACTGTTGCAGAATCTTACATGTGCTTTTCCACAAAACACCAGTGGTGCACGTAGTGAATCTCACAGTTCCAACTTGCCAACCGTGGGACCGTCGAGTGTTCAGCACTCAAACCGTAACAGAACCACAGTATCTGCTGGTAACATCAATTTTGCGGAATCATTTCACCACTTTTTTAGCCCATCCTTTGCAAGGCCACAGGAGACAAGAAGTCTGACACATAGTCAACGCCTAGAGACGATGGTACAGGAGTATCTCCAAGCAAACATTGAAGCCATGACTGTGTCACTGGACCCTTGCTCTTTTTGGGCTTCCAATCTGGATAAATGGCCGGAGCTAGCCACTTACGACTTGGAGATCTTGTCATGCCCCGCAGCCAGTGTTCTGTCTGAACGTGTGTTCAGCGCTGCTGGTGGTGTGCTGACAGATAAGCGCACGCGGCTCTCCACTGATAATGTAGACAGACTCTAGTTCATAAAGATGAACAAATCATGGATCCGAAACGACTTTTCTACCCCTGTGTCATCCTGGGGAGAGTAAAAGCTTGATGATTGGTTAAAATCACCTCACCAACCGTTTTAAGCTTTCAAATTACTAATCATGTTTATCTGTATCTTGGCTGGAAAATAATTTGGGCTTTGTAGCAGTGTGCAGCACTGATTCTATTAGGCCATCTATAATAAGCTCCACCAGATTTAAAATTACTAATCATGTTTATTTGTATCTTGGCTGGAAAATAATTTGGGCTTTGTAGCAGTGTGCAGTACTGATTCTATTATGCCATCTATACTAAGCTCCACCAGATTTAAAATGACTAATCATGTTTATCTGTACCTTGGCTGGAAAATAATTTGGGCTTTGTAGCAGTGTGCAGCACTGATTCTATTAGGCCATCTATACTAAGCTCCACCAGATTTAAAATTAATAATAATTTTTAGCTGCATCTAGCCCGGAAAATAATTTTGGGGCTCCGAGATGCACAAGACACATAAGTGCCTTCTTGCTGCACTACCTGCAACATGACCCTCATATTGTCCGAATTCGAAGTAATCCTGACTACTGGGTTGCCACACTCTTAGATCCCCCAAACTTTTCGATCAACCTTTTCATTTTAATAAAGACCAAAAAAATGGTCATTTTTGAAATTATAAGCATTAGCAGGTTATTAGAAACTCTTTATTCTAGGTGATGTTACATTTTCACATAGGACCCCTTTTTCGAAAGGAGCTTCTGAACTCTCTCGTCCATTGAATTTGTCAGGTTTTGGATGGTTTCTGCTTCAATTGTTTTGCATGAGGACAGAATACCCTCCCAGAGCTGTTGCTTAGATGTGAACTGCCTCCCGCCATCATAGACACTCCTTTTGATGATGCTCCAGAGGTTCTGAATGGGGTAGAGGTCAGGGGAGCATGGGGGTCACACCATAAGTTTGTCCCCTTTTATGCCCATATCAGCCAGAGATGCAGATGTTTTATGTGCAGCATGAGATGGTGCATTATCATGCATAAAAATGATCTTGCTGTGGAATACACGGTTCTTCTTATTGAACCATGGCAGGAAGTGCTGTTTGAGAAACTCCACATACAATATGGAGTTCATCTTTACCCCTTCAGGGATCCTAAAGGGGCCAACAATCTCTCTCCCCATGATTCCAGCCCAAAACATTACTCCACCTCCTCCTTGTTGGCGCTGTAGCCGTGTTTGCGTGGGGTGTCCATCAACCAGCCATCCTCCACTCCATCCATCTGGACCATCGAGCGTTGCACGGCACTCATCCGTGAACAAAACAGTTTGGAAATCAGTCTTCATGTAATGTTTGGCCCACTGGAGCCGTTTCTGCTTGTGTGAAGTGGATAGAGGAGGTCGACAGGATGGCGTATGCACAGCTGCAAATCTCTGAAGGACTCTGCATCTTGTTTTTCGGGGGACGTTAGAGGCACCAGCAACTTCAAAAACTTGTCTGCTGCTATGACAAGGCTTTTTTGCCGCTGCTCTTTTAACCTGACGTAATTGCCTGTAGGAAAGAGTCCTCAATTTGCCCTTATCAGCACGCACACGTGTGTACTGTGATTCAGCTACATACTTCTTGATTGCCAAGACACTTCATCCTGATCATCGCACAATGTTGATTGTAGTCATGCCTTGACCTAAACACTCCACAATTTGTTGCTTCTCAGCAGCCGACACATCCTTTTTGTTTCCCATTTTGGCAGAAAATGTAGGCTGCTTAATAATGTGGGACAGCCTTCTTAAGTAGTCTTGCCTTTCATTGGACATACCTGCCAAACTAATTAGCACAGGTGTCTGCAATTGCTTACAGTGATATAAAGAGCCCTGACACACATCACCATCAATGAGTTTAACTGACAAACAAACAAATTCTTCCCTTATCACTCCTAAACACTTTTTGCATAATAATTTGGAACACAGTGTACATGTGCTTTTCCACAAAACCCCAGTGGTTCACGTAGTGAATCTTACAGTTCTAACTTGCCAACCGTGGTCTGTATGGAGTTGTTCAATAAAGGGCCCAAAATTAAGATAACATAGATGGGAGAGGTCTCTATGAATAGGAATTCCTAAGTATTTGATACCCTGTGAGGGCCAGGCAAAGGGAAAGTTGGACTGGATGGAATCCTGTATATATTTGGGGAGGGAGACATCGAGGGCCTCAGACTTCGCTGCATTGATTTTAAAATTTGACCATGTAACAAAGTGATCTATTTCAGCCATAACAGCATGGATGGATATATGTGATTGAGTGATATATACTAGGACATCATCAGCAAATAGAGAGCACTTGTACTCGGTGCCTCCCACCTCAATCCACCTAATATTGGGGTTATGGCGAATTGATGAGAGCAGGTGCTCCGTCACTAGGATGTATAAGAGAGGGGACAGAGGACATCCCTGCCTTGTCCCATTGGTGATTGTGAAAGGTGATGAAAATGTTCTGATGCAGCCCCTGGGCCTTGGGACACCCGGAGCCAGACCCTTTTTGGTGGATGCTGGTGGTTGTAGTCTCCGTGGCGGCGACCCGGTTCCGTGGCTCAGGGCGGTCAAACCAGTGGCGGAACTATTTATGTGGTTTTGATGTTTAAATGTCTGACTACGCCACCCGTGGATTGCGGTCAGAGTGAACCGCCGCTGCAGGGCAGACCGCTGAGGCTGGTGTTGTGGGTGCAGCAGAGCGTAGCATAACTCCCCACGGGAGGAGTATAGTCTCAGGGCAGTGTATGCGGAGGATGGGGGTGATGGTGCAGGGCAGCAGCAGTAACGACACGGAGTCAGTGATGCAGTCCAGGGCCTTTACTCACAGTTCTTATTATCCAGACCACGTCTGCAGGTAACGGCTGCCCACGTCGTACTGTGCTCACCAGGTGAGGGGCTCAGACAACTACCAGATAACTTTGGAGCACTTCACAGGACCCCCTTTTTGTGTCCTTTGTCTGGCCTTTCTTACCAACCCTTCTGTCCGGCTGCCTCTGGCCTCCTCTTGGTAAACTTGGCACCAGTTTCCCTGACCCTATGTGGTGCCTTCCTAGCGGGTGTAGCGAGGGGCTGCGCCACATAAAATGTCACAGCCTCCGGTTTCTAGCTGAGGGTCGTTTCCTGCCTCCACTAGTTTCGGGGACCGGTCTCCCCCTTTGGCCTGACCCCTCCACGCAGGTGGATTCGGGCGTGCGGTGGCGACTCGCCCATCCGCACCCCTGGGATCCCTTCGTTCCTCGTTCCTGGAGCCTTCTCCGCTCCTCTTCCTTCCTTCTCCCTCTTCCAGGCCTGGGCCTCTGTTACTAGGCCCGCCTCCGGAGCAGAGCTCATGCAGAGCCCCTGCTCCCTGTCACTTCTGCCCAGACTTCTCTGCACTGAACTAGATGGTGCCCACCTTTTATACTCCCTTCTCAATGCACCCAGGAACTGCTTCCTCCCTGCTCCTGCACTACAGGGTTCCCCTTCCTCAGTGTTCCCTCCCCCCACTCCAGCCAGGGACAGGGACTGTCGTGCCCATCTCAGGGGCATATTGGTCGCCCTGCCCCACGGCAATGTGGTGTAATGCATGCAGGTGTCGGGTCCTGATCCACACTCCATCCTTACCTGAGAGTGAGATATCACACCTCTGGGTGAGGTGCAATACCTCTGTAGCAACCGAGCCCTCAGGGTGCTACAGTTCCATTTATCTTCAGCCTAGGTGACGCATTGCGATACAGGGCCGTGATTTTGGCTATAAAAGGGTCCCCTAGACCCCTACCCCAAGCTTTTTAAGAGAATCATATATGGCGTGCCAGGAGACTCTATGGAATGCTTTCTCAGCATCCAACGAGAGTATCTAATTACAAATTTTTAACTGCATCTAGCCCAGGAAATACTTTGTGCCTTGTAGCAGTGTCTGCTAGTCAGCGGATTATCCCGGCTGTTAAGCAAGCTACACCACCTGTAGTTTGGACACTTCATTTTTTCAAAGGAAATGCTTCGGGACCACGGGATACTCAGTGAAGAGCATCAGGAGGCACCCCAAGGCATAGGGGCTGGGACTGGCAGTAGGATGCCTTGCGGTGGACAGCCGAGCTCGATCCTTATAAAAGCTTTTTAACTGCAGCAGCTTTAGTGGACGCTACTGGAGCTGGAATTACGCGGCTGCTGGCATGAGACTTGCCCTCCAATAGATCCTTGTAAATGGATTTAAAGTGTATTCATTCAAATTAGAGAGACAATTTAAATTAAAAAGCTTAGAGCTGCCTCCACCACAGGGGGGCTCGCTCGACCCACCAGCGGACAGGCACCAGTATTGGGAGAGGGGGGCTGGCCGTCAGGGTTCACCGCGGCTCTGGCACAAACCCGGCGACACGGAGGTGGCACGGGCAGGAGCGGACTGGCCGTGTCGGCTTCTCACTTTTTGGATTTTAGAAGGGCATGACATGCCTATATCTGTGTCTCCCCCTCCTTTCACTCCTCCACCTCTTTTCTTTTTGCATGACTATATGTACTTGTCACTTTTCCATGTGTTAGTTGTGTCTTCTGAGCAGTTTGTCAGCTTTTGGACACCTTTGAAGGTGTTTTCTATGTGTTTCTATGTGTTTTTGTTTGCCTGCCATTGGTTTTAATGGTGTTCGAAGGTGTTCGACGTACAGTTCGACGAACAGTTCGGCGAACACACGGGTGTTCGACGAACCGAACCGAACTCGAACACTACAGGGGTGGCTCAACACTAGTCCTGGCCTGCCAAGTCAAGCGGCAGCAAGCGGTCTGCAAAGGCGTATCGCCAAGTTAATAGCACACACACCCAACGAGGACCCCACTTTTCCTGTAGCGTGGCGGGCGCGGATGATGCTCACCTCGCCCACGATTATCGTCCCTGCCCACATTACACCTATACTGTGGAAGTGATCGTATAGTGGCTGGTTACCTTGATTTCTTACTTGGAATTTTATTGTGGGATGAGGGGGAGCATTTATTTAATCAAGCCCTACATTTTATTCGGAGATTGCAATTGATGACTCTATGCAACTTATTATGCTCTGATCATTTTCTCATTGCAATGCTAGTATTAATAGTTATGGCAAATGGGAATACGTGGAATAGTCCTGCATATTTAATCAATGAAAACATATTTTGTCATTTGGTAAGAAAAGAACTTACTGTAAGTAAAGGAATTTAGGAAGAAGGAATGCTTTTACGGAAATATATATGGCTGGATCAGATGACTTTCCATTTCACGACACAATTACTGGGAGCCAAGTCCACATTTTACCTTGAAATCTCTTAAAAGTGTTGGCCAGGTAAGAAAAATCAATTGATCTCTTCCAAATTAAGGCTTTCTATAAGGAGCCAGAATAAAAGTACATAATCACCTTTTTTGTGAACAAAAACATATATATATATGTGGAACATACATAACAGAAAATTCTTATTCTTATTAACAGAACTGATCCTTATTCAAGTGGGAGCAATAAAATAATAAGCATTCACATTCAGCAGAAATGTAGATATCTACCACTGCCAATATTATGGCTACAGAGCAGCAGGTACAGACTGACATAAAACAGCATATCATAACTCTATGAGGCTCCCATGCTGAATAAGAACCATTACTAAACTAAGTACATATTGTTCAGTTGCAGTTTAATACTGGAATTGTATTTAAAGGAGCCACAAATATTGCAAAAGAGCTCACACTCTACAAGAGAGAGGATCCTGCCCATAAGAGCTTACACTCTGTATGTTAGAACTCTCCTGTTAGGTTTTTTCTAGTTTGCTGGTCACATGACCATTTTTGCCTATTTAATCCGGCTCCGCTCTCCTGGCCTTGCTGGACTTCATTGTATTTTCTACTCTTGAGCTAGCTTGGTACTCTGTTACCTTTCTCTGTTAGTTTTGCTAGGTCTTCTGACCTCTATGTTCTATGTTGTGTGTTTGTCTTTACTGCTACAATTTCTGCTAGGAGGTGTCCAACTTTATCCCAGTCCCTAGTTCTTGTAGGGATCCCTCCCTTGCATCTATAGGTCTTCGTACAGACTAGCCGAGGACTTTAGCGGGTCTGATCGCAGGATCAGGTTCCCCGTTACATCGTAGGGATCCAGTTTAGTTCTATTGTAGGGACAGATCTCCTGTCTTTCCTTAGTGCTTGTAGCAGATCATAACACTGTAGGAGAGAAGATCCTGTCCATAAGAGTTAACACTCTACAGGAGAGAGAACCCAGCCCATAAGAGCTAACACTCTACAGGAGAGAGAGAGGACCCGGCCCATAAGAGCTTACACTCTACAGAAGAGAGAACCCAGCCCATAAGAGCTTACACTCTACAGGAGAGAGGACCCGGCCGATAAGAGCTTACACTCTACAGGAGAGAGAACCCAGCCCATAAGAGCTTACACTCTACAGGATAGAGGTCCTTGCCCATAAGAGCTGACACTCTGCAGGAGAGAGGTCCTGATTCCCTGCCCATAAGAGCTGACACTCTACAGTAGAGAGGTCGCTGCCCATAAGAGCTGACACTCTACAGGAGAGAGAGAGAGTACTCTGCCCCTAAGAGCTGACACTCTACAGGCGAGGGACCCTGCCCATAAACCTTATAATCTACAAGAGAGAGGTCCTTGCCCATAAGAGCTGACACTCTACAGGAGAGAGGACCCTGCCCATAAGAGCTTACATTTTACAAGAGAGAGGTCCTTGCCCATAAGAGCTGACACTCTACAGGAGACAAGACCCTGCTTTAAGATCTACAGGAGAGTAACAGGCTAAGAAAAACTTATGTGAGTGAAAGGGACAGTGATTTTTGTACATTCCCAACAGGGAATAAACAAATATGTTGTATGAAGATTGATGATAGGCCCCTTAGATACATTTCTTCTGGTGTTCCCAATGCAAGCCAGTCTGATGCTGGGCATTACCATGTAATGGGATCGCTATATATGCTTTTTTGTAATGTAGATTCATCAAATGTCAATTTCATTATTGAATGAGACTGTACTATATTCCACATTATACATTTTTCAGAATAATCATTCATAACTAGCCTGGGCATTTTACACAACGTTCAATGAGAGTCAATTACAAGCAAAAGTTTCAGCCAAAAAATATTTCTAAGTTCCATAATGGCTGCATGCTGAGATTAAACTGAAACTTGGCTCAGGTCGGGGGGTTTACACCAGATCTATGACCTAACACTTGGGTGATTGTGACTGGTTCCTGGTTGAAACTTAGCTATAAATGACAATTAGACCTAAGAACTGCTTTTTCTGTGAATTAGGTAAAGAATTAATGCTAACTTGGCTTTTCTTTGCCATTCAGTATGAAAAATTTATAGTAGGGAGAACAATTTATTCTTTGTCAAAGAGCAAATAATTAAGTCACACATGGAAAAAATTAAAAAGTTATGTAAGTGGATTAAGTGCAGTTTCTTCATTATTTTAGGCAGAACTTTTGGTCCATGAGTCCAGAAATGATGATTACCCAGATAAATTGGATTGAGTGACTATATAGTCCCCTCCTATTCACCAGAAAATCTTGAAGCAGAAAGGGTGCAAAAATACTTGCTTTACTTCCTTTTCATTCATTGGAATTAAAATTATAGTAAGAGCTTTTGGACAAATAGTGGAGATGATGGAGATGATGTCCAAGTAATGAGTAAGAGAAATGGGTCCATCATAGGGTGGGCAATAAAAGCAAAACTGACTATTTTTGCATTAAAGCTACATTTTTCTGGGGTGATTGAACCCATTCCCCAAATAAGTATAAAAACTGTATAAAAGAGATGACTACAGCCATCTACATCCATTGGTGACACTTAAGAGTTTTCTTCATCGTGAACAGCTAGTTTGCATTTATCGCATTGGACCATTCCATGCATAGCAAAAAATGTATATTACATAATTAAATGCCCATGAAAAGAGAAAGCTAGGATCAAAGGGGCACAGTGATGGATATCTATGGTGCCCCTGTGGGTCCAGTTGCCACAGAGGTACTGCATCTCATCCAGAGGTGTGGTACCCCACTCTCAGGTAAGGAGGGAGCACTACCCAGGACCCAAACACTCACATCCAACACACACCATTCCTTAGGGAAGGTACAGATAGCTCCTAAGGGAGAGCACAGGCCTGGAACCTGTCAGGAGGGTGGAACTAAGTAGAGGAGGGGAGGAAGTAGTTTAGGGGAGCACTGACAGAACAATATAAAAAGAAGGGTAGAAACATCTAGAAGGATTCTGAGTCTGGTCCTAGGAGTGAGAGAGGAAGAGAGGACCGTGGAGGAGTGTGGCCCAGTCAGAGGGGCCCAACAGTAGGAGAGTGAGGAGAGAACACCGGAGCAGTGAGAGGAGCTCCAGAGATAGAAGGGATCCTAGGGGCACGGCGAGTGCGGGATGCCACCCGTGCGCCTGAGTTCACGCTGACCGTGGAGGGATCAAGGCCGCAGGAGGGGACCGGCCCCATACTAGTGGAGTACTTTAAGGATCAGCTAGCAAGCCGGAGGTTGGGGTATCTTCATGTGCCGTAGCCACAGTCCACACCCAATCGCTGAAAAGGCCATATAGGACAAAGGGGACAGACCGGACGTCGCCCAGCAAGGCCCGCGGTCACTGACTCGGGGCACTGTATGTGAGGCGCAGGGCAGGAGGGCGAGAGCCAGCGCACAGAGATAGAGACGACCTGGAGAGGTACACAGAAAGGGGTCCCGTTCAAGTGCACCTAAGTTATCTGAGAATTGGCTGGATCACTTCCCTGGAGGACACAGGACGATAAGGGCAGTTATAATTCGGCGGTTGTAACCTGGAGCATCTTGACAACTGTGAGTAAATACTTGAAAACTGCACCCCACTGTGTCATTGACTAATTGCTGCGCCACCTGCCTTGCACTACGCCAGCAACATCTACCTCATCAATCACCATATACTGCCCTGGAGCTTAGCTCTGCCTGTGGAGAGCTGTACTATCTCTGCTGCATCACCTTCAGCCCCAGTGGATCTGCAACGCAGCGGCGGCCTCATATAGCCGCATACCACGGGTGGCGTCACAAACTTTATTCCCCTTTTCTTTATTCCCCAATTGACTGTTCTTTATTGACCGCCCTGGGCCGCGGACCGGGTCACTGCCACCATGACTACCCCATTGTCCCATTGTGGGTGGAGCCTCAGAAACGGTTCCAAAATAGGCCCCTCCCACTTGCATAGACTGTACCAGAGTTATCTGTCACTCAGGCTGAAAGGTGCCAGCCTTCTCCTCTGCATCAGACTGAGGGGGAAGATTGTCGCCTCCCCCTGCAGAGGGCGGTGTGATCCCATTCATTCCAGCTGCTGCAGCTCTGTGCTGTGTGATCCCATCCATCCAGCTGCTGCCGCCCTGTGATATGTGATCCCATCCATCCAGCTGCTGTAGCCCTGTGCTGTGTGATTCCATTCATCCAGCTACTGCAGTCCTGCTCTGTGTGATCCCATCCATCCATCCATCCCAGCTGCTGCAGCTCTGTGAATACAACACGAGTGTGAGAATGCTGGGCACCGTAGTAAAATTTGACCTATGAAAGGTCTGGGGTTTCATCAGAGAGCCCAATGCTGCCCAGGATCTCTTTGTTACCAGGAGGAACGTGGAGTCCCACCTACAACAGGGACACCTGGGACGGGATCTGTACCCTGGAGACAGGGTCACCTACACCCATCACCATGGAGAATGAGGGTTGTATGCCCTACATGTGCGTAGGGTGGTGGAGGAGGAGGATGTACCCCTGCCATCAGAGGCTGATGCCTCGGCAGGGCCATCCAGTGGTGGACAAATGTTTCCCCGGAGGTAGCACCACTACTGAACTGAATTAAAAAATCAAAAAAATGTATATAGTTACCTGGAAGGGTATTAGTGTGGCACCCCTGAAGGTTTGACCGCCACAGGGATGCTGCACTTCTCCAATGGAGTGTAGTGTCCCTCCTCTGAGGTAAGAACAGTGTGATGATCAGTACCCTACCTCCACATCCAACACCACACTTCTCCCACCAGAGGGGGCTAGAATGCACTAGGTGCTGCCCTCCTGGTTACCGGGAGACTGGGAACACAAAAGTGATAGGAACCAGTTAGTGGGTGAGGGTGGAGGACTCACATGTTAGTGACACCTTAAATTGCATATTTAATACCCTGCCATCTTGGCTCTTGGTTCTCGACTGTTCTCTGACAGTTCTCGGCTGTACTATGACTGTACTCTGACTGGTGTCAGATCGTGATCTCCCTCCCTGAGCGTGGATCCTGTGTGGACCTGCAGAGGATGGGGACACGGCCCTCGTGCCCTGGCCTTGGGACGATGGGCAGGCGGGAGATGAGGAATATCTCAGCCCGGTCGGGGACCATGACCAAGAAGGCCCGGAGCTCTAGAGTGTGGCTTCGCCGCAAATGGGTCCCAGAGAGGATGCAGACGGAGCGGTGTACGCCACCTGTCCTCGCCTACCTGACCTATTCAGAGGGATTCCGGCTGCAAGAGGGGACCGGCCCCCGACACCTGACCTTGCAACTCTACGTCCTGGTCAGGGAAGCCCGGTAGGCCCTGAGGATCCCACCGGGAATGGGAAGAATGGCGCTGCCACCCGTACCCTTGTTCTGAGAGGAGTTCAGAGGGAGACCCGGCCTATTCACACCCACAGGGACAGGAAAGGACTAGGTCCATTGTCTAGGAACACTCTGGTGCAGGGTCCTGATGTAACACTGGACTTACTCGGAGGTTGTCGGACCCCCACGTCTCTGGTGACCACAGAACTCCGCAGGAGCAGGGAGTCGCCTTCTGCCATCTCCATCGTGAGTAAAGCCTTGGAAGTTCACCCCTATGGCCTCCGGACTCGTTATTCTGCACCACACCGTTCTACGTAGCATCAGACCTCCTGGACATAAACCCCTTCCTTCCTACCCCGCTGCCCCGAGGCCTTGCTCCGCCTGTGGGGAGTAGAAAGAACTATATCCGCTATAACACCATGCCTCGGTGGACTGCGGCGGCGCTGGTGGCTCATCACCAGGTGCCACAGGTGGCATAGTCGCAATCAGCCACTCAACCCGGATAAGCCCACACCATCATTTTCAATGTGACGGCCCTGGGCACGGAACGGGTCCGGGCCACAGCTGCACCCCATCTCTATAACATCTGTACCCGTCTCCGAGTCCCCATCTCCCATGGCGAGGGCTTTGAGGCGTCACATTAGTGTCAGTATTGTGCGAAAAAAGAAAATGTGTTTAAAAAACTGTTTTTATAGTTACCCGGTTAAGGTAAAAGGACTTTGTGGTTAAGGACAGTGATTAACCCAAAAACTTTTAAAGTAAAAAGTTAGCACTTCGTAAGGTGCTTCCTGTTGGTTTTATAGACCATTGAACAAAAACCCATTTGGCGTGGCCGAAGACGTGGTCCAAAGAGTGGATCAATTATGCCCTGCAGCCACGCCCATGGCCTACATTGGGTTTTTTTTGTGGACGGGTTCTCCCACATTGCACTTACACCAGTGAGATGGACACCCTGATAAGGATCTCACTACAGTCTGCTGAACTTACTTGAAAAAGTGATAAAATGTTTTATATCTGAAAGAATGTTATTTAAAGTGATTTTATATTGTTTTATATACCGGTAGTTATCTGTAACGTTTAAGAAAAAGTGCCTCCCATAAAGGGAATAAAAGTTATCTATTTACCGTTTTCACTTGTAAAAGCATTTTAAAATTTGTATATCTTAAAATTCTTGTTTTACTCTGTTCCAGCTCGCGGACGTGCTGTGTTTAATGGGGGGGGGATGAATGTGGCGCCCCTGTGGGTCCAGTTGCCACAGAGGTACTGCATCTCATCCGGAGGTGTGGTACCCCACTCTCAGGTAAGGAGGGAGCACTATCCAGGACTAGAGATGAGCGTTGTTCTACTCGAACTGTTCGCCAATCTCAAATTCGAGCTGTTTTGGGCGGTGTTCGAGCCGGTCGGCGAACACGAACAATTTGAGAAAAATTCGGCTGTTCGAGGTTATGTTCGATAACTGTTCGTGCACCAAAATCATAACTGGATTTTTTCTCAGTAATGATGAAAATTAATGTTAATACGCAGTTTGAGTGTACAGCGGGGCGGGGGGAGGGGCAGGGGATGGATCTCTGCAGGAACAATGAAGATCTCCATTTTTTTTTCTCTTTCCCGCATTTGCAGTGGGGAGGTGCAATCTGTCAGCCTATCAGCAGCGCACACACGGAGCGAAGTGCTTTTTTTCACACAAGCAAGGGCATGTGTGATTGGCAGTGTATGTCACATGTCCTTGCCCTATAAGACCAAGCCATTTTCCCCGTCGCCACCATTTTCTCACTGCTGCAGCTGCGTGTTAGACGGCACCGCTGGTGCTGTGTGTGCTATACCTTGTTAATTTCAAGCCAATTTTCGCACAAATATACAGATAGCTTGGGAGTAGGGAATAGCTGTGATTGCAGTCCTTTTAAGGACTAGGTTACAGCATTTCCTACGACTTTTATCAGGGAGGTCTGTGCTCTTAAATAGATAGGTTGTGGGAGTAAAGACTAATTGTTACATGAGTTCCTATCAGTTTTTGCCAGGCAGGTCTGTGCCAGTGCTGTGCAAGTTTTTTTCACAGCATTTGGCTGAATCTAGCAAAGCTAATCCTTTTTGGCCTATTGCAGAGTGTGTTAGTCAGTGGAGTAGCCTATCTGTGTTGCAAGATATAACACCTGTGTATAGAATACCAATTTTTTTACTGCACCTAGTGAAGTAAAATCTTTTGGGCATAGCATCATTCTATTAGTCCATCTATACTGACCTCCATCAGGTTGCAAACTGAATATAATTTTTTTCTGCATCTAGCTCTGAAAAAATATTTGGGCTTCTAGCGGTGTGTGGGACTTGGTCTATTAGTCCATCTATACTGACCTCCATCAGGTTGCAAATTAAAAATAATTTTTTTCTGCATCTAGCTCTGAAAAAATATTTGGGCTTCTAGCAGTGTGTGGGACTTGGTCTATTAGTCCATCTATACTGACCTCCATCAGGTTGCAAATTAAAAATATTTTTTTTCTGCATCTAGCTCTGAAAAAATATTTGGGCTTCTAGCAGTGTGTGGGACTTGGTCTATTAGTCCATCTATACTGACCTCCATCAGGTTGCAAATTAAAAATAATTTTTTTCTGCATCTAGCTCTGAAAAAATATTTGGGCTTCTAGCGGTGTGTGGGACTTGGTCTATTAGTCCATCTATACTGACCTCCATCAGGTTGCAAATTAAAACTAATTTTTTTCTGCATCTAGCTCTGAAAAAATATTTGGGCTTCTAGCAGTGTGTGGGACTTGGTCTATTAGTCCATCTATACTGACCTACATCAGGTTGCAAATTAAAAATAATTTTTTTCTGCATCTAGCTCTGAAAAAATATTTGGGCTTCTAGCGGTGTGTGGGACTTGGTCTATTAGTCCATCTATACTGACCTCCATCAGGTTGCAAATTAAAAATAATTTTTTTCTGCATCTAGCTCTGAAAAAATATTTGGGCTTCTAGCAGTGTGTGGGACTTGGTCTATTAGTCCATCTATACTGACCTACATCAGGTTGCAAATTAAAAATATTTTTTTTCTGCATCTAGCTCTGAAAAAATATTTGGGCTTCTAGCGGTGTGTGGGACTTGGTCTATTAGTCCATCTATACTGACCTCCATCAGGTTGCAAATTAAAAATAATTTTTTTCTGCATCTAGCTCTGAAAAAATATTTGGGCTTCTAGCAGTGTGTGGGACTTGGTCTATTAGTCCATCTATACTGACCTACATCAGGTTGCAAATTAAAAATAATTTTTTTCTGCATCTAGCTCTGAAAAAATAATTGGGCTTCTAGCGGTGTGTGGGACTTGGTCTATTAGTCCATCTATACTGACCTCCATCAGGTTGCAAATTAAAAATAATTTTTTTCTGCATCTAGCTCTGAAAAAATATTTGGGCTTCTAGCAGTGTGTGGGACTTGGTCTATTAGTCCATCTATACTGACCTACATCAGGTTGCAAATTAAAAATATTTTTTTTCTGCATCTAGCTCTGAAAAAATATTTGGGCTTCTAGCGGTGTGTGGGACTTGGTCTATTAGTCCATCTATACTGACCTCCATCAGGTTGCAAATTAAAAATATTTTTTTTCTGCATCTAGCTCTGAAAAAATATTTGGGCTTCTAGCAGTGTGTGGGACTTGGTCTATTAGTCCATCTATACTGACCTACATCAGGTTGCAAATTAAAAATAATTTTTTTCTGCATCTAGCTCTGAAAAAATATTTGGGCTTCTAGCGGTGTGTGGGACTTGGTCTATTATTCCATCTATACTGACCTCCATCAGGTTGCAAATTAAAAATAATTTTTTTCTGCATCTAGCTCTGAAAAAATATTTGGGCTTCTAGCAGTGTGTGGGACTTGGTCTATTAGTCCATCTATACTGACCTACATCAGGTTGCAAATTAAAACTAATTTTTTTCTGCATCTAGCTCTGAAAAAATATTTGGGCTTCTAGCGGTGTGTGGGACTTGGTCTATTAGTCCATCTATACTGACCTCCATCAGGTTGCAAATTAAAAATAATTTTTTTCTGCATCTAGCTCTGAAAAAATATTTGGGCTTCTAGCAGTGTGTGGGACTTGGTCTATTAGTCCATCTATACTGACCTCCATCAGGTTGCAAATTAAAAATAATTTTTTTCTGCATCTAGCTCTGAAAAAATATTTGGGCTTCTAGCAGTGTGTGGGACTTGGTCTATTAGTCCATCTATACTGACCTCCATCAGGTTGCAAATTAAAAATAATTTTTTTCTGCATCTAGCTCTGAAAAAATATTTGGGCTTCTAGCGGTGTGTGGGACTTGGTCTATTAGTCCATCTATACTGACCTCCATCAGGTTGCAAATTAAAACTAATTTTTTTCTGCATCTAGCTCTGAAAAAATATTTGGGCTTCTAGCAGTGTGTGGGACTTGGTCTATTAGTCCATCTATACTGACCTCCATCAGGTTGCAAATTAAAAATAATTTTTTTCTTCATTTATCTCTGAAAAAATATTTGGGCTTCTAGCAGCGTGTGGGACTTGTTCTATTAGTCCATCTATACTGACCTCCATCAGGTTGCAAATTAAAAATAATTTTTTTCTGCATCTAGCTCTGAAAAAATATTTGGGCTTCTAGCAGTGTGTGGGACTTGGTCTATTAGTCCATCTATACTGACCTCCATCAGGTTGCAAATTAAAAATAATTTTTTTCTGCATCTAGCTCTGAAAAAATATTTGGGCTTCTAGCAGTGTGTGGGACTTGGTCTATTAGTCCATCTATACTGACCTCCATCAGGTTGCAAATTGAATAAAAAAATTTTCTGCATCTAGCTCTGAAAAAATATTTGGGCTTCTAGCGGTTTGTGGGACTTGGTCTATTAGTCCATCTATACTGACCTCCATCAGGTTGCAAATTAAAAATAATTTTTTTCTGCATCTAACCCAGCCAATAGTTTTGGCCTAATACCACAGTTTGGCCACTCAGCTCTGCTCGGTTACCATCCATTGTTTTTTTGTGCAAACAACTCCAGAGTTGTGAATTAGTTAACCACCAAAATGAGTGGAAAAAGGCCTGCTGCTGGTGGAAAGGGGAATAGGCGTGTTGGGAAGGGGAAAAAAGGTTGTGTCCGTGGGGTAGGTGCAGAAGAAAGACCATCTTCCAGCCAAACTAAAATGTCTACTTCTTTTAGCGGACAATGTGATAAGATCCCTTTCTTACGGCCACGCCAATCGCTACAAATTCCAGATGAGGCACAAAAACAGCAGGTGCTTCAACGGATATCAAGTGCTCCTTTAAGTGGGCTCTCCTCCACATCAACTTCAACATCACAAATACTCCAGTCCTCAAAGGTGTCACCCAAATCGCACTTGCTTCCTCACAGCTCCCAAATCTCCAGCTGCCCGTCTGAGTGTGAGGTAGAACAGATGGTTGAGTCTGCAGAGCTGTTTACTCATACTATAGCCTGGGAATTAGAGGTCGACTCCAGCGCTTCTGTGAATCCAGACGAGGAAATGATCTGCACTGATGCCCAGAATCTTTATGAGTCGGATCCAGGACCAGACGCAGAAGGTTCTGACCATAATGTAGACCCTCATTCCCAAACTGTAACTCCTGTTGGTGGAGACAATGAGGAAGACGATGATAAGACTCAAATACCTGATTGGAGCGACAACTTTAGTTTTTTGTCAGGGCAGGAACAGGTTGGCTCTGAGGACGACGGGTGTGATAACGCACAGGGTGATGATGATGAGGTCGGAGATCCCACTTACTGTCAACCCACAGTCAGCCAAGAGATGAGGTCAGCAGAGGAGGTGGAGGAAGATGCTAGTGACGACGAGGTCAGGTTGCGCCTTCCTGGACAGAGACGTAGTACTGGAAGCACGTCAACAACTGCATCCTCAAACACAACTCTGCCTCTCACCACAAGTCGTGGTGGCTCTTCAGGTCGCATGGGTGCTAAGCCTTGCATAGCCTGGGCATTTTTTCAGATCGATAAAGATGACCCAACTCGTGTTATCTGTAACATTTGTCAGCAAAAGCTAAGTAGAGGCCAAAAAATACATAGTTTGAGTACTTCATGCATGAACCGGCACATGGACATGAAGCATAAGTTGCAGTGTGAAGCTCAGTGTGCTACAATGCGGCCTAGCCGGCCGGGCCAATCACCGTCTGCCATATCTTGTGCATCCGCGGCCTCTTCATCCTCTGTGACTGGGGGGACAGCAGTCACACCTGTTTTGGGGCGCAGACCTGCCACCTCTTTACCCGCAACAGCCAGCGTGATTGGCAGGTCATCATTTTCTTTGGAGGTGGTAACACCAGCTGGTGTTGAGCGCTGTCCGACATCGATAGCACCACCTTTGGATCAAGGCAACCTAACATGTCCGCCTGCATCTTCCTCACAGACCGGCAGTTTGCCGGGGACACCCTTATCAACCCTGTCTAAGCACAATAGCCAGCCCTCGGTCCCTCATATGTGGACAAGTAAAAGACCATTTCCTCCTAGCCATGAGAAAGCTAAGAGGTTGAATTTCACCATCTGCAAGCTCTTGGCTACAGAAATGCTGCCTTTCCGCCTGGTGGACACAGAGGATTTTCGAGACCTTATGTCCGTCGCAGTGCCCCAGTACCAGATGCCCAGTCGGCACTACTTCTCAAAGAAAGGTGTGCCTGCGCTCCACCAGCATGTCGCACACAACATCACCGCTTCTTTGAGAAACTCTGTGTGTGACAGGGTGCATTTCACCACAGACACTTGGACGAGTAGGCATGGACAGGGGCGTTACATGTCGCTGACTGGGCACTGGGTAACTATGGTGACAGCAGGACAAGGGGCTGCTGTCCAAGTCTTGCCGTCCCCACGAGTTGTGCGTCAATCCTCTTTATGTCAAAGTTCCTCCACTGCTTCTGCCTCCTCAACCTCCTCTCCGTCTTCCACCTGCACCCAAAGCCTGTCTGGTCATGCCACAAGCTTTCTAACTGCGCAGAAGGGATCCTGCACACCTCCTTACTATGCTGGCAGTAGGGCTCAACGTCATCAGGCGGTTTTTACATTGAAATGTCTGGGAAATGTGAGCCACACAGCTGAGGAGTTGTGGTCAGCTCTGGAGAACCAATTTCATGAATGGTTGTCTCCACTGGACCTGAAACCAGGGAAGGCCGTGTGCGACAATGCTGCAAACCTGGGTGCGGCCCTTCGCCGGGGCAATGTCACACACGTGCCTTGTATGGCTCACGTGTTGAACCTGGTTGTCCAGCAATTTTTAGCCCACTATCCCAGACTAGATGGCCTTCTGCAGAGGGCACGGTCGCTGTGTGCTCACTTCCGCCGTTCGCATCCCGCAGCTCAGCGACTTACATCTCTACAGAAGTCGTTGGGCCTGCCACTTCACCGGCTAAAATGCGATGTGCCTACCCGGTGGAATTCAACTCTGCACATGTTGCAGCGACTGTGGCAGCACCGACAAGCCCTGGTGCAATACGTTCTGACGTATAGCCTGGGCCAACGAGATTCAGAGGTGGGGCAAATCACGCTGGAGGAGTGGTCTCAGATCAGGGACCTATGCACCCTTCTGCACAGTTTTGAAATGGCGACGAAGATGTTTAGTGCTGACGATGCCATTATCAGCATGACTATTCCGGTGATTTACATGCTGGAGCACATGTTAAACAGAATTCGGAGTCAGGTGGTGGCACAAGAGGAGGTGGAGGAAGTAGAGGAGGAGGAGTTGTATGCGGAAGGGCTAACATCTGCAAGGTCCAGACGGTCGGCAGCACCAAGGCGGCAGGCATGTGAGGGTGGAGGAGATGGTTTTACCAGGGCGCATGGTAGCAGCCAAACTAGTGAGGAAGGTGCAGGAGCCCAGGAAGAAGTGGAGGACGAACTGATGGAAGACTCATCAGATGAGGGAGACCTTGATCACATTTCTGTTGTGCGAGGTTGGGGGGAGAGGACAGAGGAAGGAAGCATGATTGTTACCTCGCCACCAACACAACAGGGACTTGGTGCTCCTGGATGCGCAACACACATGAGTGCCTTCTTGCTGCACTACCTGCAACATGACCCTCGAATTGTGAGAATTAGAAATAATCCTGACTACTGGGTTGCCACACTGTTAGATCCCCGGTACAAAAGTAAATTTGCAGAAATTATTCCTGCCATAGAAAGGGATGCACGCATGCAGGAGTATCAGCAGAGACTGTTGCAGAATCTTACATGTGCTTTTCCACAAAATACCAGTGGTGCACGTAGTGAATCTCACAGTTCCAACTTGCCAACCGTGGGACCGTCAAGTGTTCAGCACTCAAACCGTAACAGAACCACAGTATCTGCTGGTAACATCAATTTTGCGGAATCATTTCACCACTTTTTTAGCCCATCCTTTGCAAGGCCACAGGAGACAAGAAGTCTGACACATAGTCAACGCCTAGAGACGATGGTACAGGAGTATCTCCAAGTAAACATTGAAGCCACGACTGTGTCACTGGACCCTTGCTCTTTTTGGGCTTCCAATCTGGATAAATGGCCGGAGCTAGCCACTTACGCCTTGGAGATCTTGTCATGCCCCGCAGCCAGCGTTCTGTCTGAACGTGTGTTCAGCGCTGCTGGTGGTGTGCTGACAGATAAGCGCACGCGGCTCTCCACTGATAATGTAGACAGACTCACGTTCATAAAGATGAACAAATCATGGATCCGAAACGACTTTTCTACCCCTCTGTCATCCTGGGGAGAGTAAAAGCTTGATGATTTGTTAAAATCACCCTACCAACCGTTTTAAGCTTTCAAATTACTAATCATGTTTATCTGTATCTTGACTGGAAAATAATTTGGGCTTTGTAGCAGTGTGCAGCACTGATCCTATTAGGCCATCTATACTAAAGCTTCACCAGATTTAAAATTAAAAATAATTTTTAGCTGCATCTAGCCCGGAAAATAATTTTGGGGCTCCGAGATGCGCAAGGCACATAAGTGCCTTCTTGCTGCACTACCTGCAGCATGACCCTCATATTGTCAGAATTCGAAGTAATCATGACTACTGGGTTGCCACACTCTTAGATCCCCCAAACTTTTCGATCAACCTTTTCATTTTAATAAAGACCAAAAAAATGGTCATTTTTGAAATGATAAGCATTAGCAGGTTGTTAGAAACTGAAATCAAACAGTTTTCAACTCAAAACTTTATTCTAGGTGATGTTACATTTTCACATAGGACCCCTTGTTCGAAAGGAGCTTCTGAACTCTCTCGTCCATTGAATTTGTCAGGTTTTGGATGGTTTCTGCTTCAATTGTTTTGCATGAGGACAGAATACCCTCCCAGAGCTGTTGCTTAGATGTGAACTGCCTCCCGCCATCATAGACACTCCTTTTAATGATGCTCCAAAGGTTCTGAATGGGGTAGAGGTCAGGGGAGCATGGGGGTCACACCATAAGTTTGTCCCCTTTTATGCCCATATCAGCCAGAGATGCAGATGTTTTATGTGCAGCATGAGATGGTGCATTATCATGCAGAAAAATGATCTTGCTGTGAAATACACGGTTCTTCTTCTTGAACCATGGCAGGAAGTGCTGTTTGAGAAAATCCACATACATTATGGAGTTCATCTTTAGCGCCTTCAGGGATCCTAAAGGGGCCGACAATCTCTCTCCCCATGATTCCAGCCCAAAACATTACTCCACCTCCTCCTTGTTGGCGCTGTAGCCGTGTTTGCGTGGGGTGTCCATCAACCAGCCATCCTCCACTCCATCCATCTGGACCATCGAGCGCTGCACGGCACTCATCCGTGAACAAAACAGTTTTGAAATCAGTCTTCATGTAATGTTTGGCCCACTGGAGCCGTTTCTGCTTGTGTGAAGTGGATAGAGGAGGTCGACAGGATGGCGCATGCACAGCTGCAAACCTCTGAAGGACCCTGCATCTTGTTGTTCGGGGGACGTTGGAGGCACAAGCAGCTTCAAAAACTTGTCTGCTGCTATGACAAGGCTTTTTTGCCGCTGCTCTTTCAACCTGACGTAATTGCCTGTAGGAAAGAGTCCTCAATTTGCCCTTATCAGCACGCACACGTGTGTACTGTGAATCAGCTACATACTTCTTGATTGCCAGGACACTTCATCCTGATCATCGCACAATGTTGATTGTAGTCATGCCTTGACCTAAACACTCCACAATTTGTTGCTTCTCAGCAGCCGAAACATCCTTTTTCTTTCCCATTTTGGCAGAAAATGTAGGCTGCTTAATAATGTGAGAGAGCCTTCTTAAGTAGTCTTGCCTTTCATTGGACACACCTGCCAAACTAATTAGCACAGGTGTCTGCAATTGCTTACAGTGATATAAAGAGCCCTGACACACATCACCATCAATGAGTTTAACTGACAAACAAACAAATTCTTCCCTTATCACTCCTAAACACTTATTGTATAATAATTTGGAACGCAGTGTACATGTGCTTTTCCACAAAACACCAGTGGTTCACGTAGTGAATCTTACAGTTCTAACTTGCCAACCGTGGTCTGTATGGAGTTGTTCAATAAAGGGCCCAAAATTAGGATAACATAGATGGGAGAGGTCTCTATGAATAGGAATTCCTAAGTATTTGATACCCTGTGAGGGCCAGGCAAAGGGAAAGTTGGACTGGATGGAATCCTATATGGATTTGGGGAGGGAGACATCGAGGGCCTCAGACTTCGCTGCATTGATTTTAAAATTTTACCATGTAACAAAGTGATCTATTTCAGCCATAACAGCATGGATGGATATATGTGATTGAGTGATATATACTAGGACATCATCAGCAAATAGAGAGCACTTGTACTCGGTGCCTCCCACCTCAATCCACCTAATATTGGGGTTATGGCGAATTGATGAGAGCAGGTGCTCCGTCACTAGGATGTATAAGAGAGGGGACAGAGGACATCACTGCCTTGTCCCATTGGTGATTGTGAAAGGTGATGAAAATGTTCTGACGCACCCCCTGGGCCTTGGGACACCCGGAGCCGGACCCTTTTTGGTGGATGCTGGTGGTTGTAGTCTTCGTGGCGGCGACCCAGTTCCGTGGCTCAGGGCGGTCAAACCAGTGGCGGAACTATTTATGTGGTTTTCATGTTTAAATGTCCGACTACGCCACCCGTGGATTGCGGTCAGAGTGAACCGCCGCTACAGGGCAGACCACTGAGGCTGGTGTTGTGGGTGCAGCAGAGCGTAGCATAACTCCCCACGGGAGGAGTATAGCCTCAGGGCAGTGTATGCGGAGGATGGGGGTGATGGTGCAGGGCAGCAGCAGTAACGACACGGAGTCAGTGATGCAGTTCAGGGCCTTTACTCACAGTTCTTATTATCCAGACCACGTCTGCAGGTAACGGCTGCCCACGTCGTACTGTGCTCACCAGGTGAGGGGCTCAGACAACTCCCAGATAACTTTGGAGCACTTCACAGGACCCCCTTTGTGTGTCCTTTGTCTGGCCTTTCTTACCAACACTTCTGTCCGGCTGCCTCGGGCCTCCTCTTGGTAAATTTGGCGCCAGTTTCCCTGACCCTATGTGGTGCCTTCCTAGCGGGTGTAGCGAGGGGCTGCGCCACATAAAATGTCAGAGCCTCCGGTTTCTAGCTGAGGGTCGTTTCCTGCCTCCACTAGTTCGGGGACCGGTCTCCCCCTTTGGCCTGACCCCTCCACGCAGGTGGATTCGGGCGTGCGGTGGCGACTCGCCCGTCCGCACCCCTGGGATCCCTTCATTCCTCGTTCCTGGAGCCTTCTCCGCTCCTCTTCCTTCCTTCTCCCTCTTCCAGGCCTGGGCCTCTGTTACTAGGCCCGCCTCCGGAGCAGAGCTCATGCAGAGCCCCTGCTCCCTGCCACTTCTGCTCAGACTTCTCTGCACTGAACTAAGATGGTGCCCACCTTTTATACTCCCTTCTCAATGCACCCAGGAACTGCTTCCTCCCTGCTCCTGCACTACAGGGTTCCCCTTCCTCAGTGTTCCCTCCCCCCACTCCAGCCAGGGACAGGGACTGTCGTGCCCATCTCAGGGGCATATTGGTCGCCCTGCCCCACGGCAATGTGGTGTAATGCATGCAGGTGTCGTGTCCTGATCCACACTCCATCCTTACCTGAGAGTGAGATATCACACCTCTGGGTGAGGTGCAATACGTCTTTAGCAACCGAGCCCTCAGGGTGCTACAGTTCCATTTATCTTCAGCCTAGGTGACGTATTGCGATACAGAGCCGTGATTTTGGCTATAAAAGGGTCCCCTAGACCCCTACCCCAAGCTTTTTAAGAGAATCATATATGGCGTGCCAGGAGACTCTATGGAATGCTTTCTCAGCATCCAACGAGAGTATCTAATTACAAATTTTTAACTGCATCTAGCCCAGGAAATACTTTGTGCCTAGTAGCAGTGTCTGCTAGTAAGCGGATTATCCCGGCTGTTAAGCAAGCTGCACCACCTGTAGTTTAGACACTTAATTTTTTCAAAGGAAATGCTTCGGGACCATGGGATACTTAGTGAAGAGCATCAGGAGGCACCCCAAGGCATAGGGGCTGGGACTGGCAGTAGGATGCCTTGCGGTGGACAGCCGAGCTCGATCCTTATAAAAGCTTTTTAACTGCAGCAGCTTTAGTGGACGCTACTGGAGCTGGAATTACCGCGGCTGCTGGCATGAGACTTGCCCTCCAATAGATCCTTGTAAATGGATTTAAAGTGTATTCATTCAAATTAGAGAGACAATTTAAATTAAAAAGCTTAGAGCTGCCTCCACCACAGGGGGGCTCGCTCGACCCACCAGCGGACAGGCACCAGTATTGGGAGAGGGGGGCTGGCCGTCAGGGTTCACCGCGGCTCTGGCACAAACCCGGCGACACGGAGGTGGCACGGGCAGGAGCGGACTGGCCGTGTTGGCTTCTCACTTTTTGGATTTTAGAAGGGCATGACATGCCTATATCTGTGTCTCCCCCTCCTTTTACTCCTCCACCTCTTTTATTTTCGCATGACTATATGTGCTTGTCACTTTTCCATGTGTTAGTTATGTCTTCTGAGCAGTTTGTCAGCTTTTGGACACCTTTGAAGGTGTTTTCTATGTGTTTCTATGTGTTTTTGTTTGCCTGCCATTGGTTTTAACGGTGTTCGAAGGTGTTCGACGAACAGTTCGACGAACAGTTCGGCGAACACACGGGTGTTCGACGAACCGAACCGAACTCGAACACTACGGGGGTGGCTCAACACTATCCAGGACCCAAGCACTCACATCCAACACACACCACTCCTTAGGGAAGGTCCAGATAGCTCCTAAGGGAGAGAACAGGCTTGGTCCCTGTAAGGAGGGTGGAACTAAGTAGAGGAGGTGGGTGGAGGAAGTAGTTTAGGGGAGCACTGACAGAACAGTATAAAAAGAAGGGTAGAAACATCTAGAAGGATTCTGAGTCTGGTCCTAGGAGTGAGAGAGGAAGGGAGGACCGTGGAGGAGTGTGGCCCAGTCAGAGGGGCCCTACAGTAGGAGAGTGAGGAGAGAACACCGGAGCAGTGAGAGGAGCTCCAGAGATAGAAGGGATCCTAGGGGCACAGAAAGTGCGGGATGCCACCCGTGCGCCTGAGTTCACGCTGACCGTGGAGGGATCAAGGCCGCAGGAGGGGACCGGCCCCAGACTAGTGGAGTACTTTAAGGCTCAGCTATCAAACCAGAGGTTGCGGTATCTTCATGTGCCGTAGCCACAGTCCACACACAATCGCTGAAAAGGTGGCCATATAGGACAAAGGGGACAGACCGGACGTCGCCCAGCAAGGCCCGCGGCCACTGGCTCGGGACACTGTATGTGAGGTGCAGGGCAGGAGGGCGAGAGCCAGCGCAGAGAGAGAGAGACGACCTGCAGAGGTACACAGAAGGGGGTCCCGTTCAAGTGCACCTAAGTTATCTGAGAGTTGGCTGGATCACTTCCCCGGTGGACACAGGACGACGTGGGTGGTTATAATTCGGCAGTTGTAACCTCTAGCATCTTGACAACTGTGAGTAAATACTTGAAGACTGCACCCCACTGTGTCCTTGACTAATTGCTGCGCCACCTGCCTTGCACTACGCCAGCAACATCTACCTCATCAAACACCATATACTGCCCTGGAGCTTAGCTCTGCCCGTGGAGAGCTGTACTATCTCTGCTGCGTCACCATCAACCCCAGTGGATCTGCACCACAGTGGCGGCCCCTTATAACCACATACCACGGGTGGCGTCAGAAACTTTATAGCCCTTTTCTTTATTCCCCAATTGACTGTTCTTTATTGACCGCCCTGGGCCACGGACCGGGTCACTGCCACCATGATTACCCCAAAAAGGACCGGCCCACCTACCGAGTACCCCACGGCCCTAGGGGGCGCGTCATATCCATATAAAAAAAAAGGAAGCCTTATGTGGCGCCTCGCCCTGAGCTTTGGGGTTACTCGGAGCCGGGTCGGTGTAGGTGTTACGGGTGATGCAGTCATGGCCTGGACCCAATCCGTGCCCAGGGCCGTCACATTCAAAAAATATTGGGCTTTCAAGGATGAGTGGTATTCTCGACTACGCCACCTGCGGTTCCTGGTGATGGACACCAGCGCTGCTACAGTCCACTGAGGCCGGTGTTAGGGGCAGCTAGGATGGAACGGGCCCCAGAGGCGGAGCAGGCCTCAGGGCAGTGTGAGAAGGAATGGTGGGTGCAGTGCCGGCGCAGGAAATAACGAGCTGAGACGGTGTATGAAGTCATCCGGGTCATTACTCACTTCAGATGAATTTTTCTGCCGCAAAGCCTACCTCTGCTTCTCACGGCGTACTGCGGCCACCGGGAAGGGGGTTCAACACTTCCCAGGTAGATCAGGAGCACCCGTCGAGACCCCTCTGGTGTGTGTTCCTCTCCTTGGTAAGTTGTTCTCCCACTAAGTCTTCTCCTGACTGTGTGTGGTACGAATGTGGTGTAAGGCCGGGTCCCACTGGATAAACGCTGTTCAAGAGATACAGGTGGCGTAAGCCGCTCTGTCCGTATCCCCCTTGGTATCCACTAAGCCTCCGGGCTTTTCTGACTGAGACTTGAAGTAACAAAGTCAGTTATCGGGGGCCGGTTACCCCTCTTGCAGCAGGAATCCCTCTGGCTAGGCCAGAATAAAGAATGCAGGTGGCGACTCCGCTCCGTCCGTATCCCCCTGGGATCCTTTTGCCTGTGGAGCCTATCTCCTCTGCTCCCCTCCAAGGCCTTCTTAGGTTAGGACCTTGACCGGGTAGAGACAGTGGTTAACTCTGACCCGCTCCTCATCTCAAGGCCAGAGTACGAGGACAGTGTATCTTCAGTCAGCTGCAGACTTTTGCTGGACCCTGGCAGAAGACCACAATCAAAGACCTTGAACTTGAGATGGCCATAGATTAAATATGAATCAATAAGTGTTTCCTAAAAGTGTGTCCTCCACCCTCACCCACTACATGGTTCCCCTTATTTTTGGTTCCCCCCATCTCCTCTATCCCTGGCCAGGGCAGCACCCTGGTGCATTTAGGCCCCCTTCAGGACATGAGTGGTGTAGTGTTGAGTGGTGAAGTGGTGTCCTGAGAGATGCTCCATCCTTACCTGGAAGAGGAGGTACCACACCTCAATCTGAGGTGCAGTACCCCTGTGGCGACTGAACCCTCAGGGGCGCCACACTTACATGTCACATGTCAATAGATGGTATTAATGAGAATTTGTAGGATGAGACTCCATCCACTGAAGAAAGAAGATTCCAACTTTAGAGAAGTTTTTGATACTTTAAGAACAATGAAACTATTGGAACCTCGGTCATACAACATCGTAATGGCTTATTCAGTACATGAACTTACAGGGGTCGGGGACTTGGCTATTATCCTTACTTGATTGTATGAGAGGTGAAATTGACTGAAGCAAAAAAAGGAACCAAAACAAACGTTTATTGTCCGTCTTAACCCTTTAAGGATGACATAATTTTTTGTTTTTATAATTTCACTTTTTCCTCCCCATATTCAAAGAGTCATAACTTTTTTACTTTTCCATTGACAGAGCCGTGTGAGGGCTTGTTTTTTGCGGGATGAGTTGCACTTTTGAATTATTCCATCCATTTTATCATGTGATGTACTGTAAAGCAGGAAAAAATTCCAAGTGTGTCAAAACAATAAAAAAGCGTAATTGCGCAATTATTTGGGGGATATTTTTATTTACAGCATTCATTTTACGGTAACAGTGACCTAGCAATATGATTTTCCAGGTCTGTAAGATTATGGAGATACCAAATATGTATATTTTTTGTTTTATTTAAGTGGTGAAAAAAATTCATAAATTTGTAAACACAAAAAATTTTGCTTGTGTCACCATTTTCCAAGAACCGCAATGTTTTACATTTTTGAGATATGGAGCTTACTGTATTTTTTCTGCCCAAGTCAATGTTTTTATTGATATCAATTTGGGGTAGATAAGATGTATTTGTGTTATTGCAGCGGCCGAAAAACTGCAGTTCTGTCATTTTGACTTTTTTTCTCTTTATATCATTTACTGATTAGATTAATTAATTTTATATTTTGATACATCGGACTTTTATGAACGCAACGGAATCAAATATGTGTTGTTTTTTTAATGTATTTCTTAATTTTTATGGGGAAAAGTGGGGTTATTTGAACTTTTATATATTTTTTTCATATTTTTTAAAACCAGTTTTTTTTATTTTCCATTGTATTCATTAGTCCCCTTAGGGGACTTGAATCTGTTATCATCCGATTGCTTATACTATACACAGCAATACCATAGTATTGCTATGTATAGCAAAAATCACGGTCTATCATGAGTACTGTCATGACAGGCACAGGGGTCTTCATCAGAACTCCAGCTGTCATGGCAACCCATCGGCACCTTGTGATCACGTCATGGAAGCACCGATGGGTGCTTAGAATTACACGCCTCTATGTCAGCCCGCTGTAAATGCCGCTCTCACAGATTGACAGCGGCATATAACAGGTTTACAACCGCAGGCGGAGCTCCACTCCAGTCGCGGCTGTTAAAGCAGATGATGGTTGAATATCAAAGCCATCATCTGCCGGTAAAGATGTGGATCAGCTTTCAAGCCCACATCAGGGAGCCGACATATGACATACTCAGTATGTCATATTTTGTTAAGGGGTTAAAGCATATTTCCAAAAACATCTAGGTTGAACTAGATTGCGTATTTTCTTTTAACATTACAGACTAAGTAACTATATTTTATGATAGGGAAACTTAAACTGCACGGTGGTGGATAAAAAGGTCTCACACTTGGTAGGATAAAAACAGAGGTTCAGTAGCAAAGTGCAAAACTATGGCAGCCATATATCTCCGACGTTATATAACCTGAGCTAAGAAGGAGACAAAACAAACAGAAAGAGAAGGAAGTCACACGATACGGCTAATATGGAGTGTATTAGAGAAAATATGATGTGGCGCAAGTTAGATCTTTAAATGCATTTCACACGGCAAAACTGTTTGCTTTTAATGAAAGAATTTCAATTTACACCTGGCTACAGGCTTTTTCCCTTATACGATTAATGGCCCCATGTCCAAGCTTCGTTGTCTGGCTTGCTCTGAATCCAGGCTCTGCAGTAACTTGAGAGATCAGCTAAAAATTCATCTCAATGCCAGCCGCCTTATGAACGCCTGTTCCAGCCACTTCAGCCAGGCCAGAAACAGGTGAGTGAGTTGGCCGTGGATATTAGATACATTACTAAAAACTGAGCATTGCAGAATTGAGTGAGTTCACATTTTCCATATATGAGTGGCCTCTCTCCGTAGACTTATTGTCCAGGCTGCTACTACAAAATCTCATTTAATAAGTGCACTAAAATGGATTCTGGATGCAATGAATATAAATTATAGGGTGGTTTGTTCCCTAGCTGCAAAGTGGGGGAATATAAGTCACCTAAGCAGTGAAACCATATTGATAATGTTTCTCCTGAATGTCTCGTCTTAGGTTGGTTGGTTTTCAATGGCATGGTCATGATTTAGTTATTTATATTAATATTCAATCTTTACCTTCCAAGTATAATATTGTTTTCTTCTTTTTTTTTCTCAGGAAACATACGTATACATATTAAATCATCCATGTACGAAAATAGAGACAGGCTGACGCGCCCCCTGGGCCGTGGGGTTACTTGGCAGCCGGGCTTCTGCATATGCCAGTGGGGGAATATCACGGTGGCTGGCCTGGTCCGTGACCCAGGGCGGTCAGTAAAAAGGGGGATTAATTTATAGGGGATTTGGAAAGTTTGTGACGCCACCTGTGGAATGCGGCAAAAGGGGTGCCGCCGCTGCGGAGCAGTCCTCTGGAGCTGGTGTTACGGCAGCAGGGATGGTGTGGCTCTCCACAGGTAGAGCTAGCTCCAGGGCAGCGTGGGGGTGTAATGGAGGATGCTGGGGAGAGATGGCAGGACGGTCCCGGAGGAAAGACGGACACTCACATGGGGGTAAGCTGCAGTACCTTTACTGGTGATGGTGCAGGCACGGTCCAGGGTACTCCGGGCGAAGGGTACACTTTTGGACTCTCCCCAGTGAGTGGGTATAGGGCCTCCTGATCCGTGGCATTTCTCGTTAAGCTTATGGCCTGCCTGGAACTAGGCCTAGCTTGGTTACTGTCTCTCTCTCTTTTCCTTGCACCTGCTGACCTGGTGGTAGGGCCTTCTCTTTGGAGATCACTGTCCCTGGACGCTGGGGCCTCCGTGACTCCTAGCCCTGGTACTGTAGTCAGCGTTTGGCAAACCTGGGACCTGTAGTCCTCCAGGGGTTCCGGTGGTCCCTACTGGGTGTAAAGAGTCCCTGTAGGTGCGGACCCGGTGTCCGGTATATATTTCGGGGTGAGCCTGGTATGCTCCTCTGCCCCCTTGCTACTTCTCCTTCTCCTCTCGCCTTCAGCCCACTCAAGGCCCTCACTAGGCCTTCACACATGCTGTAGGCCTTGGCTTGCCTAAGCACAGCAGCCAGCGTGCTGCCTCTTCGCTGCTCTCTGAGCGTCAGCACGCTCTCTGCTCAACTCTGAGCTCTGTTCTTCTCTGTGTCTCAGCAGGAACTAATCTCTAACTGAGCTGCCTGGCTCCACCCTCCCTATATATATCTCTAACGGGCTCCCTCTGCTGGTCTGAGGTGGTAGGGTGGAGGTATGTGAATGTGTGAGGGCCTCTTGTGGAGAAGTCCATCCATGCACCCTTCTGGGTTCTGTGGCACCAATGCGCAGCAGGGCGCCACATAAACATACAGGGATACTACGGTTGAAATAAGAACATAATGCACAGCAATGTAAAATCCATATTGCTGTGCATGTGTACAGTTTTATGTCACTTCTTTTGATGTTTTTTGATAATTCTTTTGAAGTGGCTGAAAACCAGAAAATTGCTAAAAAAAATGCTTGAAAGACTTTTCCTGTTCATTTCTATTGCCAAATTAATTTGCTATTCAATCATATGTTCACTCCTTTTTAATTGTTTTTCTTTTACTTCAGCTTTTGACAAATGCCTGATGGGGGAAAGAGATAGTGCATGTCACTGGAAAATGCTCCAGACTGTGCAGTGTCCTATCAAATAAATGCAAAACAAACGCTTCAGGGAAAAAAAACCTCCAAAAATGAAATGGAAGTGCTTCAGGAGTCTATGTGCACACAATGTCTTTTTCAGGAGGATTCCACCTGGAATCCATATGAAAAACTGCCCCATAAAATGAACATAATGCACAGCAATTTCAAAACGACATTGCTGTGCACATGTTCCATCATCGGAAACCCTGAAATGGTTAAAAGAAGTAACATGCTCATTCTTTGGCCAGCTTCCACTCAGAAGCCACCCACTCTTTATATTCCATAGCATAGAGAAAAGTCAGTGGCGGTGGAGCAACCACAAAATTGATGGCAAAGCCGTAGACAAAGCTTCCTGAGGAGAATGACCACCGGTGTTTTCCTGAAGTGGTTTAGTTGGGTAAATGACGCTAAATGACGCCCTATGTACATAGCTGGAAACAAAAAGCTCCTCAAAAAACTCCCAAAGAGAGCTATTGACTGCATTAAAACCTATCCTTGTGAACATACCCCTATAGTCCTTGTAGACAAGAATGGTGTCAGAGCTGAATGGGCTCAGCATAGACCCCGCATGACAGGGATTGGGGCATACATAAAATGGTGGGAAATAGGTGGTTACTGGATTAGGAAAAAAGGGGATAGAAGGGACTAAGTGGGGGGAATATAAGAAAAAGTGCGGAAAGGAGGCCATTTTAGGGGATCTTCAAGTTTCAAGCATTCTTCAAGTTGAAGAATCCCACTCGCCATCCATCCTGGTTGAATGGATATTGCCATTCTGTTTTTTTAAAAAAAAGGTTTATAATATACACATAAAGGATATTTACATTTTGGGTTGCAGTCTTTGAGACGGTGTGTGGGGGGTCCTTAGAGTTGGTGCGACATTGGTTAGGGGGAATCGGATGGTTCCCTTCAGGATGGAATTAAAATGGCTGATCTGTCACTTAATGGGGCTCTGGACGGGGATGGACGCTGGGAGCCAGTGGTTGTTCTTATTTTACCACTGACAGTACTGTGGTGCCCTCAAGCTGGGTTTTACGGCTAAGGATAAAATTGATTCTAATTTAACGTGTGTAAAATGTGGTAGCTCTAAAGACCTCCCTCTTTTTTCGGTAATCCACAATGGTTAGTGTTATTGTTATCGTTTGTTAAACATGTCAGTTACTGGCTTGATGTTTGACATTGTGAGCTGAACCACATGGGTGGGGTGGGGTGGGGTGGCAGCTGTTTCCGGTTCCTTCCAACACAATGCCCGTCGTGACCCCCCTCAGAAAAGAGGCCTCACACGACTTCTTAACCCCTTCGTCAGTTACTCCCTTTCTTGCCCCCAGGATGGTCCCCTCTCCCATGGGTTCTGGCAACTGAAACTCTAAAACCTATGATAGATCACAACTTTTCAATGGAAGGTCATAGGGCGGCAGTTTTGGCACCATCGAATCCGACCAGGCCCCCGTTGCACTTGGAGACCAAACACGGCTTTCCTACCTGGCTTTTATTAGCTATTCTTAGTATCTCCCCACCCTGGGTTGCTAGAACTAATCAAGATCCTGGCGGGCATTCAAACCGTTCCAGAGATCTCAAAAATGTAACCTATGTACAGCTAGAACATAAGATAACTCCATAATCTCCTTTTAAAATTCTCATCTTACTGGGGAATTTGATTGAAGTAACTACACAGTGTGCGGCAGGGGGTCAACCTGTCAAGAAATCCTTGGTACTAGCTACATCAGTGGGGGTGTGAGTTTTTCCCATTGACGCTGTCAAGACTGGACCACCTGCTGAGCCACATGTCCTGTTTCAGCTTCACATTTTGAAGGAGGATTACAACCTTGGACCAGATATGATACAGTTGATAGACATGACATTAAATCCCCCCTGTATTCTTCACAGATTCCCTTTAAGAGTTGGACCCCAATCTATTTGTTATTGCTGACCTAACATAAAGATAATGTCAAAGTCATTGTAAACCCCTTTATTGTTCAGAGCATTACAATTAGGAATGGTTTAAGCATAAAACAACCCCCACAAGCAAAACACATCCAGTGTAATCCACAAGTAATATTCACGTCTAATTATCGGTCGTTTGAGTCTAAATAGCACATTTCTCATGGCTCTTTGCACAATTACCTATGTTACTACAGTAAATCTGGATCCATTAAAACACATTGCTCAATATACTGTAAATGATTCACATCCATGATTGCTTATAAATGATACTCGTGAAAAGTGTGGGAACATAACTTGGTCCTGGTCTCAGTTTAATCACGAGAGCCCGTGACAGGATCCCTACATTAAGTTTTGTTGGAATGTACCCTTTGCAGACTATACTGTGCTTGCCGGACCTTTTTTTATCTGATTTTCCATAAATAACAGGAAAACCACAATCTAAGATCTGACTGAAATTATATGCATAAGAAATAGGGAACATTATCTTATTTACATTTATAATTGGTGGCATGTATTTCATTTTTCTTCTTCAGTGTTCATTTAAGATAAACCTACTACTAAAATGTTCTCCAAAAAGGGCTATTCTTAGAAAATATTTATATATTGCTTAAAGCTGCACATTTTTTATTTTTTCAAAATTGTATTGAACTATTATAAATTTGACTGGAGGCTGAGCCATTTTGCAATCTATGAAGAATATATTCGATATGCCCTAGAGCTAGCGTTGAGCAAAAAGATCCACAGGGTCCTGGCCTGGCGCCCAGAGACCACAGCCCTGCGTACCTTCTCCTACCTGCCAATATCACCTGCGCCTCTTCTGATTCGCAGGCCTGGCACAATGTCAGAATAGGCACAAAGGAAGTTAGCAAGTAAGAGGAGGTTTGTAGGTCTCTGTTTCAGTGGCCATGGACTACATTTTGGCCACTGGACCAGAGTACTGTAAATCTTGTTACTCAACTTTAGGTTAGTGCTTTCTGACTGTGGACCGGGGCTGCGCAAATTTCCTTACCCTTCTGGACCCATGCTCGGCTTATGCTCAGCCGGACTGACGAGACGTCACCAGTGCACCGCACATATGACTTCATGCCAGACTGGCAAATCAAACTCCATGCTGGGGAACCCAGAAGCTCAGGAAATTAACTTAGCTCCTGTCCATGGCCAGAGACTCCAACCCGGACTGTGGACCAGGGTTGCACGTAGGGATTCACTCATCTCTATGTGTACGTCCATGCTACTATGCACAGCGAAAATACTGAGATACAACTGACATTGAGCACTAACCCCGCCCCCTAGTAATGACGCGCCCCCAGAGCCATGGGGTACTCAGCAGCCGGGCCTATGGACGCCGGTGGGGGATATCATGGTGACTGGCCCGGTCCGTGGCCCTGGGCGGTCAACAAAAAGAAAGGGGGATTTGGGTTTATATGGGATTTTCGGAATAGTTCATGACGCCACCTGTGGTGCCTAGTAAGTTCTACCAGCACTGCGACAGTCCTCTGAGGCAGATGTTAGGGCAGCTTATGATGGAACGGCTCCCCACAGGTGGAGCGGGCCTCAGGGCAGCGTGGGGAAATGGGTGGTGGTACAGGTGAGAGACGGCCAGCACGGTTCAGGGAGAAATGACACACACTCACACGGGGGTTCGCTTCGGTACCTTTACTGGTGTAGATGCAGTTATGGTCCAGGGTACTCGGTACGAAGGGTGCACTTCTGGACTCTCCCCAGTGAGTGGGTATAGGGCCTCCTGATCCGTTGCTTTCACTTGCTAAGCTTCTGACCTGCCTGGAGCTAGGCCTGGCTTAATTACTGTCTCTCTCTCACTTGCACCTGCTGACCAGGTGGTAGGGCCTTCTCTTGGAGATCACTCTCCCTGGTCGCTGGGACCTCCGTGACTCCTAGCCCCGGTACGGTAGTCAGCGTTGGTCAACCTGGGACTTGTAGTCCTCCAGGAATCCGGTGGTCCCTACTGGGTATAAAGGGACCCTGTAGGCGCGGACCCAGTGTCCGGTGTATAGTTCGGGGTGAGCCTGGTACGCTCCTCTGCCCCCTCATTGCTTCTTCTCCCCTCTCGCCTTCGGCCACACTCAGGGCCTTCACTAGGCTTCAGTGCGCACTGTAGGCCTGCACTTGCCTCACACAGCAGCCTACGTGCTGCTCTCTCTCTGAGCACACTCTCTGAACTCACCTCAACTGCCTGGCTTCACCCTCCCTATATATATCCCTATTAGGGCTCCCTTTGGTGGTCTGAGGTAGTAGGGTGGAGGTGTGTGAATGTGTGAGGGCCTCTTGTGGAGAAGTCCATCCATGCACCCTACTGGGTTCTGTGGCACAGGGGTGCTTGAAGGTTAAAAATAATTACTTCAGAATTTTTCATATTTTATGCATAAATTTGACCTAAAACTACATCACATTTTTGCACAAGTCCTAAAGTAGATAAAGAGAACTAAACCAAACAAATGAGTAAAAAATATTAGACTTTGTCATTTTTTACATAAGGAAGTTAATCCAATTTCCCATGTCTATGAGTGGCAAAAGTATGTGAACCTTTGCTGTCAGTATCTGGTGTGACTCCCTTGTGCAGCAATAACTGCATCTATTGTTTTTGATAAATGTTGATTAGTGCTACTCATCGGCTTGGGGAAATTTTAGCCCATTTCTCCCTACAAAACCACTTCAGCTCTGTTATGTTGGCAAGCCATCCTGGCCCACCTGCAGCAACACAGTCACAAACTATAATACTACCACCACCATGTTTCACAGATGACATGATATTTTTACGTTGTAATGCAGTGTTTTTCTTTCTTCAAACAAGAGAGTCCTTTAGTTGCTTAGAGGTTACCTTGGGTTCCTTTATGACCTCGTGGACTATTATATGCCTTGCTCTTGGAGCGATGTTTTTTGGTTGACCACTCATGGGGACTGGGGAGGGTAATAAAGCCTTGATTTTTTCCAATTGTACACATCCTATCTGACTGTGGATTGGAAGAGTCCAAATTCTTGATTGATGGTTTTGTAACCTTTTCCACCCTGATGAGTATCAGCTACTGTTTTCAGGAATCTTTAGAAATATTCTTTGTTTTTTCCATGATACACTTCCATAAACATGAGTTGTGAAGATAAGACTTTGGTAGATGCCTGTTCTTAGCATAATAACAGGTCATCCACTCACACCTGATTGTCATTCCATTGATTTAAAACAACAGATTCTAATTTTGCCTTCAAATTATCTGAAAATTCTAAAGGTTCACATACTTTTGCCACTCACAGACATGTGATATTGGATCATTTTCCTCATTTAAAAAATTACAAAGTCTAACATGTTTGACTCATTTGTTTCATTTGATTCAGTTTATCACCATGTATGACATATAAAAATCTAATGCAAAAATTTTATGCAGAAATGTGGAAAATTCTGAAGGGATCACAAACTTTTTAGCATGTATATGACATACGTGTGCAGGGACTGTACGGAGCAACTCATGAGTGGAATCTACTCTATACACTATGGGTGAGGATCATGGCATACAGATGACAACCACCTGTGATCAGAAAATTGTAAGGTATCATTAAAACTATAGCTGATCTTGTAAAAAAAACAACCACTCTGACAACTTGACAGAAAATAAAAATGTATAGCTCTCAGAATAAAGCAACACAAACTGATTTTTTTATATATTTTTTTTAAAGTACCAACCTGCAAAATAAAGGTAATATTTAGTGTTGAGCGAGCACTAAAATGCTCGGGTGCTCGAAGCTCGGGCCGAGCTCACCGTGATACTCGGATGCTCGACCCGAGCAACGAGCCCAATGTTAGTCTATGGGAGACCCGAGCATTTTTGCGGCGGCACCCCCGGCAGTCTGTAGAAAGCCTAAAAAGTGCCCAAAACGATAGTGACAGTGCTCAAATGACATGGGGACAGCATGGGGATCGCCCCAGGTGTGGCACCCTGCTGTGCATTGGTGCCACAGATCCTAGAGGGGTGCATGCATGGATTCCTCCACAAGAGGCCCTCACAGCATACACACACCTCCATCTTCCACCTCAGACCACCAGAGGGTGCCCGTTAGGGATATAAAAAGGTAAGGTGGAGCTAGGTAGTTCAGTCTAGAGTCTACAGTCTGCTGCAGCCAGAGAGAAGTTGCCAGTCCAGCCTAGACTCAGGGAGCTCAGGTTATTGAGCCAACGGCGTGCCGATGCCATAAGAGTGGTAAAGAGTAGCGAGGCCTACAGCCCGTATGAAGCCTAGTGAGGGCCCTGAGCGGCCGAAGGCAAGTGGAGTAAGCGAGCTACATAGGGGGCAGAGGAGCTTAACCAGCTCACCCCACAACCATATGCCGGACACCAGGTCCGCGTCTGCAGGGATCTCTACGACCAGCAGAAACTACCGGAACCCCTGGCGAACTACATGTCCCAGGAACACTAAACGCTGACTGATATACCAGGGTCAGGAGTCACTGAGGCCCAAGAGACCAGGGAGTGTGATCTCCAACAGAAGGCCCTACCACCAGGTCAGCAGGTGCAAGACAGAGACCAAGTTAGGCCTAGCTCCAGGCAGGTCATAAACTTATCAGGAAAAGGCAAGAAACAGGAGGCCCCACACCCGCTCACTGGGGAGAATCCTGAAATGCACCCTTCACACTACAGTGCCCTGGATCGTGCCTGAAACACCACCAGTAAAGGTACTGAAGTGAACTGTTGTGAGTGTGCCTATTCTTCTTCCGACCCGGCTGGGTCCCCTCTGTCCTGCATCCCTTTTCCTACACTGCCCTGAGGCCCCATTCCACCTGTGGGCAGCCACACCAACTAAGCTGCCTGACCACCAGCCTTAGAGGACTGTAGCAGCGCTGGTGATCCTCACCAGACACCACGGGTGGCGTCACGAACTTTCCCCTTTCCCGTACACCTTTCCCCCCATTATTCCATGCTTTTAAGAGTGACCCCAGGGTACGGCCCTGGGAGCCGGCCACCGCGGCATCCCCCAAAACCAACAACAAGGCCCAGGCGCCGAGTCGTCCCCATCCCCTGGGCGTGTCACAGGAAGCATTTCTGACCCCCAGGTCACTGCTGTCAACAACGTGGTCAGAGGTATTAAGCCACTTTTACGGGCTCACAATAAAACGTTCAAAAACGAAACTGAAACTGCTTTCCTGTTAAATATGTTAAGGAATTTCCTTTCCAGGGAAAAGACTTGTGTATAAGGTAATATAAATAACCAAAAACAAAAATACTCCTCCACACCTAGGGCTATGTTCACAAGTAGCATTTTTTATGCTTTTTTGCACTTTTGTATTGCTTTTAACTGTGACAAATGCATTCACCAGGAATTGTCATTTTAGCATTTTACAACCTTATCTGGCCATGGCCTTGTCCCAGGGCAGTGTTCAATTGTACCTCCCCCATTCCTTGCAATGCAAGCGCAAGTATGCAGCCTGTCACCCACCCACCCCCAGGCTGCAATACCATACTGCTTGCTTGCTTGCACTTGAAATTGAGCCTTTTAGACATGTGGAGATGGAATCTGGCCACCACGCCATGGCTGCATCGGCGGCCTGGTATCCATACTCGGTCCCGAGTCGCCCCGCTGCCGGGTGCCCACCCAGCCGCCCCTATTTGTCCCGGTGCTCCTTATAAACAAGCGCGCATACCATAACATTACCTGTGCCCTCCCCAGTGCATTTAGTGGGAAGGACAGCCTAACCACAAACACGTGGACAAGTGAATGTGGCCAGGGATGGTCCATTCTCACTGACGCCTACACACTGGGTTAATATTGTGGAAGCCGGGACACAGTTGGACACTGGGATGCAACACGCCCTCCAGACATAGAGGATTTTGGGTCCTGGGTCAATCAGGCTTCAACACAAAGTTCAGAAGGTAGACAGCAGCAGTGGTCGGCCACCTACATAACGAGTAAATTATTCATGATCATGAGGCCATCCATCTCCTTAGCTTTCTGTTCCTTGGAATGCAAGCGCATGTATGTAGTAGCGGCTAGGCCTGAGGTGGTCAGCGTTTTGGCACATATAATACCTCCTCCGAGGATTGCTGGATGTTTTCCTGCTACTATCCCAGTTCTATGACTCCCGTTAAAATGAAGCTTCAGGTGATGAATGATGGATAAGGTGGTGGCAAAGGAGAAAGAGCAGAAGGAACAGGGACCATTCACATCAATATCAGGCCAGTCAACCACACATGTCTTGTAGGATATGTTTCTGTACCAAAAGGAGCGGTTCGGCTACACAGTTATAGGGCATACAGTGAGTGCAATGCCTACCAAAAATTTTGAGGCACTCCAATACCCCCTGGAAGTGACATGGAGGTCAGAGGGCCTTAACTAAACCGTTTTTTCCATTTATAGCAACTGGGTCTCCTGTACACTGTTGGCCTAAGCAGTGAATGGAAGGCTTTCCAAAAATTATGAGGAACTGCAATGCCCCTTGAAACAGACGTGGATTACAGCATACTAAACACCTTCTACCCATTATTGGGGAGTGGGTCTCCCTTACTGTTCACCTTTGCATTGAAAAGCAAAAGCTGACTAAAATTAGGAGGAAATGCAAAGCCCGTTGGAAGAATCGTGGAGGGTAGAGGTAATTAAAAACAACATTTCAATGCCCCTTGGAAGAGCTGTGGAGTTCAGAGTGATTTAAAAAGACAGTTTTAATGCCCCTTGGAAGAGACGTGGAGTTCAGAGTGGTTTACCAAGATGGTTTTAATGCCCCATGGAAAAGACGAGGAGGTCACAGTAGCTTAATAAGACGGTTCTAATGCCCCTTGGAAGAGACGTGGAGTTCAGAGTGGTTTACCAAGATGGATTTAATGCCCCTTGGAAGAGACGTGGAGGTCACAGTAGCTTAACAAGACGGTTTTAATGCCCCTTGGAAAAGACGTGGAGGTCAGAGAGGTTTATCAAGACGGTTTTAATGCCCCTTGAAAGAGACATGGAGGTCACAGTAGCTTTCCAAGATGGTTTTAATGCCCCTTGGAAGAGACGAGGAGTTCAGAGTGGTTTAACAAGACGGTTTTAATGCCCCTTGGAAGAAACATGGAGGTCACAGTAGCTTAACAAGATGATTTTAATGCCCTTTGGAAGAGACGTGGAGGTCAGAGTGGTTTAACAAGACGGTTTTAATGCCCCTTGGAAGAGACGTGGAGGTTAGAGTGGTTTAACAAGACGGTTTTAATGCCCCTTGGAAGAGACGTGGAGGTCACAGTAGCTAAGAAGATGGTTTTAATGCCCCTTGGAAGAGACGTGGAGGTTAGAGTGGTTTAACAAGACGGTTTTAATGCCCCTTGGAAGAGACGTGAAGGTTAGAGTGGTTTAACAAGACGGTTTTAATGCCCCTTGGAAGAGACGTGGAGGTCAGAGTGGTTTAGCAAGACGGTTTTAATGCCCCTTGGAAGAGACGTGGAGGTAACAGTAGCTTAAGAAGACGGTTTTAATGCCCCTTGGAAGAGACATGGAGGTCACAGTAGCTTAACAAGACGGTTTTAATGCCCCTTGGTAGAGACGTGGAGGTCACAGTAACTTAACAAGACAGTTTTAATGCCCTTTGGAAGAGACGTGGAGGTCACAGTAGCTTAACAAGACGGCTTTAATGCCCTTTGGAAGAGACGTGGAGGTCACAGTAGCTTAACAAGTTGGTTTTAGTGCCCCTTGGAAGAGACGTGGAGGTCAGAGTGGTTTAACAAGACGGTTTTAATGCCCCTTGGAATAGATGTGGAGGTCAAAGTGGTTTCACAAGATAGTTTTAATGCCCCTTGGAAGAGACGTGGAGGTCAGAGTGGTTTCACAAGATAGTTTTAATGCCCCTTGGAAGAGACGTAGAGTTCAGAGTGGATTAACAAGACGGTTTTAATGCCCCTTGGAAGAGACGTGGAGGTCAGAGTGGTTTAACAAGACGGTTTTAATGCCCCTTGGAAGAGACGCATAGTTCAGAGTGGTTTAACAAGATGGTTTTAATGCCCCTTAGAAGAGACGTGGAGGTCACAGTTGCTTAGCAAGATGGTTTTTATACCCCTTGGAAGAAACGTGGAGGTCACAGTAACTTAACAAGATGGTTTTAATGGTCCTTGGAAGAGACGTGGAGGTAACAGTAACTTAACAAGACGGTTTTAATGGTCCTTGGAAGAGACGTGGAGGTCACAGTAGCTTAACAAGACGGTTTTAATGCCCCTTGGAAGAGACGTGGAAGTCAGAGTGGGTTAACAAGACAGTTTTAATGCCCTTTGGAAGAGACGTGGAGGTCAGAGTGGTTTAACAAGACAGTTTTAATGCCCCTTGGAAGAGATGTGGAGGTCACAGTAGCTTAGCAAAATGGTTTTAATGCCCCTTGGAATAGACGTGGAGGTCAGAGTGGTTTCACAAGATAGTTTTAATGCCCCTCGGAAGAGACGTGGAGGTCAGAGTGGTTTAACAAGACGGTTTTAATGCCCCTTGGAAGAAACGTGGAGGTCAGAGTGGTTTAACAAGATGGTTTTAATGCCCCTTGGTAGAGACGTGGAGGTTAGAGTGGTTTAACAAGACGTTTTTAATGCCCCTTGGGAGAGACGTGGAGGTCACAGTAGCTTAAGAAGATGGTTTTAATGCCCCTTGGAAAAGACATGGAGTTCAGAGGGTTTTAACAAGACGGTTTTAATGGCCCGTGGAAGAGACGTGGAGGTAACAGTAGCTTAACAAGATGGTTTTAATGGTCCTTGGAAGAGACGTGGAAGTCACAGTAGCTTAACAAGATGGTGTTAATGCCCCTTGGAAGAGACGTGGTAGTCAGAGTGGGTTAACAAGACGGTTTTAATGCCCCTTGGAATAGACGTGGAGGTCAGAGTGGTTTCTCAAGATAGTTTAAATGCCCCTTGGAAGAGACGTGGAGGTCAGAGTGGTTTAACAAGACGGTTTTAATGCCCCTTGGAAGAGACGTGGAGGTCAGAGTGGTTGAACAAGATGGTTTTAATGCCCCTTGGACGAGACGTGGAGGTCAGAGTGGTTTAACAAGACGGTTTTCATGCCCCTTGGAAGAGACGTGGAGGTCAGAGTGGTTGAACAAGATGGTTTTAATGCCCCTTGGATGAGACGTAGAGTTCAGAGTGGTTTAACAAGACGGTTTTAATGCCCCTTGGAAGAGACGTGGAGGTCAGAGTGGTTTAACAAGACGGTTTTAATGCCCCTTGGAAGAGACGCGTAGTTCAGAGTGGTTTAACAAGATGGTTTTAATGCCCCTTAGAAGAGACGTGGAGGTCACAGTAGCTTAGCAAGATGGTTTTTATACCCCTTGGAAGAAACGTGGAGGTCACAGTAACTTAACAAGATGGTTTTAATGGTCCTTGGAAGAGACGTGGAGGTCACAGTAGCTTAACAAGATGGTTTTAATGCCCCTTGGAAGAGACGTGGAAGTCAGAGTGGGTTAACAAGACGGTTTTAATGCCCCTTGGAAGAGACGTGGAGGTTAGAGTGGTTTAACAAGACGGTTTTAATGCCCTTGGAAGAGACGTGGAGGTCACAGTAGCTTAACAAGACGGTTTCAATGCCCCTTGGTAGAGACGTGGATGTCACAGTAACTTAACAAGACAGTTTTAATGCCCTTTGGAAGAGATGTGGAGGTCACAGTAGCGTAACAAGACGGTTTTAATGCCCTTTGGAAGAGACGTGGAGGTCACAGTAGCTTAACAAGATGGTTTTAGTGCCCCTTGGAAGAGACGTGGAGGTCAGAGTGGTTTAACAAGACGGTTTTAATGCCCCTTGGAATAGACGTGGAGGTCAAAGTGGTTTCACAAGATAGTTTTAATGCCCCTTGGAAGAGACGTGGAGGTCAGAGTGGTTTCACAAGATAGTTTTAATGCCCCTTGGAAGAGACATGGAGATCACAGTAGCTTAATAAGACAGTTTTAATGCCCCTTAGAAGAGATGTGGAGTTCAGAGTGGTTTAACAAGACGGTTTTAATGCCCCTTGGAAGAGACGTGGAGGTCAGAGTGGTTTAACAAGACGGTTTTAATGCCCCTTGGATGAGACGCGTAGTTCAGAGTGGTTTAACAAGATGGTTTTAATGCCCCTTAGAAGAGACGTGGAGGTCACAGTAGCTTAGCAAGATGGTTTTTATACCCCTTGGAAGAAACGTGGAGGTAACAGTAACTTAACAAGACGGTTTTAATGGTCCTTGGAAGAGACGTGGAGGTCACAGTAGCTTAACAAGATGGTTTTAATGCCCCTTGGAAGAGACGTGGAAGTCAGAGTGGGTTAACAAGACAGTTTTAATGCCCTTTGGAAGAGACGTGGAGGTCAGAGTGGTTTAACAAGACAGTTTTAATGCCCCTTGGAAGAGACGTGGAGGTCACAGTAGCTTAGCAAGATGGTTTTAATGCCCCTTGGAATAGACGTGGAGGTCAGAGTCGTTTCACAAGATAGTTTTAATGCCCCTTGGAAGAGACGTGGAGGTCAGAGTGGTTTAACAAGACGGTTTTAATGCCCCTTGGAAGAAACGTGGAGGTCAGAGTGGTTTAACAAGATGGTTTTAATGCCCCTTGGTAGAGACGTGGAGGTTAGAGTGGTTTAACAAGACGTTTTTAATGCCCCTTGGGAGAGACGTGGAGGTCACAGTAGCTTAAGAAGATGGTTTTAATGCCCCTTGGAAAAGACATGGAGTTCAGAGGGTTTTAACAAGACGGTTTTAATGGACCTTGGAAGAGACGTGGAGGTAACAGTAGCTTAACAAGATGGTTTTAATGGTCCTTGGAAGAGACGTGGAGGTCACAGTAGCTTAACAAGATGGTGTTAATGCCCCTTGGAAGAGACGTGGTAGTCAGAGTGGGTTAACAAGACGGTTTTAATGCCCTTTGGAATAGACGTGGAGGTCAGAGTGGTTTCACAAGATAGTTTTAATGCCCCTTGGAAAAGATGTGGAGGTCAGAGTGGTTTAACAAGACGGTTTTAATGCCCCTTGGAAGAGACATGGAGGTCAGAGTGGTTGAACAAGATGGTTTTAATGCCCCTTGGACGAGACGTGGAGGTCAGAGTGGTTTAACAAGACGGTTTTCATGCCCCTTGGAATAGACGTGGAGGTCACAGTAGATTAACAAGATGGTTTTAATGCCCCTTGGAAGAGACGTGGAGTTCAGAGTGGTTTAACAAGATGGTTTTATTGCCCCTTGGGAGAGACGTGGAGGTCACAGTAGCTTAACAAGACGGTTTTAATGCCCCTTGGAAAAGACGTGGAGTTCTGAGGGTTTTAACAAGACGGTTTTAATGCCCCTTGGAAGAGACGTGGAAGTCACAGTAGCTTAAGAAGACGGTTTTAATGCCCCTTGGAAGAGACGTGGAGGTCACAGTAGCTTAACAAGACGGTTTTAATGCCCCTTGGAAGTGACGTGGAGGTCACAGTAGCTTAACAAGACGGATTTAATGCCCCTTGGAAGAGACGTGGAGTTCAGAGTGGTTTAACAAGACGGTTTTAATGCCCCTTGGCAGAGACGTGGAGGTCACAGTAGCTTAACAAGACGGTTTTAATGCCCCTTGGAAGAGACGTGGAGTTCAGAGTGGTTTAACAAGACGGTTTTAATGCCCCTTGGATGATACGTGGAGGTCACAGTAGCTTAACAAGATGGTTTTAATGCCCCTTGGAAGAGACGTGGAGGTCACAGTAGCTTAACAAGACGGTTTTAATGCCCCTTGGAAGAGACATGGAGGTCATAGTAGCTTAACAAGTCGGTTTTAATGCCCCTTACAAGAGCCATGCAGTACAGCATATTAAAAACATTATTCCCATTATTGGGGAGTGGGTCTCCCATTGTCTTTGCCTATTCCTTCCAAGCAAAAGCTGCCAAAAATTAGGACGGAGGAACTTGCAATGCTGGCAACACAGATCACGGTCACCCTAGTGGTATAGTGGTGGTGGAGGCTGAGGATAAGGAGAAGAGCAAAAAACAGCTGAAATGAGGAAGCATATACCCATGTGTGGGTGTGAAGCAGTGCGTGGGAATACACCTCCCGAAATAACACAGTGGATTTGACTTTATGGTACTCTGCTGTCATTTGGTGGTGATGAGAAGTCTGGCCCAATCCAGCCCTTGTTTATTTTGATAAGGGTCAGCTTGTCAGCATTGTCAGTTGACAGGCGAGTGCGCTTATCAGCTACAATTCCCCCAGTGGCACTAAAAACACGCTCCGATAACACGCTAGCGCAGGGCAGGCCAGGACCTCCAAGGCGTACAGAATGAGTTCATTCCAAGTATTCAGCTTGGATACCCAATAATTAAAAGGCACAGAGGAATCATGGAGGACGCTGGTACGGTCGGCGAGGTACTCCCTCACCATCTTTTGAAACTTTCCACTCCTTGTGAGAGTACCCCATGCCTCAGCGCCTGTAAGCTGGCGGGTCTCAGAAAATTGTCCCAGAACGTTGACAGTGTTCCCCTGCCTCTGCTGGATTGGAATTACGTCTCTCTCGCCTGTATGCCTTGGTTGGGCAACGAACTGTGACCTCTGCCGCTAGCGTGTTCAGATGGGAATTTTTTTAACAGTTCTGCAGCAAGGGCCTTCTGGTACTCCCCCATTTTTGTAGACCTCTCCACCTCAGGAATAAGAGAGTGAAAGTTTTCCTTGTAGCGGGGGTCTAAAAGTGTCACCAACCAGTAATGGCTGTCACCCAACATTTTGACAACGCGAGAGTCACGGTTAAGGCAGAGTAATATAAAGTCAGCCATGCGTGCCAGACTGGTAACAGGCAAGACTTCCGTGTCCTCATCAAGATGATGACTGACCATGCTCTCCTCTTCCTCCTTCCCCCTGTCCTTAGGCCACCCACGCTGAACCGACGGTATGACAGTTGTACAGGTACTACCATCTACAGCACATGATACCAGCTCCTGTTCTTCCTCCTCCTCCTGCTCCTCCTCCTCTCCCTCATTGTCCCCCTATGCACATTGGGATACGATGAGGCTGGGCTGTGTGTAATCGCCCGCTACGGCTTCTTGATACATCTCATCATATTCTGGCTGCAATGCCTCCTCTTTAATTCTCTGCAGTAGCGTTGCAAAAGACAGATGCTGACGCTAATAATGGCATCATCGCCACTCACCATCTTGGTGGACTCCTCAAAGTTGGTCAGGATGGTACATATGCCAGACATACAGGTCCACTCCTGAGGTCTTATGTGTGGAGTCTGACCTGAATATCGACGGCCTTGTTGCAGCTGGTACTCCACAACTGCTCTCTTCTGCACATGTGGAGGGTAGAGTTCCAAAGTGTGGGGACATCACTCATCAGTCGGTGTGCCGGAAGCTGCAAACGCTGCTGCAACACAGCAAGGGCGGCCGAAGCTGTAGCCGACTTCCGAAAATGAGCTGACAGGCGGCGTACTTTGACGAGCAGATCTGGCAACTCGGGGTACGATTTAAGAAACCGCTGAACTACGAGGTTAAGCACATGAGCCAGGCATGGTACGTGTGTGATCTCGCCTCGCCTCAGAGCCGCCACCAGGTTACGGCCATTGTCACACACGACCATGCCTGGATGTAGGTTCAGTGGTCTCAGCCACAGATCTGCCTGCTCTTTCACAGTTGTCCACAACTCACAAGCAGTGTTAGGTTTATCACCTAAGCTTATGAGTTTCAGCACGGCCTGTTGCCGCTTGGCTGAGGCAGTACTGCAGTGCTTCCAGCTTGTAACTGATTTGGTGATATCTAAGATGGAGGCTGAACATGAGGAGGAGGAGGAGGATGATGCGCAGGAGCTGAACATTGTGGGGGCAACTCTGACTGATATACGGCCCGCAGTCCTCAGTGTGGGGAGGATATGTTCTGTCCCAAGGTCCGGCTGGGTCCCGGCTTCCACTATGTTTACCCAGTGTGCCTTCAGGGAGATGTACCGTCCCTGGCCACAAGCACTTGTCCACGTGTCCGTTGTCAGGTGGACTCTCCCAGTAACTACGTTGTTGAGGGCACGGCAGATGTTTTGGGACACGTGCTTGTGTAGTGCGGGGATGGCACACCGGGCAAAATAGTGTCGGCTGTGGACCAAGTACCGAAGGACGGCCACCGCCATAAGGTTGCGGAAGGATTCCATCTCCACCAGCCTAAAAGGCAGCATTTCCTACGCAAGCAGTAATGAAATGTGTGAATTTAGGACTGTGGCCGGTGGGGCGTTGGCTGTGAATTTGCGCTTTCGGTCAAAGGTCTGGGATATGGACAATTGAACGCTGCGGTGGGACGTGGACGTGGACGTTGATGCTGTTTCTTCAGAAACTGCCATAGCAAGTGAAGACTGAGGGGAGTGGGCATCTTTGCATGCAGTATGGACAGGGGATTGCCTTGCACGTACAACAGGGGGTTCTCTTACACACACAACAGCGGAAGAAGCAGTGGTAGCACCCGCTGACACTGGTCGTGGACCCTGCGGTTCACCCCACAAAGTCAGGTGCTTTGCTGCCATGTGCCTGATCATGCTGGTGGTGGTCAGGCTGATAGTTTGTCACCCCTGCTGATGCTGGCCTGCAGGTGGTACAAATGGCCTTTTTGGGGTTATCAGCAGAGTCTTTAAAAAAATTCCAGACTCTGGAAGACCTACCGGTTGTACTGGCAACGTCCCTCGTGTTGGTGTTACGGGGAACGGTTGCCCGCCTTCTGTCTGCGGCCACCACGCTGCTTCTTCCTGCCTGTTGGGGTACTCTGCCTCCCTCCCCCTGTGTGCTGCTGGCCTCGCTGTGCGTGTCCTCCTGCCACGTTGGGTCAGTTACTAGATCATCCACCACCTCCTCCTCTTCCACTTCCGCACCACGGTCCTCCTCCTCGCTTCGTGGCAATTGTGTCTGGTCATCGTCCACCTCTTGTGACAAATTGCCAGCGTCGCCTTCCTGTGGCCGTGGCTGTTCAAATATTTGGGCATCGCTACATGGGATCTCCTCTTCCACCACTTTAAGTGGAGCAGGCGAGGGGCACAAATATGGAAATGGACCAGTAAACAGCTCTTCAGAGTGTCCAACTGTGGGATCAGTTGCTGTCTGACGACACTCGGCATGGTGGGAGGAAGGAGCATCAGGGTGAGGAGGAGTATGCAGTCGAGAATCACGGCTACTAACACTTGACCGTGTGGAAGACAGACCGGAGGTGGTGGTGCCCAGGTAACTGGAAGTATTATCTGCTATCCAATTAATAACCTGTTCACACTGATCAGTCCACAATAGTGGCGCTGTTGTGTGCTTCCCTAGTAATTCGGTCAAGAACTGGGAGCGAGAAGATGTGGCTGTTGGTTGCGGCACATTTTCACCTTGGCCACAGCCCTGTCCTCTGCACGCACCATCACCAGAACGTCCAGTTCCACGTCCCTTGCCAAGCGCCTTGCCCATTGTAAATGAAGTAAAATAACTTACACTCGCACTATCAATGGCAAAAGGGTAATAAAAAGGAGATTTGAACCATGGAAGAGGAAAACCACAGTTCTAGTTATCTTGCCTACACCAGACTCTTTTAAACAGATATATTTGTGTCTGAACAGTCAGCGAGACACTCAAAATGTTTTTTTTTTATGCAAAAAGGTGGATTACACCCAGATTTGAACCGTGGGAGAGGAAAACCACAGTTCTAGTTATCTGGCCTACACTAGCATCTATTAAACAGATATATTTGTGTCTGAACAGTCAGCGAGACACTCAAAATGGTTTTTTTTATGCAAAAAAGGCAAAAAAGTGGATAATACAGAGATTTGAAGCGTGGAACTGCAAAACCACAGTTCTAGTTATCTGGCCTACACCAGACTCTTTTAAACAGATATATTTGTGTCTGAACAGTCAGTGAGACACTCAAAATGTTTTTTTTTATGCAAAAAAGTGGATAATACAGAGATTTGAAACGTGGAACTGCAAAACCGCAGTTCTAGTTATCTGGCCTACACCAGACTCTTTTAAACATATATATTTGTGTCTGAACACTCAATTTTTTTTGGGGGGGGGGAATACCAAAAGGTTAATAAGACGGGTATTTGTACAGTCTGACTGAGGGGAAAAAAAAAGAGGATTTAGATGAAAAAATAAGGATTTTTCCTGGCCCCTGAGACCTGGGGCTAAGTCTAGCAATTTGAGCAGCGGTAGCACACAGGACTGTAATGCAGTGTTTGTTGGTATAACCACTGCGTCTCCTATACAGCCTGCCTGCCTGCCTGATATCTGGGATGGATATTAGTCCTGAGAAGGACTGTTTGTTTGATTTGGCAGGCTTTAGAGACCCTACACTACCTATTTCGCACTATATCTCTCTCCCTAAATCAGCAGCACTGACCCTACACTGTCTGATCCTGGGCGACTGTGTCCAAGATGGCGGCGCCCGGTTTTAAATACTCGAGGTGACGCCGTGCGGCCAGCCAATCACTGTAATGCCCACATCCAACATGGCTGTGGCATTACAGTGACTGGCTGGCAATCCCTGCTTGTTCATTGGCTCTGTAAAGAGCGCCAAACGTGCAGGGCGGAGACCCGAGCTCCCGTCCGAGTAACCCGGAAATGCTCGGTGCTCGCCGAACATCCCGAGTAGTGAGATGCTCAGGCGAGTACCAAGCAGTGTCGAGCATGCTCGCTCAACACTAGTAATATTCCATTTTGTATAGCACAATGAACTTTGTAAAAATAAAACCTAAAAACAATTGCAGAATTGCTTTCTTGGGGGTGGGGGTTTCAAATTTTCTCCCTCTTCCCAAACCCCTTAGAATTCTGCTTTTTTACTTTCTAACACAGGACATGGTCAATAAAAAGTTACCATTAGAAAATAAAACCGGTCTTGATGGATGGTATTTTGATGGAAAAAGTTCTTGGAAGGTGGTGAAGAAACAATGGAAGCCAAAAAAATATAGAAATTACTTTGTTCTCAAGAGGTTAAAATGGAAATGTTCACCAAAAATGTAAAAAATGTAAGTTTTATAAAAAGAATTAAATAAATATAAAAAAGCCATGACAAACAACAGACTTTGTAACAGAACACAAATTTGGAATTCCCTTGACAAAAATAATCTGTACTTTTTATAAATATATGCTATAAAAAAATACAGGTATTGATTAAATAATAATGGCTAGATACGAGATAGTTGTGTTTCTTTCAAGCAAATAGAACAAAGCAGCAATACAAAGCATGGTGTGTAGGAACCAATGCAAACAATGAAGGAGAGCATGGTGCTCACAGGAGAGTTGAGTTAGAGTGCCGAGAGTTGGACCACCACTGATCTGATATAAATAGTGATGAGCGAGCATGCTCGCCACTGCTCGGTACTCACCAGGGCATCTCACTGCCCGAGATGTTCGGTGCTCGGCGAGTATTTTCAGGATGCTCAGGCTGGAGCTCAGGTCCCCTCCCCGCAGGTTTGGCACTCTTTAGGCAGCCAATTAACATGCAGGGATTGCTGCCACTCACTGTAATGCCGTAGCCATGTTGATTGTGGCATTACAGTAATTCACTGGCCGCACAGCATCATCAGGTCTATATCAGACCTGGCGCCGCCATGCTCGTCACAGTCACTCCGGAATCATGCAGTGTAGGGAGAGGTGCTACTGAGTGAGGGAGAGAATTTTTGCTTGTTTTAGTCAGATATTCCACAGCAATATATACATCTAAACTAACAGTCCTTCTGAGGACTAATCCAGCTGCATATATTACTGATGTGGGTGGTAGCAGGAGTTAGGCAGGCAGGGTTTGTGGATAGTGTATACACATGGGCGTACCCAGGATCAAAACTAGGGGGGGTGCAAGCCATGGTCACAAATACCGAAGAGAAATATATATATAGTACAATGCAAAGATTTCACTTCTTACATTACATGAGTGATATCTATTGTAAATTCCACAATAGCTCACAAACAGGCGAATCGCTCCACACAGTATACTGGCCGCCATAAAATGCCCCATACAGGATACTGGTCCCCATATAACGCTCCATACAGGATACTGGCCCCCATATAATGCTCCATACAGAATACTGGCCCCCATATAATGCTCCATACAGAATACTGGCTCCCATATAATGCCCCATACAGGATACTGGCCCCCATATAATGCTCCATACAGAATACTGGCCCTCATATAATGCTCCAGGCAGGATACTGGCCCCCATATAACGCTCCATACAGAATACTGGCCCCCATATAACGCTCCAGGCAGGATACTGGCCCCCATATAATTCTCCATGCAGGATACTGGCCCCCATATAATGCTCCATGCAGGATACTGGCCCCCATATAACGCTCCATACAGGATACTGGCCCCCATATAACGCTCCATACAGAATACTGGCCCCCATATAACGCTCCAGGCAGGATACTGGCCCCCATATAATTCTCCATGCAGGATACTGGCCCCCATATAATGCTCCATGCAGGATACTGGCCCCCATATAACGCTCCATACAGGATACTGGCCCCCATATAACGCTCCATACAGAATACTGGCCCCCATATAACACTCCATACAGGATACTGGCCCCCATATAATGCTCCATACAGAATACTGGCCCCCATATAACGCTCCATACAGAATACTGGCCCCCATATAACGCTCCATACAGGATACTGGCTCACATATAATGCTCCATACAGAATACTGGCCCCCATAAAATGCTCCATGCAGAATACTGGCCCCCATATAATGCTCCATACGGAATACTGGCCCCCATATAACACTCCATACAGGATACTGGCCTCCATATAACGCTCCATGCAGGATACTGGCCCCCATATAACGCTCCATGCAGGCTGTTCCCCACCCATAATGCCTCATGCAGGCTGTTCCCCCCCACATAATTCCCCATGCAGGCTGTTCCCCCCACATAATGCCCCATGCAGGCTGTTCCCCCCCATATAATGCCCCATGTAGGATGTCACCCCACCTTATAATGCCCCATGCAGGATGACACCCCCCCTTCCTTATAATGCCCCATGCAGGATATCACCCCCCCTTCCTTATAATGCCCCATGCAGGATGTCACCCCCCCTCTTATAATGCCCGATGCAGGATGTCACACACACCCCCTCCCTTATAATGCCCCATGCAGGATGTCACACACCCCCACCTCACCCCCCTCCCTTATATTGCCACAGGCCTCCATATAATAAAAAAAAAAATCAAATACTCACCTCACATCTCACCTGCTGCCGCTGCTCCAGACTCCAGCGTTGCCGGCCTCATCCCGCTCTGCGCTGTGACTGCTCAGGAGAGAGCACGGTGTAAAGACGTCACCGCGCCCCCTGACCTGAGACGTCACAGTGCAGCAGCCGCGGAGGATGCAGGAGCTGCTGCGGAGGCACAGGGAGGGGTAAGTATTGTGCCGGGTGCCGGGGCCCTGAGCAAGCGGGGGGGAGCGGGCACTGACGGTGAGGGCCCCCCCCCACCTGCTCAGGGTCCCGGCATTTGCCCGGGTGCGCCGGGAGCTGACGCCGGCCCTGGTGTGCGGCTTGCGTGCCTGCTTCTAGGGGGCGCGGCTGCCCCCCCTGCCCCACGGTGGGTACGCCCATGTGTATACAGCACAATAGAGTCCATTACTCGTTCTGTCTGCTGCTGCTGTTACAGATATCCATAGCCCTACATATCAGGGCTACTTGTTTTCTGCTCTTAATCCTAATTATTTGCTTAAAAAGCAATACAGTACTCCATTTTACTGCTCCATTTGCTTGTTAGCAGAATACAGGCAGAATTTTTTTATTTTATTCACATTGCTGTATTGTGTAAGCAGAGAAACTTTTCCATCATCACACATGATCCCATATTACTGCGGTAATAATCGTGACATTTTTTGGAGCGTGCCAAATATTCCACTCTATTTAAAGTCAGCCATCTGTGTTTTGTTGAACCTATTCACACTCGGTCGCTGACCAATACCATATCTATAAGGCCACTTCCGAAAACTGTGGTCATCAGACATGATCCCATATTACTGCGGTAATAATGCAGACATTTTGTGGAGCTGGCGAAATATTCCACTCCATATAAAGTCAGCCATCTGTGTTTTGTTGAACCTTTTCACCTTTTGGTTGCTGACCAATACCTTATCTATAAGGCCGCTTCCTAAACCGTGGAATATTTGTCTTGCAGTCACTGCATACGCAATGACACTAAAGGAGACCAGCTCCTTAATAATGGGAATTTTTTTTTTAAATCAGGCCCTCTATGTCTCTTCAAAGGGGTAGTGGGGTTTTTCAAAAATTTGGGCAGCCCTTGCAGTCACTGCATGGCATTACCAGTATAGGAGACTCGCTCCTTAATAATGTGAATTTTTTCTTTTAAATCAGGCCCTCTATGTCTCTTCAAAGGTCTATTGGGGTTTTTCAAAATTTTGGGCAGGCTTTGCAGTTACTGCATACGCTTTAACAGTATAGGAGACCTGCTCCTTAATAATGGGAATTTTTTTTTTAAATGAGACCCTCTATGTCTCTTGAAAGGGGTATTGGGGTTTTTAAAAATTTTGGTACATTTGGCTTTGCTTCATCTAGTGCTTCCAGCTGTACTTATCCACCTGCCATCTTGCATATACAGATCTACTAATCCTCGCTGTTCCATATGCCACCTGGCAAGTCTAGTCTGCTGCATTATCACTAGTGTTGAGCGATACCTTCCGATATCAGGAAATATCGGATCGGATTGGATCGGGCCGATACCCAAAAAGTATCGGATATCGCCGATTCCGATACCGGAAACCAATGCAAGTCAATGGGACACAAATATCGGAATGAAAATAAACCCTTTCTTTCCTTGTAGGTTAATTCTACATGAAGGAAAACAACTAACAATAATGTAGAATGTATTGGGGGAGGTGGTTGCCCAAATCGATCTGAATAGTGCTCACAGTGAAACATGAAAAGCCCGCAATTCAGCAGCGGCATACACCGGTACCCGACAATTTATAACAGAAAGAATAGAGCTTCACACATAGATTAGATAGATAGAAACATGTCAGTCACATATATATGAAGTACAGTGACAGTGTTGCTTACTGTACTTGTCATTTAGTGTAAAGGATTTATTGAAAAAAATATTAGTGTTTTCATGCACCGTCTCTTTAAAAAAGCCGGCCGGCAATTCAGCATCTGTACCCGACAATTTAGAATAGAAAGAATAGAGAATCACACATAGATTAGATAGATAGAAACATGTCAGTCACATATATAATAAGTACAGTGACAGTGTTGCTTACTGTACTTGTCATTTAGTGTAAAGGATTTAATTTAAAAAATATTAGTGTTTTCATGCACCGTCTCTTTAAAAAAGCCGGCCGGCAATTCAGCATCTGTACCCGACAATTTAGAATAGAAAGAATAGAGCATCACACATAGATTAGATAGATAGAAACATGTCAGTCACATATATATGAAGTACAGTGACAGTGTTGATTACTGTACTTGTCACTTAGTGTTAAAATAAAGGATTTATTTAAAAAAAAATTGGCGTGGGGTTCCCTGTAATTTTAGTCTGTAGCGGAGGTTAAGCAGACGGCTGGGGCAGATGTTTGAAGCCTGGGAAGGGGGTAATACCCACGGAACTCCCCAGGCTACTAATATCAGCCCCCAGCTGAATACCTAGCCTTTACTAGCTATTAAAATGGGGGACCCCCCCAAAAAATGATGTGGGGTCCCCCCTATTTTAATAGCTAGCAAAGGCTAGGCAGACAGCTGGGGGCTGATATTAATAGCCCAGGAAGGGTGCCATGAATATTGGCCCCCTCCCAGGCTAGAAACACCAGCTGTCAGCCACCCCAGAAATGGCACATCCATAGGATGCGCCAATTCTGGCACTTAGCCTCGCTCTTCCCACTGCCCTGTAGCGGTGGCAGTGGGGTAATAGGGTGGGGGTTGATGTCAGCTTATAATGCCAGCTGACATCAAGCCCAGGTTAGTAATGGAGAGGCGTCTATAAGACACCCCCATTACTAACCCCATAGTCAAAGTTAAAAAAAAACACAAACACCCAGAATAAAATCCTTTAATTGAAATAAACACACAATTCTTTATTGTTCTAAATTAAACCATACTTACCATCACACCCATTCCAGCTGAAGCCAACGATCTCCTGCAATAAAAGAAAAATAATAAAGCAACATCATCCTTACCTTCCCATGGTTCCCAGGACAGCTTCAGCTCTGCTACATCGAGATGACAGGCTGGACCGCAGCAGAAAGCTGCCATCCAGCCTGTCATCCCGCAGACACTGAGAAGCGCAGGCATGCTTGCGCTCCTCAGTGTCTGGCTGTGGCGGCATCCAGATGAGCCGACAATGAACTCAGCTCACCTCATGCACGTCACTGACAGCGTGGGAGAATTCTCCTGCGCATGCGGTGAGCGTGAGAGACTCGGCTCATCTGGATGCCGTCACAGCCTGACACTGAGGAGCACAAGCATGCCTGCGCTTCTCAGTGTCCGCGGGATGACAGGCTGGATGGCAGCGTTCTGCAGCGGTCCAGCCTGTCATCTCGATGTAGCAGAGCTGAAACTGTCCTGGGAACCATGGAAAGGTAAGGATGAGGTTGGTTTATTATTTTTCTTTTATTGCAGGAGATCGTTGGCTTCAGCTGGAATGGGCATGATGGTAAGTATGGTTTAATTTAGAACAATAAAGAATTGTGTGTTTATTTCAATTAAAGGACTTTATTCTGGGTGTTGTGTTTTTTTTTAAATACTTTACTAGAAATTCATGGCGGTTATGTCTAATATTGGCGTGACCCCATGAATTTCGGGATTAGGGCCAGCTGATAATGCCAAGCTGGCCCTAACCCCTTTATTACCCAGTGAGCCACCGCACCAGGGCCCTGGATGAGTTGGGTACAGCGCCAGAAGATGGCGCTTCTATGAACGCACCATTTTCCGGGGTGGCTGCGGACTGCAATTTGCAGTGGGTGGGGCCCAGAAAGCTTGGGCCTCGCTGCGCTTCGGATTCCAGCCCCCAGCTGCCTAGCTGTACCTGGCTGGACACAAAAATAGGGAGAAGCTCCACGTATTTTTTTTTTAATTATTTCATGAAATTCATGAAATAATTAAGAAAAAAAGGGCTTCCCTATATTGTTGTGTCCAACCAGGTACAAATAGGCAGCTGGTGGTTGGTGGCAGCCCGTTCCTGCCTGCTGTACCTGGCTGGACACAAATATAGGGCGAAGCCCCACATCAATTTTTTTAATTATTTCATGAATTTCCTGAAATAATTAAAAAAAAATTGACGTGGGGTTGGTGTTGTGTTTTTTTAAAATACTTTACTAGAAATTCATGGCGGTCATGTCTAATATTGGCGTGACCCCATGAATTTCGGGCTTAGGGCCAGCGGATAATACAAAGCTGGCCCTAACCCCTTAATTACCCAGTGTAACATACCTGGCGGCATCCTTGCATAGTGGTCCATCTCCCACTGTGCAAGAGCGCGCACTTGATCTCCAGTCCAGTCTGCTTCCCTCCATGCTGTCTGCTTGCCTCTGTGTCTGCTGCTTAAGGGCGGCGCCCGATCACTTCCTGCTTTTTGTACCTGCTGCAGGCACACCCCTTGTGCGTCCTCAGCCTATTGCTGTCTATCATTTGGTATTTAACCCAGCTGCTCCAATGAATCCCTGCCTGAGCATTGTGTTTCATTCAGTGTGCTCTCTCACTCTGAATGTGCCAGGTCCCTTTGCTCACTGCTCCGGCAGTCTCGCTCCGCTCTGAACCTTTGCTCACTGCTCCGGCAGTCTCGCTCCGCTCTGACCCTTTGCTCACTGCTCCGGCAGTCTCGCTCCGCTCTGACCCTTTGCTCACTGCTCCGGCAGTCTCGCTCTGCTCTGACCCTTTGCTCACTGCTCCGGCAGTCTCGCTCCACTCTGACCCTTTGCTCGCTGCTCCGGCAGTCTCGCTCTGCTCTGACCCTTTGCTCACTGCTCCGGCAGTCTCGCTCCGCTCTGACCCTTTGCTCACTGCTCCAGCAGTCTCGCTCTGCTCTGACCCTTTGCTCACTGCTCCGACAGTCTCGCTCCGCTCTGACCCTTTGCTCACTGCTCCGGCAGTCTCGCTCCGCTCTGACCCTTTGCTCACTGCTCCGGCAGTCTCGCTCCACTCTGACCCTTTGCTCACTGCTCTGGCAGTCTCGCTCCGCTCTGACTCCTTTGCTCACTGCTCCGGCAGTCTCGCTCCGCTCTGACTCCTTTGCTCACTGCTCCGGCAGTCTCGCTCTGCTCTGACTCCTTTGCTCACTGCTCTGGCAGTCTCGCTCTACTCTGACTCCTTTGCTCACTGCTCCGGCAGTCTCGCTCTGCTCTGACTCCTTTGCTCACTGCTCCGGCAGTCTTGCTCAGCTCTGACCTCTTGCTCACCGCTCCAGGCGGCCTCGTCCTGCTCTACTCTTGCTCACCGCTCCAGGCGGCGTCGTCCTGCTCTACTCTCACTCACCGCTCCAGGAGGCCTCGTCCTGCTCTACTCTCGCTCACCGCTCCAGGCGGCCTCGTCCTGCTCTACTCTCGCTCACCGCTCCAGGCGGCCTCGTCCTGCTCTACTCTCGCTCACCGCTCTATGCGGTCTCGTCTTGCCTGCTCTCGCTCACCACTCTGGGCGGCCTTACTCTGCTGTGTTTGTCCGCCACATCTGTGGTTCTGTTCCTGAGTCCCAGTGTGTACTGGGTCCTATCCCGCCTGTGTTCCTACCTGCTAGTGCCTCCCTGACTGCACTCTAGCCGTGCTTGCCTGTACCCCCCTGCCTGCATACCAGTCGTGCCTGCCTATACCCACCAGTCTGTGTGCCAGCCTAACCAGTCTGTTCCTGTATTCCCCTGTGTGGGTCAACAGCCGTGTCCGGGGTCTGTCCTGGAGTAGCACCTGGTCCTTCTGCTCTGTTCCTCCTTGGTGCACTGGCGTCGTATGCCGTCGTGCGACCCTGGTCGGATCGGGTGAATACCTAGTTACGCCCCTCCAGGCATTCACTCTCCGGCACGGTCCAGTGGAATCACACGCACACGCCGCTCAGCCCGGGCATGTGCATTACAGCATGCTCAGGCCATGGTTCCCGTTGAGCCCCACGGCCTTCGCTCTCTGAGACGTTTTCCAGCGAATACCTGCATTAAAAATAAATAAATAAAAAAAAAAATAAAAAAAATGTTTTTCTTTTGCTGAGTTCCAGGCGAAGTACGCACCCGTCCAGATGGATCTTTCTGCACTCGTTCCTGCGGATCCGCCACAGTACTTTGGGGATCCAAAACAAAGTCGTGCATTTGTGGAGCAATGCATGCTACACTTCAAGGCCCACCCTCTCTATTTTCCTTCCGATTAGGCTAAAGTGGCCTTTATGATTGACTACCTAGCGGGTGATGCCTTGAAATGGGTCACCCCCCTATGGGAAGCATGGGATCCTGTCGTCCTTGACCTGCAGTCCTTCCTGGTGGCCTTTTGTATGGTCTTCGAGGACCCTAATCCTGAAGCCCCTGCTGAAGCTTCACTTCCCAATATCCCGGAGCAGCCCCGACGGGTAATGTGTGTGGGTAGCGCACTAGTCCTCCTGCCCGAAGAGACTACTCCCCACCCAGAATCCACGCAGGATGACTACGCTCTCCGGAATACTTCTCACGACCTCAAGAGACAGTCCAGACGTGCTAGGCGTAGAGACAAGCCGTCACGCCTGGGTCTGTCCTCCCAAAGACCTCCTGATCACAACCTTAAAGTCCCTGCTGAAGCTTCATTTCCCTGTATCCCGGAGCAGCCCCTACGGGTAATATGCGTGGGTAGCGCACCAGTTCTCCTGCCCGAAGAGACTTCTGCCCACCTAGAATCCTCCGGGATACCACCTGATGACAAATGGAGAGAGACTTCCCTACACCCGGTACCCGATACTTCGTCCGCTCCGTCCTGTGAGCCTGACAATGGGTACCTCAAAGCGGTAGTTAACCCCGAGTCTCTACACCCCTCCGACCAGGCGGAGGACCTCCAGTTGTCTCCATCACCCTTCGGGGTGCTACCTGGTAGCAAATGGACAGAGTCTTCCCTATACTCTGTACCTGATACCTCGCCCGCTTCGTCCAGTGAGTCCGACCTAGTGTACTCCGAAGCAGAGGTTATCCCCGAGTCTCTACACCCCTCCGACCAGGCGGAGGACCTCCAGTTGTCTCCTGAAACCTTCGGGGTGCTACATGATAGCGAATGGACAGAGACTCTCCTATACTCGGTACCTGATACCTCGCCCACTTCTTCCAGTGAGTCCGACCTAGTGTACTCCGAAGCAGAGGTTATCCCCGAGTCTCTACACCCCTCCGACCAGGAGGAGGACCTCCAGTTGTCTCCTGAACCCTTCGGGGTGCTACCTGATAGCGAATGGACAGGAACTCTCCTATACTCGGTACCTGATACCTCGCCCGCTTCTTCCAGCGAGTCCGACCTAGTGTACTCCGAAGCAGAGGTTACCCCCGAGTCTCTGCACTCTTCCGACCCGGCGGAGGACCCCCAGTTGTTTCCTGAATCCTCCGGGGTACCACCTGATAACAAAGAGACAGTGACTTTTCTACCCCTTGTACCTGATACCTCGCCCATTTCATCCTGTGAGCTTGACAAGATGTACCCCGAAGTAGAGGTTACCCCCGAGTCTCTGCACCCCTCCAACCCGGCGGAGGGCTTCCAGTGGTCTCCTGAACCCTCTGGGGTGCTACCTGATAATAAGTGGAGAGAGACTTCCTTGTGTGCTATTCCTGGTACTCCACCCGTTTCGTCTGTTGCTGAGGATGGCTGGATAGGAGGTAGCATCATAGCTACCCAGAGGAGACGAGTTTTTCTGGTGCACAGTGGAAGTGATCTCCTTGAAGTAAAGGATTGGCTCTCGAATTCCCTGCGGAACATTCTGGCAGGCCTGAAGAAGAGGGGGCGTAAGGGGGGGTACTGTAACATACCTGGCGGCGTCCTTGCATAGTGGTCCATCTCCCACTGTGCAAGATCGTGCACTTGATCTCCAGTCTAGTCTGCTAGCCTGGCTTCCCTCCATGCTGTCTGCTTGCCTCTGTGTCTGCTGCTTAAGTGCGGCGCCCGATCACTTCCTGCTTTTTGTACCTGTTGCAGGCACACCCCTTGTGCGTCCTCAGCCTATTGCTGTCTGTCATCTGGTATTTAACCCAGCTGCTCCAATGAATCCCTACCTGAGCATTGTGTTTCATTCAGTGTGCTCTCTCACTCTGAATGTGCCAGGTCCCTTTCTGTGTTTGCTTGCTTGCCTTTCTTGTAGGCTGTATTTCCAGTCCTGTCTGAACACGCTCCTTGCCTGTTCGTTCCGCCTTCTAGGGGCCGCATACCTAGACCCGCTCCCGTATCTTGTCTGTCCTGTCTGAACACGCTACTAGCCTGTTCCTCCCGCCTTCTAGGGGCTGCATACCTAGACCCGCTCCTGTATCTTGCTACTGTGTCTGTTCTTGTCTGTATACTCTTCTAGCCTGTTTCCTGAGTTTCTCTATGTCCGTACCTTTCCTTTTTCTGCAGAGTCTGAACTCGTACCTAACTCCTGCTCATTGTCACTGTACTTCCGTTTGTGAGTTTGTGGTCCACTCGCTACTTCACTGCAAGTACCCTGTGGGTATCGGGTTCTGCCTTTCCCTTCCTGTCTGTTCCGTGTGAACAGAGCCCTGTCCCCTCTGCTCTGCCTTGCTCACCGCTCCGGCGGCTCTAGTCTGCTCTACCTTTGCTCACTGCTCCGGCAGTCTTGCTCCGCTCTGACCCTTTGCTCACTGCTCCGGCAGTCTCGCTCCGCTCTGACCCTTTGCTCACTGCTCCAGCAGTCTCGCTCCGCTCTGACCCTTTGCTCACTGCTCCGGCAGTCTCGCTCCACTCTGACCCTTTGCTCACTGCTCCGGCAGTCTCGCTCCGCTCTGACCCTTTGCTCACTGCTCCGGCAGTCTCGCTCCACTCTGATCCTTTGCTCACTGCTCCGGCAGTCTCGCTCCGCTCTGACCCTTTGCTCACTGCTCCGGCAGTCTCGCTCTGCTCTGAACCTTTGCTCACTGCTCCGGCAGTCTCGCTCTGCTCTGACCCTTTGCTCACTGCTCTGGCAGTCTCGCTCTGCTCTGACTCCTTTGCTCACTGCTCCGGCAGTCTCGCTCTGCTCTGACTCCTTTGCTCACTGCTCCGGCAGTATCGCTCTGCTCTGACTCCTTTGCTCACTGCTCTGGCAGTCTCGCTCTGCTCTGACTCCTTTGCTCACTGCTCCGGCAGTCTCGCTCTGCTCTGACTCCTTGCTCACTGCTCCGGCAGTCTCGCTCAGCTCTGACCTCTTGCTCACCGCTCCAGGCGGCCTCGTCCTGCTCTACTCTCGCTCACCGCGCCAGGCGGCCTCGTCCTGCTCTACTCTCGCTCAGCGCTCCAGGCGGCCTCGTCCTGCTCTACTCTCGCTCACCGCGCCAGGCGGCCTCGTCCTGCACTACTCTCGCTCACCGCTCTAGGCGGTCTCGTCTTGCCCTGCTCTCGCTCACCACTCTGGGCGGCCTTACTCTGCTGTGTTTGTCCGCCACATCTGTGGTTCTGTTCCTGAGTCCCAGTGTGTACTGGGTCCTATCCCGCCTGTGTTCCTACCTGCTAGTGCCTCCCTGACTGCACTCTAGCCGTGCTTGCCTGTACCCCCCTGCCTGCATACCAGTCGTGCCTGCCTATACCCACCAGTCTGTGTGCCAGCCTAACCAGTCTGTTCCTGTATTCCCCCGTGTGGGTCAACAGCCGTGTCCGGGGTCTGTCCTGGAGTAGCACCTGGTCCCTCTGCTCTGTTCCTCCTTGGTGCATTGGCGTCGTATGCCGTCGTGCGACCCTGGTCGGATTGGGTGAAGACCTAGTTACGCCCCTCCAGGCATTCACTCTCCGTCACGGTCCAGTGGAATCACATGCACACGCCGCTCAGCCCAGGCGTGTGCATTACACCCAGTGAGCCACCGCACCAGGGCCCTGGATGAGTTGGATACAGCGCCAGAAGATGGCGCTCTATGAACGCGCCATTTTCTGGGGTGGCTACGGACTGCAGTTCGCAGCAGGGGGGGCCCACAAAGCTTGGGCCTCCCTGCGCTGTGGATTCCAGCCCCCAGCTGCTTAGTTGTACCTGGCTGGACACAAAAATAGGGCGAAGCCCCAAGTATTTTTTTTTTTTTTTACTTCTTTCATGAAATTCATGAAATAATAATAAAAAAAGGGCTTCCCTATATTGTTGTGTCCGGCCAGGTACAATTAGGCAGCTGGGAGTTGGGGGCAGCCCGTTCCTGGATGCTGTACCTGGCTGGCATACAAAAATATGGCAAAGCCCACGTCAAAATTTTTGGGAAAAATTAATTAAAAAATAAATAATAATTTAGGGACTGCATCTTTATTAACTCCTCAAGTGTCATTTAGTGTTAAAATAAAGGATTTATTAAAAAAAAAATTGGCGTGGGATCCCCCATAATTTTAGTCTCTAGCGGAGGTTAAGCAGACGGCTGGAGCAGATGTTTGAAGCCTGGGAAGGGGGTAATACCCACGGAGCTTCCCAGGCTACTAATATCAGCCCCCAGCTGAATACCTAGCCTTTACCAGCTATTAAAATGGGGGACCCCCCCCCAAAGAAATGACGTGGGGTCCCCCCTATTTTAATAACTAGCAAAGGCTAGACAGACAGCTGGGGGCTGATATTAATAGCCCAGGAAGAGTGCCATGAATATTGGCCCCCTCCCAGGCTAGAAACACCAGCCGTCAGCCGCCCCAGAAATGGCGCATCCATAGGATGCGCCAATTCTGGCACTTAGCCTCGCTCTTCCACGCTGCCCTGGTGCAGTGGCAGGGGGTAATAGTGGTGGGGTTCATGTCAGCGCCAGCTGCCATGAAGCCCAGGTTAGTAATGATGGGCGTCTATAAGACACCCCCATTACTAACCTACAAAGTGTTAAAAAGAAAACACACACTACACCCAGAAAAAAATAATTTATTTGAAATAAAACACACCATTTTATTTAATTCTTAGTTTACTAAAAAAAAATAGTTACCTGTCCACGTTCCTGCGCTGATCTCCCATGCACAGTTGTCACATCTGGAGATGGTGACAGCTGTGCATGGCTGCTGTAAGCTCACACTGCCGGCAACACGTCCGCTCCCGGCAGCGTGAGCCCCTGACTGAGGTCACCGGAGTGCATTCAGTCAGCGCAGCTCCGGAGACCTCCTTTACGGCACTGCTGTACCGTGGGAATTTCTCACGGTACAGCAGGGCCGTAAAGGAGCTAACCGGAGCAGCGCTGCCTGAACTCCGGCGAACCCGCTTATGCAATGACAGGGCTGCTTTACGGCCCCATCATTCTAGCGGCGGCAGTGGTTCAGAGCGGTCACATTCTATGTGGCTGCTCTAAACTGGAGATCTTCGTGGGACACTCGTTGACTACTACGCAGGGGTAAGGATAAGGTTGTGGTTTATTATTTTACATTTTATTACAGGAGATCGATGGCTTCGGGGAATTAGGTGTCTAGGTGAGTATAGGTGTAGTTTTTTATTTTTTACTTTATTTTAGGTGGCGATCGGCGGGGACAGGTAATGTATAAACTAATTTATTTTAGGTAACCACTGGCCACCAATGACATGTATTTAAAATTTATTGGGGACCAAAAAAAACATGTATAGGGGCAAAAATAGCACATGGGGCAGTTTAAATAGCAGGATCAGGCTGATGGGAACTACTACTCCCATCAAGCTGATCCTGCTGGCACGAGTGGACGGGGGACAGACATAGGCCGATGGGAGTAGTAGTGTCACATCGGCCTATGTCTGCCTGCACGCACACACCCGCAGACATCGCACAGACACCGCGCACACACTCGCAGACATCGCACAGACACCGCGCACACACCCGCAGACATCGCACAGACACCCCGCACACACCCGCAGACATCGTACAGACACCCGCACACACTAATCATGACAGGTCTGATGGTCTGGGAGGTGAGGCTGACCTGTGCGGCCGTGGGAAAGTTCATGTGAGTTCATGCAATGCAGTCAAGCATGAACTCACATGAACCCTCTGAGGGCACCGCGGCTACTTCAAATGAACAGCTGATCGGCATCACCTGATACCTCAGCTGTTCATTTGAAATAACCGGCGGGAAAGCGCAGCACAGAACGGGAAAGCCGGCGGTGAAGTCTTTTCACTGCCGGCTTCCCCGCTCCTTGGTGCTGTGCTCCCCGCTCCTTGGTGCTGTGCTCCCCGCTCCTTGGTGCTGTGCTCCCCGCCCGGTCCTAACTTATGATCAGGATGGGGGGAGCGGAGGATCGGGGTGGGAGGCTGAGGGGAAGCAGTATGGGGCTGTGTGATTGTTTAAAAGCCGGCGGCTTTTTACCGCCCGCCGGCTTTTAAACAATCAGGAGAATTCTCCCACGCTGGGATGGCATTCTGATGACAGGCTGGATCGCAGCTGAGCACTGCCATCCAGCTTGTCATCCTTCAGAGACACTGCAGAGCGCAGGCATTATGGGAACTTCTGATACCGGTATTCGATATTGTAAAAGTATCGGAATTAAGTATCGGAATTCCAATACCGCGAATATCGGCCGATACCCGATATTTCAGTATCGGAATGCTCAACACTAATTATCACCTCCGGTCCGTGCTGCTCTCCCTTACATATGGCTTAGACAATCCACCTCACAAACAATATCTGACAATCTATAAGGTCTGATGCGTCTAGTTAGAGTTTTATGTTGTAAATATGTTTTTAATTACCTTGTCACTTGGATACGTATATAAAATGCTTATTGTATGTGACTCCTGTGTGGAGTTATCCCGGCACCAACATTCTTCCATCTTTATTAAACATGTCTTCACTTTCTTTTAACTTGAACTTGCATCAAAAATCGTATTATCGGCTCTGAGATATGACAAGTGGACTTCATTCCTCATATTGTATGATTTATATTAACGTTCGCAGTGTGTCATTTTGAGTTTGTGACTAAATTTGCTTCTTCAGCCCTTTTCTTGGCCGTATTATACAGTAAAATGTCTTTGTCATCATGTTTGTTGAGATGGATCCAGAGCTTTTATCCTATGCAGTAATAACAGCTTCTTTTCTGAGCCAAGGTATAATTTAGAGGTTGATGATACTTAATCTTTGAAGCTTAATATTTATAGTCAGCTCAGCGCAGGACCAGGATCTGGAGCCCATTCCCACCATATCATAAATGAAAGGTAAAGAACAGATTTGAAGTTAATGTGTCAGAGTGGATGATTAATCCCATAGATAAATGTCAGGCCGTGCCACTGTCAATTTACACAGAGCTATTTCAGTTCTGTATCATTTTCTTGTTTGTGTCAATACTGAAAATCATGGAGAACACACGCTCCAGAAGAGCCCACTCCACCCAAGAAATAGCATTTTTAAGACTTGGTTAAATATGCAGTCATATCTACAAAAACAGAAATTAAATGTACTATGGTCATTATTTTTATTAACCTATCATTTTGTTTTTATTTTGCATTTTGGTAAAACATAGGTCTTCATGTAAGATGTTGACCCGAAAACATAGAATTGTTTGCAAAGTTGCATAGAAGGAAAGAATGGTTACAAAGGTGGCATTAGAAATGAGAGAATTTGTTCTAGTGAAATTTTATTCCCCTCAAATTTTACATCCTACATTTATATGACGCGCCCCCTGGGCCAGTGCTGTTTGGGGATTACCCGGAGCCGGATCTGATGGGGGTTGTAGTCTCCGAGTGGCGGCGACCCGGTCCGTGCCCAGGGTGTCAAACTCAGTGTGTGGCAGTCTTTACAGATGTTATTAGTTGTTCTTAGTGTCGACTACGCCACCCGTTGATTAGCGGTCAAAAGGCCGCCGCTGCAGCAGGGTCCGCTGAGGCTGGTGGTATATGTGCAGCTGTGGTAGTATAACCCCCAACGGGAGGGGTATAGCCTCAGGGGGTCAGGTGTAGAGGATGGTGGTAGTGGTGGTGCAGTGTGGATGGTAAGAAGACTCAGAGTCGGGCTGTGCAGTTCAGGGTTTTTACTTACTGCTGTTCTGTTGGTCACTCTGGCCTTGAGTGACCGCCCGAGCCGTGCTGCGTCCACCAGGTCCTGGACTCGGCCAACCCCCAAGCAATTCTGGAGCGTGGTCCTGAGCTCCCTTTCTGACTGTCCTCTCTACTGGCCGTTCCCACCAGGGGTCCACTTGTGTCCGGCTCCCTCGGGTCTCCTGTTGGGTGAAGCTTCTTTGGCTTCCCTGACCCTATGCTCGGTGTGCCTTCTTAGTGGACTTGGTGAGGGGCTGCTCCACATGTAATGTCGCAGCCTCCGGTTCTTAGTTGAGGGTAGTTTCTCTCCTCCACTAATTTGGGATCCGGTTCCCTTGCGTGCCAACCCTTCACCCTTCTGGTTGTATACTGGGTTCTTGGGGTTCCTTCTTCTCCCCCTCTGGGTCCTTCTCTTCTCCTCTCTCTCTTCTCTCTGCAGGCGCTCCTGGACCTCTCTCAGGACTGACTGAAACTCTACAGAAGACTGACCCTGATCTAAGATGGTGCCCACCTTATATACTCCCTCTATGTGTGAGCTCAGGTGACCAGCACCCAATGAGCTCCTAGCCTTACCCAGACTGCTCCCCCTATCTGCCCCTACACTACTGGGATGTTCCACCCCCCTCCCACTCCAGCCAGGGACAGACACTGTCGTACCTGCACATATACTGGTGGGAGTACCGTCGGTCTGTCCCCCGGAAATGGGATGTATGTAGTGTATGCAGCTATCTGAGCTCAGTCCCACACTCCATCCTTACCCGGGAGTGGAATACCACACCTCTGGCTTGAGGTGTAATACCCCTGTAGCAGCCGAGTCCTCAGGGTGCTACATTCCCTCCTGGTAAATCACAGCACGTCCTCGGGCTGTAAGAGAATAAAACATCCATAAACATACAATTTTTTTTCATAACAACATAAACATATAAAACATTATATATATTTTTCTGCAGCATAAAACTTTTTCATAATAAACATTCTTGTAAACTTTCTTGTTCCTCCGGCCACGGTGCAACTTGTGACCGGGTAAAGTGTGACAGTCTCTTGTAGAATAACACAGCTTTCCTATAAAACCAGTAGGGGGCGCCTTAAAAAGCGCAACTATATACAAGGGGAAATATGGCCGCTCTCAGTCCTCGGCCAGGTATTAGGAAAGGAATGACCGCTCTCAGTCCTCGGTCAGTGGGAATAGGGACACACGGGTTTCAGTTCAATTTGCTGGTCCCAACGGGGACTATATTTTAACTAGCAGCAGTAACAGTTCTTATACCCTGACGGGTAACTATGTACAGTCTCTTTACCGTACTTTAATGACGGCGTACTCCTGCTCCTCCTTCACACCGTAGCTCCTCCTCCGTCAGCCGGTGTACATGGAGGGCGTAGGGTCCTTTGGCACACTTGTGCCGGGTGAACGTGACCTCGTCCCCTACATATAGGTCACGACCTCTGTGTCCCTCCGGCAGATGGGACTCCACATCTCTTCTGGTCACAAAGACGTTGCCGGGGGTGTGGTGATCCCTGATGAAGCCCCACCCGTGCTGCAATTGAAACTTAATCACAGTCCCGGTGGTACGGGGACCATGAGCTGCACAGGGGTCTCTCCTGGTCCTGCTCTTCTGCCCTGCGCTCTGTTCCTGCAGCCGCTGCTCACGGACCCGCCTCTCTCTCCGTTCTTGCTCGAAGACTGCCAACTGCTGGCGGCAGCACTCCACACGCTCCGCTGCGGCTGCCCGAGTTTCCTGAGTGAACCCCATGAGGTCTCCTCCGGTGGGGTCCCACTCGAACTGCGCTTCTTCCAGCGGGAGCGGGGTCCTCTTAACGGGCTTCGGAGCCGGAATCAGGGGCTCGCACAGGGGCCTTGCTTTTTGGAGTTCCAGTTGGTAGTACTCCGGTGGCCATCTAAAGGGCTGCCCATCCGGGCACGTACGCTGGGCAAACAGGTCCCCACCCAGGTGCGGCGCCGTGGACGCCGAGGGCGCGGTGGTGGTGGCGGCGCCCGGGTTCGCCAGGCCTTGCGACCAGGCCTGGGGTACCCTGAACGTAAAGGGCACCGTGAAGACGGCGGCGCCCGGGGTTACTTGGCCCAGCGACCAGGCCGGTGGCTCAGTGGAGGTAGAGGGCGCTGTTGGTACTGCGGCGCCCGGGGGTACTAGACCTTGCGACCAGGCCGGTGGTGTTTCCTGCTTTGCCGCGCTCAGGGTTGAGGCGCGTGACGTCACAGGGGTCGCGGCCGTGGCTTCTGCTTGAGGCCTTGTCTGGAGCGGTGACGATGCAGCGACGGGCACGGCAGGGGGAATTTCGGGCTCTGCGACGGGGAGCTGGGGCAGGCACGCGGTTTCTCGGCTCGGGGTAGTGACGTCCCCTTTACCTGCCTCCATCTGTTCAGCTCCCTCTTCGGCGCCGTCTCCGGCCTTCACTCCTCCTGCACCATCCTCAGAGGCGGTCTGTCTCCTCGTCTCGGGTGGCGTGCTTCGCTGGCGGGTTCTTGCCTGCAGGGCCATCTCTCGGCTCCACTCCGTCAGCGTCTCTCGCTGCACCTGGGCCATCCTCCATGCGAGGCGCTCCAGCGCGGTCTGCGCACACTCCCGGTCTCGGGGAGCTGTGCCAGGATCTCCACTAAGCCTAGTGGGGTTGTTGCTTGCAGCAGGCTCCTGACCACAGGGTCGGTGCTGCCTGACTCTCCTTCCATCTCCGGGTACGACTTCTCCGGAGTCCTCTCCAGACTTCTTGTCTCCGGGTGCGCTCTCTCCAGACTCCTCCAGGCTGCACCCATCTTCGCTCTCTTGTTCTGTCTCCGCCCACATTGAAGGTGGTCCCGGGGCAACTTTGTGATTGTCAGTTCCAGGGGCAGTTCTCTCACGCTGATGGACATCTCTAGCATCACAGTCTCCGTTGGTGGGGGCGGTTTCCGCTTTTGGCGCCATTCCTTTACCTGGCCCACGATGGGAGGTGACCTCTTGCCACCCTCTGGCACGCCCATAATGGCGTCCGCTCTTCCAAGGCGGGAAATCTTCTGGAAATGGCGGGAATCGTCTCCCAGTGGCGGGAAACTCCGTGGATGGCGGGAAAAAGCTGCAGATGGCGAGCAACCGGCGGGAAACGATCCGTAATGGCGTCCCATGGCGGGGACCCTCTGGAACCGGAGGGAGACTTCTTCTTGAGGTAAATTTGAACTTTTCTTCAGGCACGCAGTACCCGGTGGTTGCGGGCACGAGATCCTGCCGACTACGCCAAAGTTGACGCGCCCCCTGGGCCAGTGCTGTTTGGGGATTACCCGGAGCCGGATCTGATGGGGGTTGTAGTCTCCGAGTGGCGGCGACCCGGTCCGTGCCCAGGGTGTCAAACTCAGTGTGTGGCAGTCTTTACAGATGTTATTAGTTGTTCTTAGTGTCGACTACGCCACCCGTTGATTTGCGGTCAAAAGGCCGCCGCTGCAGCAGGGTCCGCTGAGGCTGTTGGTATATGTGCAGCTGTGGTAGTATAACCCCCAACGGGAGGGGTATAGCCTCAGGGGGTCAGGTGTAGAGGATGGTGGTAGTGGTGGTGCAGTGTGGATGGTAAGAAGACTCAGAGTCGGGCTGTGCAGTTCAGGGTTTTTACTTACTGCTGTTCTGTTGGTCACTCTGGCCTTGAGTGACCGCCCGAGCCGTGCTGCGTCCACCAGGTCCTGGACTCGGCCAACCCCCAAGCAATTCTGGAGCGTGGTCCTGAGCTCCCTTTCTGACTGTCCTCTCTACTGGCCGTTCCCACCAGGGGTCCACTTGTGTCCGGCTCCCTCGGGTCTCCTGTTGGGTGAACCTTCTTTGGCTTCCCTGACCCTATGCTCGGTGTGCCTTCTTAGTGGACTTGGTGAGGGGCTGCTTCACATGTAATGTCGCAGCCTCCGGTTCTTAGTTGAGGGTAGTTTCTCTCCTCCACTAATTTGGGATCCGGTTCCCTTGCGTGCCAACCCTTCACCCTTCTGGTTGTATACTGGGTTCTTGGGGTTCCTTCTTCTCCCCCTCTGGGTCCTTCTCTTCTCCTCTCTCTCTTCTCTCTGCAGGTGCTCCTGGACCTCTCTCAGGACTGACTGACCCTCTACAGAAGACTGATCCTGATCTAAGATGGTGCCCACCTTATATACTCCCTCTATGTGTGAGCTCAGGTGACCAGCACCCAATGAGCTCCTAGCCTTACCCAGACTGCTCTCCCTATCTGCCCCTACACTACTGGGATGTTCCACCCCCCTCCCACTCCAGCCAGGGACAGACACTGTCGTACCTGCACATATACTGGTGGGAGTACCGTCGGTCTGTCCCCCGGAAATGGGATGTATGTAGTGTATGCAGCTATCTGAGCTCAGTCCCACACTCCATCCTTACCCGGGAGTGGAATACCACACCTCTGGCTTGAGGTGTAATACCCCTGTAGCAGCCGAGTCCTCAGGGTGCTACATATACTCTTGGGTTCGGAGAGAGCCCTTAACATGACAAGGAACATTTAATTTGTAGAGAGTAACTTTACTGTGAAATTGAATTGTCCTGTAAATTCCATTCGATTTGGCAAATTCAAATCTTGTTTAACGATAAATTTTTGTAACCCGGATTAGTATATCAATTTTTTGGTCCCCATAGAGCATAGAGATATAAAAATACCCAAAAAAGAAAATGTCAGGAACAGAATAATACACCAGTATTGATATAAAAAAATCTATTTATTTAACATATATTAAAAGACAATGTGAAAAGACAAACACCAAAGTGACAGACATAAAAGACTAAAATTTGGTGGGTGAGCCAATCAGGGAAAGATTCACAGATACACAGTATAAACAGTTTAAACCAGAAGTTTACATACACTATACAAAAAGACACATATAAATGTTTTTCTCAATATCTGACATGAAATCAGAATAAACCTTTACCGTTAAGGTCAATTAGGATTACCATAATTTTTAATATTTGCCAAATGCCAGAATAATGAGAGAGAGAGAATGTTTTAATGCATTTTTATTACTTACTGCAAAGTCAAAAGTTTACATACACTAAGATTACTATGCCTTTATCCAATTCTGGACTGCCATATGATGATGTCATATGTTTGGAAGCTTCTGATAGTTTTTTGGGCAACATCTGAGTTAATTAGAAACACACATGTGGATGTATTTTAATGTACACCTGAAATACACTGCTTATTTGTGTAGCATCATGGGAAAATCTAAGGAAATCAGCTAAGATAACAGGAAGAGAATTGTAAACTTCCACAAGTCTGGCTCATTCTTGGGTACAATTTCAAGATACCTGAAGGTTCCTCGTTCTTCTGTGTAAACAATTATACACAAGTACAAACAAGATGGCAATGTCCAGCCATCATACCACTCAGGAAGGAGACGGATTCTGTGTCCCAGAGATGAACGTGCTTTGGTCCGACGTGCATATCAAGCCAAGGACAAAAGCAAAAGACCTTATAAAGATGATGCCGGAAGCTGGTAAGATTGGGTCAATATCCACAGTGAAACGAGTACTGTATCAACATGGGCTTAAAGGCCTCTCTGCCAGGAAGAAGCCATTACTCCAAAAGAAACATAAAAAGCCAGATTAATGTTTGCAAATGCACACAGGAACAAATACCTTAATTTTTGGAGACATGTCCTGTGGTCTGATGAAACTAAAATTGAACTTTTGGGCATAATGACCATCATTATGTTTTGAGGAACAGGGAGACGCTTGGAAGCCTAAGAACACCATTCCAACTGTGAAACACGGGGGTGGCAGCATCATGTTGTGGGGTTGTTTTGCTGCAGGAGGGACTGGTGCACTTCACAAAATAGATGGCATCATGAGGAAGGAAGATTATGTGGCAATACCAAAGCAACATCTCAAGACATCAGCCAGGAAGGTAAAACTCGAGCGGAAATGGGTCTTCCAAATGGACAATGACCCCAAGCATACTGCCAAAATGGTAACAAAGTGGTTTAAGGATATGCCACAATGTTTTGGAGTGGCCATCACAAAGCCCTGATCGCAATCCTATTGAAAATTTATGGGCAAAGCCGTAAAGGCAGATGTGAGCAAGGCGATCTACAAACCTGGATCAGATACACCAGTGTTGTCAGGAGGAATAGACCCAAATTCCGACCAACTATTGTGAGAAGCTTGTGGAAGGATATCCCAAACATTTCACCCAAGTCATTCAGTTTAAGGTCAATGGTAATGAAATGGATGTAAACTTTTGACTTTGCAGTAAGCAATAAAATGCCTTAAAACATTCTCTCGCTCTCATTTGGCAAATATTAAAAATTATGGTAATCCTAACTGACCTAAAACGGGAAAGGTTTATTCTGATTTCATGTCAGATATTGAGAAAAACATACATATGTGTCTTTTTATATAGTGTATGTAAACTTCTTGTTTCAACTGTACATACATGAATGCACAGTGTACAGAAGGCCATTTAGTGAACATACATATACACTGAATAATTCAACAATATATACATATACAGTACAGCCCAAACGTTTGGACACACCTTCTCATTTAAAGATTTTTCTGTATTTTCATGACTATGAAAATTGTACATTCACTCTGCGGTCCAGCTCACCCCAAACCATCTCGATTGGGTTCAGGTCTGGTGACTGTGGAGGCCAGGTCATCTTGCGTAGCACCCCATCACTCTCCTTCTTGGTCAAATAGCCCTTACACAGCCTGGAGGTGTGTTTGGGCTCATTGTCCTGTTGAAAAATAAATGATGGTCCAACTAAACGCAAACCGGATGGAATAGCATGCCGCTGCAAGATGCTGTGGTAGCCATGCTGGTTCAGTAAGCCTTCAGTTTTGAATATATCCCCAACAGTGTCACCAGCAAAGCACCCCCACACCATCACACCTCCTCCTCCATGCTTCACGGTGGGAACCAGGAATGTAGAGTCCATCCGTTCACTTCTTCTGCGTCGCACAAAGACACGGTGGTTGGAACCAAAGATCTCAAATTTGGACTCATCAGACCAAAGCACAGGTTTCCACTGGTCTAATGTCCATTCCATGTGTTCTTTAGCTCAAACAAGTCTCTTCTGCTTGTTGCCTGTCCTTAGCAGTGGTTTCCTAGCAGCTATTTTACCATGAAGGCCTGCTGCACAAAGTCTCCTCTTAACAGTTGTTGTAGAGATGTGTCTGCTGCTAGAAATCTGTGTGGCATTGACCTGGTCTCTAATCTGAGCTGCTGTTAACCTGCGATTTCTGAGGCTGGTGACTCAGATAAACTTATCCTCAGAAGCAGAGGTGACTCTTGGTCTTCCTTTCCTGGGACAGTCCTCATGTGAGCCAGTTCCTTTGTAGCGCTTGATGGTTTTTGCAACTGCACTTGGGGACACTTTAAAAGTTTGCCCAATTTTTCAGACTGACTGACCTTCTTTTCCTAAAGTAAAGATGGACACTCGTTTTTCTTTACTTAGCTGCTTTTTTCTTGCCATAATACAAATTCTAACAGTCTATTCAGTAGGATTATCAGCTGTGTATCCACCTGACTTCTGCACAGCACAACTGATGGTCCCAACCCCATTTATAAGGCAAGAAATCCCACTTATTAAACCTGACAGGGCACACCTGTGAAGTGAAAACCATTTCCGGTGACTACCTCTTGAAGCTCATCAAGAGAATGCCAAGAATATGCAAAGCAAAAGGTGACTACTTTGAAGAACCTAGAATATAAGACATATTTTCAGTTGTTTCATACTTTTTTGTTAAGTATATAATTCCACATGTGTTAATTCATAGTTTTGATGCCTTCAGTGTGAATGTACAATTTTCATAGTCAAGAAAATACAGAAAAGTCTTTAAATGAGAAGGTGTGTCCAAACTTTTGGTCTGTACTGTATGTACATACTTCTTTGTACTCAATTAAATTGCCAATGGAAGAATTTATACCCTTTCATGTATGGCACACATGTAGAAATGTTCCAGCAAGTAAGGAGTGAAAAAGTATAAGGAAGTACAAGTCAAGAGTTTAAATATCTAAGTGCATAAAAGTAATCAGTTTACCCACCAAAAGACCAGATGCACGTTTCACCACTGCTTTGTCAGGGGCAGTTGGTAAGAGAGTCAGGCAAGTATAAATACTACAACTGGCCAATGAATGTAGAGAATAAATTACATCACCTGTTTTCAACATGTTAATAGCCAAAATTACCACCTTATATCGATAGAGGACGCAGGAGCATGCACATAACACAACAATCATTGCAGATTACAGCGTCACATGACCAGAAGTCATCACATGATCCCTGTGTCACTGCTCAGTTTATTGGCAGAATGCGCATGCTTGTAACGTGTGTGACCTGACATGGTGAAACTATTTTGATTTTTTTCTGCTTCCTTCCCCCCCAAAAAATGTATTAAAAGTTAAATAAAATAGTTGCTGCAAATCGAGTCACAGGACCCAGTGAATTGGCCACATCAGTAATCTGTGTTTTCTGGTCAGAAGCCTAAGAACCGCCTCTTATTTCTCAGCATCTGTGGCTCTTCTTTTGATTAGCCAGCCTGGCGCAAAATCATCTGGATACATATGTGGCGCCCCTGAGGGTTCAGTCGCCACAGAGGTACTGCACCTCACCCAGAGGTGTGGTGTCTCCTTCTCTCAGGTAAGGAGGGAGTGATGCCCGGAACCCCAACACCTGCATCCAACACTACACTGTTCCAGGCCAGCTGGAAGGGCAAGACGCAATGTATGTTTCTGCTGAGTCCTGACCCTGGCTGGAGTGGGGGGAACCCAGAGGTAGGGGGAAACAGTAGTGGGTGTGGGTGGAGGAAATAGTTAGGGGGAGCACTTTGGTAGGAGTATAAAATAGGGAAGCCATCTTAGGGTGGCAGATTAATAAGTTGGAGAACAGTCCGGGAGCAGAGTCTCAGTAGGAGCTCTGCTCCACAAGTAGGGGCCTAGTGATAGAGGCCCAGGAGGGGAGCAGAGGAGTAAGCTCCATTCTAAGAAGGGATCCTAGGGGGTACGGCGAGTGCAGGAAGGCACTCATACGCCCCAAATCTGTCAGAAGACAGAGGGATCGTAGGCCGCAAGAAGGGGACCCGCCCCTGGCCCAGTTGTGTACTTCAAGTCTCGGCTGGAAAAACCAGAGGCTTCTGGCTTATATAGTCAGTTGCTGAAGCCGCATTCTAATCCCCAGGAGGGTCAAGCAGGTCCGGGAACTCCGACGCACAGGAGGGACTTCAGAGCACCCAAGCGGGATTGAGAGTGGGCAGCGCAGGGCAGGAGAGAAAAAGACCCAGCGTTAAGTCGGTCTAGCTAGGAACACAAGAAAGTGGGGCTCCGTCCGGTACTCTTAATCTGCCTGAGGAAGTGCTGAACCTCTGCCTGGTGAACGCAGCGTGACGTGGGAGGCTAGCACCTGTACAGTGCACCAGTGGAACTGTCATAAAAACTGAGTAAAGACTCGGATGACTGCACCGCGCTGCCTCCGTCCATTCTTTATCTGCGCCATCTTTCCCTCACTGCACTACAACGCCCAGTGCAACTTCCACATCCTTCACTGCCCTGGAGCTTGCTCTTCCTGTGGAGAGCCACACCACCACTGCTGCTGTAACACCAGCTCCAGAGGACTGCTCCGCAGCGGCGGCTCCTTTTGGCCGCAATCCACAGGTGGCGTCACAAACACTTTCCCAAATCCCCTATAAATTTTCCCCCCTTTTTACTGACCGCCCCAGCCACCGTGATATCCCCCAGCGACCAGAGGCCCGGCTGCCGAGTACCCCACGGCCCAGGGGGCGCGTCACATACAGTACAGACCAAAAGTTTGGACACACCTTCTCATTTAAAGATTTTTCTGTATTTTCATGACTATGAAAATTGTACATTCACACTGAAGGCATCAAAACTATGAATTTACACATGTGGAAATATATACTTAACAAAAAAGTGTGAAACAACTGAAAATATGTCTTATATTCTAGGTTCTTCAAAGTAGCCACCTTTAGCTTTGATGACTGCTTTGCACACTCTTGGCATTCTCTTGATGAGCTTCAAGAGGTAGTCACCGGAAATGGTCTTCCAACAATCTTGAAGGAGTTCCCAGAGATGCTTAGCACTTGTTGGCCCTTTTGCCTTCACTCTGCGGTCCAGCTCACCCCAAACCATCTCGATTGGGTTCAAGTCTGGTGACTGTGGAGGCCAGGTCATCTTGCGTAGCACCCCATCACTCTCTTTCTTGGTCAAATAGCCCTTACACAGCCTGGAGGTGTGTTTGGGCTCATTGTCCTGTTAAAAAATAAATGATGGTCCAACTAAATGCAAACAGGATGGAATAGCATGCTGCTGCAAGAAGCTGTGGTAGCCATGCTGGTTCAGTATGCCTTCAATTTCGAATAAATCCCCAACAGTGTCACCAGCAAAGCACCCCCACACCATCACACCTCTTCCTCCATGCTTCACGGTGGGAACCAGGCATGTAGAGTCCATCCGTTCACCTTTTCTGCGTTGCACAAAGACACGATGGTTGGAACCAAAGATCTCAAATTTGGACTCATCAGACCAAAACACAGATTTCCACTGGTCTAATGTCCATTCCTTGTGTTCTTTAGCCCAAACAAGTCTCTTCTGCTTGTTGCCTGTCCTTAGCAGTGGTTTCCTAGCAGCTATTTGGACATGAAGGCCTGCTGCACAAAGTCTCCTCTTAACTAGTGCTGAGCCACCCCCGTAGTGTTCGAGTTCGGTTTGGTTCGTCGAACACCCGTATGTTCGCCGAACTGTTCGTCGAACACCTTCGAACACCGTTAAAACCAATGGCAGGCAAACAAAAACACATAGAAACACATAGAAAACACCTTCAAAGGTGTCCAAAAGCTGACAAACTGCTCAGAAGACACAACTGACACATGGAAAAGTGACAAGTACATATAGTCATGCGAAAAGAAAAGAGGTGGAGGAGTAAAAGGAGGGGGAGACACAGATATAGGCATGTCATGCCCTTCTAAAACCGAAAAAGTGTGAAGCCGACACGGCCAGTCCGTTCCTGCCCGTGCGACAAATTGTCTCTCTAATTTGAATGAATACACTTTAAATCCTTTTACAAGGATCTATTGGAGGGCAAGTCTCATGCCAGCAGCTGCGTAATTCCAGCTCCAGTAGGGTCCACTAAAGCTGCTGCAGTTAAAAAGCTTTTATAAGGATCGAGCTCGGCGGTCCACCGCAAGGGGTCCTACCGCCAGTCCCAGCCCCTATGCCTTGGGGTGCCTCCTGATGCTCTTCACTGCGTATCCCGGGGTCCCGAAGCATTTCCTTTGAAAAAATGAAGTGTCCAAACTACAGGTGGTGTAGCTTGCTTAACAGCTGGGATAATCCGCTGACTAGCAGACACTGCTACTAGGCACAAAGTATTTCCTGGGCTAGATGCAGTTAAAAAATTGTAATTAGATACTCTCAATGGATGCTGAGAAAGCATTCCATAGAGTCTCCTGGCACGCCATATATTATTCTCTTAAAAAGCTTGGGGTAGGGTTCTAGGGGACCCTTTTATAGCCATGTATCGCAATACGTCACCTAGACTGAAGATAAATGGAACTATAGCACCCCGAGGGCTCGGTTGCTACAGAGGTATTGCACCTCACCCAGAGGTGTGATATCTCACTCTCAGGTAAGGATGGAGTGTGGATCAGGACCCCGACACCTGCATGCTTTACACCACATTGCCGTGGGGCAGGGAGACCAATATGCCCCTGAGATGGGCACGACAGTCCCTGTCCCTGGCTGGAGTGGGGGGAGGGAACACTGAGGAAGGGGAACCCTGTAGTGCAGGAGCAGGGAGGAAGCAGTTCCTGGGTGCATTGAGAAGGGAGTATAAAAGGTGGGCACCATCTTAGTTCAGTGCAGAGAAGTCTGAGCAGAAGTGACAGGGAGCAGGGGCTCTGCATGAGCTCTGCATGAGCTCTGCTCCGGAGGCGGGCCTAGTAACAGAGGCCCAGGCCTGGAAGAGGGAGAAGGAAGGAAGAGGAGCGGAGAAGGCTCCAGGAACGAGGAACGAAGGGATCCCAGGGGTGCGGACGGGCGAGTCGCCACCGCACGCCCGAATCCACCTGCATGGAGGGGTCAGGCCAAAGGGGGAGACTGGTCCCCGAAACTAGTGGAGGCGGGAAATGACCCTCAGCTAGAAACCGGAGGCTGTGACATTTTATGTAGCGCAGCCCCTCGCTACACCCGCTAGGAAGGCACCACATAGGGTCAGGGAAACTGGCGCCAAGTTTACCAAGAGGAGGCCCGAGGCAGCCGGACAGAAGCGTTGGTAAGAAAGGCCAGACAAAGGACACACAAAGGGGGTCCTGTGAAGTGCTCCAAAGTTATCTGGGAGTTGTCTGAGCCCCTCACCTGGTGAGCACAGTACGACGTGGGCAGCCGTTACCTGCAGAAGTGGTCTGGATAATAAGAACTGTGAGTAAAGGCCCTGGACTGCATCACTGACTCCGTGTCGTTACTGCTGCTGCCCTGCACCATCACCCCCATCCTCCGCATACACTGCCCTGAGGATATACTCCTCCCGTGGGGAGTTATACTACGCTCTGCTGCACCCACAACACCAGCCTCAGCGGTCTGCCCTGCAGCGGCGGTTCACTCTGAGAGCAATCCACGGGTGGCGTAGTCGGACATTTAAACATCAAAACCACATAAATAGTTCTGCCACTGGTTTGACCGCCCTGAGCCACGGAACCGGGTCGCCGCCACGGAGACTACAACCACCAGCATCCACCAAAAAGGGTCCGGCTCCGGGTGTCCCAAGGCCCAAGGGGTGCGTCAGAACATTTTCATCACCTTTCATAATCACCAATGGGACAAGGCAGGGATGTCCTCTGTCCCCTCTCTTATACATCCTAGTGACGGAGCACCTGCTCTCTTCAATTCGCCATAACCCCAATATTAGCTGGATTGAGGTGGGAGGCACTGAGTACAAGTGCTCTGCATTTGCTGATGATGTCCTAGTATATATCACTCAATCACATATATCCATCCCCGCTGTTATGGCTGAAATAGATCACTTTGTTACATGGTCAAATTTGAAAATCAATGCAGCGAAGTCTGAGGCCCTCGATGTCTCCCTCCCCAAATCCATACAGGATTCCATCCAGTCCAACTTTCCCTTTGCCTGGCCCTCACAGGGTATCAAATACTTAGAAATTCTTATTCATAGAGACCTCTCCCGTCTATGTTATCTTAATTTTGGGCCCTTTATTGAACAACTCCATACAGACCACGGTTGGCAAGTTAGAACTGTAAGATTCACTACGTGAACCACTGGTGTTTTGTGGAAAAGCACATGTACACTGTGTTCCAAATTATTATGCAAAAAGTGTTTAAGGGAAGAATTTGTTTGTCAGTTAAACTCATTGATGGTGATGTATGTCAGGGCTCTTTATATCACTGTAAGCAATTGCAGACACCTGTGCTAATTAGTTTGGCAGGTATGTCCAATGAAAGGCAAGACTACTTAAGAAGGCTGTCCCACATTATTAAGCAGCCTACATTTTCTGCCAAAATGGGAAAGAAAAAGGATGTGTCGGCTGCTGAGAAGCAACAAATTGTGGAGTGTTTAGGTCAAGGCATGACTACAATCAACATTGCCAAGACACTTCATCCTGATCATCGCACAATCAAGAAGTATGTAGCTGATTCACAGTACACACGTGTGTATGCTGATAAGGTAAAATTGAGGACTCTTTCCTACAGACAATTACGTCAGGTTAAAAGAACAGCGGCAAAAAAGCCTTGTCATAGCAGCAGACAAGTTTTTGAAGCTGCTGGTGCCTTCAACGTCCCCCGAACAACAAGATGCAGAGTCCTTCAGAGGTTTGCAGCTGTGCGTAAGCCATCCTGTCGACCTCCTCTATCCACTGCACACAAGCAGAAACGGCTCCAGTGGGCCAAACAATACATGAAGACTGACTTCAAAACTGTTTTGTTCACCAATGAGTGCCGTGCAACGCTCGATGGTCCAGATGGATGGAGTGGAGGATGGCTGGTTGATGGACACACCACGCAAACATGGCTACAGCGCCAACAAGGAGGAGGTGGAGTAATGTTTTGGGCTGGAATCATGGGGAGAGAGATTGTCGGCCCCTTTAGGATCCCTGAAGGGGTAAAGATGAACTCCATAATGTATGTGGAGTTTCTCAAACAGCACTTCCTGCCATGGTTCAAGAATAAGAACCGTGTATTCCACAGCAAGATCATTTTCATGCATGATAATGCACCGTCTCATGCTGCACATAACACATCTGCATCTCTGGCTGATATGGGCATAAAAGGGGACAAACTTATGGTGTGACCCCCAAGCTCCCCTGATCTCAACCCCATTCAGAACCTTTGGAGCATCATCAAAAGGAATGTCTATGATGGCGGGAGGCAGTTCACATCTAAGCAACAGCTCTGGGAGGGTATTCTGTCCTCATGCAAAACAATTGAAGCAGAAACCATCCAAAACCTGATAAATTCAATGCACGAGACAGTTCAGAAGCTCCTTTCGAACAAGGGGTCCTATGTGAAAATGTAACATCACCTAGAATAAAGTTTTGAGTTGAAAACTGTTTGATTTCAGTTTCTAATAACCTGCTAATGCTTATAATTTCAAAAATGACCATTTTTTTGTTCTTTATTAAAATGAAAATGTTGATCGAAGAGTGTGGGGGAACTAAGAGTGTGGCAACCCAGTAGTCAGGATTACTTCGAATTCTGACAATCTGAGGGTCATGTTGCAGGTAGTGCAGCAAGAAGGCACTCATGTGTCTTGCGCATCTAGGAGACCTAAAATTATTTTCCGGGCTAGATGCAGCTAAAAATTATTATTAATTTGAAACCTGGTGGAGCTTAGTATAGATGGCCTAATAGAATCAGTACTGCACACTGCTACAAAGCCCAAATTATTTTCCAGCCAAGATACAGATAAACATGATTAGTAATTTTAAATCTGGTGGAGCTTAGTATAGATGGCCTAATAGAATCAGTACTGCACACTAGTGTTGAGCCACCCCCGTAGTGTTCGAGTTCGGTTCGGTTCGTCGAACACCCGTGTGTTCGCCGAACTGTTCGTCGAACTGTTCGTCGAACACCTTCGAACACCGTTAAAACCAATGGCAGGCAAACAAAAACACATAGAAACACATAGAAAACACCTTCAAAGGTGTCCAAAAGCTGACAAACTGCTCAGAAGACACAACTAACACATGGAAAAGTGACAAGTACATATAGTCATGCGAAAAGAAAAGAGGTGGAGGAGTAAAAGGAGGGGGAGACACAGATATAGGCATGTCATGCCCTTCTAAAATCCAAAAAGTGAGAAGCCGAGACGGCCAGTCCGCTCCTGCCCGTGACACCTCCGTGTCGCCGGGTTTGTGCCAGAGCCGCGGTGAACCCTGACGGCCAGCCCCCCTCTCCCAATACTGATGCCTGTCCGCTGGTGGGTCGAGAGAGCCCCCCTGTGGTGGAGGCAGCTCTAAGCTTTTTAATTTAAATTGTCCCTCTAATTTGAATGAATACACTTTAAATCCATTTACAAGGATCTATTGGAGGGCAAGTCTCATGCCAGCAGCCGCGTAATTCCAGCTCCAGTAGCGTCCACTAAAGCTGCTGCAGTTAAAAAGCTTTTATAAGGATCGAGCTCGGCTGTCCACCGCAAGGCATCCTAGTGCCAGTCCCAGCCCCTATGCCTTGGGGTGCCTCCTGATGCTCTTCACTGAGTATCCCGTGGTCCCGAAGCATTTCCTTTGAAAAAATGAAGTGTCCAAACTACAGGTGGTGTAGCTTGGTTAACAGCCGGGATAATCCGCTGACTAGCAGACACTGCTACTAGGCACAAAGTATTTCCTGGGCTAGATGCAGTTAAAAATTTGTAAGTAGATACTCTCGTTGGATGCTGAGAAAGCATTCCATAGAGTCTCCTGGCACGCCATATATGATTCTCTTAAAAAGCTTGGGGTAGGGGTCTAGGGGACCCTTTTATAGCCAAAATCACGGCCCTGTATCACAATACGTCACCTAGGCTGAAGATAAATGGAACTGTAGCACCGAGGGCTCGGTTGCTACAGACGTATTGCACCTCACCCAGAGGTGTGATATCTCACTCTCAGATAAGGATGGAGTGTGGATCAGGACCCGACACCTGCATGCATTACACCACATTGCCGTGGGGCAGGGCGACCAATATGCCCCTGAGATGGGCACGACAGTCCCTGTCCCTGGCTGGAGTGGGGGGAGGGAACACTGAGGAAGGGGAACCCTGCAGTGCAGGAGCAGGGAGGAAGCAGTTCCTGGGTGCATTGAGAAGGGAGTATAAAAGGTGGGCACCATCTTAGTTCAGTGCAGAGAAGTCTGAGCAGAAGTGGCAGGGAGCAGGGGCTCTGCATGAGCTCTGCTCCGGAGGCGGGCCTAGTAACAGAGGCCCAGGACTGCAAGAGGGAGAAGGAAGGAAGAGGAGCGGAGAAGGCTCCAGGAATGAGGAATGAAGGGATCCCAGGGGTGCGGACGGGCGAGTCGCCACCGCACGCCCGAATCCACCTGCGTGGAGGGGTCAGGCCAAAGGGGGAGACCGGTCCCCGAACTAGTGGAGGCAGGAAACGACCCTCAGCTAGAAACCGGAGGCTCTGACATTTTATGTGGCGCAGCCCCTTGCTCCACCCGCTAGGAAGGCACCACATAGGGTCAGGGAAACTGGCGCCAAGTTTACCAAGAGGAGGCCCGAGGCAGCCGGACAGAAGTGTTGGTAAGAAAGGCCAGACAAAGGACACACAAAGGGGGTCCTGTGAAGCGCTCCAAAGTTATCTGGGAGTTGTCTGAGCCCCTCACCTGGTGAGCACAGTACGACGTGGGCAGCCGTTACCTGCAGACGTGGTCTGGATAATAAGAACTGTGAGTAAAGGCCCTGAACTGCATCACTGACTCCGTGTCGTTACTGCTGCTGCCCTGCACCATCACCCCCATCCTCCGCATACACTGCCCTGAGGCTATACTCCTCCCGTGGGGAGTTATGCTACGCTCTGCTGCACCCACAACACCAGCCTTAGCGGTCTGCCCTGTAGCGGCGGTTCACTCTGACCGCAATCCACGGGTGGCGTAGTCGGACATTTAAACATCAAAACCACATAAATAGTTCCGCCACTGGTTTGACCGCCCTGAGCCACGGAACCGGATCGCCGCCACGAAGACTACAACCACCAGCATCCACCAAAAAGGGTCCGGCTCCGGGTGTCCCAAGGCCCAGGGGGTGCGTCAGAACATTTTCATCACCTTTCACAATCACCAAAGGGACAAGGCAGGGATGTCCTCTGTCCCCTCTCTTATACATCCTAGTGATGGAGCACCTGCTCTCATCAATTCGCCATAACCCCAATATTAGGTGGATTGAGGTGGGAGGCACCGAGTACAAGTGCTCTCTATTTGCTGATGATGTCCTAGTATATATCACTCAATCACATATATCCATCCCTGCTGTTATGGCTGAAATAGATCACTTTGTTACATGGTAAAATTTTAAAATCAATGCAGCGAAGTCTGAGGCCCTCGATGTCTCCCTCCCTAAATCCATAGAGGATTCCATCCAGTCCAACTTTCCCTTTGCCTGGCCCTCACAGGGTATCAAATACTTAGGAATTCCTATTCATAGAGACCTCTCCCATCTATGTTATCTTAATTTTGGGCCCTTTATTGAACAATTCCATACAGACCACGGTTGGCAAGTTAGAACTGTAAGATTCACTACGTGAACCACTGGTGTTTTGTGGAAAAGCACATGTACACCGCGTTCCAAATTATTATGCAAAAAGTGTTTAGGAGTGATAAGGGAAAAATTTGTTTGTTTGTCAGTTAAACTCATTGATGGTGATGTGTGTCAGGGCTCTTTATATCACTGTAAGCAATTGCAGACACCTGTGCTAATTAGTTTGGCAGGTGTGTCCAATGAAAGGCAAGACTACTTAAGAAGGCTCTCTCACATTATTAAGCAGCCTACATTTTCTGCCAAAATGGGAAAGAAAAAGGATGTGTCGGCTGCTGAGAAGCAACAAATTGTGGAGTGTTTAGGTCAAGGCATGACTACAATCAACATTGTGCGATGATCAGGATGAAGTGTCTTGGCAATCAAGAAGTATGTAGCTGATTCACAGTACACACGTGTGCGTGCTGATAAGGGCAAATTGAGGACTCTTTCCTACAGGCAATTACGTCAGGTTGAAAGAGCAGCGGCAAAAAAGCCTTGTCATAGCAGCAGACAAGTTTTTGAAGCTGCTTGTGCCTCCAACGTCCCCCGAACAACAAGATGCAGGGTCCTTCAGAGGTTTGCAGCTGTGCATACGCCATCCTGTCGACCTCCTCTATCCACTTCACACAAGCAGAAACGGCTCCAGTGGGCCAAACATTACATGAAGACTGATTTCAAAACTGTTTTGTTCACGGATGAGTGCCGTGCAGCGCTCGATGGTCCAGATGAATGGAGTGGAGGATGGCTGGTTGATGGACACCCCACGCAAACACGGCTACAGCGCCAACAAGGAGGAGGTGGAGTAATGTTTTGGGCTGGAATCATGGGGAGAGAGATTGTCGGCCCCTTTAGGATCCCTGAAGGCGCTAAAGATGAACTCCATAATGTATGTGGATTTTCTCAAACAGCACTTCCTGCCATGGTTCAAGAAGAAGAACCGTGTATTTCACAGCAAGATCATTTTTCTGCATGATAATGCACCATCTCATGCTGCAAATAAAACATCTGCATCTCTGGCTGATATGGGCATAAAAGGGGACAAACTTATGGTGTGACCCCCATGCTCCCCTGACCTCTACCCCATTCAGAACCTTTGGAGCATCATTAAAAGGAGTGTCTATGATGGCGGGAGGCAGTTCACATCTAAGCAACAGCTCTGGGAGGCTATTCTGTCCTCATGCAAAACAATTGAAGCAGAAACCATCCAAAACCTGACAAATTCAATGGACGAGAGAGTTCAGAAGCTCCTTTCGAACAAGGGGTCCTATGTGAAAATGTAACATCACCTAGAATAAAGTTTTGAGTTGAAAACTGTTTGATTTCAGTTTCTAACAACCTGCTAATGCTTATAATTTCAAAAATGACCATTTTTTTGGTCTTTATTAAAATGAAAAGGTTGATCGAAAAGTTTGGGGGATCTAAGAGTGTGGCAACCCAGTAGTCATGATTACTTCGAATTCTGACAATATGAGGGTCATGCTGCAGGTAGTGCAGCAAGAAGGCACTTATGTGTCTTGCGCATCTCGGAGCCCCAAAATTATTTTCCGGGCTAGATGCAGCTAAAAATTATTTTTAATTTTAAATCTGGTGAAGCTTATTATAGATGGCCTAATAGGATCAGTGCTGCACACTGCTACAAAGCCCAAATTATTTTCCAGTCAAGATACAGATAAACATGATTAGTAATTTGAAAGCTTAAAACGGTTGGTAGGGTGATTTTAACCAATCATCAAGCTTTTACTCTCCCCAGGATGACACAGGGGTAGAAAAGTCGTTTCGGATCCATGATTTGTTCATCTTTATGAACGTGAGTCTGTCTACATTATCAGTGGAGAGCCGCGTGCGCTTATCTGTCAGCACACCACCAGCAGCGCTGAACACACGTTCAGACAGAACGCTGGCTGCAGGGCATGACAAGATCTCCAAGGCGTAAGTAGCTAGCTATGGCCATTTATCCAGATTGGAAGCCCAAAAAGAGCAAGGGTCCAGTGACACAGTCGTGGCTTCAATGTTTACTTGGAGATACTCCTGTACCATCGTCTCTAGGCGTTGACTATGTGTCAGACTTCTTGTCTCCTGTGGCCTTGCAAAGGATGGGCTAAAAAAGTGGTGAAATGATTCCGCAAAATTGATGTTACCAGCAGATACTGTGGTTCTGTTACGGTTTGAGTGCTGAACACTTGACGGTCCCACGGTTGGCAAGTTGGAACTGTGAGATTCACTACGTGCACCACTGGTATTTTGTGGAAAAGCACATGTAAGATTCTGCAACAGTCTCTGCTGATACTCCTGCATGCGTGCATCCCTTTCTATGGCAGGAATAATTTCTGCAAATTTACTTTTGTACCGGGGATCTAACAGTGTGGCAACCCAGTAGTCAGGATTATTTCTAATTCTCACAATTCGAGGGTCATGTTGCAGGTAGTGCAGCAAGAAGGCACTCATGTGTGTTGCGCATCCAGGAGCACCAAGTCCCTGTTGTGTTGGTGGCGAGGTAACAATCATGCTTCCTTCCTCTGTCCTCTCCCCCCAACCTCGCACAACAGAAATGTGATCAAGGTCTCCCTCATCTGATGAGTCTTCCATCAGTTCGTCCTCCACTTCTTCCTGGGCTCCTGCACCTTCCTCACTAGTTTGGCTGCTACCATGCGCCCTGGTAAAATCATCTCCCCCACCCTCACATGCCTGCCGCCTTGGTGCTGCCGACCGTCTGGACCTTGCAGATGTTAGTCCTTCCGCATACAACTCCTCCTCCTCTACTTCCTCCACCTCCTCTTGTGCCACCACCTGACTCCAAATTCTGTTTAACATGTGCTCCAGCATGTAAATCACCGGAATAGTCATGCTGATAATGGCATCGTCAGCACTAAACATCTTCGTCGCCATTTCAAAACTGTGCAGAAGGGTGCATAGGTCCCTGATCTGAGACCACTCCTCCAGCGTGATTTGCCCCACCTCTGAATCTCGTTGGCCCAGGCTATACGTCAGATCGTATTGCACCAGGGCTTGTCGGTGCTGCCACAGTCGCTGCAACATGTGCAGAGTTGAATTCCACCGGGTAGGCACATCGCATTTTAGCCGGTGAAGTGGCAGGCCCAACGACTTCTGTAGAGATGTAAGTCGCTGAGCTGCGGGATGCGAACGGCGGAAGTGAGCACACAGCGACCGTGCCCTCTGCAGAAGGCCATCTAGTCTGGGATAGTGGGCTAAAAATTGCAGGACAACCAGGTTCAACACGTGAGCCATACAAGGCACGTGTGTGACATTGCCCCGGCGAAGGGCCGCACCCAGGTTTGCAGCATTGTCGCACACGGCCTTCCCTGGTTTCAGGTCCAGTGGAGACAACCATTCATGAAATTGGTTCTCCAGAGCTGACCACAACTCCTCAGCTGTGTGACTCACATTTCCCAGACATTTCAATGTAAAAACCGCCTGATGACGTTGAGCCCTACTGCCAGCATAGTAAGGAGGTGTGCAGGATCCCTTCTGCGCAGTTAGAAAGCTTGTGGCATAACCAGACAGGCTTTGGGTGCAGGTGGAAGACCGAGAGGAGGTTGAGGAGGCAGAAGCAGTGGAGGAACTTTGACATAAAGAGGATTGACGCACAACTCGTGGGGACGGCAAGACTTGGACAGCAGCCCCTTGTCCTGCTGTCACCATAGTTACCCAGTGCCCAGTCAGCGACATGTAACGCCCCTGTCCATGCCTACTCGTCCAAGTGTCTGTGGTGAAATGCACCCTGTCACACACAGAGTTTCTCAAAGAAGCGGTGATGTTGTGTGCGACATGCTGGTGGAGCGCAGGCACACCTTTCTTTGAGAAGTAGTGCCGACTGGGCATCTGGTACTGGGGCACTGCGACGGACATAAGGTCTCGAAAATCCTCTGTGTCCACCAGGCGGAAAGGCAGCATTTCTGTAGCCAAGAGCTTGCAGATGGTGAAATTCAACCTCTTAGCTTTCTCATGGCTAGGAGGAAATGGTCTTTTACTTGTCCACATCTGAGGGACCGAGGGCTGGCTATTGTGCTTAGACGGGGTTGATAAGGGTGTCCCCGGCAAACTGCCGGTCTGTGAGGAAGATGCAGGCGGACATGTTAGGTTGCCTTGATCCAAAGGTGGTGCTATCGATGTCGGACAGCGCTCAAGACCAGCTGGTGTTACCACCTCCAAAGAAAATGATGACCTGCCAATCACGCTGGCTGTTGCGGGTAAAGAGGTGGCAGGTCTGCGCCCCAAAACAGGTGTGACTGCTGTCCCCCCAGTCACAGAGGATGAAGAGGCCGCGGATGCACAAGATATGGCAGACGGTGGTTGGCCCGGCCGGCTAGGCCGCATTGTAGCACACTGAGCTTCCCACTGCAACTTATGCTTCATGTCCATGTGCCGGTTCATGCATGAAGTACTCAAACTATGTATTTTTTGGCCTCTACTTAGCTTTTGCTGACAAATGTTACAGATAACACGAGTTGGGTCATCTTTATCGATCTGAAAAAATGCCCAGGCTATGCAAGGCTTAGCACCCATGCGAGCTGAAGAGCCACCACGACTTGTGGTGAGAGGCAGAGTTGTGTTTGAGGATGCAGTTGTTGACGTGCTTCCAGTACTATGTCTCTGTCCAGGAAGGCGCAACCTGACCTCGTCGTCACTAGCATCTTCCTCCACCTCCTCTGCTGACCTCATCTCTTGGCTGACTGTGGGTTGACAGTAAGTGGGATCTCCGACCTCATCATCATCACTCTGTGCGTTATCACACCCGTCGTCCTCAGAGCCAACCTGTTCCTGCCCTGACAAAAAACTAAAGTTGTCGCTCCAATCAGGTATTTGAGTCTTATCATCGTCTTCCTCATTGTCTCCACCAACAGGACTTACAGTTTGGGAATGAGGGTCTACATTATGGTCAGAACCTTCTGCGTCTGGTCCTGGATCCGACTCATAAAGATTCTGGGCATCAGTGCAGATCATTTCCTCGTCTGGATTCACAGAAGCGCTGGAGTCGACCTCTGATTCCCAGGCTATAGTATGAGTAAACAGCTCTGCAGACTCAACCATCTGTTCTACCTCATACTCAGACGGGTAGCTGGAGATTTGGGAGCTGTGAGGAAGCAAGTGCGATTTGGGTGACACCTTTGAGGACTGGAGTATTTGTGATGTTGAAGTTGATGTGGAGGAGAGCCCACTTAAAGGAGCACTTGATATCCGTTGAAGCACCTGCTGTTTTTGTGCCTCATCTGGAATTTGTAGCGATTGGCGTGGCCGTAAGAAAGGGATCTTATCACATTGTCCGCTAAAAGAAGTAGACATTTTAGTTTGGCTGGAAGATGGTCTTTCTTCTGCACCTACCCCACGGACACAACCTTTTTTCCCCTTCCCAACACGCCTATTCCCCTTTCCACCAGCAGCAGGCCTTTTTCCACTCATTTTGGTGGTTAACTAATTCACAACTCTGGAGTTGTTTGCACAAAAAAACAATGGATGGTAACCGAGCAGAGCTGAGTGGCCAAACTGTGGTATTAGGCCAAAACTATTGGCTGGGTTAGATGCAGAAAAAAATTATTTTTAATTTGCAACCTGATGGAGGTCAGTATAGATGGACTAATAGACCAAGTCCCACACACCGCTAGAAGCCCAAATATTTTTTCAGAGCTAGATGCAGAAAAAAAATATTTTTAATTTGCAACCTGATGGAGGTCAGTATAGATGGACTAATAGAACAAGTCCCACACGCTGCTAGAAGCCCAAATATTTTTTCAGAGATAAATGAAGAAAAAAATTATTTTTAATTTGCAACCTGATGGAGGTCAGTATAGATGGACTAATAGACCAAGTCCCACACACTGCTAGAAGCCCAAATATTTTTTCAGAGCTAGATGCAGAAAATTTTTTTATTGAATTTGCAACCTGATGGAGGTCAGTATAGATGGACTAATAGACCAAGTCCCACACATTGCTAGAAGCCCAAATATTTTTTCAGAGCTAGATGCAGAAAAAAATTATTTTTAATTTGCAACCTGATGGAGGTCAGTATAGATGGACTAATAGAACAAGTCCCACACGCTGCTAGAAGCCCAAATATTTTTTCAGAGATAAATGAAGAAAAAAATTATTTTTAATTTGCAACCTGATGGAGGTCAGTATAGATGGACTAATAGACCAAGTCCCATACACTGCTAGAAGCCCAAATATTTTTTCAGAGCTAGATGCAGAAAAAAATTATTTTTAATTTGCAACCTGATGGAGGTCAGTATAGATGGACTAATAGAATGATGCTATGCCCAAAAGATTTTACTTCACTAGGTGCAGTAAAAAAATTGGTATTCTATACACAGGTGGTATATCTTGCAACACAGATAGGCTACTCCACTGACTAACACACTCTGCAATAGGCCAAAAAGGATTAGCTTTGCTAGATTCAGCCAAATGCTGTGAAAAAAACTTGCACAGCACTGGCACAGACCTGCCTGGCAAAAACTGATAGGAACTGATGTAACCTAGTCCTGAAAAGGACTCCAATTACAATTAGTCTTTACTCCCACAATCTATCTATTTAAGAGCACAGACCTGCTTGATAAAAGTCGTAGGAAATGCTGTAACCTAGTCCTTAAAAGGACTGCAATCACAACTATTCCCTACTCCCAAGCTATCTGTATATTTGTGCGAAAATTGGCTTGAAATTAACAAGGTATAGCGCACACAGCAACAGCGGTGCCGTCTAACACGCAGCTGCAGCAGTGAGAAAATGGTGGCGACGGGGAAAATGGCTTGGTCTTATAGGGCAAGGACATGTGACATACACTGCCAATCACACATGCCCTTGCTTGTGTGAAAAAAAGCACTTCGCTCCGTGTGTGCGCTGCTGATAGGCTGACAGATTGCACCTCCCCACTGCAAATGCGGGAAAGAGAAAAAAAAATGGAGATCTTCATTGTTCCTGCAGAGATCCATCCCCTGCCCCTCCCCCCGCCCCGCTGTACACTCAAACTGCGTATTAACATTAATTTTCATCATTACTGAGAAAAAATCCAGTTATGATTTTGGTGCACGAACAGTTATCGAACATAACCTCGAACAGCCGAATTTTTCTCAAATTGTTCGTGTTCGCCGACCGGCTCGAACACCGCCCAAAACAGCTCGAATTTGAGATTGGCGAACAGTTCGAGTAGAACAACGCTCATCTCTACTGCACACTGCTACAAAGCCCAAATTATTTTCCAGCCAAGATACAGATAAACATGATTAGTAATTTTAAAGCTTAAAACGGTTGGTGACGTGATTTTAACAAATCATCAAGCTTTTACTCTCCCCAGGATGACACAGGGTAGAAAAGTCTTTTCGGATCCATGATTTGTTCATCTTTATGCACGTGAGTCTGTCTACATTATCAGTGGAGAGCCGCGTGCGCTTATCTGTCATGACACCACCAGCAGCGTTGAACACATGTTCAGACAGAATACTGGCTGCAGGGCATGACAAGATCTCCAAGGCGTAAGTGGCGAGCTCCGGCCATTTATCCAGATTGGAAGCCCAAAAAGAGCAAGGGTCTAGTGACACAGTCATGGCTTCAATGTTTACTTGGAGATACTCCTGTACCATCGTCTCTAGGCATTGACTATGTGTCAGACTTCTTGTCTCCTGTGGCCTTGCAAAGGATGGGCTAAAAAAGTGGTGAAATGATTCCGCAAAATTGATGTTACCAGCAGATACTGTGTTTCTGTTACGGTTTGAGTGCTGAACACTCGATGGTCCCACGGTTGGCAAGTTGGAACTGTGAGATTCACTACGTGCACCCCTGGTGTTTTGTGGAAAAGCACATGTAAGATTCTGCAATAGTCTCTGCTGATACTCCTGCATGCGTGCATCCCTTTCTATGGCAGGAATCATTTCTGCAAATTTACTTTTGTACCGGGGATCTAACAGTGTGGCAACCCAGTAGTCAGGATTATTTCTAATTCTCACAATTCGAGGGTCACGTTGCAGTTAGTGCAGCAAGAAGGCACTCATGTGTCTTGCGCATCCAGGAGCACCAAGTCCCTGTTGTGTTGGTGGCGAGGTAACAATCATGCTTCCTTCCTCTGTCCTCTCCCCCCAACTTCGCACAACAGAAATGTGATCAAGGTCTCCCTCTTCTGATTAGTCTTCCATCAGTTCGTCCTCCACTTCTTCCTGGGCTCCTGCACCTTCCTCACTAGTTTGGCTGCTACCATGCACTCTGGTAAAACCATCTCCCCCACCCTCACATGCCTGCCACCTTGGTGCTGCCGACCGTCTGGACCTTGCAGATGTTAGCCCTTCCGCATACAACTCCTCCTCCTCTACTTCCTCCACCTCCTCTTGTGCCACCACCTGACTCCGAATTCTGTTTAACATGTGCTCCAGCATGTAAATCACCGGAATAGTCATGCTGATAATGGCATCGTCAGCACTAAACATCTTCGTCGCCATTTCAAAACTGTGCAGAAGGGTGCATAGGTCCCTGATCTGAGACCACTCCTCCAGGGTGATTTGCCCCACCTCTGGATCTCTTTGGCCCAGGCTATACGTCAGAACGTATTGCACCAGGGCTTGTCGGTGCTGCCACAGTCGCTGCAACATGTGCAGAGTTGAATTCCACCGGGTAGGCACATCGCATTTTAGCCGGTGAAGTGGCAGGCCCAGCGACTTCTGTAGAGATGTAATTCTCTGAGCTGTGGGATGCGAATGGCGGAAGTGAGCACACAGCGACCGTGCCCTCTGCAGAAGGCCATCTATTCCGGGATAGGGGGCTAAAAATTGCTGGACAACCAGGTTCAACACGTGAGCCATACAAGGCACATGTGTGACATTGCCCCGGCGAAGGGCCGCACCCAGGTTTGCAGCATTGTCGCACACGGCCTTCCCTGGTTCCAGGTCCAGTGGAGACAACCATTCATGAAACTGGTTCTCCAGAGCGGACCACAACTCCTCAGCTGTGTGACTCACATTTCCCAGACATTTCAAAGTAAAAACTGCCTGATGACTTTGAGCCCTGCTGCCAGCATTGTAAGGAGGTGTGCAGGATCCCTTCTGCGCAGTTAGAAAGCTTGTGGCATGACCAGACAGGCTTTGGGTGCAGGTGGAGGACCTAGAGGAGGTTGAGGAGGCAGAAGCAGTGGAGGAACTTTGAGATAAAGAGGATTGACGCACAACTCGTGGGGATGGCAAGACTTGGACAGCAGCCCCTTGTCCTGCTGTCACCATAGTTACCCAGTGCCCAGTCAGCGACATGTAACGCCCCTGTCCATGCCTACTTGTCCAAGTGTCTGTGGTGAAATGCACCCTGTCACACACAGAGTTTCTCAAAGAAGCGGTGATGTTGTGTGCGACATGCTGGTGGAGCGCAGGCACACCTTTCTTTGAGAAGTAGTGCCGACTGGGCATCTGGTACTGGGGCACTGCGACGGACATAAGGTCTCGAAAATCCTCTGTGTCCACCAGGCGGAAAGGCAGCATTTCTGTAGCCAAGATCTTGCAGATGGTGAAATTCAACCTCTTAGCTTTCTCATGGCTAGGAGGAAATGGTCTTTTACTTGTCCACATCTGAGGGACCGAGGGCTGGCTGTTGTGCTTAGACGGGGTTGAGAAGGGTGTCCCCGGCAAACTGCCGGTCTGTGAGGAAGATGCAGGCGGACATGTTAGGTTGCCTTGATCCAAAGGTGGTGCTATCGATGTCGGACAGAGCTCAACACCAGCTGGTGTTACCACCTCCAAAGAAAATCATGACCTGACAATCACGCTGGCTGTTGCAGGTAAAGAGGTGGCAGGTCTGCGTCCCAAAACAGGCCGCATTGTAGCACAGTGAGCTTCCCACTGCAACTTATGTTTCATGTCCATGTGCCGGTTTATGCATGAAGTACTCAAACTATGTATTTTTTGGCCTCTACTTAGCTTTTGCTGACAAATGTTACAGATAACACGAGTTGGGTCATCTTTATCGATCTGAAAAAATGCCCAGGCTATGCAAGGCTTAACACCCATGCGAGCTGAAGAGCCACCATGACTTGTGGTCAGAGGCAGAGTTGTGTTTGAGGATGCAGTTGTTGACATGCTTCCAGTACTACGTCTCTGTCCAGGAAGGCGCAACCTGACCTCGTCATCACTAGCATCCTCCTCCACCTCCTCTGCTGACCTCATCTCTTGGCTGACTGTGGGTTGACAGTAAGTGGGATCTCCAACCTCATCATCATCACCCTGTGTGTTATCACACCCGTCGTCCTCAGAGCCAACCTGTTCCTGCCCTGACAAAAAACTAAAGTTGTCGCTCCAGTCAGGTATTTGAGTCTCATCATCGTCTTCCTCATTGTCTCCACCAACAGGAGTTACAGTTTGGGAACGAGGGTCTACATTATGGTCAGAACCTTCTGCGTCTGGTCCTGGATCCGACTCATAAAGATTCTGGGCATCAGTGCAGATCATTTCCTCGTCTGGATTCACAGAAGCTCTGGAGCCGACCTCTGATTCCCAGGCTATAGTATGAGTAAACAGCTCTGCAGACTCAACCATCTGTTCTACCCCATACTCAGACGGGCAGCTGGAGACTTGGGAGCTGTGAGGAAGCAAGTGCGATTGGGGTGACACCTCTGAGGACTGGAGTATTTGTGATGTTGAAGTTGAGGTGGAGGAGAGCCCACTTAAAGGAGCACTTGATATCCGTTGAAGCACCTGCTGTTTTTGTGCCTCATCTGGAATTTGTAGCGATTGGCGTGGCTGTAAGAAAGGGATCTTATCACATTGTCCGCTAAAAGAAGTAGACATTTTAGTTTGGCTGGAAGATGGTCTTTCTTCTGCAGATGTTACTGTTGCTTTAACACCTACCCCACGGACACAACCTTTTATCCCCTTCCCAACACGCCTATTCTCCTTTCCACCAGCAGCAGGCCTTTTTCCACTCATTTTGGTGGTTAGCTAATTCACAACTCTGGAGTTGTTTGCACAAAAAAACAATGGATGGGAACCGAGCAGAGCTGAGTGGCCAAACTGTGATATTAGGCCAAAAGTATTGGCTGGGTTAGATGCAGATAAAAATTATATTGAATTTGCAACCTGATGGAGGTCAGTATAGATGGACTAATAGAACAAGTCCCACACACTGCTAGAAGCCTAAATATTTTTTCAGAGCTAGATGCAGAAAAAAATTAGATTGAATTTGTAACCTGATGGAGGTTAGTATAGATGGACTAATAGAACAAGTCCCACACACTGCTACAAGCTGAAATATTTTTTCAGAGCTAGATGCAGAAAAATATTATATTGAATTTGCAACCTGATGGAGGTCAGCAGAGATGGACTAATAGACCAAGTCTCACACACTGCTACAAGCTGAAATATTTTTTCAGAGCTAGATGCAGAAAAAAATTATATTGAATTTGCAACCTGATGGAGGTCAGTATAGATGGACTAATAGAACAAGTCCCACACACTGCTACAAGCTGAAATATTTTTTGAGAGCTAGATGCGGAAAAAAATTAGATTGAATTTGCAACCTGATGGAGGTCAGTATAGATGGACTAATAGAACAAGTCCCACACACTGCTAGACTCCTAAATATTTTTTTCAGAGCTAGATGCAGAAAAAAATTATATTGAATTTGCAACCTGGTGGAGGTTAGTATAGATGGACTAATAGAATGATGCTATGCCCAAAAGGTTTTACGTCACTAGGTTCAGTAAAAAAATTTGGATTCTATACACAGGTGGTGTAGCTTGCAACACAGATAGGCTACTCCACTGACTAACACACTCTGCAATAGGCCAAAAAGGATTTGCTTTGCTAGATTTAGCCAAATGCTGTGAAAAAAACTTGCACAGCACTGGCACAGACCTGCCTGGCAAAAACTGATAGGAACTGATGTAACTTAGTCCTGAAAAGGACTGCAATTACAATTAGTCTTTACTCCCAACCTATCTATTTAAGAGCACAGACCTACCTGATAAAAGTGATAGGAACTGATGTAACTTAGTCCTGAAAAGGACTGCAATTACAATTAGTCTTTACTCCCATCCTATCTATTTAAGAGCACAGACCTGCCTGATAAAAGTCGTATGAAATGATGTAACCTAGTCCTTAAAAGGACTGCAATCACAACTATTCCCTACTCCCAAGCTATCTGTAGATTTGTGCGAAAATTGGCTTGAAATTAACACTGAAAGTATAGTGCACACAGCAACAGCGGTGCCGTCTAACACGCAGCTGCAGCAGTGAGAAAATGGTGATATTGTTCCAAGCCAGCTAATCAAAAGAAAAGTTTCAAATGCCAAAAGGTAGGAGATAGTTCTCAAAGCTCCTGTCCAGCAGCCACAGCAGGGGTGGACATATAAATGGTGCAACCTTTGTGGCGGCACGGGGGCCCAAGAGGTAACCGGACTAATTTCTACCTCCGATGCAAGTGAAATTGTGCATAATGATGATGAGCTCTTAGACTCCAAATGACCCATATACTGTTCTTGCACAGGGGCCCTTTTCTGTCTGTGTACATCAGTGAGTTATATATTACTGGGTTGCACCAAATCTACTAAGTAATACATTTTATGGACTCCATAATAGTAAAACAAAAAAATAAAAAAATAGTAATCCATACTAATTAAATTAAGATTAATTAATTTTAAAAATGAAAACTAAAAAATAAAACTCATCCGACAAAGAAACAAGCCCCACATACTGTAGCTTAAAAATGAAAATGGAAAGATATTATTAATATTATTAATATTTCTATCAATAAAATCTATTGATACATTTGACTTCATTTTATTTTTTGACATAGATGACAATATTTTCATCTCACTCACTATTTCTTCGTGTTCACATAGAGCCGGCATTCATGATTCCTTTACAAACACCATTGCTGGATTCCTTTGCATTCTAGAATCACTCACGAGCTGAGCAGATTCGGTGCTGTATATACTGGCACACATCATTATTTGAATACTTTCAGCTGTCAGTAAATGTACGAGCAGTGAAAGGAGGAAAAGTGAAAGGGAAAAAAATGTTTCACATATCATTAGAGCCAGCCGTTTCTTAAGTGGGGAGAGAACCTCGAACATCTGCTGCCTCATATTTTATGTCTGACTTGACAGGGCCAGAGGTTGAATATTAATTTTAGGTATTTTTCCTCTAAACCAAAAAAAGGTGTTCTTATAAATGGGTCATTACAAAGAAAAAGATAGAAAATATCCCAATGATGAAAACAAAATTATTTTGTGCCTTTCCTCTAATATCACTAAATGGATTCAGTATAGACTAGAGATGGGCAAGTGTATTGAAAATCTAATTTGCCATATTCACGGGATTTTCCCAAGGAATTGGATTTTCCGCAAATCGAAAATGACAATATTCTCTTTTCTTCACACACTAATCTTCACCACTGTGCTGTTACACACTGACATGTACTGTTTTTTCAGTGTTTTATGATTTTCTCTCCCTAACTCTATGGCTAGTCTGTGAGCTGTGACGCCCTCTCACTATCCAGATTCACCACAAAATGTCTGCTGCATTCTCAATTTTTTACAGGCTATGATAGTCCTTACTGATTGGATGTGCTATATTTAAGGCAATATGGGAAAGCCGGCCCAAGGTCACGTGATCATACTTTTGCTAATATCATTTCCTGCAATATGTAAAATGGCAGCAGAAATTTTAGCCAATTGAAGTGAAGTGAGTCGCAAATTGTTTGAATTCACTCAGTTCAGCAAATTCCTAAAACCAAAACACAAATTACATTTTCATTGAATCGATTTGCTCATCACTAGTACAGACATCTTTCATATACTTGATCAACATTGTAAAGTTCCAAAAGTTGCCTTTTTGTTAAAGGGGTTATTCAGGCCAATTTTATTTTTGTTACTATGGGCCTAAAAACTAACAGGCAGGTAGTTTATAACTACCTTCCTTTTCTACCAGCCACCAATTCAGAGCGGTCACTGACTGTTCCAGACACAATTCTGCTTCTTTGCGTTAACGGAGCAGATCTTCTTCTTCCTGGTTACTCTGTTGACAGGGACGTGAATGCCGACATCATACTGATTGATAGCTGGTTCCCGGTGGCTAGACAATAGGAAACTGGCTGTCAATTAGCATAACAATGATAGTTACAGTTATAATAAAGTAGCAACTCACTCGGGAAAATAGGTAACAAACTAAAGACTGCAACTGACCCTGCTGGTTCCTGTACAGACTAGAGATCCTGACTCGCAGTCACTAATGGATCCTACATGAGCAGAGATAGCCCTAACCACAGACTAGAAGATGTCAGCTAGGACCTATCCTGCCTAAAAGGTTATAGAGCACTTCCTGTCACTCCTAAAGATCAGCATGGCAATGCCGAGGGTAAATTACATACAAAAGGGAAAGTGTTCTGAAAAAAGGAAAGATCCCAGAGTGAGTAAAGTAAACCACAAAACACAAAATATAGTATAAAGTACGTACTGTTTGATTAAATGCCACCTACTTCCTAAAAAGAAACAAAAGGTAGGTGCAGCGTAAAGAATAGCAACAGCAAGGAGACAAACCCTAGCTGGAATTTCACTGACTGGCTTTAAGCTACAACAGAATGGCTGAACATCCACCAGAATCTATCACCAACAGAAAATGCCAGCAGTTGGAAAGAATATAAAGCCGCACCCAAAAGGTGATAGGGTAGACCAGTGAAAACACCTGTGTTATGCTAAGTAGACTGCAGCCAAAATAACATAACCTAAACACTCAGAGGAAAGGTTTGTCTGCTGGGGCTCAGCAGACAGAGAAGTCGACCACAAATCACAGGCTCAAGGATTAGAACCCAGGAGTATGACAGTCGTGCCCCATCAACAGAGTACAGAGGAATAGAAGCACCTGCTCTGTCGATGTGAAAACCACAGAATCACCATCAGGAGCAGTCTGTGAATACTCTGTGCCGGCAAAGATCGACACTGGGCAGTAAAATTGATTTTGGGAGCGCAATCTACATTATACAAAGCATAGAAAAAGGAAAAAGGAGAGTCAGCTCAATGGTGAAACATGCAGTCCATAGTCCAAAGCTATGCCGCAAGGAAATGCCCTGGTTCGGGTTGGGTTAATGCAACAGGAAAATGGATATCCAGCGATATAATAAAAGTAATCTTCCTTTATTCAAATCTTTAAAATGGTTTTGAGATAGGACAAAAACTGCCACCATACACAATCCAGCTCCATCGACGCATTTCAACTTTAGTTAGTCTTAGTCATGATCATGGTGACAACGCTCATGATCATGGTGACAACGTTCCCGAGTCATACTGTAGCCACCTTCTTTTGCAGTGATGATACTGTTCCATCTTTTTACTGTAACGCAAGCTGTAAGTCTGAAGATAATCTGTATTTTTGGATCAAAATGTCACTTGTACATGATATTGGATTGCTTAAAAATTACTCATCAGCAATACAAGGTGTAGTGCCAAGCCTTTCTTTGCTAGAAGAGAGGGGGCCCTCACTTTTATTTTAATTTAAGTCTTTAATGCGTGATTCTTCCCTTGAACTAGGTGCCTTATCAACTCTGTGAGCCAGCAGGGGAAGAAGAAAATGCTCACACAGTTGCAGGCCCCAGACAGTAGACCTCTGGTAACTGCAAAACGCTGCAAGATGATTGGTAGGGAAAGGAGCCCCTATGATGGTGTTGAGATATCAGGGCTGAGGATGGAAGATACTATGTAATCTGCACTTTTATGTCATTGCAGCCTGTGATCCAATAAAGTAATAAATTGGGTAGTTTGTTAAAAAGGTCTTCAAAATCCAGTGGGGGCCTCAGATGAATGCTGCAGCCAATCAGTGAGTGGCTGCAGATTACCTGCAGCGGTCATGTGACGCTCCCTGCTGGATGTTGATGGAAGAGAGCAGCGGGGGACACAATACAGAGAGCAGAGGAGAGTTGCCAGTCCAGGAGCTGTGACCGTCCTGGGCTCTTTAAGACTAACTTGTGTAATAGTGGAGAATTCCTTTAATAAATGATGAGATGCTGCCTATATATGTCTAGAGGGCATCAAGTGTAATGTGTAAAGCACTACTGATAAAGTTGGCTGGGGGCCCACACCTACACAAAGGCCCACTGGGGAATTCACCTGTGAGGATTTCAGGACCGGGACCCCCAAATCAAGACTATTAAGCAAGGGCTATAACTTATCATATGGGCAGCACGGTGGCTCAGTGGTTAGCCTTGCAGCGCTGGAGTCCTGGGTTCAAGTCCCACCAATAACAACATCTGCAAGTAGTTTGTATGTTCTCCCCGTGTTTGTGCGGGTTTCTTCCTGGTTCTCCGGTTTCCTCCCACACTACAATGACATACTGATAGAGAAATTATATTGTGAGCCCCAATGGGTACAGTGATGATTATGTCTGTAAAGCACTGCGGAATATGATGGCGCTATGCAAGTGAGTAAAATAAATATAAAAAATTGTTCCATTCCCTTTTAAACAATGCTGTTAAATAAAATATTTATTTTGAATGTTCAGTGCCATTGTTAAAGCTGCCAATCAATACATTTTTAACAGACAAACATATATCATTGATCTCATATTTCACTGCCTCTTACTTCTCCCATTCTTGTTGCTGCCGTGATTTTTATTTCATCATTTCTGTCTTTACTATGAAGCTGACAAGTGGGGAGGAAGATGAGCGACAGATGAAGAACGCTTGTGTCCTCATACCACCTAAGAGAAAGGAATCTTATCTTGGATATAAAAATGGACGAAGTGTTCAAAAAACAAAGCAGAACATGCACTGGTTGTCTTGTGACTTACAATACATCAAGCATTGTCTCCTATAATATTATGACATTAATAGCAATGGAGATATTGCTATTAATGCTCCCTCTAAGCCTTTGTGGCTAATAAGCAGGTCAGTTAGTGACACTGTAAGGGCTCGCTCACACCACCATATTTTCTGTCCAAGTGCTATCCGGCAAAACATCAGATCGCACTCTATGTTAGTCTATGGGGCCGTGCACATGTCCGATTTTTTACTCGGCCGAGATGGTCCAAGAAAAAATTGCTACATGTCTGAGTTTGATCAGATATTTACATCACAGTCGGCCATACAAGTCATTAAGTGCGTGAAAACCATCGACTGCACTTATATGACAATCTGAGTGCAGTGCAATTTCCGCGCACTGACATAATGGAGAAGATGGAGAAATTTTGTTCTCCATCCTCTCCTCACTCGAGAGAATCGGATCACACTCTGATCAGACTTTGAAAAGTGTTATTTGCATAAGTGTAAGAAGGAAGACTTGCCTAGGGAAAGGTGCGGAGCTCCGGCTCCGGAACTGCCAGGGTCCTGCCCAGTGTTGCCAGGGGACGGGATTAAGAGTGCACGGGGGACTTCCTGGACTGTGCTGGGGGACAGAGGAAGTCAGGTGTCTGGGCTCACGCGAAAGAGACAGTTGGTTGTGGAGAGCAGTCCGGCAGTTGGGGAGAAACAGTCGGACCTGCCGACCATGAGAGAGAGACGTGCTGCCCTGTCCTCGGTGAAATAGGGACGTGCAGACCTGTCTGCGGTGACGGACGAACAGGTGACACAGCTTGCCACAGAACAAGGGGCGTGCGGTCTGTAGCAGGCCTACAGAAAGTGATCATTTAGTTACCTGCATCACCGCAGTTTTCCAGACATCTGACGGTGACCTATGGGTGAGGACGCACCCGGGATTAGTGATCCTAACGCAGTTTATTGTACGCCGGAGTAGCTTGCTATGGCTCTTAAAGGAGTCGTGACCGCTGTCGTGTGGTCAAAAGGGCTGGGGACCCAGTGAGTGAGACCCGAGACCGCCCACTGCCGCCAGAAGATGGACACCCTCCGGAGTGAGTGTCTGAAGACGGACATAGTTATCGCTAAAGGACAGATAAGTGCAAGCCTCCAGTAATCTACCTTCTCTTATTCAGCCTGAACTTTTGGGACTGCGCCGTATTGTTCATCCTTTCCGTGTTATAGTTAAACCACGATCGTTTATTGTCCGATTTTACTGTTTTATTGTTGTGTTACTTAAATTTACACTCCCTGCGTGGAGAAACCAAATCTTGAATTAAACCTCTGCCATACTCTCTGCATGCTGTGTGCAGCATCCGAGCCTTGTAACATTTGGCGTAGTCGGCAGGATGTCGCCAGGTGCAGTTGCAGGCATGGCAGACCAGGCCAGCGCGAGAGCCCCTACAGCTAGCCTACCTCTGGGCGCCATGTTGAATAATCTCCCAAAGTTTACCGAAGACAACATGATCCTGTGGGATTGGGTAGAATGGGTTAAGAGCATGTTACGGATGCACCCAATGACCCCCAATATGCAAGCAGAGATAGCTTTGCTGGCTTTAGAAGGAGAAGCTCGACAGTCAGTAATGTTTCGTTCCCCCACTGACCGAAATACGGTGGAAAAGGTGGTACGGATCCTAGAAGAAATGCATGGGGACCCTACTAATGTGGCAGAGTTAAGGATGCGACTGTTCCAACAGGTACAAAGGGATTGGGAGACTGTGACCAATATGTCAACACCCTACAGAGTGTGTACACTTACATCACTAGGAAAACAAACCTAGAAGACGTGGGAGTGGGGCCCCCGGACCTAGTACTTAGGGACCAGTTCGTAGCCGGCCTCAGAGATGTGCAGCTGAGACAGGCCTTGCGAGAGCGCTTGCGCACCAACCCGCGTATGACATTTCTGGAGGCAGGGGCAGAGTTCCACGTGAGGGAACAGGAGATGGGTGTAGTGACCCTGGCAGGGATGGTCCGGGACAATGCAGTGCCCCCGTCGCCCACGGCTGAACCAGAATGGGCTCGAGAGATGCGGCGGGAGATCCAAGAAATGCGAGAAGAGTGGTACAATATTCGAGTGGCTCAATCAGTGAGAGCCGGAACAGTTGACCCGAGACCCCGGGGCGAAGTAAAGGACGAGCCCAGACCCCGGGTTGGAACAGAGCCCAATCCGATGACCCCCTGCAGACAGGGGACCAACGTGTTGGAATTGTGGGGGCACGGGGCATTACGCCAGGAGCTGTGCCAGTCGAGGAAGGCCTCTGTCCCAGAAGCTGTTAAACTGACGAGCTCCGGGTGTGAGGGATGCAACCCGGAGCGGAGGAAGGCAGTGAGTCCCGAAGACTTAATATCCATGAGCCCAACAGTGTGGGCTGAGCTTGGCGGACGGGCGGTTCACTGGTTGATCAACACGGGATCTCAAGTGACCACCATGGGAGCAACTTATTTCCGTCAGCGGTACCCAGAGATGGCACGAAATGAAGGGGGTCCCTTGATAAAGCTCACAGCCGCTAACCAACTGCCCATTCCGGTCACAGGAGTAGTGTGGTTACATATCCGGGTGTGCGGACAAGATGTGGGAAGAAAAGGAGTCATCCTGACAGGCGGAGATGCCGGCCCAGGACCACCAGTGACCCTCGGTATGAACGTGCTGAAGGAAATCAGGCAGATCCTGATAAGGGAACCATGAGAGCTCACGCTAGGGCAGTGGAACTCTATAGCCCCTCAAAGGAAGGCCCTCCAGCAGTTGATCAGGGATGCCCAGGTGTAAGAGACCTCGAGTGAGGGAAAAGTTCTGGGAAAGGTGATAATACCCACCGCCAACACCCTCACCTTACCACCAGGACAGACAGTCCTCACTTTGCCCATCCGAGCCTGCACCCCACTAGAAGGGGTAGAGATTCAAATCGAGTCAACCACCGTGGACAAGGTGCCTCCGGGTCTATTGGTAGCGCGGACCTTGGCTACCGTCCATAAGGGAAACGTGGTGGTACGATGCGTGAACCTGAATCCGAGTGAGCTCATTCTTCCCGCCAGGACCGAAATAGCCCAGATCCTGGGGATGCCAGAACAGCTGGAACCGCCAGATGCGATACAATTGTCAGCCGTAAGGGGGGATCCCTGGACCCTGGTGATCACCGTACGATCGGGGTCTCCTCGACCTCAGACTAAGGACGGTCGAAGGATCCTAGAACAGATGCGTGCTGATTTGACAGGGCTCACAACGGAACAGGTGTACCAGGTCGAAGAGATGCTGGGACGGTACCAGGACGTCTTTGCCCGACATGAGGACGACTTTGTATGTACCAAGGCCATCACCCATGAGATCCCTACGGGAAATGCTGCTCCGGTATGGGAGTGGTATAGACAGATACCCCCGCAAATGTACCAGGAGGTGAAGGAAATGCTGGCCCATATGATACAGAACGGGGTGATTCGGGAAAGCCAGTGCCCGTGGGCGGCTCCAATCGTCCTGGTCAGGAAGAAGGATGGAACCCTACGATTCTGTGTGGACTACAGGCGGCTAAATGCTTGCACCGTAAGAGACTTGTACCCTTTACCCAGGATCGAGGAGTCTCTATCCGCCCTAGGCAAGGTGAAATACTTCTCCTCCCTGGATCTGGCCAGCGGATACTGGCAAGTGCCAGTGGCTGAACACGACCGCGCCAAGACAGCATTCGTGTTGCCCATGGCACTCTTCGAGTTTAATCGGATGCCTTTTGGCCTAAGCAACGCTCCCGGGACCTTTCAACGCTTGATGGAGAGATGTTTAGGTGATCTGAACTTTGAGGCCACACTGATCTACCTTGATGACATCATCGTCTATGCGTCTACCTTCCAGGAACATCTATGACGACTGGAGCAAGTCTTGAGTCACCTTCGAAATCACGGCCTGAAGGTGAAGCCACAAAAATATCATATATTCCGCAAGCAGGTTAAGTACCTCGGGCACAAGGTATCCGGTGAAGGAGTCAGGCCCACTTGGGAGAAAGTGGCCACCGTGTAAAAGTGGCCCACCACGAAGACTGTAAAGGACGTGCGGACCTTCCTAGGACTCGCAGGGTATTACCGCAGATTCATGAAAAATTTCACGCGCATCGCTAATCTGCTACTGGAGCTCCTTCAAGGGATACCTGCGGGCTCGAAAAATCGAACAGTGAAATGGGGAAGAGAACAGGAGGAGGCCTTCAGGGCCTTGAAGATGGCACTGACGGAAGCTCCCATACTGGCCTACGCGGACTTTTCTCAGCCCTTCGTTCTTCACACCGATGGAAGTCTCCTTGGCCCAGGGGTCGTGCTGTCGCAGGAGCAGGAGGGGAGAGAGCGGGTTATAGCACATGCGAGTCACTCCCTCCGAGACTCGGAGAAGAACCCAGACAATTACAGCTCCTTTAAACTGGAATTGTTGGCCCTAGTGTGGGCAATGACAGAAAAGTTCGCGGAGTACTTGTCGGGGTCTGAAGTGTTGGTGAAGACAGACAACAACCCGTTGGCTCATCTGGGGAACGCGAAATTGGGAGCCCTGGAACAACGATGGGTGTCTCGCATGGCTCGGTACAGGTATAAGATCACCTACTGGCCTAGGGCTGAAAACACGCATGTTGATGCCCTCTCCAGGGTGACCCATGAGCACCCCGACCGTGACGAAGAACTGGAGGCCGAAGATGTGCCCAGCTTCCGGAGGGTTGGCAGCCCGTTGTCCGCTACGCAGGGACAGATCGGGGAAGTGAAAGAAGGACACGTGTTGGGGCGGCCCAGGGATGAGTGGGTGCGAATACAGAAAATGGATTGAGAGATTGCGCAGTTGCGACAGTGGGTGGCTTTGAAACAAGTCCCTAACCGCGAAGAAAGGGGGACCCTGACGCCAGAGGGGCTGAAGATGCTGCTGCAGTGGGAGAGACTGAGCCTGCAGGATGGCTTGCTGTACAGACGGGTCCAGTTGGTACGGGAGTTCGGCCCCACTTGGCAAGTGGTGGTTCCAGAGAGTGTGATCGGGACACTGGCCAAGGAAGCACCAGAGACTGGTGTACCACCCCCATCTAAGAGTTGCAGTGGAGAACGTCTGCCAGAAGTGCCAGAGTTGTGAGTTGGTGAAAACCCCAGAGCAGCGGACCCCTGTCCAGACCATTGTGACGGCTGCGCCCTTAGAGGTGTTGATGATCGACTACCTGACCATCAGGCCGGCGCATCTCGGGTATGGACATTGCCTGGTCATGACCGACCACTTCACGAAATTCGCAGTGGTAACTGCGACTATGGATCAGACAGCTGAATCTGCTGCCCAGGCTATCTGTCGGAACTTCATCAGAGTCTATGGCTGTCCGAAGAGAATTCACTCCGATCAAGGAGCTTGTTTCCAAGGACGGGTGATGGAGGAGCTGCACCGGCTATACAAGATCGAGAAGTCTAGGACCACCCCTTACCATCTGCAAGGGAATGGGTCCTGTGAACGCTTCAACAGAACTTTGATCCAGATGCTTCGAACCTTGGAAGAAGATCGGAAGGTACGCTGGCCGTAGTTTGTGGCCGAGCTGGTGTGGGTCTATAATAACCGGATACATAGTGCCACAGGGTTCACCCCCTACACCCTGTTGTTCGGACAAAAGGGTAGGGAGATCACCGAGCTCTAACTAGATCCCGTGGAGGACTGGCCCCAGACGGGCCCATCTACCTGGGTCCGGGAGCATCGGCACCGGTTGCAGACTCTTCGGAGGTTGGTGCAGCAGAAGTTTAAGGAACATAGGCACCATGAAACGCCACCTCTTCGGGGGACAGCCCTTAAGTCAGGAGGACGGGTGTTGGTATAGGACAAGAGACCCCGGGGCAAGCTGAGTAGACGGTGGGAGTCGACCCCGTATCGAGTGAAACGGAGAGTTAGTCCTGAAGGACCGGTATATGAGGTTCAGACTAAGGGGGAAGAAGCGGCTCCAACTAAAATCGTTCATCGAAGCATGTTACGGCCCTGTTTGTCTAGCGATGAGGAAAAGAAGGAAGAACTCAGCGCAAGGATGAGAGATCCCACAACCAGTGCGCCCATCTACGATGATGAGGAGGAAAAGACGATAGTGGCTGTGATCCCCAGTCTCACATCGCCCACAGCTTCCCACACGAGAGAGCTGGGCCCACCGCTCCGTCAGGCTGGGCGGGGCGAAATTGGGAACCCCAGCGACTCTCAAGTACCCTGCGCTCCAACTGTGTTACGTGGGTCCGAACGATCCACGGCTGGTGAGCCGCCTATCCGCTACAATCAGGATCAGTTCATCTGGCAACGTATCATCCAAGAGGTTAGAGAGTGTGAGTGCCTGGTGAAAAAACTCTCGCCCGTGGAATGGCAAGCTCAAAAGGAGCAGGAGTGTAAGAAGGAAGACTTGCCTACGGACAGGTGCGGAGCTCCGGCGCCGGAACTGCCAGGGTCCTGCCCACTGTTGCCAGGGGACGGGATTAAGAGTGCACGGGGGAATTACTGGACTGTGCTGGGAGAGGAGAGGGACGGAAGAGAGGAAGTCAGGTGTCTGGGCTCGCGCGAAAGAGACAGTTGGTTGTGGAGAGCAGACCGGCAGTTGGGGAGAAACAGTCTGACCTCCCGACAATGAGAGAGAGACATGCTGCCCTGTCCTCGGTGAAATAGGGACGTGCTGACCTGTCTGCGGTGACGGACGAACCGGTGACACAGTTTGCCGCAAAACCAGGGGCGTGCGGTCTGTACCGGGCCTACAGAAAGTGATCATTTAGTTACCTGCATCACCACAGTTTTCCAGACATCTGACGGTGACCTACGGGTGAGGACGCACCCGGGATTAGTAATCCTAACGCAGTTTGTTGTACGCCGGAGGAGCTTGCTACGGCTCTTAAAGGAGTCGTGACCGCTGTCGTGTGGTCAAAAGGGCTGGGGGCCCAGTGGGTGAGACCCGAGACTGCCCACTGCCGCCAGAAGACGGACACCCTCCGGAGTGAGTGTCTGAAGACGAACATAGTTATCGCTAAAGGACAGATAAGTGCAAGCCTCCAGTAATCTACCTTCTCTTATTCAGCCTGAACTTTTGGGACTGCGACGTATTGTTCATCCTTTCCATGTTATAGTTAAACCACAATCGTTTATTGTCCGATTTTACTGTTTTATTGTTTTGCTACTTAAATTTACACTCCCTGCGTTGAGAAACCAAATCTTGAATTAAACCTCTGCCATACCCTACTGGGTATAAAGGGGCTCCATAGGCACGGACCCGGCGTCCGGTGTATATTTCGGGGTGAGCCTGGTACGCTCCTCTGCCCCCTCAACTCCTCTCTCCTTTCCTCCTTGCCATCGGCCACACTCAGGGCCCTCACTACGGCAGCAGCAGACGAGCTGCGTCTTCGCTGGTCTAAGTGCCAGCACACTCTCTCACAACTAACTACTCACTGAGCTGCCTGGCTCCACTCTCCCTATATATATCCCTAATGGGCTCCCTCTGCTGGTCTGAGGTGGTAGGGTGGAGGTGTGTGAATGTAATGAGGGCCTCTTGTGGAGAAGTGCATCCATGCACCCTACTGGGTTCTGTGGCACCTGTGCGTAGCAGGGCACCACATATGTTATATATAGTTGTAAGCGTTAAATAATCTTGGATATATATAGTTGTTAAATTTATGGACAATTGGACCACAGGACTAGGTGTGGTCAGGACAATATTGAAAATAGTTAGTAAGTGGGCTTGAAAATAAACCGCAGGCGTGGCCAAAGACCAGGCCCAACGACAGTGTGCCCTGAAGCCACGCCCAGGGACGATACACAAAGTGGGTTGATGCGGCTCCCACTAGCCAAATTTCAGTTATCCGGATTGTGGCGTAAAGACTAAGCGCCGCAGTGGCTGCTTTCAATTTTTGTTGGGTTTTTGTAATTTTTGATTTTGTGAACTATTTTGTAATGTGAATTGTTATTATTGTTAATTGTTAATTCAAAAAGGTATCCTCAGTGGGGGAATGCTGAAGTTAACTGGGGGGGAATGAGGCACCCCAGGAGTCTGGTTGCCACAGTGGCATTGCCTCCCTTACAAGGGGTGATGCCATGCCTGGAAGCAAGCAGGGGTCCCCTGGTCAGGTATACTAGCATGCAACACTTTCCTGCCTCCAGACCTCCAGCTCCTCCCCTTAGCAACTGGAATCTGAAGGCGGGGTTAGTTAGAGTTAGAGAGTAGTTGAATACAGGACAGCGACGAGGAAAGACCTGGGGAGTGGAGCTGCACGGCAGTTCACCCCAGAGAGGACCGTAGAAGAACCGGACACCAGAGTCCGAGGTTGTGGGGCACTGAAGGCCCAGCAGCAGAAACCGGAGGACAGGAGACTGCAGGTCTCCTGGCCCCATCAGACGCTCGGAGGCTCAGCAGCACAGAGGGCCCAGCACCGCAACGTGGGAGCGACACTCCTGGAAGGCCCGAGCTGCCTGCCATACGGGTGAGCACAAAGATGTTTTACTCAGGGATGAGGGCCGCAGCACAGCTACAAGCAGCAGGGCCAAAGAGATTAGCGCAAAGGGAAGGCCTCCCACTTCACCTGGCGAGGTGGATTCCCAACTTGCTTCCAGGCCACCCGGACCTTTACTACCAGCTAGTACCCGTGCCCTGGTCCGCCTAACCACCGCAAGTAAAGATAAGAGGAAACCGCCATTAAGTTGTGGACTGATTATTAACTGCGCCATCCCCTGCACTACACTGCACAGCAACATCTATAACATCACCACTTCCTGCCCTGGAGCTAAGCTCTGCCTGTGGAGAGCTGTCCCAACTCTGATGCGTCATCATCGGCTCCAGAGTATCTGCACCGCAGCGGCGGCTCCATATAGCCGCATACCACAGGTGTTGTCACGAACAGTAAACTATAAAAACTATAATCCCCTTTCAATAATCCCCTTTTATTGACCGCCCTGGGTCACGGACCGGGTCACTGCCACTGTGACATCCCCCAGCACCGACCGGTCCAGCTACCGAGTACCCCACGGCCCGGGGGGCGCGTCACATGCACGTCAGCGTTCACTAGTGAATGCTGCGTGCACGCAGTGACAGGAGCAATTAAAGGAACAGCAACCGGTGTATTGCCTGCTGCTGGTCAAAGCACTGCAATCCCTGGTCTGAATATTATGGGCTCCAGGAATCTGCCCTGGGCCAGAGAAAAGGATGTTGCGGGCCGTAAATGGTCTGCGGGCCTGAGACTCCCCACCCCTGCATTAGATACTGTCAGTGATAACTTTTAATCTTGAGCTGAAGAAGGGTTAATGTCTATATTCCTAGTGTTCTAGGGGATAAAATGTATTAATTGCATCAGTGAGCTGTGTGCAAACAAGTTGATATTTCGGTCTCACTGACCTTCATCAGATACACACATGTAGCCTACAAGACCTGAATCCATGTAGCATGAGTTAAGGGTGGTCGCATATATTCCTCTTTGCTGCTGTAATTCATGCTATGTTGTTTCAGGTCCTGTAGGCTACATGTGTATATCTGATGAAGGTTGGTGAGACCGAAACGTCAACTTGTTTGTACACAGCTCACTGATTCAATAAATAGCATCATTTTCACCTTGTTTCCCATTATTTCTGGAATAAAAAATGCACAGAAAAAACATTGCTTAAAATTTGCACAAAAACACATAAAAAAGGGGGGAAAGCACATCCAAAAGGCTTAGCAAAAATTCAATAATCAGAGTTGGTTGCTATTAAGTATTATGGTGTGGACACCTGCAGAAAAAAGCAGATGAAAAAAATCAGCGCTTTTACACCTGGGAATATGGCCTTAGCAACATGCTTTCTACATGCTGTTTTTTCTTTCCTAAATTTTAAAATATAACCCAGCAAGATAAAGGAAAATGGAGCTCACAATCAAGAAGAATTTCATAAAAATGAAATGAAAAAATGTAAAGGGATAATAAAGAAAAAATGTTTCAAAATATTCAAAATGATAAAATAATTAAAATAATTGGCAAATGATAATTTACTTATTTTTCCACTCTTGCTCATTACTGATGTTCTGGGCTCCCGTCACGTCTCAATTTACAATCCTGTGTGGCGACATGTCTTTTTTAGTCCCGTTCTGTTGTAATGGCATCACTACTGAAGCGGACATTGACTCGTTGGCTCACTCACACGAAGGCGGAAAGTTTATTGAGAGTTTTATTACTTTAGCATTTTGACACCAAAATTGTGTCCAAAATTGCCCAGTGACACATTTGGTTTTTCGCTGATTAACACAGGGAACATAAAGTGATAACCACTATTCTTAACACAGACAACATGAGCTATAGCTTAACCAATGCTCCAACTTTAGCCTTCATAAATTCTCAGGGTTCACCGTAGTCACTAATAGCGTGTTCAACCATAAACCTATCAACAGTAAATAAAAAGCCTCGAAAACATTCTACAAGAAACTTTATCCCAGGACACAGTTTGATAAATATCTTACAAGACCATAAAAATACCAACCGTGATCAGTATTTGCTACACTGAAGTTGATATCGGCGAAACATATTGAAGCGCTGTATAAATATTATCACTCTGATACTTCGCTGTCCGGACTCGGCAGTTTTATGACCAGAGATGGAAAACAGACTTGGAATATTGTTAGTAAAAATGTTAAAAAAAAAGATATTTATGTTCGTAATGGGTTTTTAAACATTAGTGTTCGATAGTGAACATAATTGTTCTATATTAATGCATAAAAAAGATGTTTATACATAAAAATGCAGAGAATTTGTGAGCTTTTTGGCATTAATAAGGGGGTTATAACAGACAGGAGAGAAAATATTTTTGAGGGATTACATTTTTATTTTTATTTTTTTTACATTTTTTTTCTGTACGTATACAAATGTTTTGATCATTGCCTGGCTTTCCAAATTTCAAAATATCCCATCTGGTTCCCAACGCATGATCCTTATCCAACAGCCAGAGTATCTCTTATCCTGGAGTAGGTTGCACAGCCATGCATTATATAGACCCTCAGTGAATAGCTATTGTGTAATGTTCAGGGGAAATGAACGTTTACTTCCAGGTTCCCAAAATGATAAATGCTTATTACTTGGGAGTGTGGCATTCATTTAGGAAACCTATACAACACATGTTAAGATGATGATTACTGAACCAGTGATTAAAGGGGTTGACTAAGACTTTAACATTGATGGTCTATCCTTTGGATAGGTCATCAATGTCTGATCATTGAGGGTGCAACACCTGGCACCCCTGCTAATCAGCTCCGTCAACTGTAAAGGGTACTGCATATCCGCCCCCTTTTCAAATCAATAGGTGGTGGATGTATGGTACACGGCCACGGCCACTATTCCTTCGACAGAGCCTTTCTGCTTCATAACCAAGCAGTATTGGCTGCCGATGACACTGGGGGAGCTGATCGGCAAAGGTGCAGGATGTTGCACCACCTCCGATCAGACATTGATGACCTATCCTAAGGATAGAACATCAATGTTAAAGTCCCAGAAAACCCATTTAATAGGTGACCATTTGATCATAAGACTGGAAGGCAACATTATTGTGGCTTAGACACCCTCAATAGCTTGTTGAGCCAACAGCTTTTCCCCCTGACATTTCCATACACATGCCCTATCTTTTTTTCAGGGACAACTGATACACAGCAGATAGTTGGTTGATCTCTCCAACATTGGAGGGTTCTGACGTCTTTTCTTATCGGGGTCCTACATTTAGAAATCTTAAACGCCTGTCTACTTGCTTTTAATAGTAAGCTCAGCATTACTCCCCTTCTCCTAGTCCAGCAATGCCTCTCCAGTTTTTCTTGACAGGCTGCAGCGGGGACATCATGATTGCAGAGCACATGATGACTGCAGCCAATCACTGGTCTCCGCAACTCAGAACAAAAGAGACCAAAGTTATAGATAGAGCAAAATAGAAAATTTAGCCCCTTAGTGACCCCCTAGACATCTTTTTACTGATCAGCGATATAAGAGACTCGCGTTCCCCGACAGGTTAAAATCCTGTAGCTGTCACCTGTACACTATAGCTGACAACTTGCTGCATCAGCCATGATCAGTGTTGGTACCGACCATGGACATTTAACCCTTTAGATTCTGCTGACAATAGTGACTACAGAATCTAAATAGTTAAATAGTTAATAGTGTGGGGGCTTCTTCTTTAACCCCATCGACACCCTGAGATCTTTATTGTGTGGTCCTGATGTTTGCCTTGGCAGTTCATGGCCAAATAATGGCCTTACAGTCTGCCGGCTATAGCGGCCTGTTCAAAAGTTATCAAAATTTAGGTGATAAAAATAAACTTTTTCATTCTTATCATACCACTTTCCATTACTTCCCGAAAAGAACCAGAAGGGTTAATGAACTATCTGACAGCAATTTTAAATACGTTGAGGGGCGCAGTTTTTTAAATGGTATGAGTTTTGGGTGGTTTTAAACATATAGGACCCCCCCCCAAAGTCACTTCAAAACTGAACTGGTCCCTATAAAAATAAGTTTTGTAAATTTCCTTGAAAAAATGAAAAAAATTACTGCTACATTTTTAAACCTTCTAAAACAACACTTTACAAATTGTGCTGATGTAAAGCAGACATGAGGGAAATGTTATTTATTCATGTTTTTGTGTGGTATGACTATTAGGAATAAAGAGATAGTCATTTAAAGTTTGAAAATGGCAATTTTTAAAAAAATGTTGTCAAATTGCTGATATTTTTATAAATAAACGCAAAATATATCAACCTAAATTTACCATTATTATAAAGTATAATATGTCATGAACAAACAATCTCAAAATCAATGGGATATGTTGAAGCATTCCAGAGTTATTACTACATAAAGTGGCAATGGTCAGATTTAAAAAATATGGTGCGGTCACTAAGGGGTTAGATCGTCTTCCTTGTTTTATGCCTAATTTGATGCTGTATAAGACATATGGTCTCTGTTTTGTATTTTACAGGATTTTCTGTTAAATCAATAAAAATTTATTTCTACATTAAAAGGGTTTTCCGGGACTTTAATATGATGATCTAACATTAAGGCAGGTGCAGACGGCCATAGATTCTCTCATCCGAGAGAATTGAGCCGTTTATGCAAATAACACTCTAATCAAACTCTAATCAAACTTTCTTCTCAAAAGAAGAAAAGATGGACAAAACATTTCTTCAACTTCTCTATTCTGTCAGTGCGAAGAAATGCCACTAAACTCAAATGTCATCCAAGTACAGTCCGATGATTTCCATGGACTCATTGGCCGAGTGTGATTCAAATATTGGATCAAAGAGTTCAATTTTTTTCCTCCAAGAGGCTTTATCCGAGAAAAAAATCGAACATGTGCACAGCCCCGCAGTCTAAAATTGGTCTTGGTTCGATGTATACACGAGCCCTTAGGATAAGTCATCAATATCAGATTGGTATAGGTTTAGCACTTGGTACCCCCCTGATGAGCACACTGACGCGGCACAGTTCCATACATTGTGCAGTGGCCATGAGTGGTACGGCAAGATCTCTTGCATACAAGCGAATGAAAAGATTACAACATAAGAGGCTTTGCCACTTGCGGAGAGGCATCAGCAATCAGCTTCTTACTAGGAGTGCAGAGTCTGATCGACAAATCCTGCAAAAAAATTTGTCCGATTTGAGTTAAAAAAAATAATGGTCAGAATTCCGTAAAAAAAGAAAAAGAACTGACCAATTCCTCCTTTGGTTCATATTCGACACAGCTCGGATTCCCGCCAGTTCTTAGTTTCTGCTGGAGAGATAATGTGAACAGCTGCAGTCAATCACTGGCTGAAGTGGTTCACTGCTGCAGCCAATGATTGGCTGAGCAGTTATTTCTTGTGTGTTGAGCAGAAATACCAGGAAATAATGGTTGTGGCTTGGAGAGGTGGGCAATTACTTCTTATATTTTTAATGCCAATTGACCATTTAACAGTAGAACGGCTCCTTTAAATGTCCATAACTTGCTTGTCTCCAATGCTTCTAAAAAAATTGGGAGAAATTCAACTTGACCTGGGACCCCTTTTATCCATCAGCCTTATAGCAACTTCCTAGACTGACTTTAGAATCATACCTACACTTTTGTTCCTATGCTATGGAAAACTCAATAGGTTATTATTACTAAGGATCATAAAGGGTATGCAAATAGTATGTAAATATAATAAAAAAAGAACTTCTATTCTTCTATGGCTCCAGATAAACAGTATGTCTACCTCCTATTTATAGTAAATACAATCATTCTTTTGCGACTATATCTATCATAAATTGCTTCTATAAGTAGAAAGAAAATCCAAGTAATGTCCCCACCAGGACATTACTCTGAGCTGTTAAGACCCCAGCTAATAGCGATGCATTATACTCTTAATAAACACTTCGAGCTTTGTTTAAACTTAAATTTAGAAAGTGTGACGCCAGCTTAAGATATATAATCAAACTATTCCGTCTTATTATTGCACTTAATAAAGAGTAATTGTCCTTACCAACACTAAACAGTTCACCCTGGAACGGTGTAACATGATTTGCTACACCGAGTGTTTCTAAATAATAAATCATATGGGCAATTACAAAGTCATACTTCTGCATTTTATACGAAAAAAATTGGCCCCTTTTTATTTGATTTGTGGTGCCCCTGGGAGGAATCGTTAGGTTTGACTTCTGGAATATGTCTTTTATATGTTAGTTAGATCTGGAATATGTAGGCCTTTACCTGGTATTTCAGGAAACAACATGAAACCTGTACATTTATCAACCGAGCAGTCATGGTCCGCGCTGGAACAGAGCTCGCCTTCTGTACAAAATGCAATTCCCAGGTTGCGCATTTATCATGAGGGTTCATTTAAGGTGTGGATGTTACTTTTTATAACAAAGAATATAGCCATTTCCTATTTTATCACATGGAGCAGAGCTGATTATGGTAGGATCATAGTTTCATAGTTTTTAAGGTTGAAAGTAGACATATGCCCATCAAATTCAACCTATAACCTAATATGTTGATCTAGAAAAAAACAAAAACCCCATGAGAAAGCTTCATTCCGAACACAGTAACGTCACATTGATAACATAATTAATTACTTTATATTACTTGTCAATGACAAAAGTATTGATGAACTATTCATAGGTTAGGTAATTAATATGAGATTGGAAGAGAACTGACACCTAGTATCCATGCCAATCCCCTCCACCGATCAGCTGATATCTGCTGCATCAGCAGCCGGAAGTAATCTAACTTGACAGAACTCAACAGCCCCATGCATTGCTTTATCTCCCATCACCCTTGTACATTGCTTAGCTACGGCCTCTGCAGAAGCGGATTTTCTCTGATTGGTGAGGGTGCTGGGTATTTGATCGACAGTGATCTCAAATTGATGACCAATTCTAAGGACATGTCATCAATACTTCAGTCCTGAACAGGTCAAAATTTAGGACTCTTTAATCACACTCTCGGGAATGCTTGGAAAGCACACAATACTCCCAGAAAACCTTTTAAAAGTCCAAATTTGTGTGTGGTTGAAAAGCCAGGCCAACCTTATGGAACTGTCCCAGCAAAATGGGATATGTTGGTAAGTATATGATATTTACTAGCCTAGATGAGCCAGGATGATTGCGATTGATCTGACTTCTCAAACTCCCCAAAAAAGATCAGCTGATATTGCGGCGAGAAGAATTGTCTGGCCATACACCTTTCTCCTAAATGAATGGTTGGCCACTTTAATATATTGATGGGCTGGGTCCACCACATCAAGACTGCTGTTTGTTAACAGTCGTGAGTGAAGATCCCCTTTCTATGATGATCACATACTCTAATAGGGAAGCTGGAAAGAGGTTGTTGTGGCACAATATCTACTTTAGAGTAGGTGCACACGATCAATTAAATTGAGCGAGTGGTATCTGTGGTTTTCACGGATAGCACTCACACCCATGTTATTCTATTGGCTGTGTACATGTCAGATTTTTTTCCTTGGACTGAGTGGTCCAAGGAAAATATTGGTGACAAGTACAATTTTCATCGGAGTGTATAAGTCTGTGGGGTCTGGTCACAGTTTGATCAGAGTGTGATCATAGTGTGATTCGATTCTCTCAAACGAGGAGAATATGAAGAACAAAATTTCTCCATCTTCTCCATTCTGTCAGTTTGTGGAAATCGTACGGCACTCAGATATCATCCAAGTACAGTCCGATGATTTCCACGGACTCATTGACTTACATGGCGGAGTGCGAGTCGAATATCAGATCGAACTGGGGCATGCAGTGATTTTTTCCTCTGACAGGCTCTGTCTGAGGAAAAAATCGGATATGTGCATGACACCATAGACTAACATTAGTCCGGGTGTGACATCTAAGTCCAGTCCGATTTTCACGGACTGACAGAATGGAGAAGGTGGAGAAACTTTTTTATGTCTTTTCACCTCCAAGAAAAATTGATCCCAGAGTCTGATCTGAAAAATTAGACCATGGAGAGAAAAACAGTCGTGTACACCTAGCCTTAAAGTAATCTGAAGAAAAAATAATGAAATTACAGTTATTGCCCACCATTCCAGAAATCAATGGGTTTATGACCAGGTGGCTTTGTGACCAGTGCTGATCCTGATTGGCAAAGACAAGGTAAGTAACTTTGAGAAGAAGGAGATGTGACTGCTAGGAGTCCAGGAGGTCTAACCCTTTTCCGGAAAGCTCCTGGAAGTTCCGAAAGAGTTGGCAAGCATGCCTATGTGACACCTCCTTATAGATGTTCAATCCTAAGCAACCGGGCAAACATTTCCAGACATATTCAATGAAAACACAATTTTGTAGGCTTCTTCTGTCCTGTAACATTCTGTAAATTCTGGGCTTCAGCCAGCTTTTTTCTGTGTGGCATTCCTGCTACAAATTACATAATTGTCTTTTGTCTTGTGTATGTTAATGTCAGCCATTCTAAGGATATATTAAATTCTATTACCATGTCTTTTCCATGTTTCTCTAACAACTTTGCCTCGGGACAGAATTGTAGAACTACTGCTGCATTTAGTTTTAGTTATTTTTATAATAAACATATGAAATAAGGAGCCGACGTCAGCGGAAATAACAGATTATAAGATTTATGAATTCTACAACGTGTACAGAGGAGAATAAAAGCCTTTGCTTATGAAAACTTTATTATGTTATTGTGGCTTTTTAATGCATTTGTAATTTGAGTCAGTTTGAGTATGGTACTTAAAGGGATTGTTTGCTGATCTTTAGCTGTCCTCCAGCAATCAGCTGTAGTAAAATCTAGCAGCAAGTGTTCAGTTCCCCTGCAGCGCCACCACAGGGATAATTAAGTATTGCACGTTTACAATTAAAATCAACAGCAGTCAGTGTAGTGCACAGTTGAGTTGGATCATCCAATGACAGAGATGCACTTTCTAGATGCCCCTATGCTTTGACTAATTGATTGAGGTCCTTACTTAGGTACCTGCAGTTAATGTCTTAAAAGTATATTGAGAAATGTTGCATTTTGACCAAAAAAGTCATAGGGTACCTCAAATAGGTGGCACTACAGAAACAATACAATTCTGTTGGAAAACTAATTTATATTTCTTTTTTACCCAGGGAGCATTGCTTGGCCTCTGGTCTCCCTAAGTCAGCTTGGTGCTTTTCAAAAGGAGAAACTTTACCCCCTAGACTTTCTTTTAACAAATCCTTTAACAAAACAGTTGTACCAGATTTAGCAGGAACAATTGACATTCATTACTCTTAATCACATATAATAAATAGTAAGAGTAAACTTACAGTAGATCTGTCCTATGACTTTGATGCCTTTTTAATGCTCTAGGTTTCCTCTACTATTAGCCCAGTCATGACAAAAAGTTTGCGGTTTGGTGAAAAGTAACATAGTTATTAACCCTGTCACCCCGAAGCCTGTTTTCACCTTCCTGACCAGGCTAATTTTTTTAATTCTGACCAGCGTCACTTTATGAGGTAATAACTCTGGAACGCCTCAACGGATCCCGGTGATTCTGAGATTGTTTTTTCGTGACATATTGTACTTCATAATAGTGGTAACATTTATTTGATATGACTGGCATTTATTTGGGAAAAAAATCTGAAATTTGGCGAACAAATTGTGAAAATTTTGCAATTTTCAAACTTTTAATTTTTATGCCCTTAAATTAGAGAATCATGCTGCACAAAATAGTTAATAAATAACATTTTTCACATGTCTACTTTACAGCAGCACAATTCTGGAAACTTTTTTTTTTTTAAGGAAGTTATAAGGGTTAAAAGTTGACCAGCAATTTCTCATTTTTACCACAACATTTACAAAACAATTTTTTTAGGGACCACATCACATTTGAAGTGCCTTTGAGGGGTCTATATGACAGAAAATACCCAAAAGTGATACCATTCTAAAAACTGCACCCCTCAATGTGCTGCTCAAAACCGCATTCAAGAAGTTTATTAACCCTTCAGGTGCTTCACAGGAATGAATGTAATGTGGAATGAAAAAATAAACATTTACTTTTTTCACAAAAATTTTACTTTAGGCCCATTTTTTTTACTTTTACAATGGTAATAGGAGAAAATAGACCCCAAAATTTGTTATGCAATTTCTCCTGAGCACACCGATACCCAATATGTGGGGGAAAACCACTGTCTGAGCGCACGGCAAAGCTCAGAAGGAAACAAGCGCCATTTTACTTTTTGAATGTAGCATTTGCTGGCATAATTAGCGGATGCCATGTCGCATTTGGAGAGCCATTGATGTGCTTAAACAGTGGAAACCCCCCACAAATGACACCATTCCGGAAACTAGACCCCTCAGTAGAGTTGTATAGATGTGTAGTGATCACCTTGAACCCCCAGGTGCTTCACAGACGTTTATAACGTTGAGCCGTGAAAATAAAGAAATCAAATTTTTCCACAAAAATGTTTTTTTTAGCCCCACATTTAGCATTTTCACTAGGGTAACAGGAGAAATTGCACCAAGTCATTTGTTTTTCAATTTCTCCTGAGTACACTGATAGCCAATATGTGGAGGAAAACTAATGTTTGGGAGCACGGCAGGACTTGGAAGTGAAGGAGCGCCATTTTACTTTTTGAATGTAAAATTTGCTTGAATAATTAGTGGACACCATGTCGTGTTTGGAGAGACCCTGATGTGCCTAAACAGTGGAAACCCCCCACACGTGACACCCTTTTGGATACTAGACCCCTCAGGGAACTTATCTAGATGTGTGGTGAGCAGCTTGAAACCCAAGGTGCGTCACAGATGTTTATAACGTTGAGCCGTGAAAATAAAAAAAATCACATTTTTCTCGCAATAATATTTTTTAGCCCCAAATTTAGCATTTTCACTAGGGTACCAGGAGAAAATGGACCCCAAAATTTGTTGTGCAATTTCTCCTGAGTATGCAGATATACCATGTGGTCTAAAACTACTTTGAAGCATAGTGCAAAGCTCAGAACGGAAAAAGTGCCATATTGGAATTCAGATTTTGCTGGACTGGTTTGAGGATGCCATGACACATTGGTAGAGCCCCTGAGGTACCAGATCAGCCAAACCCCCCATAAGTGACCCCATTTTACAAACAACAACTCTCAATGAATTCATCTAGGGGATCATATTGACACAACAGGTGTGTCACAGCATTTTACACCATTGGGCAGTGAAGAAAAAATAATAACATTTTTACCACCAAAATTTTGTTTTGGCCCCAAATTCACACTGGTAAATGGGTAAAATGGCACCACAATTTGTCCCACAATTTCTGCTGAATTTAGAAATACCCCATATGTGGCTGTGCAGTACTGCTTAGCCATACGGCGAGACTCGGGAGGGACGGAGCGCTTTTTGCCTCCTGGAGAGCAGATTTTCCTAGAATAGTTTGTGGACTCCATATACAGCGCTCCTATGTGCTAGAAGAGTATAATCTCCCCTCAAGTGACCCCATTTTGGAAATTATACTCATCTGTGAATTTATCTACAGGTGTAGTGATGATTGTGACTCCATGGGTGTTTTCCAGAAACCAGCATTGGATGTTGCTAAGTGAAGATAACAAACTGCTGTTGTAGTGACCAAAACATTGTAGTGACCAGTACGTTGTAGTGACCAGTACGTTATGCCCAGCTCGTGCTTCTGGAGACATGCACCCATAAATTAGGCAGGCTCTCTTCGCTACAGGAATGCCACACAGGTGGACGTTAACTGCGGTTTAGGCACACTGGGGCTCAGAAGGGAGGGAAGCATTTGGATTTGGGAGCGCATAATTCGCTGGATTTCTTTTGGAGGGCAAGGTGCCATTTTGTTTTTCCAGAGTCTTTGTGCTACCAGTAACGTGGAAGCCCCCTATATGTCCTTTAACAGATGATGGACCTGAGCTGTGACTTGCTTTTTTTGTAAATGGAGTTGAAGCTTTTGTTGGGAACATTTTACATAACATTTGAGATCAAATTTCGAGTGACATGATTCAAATGAAACCCCCGAGAGATCTATTCATTTTAATAAGGCAGCAGAATTACTCTGGACTCCGTCTGGCCTCTCCTCAGCATCGTCCTTCTTTTCAGAAGTGCACAAAACTGTGGCCGACGGTACTTTTATGCACGCCTAGCCAAAAGACAGACACCGCTGGATCATAGACCAGACAGCTTCCACAGTGCCTCCATCTGCCTCATTATAGGGAATCTTCTGCCGTATTTCAGAGATTTACTCGGAGACCCTGGTGTAAGCGCTCAGCGCAGAGTGCAGGATAAATGTGAGCCAAGTCTTACTGCAATCTTTGGGAGGCAGAATGAATAAATCAACAGAAGGTGAATAATTGGTTTTATTTATTTTTTATGCCGTTCCTCATGCGGTAGAAGTGATTAGGCGACTTTATTCTTCGGGTCGGTGCGATTACAGTGAGAAAAGATTTTTATCCTGTCTTTATGATTGGCAGCTGTCACACACTAAAAGACACTTTTTATTGTTTTTTTGATAGCTATAATTTTTCCATACTTCTGCCAACAGTCATGTGACGGCTTGTTTTTTGCGGTACAATTTTACGTTTTTATTGGTACCATTTTCCGGCAAATTACATCTTTTGATCGCTTTCTATTCCATTTTTTTGGAGGCAGAATGAACAAAACCAGCAATTCAGGAATTCTTTTTGGGGTATATTTTTTATGCCATTCCGCGTGTGGTAAAATTGATGAGGCAGATTTATTCTTTGGGTCACTATGATTACAGCGATACCACATTTATATAGTTTTTTTATGTTTTGGCGCTTTTACACAATAAAAACTATTTTATAGAAAAAATAATTATTTTTGCATTGCTTTATTCTGAGAGCTGTAACTTTTTTGTTTTGCTGTATGGCAGCTTGCTGTTTGCTTGACAAGTTGATGTTTTCAGTAATACCATTTTTATTTACATTTGTCTTTTTGATCGCGTTTTATACACTTTTTGTTCAGCGGTATGATGATAAAGCATCTTTTTTTGCCTTGCTTTTCTTTCTTTTTTTACGGTGTTCACTGAAGGGGTTAATTAGTGGGACAGTTTTATAGGGTGAGTTGTTCCGGATGCGGCGGTACCAAATATGTGTACTTTTTTGTTTATTTTCTTTTTTTACACAGATAAATGTATTTATTGGATTAATATTTTTTTTTTTTGCTCTTCATTTTGTGATTTTTTTATATATTTTTATAATTTTTCTTAAATTTTTTTTTACTTTACTACATTGTCCCACTATGGGACATCAACTTTCCCTGCCCTGATCACTGATCTAATACTCTGCAGTGTATCTGCACTGCAGAGCATTAGACTAACGTCTGACAGGCAGGAAGGAGGCATCTCAGCCCCTGATCTCTGAGTAGGCGCTAATAGGCCATCTGCCTGAAGGACACTGAAGGACCCCACGGCCATCTTGGGACCGGGGGTCACTATGGAGACCATCAGCACAACGCGATCGCCTGGAAGGAGGCAGTGAGCTCACTCCCTGTGCGATGCCCTGCGATGTCGCTGTCACTATTGACAGCGGCATCACAGGGGTTAAATACCCACGATTGGTCCTAGCACCAATCGTGTGCGTTGCAGTGGGGTGTCAGCTCTCACATAGAGCTGACACCCGCACTCGATCGCGGCGCTCAGCGTGAGCCTTCGCAATCACGGCACCATATGTATATGGCGCTTTGTGAGAACGCAGCTCCCTCTGCCCCGTATATATACGCCACATATCGGAAAGGGGTTAAAATGGCACAATATCAGGAGACTGATGGGTTGTCGTGGCAGTCAGGGACCTGCAAAGACCCCCACAACTGCCATCTTTGTTCTTCTGTGAAGCCTAGCCAGTGGCTGGGCTTCACAGGACAACATAATTTTATCTCCATACTGCAATGCTGTAGTATGTCAGTATAATGGCACTTATGGTAATATTAGTATTGTGTTTTTTTATTAAAGATCAGTATTGTAGTATTCGGTCACTATGTCGTGGCAATATGTGGTCTGGTCACGGTGTGGAGGTATTTGTTCTTTGTATGTGGTATTATTCGGTCACTATGTGGTGGTAATATGTGGTCTGGTTATGGTGTGGCGGTATTTGTCCCTTGTACATGGTATTATTCAGTCACTATGAGGTGGTAATAAGTACTCTAGTCATGGTGTGGCAGTATTTGTTCCTTGTATGTAGTATTATTCAGTCACTATGTGGTGGTATAATATGGTCTAGTCATGGTGTAGTGGTATTTGTTCCTTGTTTGTGGTATTATTCGGTCACTTTGTGGTGGTAATATGTGGTCTGGTTATGGTGTGGCAGTATTCCTTGTGTGTGGTATTATTCTGTCACTATATGGTGGTAATATGTTGACCGGCCATGATGTGATGGTATTTGTCCCTTGTATGTGATATTATTGGTCATTTTAAAAAATTTATGTGGCACATTCCCTTAAAGAAAAAAATATATATATATACCTAAAAAGAGTAGTGGATATTTTAAGAAATGCTTAATAGGTTAGAGTAGAGTAGAGCCCTACCAGAAGAGTCTACCTTGTCATGGTGGCGCCTTAAAAAATGATCTGATTTTCTATGGGAACTGTTAATGTGTAATTAGTGAGGACATGGTTCAGAAGTGGAGTTTTTCCAAGAGTGGGCGGTGTGACTGTGGAAGGTTCGAGAGGTGGAGGCGGAGCATGTGGACTTGAAATTCATGGTGGTAACCCTACCGGGCTCTGTGAGGCCGCTCATGTTCTTCCACACCAAACTCCCCCTACCATGTCTTTATGGACCTTGTTTTGTGCCCTGGACTCAGTCATGGGGAACAGAGAAGGATCTTCCTCAAACTGTTCCCACAAAGCTGGAAGCTACAATTGTCCAACATGTCTAGTGTTGAAGTATTAAGATTTCCATTCATTGGAAATAAATGTCATTGAAAAACATCCCCATAGCATTATCCTCCTCCACCAAACTTTACAGTTGGCACAATGCAGTCAGTGGGTGACGTTCTCATGGAATTTACTAAACCCAGACTTGTCCATCTGATCCCAGATAGAGAAGTGAGATCCATCACTACACAGAACACGTTTCCACTGCTCTAGAATCCAGTGGTGGCGGCTTTACACCACTTCATCCAACACTCGGCATTGTGCTTGGTGATGTACGGCTGCATGCAGCTGCTCGGCCATGAAGTTCCCGGCGAGGGCGCAGTGCTTGTGCTGATATTAATACCAGAGGAGGTCTGAAGTCTGCAGTTATGCAGTCAGCAGAGCATTAGTGACTTTTCTGCTCTCTGCTCCTCAGAACTTGGCCCCTACTCTGTAACGTTACGGGGTCTCCACTTTGTGGCTGAGTTGCTGCGATTCCTTCCACTTCTCAATAATATCACTCAGGAGTAGAGATGAGCGTTGTTCTACTCGAACTGTTCGCCAATCTCAAATTCGAGCTGTTTTGGGCGGTGTTCGAGCCGTTCGGCGAACACGAACAATTTGAGAAAAATTCGGCTGTTCGAGGTTATGTTCGATAACTGTTCGTGCACCAAAATCATAACTGGATTTTTTCTCAGTAATGATGAAAATTAATGTTAATACGCAGTTTGAGTGTACAGCGGGGCGGGGGGAGGGGCAGGGGATGGATCTCTGCAGGAACAATGAAGATCTCCATTTTTTTTTCTCTTTCCCGCATTTGCAGTGGGGAGGTGCAATCTGTCAGCCTATCAGCAGCGCACACACGGAGCGAAGTGCTTTTTTTCACACAAGCAAGGGCATGTGTCATTGGCAGTGTATGTCACATATCCTTGCCCTATAAGACCAAGCCATTTTCCCCGTTGCCACCATTTTCTCACTGCTGCAGCTGCGTGTTAGACGGCACCGCTGTTGCTGTGTGCGCTATACCTTGTTAATTTCAAGCCAATTTTCGCACAAATATACAGATAGCTTGGGAGTAGGGAATAGTTGTGATTGCAGTCCTTTTAAGGACTAGGTTACAGCATTTCCTACGACTTTTATCAGGGAGGTCTGTGCTCTTAAATAGATAGGTTGTGGGAGTAAAGACTAATTGTAATTGGAGTCCTTTTCAGGACTAGGTTATATGAGTTCCTATCAGTTTTTGCCAGGCACGTCTGTGCCAGTGCTGTGCAAGTTTTTTTCACAGCATTTGGCTGAATCTAGCAAAGCTAATCCTTTTTGGCCTATTGCAGAGTGTGTTAGTCAGTGGAGTAGCCTATCTGTGTTGCAAGATATAACACCTGTGTATAGAATACCAATTTTTTTACTGCACCTAGTGAAGTAAAATCTTTTGGGCATAGCATCATTCTATTAGTCCATCTATACTGACCTCCATCAGGTTGCAAACTGAATATAATTTATTTCTGCATCTAGCTCTGAAAAAATATTTGGGCTTCTAGCAGTGTGTGGGACTTGGTCTATTAGTCCATCTATACTGACCTCCATCAGGTTGCAAATTAAAAATAATTTTTTTCTTCATTTAGCTCTGAAAAAATATTTGGGCTTCTAGCAGTGTGTGGGACTTGTTCTATTAGTCCTTCTATACTGACCTCCAGCAGGTTGCAAATTGAATATAATTTTTTTCTGCATCTAGCTCTGAAAAAATAGTTGGGCTTCTAGCGGTGTGTGGAACTTGGTCTATTAGTCCATCTATACTGACCTCCATCAGGTTGCAAATTAAAAATAATTTTTTTCTGCATCTAGCTCTGAAAAAATATTTGGGCTTCTAGCAGTGTGTGGGACTTGGTCTATTAGTCCATCTATACTGACCTCCATCAGGTTGCAAATTAAAAATAATTTTTTTCTGCATCTAGCTCTGAAAAAATATTTGGGCTTCTAGCAGTGTGTGGGACTTGGTCTATTAGTCCATCTATACTGACCTCCATCAGGTTGCAAATTAAAAATAATTTTTTTCTGCATCTAGCTCTGAAAAAATATTTGGGCTTCTAGCAGTGTGTGGGACTTGGTCTATTAGTCCATCTATACTGACCTCCATCAGGTTGCAAATTAAAAATAATTTTTTTCTTCATTTTGCTCTGAAAAAATATTTGGGCTTCTAGCAGTGTGTGGGACTTGTTCTATTAGTCCTTCTATACTGACCTCCAGCAGGTTGCAAATTGAATATAATTTTTTTCTGCATCTAGCTCTGAAAAAATAGTTGGGCTTCTAGCGGTGTGTGGGACTTGGTCTATTAGTCCATCTATACTGACCTCCATCAGGTTGCAAATTAAAAATAATTTTTTTCTGCATCTAGCTCTGAAAAAATATTTGGGCTTCTAGCAGTGTGTGGGACTTGGTCTATTAGTCCATCTATACTGACCTCCATCAGGTTGCAAATTAAAAATAATTTTTTTCTGCATCTAGCTCTGAAAAAATATTTGGGCTTCTAGCGGTGTGTGGGACTTGGTCTATTAGTCCATCTATACTGACCTCCATCAGGTTGCAAATTAAAAATAATTTTTTTCTGCATCTAGCTCTGAAAAAATATTTGGGCTTCTAGCAGTGTGTGGGACTTGGTCTATTAGTCCATCTATACTGACCTCCATCAGGTTGCAAATTAAAAATATTTTTTTTCTGCATCTAGCTCTGAAAAAATATTTGGGCTTCTAGCGGTGTGTGGGACTTGGTCTATTAGTCCATCTATACTGACCTCCATCAGGTTGCAAATTAAAAATAATTTTTTTCTGCATCTAGCTCTGAAAAAATATTTGGGCTTCTAGCGGTGTGTGGGACTTGGTCTATTAGTCCATCTATACTGACCTCCATCAGGTTGCAAATTAAAAATAATTTTTTTCTGCATCTAGCTCTGAAAAAATATTTGGGCTTCTAGCGGTGTGTGGGACTTGGTCTATTAGTCCATCTATACTGACCTCCATCAGGTTGCAAATTAAAAATAATTTTTTTCTGCATCTAGCTCTGAAAAAATATTTGGGCTTCTAGCGGTGTGTGGGACTTGGTCTATTAGTCCATCTATACTGACCTCCATCAGGTTGCAAATTAAAAATAATTTTTTTCTGCATCTAGCTCTGAAAAAATATTTGGGCTTCTAGCAGTGTGTGGGACTTGGTCTATTAGTCCATCTATACTGACCTCCATCAGGTTGCAAATTAAAAATAATTTTTTTCTTCATTTAGCTCTGAAAAAATATTTGGGCTTCTAGCAGTGTGTGGGACTTGTTCTATTAGTCCTTCTATACTGACCTCCAGCAGGTTGCAAATTGAATATAATTTTTTTCTGCATCTAGCTCTGAAAAAATAGTTGGGCTTCTAGCGGTGTGTGGGACTTGGTCTATTAGTCCATCTATACTGACCTCCATCAGGTTGCAAATTAAAAATAATTTTTTTCTGCATCTAGCTCTGAAAAAATATTTGGGCTTCTAGCAGTGTGTGGGACTTGGTCTATTAGTCCATCTATACTGACCTCCATCAGGTTGCAAATTAAAAATAATTTTTATCTGCATCTACAGTACCTCTGAAAAAATATTTGGGCTTCTAGCTGTGTGTGGGACTATTTGTATTAGTCCATCTATACTGACCTCCATCAGGTTGCAAATTCAAAATAATTTTTTTCTGCATCTAATCCAGCCAATAGTTTTGGCCTAATACCACAGTTTGGCCACTCAGTTCTGCTCCGTTACCATCCATTGTTTATTGTGCAAACAACTCCAGAGTTGTGAATTAGTTAACCACCAAAATGAGTGGAAAAAGGCCTGCTGCTGGTGGAAAGGGGAATAGGCTTGTTGGGAAGGGGAAAAAAGGTTGTGTCCGTGGGGTACGTGTTAAAGCAACAGTAACATCTGCAGAAGAAAGACCATCTTCCAGCCAAACTAAAATGTCTACTTCTTTTAGCGGACAATGTGATAAGATCCCTTTCTTACGGCCACGCCAATCGCTACAAATTCCAGATGAGGCACAAAAACAGCAGGTGCTTCAACGGATATCAAGTGCTCCTTTAAGTGGGCTCTCCTCCACATCAACTTCAACATCACAAATACTCCAGTCCTCAAAGGTGTCACCCAAATCGCACTTGCTTCCTCACAGCTCCCAAATCTCCAGCTGCCCGTCTGAGTATGAGGTAGAACAGATGGTTGAGTCTGCAGAGCTGTTTACTCATACTATAGCCTGGGAATCAGAGGTCGACTCCAGCGCTTCTGTGAATCCAGACGAGGAAATGATCTGCACTGATGCCCAGAATCTTTATGAGTCGGATCCAGGACCAGACGCAGAAGGTTCTGACCATAATGTAGACCCTCATTCCCAAACTGTAACTCCTGTTGGTGGAGACAATGAGGAAGACGATGATAAGACTCAAATACCTGATTGGAGCGACAACTTTAGTTTTTTGTCAGGGCAGGAACAGGTTGGCTCTGAGGACGACGGGTGTGATAACGCACAGGGTGATGATGATGAGGTCGGAGATCCCACTTACTGTCAACCCACAGTCAGCCAAGAGATGAGGTCAGCAGAGGAGGTGGAGGAAGATGCTAGTGACGACGAGGTCAGGTTGCGCCTTCCTGGACAGAGACGTAGTACTGGAAGCACGTCAACAACTGCATCCTCAAACACAACTCTGCCTCTCACCACAAGTCGTGGTGGCTCTTCAGGTCGCATGGGTGCTAAGCCTTGCATAGCCTGGGCATTTTTTCAGATCGATAAAGATGACCCAACTCGTGTTATCTGTAACATTTGTCAGCAAAAGCTAAGTAGAGGCCAAAAAATACATAGTTTGAGTACTTCATGCATGAACCGGCACATGGACATGAAGCATAAGTTGCAGTGGGAAGCTCAGTGTGCTACAATGCGGCCTAGCCGGCCGGGCCAATCACCGTCTGCCATATCTTGTGCATCCGCGGCCTCTTCATCCTCTGTGACTGGGGGGACAGCAGTCACACCTGTTTTGGGGCGCAAACCTGCCACCTCTTTACCCGCAACAGCCAGCGTGATTGGCAGGTCATCATTTTCTTTGGAGGTGGTAACACCAGCTGGTGTTGAGCGCTGTCCGACATCGATAGCACCACCTTTGGATCAAGGCAACCTAACATGTCCGCCTGCATCTTCCTCACAGACCGGCAGTTTGCCGGGGACACCCTTATCAACCCCGTCTAAGCACAATAGCCAGCCCTCGGTCCCTCAGATGTGGACAAGTAAAAGACCATTTCCTCCTAGCCATGAGAAAGCTAAGAGGTTGAATTTCACCATCTGCAAGCTCTTGGCTACAGAAATGCTGCCTTTCCGCCTGGTGGACACAGAGGATTTTCGAGACCTTATGTCCGTCGCAGTGCCCCAGTACCAGATGCCCAGTCGGCACTACTTCTCAAAGAAAGGTGTGCCTGCGCTCCACCAGCATGTCGCACACAACATCACCGCTTCTTTGAGAAACTCTGTGTGTGACAGGGTGCATTTCACCACAGACACTTGGACGAGTAGGCATGGACAGGGGCGTTACATGTCGCTGACTGGGCACTGGGTAACTATGGTGACAGCAGGACAAGGGGCTGCTGTCCAAGTCTTGCCGTCCCCACGAGTTGTGCGTCAATCCTCTTTATGTCAAAGTTCCTCCACTGCTTCTGCCTCCTCAACCTCCTCTCGGTCTTCCACCTGCACCCAAAGCCTGTCTGGTCATGCCACAAGCTTTCTAACTGCGCAGAAGGGATCCTGCACACCTCCTTACTATGCTGGCAGTAGGGCTCAACGTCATCAGGCGGTTTTTACATTGAAATGTCTGGGAAATGTGAGTCACACAGCTGAGGAGTTGTGGTCAGCTCTGGAGAACCAATTTCATGAATGGTTGTCTCCACTGGACCTGAAACCAGGGAAGGCCGTGTGCGACAATGCTGCAAACCTGGGTGCGGCCCTTCGCCGGGGCAATGTCACACACGTGCCTTGTATGGCTCACGTGTTGAACCTGGTTGTCCAGCAATTTTTAGCCCACTATCCCAGACTAGATGGCCTTCTGCAGAGGGCACGGTCGCTGTGTGCTCACTTCCGCCGTTCGCATCCCGCAGCTCAGCGACTTACATCTCTACAGAAGTCGTTGGGCCTGCCACTTCACCGGCTAAAATGCGATGTGCCTACCCGGTGGAATTCAACTCTGCACATGTTGCAGCGACTGTGGCAGCACCGACAAGCCCTGGTGCAATACGTTCTGACGTATAGCCTGGGCCAACGAGATTCAGAGGTGGGGCAAATCACGCTGGAGGAGTGGTCTCAGATCAGGGACCTATGCACCCTTCTGCACAGTTTTGAAATGGCGACGAAGATGTTTAGTGCTGACGATGCCATTATCAGCATGACTATTCCGGTGATTTACATGCTGGAGCACATGTTAAACAGAATTCGGAGTCAGGTGGTGGCACAAGAGGAGGTGGAGGAAGTAGAGGAGGAGGAGTTGTATGCGGAAGGGCTAACATCTGCAAGGTCCAGACGGTCGGCAGCACCAAGGCGGCAGGCATGTGAGGGTGGGGGAGATGGTTTTACCAGGGCGCATGGTAGCAGCCAAACTAGTGAGGAAGGTGCAGGAGCCCAGGAAGAAGTGGAGGACGAACTGATGGAAGACTCATCAGATGAGGGAGACCTTGATCACATTTCTGTTGTGCGAGGTTGGGGGGAGAGGACAGAGGAAGGAAGCATGATTGTTACCTCGCCACCAACACAACAGGGACTTGGTGCTCCTGGATGCGCAACACACATGAGTGCCTTCTTGCTGCACTACCTGCAACATGACCCTCGAATTGTGAGAATTAGAAATAATCCTGACTACTGGGTTGCCACACTGTTAGATCCCCGGTACAAAAGTAAATTTGCAGAAATTATTCCTGCCATAGAAAGGGATGCACGCATGCAGGAGTATCAGCAGAGACTGTTGCAGAATCTTACATGTGCTTTTCCACAAAATACCAGTGGTGCACGTAGTGAATCTCACAGTTCCAACTTGAAAACCGTGGGACCATCAAGTGTTCAGCACTCAAACCGTAACAGAACCACAGTATCTGCTGGTAACATCAATTTTGCGGAATCATTTCACCACTTTTTTAGCCCATCCTTTGCAAGGCCACAGGAGACAAGAAGTCTGACACATAGTCAACGCCTAGAGACGATGGTACAGGAGTATCTCCAAGTAAACATTGAAGCCACGACTGTGTCACTGGACCCTTGCTCTTTTTGGGCTTCCAATCTGGATAAATGGCCGGAGCTAGCCACTTACGCCTTGGAGATCTTGTCATGCCCCGCAGCCAGCGTTCTGTCTGAACGTGTGTTCAGCGCTGCTGGTGGTGTGCTGACAGATAAGCGCACGCGGCTCTCCACTGATAATGTAGACAGACTCACGTTCATAAAGATGAACAAATCATGGATCCGAAACGACTTTTCTACCCCTGTGTCATCCTGGGGAGATTAAAAGCTTGATGATTGGTTAAAATCACCCTACCAACCGTTTTAAGCTTTCAAATTACTAATCATGTTTATCTGTATCTTGACTGGAAAATAATTTGGGCTTTGTAGCAGTGTGCAGCACTGATCCTATTAGGCCATCTATACTAAAGCTTCACCAGATTTAAAATTAAAAATAATTTTTAGCTGCATCTAGCCCGGAAAATAATTTTGGGGCTCCGAGATGCGCAAGGCACATAAGTGCCTTCTTGCTGCACTACCTGCAGCATGACCCTCATATTGTCAGAATTCGAAGTAATCATGACTACTGGGTTGCCACACTCTTAGATCCCCCAAACTTTTCGATCAACCTTTTCATTTTAATAAAGACCAAAAAAATGGTCATTTTTGAAATTATAAGCATTAGCAGGTTGTTAGAAACTGAAATCAAACAGTTTTCAACTCAAAACTTTATTCTAGGTGATGTTACATTTTCACATAGGACCCCTTGTTCGAAAGGAGCTTCTGAACTCTCTCGTCCATTGAATTTGTCAGGTTTTGGATGGTTTCTGCTTCAATTGTTTTGCATGAGGACAGAATACCCTCCCACAGCTGTTGCTTAGATGTGAACTGCCTCCCGCCATCATAGACACTCCTTTTAATGATGCTCCAAAGGTTCTGAATGGGGTAGAGGTCAGGGGAGCATGGGGGTCACACCATAAGTTTGTCCCCTTTTATGCCCATATCAGCCAGAGATGCAGATGTTTTATGTGCAGCATGAGATGGTGCATTATCATGCAGAAAAATGATCTTGCTGTGAAATACACGGTTCTTCTTCTTGAACCATGGCAGGAAGTGCTGTTTGAGAAAATCCACATACATTATGGAGTTCATCTTTAGCGCCTTCAGGGATCCTAAAGGGGCCGACAATCTCTCTCCCCATGATTCCAGCCCAAAACATTACTCCACCTCCTCCTTGTTGGCGCTGTAGCCGTGTTTGCGTGGGGTGTCCATCAACCAGCCATCCTCCACTCCATCCATCTGGACCATCGAGCGCTGCACGGCACTCATCCGTGAACAAAACAGTTTTGAAATCAGTCTTCATGTAATGTTTGGCCCACTGGAGCCGTTTCTGCTTGTGTGAAGTGGATAGAGGAGGTCGACAGGATGGCGCATGCACAGCTGCAAACCTCTGAAGGACCCTGCATCTTGTTGTTCGGGGGACGTTGGAGGCACAAGCAGCTTCAAAAACTTGTCTGCTGCTATGACAAGGCTTTTTTGCCGCTGCTCTTTCAACCTGACGTAATTGCTATAGGAAAGAGTCCTCAATTTGCCCTTATCAGCACGCACACGTGTGTACTGTGAATCAGCTACATACTTCTTGATTGCCAAGACACTTCATCCTGATCATCGCACAATGTTGATTGTAGTCATGCCTTGACCTAAACACTCCACAATTTGTTGCTTCTCAGCAGCCGACACATCCTTTTTCTTTCCCATTTTGGCAGAAAATGTAGGCTGCTTAATAATGTGAGAGAGCCTTCTTAAGTAGTCTTGCCTTTCATTGGACACACCTGCCAAACTAATTAGCACAGGTGTCTGCAATTGCTTACAGTGATATAAAGAGCCCTGACACACATAACCATCAATGAGTTTAACTGACAAACAAACAAATTCTTCCCTTATCACTCCTAAACACTTTTTGTATAATAATTTGGAACGCAGTGTACATGTGCTTTTCCACAAAACACCAGTGGTTCACGTAGTGAATCTTACAGTTCTAACTTGCCAACCGTGGTCTGTATGGAGTTGTTCAATAAAGGGCCCAAAATTAAGATAACATAGATGGGAGAGGTCTCTATGAATAGGAATTCCTAAGTATTTGATACCCTGTGAGGGCCAGGCAAAGGGAAAGTTGGACTGGATGGAATCCTATATGGATTTGGGGAGGGAGACATCGAGGGCCTCAGACTTCGCTGCATTGATTTTAAAATTTTACCATGTAACAAAGTGATCTATTTCAGCCATAACAGCATGGATGGATATATGTGATTGAGTGATATATACTAGGACATCATCAGCAAATAGAGAGCACTTGTACTCGGTGCCTCCCACCTCAATCCACCTAATATTGGGGTTATGGCGAATTGATGAGAGCAGGTGCTCCGTCACTAGGATGTATAAGAGAGGGGACAGAGGACATCACTGCCTTGTCCCATTGGTGATTGTGAAAGGTGATGAAAATGTTCTGACGCACCCCCTGGGCCTTGGGACACCCGGAGCCGGACCCTTTTTGGTGGATGCTGGTGGTTGTAGTTTTCGTGGCGGCGACCCGGTTCCGTGGCTCAGGGCGGTCAAACCAGTGGCGGAACTATTTATGTGGTTTTCATGTTTAAATGTCCCACTACGCCACCCGTGGATTGCGGTCAGAGTGAACCGCCGCTACAGGGCAGACCACTGAGGCTGGTGTTGTGGGTGCAGCAGAGCGTAGCATAACTCCCCACGGGAGGAGTATAGCCTCAGGGCAGTGTATGCGGAGGATGGGGGTGATGGTGCAGGGCAGCAGCAGTAACGACACGGAGTCAGTGATGCAGTTCAGGGCCTTTACTCACAGTTCTTATTATCCAGACCACGTCTGCAGGTAACGGCTGCCCACGTCGTACTGTGCTCACCAGGTGAGGGGCTCAGACAACTCCCAGATAACTTTGGAGCACTTCACAGGACCCCCTTTGTGTGTCCTTTGTCTGGCCTTTCTTACCAACACTTCTGTCCGGCTGCCTCGGGCCTCCTCTTGGTAAACTTGGCGCCAGTTTCCCTGACCCTATGTGGTGCCTTCCTAGCGGGTGTAGCGAGGGGCTGCGCCACATAAAATGTCAGAGCCTCCGGTTTCTAGCTGAGGGTCGTTTCCTGCCTCCACTAGTTCGGGGACCGGTCTCCCCCTTTGGCCTGACCCCTCCACGCAGGTGGATTCGGGCGTGCGGTGGCGACTCGCCCGTCCGCACCCCTGGGATCCCTTCATTCCTCGTTCCTGGAGCCTTCTCCGCTCCTCTTCCTTCCTTCTCCCTCTTCCAGGCCTGGGCCTCTGTTACTAGGCCCGCCTCCGGAGCAGAGCTCATGCAGAGCCCCTGCTCCCTGCCACTTCTGCTCAGACTTCTCTGCACTGAACTAAGATGGTGCCCACCTTTTATACTCCCTTCTCAATGCACCCAGGAACTGCTTCCTCCCTGCTCCTGCACTACAGGGTTCCCCTTCCTCAGTGTTCCCTCCCCCCACTCCAGCCAGGGACAGGGACTGTCGTGCCCATCTCAGGGGCATATTGGTCGCCCTGCCCCACGGCAATGTGGTGTAATGCATGCAGGTGTCGGGTCCTGATCCACACTCCATCCTTACCTGAGAGTGAGATATCACACCTCTGGGTGAGGTGCAATACGTCTGTAGCAACCGAGCCCTCAGGGTGCTACAGTTCCATTTATCTTCAGCCTAGGTGACGTATTGCGATACAGGGCCATGATTTTGGCTATAAAAGGGTCCCCTAGACCCCTACCCCAAGCTTTTTAAGAGAATCATATATGGCGTGCCAGGAGACTCTATGGAATGCTTTCTCAGCATCCAACGAGAGTATCTAATTACAAATTTTTAACTGCATCTAGCCCAGGAAATACGTTGTGCCTAGTAGCAGTGTCTGCTAGTGAGCGGATTATCCCGGCTGTTAAGCAAGCTGCACCACCTGTAGTTTAGACACTTAATTTTTTCAAAGGAAATGCTTCGGGACCATGGGATACTTAGTGAAGAGCATCAGGAGGCACCCCAAGGCATAGGGGCTGGGACTGGCAGTAGGATGCCTTGCGGTGGACAGCCGAGCTCGATCCTTATAAAAGCTTTTTAACTGCAGCAGCTTTAGTGGACGCTACTGGAGCTGGAATTACCGCGGCTGCTGGCATGAGACTTGCCCTCCAATAGATCCTTGTAAATGGATTTAAAGTGTATTCATTCAAATTAGAGAGACAATTTAAATTAAAAAGCTTAGAGCTGCCTCCACCACAGGGGGGCTCGCTCAACCCACCAGCGGACAGGCACCAGTATTGGGAGAGGGGGGCTGGCCGTCAGGGTTCACCGCGGCTCTGGCACAAACCCGGCGACACGGAGGTGGCACGGGCAGGAGCGGACTGGCCGTGTCGGCTTCTCACTTTTTGGATTTTAGAAGGGCATGACATGCCTATATCTGTGTCTCCCCCTCCTTTTACTCCTCCACCTCTTTTATTTTCGCATGACTATATCTACTTGTCACTTTTCCATGTGTTAGTTATGTCTTCTGAGCAGTTTGTCAGCTTTTGGACACCTTTGAAGGTGTTTTCTATGTGTTTCTATGTGTTTTTGTTTGCCTGCCATTGGTTTTAACGGTGTTCGAAGGTGTTCGACGAACAGTTCGACGAACAGTTCGGCGAACACACGGGTGTTCGACGAACCGAACCGAACTCGAACACTACGGGGGTGGCTCAACACTACTCAGGAGATGGAAGGAAGAAAGGAAGTAAGGAAAGAACTTCATGAACGGACTTGTTAAACCTATGCTGTTCTCCATACGTGATGAGTGGGGTCTGTTGTAGTTCATGGAAGGTAGAAATGAAAAAATGAAAGTGTAAAGGAAGGAGTTAAAATACTAAATTTTATACAATATATATTATACTGGAGGTAGAAGAATGAGAGTGAACAGAATGAAAAACATGCAAATGAAACTAGAAACAGTCTATGGAGATAGGGATACCGGTCACTTAATGTGTGGCCGGATTCCCAGTGCACAGCTGCCAACCACCAGTCTTGTCACATTGGTAGAATTACCGCTGGATTATGGAGCAGCAGATGCAGCAGGTTGGATTCAATCTAGAAAGCATTTTAATCATATTCATTATCTCACAGTGGAATAAAACAAATGACAGCTCAATGTCCCTTTGTATAACACTAAACAGTCATCTGGGCACCCATAGAGGCCTTGTGATGATTAAATAAAGAACCGGCATAAGACCAACATTGTCTACTCCTCCATGTAATAAGCATTGTACATAAGTCACTCCTCATCAGTATATGTCAGACATATAATGCACCGATTGTTTGGAGGGATTACTGGCTAGATCTCTTTTTTTCTTTTTTCTTGCCAAACTTGGGGGTGATCCATGCACTATTAAATGTAGGATGAATAGAGCAATTTTATATTGAACAATTAGTGTCACAAATAGTATAATTCTAAATATATTTTAATTCCAGAAAAATTCCAGGAGTTTTTAAAATTGGAACATGCAAATTGTCTCCTCAGAGCGAAAGAGGACTTGAACTCTAGTGCCACCTATTGGAAGAATCAATCCTAAAAGTCAATATAGACCCTTTAAGGAGCTGAGGGGCAACACCTCGAAACACCATGTCTGCAAATTGAGATTCTGGTTTGGTTTTACCGTAAGTCATATGGCAAGGCTCGATAAAGGGTCGATATTGACTTTTAGGATTTCTACTTCCAGTAGGTGGCACTACAGTTGAAATTCTCTTCCTTTACGAAGAGGTAATTTATATGTTTAATTTCCCAGAGGAGCATTGCAAGGCTTATAAGTATCCTTACACTGACATGCCAGGCTTGGCTTATCACTCCCCACAAGGTGAAACGTTACCTTGTAGATCTAAGATTGGAATAAAAAGCACCACCCTTGTAATAAATCTGCTGCAATTGAAATGTTGAGAATTTCTTATCCACAGCATAGGTCAATTCTTGCATCTACTATGCTGAAGCTGTAATACACAGTGGATACATTTTCCCATGTGCACATATCCAACAGTTTTCTAATTAGTGGAAATCCCACCACTGGGACCACCAAAATGGGAGTCTACAGGTAAATGCCCTATTGGATTGGAGTGGTGCTGCTTTAATGGGCATGCGTGCCCAATTGTTCCAATTTTCCATTATCTATGGAACTTTTGGACTTTTTGCACCCCTCCAAGCTATCCTAAACTCTGCTGCCCGACTAATCCACCTGTCCTCCCCGCTATTCCCTGGCCTCTCCTCTCTGTTAATCCCTTCACTGGCTCCCTATTGCCCAGAGACTCCAGTTCAAAACCCTAACCATGGAATACAAAGCCATCTACAACCTGTCTCCTCCATATATCTCTGACCTAGTCTCCCAGTACTTACCTACACGTAACCTCCGATCCTCACAAGATCTCCTTCTCTGCTCTCCTCTTATCTCCTCTTCCCACAATCGTATACAAGATTTCTCCCGCTCATCCCCCCTACTCTGTAAAACTCTCTACCCCAACATATCAGACTCTCGCCTACCTTCGAAACCTTCAAAAGGAACCTGAAGACCCACCTTGTCCGATAAGCCTACAACCTGCAGTAACCACCGCTCCACCATACTGCTGCACAGCCAGCACCTACTGTATCCTCACCTATCCCCTGTAGACTGTGAGCCCTCGCGGGCAGGGTCCTCGCTCCTCCTGTACTAGTCGCCGACTTGTATTGTTCAAAATTTACTGTAACTGTTTGTGCTATGTATATCCCCTTTACATGTAAGGTGCCATGGAATAAATGGCGCTATAATAATAAATTAATAATAATAAATAATAATAAATTATTGTAATTGTTTTTGCTATGTATACCCCTTTTAAACATGTAAAGCGCCATGGAATTAATGGCGCTATAATAATAAATAATAATATAGTGCTTGGCTTTTTTCTGGCAGTTCCATAGACAATAAATTAAATGATGGTCACTTCTCCATTCTGAAGATGGCATTTTAGACTCTGGTTTTCAAATGGATGGAATACCCAGCAGCCATAACCACCGATCTCAAAGTTTTCACCCATCCTACAGGGTGCCTATCAGCACCAAATCACAGAAAGTTTTTGTCTCCTAGCACTTAATCAGATGTCAAATTTAATTTTTAAGTCAGCAAAACCTTTCGGAGACTCAAAGTTGAAGAACTTTTAAAAATTAGTTTAGGTTCCATAATTTGTTGATTTTTAATATAACAGAATGCATAAAAAATGCAGTCACGTAACAGTTCTTTCATTTGTTTTTACTCCATTTACAAGCTAGAATAATAAAATAATTTAGAATAAATCCTTCACTGTGCTCGTTATTACTAGTTGGAGAATTAGCTAATATCTATATTTTTTTATTATGAAATCAATTTTTACTTTAAAAATATTTACAAAATAAATTACTGCATTAGACTTTGCTTTATGTATTCTTTTCTTTTTACTTGTAACGATATTCCATATAGCTATATGATATGATATTACATTCTAGGTGTAAAATGTGCAGACATTTGTTGGGGCTTACCTAAGTTATGCCCTAAGGGTATGTGCACACAACATTTTTTAGATGTTGGCACACTTTGGGGTTTTCTTAAAGATAAGCCACATCAGGAAGAAACCGCAAAGAAAAAACCTGGAGGTCTGGACTGAAACGTAAATTGATGTGCATGCAAAATATAAATGGAGGTTCACACAAGGCCATTAAACAGAGAAAAACCAAAAACAAGAAAAATACCCAAATAACTGGAAGTAAATGGATAGATCGCACAGTGCAAAAATAATAATAAATAATAAAGGGTATTTAGTTAACATAATTTTGATCAAAATAATGTAAAAGCCATCCCGCCACGTATCAGGAAGAAACCGGCAGTCTTTTTCCTGAAGTGGCAGCCTCGCCGTCATTTATGCGGTGGCTCAGCTGCCACCATCTTTTTTATAAACTTTAGTCTATAACTAGTGAGCGGCTTCCTAGCGGAAGTCACCCGAAGACTGAACATGATAATTTTATTATAAAAAAGAGAAAAAGGAGCTCACCACGCCTGCATCAAGACGAGGAAGCACTGATCCATGAAAGGACGAGTGTCGATCCAGCTGGTGAGCGCAGCAAAATGTCAAGAGAAAAGAAAGGTCCCGGCACAACCACTGTTGTATAGCCACCTTCCTTTTCCTCTTGATGATTTTATTATAGTAATTCCCTCTTCTAAGCTTTACCCCTTTTTAGAAAAGTGGAAAGGATGGCAAAAAATTAAAAAAGGGAACAAAATTCATGTTCATATGTGACTTGTGCAAAATTTTGCAGCCTAATTTTAAAGAGGTTGTCCGCTACTTTAGCATCGATGACCTATCCTCAAGATAGGTCATTAATGTCTGATTGGTTGGGGTCCGACACCTGGCACTCCCATCAATCAGCTGTTAATCAGCTATTGATTTGGATAGGAGGCAGAAGTGCAGTACCAAGCCTCAGCCACTATCAGAAGATGGAGAAGCTCCGCAAGTGAGTACTTCCGGCCGGCGGCCACCGACACCAATAACCGCCGATCAGACATTGATGACCTATCCTAAGTATAGGTCTTCAATTCTAGTGGACAACCTCTTTAAGGCAGAAAACTAGCACACATACAATGATATATTCTCACAAACACATTTTAACTAACCATTCCACATTATGAAAATTCACGAGTCACAGCTGAAGGGTTAGGCTGTTTACCAGGACCCTTTCATTCAAGCTAGCCAAGCCTCCAAAACCCCACAAATTTAAGCACAATTTGAAAAATTCCCCACAATTTAAAATTTGGGGTCAAATTTATTGCAAATTCGAAATCTATATATAAATAAACACAATAATTGAAATAATCTGCATTTCACCACGTTAGGAAGCAGATGTTATCCCGCGCTCAAGATTTTTATGATGTTGATCATACATTTTTATATAATATATATTTAAATATTGTTATCCTTTTAGTGTTATTATAACACTTCAGAAAATCCAATGGTCTAGAGGGAAGTTTAATGTTTGCTGTTCTGAGATCATTTCAATCCATGCAGGGAATGGGACAAAATCACTTTTAAGTCTGCCTGTAGGAAATCTATCTTGGCACATTGACAAGCAGAATTAGTTATTAAAGACATATCACAAGAATAAAGACACCACTGTAAGGAAAAACCACAAAAGATTTTACACTTGAATATGAAATAACAAAATATAAAATAGAAACAATAAGTTACACAGTTTTTTTGGTATTTACTATACGTCTCCAATGACCCTTTCCATACAACAAGCCGGTGTATAAATTAATAGCAATTTTAGTCATTGATTAAAACTTGTGTAATTATTTTACTTGTGCAGCTCTGATTTATGAAGTCATTGAGTATGATAGTGTGTGATTTAAGTTGTAAATGGAGCTCAGCTAAACACTTAAAGGAATTTTCCAGCTTTGAATGACTTTGATTTACGAGCGCGTTCTGTAAGTTTTGCTTAACTGTTCTTGGGTGATTTTGTTATAGTCAAAAAGATTATATTAACCCCTTCCCTCTGAAACCATTCTGGGATTATTGACCAGAAAAAAATGTCAAAATTTTTTTTTGTTTTTTTTTTTGCCTGTACTGTCCAAAAAACTATAACTTTTTTTTTTTTACTTTTTAGGTTCCAGAAATTGTATGTCTTTTTTTTCCAATTTTCAAATTTCAAAACTCCAACAAGGGAGGAAAACTCACTTTGAATTTCCCATTAAGATCTCCTTTGAACGGTTAATAAAAACATCTGATTAAGGACAGTCAGAGTCTGTTTTTAGGAAACTGGGATCAGCTTATTGTATTTTCAAACACTTTAAGGTAGAGATGATCAAATTTGAGTTCAAATGTTATGAAATTCACAGGTCCTAATGAATATGAACAGTTTGCGATTCGATTGTAGCAAATCACCAAAACGCACCTCCCCAACCCCCACTATTTTACACATTGCAGAACATTGCATCAGTCACAGAAGGCTGATAAGACCTCAGGAGTGTACTATCATAGCCTTTATAAAAGCCAAAGTAGGGAATACAGCAGCCATTTTACGGTGAGTCTGGATAGTGAGAGGGTGTCAAAGCTCACAGCTCAACAAAAGAGATAGGGAGAGAAAGTAATAAAACATAGGACAAATAATCCATCCAGTAAAATGTTGAATAAACTGCAGCACTGAAGAATATGAGAGTAGTAATCTGGGAGTAAAGGCCCCGTCACACTTGGCGATGCTGCAACGATCCCGAAAACTATACAACCTGTCAGGGATCGTTGCTGCGTCGCTATGTGGTCGCTGGTGAGCTGTCAAACAGGCAGGCTCACCAACGATCAGGGGAGCAGCGACATCGTGGAAAGAATCTTTCCACGATGTCCTGCTCCTGGTTACGAGCCTGCTGAAGCAGGAGCAGGCTGGTAACTATGGTAAACATCGGGTTACTAGGGGCACACACGCACCTAGTAACCCGTTGTTTATCATGGTTACCACTCTGCTACAGTGAGCGGGAGGTTACCGCTCACTTTAGCAGGCTCATAACCATGATAAACAACGGGTTACTAGGTGCACGTGTGCCCCTAGTAACCTGATGTTTATCATGGTTACCAGCCTGATCGCTGCTCCCAATGGTCACACACAGCGATGTGTGCTGACCAGCGGGAGAGCAACGACCAAAATATGGTCCAGGACACTTTGCAGCGATCAGCGACCTCACAGCACGGGCCTGATCATTGCAAAGTGTCACACATAGCGACATCGCTGGTGAGGTCGCTGTTGCGTCACCAAAACAGTGACACAGCAGCGATCTCGCTAGCGATCTCGCTATGTGAGACGGGGGCTTAATACAGGGATTAATTTGACATGGAGAGAGAGCTAGGAGAGGTCCTAGCAGAAGTGACAACACCCAGGTAATCCTGTTGCTATTACTAGCAATCACAAATGCCAGCAGAGAGGACATCCAGGGAGTTCATTGCAGGATCTGGCAGTTGTGTGAGGAGTACTACCATGTATTGTGTTGTGTTTATTAATGAAAAATAAAGATGGAAAACCCCTTTAAGGATGCAGTTACACAGATTCTTTGACCATCTAAATTATTCTTGCCCAGGCATAGTTCTCAATATAACGATCCTATCATCTAAACATAATAAATGTCTTAGTGATTGTGTTGCCACCTTGAAAACCCAAGTGACAAGAATTCTTGCTGGGATTCAAGGGTCACATTCGCACCAATTTGCGCTTTCATTATATTCCTATGTTGCGTACTTGCTATATGCGATTTTCAGCTGTGCAATGATTTCAATAGCCAAGCAACCATGTAATTCTAGCCTAAATCTAAACAGTAGATTACTTTTTTTAGTTTTTTAAATTAGTAAAACATATAAAAACTACATAAATGAGGCACCGTCATAATCAGAATGGACTCGCAGAATAAAGAACTATAATTAGGATCCAAGTCTACAGTTGTAAAGATATGTTGACCAGGTTAGAGGGCTCACTCTATCATCTCCTATGTGCTGTCCTATGACAATAAAATCACACCAATGGATTACCTTTTCTAGCTAACAGTGCAGGAAGATTAAAGCTGCAAACAAGGAGAATAGAGTTACAATTTTAAATCATTAAAGATGCTGGTTGCTGGGAGTATTTTGGAATAGTTGAATGGAACTGGAAGGTAAAGGCCACCTGAGTATCCTAACTGGTGGTGACCCTGGGCATCTTCCAATTTTGCTATTCTGGTTTCATTTTGTTTCCAACTTGTCTATCTACACCTACAATATATAGGTAATCTGCATCGAATTCTGGGATTATGGACCATCTTCCTTGCTCAGTTGTTCAGAGTTCAGAACGGGAGTTTGACATGTTTGGAGGCTTTTAGATATGACTTTCCAAATTATGATTTTCGACCAAACATTTAGAGAGAGTTAAACTCAAGACTCTAAAAAGGCGACCCCAGAATTTAATTAACCCACCTGAAATTAAAAATGAATCGTCTTTTTCATTTTTATTTCATACATCAATAGTACTCATGAAAATGAGTAACTTTGTAATATATCTCATCAGAGAAATCTGCTTCTTTTACCTCCTGGTTTGATTTTCACTCTCAATTCATGGGCAAACTCTGTTTTCAGTTAAAACAGATTGTCACATTACTGAGATAGGAGATGACAGTTTGTGCTATTAAAATTCTATGGGGAGGGAGGAGGCAGCAGCAGACACAGACATTCTTCTGCAAGTTTACCTTAAACAGCAGTAACAGTTCTCCATAGAACTTTATAAGCACCAACTGTCATCTCCTATCTCAGTAATGGAAAATCTGTGTTCACTGAATTAATAGATAGATGGATGCATGGATAGATAGATAGACAGACAGATTGATTGATTGTGTGTCTGTAAGTGTGTGTGTGTGTGTGTGTGTCTGTGAGTTCAATTTGTGTATTAGTTTAAGAGATATTCTAGTCAATGTGTATGGAAAATTTTATCATTCAGTTTTTTTCTTTTTAAATCTAGCCAATATGTTTGACATGCAAGTGAATTCTGGGTGGATGTAATCCTCTCTGGACTTGGTTTTAACAGCATTATAAGACTATATATTGATAGTGTGAGGTCGTTATTTTCTTCTAATATCCCCCCCCAAAAAAATGTATTGGGTATAATATCAAACAAGCTCTTTCCATTTAATGAATAGCGTTATTCATAGGTGTGAAAATATGAGCAAGTGAGGAATTCTCTGAACAAGAGGTGATTCATGCAGCATACGAGGAATGCTTGCCACATTAAAAAAAGATGAGTGCAGCGCGTTTGTGTATGAAAGTGCATTTTATAGCATAATAAAATATATATGTATATACTGTATGTTATGTTTTATATATATATATATATATATATATATATATATACATATATATATAACTAACATGAAGGCACAGAGATAGAAAGATATATTTAATATATTAATGACGCAAACATAAAATTAGGAACTTTTCCATTATGACCATTTTCGTACAGGATAGTTCAGACGGAAAGGATTACAGTGGCATGTAAAAGTTTTGGCACCTCTGGTCAAAGTTACTGTTATTGTAAAGAGGCAGGTTCAATATGAAATTATCTCTAAAACGCCTACAATTAAAGATGTCACATTTCTTTTGCATTTAAGGTAAAATAAAGGGTGGGCCATTTATATGGATACACCTAAATTAAATGGGAATGGTTGGTGATATCAACTTGTGGCACATTAGTATATGGGAGGGGGAAAACTCTTCCAGATGGGTGGTGACCATGGCGGCCATTTTGAAGTTGGCCATTTTGGATCCAACTTTATTTTTTTCAATGGGAAGAGGGTCATGTGACACATCAAACTTATTGAGAATTTAATAAGAAAAACAATGGTGTGCTTGGTTTTAACGTAACTTTATTCTTTCATGAGTTTTTTACAAGTTTATGAACACTTATAAAATTTGTTCAAAGTGCTACCCATTGTGTTGGATTGTCAATGCAACCCTCTTCTCCCACTCTTGACACACTGATAGCAACACCGCAGAAGAAATGCCACCTTCCTAATGGCCCTGCGATCCCACTCCACCACCACCAGTAAGTTAGTTTCGGACCATAAGACGCACCACCCATTTGGGGAGGGGAAAGTGAGTCTTATGGTCGGAAAAATACGGTATATAGTCATTTTTTATATTTCAAAAATTACAAAAAGAAAGTGGGCCAATGCAAAACTTTGGGCACTCTGCATGGTTAGTACCTAGTATCACCCTTTTTGAAAGTATCAGAACTTGTAAACACTTTTTGTAGCCAGCCAAGAGTCTTTCAATTTTTGTTTGAGGAATTTTCATCCATTCTTCTTTTGAAAATTCTTCTAGTCCTGTGAAATTCCGGGTCGTCTTGCATCCACTGCTATTTTGAGGTCTGGCCACAGATTTTCACTGATGTTCATGATGTTCAGATCAGGGGACTGTGAGGACCATTGTAAAACCTTCAGCTTGCATCTTTTGAGGTAGTCTATTGTCTATTTTAACGTGTGTTTAGGATCATTATTCATTTGTAGATGCCATCCTGTTTTCAACTTGAGCTTTTACAGATGATGTTATGTTTGCATCAAGAATTTGTTGAAATTTCATTCTGCCCTCGAACCATGAAATATTCCCCCTTTCCATTGGTTGCAACATAACCCCAAAGCATGATTGATCCACTACCATGCTTAATTGTTGGCGAGATGTTCTTTACCTGAAATTCTGTGCCCTTTTTTCTCCACACATACCTTTGATCATTATGGCCAAAGAGTTCTATTTTATCCTCATCAGTCCACAAGACTTGTTTCCAAAATGCATCAGGCTTGTTTAGATGTCCTTTTGCATACTTCTGATGCTGAATTTTATGATGAGGACACTAGAGAGGTTTTCTTCTGATGACTCTTCCAAGAAGGCCATAATTGTGCAGGTGTCTCCGAACAGTAGAACAATGTACCACAACTCTAGAGTCTGCTAAATGTTACTGAAGGTCTTTGCAGTCAAGCGAGGGTTTTGATTTGCCTCTCTAGCAATCCCATGAACAGCTCTCACTGAAATTTTGCTTGGTCTTCCAAACCTTATTTTGACCTCCACTGTTCCTGGTAGCTACCATTTCTTAATTACATTTTGAGCTGAGAAAAGGGCAACTTGAAAATGCTTTACTATCTTCTTATTGCCTTCTCCTGCTTTGTGGGCCTCCGTCATTTTTATTTTCAGAGTGATAGGCAGCTGCAGAGAAGAACCCATGGCTTCTGTTTTTTAACACAAGGTTAGACGAGGCTGGGTTTTCATAAAGCTGGGAAATTTGCATCACCTGGCCTTTCCTAACGATGACAGTGAAAAAGCATAGCCCTAACAGGCTAATTAAGGTCTGAAACCTTGGTCAAAGTTATCTGAGCACACAAATCTCCAAGGGTGCCAAAACTCTTGCATCAGCTCATTTCTAGTTTTTAACCCCTTAAGCCCCGTGGGTGGTTTGCACGTTAATGACCGGGCCAATTTTTACAATTCTGACCACTGTCAATTTATGAGGTAATTACTCTCGAACGCTTCAACGGATCCCCCTGATTCTGAGATTGTTTTTTCGTGACATATTGTACTTCATGATTGTGGAAAAATTTCTTCGATATCACTTGCGTTTATTTGTGAAAAAAACGGAAATTTGGCGAAAATTTTGAAAATTTTGCAATTTTCAAAATTTGAATTTTTAAGCCCTGAAATTAGAGCGATATGTCACACAAAAGAGTTAATAAATAACATTTCCCACATTTCCCACATGTCTACTTTACATCAGCACAATTTTGGAACCAAAATTTTTTTTTGTTAGGGAGCTATAAGGGTTAAAAGTTGACCAGCGATTTCTCATTTTTCCAACAAAATTTACAAAACCATTTTTTTAGGGACCACATCACATTTGAAGTCACTTTGAGAGGTCTTTATGACAGAAAATACCCAAAAGTGACACCATTCTAAAAACTGCACCCCTCAAGGTGCTCAAAACCACATTCAAGAACTTTATTAACCCTTCAGGTGCTTCACAGGAATTTTTTGAATGTGGAAGAAAAAAATGAACATTTAACTTTTTTCACAAAAATGTTAATTTAGACCCAATTTTTTTTATTTTCACAGGGGTAACAAGAAAAAATGGACCCCAAAATTTGTTGTGCAATTTCCCCTGGGCACGCAGATACCCAATATTTGGGGAAAAAATACTGTTTGGGCGCACGGCAGGGCTCGGAAGGGAAGGAGCGCTATTTGACTTTTTGATTGTAAAATTTGCTTGAATAATTAGCGGACGCCATGTTGTGTTTGGAGAGCCCATGTGTGCCCAAACTTTGGAGCTCCCCCAGGTGCTTCACAAATTGATTCATAAAAATGAAAAAGTGTTTTTTTTTTCACTTTTTCATTGTTACGAATCAATTTGTGAAGCACCTGGGGGTTCCAAGTGCTCACTATGCATCTAGATAGGTGCCTTGGGGGGTCTAGTTTCCAAAATGGGGTCACTTGTGGGGGAGCTCCAATGTTTGGGCACACAGCGGCTCTCCAAACGCAACATGGTGTCGCTAACAATTTGAGCCGATTTTCCGTTAAATTTGTTAGAGGACACCATGTTGCATTTAGAGAGTCCCTGTGTGCCCAAACATTGGAGCTCCCCCACAAGTGACCCCATTTTGGAAACTAGACCCCCCAAGGCACCTATCTAGATGCATAGTGAGCACTTGGAACCCCCAGGTGCTTCACAAATTGATTCGTAACAATGAAAAAGTGAAAAAAAAACCACTTTTTCATTTGTATGAATCAATTTGTGAAGCACCTGAGGGTTCCAAGTGCTCACTATGCATCTAGATAGGTGCCTTGGGGGGTCTAGTTTCCAAAATGGGGTCACTTGTGGGGGAGCTCCAATATTTGGGCACACAGCGGCTCTCTAAATGCAACATGGTGTCCGCTAACAAATTTAACGCAAAATTGGCTCAAATTGTTAGCGACACCATGTTGCGTTTGGAGAGCTGCTGTGTGCCCAAACATTGGAGCTCCCCCACAAGTGACCCCATTTTGGAAACTAGACCCCCCAAGGCACCTATCTAGATGCATAGTGAGCACTTGGAACCCCCAGGTGCTTCACAAATTGATTCGTAACAATGAAAAAGTGAAAAAAAAAACACTTTTTCATTTTTATGAATCAATTTGTGAAGCACCTGGGGGTTCCAACTGCTCACTATGCATCTAGATAGGTGCCTTGGGGGGTCTAGTTTCCAAAATGGGGTCATTTGTGGGAGAGCTCCAATGTTTGGGCACACAGGGACTCTCTAAATGCAACATGGTATCCGCTAACAAATTGAATGGAAAATCGGCTCAAATTGTTAGCGGACACCACATTGCGTTTGGAGAGCTTCTCTGTGCCCAAACTTTGGAGCTCCCCCACAAGTGACCCCATTTTGGAAACTAGACCCCCCAAGGCACCTTTCTAGATGCATAGTGAGCACTTGGAACCCCCAGGTGCTTCACAAATTGATTCGTAATAATGAAAAAGTGAAAAAAAAAACACTTTTTCATTTTTACGAATCAATTTGTGAAGCACCTAGGGGTTCCAAGTGCTCACTATGCATCTAGATAGGTGCCTTGGGGGGTCTAGTTTCCAAAATGGGGTCACTTGTGGGGGAGCTCCAATGTTTGGGCACACAGGGACTCTCTAAATGCAACATGGTATCCGCTAACAAATTGAATGGAAAATCGGCTCAAATTGTTAGCGGACGCCACATTGCGTTTGGAGAGCCCCTCTGTGCCCAAACTTTGGAGCTCCCCCACAAGTGACCCCATTTTGGAAACTAGACCCCCCAAGGCACCTTTCTAGATGCATAGTGAGCACTTGGAACCCCCAGGTGCTTCACAAATTGATTCGTAATAATGAAAAAGTGAAAAAAAAAACACTTTTTCATTTTTACGAATTAATTTGTGAAGCACCTAGGGGTTCCAAGTGCTCACTATGCATCTAGATAGGTGCCTTGGGGGGTCTAGTTTCCAAAATGGGGTCACTTGTGGAGGAGCTCCAATGTTTGGGCACACAGGGACTCTCCAAATGCAACATGATATCCGCTAACAATTTGAGCCGACAATTTGTTAGCGGATATCATGTTGCATTTGGAGAGTCCCTGTGTGCCCAAACATTGGAGCTCCCCCACAAGTGGCCCCATTTTGGAAACTAGACCCCCCAGGGCACCTATCTAGATTCATAGTGAGCACTTGGAACCCCAGGTGCTTCACAAATTGATTCATAAAAATGAAAAAGTGTTTTTTTTTTCACTTTTTCATTTTTACGAATCAATTTGTGAAGCACCTGGGGGTTCCAAGTGCTCACTATGCATCTAGAAAGGTGCCTTGGGGGGTCTAGTTTCCAAAATGGGGTCACTTGTGGGGGAGCTCCAAAGTTTGGGCACAGAGGGGCTCTCCAAACGCAATGTGGTGTCCGCTAACAATTTGAGCCGATTTTCCATTCAATTTGTTAGCGGATACCATGTTGCATTTAGAGAGTCCCTGTGTGCCCAAACATTGCAGCTCCCCCACAAGTGACCCCATTTTGGAAACTAGACCCCCCAAGGCACCTATCTAGATTCATAGTGAGCACTTGGAACCCCAGGTGCTTCACAAATTGATTCATAAAAATGAAAAAGTGTTTTATTTTCACTTTTTCATTTTTACGAATCAATTTGTGAAGCACCTGGGGGTTCTAAGTGCTCACTATGCATCTAGATAGGTGCCTTGGGGGGTCTAGTTTCCAAAATGGGGTCACTTGTGGGGGAGCTCCAATGTTTGGGCACACAGGGGCTCTCCAAACGCAACATGGCGTCCGCTAACAATTTGAGCCGATTTTCCATTCAATTTGTTAGCGGACACCATGTCGCGTTTGGAGAGCCCGTGATGTGCCTAAACAGTGGAGCTCCTCCACAAGTGTCCCCATTTTGGAAACTATACCCCTCAAAGATTTTATTAAGGTGTATAGTGAACATTTTGAACCCAGAGGTACGGCACATTATTTGTTTACATTAGGTCATCATATTGAATAAGTTTTCATTATTCTTGAGCGCAAGTGCTCGCTACTTGAGTTTGCATCGGGTACTCAGGTATGCACCATGTACAGCGTGTGCTCGAGTGACATGCTCGAGTCCCTGCTCTGCATGTTTCACGGTTATTAGACACCCAAAAAAAAACATGCGGGGATCGCTCGTGCATGGCAGGCAATCCCCGTAAAGTTTTTTGGCCGCGAAGCATATGGGGCAGAGACTCGAGCATGTCACTCAAATACCCACGATACTAAATGCATACCAGAGCACCCGATGCAAACTCAAGTAGCGAGCACTTGCTCTCAACACTAGTCGCCATATCGTCATCTTTTTTTCTTACTTTTGAAAAAAATCCCAACCCCAGCCCTAACCCTAGCACAACCCTAGCCCCAGCACAACCCTAGCCCCAGCACAACCCTAGCCCCAGCACAACCCTAGCCCCAAACCCAGCCCTAACCCTAGCCCAATCCTAACTCAAGAGTTTATTTTTGACGCCGTTCCTTGTGCGGTATAAGTGATTAGACGACTTTATTCTTCAGGTCGGTGTGATTACAGCAATGCCAGAATCATATGGGGTTTTTATGACTGACAGCTGTCACACACTAAAAGACGCATTTTTTGTAAAATCTAGTTTTTGCATCGCCATATTTTGAAAGCTATAATTTTTCCAGATTTTGGCAGACAGTCATGTGACGGCTCGTTTTTTGCGGGATGACTTGACGTTGTTATTGGTGCCATTTTCAGGCACGTGACATTTTTTGATCGCTTTCTATTCCGATTTTTGGGAGGCAGAATAAACAAAAACCAACAATTCAGGAATTTTTTTTTTTTTTTTTTTTTTTTATTCTGTTCCGCGTGTGGTAAAATTGATGAGGCAGCTTTACTCTTCGGGTCAGTACGTTTACAGCGGTACCACATTTGTATCATTTTTCTATGTTTTGGCGCTTATACACAATAAAAGCTATTTTATAGAAAAAAATATTTTTTAGTATCGCTTTATTCTGAGAGCTATAACTTTTTTATTTTTCGGCTGATGGAGCTATATGGCAGCTTGTTTTTTGCGGGATGAGATGACATTTTCAGCGGTATCATTTTTATTTATATGCGTCTTTTTGATCGCGTGTTATTCCACTTTTTGTTTGGCGGTATGGTGATAAAGCATTGTTTTTTGCTTGGTTTTTTTTTTTTTTTTTTTACCGTGTTCACTGAAGGGGTTAACTAGTGGGACAGTTTTATAGGTCAGGTTGTTCCGGACGCGGCGATACCAAATATGTGTACTTTTATTGTTTTTTTTTTATTTTTTTTATAATAATATTTATTGATGGGTACATTATATTTTTATTTTTGGTGTATTATTTTTTTTATTTTTTTATAATATTTTTGCACATTTTTTTTATTTTTTTTTTTCCACTTTCACACAGTTTATACACTTTATTACTTTGCCCCACTCTGGGACTTTCACTTTTTTTTTTCTGATCGCCTGCATGGCACAGGAATGGAGCACCATCCCTATGCCATGAAGGCTGTCAGAAGTGCACAGTGTGAAGATTGCTTGGAGATGCACTGCGCATGTCCAAGCAATCTTCCTGCTCTCTGGTGACCCGGATGTTGTCATGACGACATCGGGTCGTCATGGCAACACCCGGGAAGCCTTTGCAGACTGCGCTGGAAGCCGGAAGAGGAGGTGAGTATCGCCGATCACCTCCCCTTGCCCCCGCAATGCCGCGATCGACTTCGATCGCAGCATCACGGGGGTTAATGTGCTGGGAGCGGTGCGTGACCGCTCCCTGCACATAGTACCGGGTGTCAGCTGTGACAATCAGCTGACACCCGGCGGCGATCGCGCCCGCACAGCCTGTGTGCGCGCGCGATCGCGATGACGTACTAATACGGGTCTGGCTCTTAAGTCCCAGGGCACAGACGCGTATTAGTACGTCAGATGTTATTAAGGGGTTAAAATGTAAAAAATGAGAATAATTTTTTTTAATTTTTGCCTAAAATACAAAGGAAATGTGTCATCTTTAACTTTAGGCCATTTAGAAATCATTTCATCTTCACCTTGCTTAACTGTTCAACATAACTGTAATTTTGTCCAGGGGTGCCCAAACTTTTACATGACACTATACATGATTTCCAATGGTTTCTGTGCATGAAGAATTGCTAGCCTAGTTCTGATTGGACATTTAAATTTTTTGATCCAAAAAAATTTTGCTTAGGAGAGAATTTGGTAATGAATTGAACCTACATACTTTAGGTCTTCTTCAGGTTTTAGAATCACACTTTATTAAAAATACAGTTAGCAGTAGAAGCAGCATAAACTAATTGCCCTACAAAACAGTAAAGAATTTAATATCCTGAACAAGAGAGAAATATAGCAAAATATTTTAGTAATTTTGCTCTTTGTAAAGCGTAGGACCTGTCTCAAGTATTGACCTTCCAATATATTTAACAAAAAATTACAAAATCGATCCTAAAAGCATTGTCTTTTCTATGTGGAAATTGAGCAACTTTCACATATAAAAAAATATATAAAATATCACAAAAACGCCATAAAATCCCATGTATTTAAAATGTTTCATTTTTCATGAAGAACTAATAGTGAATATTATTTTTATATTCCTTAGTATTGTATTCTGGGATCCTAATTCATACCAGAGATTATTAAATTGTCCGGGTATCAGATGTCTTTCATACATTGAAACACTTCTACTCAAGACTTAAATTACTCTGTAGGTTCACCCTAGAAGAAATATTGATACAATGTATTTTTACTATATGAAGTGATGTAATTTTAAGAGAGGTCATCCCACAGAGAGACATATTAGGATCTTGCATCCTTGCTGTGACACTGTATGGTCTATTGATTTTTCTTATGTTGGAAAGTAACATTGAGCAAAATTTCGTCATCCTTCAGATTGTATTCATTGAGAAAACAAATCAAACGACCAAAACAAAATATATGGATTTTAATGCTTTTTTTTACTTTTTGACTTAATTATCTTTTCTTCTGCCATGTAAATTACATAAGAGTCTAGAATTGTCAGTGAGAGTGGAGAAGGTCTGGTCCTTACTACAGATGAGCAAATCGATTTGTTGCGTGTAGAAAGCGTTCCAAAGTTTACAAAATTCTATGGACTTAGTGAATTTGAACAATTTGCAATTCATTTTGTGCAAATTTCTCATAAAATGCTGACACCATTTTACCCAAAACAGATGAATGCATTATTCAGTGATGGTATAGCGCAGCCAATTGGGAGGGACTGTCATAGCATGTATAAAAGCAGAAGCAGGAAATTAAGCAGCCATATTAAGGTGAATCTGGACAATGAGAGGACGTCACAGCTCACAGCTTAGTAATAGAGATAGGAAAATAGAACCATAAAACACTGACTGAACATTACATGCTGTGTGTAACAGCAGAGCAATGAAGAACAGTTAACATCCATCAATCTATTGCCATATTTGTTGAGGTCACGCTGATATTATCAAGAATGTGTTTGCCTTAAAGAGATTGTCTGGACCTTAACATTGATGGCCTATCCTCATGATAGGTCATCAATGTCTGATCAGTGGGGGCTGTTCCTGGTGTTGACGGCGGATGGAACTGCTCACTTGCAGAACTACATAATACAGCTTCGTCAACTGTATAGTGGCTGCGGCCGAGTAATGCACATCCGCCCCATATTCAAATCAATAGGGGACGGATGTGAAGGACCCAGCTGTGGCCACTATTCCATAGATGGAGCTGTACTGTGCAGCTCCGCAACCAAACAGGGAACACTACTGGTGCTGGGAACAGCTGATCAACGGGGGTGCTGGGTGTTGCACCTCCACTGATCAGGGAATCATGACCTATTCTAAGCATAGGCCATCAATGTTAAAGTCCTTGACAACCCCTTTAATGCAAAAACATCTTTAAAGAGCTTGAAAGGGGTTGGCTACAGATCTAGGAGAACTCACAGTATTACACTTTTCAGGCAATTTTCAGGCTTTCAAGTATTTGCTATTCTTGGCAAATCAATGCACTGCAAATCAAATTTTTCTGAAAATATGATAAAGCTAACGAATTCTAATTACAAAAGATTTGACCATCTCTAGTCCTTACAATACATAATTCAAGGAAATGAAGAAGCATCGGACTGACCAAATATGAAATGTACCTTGACTAAATGCTCTTTATAAAGTTTGACTGTATGAACGCATGGTATAGTGACAATCAATCATTTTCTTTTGGAAGCCCAGAAAGTTATGCCTGTCTTCAGGGAACTGTACATACATAGAACCAAAATGATTTTAACTATTTATTCATCAAAGTAGTGTACTTTAGCAATGTCACAGATGAAAAAAAATCTGGAATAATCCATGTACCGAAAATTACACATTTTTTAAAATTTATTTTCAGATGTAATATGTTCATTATATAACATTAATAATAATAATAATAATAATTGAACTCAAGTTGAAGACCCTAACTTTGGCATACAAAGCTATCCACAACCTGTCTCCACCATACATCTGTGACCTAGTCTCCCGGTACTCACCAGCACGCGATCTCCGATCCTCACAAGATCTCCTTCTCTACTCCCCTCTTATCTCCTCTTCCCACAATCACATACAAGATTTCTCCCGTGCATCCCCCCTACTCTGGAACTCTCTACCCCAACATATCAGACTCTCGCCTACTGTGGAAACCTTCATAAGGAACCTGAAGACCTACCCCTTCCAACAAGCCTACAACCTGCAGTAACCACCGCTCCACCATACCGCTGCATGACCAGCTCTACCCTCACCTACTGTATCCTCACCTATCCCTTGTAGTCTGTGAGCCCTCGCGGGCAGGGTCCTCGCTCCTCCTGTACCAGTTGGTGACTTGTTTTTGTTCAAACTATTGTACTTGTTGTTTGCTATGTATACCCCTTTTTCACATATAAAGCGCCATGGAATAAATGGCACTATAATAAATAATAATAATACTGAATGCTTCTCACTGAGCATACTGAACATCAAAAGAACACAAATATTTCCTTTTTCTCCCCATGTCATAGCTACATACCTCAGAAACCATTGTTCTTTCTTGCGCCATCTTGTTAATACCGCAAAAGCTTCAGTCCCAGCGCTCTGGAGATATCAGGAACCCTGTTCTCTTAAATTGGGGTTCCAGAATGTCGAAAACCTACAAAATATTATTGCCATCACTGCCCAAATGAATATTGTCCACAAAGCATTTCTCCACAATTGGAATTATTGGCTAGTGTACTAGGAGAATACAAAACCATATTGGCTCAATCATTTTCTACATCTCTCTAGAGCCTCTTTTAGGTTCATGGAGTGGGTTGGAGATGATCAGACACTGCTTTCTTCCCTTACCCCATTGTTTTACTTTTTCTCTGTTCTTTCCCTTTTCCTCGCCTACCCGTCTCTCTTTGTATTTCACTCATTTACAATTTGCTCTATTTTTTTGTATATTATATTATTTCACTCTCCTAATGCCTTTTGGGAGTTTTTGTCTTTGTGATTTATTAGAACTCTAAAAAATAAATATAAATACAACAAAAAAAATACACTAATATTTTCTAGATACACTATGCTGTTGTCACAGATGGAAAAAAAAAAACTTGCCCTGCCCTGTTTACTCGGTAAAACAGAAAAATGAAACTTTTTTCTTTAGTTTGAAATAGCACTTTAAAAAAAAAAATTAAGAAACTTATGGTAGTAAAAGCTGCATGTTTTAATTGTTAATTTCTAATGTTTTAATTCTAAAGGTGAATGTATCTATTTTTATTTATTTTCTATGCTCGTTTGCTCTTGCTTTGCATATTGCGCAACACTTTATTTTCTATCTATCTGTCTATCTATTTAACTAAGTGTCTATTATCTATCTATCTATCTATCTATCTATCTATCTATCTATATGCACAGCACTACTATTCATAGAGTTACATAACAGATATTGGAGAAACAGGGAAATAATCTGATTACAAATTAGACAGCCGATGTAAAAATCATCATCTTTAAGCTGCTTTGCTGCATCTATATTAGTAACTTTTGCTCCACATTTCGTGTATTTTCAGTGCTGAGTCTGGATATAAAAATTTGACCCAATCTAATGCACTGGCATATAATGTCACATCTGTAAAAAGTTTTTCTTTGCCCATTTTATAAATTTTAAGACTTCTAGAAAATGGGAGATAAACTATTTACTAGACTTAATGCAAAACCATTTTTCTTTTTTTGGTGCAAACTAACAGATACATATATATATATTTTAATGTTCATTATTTTTTTCCTTAAAAATTATAGCATAACATATTATTAAGGGCACGAATAAATCAACAGCATTGCAATAAAGTATTACTTTATGTGTGGAAAATTACCGAGAAATCTATGTTGGAGACTTAAGCAGACTACCCTCGAAGCCGAAACAGTCAGGGTTTTTTTCCCCCCTCTAAAGGGTGGCTTCCGTATTAAGGCACTGTTTCATTTCAACATTTGGACCTAAATCGCGGAGTTATTACATTTCCATCACTCGGAATATGCTTAATTTCCTGTGCATCCTCACTAAACCAGAGACTAGGGAAACTCAGAAATCCAGCTTGGACTATTTTCTCACATACCAAGACAGGAAAAGAAGCAATTGAAGTCATACAGCAGATGTAAGCCATTAAGATTTTTTTTTTTTTATGTTTTGAAGAAAAACTGCATAAGATGGGCCTTTGCACCCGGATTGTGTTTTTATAATGCCTGCATCGCATTTCTGAATGACACTCTTTTTCTTGAACACCTCAGGTTTCATTTTTTTGCTACAAAACAGAAATAATAAGTTACTTTTAATTTAAAGTTAAAGAAAATTAAAGCATATTTTAATTTAAATTAACTTTAATTTAAAGTTTGCTACAAAAAAAAAAGTGGTAAAAAGAAATCAACTCATAAAAGGAAAAGTTGCAAATGACATGTATTATTTATTTAAGTATTTAATTAATTATTATCTATTTATTTTTTATCGTCTTTTTGCTTTTGTCTTTTTTTTAATTCTGAAACAGATCGGTCTTATAACATTTCAAAGCATGGAGTAAATATATATATATATATATATATATATATATATATATATGTGTGTGTGAAAAGCCTTCTGTAAATCTCCCATTGGATGCCATAAATTATGGTTTAATATTTGGTGAGGACAGCAGGACGGCAAATTTTTTAACATTTCATTAAGGAAAAAAGTTGATTACAATTTTATTTCACATTTTTATGTATATGTTTATTTGTTTCAATTATTTACATTAGGTTGGAGATACTGCCAGTGAATTAGAAACACAAAATAGAGCATTTAACATAAAAATAAAGGACAATGAAAAAATAAATAAATAAATAAATAAATAAATAAATAAATAAATATATATATATATATATATATATATATATATATATATATATATGTATATATATATACACATATATCCAATTACATTTGAGAGAGTTAAAAATAAATCACTCATGTATTGTACTATTTATTGGTTGCTGTAGAATGGGTTACCTGAGTATCTGGCAGTGAGCTAACTATCATGATGTGATATGGAGCTTGTAACTCTTTTATCAGTCTTTTTATGAGCTCCTCTCAGCTCATTTATAACCACAGATCTCATCAAAGTTAAATATGCAGGAAAACAAAAAGCCTGCAAAAGGCAAATGGTGCAAAACTTTTTCATAGAACCCAAATCCAAAAATGATTTTTAGCCCCAAACCACACTTGCATTTAAGAAAAAAAGAAAAAAAATGTCCCTAAAAGTGGTCAATAGAGATGATTGGCGCACTCCGCGGAGGATCGAGTTTGAGTCAAATTCCCTAAAATTTGCGGTTCCTCACAGATTCAAACACTTTGAGATTCGATTCTCAGTTTGCAAGAAAAACTTGCCTAATGCCATTTCCCACACTGCTGAAGCATCAAAGAGCAGGCTAAAAACATTTTGCACGGCCTTCCCATAACGTACTGCAGCTACAACATCTAGCAGATTATCATACGTTGTACAGTGCTGTTCAGTACCTGGGACATCGCAGATCAGTAGCTGCCAGCAGAGCACAATTTGTATGACAGAGCCGTTTTCCATCTCCAGAGTCATTGGGTAAGTCTCTCTCTCCTGTAGAGTGTAAGATCTTATGGTCAGTGTCAGGGATAACAGCAGGGGAATCATGCAGATACCATCGCTACCACCAATTTGTCAGGGGACACAACTGCACCACCTATAAACCTTAGGACAAGGACACAATTGACTATTGGACAAGGCCGCGACTGTTTTCACTACTAGGCCAGTTCTTTGGGAACTGACGGTGAGTATATGGTATATACACCTCCGATTTCAAGGCATGGAATATATATATATATATATATATATATATATATATATATTGTGACAGGGTCTCTAGCAATGTATGTGAGGGGAGATATGTATCACGAAGATTGCTATCTTCCGTGATGTGAAAACCCATAAGTTTCTCTCCAGCATGTTATGTGCTGAGAGGGGTTAATTGACTATAACAGGGTTGGACTTTTTTGTAAGTAGCGGTAAGAGATGAGTGGGATGGCTGCTCACCATATCTCCACCCCAAGGGTGTGATTCGGCAAGTTTAATGTCCGACCACTGAGTTTATTTCTCTGTCTGTGTGTCTGCATGCAGCTCCAGAGAAGTGTTTATGTGCAACTGTACTGGACTCTGTTGATTGTACCTTGAGTGGACGGATTCCCACAGGCATATGGACTGTGCTATCCGTTATTTTTTTGTTTCCCGTTTTTTCCAGAAAGGCCATGTTTATTTTGTTGAAGCCTGCACTGGTTTATGTCATGATTTAAATAAACCAGCAGAAGAAACGTTCCTATGTCTACCTCTGTGAGCAGCTGAGTGAGTCACATTACCACAATATATATATACTCCAATGCGATCACTGCCAACTCCACAATAACAAAAGGAACTACTAGCTGCTACCACCAACTTTTTATACAGGTCAATTGGACACCAGTTACCCTTGGCTTCAAGGGTGCGGTTTACAGAGCAAGAGGAACTGAGCTATTAAGTTTTAGAAATGCAATGCGGAAAGGTAGGCAGTGTTTATAAAAAATATACAAATATTTTACAAAATGGGAACAAAACAATACGGTATATACAATCATATGATATAAAAAGGAATAACAAAAGAAAAAGGACTAAACCTTTGTCACGGAAATGGCTCAGAGCTTAGCGGAGGGAAGCACTCCTTAGAAGAACTCCTTAGAGCAACAGATAGAACCACAGAGTACTGTTTCTTAAAGAAATAACAAATGACAGAGACCCAAACTCTGATTTTTATTAGATCAACGTTATGCCCACATACCTCTCCTTGGTGAACTCATATGGGGGCTGGTCGTGGAAAGTGCTAGGTCTTTTAGACGTTTAAGAGATCCCCAACTTTCAGGATATCTTCACTTGAAAGCCATCCGACAATATTATCTTTACATAGAGATAGCATGGATAGCATCATCAATCTGCACGATATTAAGTTGGAGGTGTTCGGCCAGCCTTATGGTGATGTGATTGAATGTAGTATGTTCGTCCCTTCGCTATGACACCAAAAATATATCTCCCATAAATATCAGATCGATGCAAACCCCAATATTCATCACTGACCACTGGCTACATAGAGTCTGAGATAATTCCTTTCAACAGAGAGAGCTCTTGCCTCTGGAATTCTCCGCCTCTGAGTATACGAATCCTAGACTTGGCTGGTTCTCAGAGATCCCTTGCTGTAATTACCTGTTCATGGCAGGAGGCCCTATTTCAATAGAAGTTGAAGTGTCAGCTCTTTCTCACTTCCCCGGTTATACTTAATCCCATATGTTCAATGTGAGGGTGATATGTCCCTTCTCCAGAGATGCCTGTATTGATTTTATAATTTTTCTCTACAACAGTCAGCGGGGTCCTTCCTCTCCTTTAGAGTATAAGCTCTTATGTTCAGTGGGATCTTCTCTCTTGCTTGCAAAGTATAAGCTTTTATGATCAGGGTCTTCTCTCTTTTTCTTTCAATGTAGAGTGCAAGCTCTTATGATCAGTGGAGTCCTCTCTCTCTCTTCTGTAGTCTGTAAGCTCTTATGGTCAGGGGGGTCCTCTCTCTCCTGTAGAGTGTAAGCTCTTATGATCAGTGGAGTCCTGTTTCTCTCTTCTGTAGACTGTAAGTGTAGCGCCCCAAGGGTTCGGTTGCTACAGGGGTATTGCACCTCAACCAGAGGTGTGATATTCCACTCCCAAGTAAGGATGGAGTGTGGACCAGGGGTCAGTTAGCTGCATACACACATTTCCCATTTCCGGGGGACAGCTCGACGGTGCTCCCGTTTATGCAGGCACAACTGACCATGTCCCTGGCTGGAGTGGGGAGGGGGGAGAGAACCCAGTGATGTAGGAGCAGAAGGGGACGGTTTCTGGAGCATAGGAAGGAGCTCATTGGGTGCAGGTCATCTGAGCTCAGACACAGAGAAGCAGATAAAAAGGTGGGGGCTCTCTTAGGAGGAAGTTCAGTCAGAGCAGAAAGGGAGAGAGAGCTGACAGGCTCGGCTTGAGCTCAGCTCCACGAGGCAGGCCTAGAGAAAAGGCCGGGGCCAGAAAGGAGAAAAGAAGAAGGAGAAGGAAGGAAAGAGGAGAGACAGAGGAGTAGAAAGGCTCCAGAAACAAGAAGGCAGAAGGGACCCTAAGAACCCACGAGATATCGGGTGAAGGGTCAGGCAGAATAAGGGTACCGGTTTCCCAAGTTGGTGGAGGTAAATCATCCCTCAGCCAAAGACCGGAGGTCGTGATCATCTATTGGTGCGACCCCCCGCCAAACCTGCTAGGAAGGCACCATATTGGATAGCGGGAAACAGAGCCCACGTTTGCCCGCATAGATCCGCGGCAGCTGGACAGAAGTTTGGTCACTGGTGGGGCACGAGAGGCCAGAGAAAGGACTGAAGGGGGTCCTGTGCCATACTCCTGAATTGCCTCAGGGTTGACCGAGCCCCTCACCTGGTGGACGCAGCACGGCTTGGGCAGTGACATGGATGACAACTGTGAGTAAAAACCCTGGACTGCATCATTGGACTCTGTGTTATTTATGCTGCGCCTGCACCATCACCCCCAGCATCTACTACAACTGCCCTGGGGCTACACTCTTCCCGTGGGGAGTTATACTATCTCAGCTGCACACACCATCAGCCTCAGTGGACTGCCTTGCAGTGGCGGTTCATAATAGCCGCAATCCACGGGTGGCGTAGTCGGACATTCAAAACCCTACAAATAGACTGCCACAGCATCTGGTCTGACCACCCTGAGCCACGGGATCGGGTTGCCTCTACTACTCCCGCCATCGCACTGAAGCCCGGTTCTGGGTGCCCCACGGCCCAGGGGGCGAGTCATAAGCTCTCAGGATCAGTGGGGTCCTCTCTCTCTCCTGTAAGTGTAAGCTCTTATGGTCAGCGGGGTCTTCTATCTCTTGTAGAGTGTAAGCTCTTATGGTCAGTAGGGTCCTCTCTCTCTCTCTTGTAGAGTGTAAGCTTTTATGGTCAGTGGGGTTTTCTCTCTTCTGTAGAGTGTAAGCTCTTATGGTCAATAGGGTCCTCTCTCTCTCTCTTGTAGAGTGTAAGCTCTTATGGTCAGCGGGGTCCTATCTCTCTCTTCTGTAGAGTGTAAGCTCTTATGGTCAGCTGGGTAATTTCTCTTGCCTGTAAAGTATAAGCTCTTATGGTCAGCAGGGTCCTCTTTCTCTTTCCTCTCCTCACCACCACATGTATTTTCTGAGTAATTACAATCTTTTCAGTATTGAGATTTGTGCAAATTTATTCGCAACAAATTGAATTTTGTGGAAAAATTTAGCAAAGCCAGCAAACTCAAATTTCAAACATTCTAGCCAGGACACAATAAAGAATGCTAGAAACTGGAAAAAAAATTATGGTTCCATATAGTTGGGATTTTAATAAAAAAAAATTGACTCATTTATACTGGTTTTGCATGTTTTATAGTCTAGAGCAGCATTTACAATTTTTCCTATTGGGACCAGTCAATACCCTATTGATAGTCACTTCTTTCCCTAGAAGCTTACCTTAATTCCTATCAACGCAAATGCTCTTTGCAGCTTAGTGCCCCGAGATTATTTTCTCTATAACAGATTACTGAAAATTGTCTCAAAAATCAATGTGCGGACATTACCAGGGATTACTGGATGTTTAAATATTAGAAACTCCAAAAATGACATTAGATTCCTACCAACTATCTACATTCATGTCTTGGGAGGGAGATGGTGATGTAGTTTGGGTCTTATTCTGCAGAAAATGTCTTGAGACTTAGAGGGACCCCATAAGAGTGTCAACCCCGGTGTTAGACGCAAGTCTTCCATAGTGAGCCACAGGAATAATTATAGAGCCAAAAGTAAGAAATGGAAGAAAGTTTTCCAAGAGTACCACTTCTGGAACATGAACATCGTGGAGTGGGTCACAAAGTTTTTAGAAATGCTTGGGAGGCCTGCCGCACCTCATCAAGACCCTCATGGTGACTTACCAGTACGACGTGCCTTAGTTTTCAGAGCACCGCTGTTAGACTGTGCTGGTATTGCTTTCCTATATGGATTCACTTTTATGGAAGAGGAGGGAATGAGTAAATCTTAGCAATTCAATATTCCCAGATATTTCCAACATTCTCAGAAAATATACATGAAAGATTATTTGAACTTTAAAGTATGTAAAATATGAAGACATAAAAGTCCCATTTTAATTAATTTCTCCCCAGCCATCCTGTCTACGGAGTGAAATCTGAAGAACTTAAATGAAAAATTACATTGGAAAGTATGTCCATGCAAAGTATGTGTTTGGTATTTTCGAATACAGTAATACAGAAAAAAAAAGAAAAATCAATCATCATATAATCTTTGGTCAGCCTTGATCTGAAGCATGAAGGGCCCACCAGGAAGCATAGGAACAGGGGCCATGGCTGATTAAATACCATGTGGCAAACACAATTGACAGCATTGCCTTTCTAATGCATTTAGGCAAATTGAACAATCATTCAAAACGAATATCTGGAGCTGATTGTTAAACCTGTGTTGGCTATAGAGTTGCATTTAGGATATCAGCTTGCCGTATTGATTTTTAAAAGTATTGTCTCGTGTATTTAATTTCATTTTTTTATTATTAGAAATGAGAAATACTTCTGTTTCAATGTTGGAACTAATTATTTTTAATTTTTAGAAACATCTCTGGAAGGAGAACACACTTCCTTTCCGCATTTTCTATGTAGACAGTGCAACAAGGCATTTTTGCTTTTTAGCCGCTGCAGTGAATATGAGTTAATGGTTAGAAAAGTGTCATAGACTTGAGTTGGCCATACACATGCGATAACTGCTGTCAATCATTGTTGGGCAGACAGCTAAGGCTTTTCACTCCCCAATACATATTAGGGGTCAATTCGACCAACTGTTCATGTATTTTCCATGGGGTGAAAAAAGAAAACCACTGCCAGACACTTCTGGCAATCAATTATGACCCCCAAAAGAAAAAGATTGAACACTGAAATGCAACATTCTTATCCTTCTCTCACCCAACATCCTGTTTTAAAACAAAGCTCACATACAGTACATATCAAATGGTCCCAAATAGATGGGATCAACCAACCTTCATCTGGCAAAGGAAGCTATGCCTAGGGGCCTAGGGGCACATCCCCATCTGTAATGACAGGTGAGCCTTTGCTTTTTAAACATGCATTATTTAAAGACCACCATACACAATTTCATCAGGACCAGCCAACCATCTAATGTGTATGGGAGCCTTCCTACTATCCCCCGACAGATGGTTTCTAGGAGTGCCACGCTCTACCAGACCAAGAAATGACAGATGAGTCTCACACTAAGATTTCTCTGTAAACTCTGCCTTATCTAAAAGTCTCCATACACAACTCCAGTGGGACCGGCTAACCATCCAACATGTAGGGAGGCCTCCTAAATCTCCCTGATAGATGCTGCATAGGAGTCCCTTCTCCCACACCTAGAGAAGAGGGAGAAAATGAGGTCTCTCAACTCCCCCCAAAAGATGATGTCAGGGGAGAGAAGGATTGGGCAGCTTGAATTAAAACACCTGATCTTTTTTTTCCTACTGGAAAGAAGCACTCACCCAAGGTGTCTATCAGTGGCTTACTGCCCTTTCCCTATACAGAACACCTGATTCAAGGGAGGGTCTATGGGCTAGAATTGAAAAAGATAATGTAGATATATGATCAAAGTAAGTCTCCATCAGTACAACAGACCTGACATCTACAGTATAAGGACAAAAATATCGGGACATACGTCTTAATCATTGAATTCAGAGTTGTCATTCATGCCCTTTGCCCCCCTGGTGTACAACAGCTGGCCCCTTGACATGCCAGTGTACTGCTCCTGCATTCGCCTGTGTTTTGTGGTCGACTTCTCTGTCCGCCGAGCCACAGCAGACACATGTTTTGTCTGTTTGTTTAGGTTCGGTTATTCTGGCTGCAGTCTGTTTAGCATTACACAGGTTTTTTCATTTGTCTGCCCTATCACCTTTCGGGTGTGGCGTAATATTCTGTCCCCCTGCTGGTATTTCCTGCTGGTGATAGTGTCTTTTGGATGTTCACACATTCAGCTGCAGCTTAAAGCCAGTCAGTGAAATTCCAGCTAGGGTTTATCTCTTTTCTGTTTCTGTTCTCTACTCTGCACCTGTCTTTTGTTTCTGAATAGGAAGTAGGCTGCATATTATCTAACAATTCATACTTTATATTTTCTTTTGTATTTCATGGATTATTTTACTCACTCTGGGATCTTTCCTTTTTCAGCAAACTTTCCCTTTTTAGGTAATTCACACACTGCCCTGCTCTCCAGTTCTTTAGGAGGAATGTGAAGCACTTAATGGCCTTTCAGACAGCATAGGCCCGAGTTGCCATCTTCTAGTTTGTGGTTAGGGCTATCTCTGCTCACGCAGGAACCGCTAGGGACGGCGGGATCAGGATCTCTAATCTGTAACGGAACCGACAGGGTCAGTTGCAGTTTTTTAGCTTCACCTATTATCCCGAGTGAGATGCTACTCTAGCATGACAGCGGTCTGGCCTTACCAACATGTGACAGAATGGCTGTTGGTAAAGAGCTCACTGATACCAGCGCTGTAATTAGAGCCACTGGTGAAACAAGTCAGGTAATGACATTTCTTCCCTCCTAAATCTTTCCCCATCACCTGTGAGTGATATTATTGAAAAGTGAAAGGAACCAAAGTAACTCAGCCACGAAGTGCAGACCATAAAAAGTTACAGACTGGGGTCACCGATTGCACATAGTGCATAAAGGTCTTCAAAATTCTGAGAACTCAAGAACCACAGAGTTCCCACTAACTCTAACATTAACATCAACACAAACTGTACGATGGAAGATTAATGGACGAGAAGCTAAATGCAAGTTTTACATCACCAAGCACAATGTCAAGTGTCAGATGGTGTGGTGTAAAGCAGCTGCTATTGGGCTTTGGAAACACAGCTTTGAGCAGTGTAAACATGTTCTATGATGTGACTGAACACGTTTTTCAATTTGACATCTGTTGGTGAGTCTGAGTTTGTCAAACAACTGAAGAAGGTTACCCACCTAACTGCATTGTGCCAGCTGTAAAATTTGAGGCAGTAGGGATGATGCTATGGGATTATAGTTACAATGAATCATTGTTCAAGACATTGTGGGCAATTGTAGCTTCCAGCTTTGTGGGAACAGTTTGGAGACGGTCCTTTTCTGTTCCCCATGACTTTGCCCAGTACACAAGGTTTATAAAGACATGGTAGGGGGGGTTTGGTGTAGAAAAACATGATGGCTGCACAGAACACTGACCTCAACCCATTGAACAATTGGGATAACTAGAACAGAGATAGTTAGCCCGGCTCTTCCATCACAAATGTTTGTTTGAATGAATGGGCCAAAATCCCTACAGACATCTCCAAAATTTGGCTAAACGCCTACCCATAAGAGCGGAAGCTATTATAGCTTCAAAGGGAACAATTCCCTATTAATTCACATGGATTTAAAATGTTATGTCATAAAAGGTCCTTTAGGTGTATTGTGAAGGGAGCACATGACTTCTGATCATATAATGTATCATTAATATCTATTCTAATGGTAATGAGATGACTCTGCTAATCCTGTCCCAGTATATACAACAAAACTATGAAGCGAATGCAGAAAACGTCAGCCTATTGCACCTCCTATAATGGCAAAAGTATTTCTATATATAGATAGTAACATATTTTTATATATAGACAGTAACATCTTTATATACAGATAGAAACATAAAAAAGCAAGATCTTTGAAAAAAAAAATATTAAAAGTAAAATGTTAATAATTAGCATTTCTTTTTTCTAATCTTAATTTTTTCTAACCTGTTTATCAAATATTAAAACAAAAGCACAATGTAATCTACTCGTCTGCCACACCCAAACTTACAGAAACCTCATTGGAGTTCATGATGGAATGTCTTACATCAAATGTGAACATCTTAAATGATGATTTCAATACTGGTCAGATGCCAGTGGGATTTAAGAAAAAGCCAAGAGGGAGAAGGTCTCAACAAAGTGTGCCTTGGCTATGTCCAACCCATTGAGAAATTTTGAGGTCGTGAGCTCCAATTGCTTAGCCCGAAGGTCTTCTTTTCACCTTGATTAAAATTCTCCATTACCATATATACAGTATTCCTTCAATTCCCTAGCTGAAGTCACAACAGAAACGCCATTGTTATGATTGCTTGGAAAGATTGTGCTTTGCTCCGTCAATATCAGTCTTTTAGCGTTTCACTCAATCTTTCAATAAATTGAGTCTTGATATTATGTAACATTACCACTAAATAAACTCTAATGTGTTATTATGTCATCTCCAAGGACCATCCACACGAGGGTCTTGTTTCAGCACATTACGGCTTGGAATGCACACGTACAACTTAAGAAAACATACAGACTAAACCGGGGCGTAAAAACAATGGTTTTGTAAGTAAAAGGAACCACATGAAGTTCTGCTGCAAACTCACAAAATGAGGAGTAAAATTAAAGATTTGTAGAAATGTAAAAAGTTTTTGGGAAACTCAATGAACAAAGTCAAAAAATTACAAATTTTGTCGAATGTTGTCTTTCTGGGCAAAATTTACTACTTTCTGCAATTCTAAGATGCTTTTGTTACTTGTGATTGAGAAATTGGAAGTCGTTAACCAGGCGAATAGCTCCATGCCAGATTTATGAATGGCGCAAAAAAGTCGGAATTCGCTTTTTATTTTGGAAGTGTTTTACGAAATGGGGAAGCAACTCCGGAGAGAAGGGTAATTTTTAAAGATGCGCCAAATTTATCAAAGATTTTTGGACACTGATAAATTTTGTGCAAATAACGGCAACACAGTCTCTAGCAAAGCTGAACTTAAAAATTTCCTTCACATCTACATTAAAGGGGTTGTCCAGCCTTATGAAGAAAAAAATCAAGTGTTGGCATCTAGATAAAATCTTTAAGACGTAGAATTAAAATTTATGGTGGTAGATGGAGTAACGCTCAGACGCGTTTGAGGCATGAACTGCCCTTGATCACTGAGGATAGCAAACAAAACCATGGCAAAATATTTTAAACAAGTGCTGACCAATCATGAAATGGCAGAAACTACACAGGTGTGGAATAATTAGAGAAACATAGAATATAACAGACACAAGTAGATATACAACATTGGTATATTTGTACCTTCATAATACCAAATTGCAGCAATAATATTAAGCAATAGACTATTGACGCTAATATATGAGTGTCATTTCAGAAATTCACAGCTCAGCAAACAGTATCACACAGAAAAGGATTAGATACACAGCTCAGCAGAGAGTATCACACAGGAGAGGGTTAGATACATGGCTCATCAGGCAGTACCACACAAGAGGGGATGAGATATACGAAGCTTTAAACTTTTTTTCTTATTATATGAATGATGTCCGGCCTTAGACTGCAAGTCTGTAGTCACTCTATGTGACTGCAGACTTCACAAGTCATATTGCATGCACTGCGAGGGCAGCCAGCACGTGACCTCAAGTATGTGATTTGCATATATGCGGTCACATACCGACTGGTCTGGTCAAACTCAATACACTTGCATAGAGCGACGCTGGATATGTCTAGTCAGCATGTGACCGCATTTATGCAAATCACATATTTGTCGTCATTAGTGATGAGCTAGCACTAAAGTGCTCGGGTACTCATTGCTCGGGTCGAGCACATTGGAATACTCGGGTGCTCGACCTGAGCAACGAGCCCAATGTAAGTCTATGGGAAACTCGAGCATTTTTCAGGCGGCTCCCCCCGGCGGTCTGCAGAGGGCCTAAAAATTGCCCAAATTGATGGGAACAGTGCTCAAATGACATGGGAACAGCACGGGGAAGACCCCAGGAAGCATCTATGACTCCCAGATCACTGCTATCAACAACGTTGTGAGAGGTATTACGCCACTTTTACGGACTCACAATAAAACATACCAAAACGAAACCAAAATGGATTTTCCTGGGAAATATGTTAAGGAACATCCTTTCCTGGGTAATGACTTGTAGATAAGGCAAAATAAATAACCGAAAACAAAAATACTCCTCTACACCTTGGGCTATGTTCACACATAGCGTTTTTGATGCGTTTTTGCACTTTTGCATTGCTTTCAACCAAGATAAATGCATTCACCAGGAAATGTAATTTTAACATTTTACAACCTTATCTGGCCATGTGGTGTGTGACACATCATCAGACACATGCATACAGTGCTAATAAGACGTGGGAACAGCATGGGGAAGACCTCTGGAAGCATCTCTGACTCCCAGGTCACTACCTAATAGTGTGCGCATAATAAGTGATCCTTGGCGCATGCGAAGATGCCTCCTGCCATGCACCTGTCATTGCAGACTTGCAACAATCACCGACCTTGTCCCAGTGCAGCGTTCAATTGTCCCTACCCCATTCCATGGAATACAAGCACAAGCATGCAGCCAGCCACCCACCAACCCACAGGCTGCAATACTATACTGCCAAATTTTTGACAGCTGCTTTCACTTGAAATGTGGCCTTTTAGGCTCGTGGAGGGGGAAGCTTTTCATAACCTCATGCCGGCGGTGGCCGGGTGTTCATACTAGGTCCCCAGCCGCCACTGTTTCTTCTGGTGTCGTCTCCGCCTTCCACAAGCACTGGTCCCACAATATTACCCTTGCCCTCCCCAGTGCATTTACTGGGAAGGACCACCTAACCACAAACACGTGGACAGGTGAATGTGGCCAGGGACGGTACGGAGCAGGTCCACAGCTTTTTTTGCTGAGTTGCATTTCACCACAGCCATATTCTTTAGCTTGGTGAAAGGACTTGGGAAATCATATCTACCCAGCTGTCATTTCTCCCAGGAAGTCCTCTAAAGCTGCTTTCACTTGAAATGTGGCCTTTTAGGCTCATGGAGGTGGAAGCTTTTCATAACCTCATGCCGGCAGCGGTCCAGTGTCCATACTCGGTCCCCAGCCGCCACTGTTTCTCCCAGTGTTGTCTCCGCCTTCCATAAGCACGGGTCCATAACATTACCCATGCCCTCCCCAGTGGACTTACTGGGAAGGACCGCCTAACCACAAACACGTGGACAGGTGAATGTGGCCAGGGACGGTACGGAGCCAGTCCACAGCTTTTTTTTTGCTGAGTTGTATTTCACCACAGCCATATTCTTTAGCTTGGTGAAAGAACTTGGGAAACCATATCTACCCAGCTATCATTTCTCCCAGGAAGTCCTCTAAAGCTGCTTTCACTTGAAATGTGGCCTTTTAGACTCGTGGAGGCGGAAGCTTTTTATAACCTCATGCCGGCAGCGGCCGGGTGTCCATACTCGGTCCCCAGCCGCCACTGTTTCTCCCGGTGTCGTTTCCGCCTTCCACAAGCATGGGTCCCACAACATTACCCGTGCCCTCCCCAGTGCACTTACTGGGAAGGACCGCCTAACCACAAACACGTGGACAGGTGAATGCAGCCAGGGACGGTACGGAGCCAGTCCACAGTTTTTATTGCTGAGTTGTATTTCACCACAGCCATATTCTTTAGCTTGGTGAAAGGACTTGGGAAACCATATCTACTCCAGCTGTGATTTTTCCCAGGAAGTCCTCTAAAGTTGTTTTCACTTGAAATGTGGCCTTTTAGGCTCGTGCAGGTGGAAGCTTTTCACAACCTCATGCCTCGTGTCCATACAAGTTCCCTAGCCGCCACTATTTCTTCCGATGTTGTCTCCGCCTTCTACAAGCGTGGGTCCATGAACATTACTGCTGGTACTTTTCTGTGAGAATCTGCTTGCCTCCTACCAGCCTGGAATATTTTCAGTAAACTATGGTACGACGCCATGGTATTAGCACTTCCCCCAGTACCAGTAGCGAAGCCTTCCCCAATTTCCTTCTCAGGAATTTTATTTGGTAGACTGAGTGGCTGCCCAAATACATTAGTTTCTCACAAAGGAGCTGAAGATAGAGTGGCAGTAGGTGCAAGTTTCTCCAGCCTGTTAGATATCAGAGGGTGAACGGCAGCACATTGGATTAGTGGTTAGCACTGAAGCCTTGCAGCGCTGGGATCCTGGGTTCAAATACCAGCAAGGACAACATCTACAAGGATTTTGTATGTTCTCCCCGTGTTTGCATGGGTTTCCACCTCAGTAAAAAAAAGCGGCCATAGAGTGTCCGGGAACCTTCCCACACACTTTTCTTAGCTAGGACTGCTTTTCGGCAGGGTTGGACGGTCCCACCAGAGAATCCTCTGGTGTGCCCTGGCTTCTACATCAGGAGAGTTCATGATAGCGCTAACTTTGCAGCTGCTATGGGGCTCTTGAGCGGGGTAGAAAGGTGAGCCCTCAGAATCAAATCCTCTGGTGGGCCCAATGTTTTTCAATCTGAAACAGCTTCTCAGTGGGAGTTGTATTTCACCACAGCCATATTCTTTATCTATGTGAAAGGACTGGCATAGAGGGAAACCGTATCTACTCCGGCTGTCATTTCTCCGTCATCAGGTTCCACCCATTGTCACACATGACCATGCCTGGCTGTATGTTCAGCGGTGAGAGTCACAGATCAAGCTGCTGTGTTACAGCTTTCAACAACTCTGCAGCACTGGGCCGTTTGTCACCTAAGCATTAAGCATGATATCTTCAGCACAGCCTGTTGCCGCTTGGCCAAGGCAGTGCTGCAGTGCTTTCAGCTTGTGACTGATGTGGTTATTTCGGATATGGAGGAGGAGGTGCAGGAGCTGAACAATGTGATTAAATTGAGGTTACATTGGCGACTCTGTTTTTATACTAAAGAAAGATCCTACTGTTTTTTTTTTTTGCATTATTTTTTAAAGCAAATGCATTCACCGGGAAATGTCATTTTAACATTTTACAACCTTTTCTGGCAATGTGGTGTGTGACACATCATCAGACACATCCTGTTTCATTGATGATGGAGGGACTCTGAAAGACACATAGAGCATGGCCACAGTAACGAGTACAACATGTTCCCATTAGTAAAGAGAGAGTCTGCTATACAGTTATAGGGTATGCAGTGAGCCCAACGGCTGACCAAATTTAGGAAAAAACCCACTAAGAAATTAAAGACACATAGAGCATGGCCACAGTAACGAGTAGGACATGTTCCCATTAGAAAGGAGAGAGTCTGCTATACAGTTATAGGGTATGCAGTGAGTCCAACGGCTGACCAAATTTAGGAAAAAACCCACTTAGAAATTAAAGACACATAGAGCAGGGCCACAGTAACGACAAATTCCCATTAGAAAGGAGAGAGTCTGCTATACAGTTATAGGGTATGCAGTGAGTCCAACGGCTGACCAAATTTAGGAAAAAACCCACTTAGAAATTAAAGACACACAGAGCAGGGCCACAGTAACGACAAATTCCGATTAGAAAGGAACGAGTCTCCCATAGTGTTGGCCTATGCAGTGAATGCAAGGGCTGCCAAAAATTTGGAGGCAATTCAATGACCCTTGGAAGAGACGTGGAGGAGGGCCTCATAAAAAAATGTTCCCATTAGATAGGAGCGGGCCTCCTATACTTGTAATGCCCATGTACTAAGTGTATGGGCTGACAAACATTTACCCCTGGGGGGTATACATGAACATACTGTATAAAAAAAATTTTTTATGGGCATCATAAACACCCTTTAAAAAAATTATGTGGGTGTTGCATCACGGACCACGGTCACCCTGGTGATATGGTGGTGGAGGATGAGGAGAAGGAGGAGGACAAGAGCAAATAGCCAAAATCAGGAAGCGTATACCCATGTGTGGGTGTGAAAAGGTGCATGGGAATACACCTCCCAAGAAAAGACACTGGATTTGAGTTTATGTTACGCTGCTATCATTCGGTGGTGTTGAGAAGTCTGGCCCAATCCAGCCCTTGTTCATTTTTAGAAGAGCCAGCCTGTCAGCATTTTCAGTTGACAGGCGGATGCTCTTATCAGTTATAATTCCACCAACGGCACTAAAAACCCGCTCTGATAAAATGCTGGCGGCAGGGTAGGCCAGGACCTCCAAGGCATAGAGAGCCAGTTCACTCCACGTATCCAGCTTGGATACCCAATAATTATAAGGCATAGCGGAATCACGGAGGATGTAGGTACGGTCGGCAATGGAACTCCCTCAGCATCTTCACAAACTTTGCACTCCTTTTGAGAGTACCCCGCGCCTCAGGGCCTGTGCGATGGGAGGGTGTGAGAAAACTATCCCAGAACTTTGACAGTGCTCCCCTGCCTCTGCTGGATTGAAGTTGTGTCTCTCTTGCCTGTACTCCTTGGTTATCCAACGAAGTGTGCCCTCTGCCGCCAGCATTTTCAGACGGGAATTTTTTTAATAGTTTCGCAACAAGGGCTTTCTGGTACAGCCCTATTTTTGTAGACCTGTCCGCCTCAGGAATAAGAGATATAAAGTTCTCCTTGTAACGTGGGTCTAGAAGTGTCATCAACCAGTAATGACTGTCACCCAAAATTTTAAGAATGCGAGGGTCATGGGAAAGGCAGCATAACATAAACTCAGCCATGCGTGCCAGACTGCTAACAGGCAAGACTTTCGTGTCCTCACCAAGAGGATGACTGACCATGCTCTTCTCCTCCTCCTCCTCTCTGTCCTCTGGCCATCCATGCTGAACAGACGGTATGACAGCTGTGCAGGTAGTACCGTCTATAGTGCATGAAACTAGCTCCTGTCCTTCCTCCTCCTCCTCTTCCTCATTGTCACCCAATCCACATTGGGATGAGATGAGGCTTGGCTGTGTGTAATCACCCTGTATGGTTCCTTGCTCCATCTCATCATGCTCCGCCTGCAATGCATCCTCTTTGATTGTGAGCAGAGAGCGTTTCAGAAGACAGAGAAGATGATGGTGACGCTAATTATGGCATCATCGCCGCTCACCATCTTGGTGGAGTCCTCAAAGTTTTGGAGGATGGTACATATGTCTGACATCCATGTCCACTCCTGAGGTCTTATGTGTGGAGTCTGAACTGAATACCAACGGCCTTGTTGATGCTGATACTCAACAACTGCCCTCTTCTACTCATAAATGCTTCCCAACATCTGCAGTGTAGAGTTCCAACGCATGGGGACATCACACACCAGTCTGTGAGCCAGAAGCTGCAAATGCTGCTGAAACTCGGCAAGGGTGGCAGAAGCTGTAGCTGACTCTCCAAAATGGGCACACAGGCGGCGTACTTTAACAAGCAGATCCGGCAGCTCCGGGTAGGATTTGAGAAACTGCTGAACCACGAGGTTAAGCACACGGGCCTGGTATGGTATGTGTGTGAGCTCGCCTCGCCTCAGAGCCACCACCAGGTTCCGGCCATTGTCACACATGACCATGCCTGGCTGTAGGTTCAGCGGTGTGAGCCACAGATCTGCCTGCTCTTTCAGAGCTGTCCACAACTCTTCAGCATTGTGCGTTTTTTCACCTAAGCATATTAGCTTCAGCACAGCCTGTTGCCGCTTGGCCGAGGCAGTGTTGCACTGCTTCCAGCTTGTGACTGATGTGGTCATTTCGGAGATGGAGGCTGAAGAGCAGGCTGAGGAGGATGAGGTGCAGGAGCTGTAGACCGTGGGGGCAACCCTGATTGACCTAGGGCCCGCAATCCTTGGCATCGGGAGGACGTGCTCCGTCCCAAGGTCCAACTGGGTCCCGGCTTCCACTATGTTAACCCAGTGTGCCATCAGCGAGATGTACCATCCCTGCCCACAAGCACTTGTCCACGTGTCCACGGTTAGGTGAACTTCCCCAGTAACTGCGTTGTTGAGGGCACGGCTAATGTTTTGGGACACGTGCTTGTGTAATGCGGGGACGGCACACCAGTAGAAATAGTGGCGACTGGGGACCGAGTACCGAGGGACGGCCGCCGCCATCAGGTTGCGGAATGCTTCCGTCTCCACAAACCTAAAAGGCAACATTTCGAGCGCAAGTAGTCGTGAAATGAGAGAATTTAGTAGTGTGGCCTGTGGGGCATTGGCTACACATTTGCGCTTGCATTCCAAGGACTGGGGTATGGACAACTGGACGTGCTTCCTGATGCTGCTACTTGAGAGTGTGCAACGACAGGTGCAGGGCAGGAGGCATCTTCGCATGCACCATGGACAGGGGATTGGCTTGCATGCACTACAGCGGAAGAAGCAATGGTGCCACCTGCAGACACTGTCCCTGGACCCTGGGGTTCAGCCCACAAAGTCGGATGCTTTGCTGCCATGTGCCTGATCATGCTGGTGGTGGTCAGGCTGGTCATTTTGCCACACCTGCTGATGCTGGCCTGGCAGGTGGTGCAAATGACCTTTTTGGGGTTATCGGCAGAGTCTTTAAAAAACAACCAGACTCGGGAAGACCTAACAGTTGTACTGGCAACTTCCTTCGTGTTGGTCTTACGGGGAACGGTTGCCTGCCTTCTGTCTGCGGCCGCCACACTGCTTCTTCCTGCCTGTTGGGGTGCTCTGCCTCCCTCCCCCTGTGTGCTGCTGTCCTCGCTCTGCATGTCCTCCTGCCAGGTTGGGTCAGTTACTATATCAAACACCACCTCATCTTCCACTTCCGCACCCTCATCCTCCTCCTGATTTCTGGCAATTGTGTCTCATCATCGTCCACCTCTTGTGACACTTTCCCACCGTCGCCTTCGTGTGACCATGGCTGCTCAAATATTTGGGCATCGCTATACGCGATCTCCTCTTGCCCCGCTTCAAGTGGACCGGGCGAGAGGCCTGAATCTATAAATGGAAAAGTGAACAGCTCTTCAGAGTGTCCAAGTGTGGGATCAGTTGTCTCCGGGCACTTGGTATGGTGGGAGGAAGGAGGATCAGGGTGAGGAATATGCGGTCCAGACTCACGGCTACTGAGACTCGACCGTGTGGAAGACAGGGTGGTGGTGGTGGTGGCTAAGTGACTGGAAGCATTATCCGCTATCCAACCAACAACCTTTTGACACTGCTCGGGGTTCAAAAGTGTTGTGCTTTGGTCCCCTAGGAATTGGGACAGGAAGGTCAGGCGAGAAGATGTGGGTGTTTGTTGTGGCACAATTTTAGCTTGTCCACGGCCTTGTCCTCGGCCTCTGCATGCACCATCAAGTTCAGTTCCCCTTCCCTTGCCACGTGCCTTGCCCATTTTAAATGGAGGACAGTATCTCCCACGCTCACTACAAATGACTGAGTTTGGAGCGAACTTATATGTGATCCGTGTGACGGAGAAAACAGAGTTTTAAATACCTGGCCTGTAGGTAAGTAGTTTGAACAGCAAACTGCGGTGAATTGCTTCACTGACACACTAAAGGAAATTTTTAATGGAGGCCAGAAATGGCAGTATTTTCTGACAACGTATATGCGATCCGTTTGACGGAGAAAACACAGTTTTAAATAGCTGGATTTCTAGTGCTGTAATATGGAAAGGACCTGGCTGTATTCTGCAGTGCCAACAAGCAAGTGGCGCAGAAAAACAGTGTTCTCTGGATTGCTTTTTAAGCAAATAATGAGGATTAAGATCCAAAAAAAAGTATTCCTGGCCCCTGAGACCTGTGCCTTTGTATAGAAATATCTAACAGCAGCAGAAGGCAGAATTGGAATGGAGCCTCTTGTGCTATATGCACTGCAGTCTGCTATATACCCTGCCTGCCTATATACACTGCCTGCCTGATATCTCTGCAGATGGATTAGTTAGTCCTCAAAAGGACTGTTTGTTAAGATGGATATGTGTAATGTACGTTTTTTCTCCCTACACTACCTAATACACAAGCAAATCTCTCCCTGATGCAGCAGCACCTCTCCCTACTCTGCCTGATTCCAGAGTGACTGTGACGAGCACAGCGGCGCCAGGTCTGATATAGACCTGATGACGCTGTGCGGCCAGCCAATCACTGTAATGCCACAACCATCATGGCTGCGGCATTACAATTACAGGAAATCCCTGCATGTTGATTGGCGCTCTAAAGAGCGCCAAACATGCAGGGAGGGGACCCGAGCTCCCACCGAGCAACCCCGGAAATACTCAGCGAGCGCCGAACATCTCGAGCAGTGAGATGCTCGGGAGAGCACCGAGCAGCAGCGAGCATGCTCGCTCATCACTATTCGTCATGCTACCACGGCTCCCGGCACCAACGAATCCTCACAGTGCCCAGTGCGCGTTTTGTGAGGATTCACAAGTCTACAGTCACATAGAGTGACTGCAGACTTGTAGCCTAAGGTGGACAGCCCGTTTAACGCATCACTCCAGGAAAAAGTTTTATCTTTTCCTCCTTTTCTACCTGTAGCTCCACTACATATTTGTGTGGTGTGACAATACAGCCTATAATCGTAATAAGCCAGACATTTAGATTTGTAAATCCAGGAGAAACACACTATTATTTTTGTGTACTTGTAAATGTATGTGTATTTATGTGGCTGGTTAAGAAGAACAGACCAGTATTTGTATAACCCCGATTGTTGTCTCCTCTTGGATTCTGAAACAATGATGTTGATTTAAAGAGCCGCCTACTGTAACGGGTCTGGGAGGCGGAACCTCTGAGCAACTATACAAGGGGGCGGTCCTTGTAAGGAAGCGGGTGGCTCCCGGGGAAAATAGGCAGGTAGTCACGGCAAGTGACAGGGACAGTCTCTGGGTAGAAGGGCAGGTAGTCACGGCAAGTGACAGGGACAGTCTCTGGGTAGAAGGGCAGGTAGTCACGGCAAGTGACAGGGACAGTCCCTGAGTAGAAGGACGGGTACTCACGGCAAGTGACAGGGACAGTCTCTGGGTAGAAGGACAACAGGCAGGTGGCTGGTGAGCGCTCCCAGGTGAGCGGGCGAAAGTCTTTGGACAGGCAGGTGGTCACGGCAAGTGACGGCAGAGCCTCCAGGTAGGCTAGCAGACAGGTAGCAGGTGAGCGCTCCCAGGTGAGCGGGCAAGAGTCTCTGGACGGGCAGGTGGTCACGGCAAGTGACGGCAGAGCCTCCAGGTACGCTAGCAGACAGGTAGCAGGTGAGCGCTCCCAGGTGAGCAGGCAAGAGTCTCTAGACGGGCAGGTGGTCATGGCAAGTGACAGCGGAGCCTCCAGGTAGGCTAGTAGGCAGGTAGCAGATGAGCGCTCCCAGGTGAGCGGGCAGGCTGGTCCATAGACAGACTGACAGGTGTCGGAAGGCAGACCGTCGGACCGCAGGCTTGCAAGCAGGTAAACGGATATCAGGCAGGTCTCAAGCAGGAATCTGGCAGGTGACTGGCAGGTAACTGGTAGCGGGATCTGAGGGCTGAAGCAGAGTAAAGGCTTTGCAACAACATTGCTCGGGCACCTCCATTTTGGAGAAGGTGCCTTATATATGGTGAGGTCCTCCGGCCATTGGCCAGGGACTCCTTAGGACGGCGCGCGTGGCCCCTTTAAGAGAGGGGGAGCGCGCGCGCGCCCTAAGCACAGTGGCCGGGAAGCAGCGCGCGCTGCCAGCAGAGCAGGAGAAGGACGCCGGGCACAGAGTGGAGAGGTGAGGGGAACAGCATCCCTGCCTAGCAGGAGGCAGGGACGCCGACGCTACACCTACTATGCCAACTATGTAAATACATTAGCTCAAACAATGATAGCTTTGCCCTGTGAGTAATGCTATCCCTAACCCCTTATCTGTGAATGTGTACTTGCAAGGACAACTGTAACTATTTTAAGGGGCATGTGCTTCTGTAGCAGTCAGACTTGAAACAGAGATTGAAAAGATACTTTACAAGGAGAATCAAAGATCAGACTCTCTTCACACCATCAGCTTGGTAGTATGGCTTTATCCAAAGAGACACAGATTTGGATTCTACATGATTCTAGTCTAAGGGTATATAACCCTGACTGGAAAGATACTGATCTGCTCCATTGACCATCAGAGAGACCATGGATACTTTTTGGGAGACCAGTTTGGGACGATGAAGTCACCTGGCCCCATGGACATGTTGTTTGGGGTTGCCAAGTGGGACCCTCTGGTCACCCGGAACCCATGGAGACATTCGGAGAAGCCAGATTGGGACCCGCCAGTCATCTGGCCTCATGGAAACTCTGGAAAAGGCCAGGGTGGGACTCTCGGGTCTCCTGGCCTTGTACCTCGATGGACTGCTAGCTTCCTAAGCTTGCCGCTACCTTCTCTCTGTGGGGGCCCCCTAGAAGTGGGGGGCAACTGGTTGAGTTAGTTGGCCCTGGAAGTCCCAAAGGTACAGCAGTTCTGTCCCACGTGGGCGGAGCGGAAGGGTGAGACTGTGTAATGTTGTACCATCTTGGGTTTATGATGGGACTGTTCTATGTGTTTATTGTCCATTTTGTAGTTCAATAAAGTATTGCCATGCTGTTTTACCCTAACCCTGTGTTGTCTGAGTGGTATTACGCCCACGGAAGACCCTGGGTATTCACATGTGGTCAGTTATCTTACAGATTCCTGCATTACAACGCAGCCAGTGCCATTCTAGTCCATGGCGTTACACTCACCCTGACTCACGCAGCATATTCAATGTGGGCCAGATGTCACTTTTCTATGCAAGCTTATGATTTAATTATTTCATATCCTGTTGCTTATATGGCACCAAGAGATTTTGCATGGTCACCACTTATATCAGTCCCCATCTTGAACACAGTATGGGCATTTTCATCGGCTAGGCAACAGTGCCAACCACTCAGACACCAAGCTGACCTTGAAACTTACATAGAGAAAATAAAACAATAGAAATCATATACATGATGTAGCTCACTGTCAGAAAAATTGGAGCATTGAAAAATATACAGTAGCACCGTAATGTCGAGCTAAATTTATTGACCAACCCTCTAAAAGTACTTTAGGTGGCAACTTTCCATCAAGTCAGTTTTTTAAATTTTTGCACTGACAGAGCTGCTCACATCAGCTGTAATTTTTTTCTTTTTACTACTGTGTGGAAAAGTACCAAGCATAACCACAGCTTTGCTATGTAGGAAAAGACCACACAAGCAGGCTGCACAAACTGAAGCACAGAGCATGGAAAAATCACTGCTTCGGTCTCTAAATGCCTCTAAGATATATATATTTTTAAATAATTGCATCATATCCCCCCAAAATGTTAGCAGGAAATCCCCCATTCGATCATATCGATCATATGGATATTAGGGAGTGGAGTCCTCCGACTATGTGCTAAAACAGAGACTGGACGATGACCATGATTTACAAATGCATCTAAACAATGTAGATGTCTAGACTCATGGACTGTGTGAAGGTATTGTATATAGGCAAAATTTCATGGACCAGACCAATGTATAGAATAAGAAAAATCAAGTTTGTGTGTTAAATGTATATTTTTTCTACATTTGGCAATGGGGTTTTTCACATTCTGCATTAAGAAAAAACGTTGAAATAATGCAGTTTTGACATTAGTCACTGATTATTCTAGGCTGGTACCAGGGTCAGCTCCAGGTTTTCGTGGGCCCCGGGCGAAAGAGTCTCAGTGGGCCCCTTTAGCACATACCACGATTCATGATGCACAGATACCGCAGAGAAACAAATATATAGTACAATGCAAAGATTTCACTTCTTACATTACATGAGCGATATCTATTGTAAATTCTACAATAGCTCAGAAACCGGCGAATCCTCGCGGCGCACAGTGCAGACCGGACAGTATAGTCCTCCATACAGTATTATGGGCACCACTAATTGCTCCCTACAGTATTATGGGCACCACTAAGTCCTCCATACAGTATTATGGGTCCCATATATTGCTCCATACAGAATACTGGCCCTCATATAATGCTCCATACAGAATACTGGCCCTCATATAATGCTCCATACAGTATATTGGCCCTCATATTATGCTCCATACAGAATACTGGCCCTCAAATAACACTCCATACAGGATATTGCCCCCCTTATAACGCTCCATACAGGATACCACCCGTCACATAATGCCCCATGCAGGATGTCACTTCTCCCCCCTTATAATGCCCCATGCAGGATGTCACTCCCCCCCATATAATGCCCCATGTAGGATGTCACCCCCCCATATAATGCCCCATGCAGGATGTCACTCCCCCCCATATAATGCCCCATGCAGGATGTCATCACCGCCCCATCATATAATGCCCCATGCAGGATGTCATCACCCCCCCCCCATATAATTACCCATGCAGGCTGTGCCACCCCTACATATAATGTCCCATGCAGGATGCAATCGCCCCCCATTATATAATGCCCCATGTAGGATGTCATCACTCCCCCATCATATAATGCCCCATGCAGGATGTCATCACCCCCCCATCATATAATGCCCCATGCAGGATGTCATCACCCCCCCATCATATAATGCCCCATGCAGGATGTAAAGAAAAAAAAAATCAAATACTCACTTCACTTCTTCTCACCTGCTGCCGCTGCTCCGTACCCCTCACCTGCGCCGGCGTCTTCCCACTCTGCACTCTGATGGCTCAGGAGAGAGCGCGGTATAAAGACGTCATCGCGCCCTCTGACCTGAGACGTCACAGTCAGAGGACGCGGAAGACATCGGAGCTGCTGCGGAGGCACGGGGAGAGTTAAGTATTGTGCCTCCGGCTGCCCGGGGCCCTGAGCAAGCGGGGGAGCAGGCAGGCGCTGGCACCGGCACCGCACTCCTCCGCTCACGGGCCCCATAGCGTGCAGGGGTGCCTGACGGCGAGTGAGCCCCCCCACCTGCTCAGGGCCCCGGCACTTGCCCGGGTGCACGGGGTGCTGACGCCGGGCCTGGCTGGTACTTTCTGCTCTATAGATATCACTTTTCAGCAGTTCCATTATCTTCACAAGGAGGATTACAAGGTCTCATAACACCTCTATAAATTGATGAGAACACAGGATCCACCGTTCAGAGTAGGTGATGTTACAACTCACCTCCTCCTGTACAATGACTGATAACACCTCTATATATAGTAGATAACACAGGGTCCAACAATCACAATCGACAATATCAAAGCTCACCTCCTCCTCCTGTACAATCACAGAAAACACCCCTGTATAAAAGAGATAACACAGGATCCATCATTCACAATAGTTGATGTCACAGCTCACCTCCTCCCCCACCTGTACAATGACTAATAACACCTCTATATACAGTAGATAACACAGAATCCACCATTCACAATAGGTGATGTCACAGCTCACCTCCTCCTCCTCCTGTACAATGACTGGTATCACCTCTATATACAGCAGATAACACAGGATCCACTATTCACAATATGTGATGTCACAGCTCACCCCCTCCTGTACAATGACTGATAACAACTCTATATACATAACACATTATCCAATATTCACAATAAGTGATGTCACAGCTCACCTTCTCCTCTTTTACAATAATTGATATGATCTCTATATACAGTAGATAAAACTGCAGTATGCCTGTGTATTATGTTTTCATTATAGGTTTTGTATGCTCCTGTATATTACACTTATACTAACATCTGCTTGCCCTTGCTTTTGGTTTCCCCTTTTGCACTCCTGGGGATCAGATAAATTAAGACATCCGGAGAAAGTGAGCGAGCACGATCAGCTCTCACTTCCTTCAGATGTCAATTACGTGAAGCCATCTCTGATTGGCAGCAGGGATTGCGTAACATAACAATGTCATGCGATTCTCGGGAGCGCCAGTGCCGACTCCGCTGGAACGGCACCAGCACTGAAGGGGAGTATAAGTCTTATTATTTTACTGAGGGTAAACATATGGATTCAGATGGGGTGGTCTGCGTAGTGGACAACCCTGTTAATGCTGTATTGCCGTCATGTTCTGCTGCCACTGTTTCTGTGATGGATATTAATATGTAAAAATATGAAAAGAAACTTAGCCTTCAGGGCATTGGGCAAATTTTTTTTTTCTTTGGATTTGTATGAAATGGACACGTAATTATTCTGAGAGAGGGTGTGTACATTGACCAAGAAAAAAGGTAAAAAAAGGAAAAAGGCCGGGTGACCCGGCTGCAGGATATCAAATTGGTTTAAAGTGGTTGTCGATTTTTTTATTATTTAAATGCATGTACTTAGGATTAAAGATCAGTTTTGCAATTCAGTTTCCTAAAAATGTTTGCACCTTTAGCCTGTGTTGTACGTTCTATAAGTGGCTGCAGAATGATATCACAGACTAAGACGATGCCGATTACTCACAGAGACCACCCACTGCGATCTCTTGAGCAAGCAGCTCTCTGCTGCCCCCTGTCGCTCGGACAATTGCACGATTGGCCGACGATCATTATAGGAGGCTGCAGGCTGTTCTCACTAAGTAATTATCAGCAAGCTAGCAGTGAGCGTACGGTATGTGTGGAACCCCTGGGGGTTCAGTCGCCACAGAGGTACTGCATCTCACCCAGAGGTGTGGTACCCCACTCTCAGGTAAGAATGGAGTACTGCCCGGGACCCAAACACGTGCATCCAACACTACACTACTCCAGACCGGCAGGAGGGGCAAAATGCACTGCTGCGTTGCTGAGCCCTGTCCCTGGCTGGAGTGGGGGGAACTAAGAGAGGGGGAACCATGTAGTGGGTGTGGGTGGAGGAAGAAGATCAGGGGAGCACTTGAGAAGGAGGATATAAAAAGGGAAGCCATCTTGAAAGGACAGATCAGTCTGAGAAGAGAAGTAGTGGAAGCAGGAGCTCTGCAGGAGCTCTGCTCAGGAGGTGAGACTGAAGAGAGGAGAGGAGCAGGAAGGAAGGCTCCAGAAGGAAAGAAAGTATCCTAGGGGTACGGGAAGTGCAGGAGGCCACCCGTACGCCCGAATCTACCAGGAGTGGAAGGATCAGGCCGCAAAGGGGTCCGGCCCCTAACTAGTGAGAATTGCAATATTCAGCTAGAAACCGGAGGCTTCTACATTTCCAGGGTGTAGTTGCCACAGCCGTAATTAATCGCCAAAAAGGTAGCACAGGATCCAGGGAACTCCAGGTTGCCCGCCAAGATCTGAAGTTACCGGCTTGGGACACTGTTTGCGAGGCGCAGGGCAGGAGGGTGAGAGCCAGCGCAGGAAGATGACCAGGAGGAACACACAGAAAGGGGTCCCGCTAAGTGCTCTTGAATTACCTGAGGGTTTGCTGAACCCCTCCCTGAGTAAACACCGGACGACATGGGTGGTTATGAACAGCAGTTGTAACCAGGAGCAACGTGATAATCGTGAGTAAACCCTGAAGACTTCACCCCACTGTCTCTGAATTATTGCTGCGCCATCATCCCCTGCACCACACTGCACAACAACATCTACCTCATCTATAATCACCACAGCAATGCCCTGGAGCTTAGCTTTACCTGTGGAGAGCTGAACCAACTCTGCTGCATTACCAGCAGCTCCAGAGGACCTGCTCCGCAGTGGCGGCTCCATATAGCCGCATACCACAGGTGGCGTCATGAACATTAAACATAAAAACTATAATCCTTTTCTTTAAAACCCCTTTTATTGACCGCCCTGGGTCATGGACCGGGTCACCGTCACTGTGACATTTCCCCCAGCATCGACTGGCCCCCCTCGTACTATCACTGATAGCCTCACGATAACCCACTTAATATTATTCGCTGCCGCCACCGACCAATTTTAAAATATAATACAGGCCTGATCGGACGCCTGCTTTCTGGTAGCGTACATGACTTCGGGGGAGGGAACGATTACAGACCAAAAGAAACAGGACTATTAAATTTTATATTTAATTCCAAAAGGTAGGCAGTGTTTATGAAAAATATACAAAAGGCTTTACAAAGGGAGACATTACAATACAGAATATACAGTTACACAAATAAAATGGGATTAAAGAAGAACTTACTATATGGATCGCAGAGACGGTTCAGCTTAGCAGGAGGGGAGGCGCTCCAATTTGACCGTTGTCAAACGGACCCCTTGCTTATAGAATATATACCTCCCTGCAATGAGTATTGACCCATCTTCAGCTTCATCTTTTATGTCAAACCTGCCCACACACCCCTGTGATGACATCACATGGAAGGGGCTCCACCCTTCATGTTTTTATTAAAATATCTAACTTTCGCGATAACTCCTCGCAGGTTGATCGCAGAAGCGCGAGAGTGATATTATATTTTCGATTACGAATTTAACTTTCTTTAGAGACCACACATGGCATAGGTGTGGCCTGTTATTTTGTACTTTTGCATTACAGCTCACCAGAAGGGCGTACAGATTCGGAAAATTATGCGTATTGGTCCTCAGCTGACCATGCCACTAAAAATATGCGTCCCATTTGCATAGAGACAGCTTCTTTTACTCTGACAGATGGTCGATGAGGGGGGAAGAGCGGTTTGGGAGAAATTCTTAATATTTCTATGACAAATAAGTTAACTGAGAAGTCATCCTCAAGCCCTAACCTGTAGGCTAGAAGAAAATTTACTGATTGCTGCCAATCCAATCTCTGGGACCCCAAGCAAAACTAAGAATAGGGCTATGGAACCCCAACAACAAGTCTCTGCAGCCCAGTCCTGAATTGTGCACAGGTGCTCATATTTGGCCTGCACTCAATTCACTGTCTATGGGACTGATGGAAGTAAAGCGCAGCCCAGCTGACTCGTAGATAATGAAAGGAGTGAGTGCGCACCTCCTCTCCATTCAGAATGGGGCTGCATAGCCTTGTTCTTATGGATACATAGCCCCATTTTCAGGATCGCGAAGGGGGTCCCAGCAGTCGGACCCCCAATGATCAGCAATTTATCCCCTGTCAATAGGATATCTTAATTTTTTGAAAATAACCTTTTAATAGGGTGTATGAAAATGGGGTTTCTAAACTGGATAACCCTTTTAATCAATTAACCATTTTAGAAGGAGAATATAAAAAAAGCCAAATTCATAGAAAATGGCAACATTCAGAATGTTTATGTGCTCCATTTAGAAGGCTGCCCAGGTCCTATGTTTTAGTAGGTGCGGTATGCAAAATCCAGCCTGGGCACAATGCCAAATGGTTCATACAGAAATGGGAAATCTGTGATTAGCTGTCCTTCTTGGCATGACTCCGTGCCAACACTAACCTAACATCAAACAAACCTGGAGCCCTTTGGGGCAAGCTAGCCACCCAATAAACATGTTTAGCTAACATTTATGAAAGCAAGTAATAAAAAATAACACGTATAAAACCAATTCACAGAAATGGTGTTAAAGTCGCCCTTAGAATTGATTTTAAAAATGTTCAATTAAAATGTAAATTCAAAATGTACAGAAATTGTTGCCATAAAAGGAAGGGAGTGGAAGTCAGTTTTACCAAACTGTTTAATTTGGCATAGATAAAAATGTTTATAAAAGTAAAAGTAATAGACTGAAATATCAATTGTATGCATAGGGTTTTATGTCATTCATAATTTTCTGAATCGGACCCTTGTTGTCAGGGATTTGGGAAGTAGAAGAATAAACTAATAAATAAAAGTAAAGATGCAAGTTGCTCCATTCCATGGTGGTCCTACATTAAAAAAAATTTTGACCGCCTTTTCAAAACTGGTCAGAGGGAAGGAATTGAGATAAAAGCGTGCTCAGGTGTTATGTTTGAGTCACTCCGTGTGCATTATTTGAGACTGTTTGACAGCTTTAATACATGTGAGGAATGTCTAACAAACAGGCATTCCTCACATGTATTAAAGCTGTCAAACAGTCGCAAATCATGAGCACGGAGTGACGAAAACATAACACCCGAGCACGCTGAAGATACTCGGAAAACACCCGAGCATGCTCGTAAATCTATAGTAACGAGCATGCTCGCTCATCACTATTGCTTAACAGTCCGGTCCCCCATCACTCCTGCACTACCACTGGGTGCTCTCAGTCAGCAGCAGAAGGGATGACGTACCATCTATACAGTCACCTGACTACTGAAGCCACTGATTGGCTGCAGGGTTAATGATCCATGGATGGGATGTCATCATACTGCATCTGACTCAGACCCTGATTTTCTTTTCAATCATGGTGAGATACATATACACTATATGAGTTTAGGTGGAAAGCCAGGTACAAGAAATCTAGACATCTAGCTATTATGGGAACCTGCCACCAGGTTTTCCCCATATAAAGTACAGTCAACATCTTTAATCCTTCTTTTACAGCACTCTTTTATAGCATTCTTTACAGCATTCCAGTGCTGTATGTACAGTATGTCCCCAATTCTATGCAAAGCAAAAAAAAAGACCTTTTATTAAACTCACAGATGGCGCGATCTGGTTAACTGAGGGTCTCTGGTCTTGATCCGGCACGTCCTCTCTTCCTTCAATCACTGTCCTCGTTCCCTGCTTCGTGTGGATGACATGTCTTACATCACGCACACAGTGTCCTCCACCATGCTTCTGCGTAGTCACGCTTCTCTCTGCCCTGCTGAGGGCAGATCAAAGTAACATAGTGGACATGTGTCGGCTTTACCTACGAGTTATCGGCGCTCTTTGACCTTTCGCGGTGCATTCACTACAGTATTTTGCTCTGTCCTTGGTAGGGCAGAGAGAAGTGCGCCTGCACAGAAGCACAATGGAGGACACTGTGTGGATGAGGTAGGACACGTCATCCACACGAAGCAGAGGAGATAGAAGAGAACTTCGAGTAAAGCGTAGCAAAGTCATGTGAAAAGAGACCATATTATTTTATGCTACTATAGGAACTATTCTATAGACCAATCGCTCTATATACTATAAAGAAGGAGGGTGACCCGAAGGTCAAAACAATGAGCGATACTGGGTCATCAATGAGTGAAAAAATATATAAATGCCTTTATTAATATCATGAATATTATAGAATACAGTAGAATACAGTGCGTCAGACAAATAAATAAAATCAACGCCTAAGGTGCTCATAGTGGCAGGTACTGGATTAATATATTAAATATTGGAACATGCAATGGGTATACACAATACACAGTGCATAATGTGATAAATCGCGTGCTATCCATAGGCTATGTGGCTACATATCATCAGTTTACATAAATTGTCTTATACCATATGTAAGGGGGAAGACCGGGGTGTAAGTGCTTTCAGAGCAAAGGATCAGGAACTGCCTGGGCCGTACCTCCTGTTGCAGGGGGAGACAGACTGCTAGCACAGGAGTCATGTGACTGGGAAGTTGGGGGTGTGTCCAGAGACAGAGCTGGGAAGTCAGGTGACCGAGGGACTCCTGGTGTGACTGGAGAGAGGAAGAGATGAGGACGTTTTGCGCGGGAAAGCGGAGCTGAGTCCTGCGCAGAACAGTGTGAGAGGGTACAGGCTCCTGGCTCCGGTACTGGGAGCAGGAGTCGGGTGCAGTGGACCGGAGGAGTCAAGCCTGACTATAGAGACAAGGGACGCAGGGTCCGTGGAGCCGAGGCACGTGAGGTGCCGTGTTATGGACTAGGGGCTCAGCGGGTAAAACCGGAGACCACCCGCTGCCGCCAGAAGACGGAGCATTGTTTGGGCGGGGAAGCCTGAAGAAATCATCACCTGCATCCGCTGGCGACTGCCATGTGAGGAGCTAGAGTCAGCTAAGTGTACAAACTAACGTTTACAACCGGTTTGGCTCTGCTACATTTTGTCTGACTGTGAACTGTTAGTTATAGACTTTCACCTGCTATTTTCCTTCTTTTCCCCCCATATTTTCCTTGTTGTTCCCTGCGTGGAGATTGACCTTGTTCTTATAAACCCCCCCTGTTTATTAACCCCGTATTGGCTGCTCTGTGTTTCTGTGTCACTGCATCTAAAGTACCCGTGTTACATTTGGCGTAGTCGGCAGGATGCAGACACAGACACTGCAGAGCAGCCCATCCTGGGTGCTCCTAAATCTAGCTTGCCGCTGGGGGCCATGCTCAGCAATCTCCCAAAGTTCACCGGGGACAATATGATTCTGTGTGACTGGGAAGAGAGGAGTAAGGCAGCCCTACACAGACAGAGACACGACCTGCTGGAAGTGTGGAGGCGCAGGACATTACGCCAGGGGCTGTGCTAGCCGAGGGCGGCCCCTGTCGTGGCAGCCATTAAACTAGCAGGCCCTGTGTTTAGGGGACACAACCCGGAGCCTGAGGAAGGGGAAAGAAGAAAAGGAAGTCCCAAGGACCTGGTTTCCACCAGCCCGACTGTCTGGGCCGAAATAAGTGGTCGGGCTGATCACTGCCTGATTGACACGGGATCCCAGGTGACTACGATGACAGAAGCCTACTTCCAACAGCGATTCCCAGGGATAGCGCGGCCTAAATGGGCACCAGTAATTAGACTCAAGGCAGCTAATCAATTACCCATCCTGGTCGCAGGGGTGGTGTGGATGAAGATCCGAGTATGTGGAAAAGATGTGGGGCAAAAAGGAGTCGTCTTAGTCGCCGGGGGAACCGGAAGTGGACCCCCGGTGACCCTCGGAATGAATGTGCTGAAAGAGATCGGGCAAATCCTGATTAGTGAGCCGAGGGAGATTCCTCTAGAACAGTGGGACTCACAAAACCCCCAAAGGAGGGTCTTTCAACAACTAATTCGAGCTGCCCAGGATCAGGAGTGAAGGGAAGGTCCTGGGAAATATAATAGTGCCAGTAGCTACGGCGCTCACCTTACCACCCAGACAAACTGTACTCACGTTACCCGCACGGGCCTGCATACCACTTGAGGGGGTCGAAGTTCAGATAGAACCAACATCGATGGACAAAGTACCTCCCGGACTCTTGGTGGCTCGGACACTGGCCACCGTCCAGGGTGGCAATGTTATAGTGCGGTGTGTTAATCTGGGCGGAGATGATCTCACACTCCCTTCCAGGGCGGAAATAGCCCAGATTCTGGGAATGCCAGAGAAGTTGGTGTGACCTGATGTGGTACAGCTGTCCGCTGTACGAGGAGACCCCTGTACTCTGGCGGTCACCATGCCGCCGGAACCCCACCGGGCTAGTGCGAAGGGGGACGAAGAATCCTAGAACAAATGCGGGCTGAATTGACGGGACTTACACCTCAACAGGTGCAGCAGGTTGAGGAGGTACTGGAGCGGTACCAGGAAATCTTTGCTCGACATGAGGATGATTTTGGTTGCACCGGAGCCATTACCCACGAGATTTCCACGGGGAGCGCTGCCCCAGTGCGGGAGAGATACCGGCAGATACCTCCCCAGGTGTATATAGAGGTTAAGGTGATGCTAGCCCATATGTTACAGAATGGTGCGATATGGGAGAGTCAGAGTCCGTGGGCAGCCCTGATTGTCCTGGTCCAGAAAAAAGATGGGACCCTGCGGTTCTGTGTGGACTATAGACGACTGAATGCCTGTACAGTACGGGACTTTACCCACTACCTCGAATCGAAGAGTCTCTGTCAGCCTTAGGGAAGGCAAGATACTTCTCCTTGAATCTGGCCAGTGGGTATTGGCAGGTGCCCGTGGCTGAACATGACCGTGCGAAGACAGCGTTCATATTACCCATGGGACTGTTCGAGTTCAATCGGATGCCCTTCGGTCTGACTAACGCCCCCGGGATGTTCCAGCGTCTGATGGAGTGGTGCCTGGGCGATTTGAACTTCGAGGCAACACTGACTTACCTTGACGACATAATTGTCTATGCCGCCACCTTCGAGGAGCACCTCCAGCGACTGGAGCAAGTACTGAGTCGCCTACAGAGTTATGGCCTAAAGGTGAAGCCCCAGAAGTGCCACCTGTTCCGCAAACAGATCGAATATCTCGGTCATACTGTATCTGGTGAAGGAGTCAGGCCCCCCCGGGAGAAGGTGGCCGCCGTACAGGAGTGGCCTAACCGAAACAGTAAAGGACGTTCGGGCCTTCCTGGGACTTGCCGGGTACTACCAAAGATTCGTGAAGAACTTCACCCGCATAGCCAACCCATTGCTGGAGCTACTTAAGGGAGTGCTGGCGGGCTCCAAGAATCAGGCGATTCGGTGGGGAAGCAGCCAGGAAGAGACTTTCCGTGCCCTAAAAATGGCCCTGACCGAGGCCCCAATACTTGCCTATGCGGATTTCTCCCAACCATTCATACTCCACATTGATGGGAGTCTACATAGACTAGGAGCCATGTTATCCCAAGCACAGGAGGGGAAAGAGCGCATGATTGCGTACGCCAGTCGCTCCCTTCACGACTCCGAAAGGAACCCAGATAATTATAGCTCTTTCAAATTGGTGGCTGGCTCTGGTTTGGGCAATGACCGAGAAGTTTGCAGAGTATTTGTCCGGGTCCGAAGTACTGGTGAGAACAGATAACAACCCGCTGGCCCACCTGGAGAATGCGAAATTGGGAGCCCTGGAGCAGCGGTGGGTGGCCCGCATGGCCAAGTACTGGTATAAGATCGCCTACCGGCCGAAGGCAGAGAATACTCACGCCGACGCCCTCTCCAGAGTGACATATGAACGGCCTGATCATGACCGTGATGAAGATTTGGAGGCGGATGAGACCCCTAGCTTCCGAAGTTTCCTGAGATCGCTGACCATGGAGCAGGGACAGATCGGAGAGAAGTCGGAAGAACAAGTGCTAGGGTGGCCAAGAGATGACTGGATCCGACTTCAACAGACTGACAGAGAAGTTTCTCAATTACGTCAATGGGTGGCTTTGCGGCAAGTCCCCAGTCGAGAAGAGAGGAGTACCCTGTCCCCGGGAGCACTGAAGATGCTGGGACAATGGGAGAGACTGTGTTTGTGAGACGGGCTGCTGTACCGATGGGTGCAGCTACTGCGAGAGTTCGGGACCACCTGGCAAGTGGTGATCCCAGAGAAGTTGGTCGGAGTAGTGGCCAAGGAGGCTCATGAACGAGGGGCTCACTTCGGACCAGAGAAGACATTTCAGTGGTTGCAGAGGCTGGTGTATCATCCCCGACTGTGAGTAACAATAGAAGACACTTGTCGAAGATGTCGGAGCTGTGAGCTGGTTAAGCCCCCGGAGCAGCGGGTCCCCATACAAACCATTGTGACTTCTGCCCCCTTGGAGGTGCTAATGATCGACTATTTGGCTGTTAGACAGGCGCATCTCGGGTATGAACATTGCCTGGTAATGACAGACCACTTCACAAAGTTTGCGGTAGTGATCCCGACCAGGGACCAGCCCGCCGAGTCAGCTGCGCAGGCCATCTGCCAAGACTTCATTCGGGTGTACGGCTTCCCATTCCGATCAAGGCGCCTGCTTACAAAGCCAGGTGATGGAAGAGCTGCACCGGTTGTACAAGATTGAGAAGTCACGGACTACTCCTTACCACCCTCAAGGAAATGGCGCCTGTGAACGCTTTAATCGGACACTGATCCAAATGCTCCGCACGTTGGAGGAAGATCGGAAGGTACGATGGCCTGAGTTTGTGGCCCTGCTGGTGTGGGTCTACAACAACCGAGTGAATGGTATGATGGGTTTCACTCCTTATACCTTGCTGTTCGGGCGAAAAGGGCGAGAGATCACCGAGTTAGAGCTGGACCCCAAGGAGGACTACCCACGGACGGGGATGTCTTCCTGGGTCCGGGAACATCGGCATCGACTGCAGACCCTCCGACGGTTGGTACAACAAAAGTTTCAGGAACTCAAACATCATGAGTAGCGTTGAGCGAACATGCTCGACACTGCTTGGTACTCGCCCGAGCATCACGCTACTCGGGATGTTCGGCGAGCACCGAGCATTTCCGGGTTACTCGGGTGGGAGCTCGGGTCTCCGCCCTGCATGTTTGGCGCTCTTTACAGAGCCAATGAACATGCAGGGATTGCCAGCAAGTCACTGTAATGCCGCAGTCATGTTGGTTGCGGGCATTACATTGATTGGCTGGCCGCACAGCGTCACCTCGAGTATTTAAAACCGGGCGCCGCCATCTTGGACACAGATGGCTGGGATCAGACAGTGTAGGGACAGCGCTGCTGATTTAGGGAGAGATATATACTGCGAAATAGTTAGTGTAGGGTCTGTAAAGGCTGCCAGATCAAACAAACAGTCCTTCTCAGGACTAATATCCATCCCAGATATCAGGCAGGCAGGCAGGATGTATAGGAGATGCAGTGGTTATACCAACAAACGCTGCATTACAGTCCTGTGTACTCCTGTTGCTGAAATTGCTGGACTTAGCTCCAGGTCTCGGGGGCCAGGAAAAATCTTTTTTTTTTCATCTAAATCCTCTTTTTTTTTTCCTCCTTTACACTGTACAAATACCCGTCTTATTAACCTTTCGGTGTGTCCCCCCCCCCCCCCAAAAAAAAAAAAAAGTGTGTCTGTGACAGTTCAGACACAAATATATCTGTTGAAAATAGTCTGGTGCAGGCCAGAGAAACAGAAGTGTGGTTTTGCAGTTCCACAGTTCAAACCTCTGTATTATCCACTTTTGGGCCGTTTGTATCTAAAAAAAACAGTTTGAGTGTGTCGCTCACTGTTCAGCCACAAATATATATATTTAAAAAAGTCTGGTATACACCAGTAAATTATAACTGTGGTTTTGCTGTTCCACGGTAAAAAATCTCTATTATCCAGCTTTTGGAATTTTTTGCCGTAAAAAAAAAAACTAATAGTGTCTCCCTGATTTTTCAGATTGTTTAAAAGAGTCGGGTGTAGGCCAGAGAAGTAGAACTGTGGCTTTCCTCTTCCACGGTTCTAATCTACTTTTTATTACCCTTCTTCCATTGATAGTGCGAGTGTAAGCTATTTTACTTCCTTTACAATGGGCAAGGTGCGTGGCAAGGGACGTGGAACTGGACGTTCTGGTGATGGTGCGTGCAGAGGATGGGGCCGTGGCCAAGGTGAAAATGTGCCACAACCAACAGCCACATCTTCTCGCTCCCACTTCTTGACCGAATTACTAGGGAAGCACAGAACAACACCAGTATTGCGAACTGATCAGTGTGAACAGGTTATTAATTGGATAGCATATAATACTTCCAGTTACCTGGGCACCACCACCTCCGGTCTGTCTTCCACATGGTCAAATATTAGTAGCCATGAGTCTCGACCGCATACTCCTCCTCACCCTGATGCTCCTTCCTCCCACCATGCCGAGTGTCGTCAGACAGCAACTGATCCCACACTTGGACACTCTGAAGAGCTGTTCACTGGTCCATTTCCAGATTTGTGCCCCTCGCCTGCTCCGCTTGAAGTGGTGGAAGAGGAGATCCCATGTAGCGATGCCCAAATATTTGAACAGCCACGGCCACAGGAAGTCAACACTGGCAATTTGTCACAAGAGGTGGACGATGACGAGACACAATTGCCAGGAAGTGAGGAGGAGGATCGTGGTGCGCAAGTGGAAGAGGAGGAGGTGGTGGATGATCTAGTAACTGACCCAACGTGGCAGGAGGACATGCAGAGCGAGGCCAGCAGCACACAGGGGGAGGGAGGCAGAGTACCCCAACAGGCAGGAAGAAGCAGTTTGGTGGCCGTACACAGAAGGCAGGCAACAGTTCCCCGTAACACCAACACGAAGTACGTTGCCAGTACAAGCTGTAGGTCTTCCAGAGTCTGGAATTTTTTTAAAGACTCTGCTGATAACCCCAAAAAGGCCATTTGTACCACCTGCCATGCCAGCATCAGCAGGGGTGACAAAACTACCAGCCTTACCACCACCAGCATAATCAGGCACATGGCAGCAAAGCACCTGACTTTGTGGGGCGAACCCCAGGGTCCACGACCAGTGTCAGCGGGTGTCACTGCTTCTTCCACTGTTGTGCGTGCAATAGAACCCCCTGTTGTGTGCACAAGGCAATTCCCTGTCCATATTGCATGTAAAGATGCCCCCTCCTCTCAGTCTTCACGTGTTATGGCAGTTTCTCAAGAAACAGCATCATCGTCCATGTCCCACCGCAGCGTTCAATTGTCCATATCCCACACCTTTGAACGAAAGCAGAAATTCGCAGCTAACGCCCCACAGGCCACAGTCCTAAATTCGCACATTTCACGACTGCTTGCGTTGGAAATGCTGCCTTTTAAGCTGGTGGAGACGGAATCCTTCCGCAACCTTATGGCTGTGGCCGTCCCTCGGTACTCAGTCCCCAGTTGACACTATTTTGCCCGGTGTGCCATCCCCGCACTACACAAGCACGTGTCCTAAAACATCTGCCGTAGCCTCAACAACGCAGTTACTGGGAGAGTCCACCTGACAAACGACACGTGGACAAGTGCTTGCGGCCAGGGACGGTACATCTCCCTGACGGCACACTGGGTAAACATAGTGGAAGCCGGGACCCAGTCGGACCTTGGGACGGAACACATCCTCCCCACCCCGAGGATTGCGGGCCCTATGTCAGTCAGAGTTGCCCCCACAGAGTACAGCTCCTGCGCATCATCCTCCTCCTCATGTTCAGCCTCCATCTCAGATATCACCACATCAGTTACAAGCTGGAAGCTCTGCAGTACTGCCTTCACCAAGTGGCAACAGGCTGTGCTGAAACTCATAAGCTTAGGTGAGAAACCTCACACTGCTTGTGAGTTGTGGACAGCTGTGAAAGAGCAGGCAGATCTGTGGCTGAGACCGCTGAACCTACATCCAGGCATGGTCATGTGTGACAATGGCCGTAACCTGGTGGCGGCTCTGAGGCGAGGCGAGATCACACACGTACCATGCCTGGCTCATGTGCTTAACCTTGTGGTTCAGCGGTTTCTTAAATCTTACCCCGAGTTGCCAGATCTGCTCGTCAAAGTATGCCGCCTGTCAGCTCATTTTCGCAAGTCGGCTACAGCTTCCGCCGCCCTTGCTGTGTTGCAGCAGCGTTTGCAGCTTCCGTCACACCGACTGGTGTGTGGTGTCCCCACATGTTGGAACTCTACCCTCCACATGTTGCAAAAGATTTGTGAGCAGAAGAGAGCAGTTGTGGAGTACCAGCTGCAACAAGGCCGTCGATATTCAGGTCAGACTCCACACATAAGACCTCAGGAGTGGACCTGGATGTCTGACATATGTACCATCTTGACAAACTTTGAGGAGTCCACCAAGATGGTGAGTGGCGATGACGCCATCATTAGCGTCAGCATTCCACTTGTCTGTCTTTTGCAATGCTCTCTGCAGAGAATTAAAGAGGGGGCATTGCAGCCAGAGTATGATGAGATGGATCAAGAAGCCGTAGAGGTCGATTACACACAGCCCAGCCTCATCTCATCCCAACATGTATTGGGGGACAATGAGGGAGAGGAGGAGGAGGAGGAAGAACAGGAGCTTGTATCATGCGCTGTAGACGGTAGTACCTGTACAACTGTCATACCGTCGGTTCAGCGTGGGTGGCCTGAGGACAGGGCAGAGGAGGAGGAGGAGGAGAGCATGGTCAGTCATCATCTTGGTGAGGACACGGAAGTCTTGCCCGTTACCAGTCTGGCACGCATGGCTGACTTTATGCTACGCTGCCTTAACCGTGACCCTCGCGTTGTCAAAATGTTGGGTGACAGTCATTACTGGTTGGTGACACTTTTAGACCCCCGCTACAAGGAGAACTTTCACTCTCTTATTCCTGAGGTGGAGAGGGCTACAAAAATGGGGCAGTACCAGAAGGCCCTTACTGCAGAACTGTTAAAAAAATTCCCATCTGAACACGCTAGCGGCAGAGGTCACAGTTCGTTGCCCAACCAAGGCGTACATGCGAGAGAGACGCAACTCCAATCCAGCAGAGGCAAGGGAACACTGTCAACGTTCTGGGACAGTTTTCTCAGACCCTCCCTTCGGACAGACCCTGAGGCGCGGTGTACTCTCACAAGGAGTGGAAAGTTTCAAAAGATGGTGAGGGAGTACCTTGCTGACCGTACCAGCATCCTCCGTGATTCCTCTGTGCCTTTTAATTATTGGGTATCCAAGCTGGACACTTGGAATGAACTCACTCTGTACGCCTTGGAGGTCCTGGCCTGCCCTGCCGCTAGCGTGTTATCGGAGCGTGTTTTTAGTGCCGCTGGGGGAATTATAACTGATAAGCGCACTCGCCTGTCAACTGACAATGCTGACAAGCTGACCCTTATCAAAATGACAAAGGGCTGGATTAGGCCAGACTTCTCATCACCACCAAATGACAGCAGAGTAACATAAAGTCAAATCCACTGTGTTATTTCGGGAGGTGTATTTATATGCACCGCTTCACACCCACACATGGGTATACGTTTCCTCATTTTGGCTGTTTTATGTTCTTCTCCTTATCCTCAGCCTCCACCACCACTATACCACCAGGGTGACCGTGGTCCGTGTTGCCATTATTGAAAGTTCTTCCGTCTTTATTTTTGTCAGCTTTTGCTTGGAAAGCATTAGCAAAGACTGTGGGAGACCTACTCCCCAATAATGGGAATAATATTTTTAAGATGCTGTACTGTATGGCTCTTGTAAGGGGCATTAAAACCGTCTTGTTAAGCTACTGCAACCTCCACCACTTCTCCAAGGGGCATTAAAACCGTCTTCTTAAGTTACTGCGACTTCCACCATTTTTCCAAGGGGCATTAAAACCGTCTTGTTAAGCTACTGTGACCTCCACCACTTTTCCAAGGGGCATTAAAACCATCTTGTTAAGCTACTGGGTCCTCCACGTCTCTTCCGAGGTGCATTAAAGGCGTCTTGTTAAACCACTCTGAACTCCACAGCTCTTCCAAGGGGCATTGAAATGTTGTTTTTAATTAACTCTAACCTCCATGACTCTTCGAACGTGCATTTCATTTCCTCCTAATTTTTGGCAGCTTTTGCTTGGAAGGCATAAGCAAAGACTATGGGAGACCCACTCCCAAATAATGGGAATAATGTTTGTAATATGCTGTACTGCATGGCTCTTGTAAGGGGCATTGCAAGTTCCTCCGTCCTAATTTTTGGCAGCTTTTGCTTGGAAGGCATAAGCAAAGACTATGGGAGACCCACTCCCCAATAATGGGAATAATGTTTTTAAGATGCTGTACTGTATGGCTCTTGTAAAGGGCATTAAAACGGTCTTGTTAAGCTACTGGGACCTCCACGTCTCTTCCAAGGGGCATTCAAACCGTCTTGTTAAGCTACTGTGACCTCCACGTCTCATCCGAGGGGCATTAAAACAGTCTTGTTATGCTACTGTGACCTCCACCACTTTTCCAAGGGGCATTAAAACCGTCTTGTTAAGCTACTGCGACCTCCACATCTCTTCCAAGGGGCATTAAAACCGTCTTGTTAAACCACTCTGAACTCCCCAGCTCTTCCAAGGGGCATTAAAACCGGCTTGTTAAGCTACTGTGACCTCCACCACTCTTCCAAGGGGCATTGATATTGTCTTTTTATTCCATTGCGACCCCCACCACTATTACAAGGGGCATTAAAACTGTCTTGTTAAGCTACTGTGACCTCCACCACTTTTCCAAGGGGCATTAAAACCGTCTTGTTAAGCTACTTTGACCTCCACGTCTCTTCCGAGGGGCATTAAAACCGTCTTGTTAAGCTACTATGACCTCCACGTCTCTTCCGAGGGGCATTAAAACCGTCTTGTTAAGCTACTGTGACCTCCATGTCTCTTCAAAGGGGCATTAAAAGCATCTTCTGAAACCACTCTGAACTCCACAGCTCTTCCAAGGGGCATTGAAATGTTGTTTTTAATTACCTCTAACCTCCATGACTCTTCCAACGGGCATTGCATTTCCTCCTAATTTAGTCAGCTTTTGCTTTTCAATGCAAAGGCGAAAACTAAGGGAGACCCACTCCCCAATAATGGGTAGAAGGTTTTTAGTACGCTGTAATCCACGTCTGTTTCAAGGGGCATTGCAGTTCATCATAATTTTTGGAAAGCCTTCCATTCACTGCTTAGGCCAACAGTGTACAGGGTACCCAGTTGCTATAAATGGAAAAAACGGTTTAGTTAAGGCCCTCTGACCTCCATGTCATTTCCAAGGGGCATTGGAGTGCTTCGAAATTTTTGGTAGGCATTGCACTCACTGTATGCCCTATAACTGTGTAGCCAAACCTCTCCTTTTGTTACAGAAACATATCCTACAAGACATATGTGGTTGACTGGTCTGATATTTATGTGAATGGCCCCTGTTCCTCCTGCTCTTTCTCCTTTGCCACCACCTCATCCATCATTTATCACCTGAAGCTCTGTTTTAACGGGAGTCATAGAACTGGGATAGTAGCAGGAAAACATACAGCAATCCTCGGAGGAGGTAGGATATGCGCCAAAACGCTGACCACCTCAGGCCTAGCCGCTACTACATACATGCACTTGCATTCCAAGAAAACAAAGCAGATGCTAACTTCTATCATCATCATCATGCTCCTCACCTTGGCACTCTCAACTCCCCTGATGGAGAAGCCAGGGCCCACCGGAGGAGACTGGTTCTCTGGTGGGCTCGTCCAATGTTGCCCTAAAGCATTCCAGGCTAAGAAAAGTGTGTAGGAAGGTGATAGGAGAAATAGGGGCTGCTGGGGACCGTTTATGGATACCCGGCCGCCCCCAGGCGGCTGGGGACCGTGTGTGGACACCCGGCCGTGGGGCGGCTGGGGACCGAGTTTGGACACCCGGCCGCCCCCTGGCGGCTGGGAAACGAGCGTGGACACCCGGCCGCCGGGCGGCTGGGGACTGAGTATGGATGCCAGGCCGCCAACGCAGCCATGACGTGGTGGCCAAATTCCGCCTCCACATGCCTAAAAGGCCCAATTTAAAGTGCAAGCAAGCAGTATGGTATTGCAGCCTGGGTGTGGGTGTGTGTCAGGCTGCATACTTGCGCTTGCATTACAAGGAATGGGAGAGGTACAATTGAACACTGCCCTGGGACAAGGTCTTGAACGGGGATAGTTGCAAGTTTGCAATGACAGGTGCAGGGTGGGAGGCATCTTCGCATGTACCATGAACAGGGGTTTGGCATGCACACACTACAACGGAATAGGCTGTCCTTCCCACTAAATGCACTGGGGAGGGCACAGGTAATGTTTTGGTATGCGCGCTTAATCTTATGTATAAGGCACACCGGGACAAATAGGGGCGACTGGGGACTGAGTATGGATACCTTGCTGCCGAAGCAGCCATGAGGTAGTGGCCAGCTTCGGCCTCCTCCAAACTAAAAGGCCCCATTTCAAGTGCAAGCTAGCAGTATGATATTGCAGCCTGGGGGTGGGTGGGTGGCAGGCTGCACACTTACGCTTGCATTAAAAGAAAACAAAACAGATGCTTACTTCTATCATCATCATCATGCTCCTCACCTTGGCACACTCAACTCCCCTGATGGAGAAGCCAGGGCCCACCGGAGGAGTCTGGTTCTCTGGTGGGCTCGTCCAATGCTGCCCTAAAGCAGGCCTGGCTAAGAAAAGTGTGTGGGACGCTGACAGGAGAAATAGGGGCGGCTGGGGACCGTTTATGGACACCCGGCCGCCCCCAGGTGGCTGGGGACCGTGTGTGGACACCCGGCCGTGGGGCGGCTGGGGACCGAGTGTGGACACCCGGCTGCCCCCTGGCGGCTGGGGACCGAGCGTGGACACCCGGCCGCCGAGCAGCTGGGGACTGAGTATGGATACCTCGCTGCCGAAGCAGCCATGAGGTAGTGGCCAGCTTCAGCGTCCTCCAAACTAATAGGCCCCATTTCAAGTGCAAGCAAGCAGTATAGAATTGCAGCCTGCGGGTGGGTGGGTGGGTGGGTGGTTGGCTGCATATTTGCGCTTGCATTGCAAGGAATGGGGGAGGTACAATTGAACACTGCCCTGGGACAAGGACTTGCACGGGGATAGTTGCAAGTCTGCATCTTCTGATGCAGCAAGGATCACTTCTGATGGGCACACTTTTAGGCAGTGACCTGGGTGTCAGAGATGCCTCCAGGGGTCTTCCCCATGCTATTCCCATGTCTTTTTAGCACTGTATGCATGTGTCACACAGCACTAGAGATGAGCGGTGTTCGACTCGAACTGTTCGCCAATCTCAAATTCGAGCTGTTTTGGGCGGTGTTCGAGCCGTTCGGCGAACACGAACAATTTGAAAAAAATTTGGCTGTTCGAGGTTATGTTCGATAACTGTTCGTGCACCAAAATCATAACTGGATTTTTTCTCAGTAATGCTGAAAATTAATGTTTTTTTCACAGCATTTGGCTAAATCTAGCTAAGCTAATCCTTTTTGGCCTCTTGCAGTGTGTGTTAGTCAGTGGAGTAGCCTATCTGTGTTGCAAGCTACACCACCTGTGTATAGAATACAATTTTTTTACTGCACCTAGCCAAGTAAAACCTTTTGGGCATAGCATCATTCTATTAGTCCATCTATACTAACCTCCACCAGGTTGCAAATTCAAAATAATTTTTATCTGCATCTAGCTCTGAAAAAATATTTGGGCTTGTAGCAGTGTGTGGGACTTGTTCTATTATTCCATCTATACTAACCTCCACCAGGTTGCAAATAGTGTTGAGCCACCCCCGTAGTGTTCGAGTTCGGTTCGGTTCGTCGAACACCCGTGTGTTCGCCGAACTGTTCGTCGAACTGTTCGTCGAACACCTTCGAACACCGTTAAAACCAATGGCAGGCAAACAAAAACACATAGAAACACATAGAAAACACCTTCAAAGGTGTCCAAAAGCTGACAAACTGCTCAGAAGACACAACTAACACATGGAAAAGTGACAAGTACATATAGTCATGCGAAAAGAAAAGAGGTGGAGGAGTAAAAGGAGGGGGAGACACAGATATAGGCATGTCATGCCCTTCTAAAATCCAAAAAGTGAGAAGCCAACACGTTCAGTCCGCTCCTGCCCGTGCCACCTCCGCGTTGCCGGGTTTGTGCCAGCGCCGCGGTGAACCCTGACGGCCAGCCCCCCTCTCCCAATACTGGTGCCTGTCTGCTGGTGGGTCGAGCGAGACCCCTGTGGTGGAGGCAGCTCTAAGCTTTTTAATTTAAATTGTCTCTCTAATTTGAATGAATACACTTTAAATCCATTTACAAGGATCTATTGGAGGGCAAGTTTCATGCCAGCAGCCGCGTAATTCCAGCTCCAGTAGCGTCCACTAAAGCTGCTGCAGTTAAAAAGCTTTTATAAGGATCGAGCTCGGCTGTCCACCGCAAGGCATCCTACTGCCAGTCCCAGCCCCTATGCCTTGGGGTGCCTCCAGATGCTCTTCACTGAGTATCCCGTGGTCCCGAAGCATTTCCTTTGAAAAAATTAAGTGTCCAAACTACAGGTGGTGTAGCTTGCTTAACAGCCGGAATAATCCGCTGACTAGCAGACACTGCTGCTAGGCACAAAGTATTTCCTGGGCTAGATGCAGTTAAAAATTTGTAATTAGATACTCTCGTTGGATGCTGAGAAAGCATTCCATAGAGTCTCCTGGCACGCCATATATGATTCTCTTAAAAAGCTTGGGGTAGGGGTCTAGGGGACCCTTTTATAGCCAAAATCACGGCCCTGTATCGCAATACGTCACCTAGGCTGAAGATAAATGGAACTGTAGCACCCTGAGGGCTCGGTTGCTACAGAGGTATTGCACCTCACCCAGAGGTGTGATATCTCACTCTCAGGTAAGGATGTAGTGTGGATCAGGACCCGACACCTGCATGCATTACACCACATTGCCGTGGGGCAGGGCGACCAATATGCCCCTGAGATGGGCACGACAGTCCCTGTCCCTGGCTGGAGTGGGGGGAGGGAACACTGAGGAAGGGGAACCCTGTAGTGCAGGAGCAGGGAGGAAGCAGTTCCTGGGTGCATTGAAAAGGGAGTATAAAAGGTGGGCACCATCTTAGTTCAGTGCAGAGAAGTCTGAGCAGAAGTGGCAGGGAGCAGGGGCTCTGCATCAGCTCTGCTCCGGAGGCGGGCCTAGTAACAGAGGCCCAGGCCTGGAAGAGGGAGAAGGAAGGAAGAGGAGCGGAGAAGGCTCCAGGAACGATGAACGAAGGGATCCCAGGGGTGCGGACGGGCGAGTCGCCACCGCACGCCCGAATCCACCTGCGTGGAGGGGTCAGGCCAAAGGGGGAGACTGGTCCCCGAAACTAGTGGAGGCAGGAAACGACCCTCAGCTAGAAACAGGAGGCTGTGACATTTTATGTGGCGCAGCCCCTCGCTACACCCGCTAGGAAGGCACCACATAGGGTCAGGGAAACTGGCGCCAAGTTTACCAAGAGGAGGCCCGAGGCAGCCGGACAGAAGGGTTGGTAAGAAAGGCCAGACAAAGGACACACAAAGGGGGTCCTGTGAAGCGCTCCAAAGTTATCTGGGAGTTGTCTGAGCCCCTCACCTGGTGAGCACAGTACGACGTGGGCAGCCGTTACCTGCAGACGTGGTCTGGATAATAAGAACTGTGAGTAAAGGCCCTGGACTGCATCACTGACTCCGTGTCGTTACTGCTGCTGCCCTGCACCATCACCCCCATCCTCCGCATACACTGCCCTGAGGCTATACTCCTCCCGTGGGGAGTTATGCTACGCTCTGCTGCACCCACAACACCAACCTCAGCGGTCTGCCCTGGAGCGGCGGTTCACTCTGACCGCAATCCACGGGTGGCGTAGTCGGACATTTAAACATCAAAACCACATAAATAGTTCCGCCACTGGTTTGACCGCCCTAAGCCACGGAACCGGGTCGCCGCCACGGAGACTACAACCACCAGCATCCACCAAAAAGGGTCCGGCTCCGGGTGTCCCATGGCCCAGGGGGCGCGTCAGAACATTTTCATCACCTTTCACAATCACCAAAGGGACAAGGCAGGGATGTTCTCTGTCCCCTCTCTTATACATCCTAGTGACGGAGCACCTGCTCTCATCAATTCGCCATAACCCCAATATTAGGTGGATTGAGGTGGGAGGCACCGAGTACAAGTGCTCTCTATTTGCTGATGATGTCCTAGTATATATCACTCAATCACATATATCCATCCATGCTGTTATGGCTGAAATAGATCACTTTGTTACATGGTCAAATTTTAAAATCAATGCAGCGAAGTCTGAGGCCCTCGATGTCTCCCTCCCCAAATCCATATAGGATTCCATCCAGTCCAACTTTCCCTTTGCCTGGCCCTCACAGGGTATCAAATACTTAGGAATTCCTATTCATAGAGACCTCTCCCATCTATGTTATCTTAATTTTGGGCCCTTTATTGAACAACTCCATACAGACCACGGTTGTCAAGTTAGAACTGTAAGATTCACTATGTGAACCACTGGTGTTTTGTGGAAAAGCACATGTACACTGTGTTCCAAATTATTATGCAAAAAGTGTTTAGGAGTGATAAGGGAAGAATTTGTTTGTTTGTCAGTTAAACTCATTGATGGTGATGTGTGTCAGGGCTCTTTATATCACTGTAAGCAATTGCAGACACCTGTGCTAAATAGTTTGGCAGGTGTGTCCAATGAAAGGCAAGACTACTTAAGAAGGCTGTCTCACATTATTAAGCAGCCTACATTTTCTGCCAAAATGGGAAAGAAAAAGGATGTGTCGGCTGCTGAGAAGCAACAAATTGTGGAGTGTTTAGGTCAAGGCATGACTACAATCAACATTGTGCGATGATCAGGATGAAGTGTCTTGGCAATCAAGAAGTATGTAGCTGATTCACAGTACACACGTGTGCGTGCTGATAAGGGCAAATTGAGGACTCTTTCCTACAGGCAATTACGTTAGGTTGAAAGAGCAGCGGCAAAAAAGCCTTGTCATAGCAGCAGACAAGTTTTTGAAGCTGCTGGTGCCTCCAACGTCCCCCGAACAACAAGATGCAGGGTCCTTCAGAGGTTTGCAGCTGTGCATACGCCATCCTGTCGACCTCCTCTATCCACTTCACACAAGCAGAAACGGCTCCAGTGGGCCAAACATTACATGAAGACTGATTTCAAAACTGTTTTGTTCACGGATGAGTGCCGTGCAGCGCTCGATGGTCCAGATGGATGGAGTGGGTGGAGGATGGCTGGTTGATGGACACCCCACGCAAACACGGCTACAGCGCCAACAAGGAGGAGGTGGAGTAATGTTTTGGGCTGGAATCATGGGGAGAGAGATTGTCGGCCCCTTTAGGATCCCTGAAGGCGCTAAAGATGAACTCCATAATGTATGTGGATTTTCTCAAACAGCACTTCCTGCCATGGTTCAAGAAGAAGAACCGTGTATTTCACAGCAAGATCATTTTTTTGCATGATAATGCACCATCTCATGCTGCACATAAAACATCTGCATCTCTGGCTGATATGGGCATAAAAGGGGACAAACTTATGGTGTGACCCCCATGCTCCCCTGACCTCTACCCCATTCAGAACCTTTGGAGCATCATTAAAAGGAGTGTCTATGATGGCGGGAGGCAGTTCACATCTAAGCAACAGCTCTGGGAGGGTATTCTGTCCTCATGCAAAACAATTGAAGCAGAAACCATCCAAAACCTGACAAGTTCAATGGACGAGAGAGTTCAGAAGCTCCTTTCGAACAAGGGGTCCTATGTGAAAATGTAACATCACCTAGAATAAAGTTTTCAGTTGAAAACTGTTTGATTTCAGTTTCTAACAACCTGCTAATGCTTATAATTTCAAAAATGACCATTTTTTTGGTCTTTATTAAAATGAAAAGGTTGATCGAAAAGTTTGGGGGATCTAAGAGTGTGGCAACCCAGTAGTCATGATTACTTCGAATTCTGACAATATGAGGGTCATGCTGCAGGTAGTGCAGGAAGAAGGCACTTATGTGTCTTGCGCATCTCGGAGCCCCAAAATTATTTTCCGGGCTAGATGCAGCTAAAAATTATTATTAAATTTAAATCTGGTGAAGCTTTAGTATAGATGGCCTAATAGGATCAGTGCTGCACACTGCTACAAAGCCCAAATTATTTTCCAGTCAAGATACAGATAAACATGATTAGTAATTTTAAATCTGGTGGAGCTTATTATAGATGGCCTAATAGAATCAGTGCTGCACACTGCTACAAAGCCCAAATTATTTTCCAGTCAAGATACAGATAAACATGATTAGTAATTTTAAATCTGGTGGAGCTTATTATAGATGGCCTAATAGAATCAGTGCTGCACACTGCTACAAAGCCCAAATTATTTTCCAGCCAAGATACAGATAAACATGATTAGTAATTTGAAAGCTTAAAACGGTTGGTAGGGTGATTTTAACCAATCATCAAGCTTTTACTCTCCCCAGGATGACACAGGGGTAGAAAAGTCGTTTCAGATCCATGATTTGTTCATCTTTCTGAACGTGAGTCTGTCTACATTATCAGTGGAGAGCCGCGTGCGCTTATCTGTCAGCACACCACCAGCAGCGCTGAACACACGTTCAGACAGAACGCTGGCTGCGGGGCATGACAAGATCTCCAAGGCGTAAGTGGCTAGCTCCGGCCATTTATCCAGATTGGAAGCCCAAAAAGAGCAAGGGTCCAGTGACACAGTCATGGCTTCAATGTTTACTTGGAGATACTCCTGTACCATCGTCTCTAGGCGTTGACTATGTGTCAGACTTCTTGTCTCCTGTGGCCTTGCAAAGGATGGGCTAAAAAAGTGGTGAAATGATTCCGCAAAATTGATGTTACCAGCAGATACTGTGGTTCTGTTACGGTTTGAGTGCTGAACACTTGACGGTCCCACGGTTGGCAAGTTGGAACTGTGAGATTCACTACGTGCACCACTGGTATTTTGTGGAAAAGCACATGTAAGATTCTGCAACAGTCTCTGCTGATACTCCTGCATGCGTGCATCCCTTTCTATGGCAGGAATAATTTCTGCAAATTTACTTTTGTACCGGGGATCTAACAGTGTGGCAACCCAGTAGTCAGGATTATTTCTAATTCTCACAATTCGAGGGTCATGTTGCAGGTAGTGCAGCAAGAAGGCACTCATGTGTGTTGCGCATCCAGGAGCACCAAGTCCCTGTTGTGTTGGTGGCGAGGTAACAATCATGCTTCCTTCCTCTGTCCTCTCCCCTCAACCTCGCACAACAGAAATGTGATCAAGGTCTCCCTCATCTGATGAGTCTTCCATCAGTTCGTCCTCCACTTCTTCCTGGGCTCCTGCACCTTCCTCACTAGTTTGGCTGCTACCATGCGCCCTGGTAAAACCATCTCCCCCACCCTCACATGCCTGCCGCCTTGGTGCTGCCGACCGTCTGGACCTTGCAGATGTTAGCCCTTCCGCATACAACTCCTCCTCCTCTACTTCCTCCACCTCCTCTTGTACCACCACCTGACTCCGAATTCTGTTTAACATGTGCTCCAGCATGTAAATCACCGGAATAGTCATGCTGATAATGGCATCGTCAGCACTAAACATCTTCGTCGCCATTTCAAAACTGTGCAGAAGGTTGCATAGGTCCCTGATCTGAGACCACTCCTCCAGCGTGATTTGCCCCACCTCTGGATCTCGCTGGCCCAGGCTATACGTCAGAGCGTATTGCACCAGGGCTTGTCGGTGCTGCCACAGTCGCTGCAACATGTGCAGAGTTGAATTCCACCGGGTAGGCACATCGCATTTTAGCCGGTGAAGTGGCAGGCCCAACGACTTCTGTAGAGATGTAAGTCGCTGAGCTGCGGGATGCGAACGGCGGAAGTGAGCACACAGCGACCGTGCCCTCTGCAGAAGGCCATCTAGTCTGGGATAGTGGGCTAAAAATTGCTGGACAACCAGGTTCAACACGTGAGCCATACAAGGCACGTGTGTGACATTGCCCCGGCGAAGGGCCGCACCCAGGTTTGCAGCATTGTCGCACACGGCCTTCCCTGGTTTCAGGTCCAGTGGAGACAACCATTCATGAAATTGGTTCTCCAGAGCTGACCACAACTCCTCAGCTGTGTGACTCACATTTCCCAGACATTTCAATGTAAAAACCGCCTGATGACATTGAGCCCTACTGCCAGCATAGTAAGGAGGTGTGCAGGATCCCTTCTGCGCAGTTAGAAAGCTTGTGGCATGACCAGACAGGCTTTGGGTGCAGGTGGAAGACCGAGAGGAGGTTGAGGAGGCAGAAGCAGTGGAGGAACTTTGACATAAAGAGGATTGACGCACAACTCGTGGGGACGGCAAGACTTGGACAGCAGCCCCTTGTCCTGCTGTCATCATAGTTACCCAGTGCCCAGTCAGCGACATGTAACGCCCCTGTCCATGCCTACTCGTCCAAGTGTCTGTGGTGAAATGCACCCTGTCACACACAGAGTTTCTCAAAGAAGCGGTGATGTTGTGTGCGACATGCTGGTGGAGCGCAGGCACACCTTTCTTTGAGAAGTAGTGCCGACTGGGCATCTGGTACTGGGGCACTGCGACGGACATAAGGTCTCGAAAATCCTCTGTGTCCACCAGGCGGAAAGGCAGCATTTCTGTAGCCAAGAGCTTGCAGATGGTGAAATTCAACCTCTTAGCTTTCTCATGGCTAGGAGGAAATGGTCTTTTACTTGTCCACATCTGAGTGACCGAGGGCTGGCTATTGTGCTTAGACGGGGTTGATAAGGGTGTCCCCGGCAAACTGCCGGTCTGTGAGGAAGATGCAGGCGGACATGTTAGGTTGCCTTGATCCAAAGGTGGTGCTATCGATGTCGGACAGCGCTCAACACCAGCTGGTGTTACCACCTCCAAAGAAAATTATGACCTGCCAATCACGCTGGCTGTTGCGGGTAAAGAGGTGGCAGGTCTGCGCCCCAAAACAGGTGTGACTGCTGTCCCCCCAGTCACAGAGGATGAAGAGGCCGCGGATGCACAAGATATGGCAGACGGTGGTTGGCCCGGCCGGCTAGGCCGCATTGTAGCACACTGAGCTTCCCACTGCAACTTATGCTTCATGTCCATGTGCCGGTTCATGCATGAAGTACTCAAACTATGTATTTTTTGGCCTCTACTTAGCTTTTGCTGACAAATGTTACAGATAACACGAGTTGGGTCATCTTTATCGATCTGAAAAAATGCCCAGGCTATGCAAGGCTTAGCACCCATGCGACCTGAAGAGCCACCACGACTTGTGGTGAGAGGCAGAGTTGTGTTTGAGGATGCAGTTGTTGACGTGCTTCCAGTACTACGTCTCTGTCCAGGAAGGCGCAACCTGACCTCGTCGTCACTAGCATCTTCCTCCACCTCCTCTGCTGACCTCATCTCTTGGCTGACTGTGGGTTGACAGTAAGTGGGATCTCCAACCTCATCATCATCACCCTGTGCGTTATCACACCCGTCGTCCTCAGAGCCAACCTGTTCCTGCCCTGACAAAAAACTAAAGTTGTCGCTCCAATCAGGTATTTGAGTCTTATCATCGTCTTCCTCATTGTCTCCACCAACAGGAGTTACAGTTTGGGAATGAGGGTCTACATTATGGTCAGAACCTTCTGCGTCTGGTCCTGGATCCGACTCATAAAGATTCTGGGCATCAGTGCAGATCATTTCCTCGTCTGGATTCACAGAAGCGCTGGAGTCGACCTCTGATTCCCAGGCTATAGTATGAGTAAACAGCTCTGCAGACTCAACCATCTGTTCTACCTCATACTCAGACGGGCAGCTGGAGATTTGGGAGCTGTGAGGAAGCAAGTGCGATTGGGGTGACACCTTTGAGGACTGGAGTATTTGTGATGTTGAAGTTGATGTGGAGGAGAGCCCACTTAAAGGAGCACTTGATATCCGTTGAAGCACCTGCTGTTTTTGTGCCTCATCTGGAATTTGTAGCGATTGGCGTGGCCGTAAGAAAGGGATCTTATCACATTGTCCGCTAAAAGAAGTAGACATTTTAGTTTGGCTGGAAGATGGTCTTTCTTCTGCAGATGTTACTGTTGCTTTAACACCTACCCCACGGACACAACCTTTTTTCCCCTTCCCAACACGCCTATTCCCCTTTCCACCAGCAGCAGGCCTTTTTCCACTCATTTTGGTGGGTAACTAATTCACAACTCTGGAGTTGTTTGCACAAAAAAACAATGGATGGGAACCGAGCAGAGCTGAGTGGCCAAACTGTGGTATTAGGCCAAAACTATTGGCTGGGTTAGATGCAGAAAAAAATTATATTCAATTTGCAACCTGATGGAGGTCAGTATAGATGGACTAATAGAACAAGTCCCACACACAGCTAGAAGCCCAAATATTTTTTCAGAGGTAGATGCAGAAAAAATTTTTATTCAGTTTGCAACCTGATGGAGGTCTGTATAGATGGATTAATAGAACAAGTCCCACACACAGCTACAAGCCCAATATTTTTTCAGAGGTAGATGCAGAAAAAATATATATTCAGTTTGCAACCTGATGGAGGTCAGTATAGATGGACTAATAGAGAAAGTCCCACACACTGCTAGAAGGCCAAATATTTTTTCAGAGCTAGATGAAGACAAAAAATTATTTTGAATTTGCAACCTGATGGAGGTCAGTATAGGTGGACTAATAGAACAAGTCCCACACACTGCTAGAAGGACAAATATTTTTTCAGAGCTAGATGCAGAAAAAAATTATATTCAGTTTGCAACCTGATGGAGGTCTGTATAGATGGATTAATAGAACAAGTCCCACACACAGCTAGAAGCCCAAATATTTTTTCAGAGATAGATGCAGATAAAAATTATATTTAATTTGCAACCTGATGGAGGTCAGTATAGATGGACTAATAGAGAAAGTCCCACACACTGCTAGAAGGCCAAATATTTTTTCAGAGCTAGATGCAGATAAAAATTATTTTTAATTTGCAACCTGATGGAGGTCAGTATAGATGGACTAATAGAACAAGTCCCACACACAGCTAGAAGCCCAAATATTTTTTCAGAGGTACTGTAGATGCAGATAAAAATTATTTTTAATTTGCAACCTGATGGAGGTCAGTATAGATGGACTAATACAGAAAGTCCCACACACTGCTAGAAGGCCAAATATTTTTTCAGAGCTAGGTGCAGATAAAAATTATATTCAATTTGCAACCTGATGGAGGTCAGTATAGATGGACTAATAGAACAAGTCCCACACACAGCTAGAAGCCCAAATATTTTTTCAGAGGTACTGTAGATGCAGATAAAAATTATTTTTAATTTGCAACCTGATGGAGGTCAGTATAGATGGAGTAATACAACAAGTCCCACACACAGCTAGAAGCCCAATATTTTTTCAGAGGTAGATGCAGAAAAAAATATATTCAGTTTGCAACCTGATGTTGGTCAGTATAGATGGAGTAATAGAACAAGTCCCACACACAGCTAGAAGCCCAAATATTTTTTCAGAGGTAGATGCAGATAACAATTATTTTTAATTTGCAACCTGATGGAGGTCAGTATAGATGGACTAATAGAGAAAGTCCCACACACTGCTAGAAGGCCAAATATTTTTTCAGAGCTAGATGCAGATAAAAATTATATTCAATTTGCAACCTGATGGAGGTCAGTATAGATGGACTAATAGAGAAAGTCCCACACACTGCTAGAAGGCCAAATATTTTTTCAGAGCTAGATGCAGATAAAAATTATATTCAATTTGCAACCTGATGGAGGTCAGTATAGATGGACTAATAGAACAAGTCCCACACACAGCTAGAAGCCCAAATATTTTTTCAGAGGTATGGTAGATGCAGATAAAAATTATTTTTAATTTGCAACCTGATGAAGGTCAGTATAGATGGACTAATAGAGAAAGTCCCACACACTGCTAGAAGGCCAAATATTTTTTCAGAGCTAGATGCAGAAAAAAACTATATTCAGTTTGCAACCTGATGGAGGTCAGTATAGATGGACTAATACAACAAGTCCCACAAACAGCTAGAAGCCCAATATTTTTTCAGAGGTAGATGCAGAAAAAAATATATTCAGTTTGCAACCTGATGGAGGTCTGTATAGATGGATTAATAGAACAAGTCCCACATACAGCTAGAAGCCCAATATTTTTTCAGAGGTAGATGCAGAAAAAAATATATTCAGTTTGCAACCTGATGGAGGTCAGTATAGATGGACTAATACAACAAGTACCACACACAGCTAGAAGCCCAATATTTTTTCAGAGGTAGATGCAGAAAAAAATATATTCAGTTTGCAACCTGATGGAGGTCTGTATAGATGGATTAATAGAACAAGTCCCACACACATCTAGAAGCCCAATATTTTTTCAGAGGTAGATGCAGAAAAAAATATATTCAGTTTGCAACCTGATGGAGGTCAGTATAGATGGACTAATACAACAAGTCCCACACACAGCTAGAAGCCCAATATTTTTTCAGAGGTAGATGCAGAAAAAAATATATTCAGTTTGCAACCTGATGGAGGTCTGTATAGATGGATTAATAGAACAAGTCCCACACACAGCTAGAAGCCGAATATTTTTTCAGAGGTAGATGCAGAAAAAAATATATTCAGTTTGCAACCTGATGGAGGTCAGTATAGATGGACTAATACAACAAGCCCCACACACAGCTAGAAGCCCAATATTTTTTCAGAGCTAGATGCAGAAAAAAATTATATTCAATTTGCAACCTGATGGAGGTCAGTATAGATGGACTAATAGAATGATGCTATGCCCAAAAGATTTTACTTCACTAGGTGCAGTAAAAAATTTGGTATTCTATACACAGGTGGTATATCTTGCAACACAGATAGGCTGCTCCACTGACTAACACACTCTGCAATAGGCCAAAAAGGATTAGCTTTGCTAGATTCAGCCAAATGCTGTGAAAAAAACTTGCACAGCACTGGCACAGACCTGCCTGGCAAAAACTGATAGGAACTGATGTAACCTAGTCCTGAAAAGGACTCCAATTACAATTAGTCTTTACTCCCACAATCTATCTATTTAAGAGCACAGACCTGCCTGATAAAAGTCGTAGGAAATGCTGTAACCTAGTCCTTAAAAGGACTGCAATCACAACTATTCCCTACTCCCAAGCTATCTGTAGATTTGTGCGAAAATTGGCTTGAAATTAACAAGGTATAGCGCACACAGCAACAGCGGTGCCGTCTAACACGCATCTGCAGCAGTGAGAAAATGGTGGCGACGGGGAAAATGGCTTGGTCTTATAGGGCAAGGACATGTGACATACACTGCCAATGACACATGCCCTTGCTTGTGTGAAAAAAAGCACTTCGCTCCGTGTGTGCGCTGCTGATAGGCTGACAGATTGCACCTCCCCACTGTAAATGCGGGAAAGAGAAAAAAAAAATGGAGATCTTCATTGTTCCTGCAGAGATCCATCCCCTGCCCCTCCCCCCACCCCGCTGTACACTCAAACTGCGTATTAACATTAATTTTCATCATTACTGAGAAAAAATCCAGTTATGATTTTGGTGCACGAACAGTTATCGAACATAACCTCGAACAGCCGAATTTTTCTCAAATTGTTCGTGTTCGCCGAACGGCTCGAACACCGCCCAAAACAGCTCGAATTTGAGATTGGCGAACAGTTCGAGTAGAACAACGCTCATCTCTAGTTGCAAATTCAAAATAATTTTTATCTGCATCTAGCTCTGAAAAAATATTTGGGCTTGGGCTTGTAGCAGTGTGTGGGACTTGTTCTATTAGTCCATCTATACTAACCTCCACCAGGTTGCAAATTCAAAATAATTTTTATCTGCATGTAGCTCTGAAAAAATATTTGGGCTTGTAGCAGTGTGTGGTACTCATTGTATTAGGCCATCTATACCAAGCTCCACCAGCTTTCAAATTACAAATAATTTTTAGCTGCATCTTACCTGGAAAATAATTTTGGGCATAGTAGCAGTGTGTGGTACTCATTATATTAGGCCATCTATACCAACCTCCACCAGCTTTGAAATTAATAATAATTTTTAGCTGCATCTAGCCCGGAAAATAATTTTTCTTCCCAATAGTGGTAGCAATAGAAATATGGGGCGCGCTCCTGGCTAACAAAAATATACGCTTCTTAACAAAAAACACCAGCCTAGCGCACTGCATTAATAAGATGGCATCATCGTCTCTCCCAGTGCTAGGCCTACTACGCCGGCTAGCATTCCTGTGCCTAAAACACAATGTATGGGTCGGCGCTAGCCACGATGCTGAGGGGTCTAAAGCTGCTGCTAACGCTTTATCCCAATTCAATTGGCAGATTTTCACAGAGCTCCTCCCCAACGTCCACCCATCGGGCAACGGTTGCCCACCCTCCCTATGGGATCTAGTGGCGAATAGTTGATGCCATTAATCAGAGCGTCAGTTGCCCGGTCGACGTGTCAAGCATACGGTAAGGCATGGGAAGAGTGGACACGACTAGTAGCAGGCAGACGAGTTGACCAATGTGAACAAGCCAGATTACAAGTCACCATAGAATTTCTCCACCAGCTAATGATGAGAAGCATATCAGGGGCGTCAGCACAGCGGTGTCTGACCGGAGTAGCATTTCACTTCCAACTACTGAATTGGGGAGATGTGACAAAGAGATTCATCATCAGACAATCCATAAAAGGGTGGAAAAGGGGTCAGCCAAGTCAGGAGTGTAGGCGTCCCGTCCCGTGTCACTAAAACTGATTTCTCACATCATATCCCTAACACCATTAACATGACACTCACAATTTGAAGCCACACTACTGTCTACTGCATTTGCGATCGCCTTCTCCGGGGTGCTATGCATAAGCGAATTAGTCCATCAATCCAAAATTACCACCAGTGGAGGCTTATTACACCAGGACGTAGTCATAGCCAATAATACAATACGTCTACGCATAGAATCATAGAATCATAGAATGGTAGAGTTGGAAGGGACCTCCTGGGTCATCTGGTCCAACCCCCTGCTCAAAGCAGGATTCACTAAATCATCTCAGACAGATGTCTGTCCAGCCTCTGTTTGAAGACGTCCATTGAAGGGGAACTCACCACCTCTCGTGGCAGCCTGTTCCACTCATTAATCACCCTAACTGTCAAAAAGTTTTTTCTAATATCTAATCTGTGTCTCCTCCCATTTAGTTTCATCCCATTGCTTCTAGTCTTTCCTTGTGCAAATGAGAATAAAGATGATCCTTCTACAATGTGACAGCCCTTGACATATTTGTAGACAGCTATTAAGTCTCCTCTCAGTCTTCTTTTTTGCAAGCTAAACATTCCCAAATCCTGCAACCGTTCCTCATAGGACATGGTTTGCAGACCAGTCACCATTCTGGTCGCTCTTCTCTGAACTTGCTCCAGTTTGCCAATCGAAAACGGTTCCAGCGGGCAGGGGCACTTGGGTACTTCTACAACCCACAAACGGTACACTGAGTCGGGTAACAATAGTAAAAACATATATAACCATCAGATCACAAAGTAATTTCTTCCTATCACACATTGATGGAACGCCATTATCAAGATACCAGTTCCAAGCTATATTTAATAAATGCATAACATCGGCAGGGAACCACCCCAAAGATTACGGGACACACTCATTCCGCATAGGTGCGGCCACAGAAGCAGCAAGAGCAGGACTGTCAGAAACGGAAGTTCAGAGGATAGGGAGATGGCGATCCACGTGTTTGGCGAGATACATAAGACCGGACTTGTTATCCTAGCGTGGTTTGTTTCTTTAACAGGTGACGCTAAGCCAACAGTGTGGGTGATAGGCCACTCGTATATATATTGGGCAGAAAAAAAGGCGAAAGTCCGCCCAGGCGGGAGGAGATTAGAGTTTCATAACACATATTTCAACTGGAGAGGTATTAGAGGCCTGCTATGGCCACAGGTACTAATGGAGGTAATCAAGGTAGGGAGAGAGGCAAGAGGTCCGGTCATCTTAGTTATACAGGCCGGGGGAAATGACCTAGGTCATCACAAGAGCGAATGACTAATGGCAATAATGAAACTAGACACTGAGCGCTTCAGAGAATTTTTCACAAAACTAACTATAGTATGGTCAGAGATTGTGCCGATAGCGGTATGGCAAGATGCGCGAGACATCATGGCCATCGAACGGACAAGGCGGGAAATAAATATTCGGATGGCAAAATTTAGAAGAGACAGAGGCGGTGTAGTGATACAACACCGACAACTGGAAGGAGATAAAGCAGGCCTCATATGGCCCGACGGTGTTCACTTAATGGATATTGGACTGGACATATTCCTGTCAGGACTCCAGGACGGAGTGGAACAAGCGTTAAGAGTGATGGATGGGGGTCAGAGTCCTGCATACGAGTACGCAGGATCCTCCGTGGCCTGGAAATAGAAAGGACATGTTGGAGAGTTACACTTGTTGGCCAACTTGCCGGTGTGGAGACCCAGGGCATGCTGCAACAAGCTGAATTATTTTAGAAATAAAATGCCTTTCTAATGGAATGAGTTAATAAAGCTGTGACCGATCATCACCCATCCAGTTGTAAGAGTTACATTATTGTATTGTCAAGGAAAGGGGGGCGGTAGGGGGGCTGAGCTTCTGGGTTTGGTTGGGGGTCCCCACAGTCTGCCTAGGCTAGATGCATTTAAAAATTCTTATTAGATACACAGGCAGTGCAGCTTGCTTCGCAGCTGGGCTACTATGCCCAAAGTATTGCCTAGGCTAGATGCAGTTAAAAATTCTACGCTGACTAGCAGACACTGAAGCTTTGGAGCAGACCTCTGAGTAAACAGCTCTTCAGACTCAACCATCTGTGTTACCCCAAGCCATAGTGTATGTAGTTTCTTACAGTTAATAGGGGGGGGGGAGTGACCCAACCCACCTGGAATTGACGATGCCAACGTCACGTAAAACACAGCAAGGGGACTCCAAAAAGAGTCTCCATTTTTTCAAAAAATTGTGGCACAGACACCACTTAAGTGGCATCAATTGCCCCAGAGTTGCTTAAAACGGTTGGTGAGGTAATTTTAGCAAATCCTCAAGCTTTTAGTCTCCCCAGGATGACACAGGGGTAGAAAAGTCCTTGCGGATCCATGATTTGTTCATCTTTATGAACGTGAGTCTGTCTACACCACCAGCAGCGCTGAACACACGTTCAGAGAAAATGCTGGCTGCGGGGCATGACAAGATCTCCAAGGCGTGAGTGGCAAGCTCCAGACATTTTTCCAGATTGGAAGCCCAAAATGAGCAAGGGTCCAGTGACACAGTCATAGCTTCGATGTTCACTTGGAGATACTCCTGTACCATTCTCTCTAGGCGTTGACTATGTGTCAGACTTCTTGTCACCTGTGGCCTTGCAAAGGATGGTCTAAAAAAGTGGTGAAACGATTCCGCAAAATTGCTGTTACCAGCAGATACTGTGTTACTGTTACGGTTTGAGTAATGAAGACTCGACAGTCCCACAGTTTTCAAGTTAGAACTGTGAGATTCACTACTAGTGTTGAGCCACCCCCGTAGTGTTCGAGTTCGGTTCGGTTCGTCGAACACCCGTGTGTTCGCCGAACTGTTCGTCGAACTGTTCGTCGAACACCTTCGAACACCGTTAAAACCAATGGCAGGCAAACAAAAACACATAGAAACACATAGAAAACACCTTCAAAGGTGTCCAAAAGCTGACAAACTGCTCAGAAGACATAACTAACACATGGAAAAGTGACAAGTACATATAGTCATGCGAAAATAAAAGAGGTGGAGGAGTAAAAGGAGGGGGAGACACAGATATAGGCATGTCATGCCCTTCTAAAATCCAAAAAGTGAGAAGCCGACACGGCCAGTCCGCTCCTGCCCGTGCCACCTCCGTGTCGCCGGGTTTGTGCCAGAGCCGCGGTGAACCCTGACGGCCAGCCCCCCTCTCCCAATACTGGTGCCTGTCCGCTGGTGGGTCGAGCGAGCCCCCCTGTGGTGGAGGCAGCTCTAAGCTTTTTAATTTAAATTGTCTCTCTAATTTGAATGAATACACTTTAAATCCATTTACAAGGATCTATTGGAGGGCAAGTCTCATGCCAGCAGCCGCGGTAATTCCAGCTCCAGTAGCGTCCACTAAAGCTGCTGCAGTTAAAAAGCTTTTATAAGGATCGAGCTCGGCTGTCCACCGCAAGGCATCCTACTGCCAGTCCCAGCCCCTATGCCTTGGGGTGCCTCCTGATGCTCTTCACTAAGTATCCCATGGTCCCGAAGCATTTCCCTTGAAAAAATTAAATGTCTAAACTACAGGTGGTGCAGCTTGCTTAACAGCCGGGATAATCCGCTGACTAGCAGACACTGCTACTAGGCACAAAGTATTTCCTGGGCTAGATGCAGTTAAAAATTTGTAATTAGATACTCTCGTTGGATGCTGAGAAAGCATTCCATAGAGTCTCCTGGCACGCCATATATGATTCTCTTAAAAAGCTTGGGGTAGGGGTCTAGGGGACCCTTTTATAGCCAAAATCACGGCCCTGTATCGCAATACGTCACCTAGGCTGAAGATAAATGGAACTGTAGCACCCTGAGGGCTCGGTTGCTAAAGACGTATTGCACCTCACCCAGAGGTGTGATATCTCACTCTCAGGTAAGGATGGAGTGTGGATCAGGACCCGACACCTGCATGCATTACACCACATTGCCGTGGGGCAGGGCGACCAATATGCCCCTGAGATGGGCACGACAGTCCCTGTCCCTGGCTGGAGTGGGGGGAGGGAACACTGAGGAAGGGGAACCCTGTAGTGCAGGAGCAGGGAGGAAGCAGTTCCTGGGTGCATTGAGAAGGGAGTATAAAAGGTGGGCACCATCTTAGTTCAGTGCAGAGAAGTCTGAGCAGAAGTGGCAGGGAGCAGGGGCTCTGCATGAGCTCTGCTCCGGAGGCGGGCCTAGTAACAGAGGCCCAGGCCTGGAAGAGGGAGAAGGAAGGAAGAGGAGCGGAGAAGGCTCCAGGAACGAGGAATGAAGGGATCCCAGGGGTGCGGACGGGCGAGTCGCCACCGCACGCCCGAATCCACCTGCGTGGAGGGGTCAGGCCAAAGGGGGAGACCGGTCCCCGAACTAGTGGAGGCAGGAAACGACCCTCAGCTAGAAACCGGAGGCTCTGACATTTTATGTGGCGCAGCCCCTCGCTACACCCGCTAGGAAGGCACCTAATAGGGTCAGGGAAACTGGCGCCAAGTTTACCAAGAGGAGGCCCGAGGCAGCCGGACAGAAGTGTTGGTAAGAAAGGCCAGACAAAGGACACACAAAGGGGGTCCTGTGAAGTGCTCCAAAGTTATCTGGGAGTTGTCTGAGCCCCTCACCTGGTGAGCACAGTACGACGTGGGCAGCCGTTACCTGCAGACGTGGTCTGGATAATAAGAACTGTGAGTAAAGGCCCTGAACTGCATCACTGACTCCGTGTCGTTACTGCTGCTGCCCTGCACCATCACCCCCATCCTCCGCATACACTGCCCTGAGGCTATACTCCTCCCGTGGGGAGTTATGCTACGCTCTGCTGCACCCACAACACCAGCCTCAGCGGTCTGCCCTGTAGCGGCGGTTCACTCTGACCGCAATCCACGGGTGGCGTAGTCGGACATTTAAACATCAAAACCACATAAATAGTTCCGCCACTGGTTTGACCGCCCTGAGCCACGGAACCGGGTCGCCGCCACGAAGACTACAACCACCAGCATCCACCAAAAAGGGTCCGGCTCCGGGTGTCCCAAGGCCCAGGGGGTGCGTCAGAACATTTTCATCACCTTTCACAATCACCAATGGGACAAGGCAGTGATGTCCTCTGTCCCCTCTCTTATACATCCTAGTGACGGAGCACCTGCTCTCATCAATTCGCCATAACCCCAATATTAGGTGGATTGAGGTGGGAGGCACCGAGTACAAGTGCTCTCTATTTGCTGATGATGTCCTAGTATATATCACTCAATCACATATATCCATCCATGCTGTTATGGCTGAAATAGATCACTTTGTTACATGGTAAAATTTTAAAATCAATGCAGCGAAGTCTGAGGCCCTCGATGTCTCCCTCCCCAAATCCATATAGGATTCCATCCAGTCCAACTTTCCCTTTGCCTGGCCCTCACAGGGTATCAAATACTTAGGAATTCCTATTCATAGAGACCTCTCCCATCTATGTTATCTTAATTTTGGGCCCTTTATTGAACAACTCCATACAGACCACGGTTGGCAACTTAGAACTGTAAGATTCACTACGTGAACCACTGGTGTTTTGTGGAAAAGCACATGTACACTGCGTTCCAAATTATTATGCAAAAAGTGTTTAGGAGTGATAAGGGAAGAATTTGTTTGTTTGTCAGTTAAACTCATTGATGGTGATGTGTGTCAGGGCTCTTTATATCACTGTAAGCAATTGCAGACACCTGTGCTAATTAGTTTGGCAGGTGTGTCCAATGAAAGGCAAGACTACTTAAGAAGGCTCTCTCACATTATTAAGCAGCCTACATTTTCTGCCAAAATGGGAAATAAAAAGGATGTGTCGGCTGCTGAGAAGCAACAAATTGTGGAGTGTTTAGGTCAAGGCATGACTACAATCAACATTGTGCGATGATCAGGATGAAGTGTCTTGGCAATCAAGAAGTATGTAGCTGATTCACAGTACACACGTGTGCGTGCTGATAAGGGCAAATTGAGGACTCTTTCCTACAGGCAATTACGTCAGGTTGAAAGAGCAGCGGCAAAAAAGCCTTGTCATAGCAGCAGACAAGTTTTTGAAGCTGCTTGTGCCTCCAACGTCCCCCGAACAACAAGATGCAGGGTCCTTCAGAGGTTTGCAGCTGTGCATGCGCCATCCTGTCGACCTCCTCTATCCACTTCACACAAGCAGAAACGGCTCCAGTGGGCCAAACATTACATGAAGACTGATTTCAAAACTGTTTTGTTCACGGATGAGTGCCGTGCAGTGCTCGATGGTCCAGATGGATGGAGTGGAGGATGGCTGGTTGATGGACACCCCACGCAAACACGGCTACAGCGCCAACAAGGAGGAGGTGGAGTAATGTTTTGGGCTGGAATCATGGGGAGAGAGATTGTCGGCCCCTTTAGGATCCCTGAAGGCGCTAAAGATGAACTCCATAATGTATGTGGATTTTCTCAAACACCACTTCCTGTCATGGTTCAAGAAGAAGAACCGTGTATTTCACAGCAAGATCATTTTTCTGCATGATAATGCACCATCTCATGCTGCACATAAAACATCTGCATCTCTGGCTGATATGGGCATAAAAGGGGACAAACTTATGGTGTGACCCCCATGCTCCCCTGACCTCTACCCCATTCAGAACCTTTGGAGCATCATTAAAAGGAGTGTCTATGATGGCGGGAGGCAGTTCACATCTAAGCAACAGCTCTGGGAGGGTATTCTGTCCTCATGCAAAACAATTGAAGCAGAAACCATCCAAAACCTGACAAATTCAATGGACGAGAGAGTTCAGAAGCTCCTTTCGAACAAGGGGTCCTATGTGAAAATGTAACATCACCTAGAATAAAGTTTTGAGTTGAAAACTGTTTGATTTCAGTTTCTAACAACCTGCTAATGCTTATAATTTCAAAAATGACCATTTTTTTGGTCTTTATTAAAATGAAAAGGTTGATCGAAAAGTTTGGGGGATCTAAGAGTGTGGCAACCCAGTAGTCATGATTACTTCGAATTCTGACAATATGAGGGTCATGCTGCAGGTAGTGCAGCAAGAAGGCACTTATGTGCCTTGCGCATCTCGGAGCCCCAAAATTATTTTCCGGGCTAGATGCAGCTAAAAATTATTTTTAATTTTAAATCTGGTGAAGCTTTAGTATAGATGGCCTAATAGGATCAGTGCTGCACACTGCTACAAAGCCCAAATTATTTTCCAGTCAAGATACAGATAAACATGATTAGTAATTTGAAAGCTTAAAACGGTTGGTAGGGTGATTTTAACCAATCATCAAGCTTTTACTCTCCCCAGGATGACACAGGGGTAGAAAAGTCGTTTCGGATCCATGATTTGTTCATCTTTATGAACGTGAGTCTGTCTACATTATCAGTGGAGAGCCGCGTGCGCTTATCTGTCAGCACACCACCAGCAGCGCTGAACACACGTTCAGACAGAACGCTGGCTGCGGGGCATGACAAGATCTCCAAGGCGTAAGTGGCTAGCTCCGGCCATTTATCCAGATTGGAAGCCCAAAAAGAGCAAGGGTCCAGTGACACAGTCGTGGCTTCAATGTTTACTTGGAGATACTCCTGTACCATCGTCTCTAGGCGTTGACTATGTGTCAGACTTCTTGTCTCCTGTGGCCTTGCAAAGGATGGGCTAAAAAAGTGGTGAAATGATTCCGCAAAATTGATGTTACCAGCAGATACTGTGGTTCTGTTACGGTTTGAGTGCTGAACACTTGACGGTCCCACGGTTCGCTGTAGCGCTGGCGTCCCTGCCCTCTGCTAGGCAGGGACGCTGCTCCCCTCACCGCTCTGCTCCGTGCCCGGCGTCCTCTCTCCGCTCTGCTGTCAGCGCGCTCCTTCCCGGCTCCTGTGCTTAGGGCGCGCGCGCGCGCGCTCCCCTCCTCTTAAAGGGGCCGCGCGCGCCGTCCTAAGGAGTCCCCGGCCAATGGCCGGAGGACTTCATCATATATAAGGCACCTCCTCCAAAATGGAGGTGCCCGAGCAATGTTGTTTGCACCTGTGTCTCACCTGTGCTTCAGCCCTCAGGTCCCATTGCCAGTTACCTGCCAGTTACCTGCCAGTTACCTGCCAGTTTCCTGCCAGTTTCCTGCTAGTTACCTGCCTGATTCCTGCCTGAATACTTGTTACCTGCCTGCCTGCCTGAGGTCCGACGGTCTGCCTTACAACTCCGGTCAGTCTGTCTAAGGACCAACTTGTCCGCTCACCTGGGAGCGCACATCAGCTACCTGCCTGCTTGCCTGAGGTCCGACGGTCCGCCTTACAACTCCGGTCAGTCTGTCTATGGACCAGCTTGCCCGCTCACCTGGGAGCGCTTCTCCGCTACCTGCCTGCTTGCCAGCCCGGAGGCTCCGTTGTCACGTGCTGTGACCACCAGCTATCTCAGAGACTCTTGCCCGCTCACCTGGGAGCGCATCTCCGTTACCTGCCTGCTTGCCAGCCCGGAGGTCCCGTTGTCACGTGCGGTGACCACCAGCTATTCCAGAGACTCTTGCCCGCTCACCTGGGAGCGCTTCTCCGTTACCTACCTGCCTGCCAGCCCGGAGGTTCCGCCGTCACGTGCCGTGACCACCTGCTATTCCAGAGACTCTCGCTTGCTCACCTGGGAGCACACATCTACCATCTGCCTGCTAGCCTACCCGGAGGCTCCGCCATCACAGGTCGTACCTACCCCTTACCCAGAGACTGCCCTGATCACTTGCCGTAACTCCCTGTCCGTTCACCCAGAGACTGCCACCTGCTCCCTTACAAGGGCCGCCCCCTTGTATAGTAGCTCAGAGGTTCCGCCTCCCGGACCCGTTACAGTTTGCTCGGGCCATGGAACCCGGTGGCACCCAAGCTCCCTCGCTCTCGGACCTCTGTCTTGAACTGTCCCGTCAGAGGTCCCAACAGGAGGCCATCCTGGGTCACCTGCGGAATGTTAATACTCGCCTGAACACTCTGTCTGATCCACCAACAACCTCCGCCAGTGCCATATCTTGCAATCCGGCAGCTCCGCTGCCCACTAATACTATGGTATCCTACCCCGGACCCCGGCTCTCTGCACCTCCTCGCTTCGGAGGCGACCCCGTCCAGGCTCGGGGCTTCATAAATCAGTGCACCCTGCACTTTGAACTTTTGTCCCATCAGTTTAATTCCGACCGGGCCAAAATTGCCTTTATCATGTCCCATCTCACCGGGGAGGCCCTGGCCTGGCTAAATCCTCTATGGGAGAGAGGAGACCCCCTGGTGTCCAACTTGCCTGCTTTTCTCTCGGCTTTCCGGAAAGTCTTCGACGAACCCGGACGGAAGACCTCATCCGCATCCTCTCTGCTACGCCTCCGTCAGGAGGGTCTCACCGTGGGCCAATATGCCATACGGTTCCGCACCCTTGCCTCGGAGCTGGCCTGGGATAACGACGCTCTGGTATCCGTCTTCTGGGAGGGTCTGTCCGGTCGTATTAAAGATGAACTTGCTGGTCGGGACATTCCTAACTCTCTCGATGATCTAATAACCCTTGCCACCCGGATTGACCTACGGTTCCAGGAGCGTGCCAAAGAGGTCACCCGTGAGAGAAGGATTCCACGTTTAGCTCCTACTTTCCAGAAACCCGTCATTCCCTCCATCTCTCCCCAGGTACACTCTCCTGAGCCTATGCAGGTCGACCAGACCAAGATGGTCAAAACCCGTCAGGACTCACGCCGTGCCGAGGGGAGCTGCTTCTACTGTGGCAGTAAGGAGCACCGGATCCGTGCCTGCCCGGAGAGGTCGGGAAACGCCTGTGTCTAGGTTCGCTCAGAGAGGTCCACCTAGACAAGAATAAATCCTCTCCATCCCTGCTGTTGTCAGTTTCGATCATCTACGGGGAGAACCGTTATTTCGAACTAGCCCAACTTGACTCTGGAGCAGCCGGGAACCTTATTTCACAGTCCCTGGTTGAGAAATACCGCATCCCCACCAAACCTCTGGCTGTACCCTTGTCTGTCGCTGCCGTGGATGGGGGCCTCTTACCTCGCCCCATTCAACTCATCACCGAATCCATTACCCTGCAGGTGGGAATGCTGCATTCTGAAAGTATCTCCTTTCATGTTCTGCCTGGACTCTCTCACGCCCTCTTGCTAGGTCTGCCCTGGCTCCAGAGACATGCACCCGTGCTAGACTGGCAAACCGGAGAGGTCCTTCGCTGGGGACAAGACTGTCATAAAACCTGCCTGGTTCCCGTCCATCCCGTCCGTCCCTCTCCTACTCCAGCTAATCTACCTGGACTTCCGATTCCTTATTGGTCTTATGCAGATGTCTTTAATAAAAAGGAGGCAGAGACATTACCTCCACATAGACCATACGACTGTCCCATCGATCTGCTACCCGGTACTACTCCTCCCCGTGGGCGTATCTATCCTTTATCCGCTGCTGAGACCCGGTCAATGTCCGAATATATTGAGGAGAATCTGGCCAGAGGATTCATCCGGAAATCTACCTCCCCGGCGGGAGCAGGCTTCTTTTTCGTCAAAAAGAAGGACGGCTCTCTCCGTCCCTGTATAGACTATAGAGGCCTAAACCTGATCACGGTGAAGAATAAGTACCCCCTTCCGCTCATTCCAGAATTATTTGATCGCCTGAGGGGGGCTAGGATCTTCACCAAACTGGACCTTCGTGGGGCGTACAACCTGGTTCGTATTCGTCAGGGGGATGAATGGAAGACGGCATTCAACACCCGGGACGGCCACTATGAATACCTGGTAATGCCCTTTGGTCTCTGTAACGCTCCTGCCGTCTTTCAAGAGTTGGTCAATGACATCTTCCGGGACCTTCTCTACTCCTGCGTAGTGGTGTACCTGGACGACATCTTGGTCTTCTCTCCGGATCTCCAGACTCACCGGAGGGACGTTCGTCAGGTCCTGCTCAGGCTAAGGCAGAACCATCTCTACGCTAAATTTGAGAAGTGCCTCTTTGAGCAGACCTCGCTTCCGTTTCTGGGCTACATTATCTCTCAGACCGGCCTACAAATGGATCCTGAGAAACTGTCTGCCATCGAGAAATGGCCCCGACCGGAGGGGTTGAAGGCCATTCAGCGATTCCTGGGCTTCGCCAACTACTACCGCCTCTTCATACCACACTTCTCTTCCCGGACGGCCCCAATTTCTGCGCTCACCCGTAAAGGTACTAATCCCAAAGAGTGGCCACCCGAAGCAGAGGAGGCCTTTCTTTCCCTTAAACAGGCCTTCTCTTCCGCCCCGGTGCTGCATCGCCCAGATGGCAACAAACAGTTCTTCCTGGAAGTTGACGCCTCCTCCTCTGGAGCCGGAGCGGTACTTACTCAAAAATCATCTTCCGGGAGGATGGTAACTTGTGGCTTCTTCTCTAAACTCTTCTCCTCCTCTGAGCGCAACTATTCCATAGGAGACCGAGAGTTATTGGCCATCAAACTGGCATTGGAGGAGTGGCGTTACCTGCTCGAGGGGGCTCTTCACCCAGTAATAATTTACACTGACCACAAGAACTTGGCTTACCTCCAGCATGCCCAGAGACTTAACCCGCGCCAAGCCCGGTGGTCCTTGTTTTTTGCTCGTTTTGATTTTGTCCTTCATTTTCGCCCGGCTGACAAAAACGTCAAGGCGGACGCCTTGTCTCGGTCCTTTCTGGTGTCTGATCTCGAGGAGGATCCGAAACATATCATCGATCCCGCCAGAGTAATGCAGGTGGCTCCCGTGAGTCTAAATCGTCTTCCTCCTGGTAAGACGTTCGTACCAGTACCTGATCGGGAGAAGATCCTACACTGGGGTCATTCGTCTAAACTAGCTGGCCACGCCGGTCAGAAAAAGACCCTCCAGCTTATTACCCGGCACTACTGGTGGCCTAACCTGCACAAGGATGTAATAGACTTTGTTTCTGCCTGTGTGTCCTGCGCCCGCAACAAAGTTCCGAGACACCTGCCGGCCGGCCGCCTCCTACCTCTGCCAGTACCTGCTGCCCCCTGGCAGCATATAGCGATGGACTTCATTACTGATCTACCCGTCTCTGCCGGTTGTACTGTCATTTGGGTGGTCGCTGACCGCTTCTCCAAGATGGCTCACTTCATTCCACTGCCAGGTCTTCCGTCTGCACCCGAGCTGGCTAAAGACTTTATCCGCCACATCTTCCGTCTTCATGGCCTGCCCCGTCACATCGTGTCGGATCGTGGGGTACAGTTCACTTCCCGTTTCTGGAGAGCCACTTGTAAATTGCTGGACGTCACCCTGGACTTCTCCTCCGCTTACCACCCACAGTCTAATGGTCAAGTGGAGCGGATCAATCAGAACCTGACCAGTTACCTTCGGCACTTCGTTAATGCCCACCATTCTGACTGGGTGGATCTCCTGCCATGGGCCGAATTCTCGTACAACAATCACGAGAGCGAGTCTTCCTCCAAATCCCCGTTTTTTGTAGTCTACGGTCAGCATCCTCGGATCCCGTTTCCCGTCTCCACCTCGGCGGACAATCCGGCTGCGGAATCTCTTGTTAACAAATTTTCCTCCATATGGGAGAGTACCCGGTCCGCACTCCTTCTGTCATCCGAGCGTATGAAAAGACACGCTGACAAAAAACGTCTGGACCCTCCTCAATTCCGCCCTGGGGATAAAGTCTGGCTCTCGTCCAAATATGTCCGGCTCAAGATCCCTTCCTATAAGTTAGGGCCTCGGTTCATCGGCCCACTGGAGGTCATCAGTCAGATCAACCCGGTGGCCTATAAATTGAAACTCCCGGCCAACTTACGGATCCCTAACTCCTTCCATGTGTCTCTCCTCAAACCTGTGGTGCTTAACTCTTTTTCCAAGTCTACAGGTACGCCTCCTGCTCCGGTTTCTGCTGAGGACGAGTTTGAGGTAGAGAACATTCTTGCCACCAAAAGGGTAAGAGGAAAGACCTTTTTTCTGGTAGATTGGAAGGGGTTTGGTCCTGAGGAGAGAACGTGGGAGCCCCGGGAGAACATCCATGCCCCTCTCATCCTAGCTAAATTTCTGTCTGGCCTAAAAAAGGGGGGGCCTAAAGGGGGGGGTACTGTAGCGCTGGCGTCCCTGCCCTCTGCTAGGCAGGGACGCTGCTCCCCTCACCGCTCTGCTCCGTGCCCGGCGTCCTCTCTCCGCTCTGCTGTCAGCGCGCGCTCCTTCCCGGCGTCCTCCTCCCGCTCTGCTCTCAGCGCGCGCTCCTTCCCGGCCCCTGTGCTTAGGGCGCGCGCGCGCTCCCCTCCTCTTAAAGGGGCCGCGCGCGCCGTCCTAAGGAGTCCCCGGCCAATGGCCGGAGGACTTCATCATATATAAGGCACCTCCTCCAAAATGGAGGTGCCCGAGCAATGTTGTTTGCACCTGTGTCTCACCTGTGCTTCAGCCCTCAGGTCCCATTGCCAGTTACCTGCCAGTTACCTGCCAGTTACCTGCCAGTTTCCTGCCAGTTTCCTACTATTTACCTGCCTGATTCCTGCCTGAATACTTGTTACCTGCCTGCCTGCCTGAGGTCCGACGGTCTGCCTTACAACTCCGGTCAGTCTGTCTAAGGACCAACTTGTCCGCTCACCTGGGAGCGCACATCAGCTACCTGCCTGCTTGCCTGAGGTCCGACGGTCCGCCTTACAACTCCGGTCAGTCTGTCTATGGACCAGCTTGCCCGCTCACCTGGGAGCGCTTCTCCGCTACCTGCCTGCTTGCCAGCCCGGAGGCTCCGTTGTCACGTGCTGTGACCACCAGCTATCTCAGAGACTCTTGCCCGCTCACCTGGGAGCGCATCTCCGTTACCTGCCTGCTTGCCAGCCCGGAGGTCCCGTTGTCACGTGCGGTGACCACCAGCTATTCCAGAGACTCTTGCCCGCTCACCTGGGAGCGCTTCTCCGTTACCTACCTGCCTGCCAGCCCGGAGGTTCCGCCGTCACGTGCCGTGACCACCTGCTATTCCAGAGACTCTCGCTTGCTCACCTGGGAGCACACATCTACCATCTGCCTGCTAGCCTACCCGGAGGCTCCGCCATCACAGGTCGTACCTACCCCTTACCCAGAGACTGCCCTGATCACTTGCCGTAACTCCCTGTCCGTTCACCCAGAGACTGCCACCCGCTCCCTTACAAGGGCCGCCCCCTTGTATAGTAGCTCAGAGGTTCCGCCTCCCGGACCCGTTACATTCGCAAGTTGGAACTGTGAGATTCACTACGTGCACCACTGGTATTTTATGGAAAAGCACATGTAAGATTCTGCAACAGTCTCTGCTGATACTCCTGCATGCGTGCATCCCTTTCTATGGCAGGAATAATTTCTGCAAATTTACTTTTGTACCGGGGATCTAACAGTGTGGCAACCCAGTAGTCAGGATTATTTCTAATTCTCACAATTCGAGGGTCATGTTGCAGGTAGTGCAGCAAGAAGGCACTCATGTGTGTTGCGCATCCAGGAGCACCAAGTCCCTGTTGTGTTGGTGGCGAGGTAACAATCATGCTTCCTTCCTCTGTCCTCTCCCCCCAACCTCGCACAACAGAAATGTGATCAAGGTCTCCCTCATCTGATGAGTCTTCCATCAGTTCGTACTCCACTTCTTCCTGGGCTCCTGCACCTTCCTCACTAGTTTGGCTGCTACCATGCGCCCTGGTAAAACCATCTCCCCCACCCTCACATGCCTGCCGCCTTGGTGCTGCCGACCATCTGGACCTTGCAGATGTTAGCCCTTCCGCATACAACTACTCCTCCTCTACTTCCTCCACCTCCTCTTGTGCCACCACCTGACTCCGAATTCTGTTTAACATGTGCTCCAGCATGTAAATCACCGGAATAGTCATGCTGATAATGGCATCGTCAGCACTAAACATCTTCGTCGCCATTTCAAAACTGTGCAGAAGGGTGCATAGGTCCCTGATCTGAGACCACTCCTCCAGCGTGATTTGCCCCACCTCTGAATCTCGTTGGCCCAGGCTATACGTCAGAACGTATTGCACCAGGGCTTGTCGGTGCTGCCACAGTCGCTGCAACATGTGCAGAGTTGAATTCCACCGGGTAGGCACATCGCATTTTAGCCGGTGAAGTGGCAGGCCCAACGACTTCTGTAGAGATGTAAGTCGATGAGCTGCGGGATGCGAACGGCGGAAGTGAGCACACAGTGACCGTGCCCTCTGCAGAAGGCCATCTAGTCTGGGATAGTGGGCTAAAAATTGCTGGACAACCAGGTTCAACACGTGAGCCATACAAGGCACGTGTGTGACATTGCCCCGGCGAAGGGCCGCACCCAGGTTTGCAGCATTGTCGCACACGGCCTTCCCTGGTTTCAGGTCCAGTGGAGACAACCATTCATGAAATTGGTTCTCCAGAGCTGACCACAACTCCTCAGCTGTGTGACTCACATTTCCCAGACATTTCAATGTAAAAACCGCCTGATGACATTGAGCCCTACTGCCAGCATAGTAAGGAGGTGTGCAGGATCCCTTCTGCGCAGTTAGAAAGCTTGTGGCATGACCAGACAGGCTTTGGGTGCAGGTGGAAGACCGAGAGGAGGTTGAGGAGGCAGAAGCAGTGGAGGAACTTTGACATAAAGAGGATTGACGCACAACTCGTGGGGACGGCAAGACTTGGACAGCAGCCCCTTGTCCTGCTGTCACCATAGTTACCCAGTGCCCAGTCAGCAACATGTAACGCCCCTGTCCATGCCTACTCGTCCAAGTGTCTGTGGTGAAATGCACCCTGTCACACACAGAGTTTCTCAAAGAAGCGGTGATGTTATGTGCGACATGCTGGTGGAGCGCAGGCACACCTTTCTTTGAGAAGTAGTGCCGACTGGGCATCTGGTACTGGGGCACTGCGACGGACATAAGGTCTCGAAAATCCTCTGTGTCCAGCAGGCGGAAAGGCAGCATTTCTGTAGCCAAGAGCTTGCAGATGGTGAAATTCAACCTCTTAGCTTTCTCATGGCTAGGAGGAAATGGTCTTTTACTTGTCCACATCTGAGGGACCGAGGGCTGGCTATTGTGCTTAGACGGGGTTGATAAGGGTGTCCCCGGCAAACTGCCGGTCTGTGAGGAAGATGCAGGCGGACATGTTAGGTTGCCTTGATCCAAAGGTGGTGCTATCGATGTCGGACAACGCTCAACACCAGCTGGTGTTACCACCTCCAAAGAAAATGATGACCTGCCAATCACGCTGGCTGTTGCGGGTAAAGAGGTGGCAGGTCTGCGCCCCAAAACAGGTGTGACTGCTGTCCCCCCAGTCACAGAGGATGAAGAGGCCGCGGATGCACAAGATATGGCAGACGGTGGTTGGCCCGGCCGGCTAGGCCGCATTGTAGCACACTGAGCTTCCCACTGCAACTTATGCTTCATGTCCATGTGCCGGTTCATGCATGAAGTACTCAAACTATGTATTTTTTGGCCTCTACTTAGCTTTTGCTGACAAATGTTACAGATAACATGAGTTGGGTCATCTTTATCGATCTGAAAAAATGCCCAGGCTATGCAAGGCTTAGCACCCATGCGACCTGAAGAGCCACCACGACTTGTGGTGAGAGGCAGAGTTGTGTTTGAGGATGCAGTTGTTGACGTGCTTCCAGTACTACGTCTCTGTCCAGGAAGGCGCAACCTGACCTCGTCGTCACTAGCATCTTCCTCCACCTCCTCTGCTGACCTCATCTCTTGGCTGACTGTGGGTTGACAGTAAGTGGGATCTCCGACCTCATCATCATCACCCTGTGCGTTATCACACCCGTCGTCCTCAGAGCCAACCTGTTCCTGCCCTGACAAAAAACTAAAGTTGTCGCTCCAATCAGGTATTTGAGTCTTATCATCGTCTTCCTCATTGTCTCCACCAACAGGAGTTACAGTTTGGGAATGAGGGTCTACATTATGGTCAGAACCTTCTGCGTCTGGTCCTGGATCCGACTCATAAAGATTCTGGGCATCAGTGCAGATCATTTCCTCGTCTGGATTCACAGAAGCGCTGGAGTCGACCTCTGATTCCCAGGCTATAGTATGAGTAAACAGCTCTGCAGACTCAACCATCTGTTCTACCTCATACTCAGACGGGCAGCTGGAGATTTGGGAGCTGTGAGGAAGCAAGTGCGATTTGGGTGACACCTTTGAGGACTGGAGTATTTGTGATGTTGAAGTTGATGTGGAGGAGAGCCCACTTAAAGGAGCACTTGATATCCGTTGAAGCACCTGCTGTTTTTGTGCCTCATCTGGAATTTGTAGCGATTGGCGTGGCCGTAAGAAAGGGATCTTATCACATTGTCCGCTAAAAGAAGTAGACATTTTAGTTTGGCTGGAAGATGGTCTTTCTTCTGCAGATGTTACTGTTGCTTTAACACCTACCCCACGGACACAACCTTTTTTCCCCTTCCCAACACGCCTATTCCCCTTTCCACCAGCAGCATGCCTTTTTCCACTCATTTTGGTGGTTAACTAATTCACAACTCTGGAGTTGTTTGCACAAAAAAACAATGGATGGTAACCGAGCAGAGCTGAGTGGCCAAACTGTGGTATTAGGCCAAAACTATTGGCTGGGTTAGATGCAGAAAAAAATTATTTTGAATTTGCAACCTGATGGAGGTCAGTATAGATGGATTAATAGAACAAGACCCACACACAGCTAGAAGCCCAATATTGTTTCAGAGGTAGATGCAGGAAAAAAATATATTCAGTTTGCAACCTGATGGAGGTCAGTATAGATGGACTAATACAACAAGTCCCACACACAGCTAGAAGCCCAAATATTTTTTCAGAGGTACTGTAGATGCAGATAAAAATTAGTTTTAATTTGCAACCTGATGGAGGTCAGTATAGATGGACTAATAGAGAAAGTCCGACACACTACTAGAAGGCCAAATATTTTTTCAGAGGTAGATGCAGAAAAAAATATATTCAGTTTGCAACCTGATGGAGGTCAGTATAGATGGACTAATAGAGAAAGTCCGACACACTACTAGAAGGCCAAATATTTTTTCAGAGCTAGATGCAGAAAAATATTATATTCAGTTTGCAACCTGATGGAGGTCAGTATAGATGGATTAATAGAACAAGACCCACACACAGCTAGAAGCCCAATATTTTTTCAGAGGTAGATGCAGAAAAAAATATATTCAGTTTGCAACCTGATGGAGGTCAGTATAGATGGACTAATACAACAAGTCCCACACACAGCTAGAAGCCCAATATTTTTTCAGAGGTAGATGCAGAAAAAAATATATTCAGTTTGCAACCTGATGGAGGTCAGTATAGATGGACTAATACAACAAGTCCCACACACAGCTAGAAGCCCAAATATTTTTTCAGAGGTACTGTAGATGCAGATAAAAATTAGTTTTAATTTTCAACCTGATGGAGGTCAGTATAGATGGACTAATAGAGAAAGTCCGACACACTACTAGAAGGCCAAATATTTTTTCAGAGCTAGATGCAGAAAAAAATTATATTCAGTTTGCAACCTGATGGAGGTCAGTATAGATGGACTAATAGAGAAAGTCCGACACACTACTAGAAGGCCAAATATTTTTTCAGAGCTAGATGCAGAAAAAAATTATATTCAGTTTGCAACCTGATGGAGGTCAGTATAGATGGATTAATAGAACAAGACCCACACACAGCTAGAAGCCCAATATTTTTTCAGAGGTAGATGCAGAAAAAAATATATTCAGTTTGCAACCTGATGGAGGTCAGTATAGATGGACTAATACAACAAGTCCCACACACAGCTAGAAGCCCAATATTTTTTCAGAGGTAGATGCAGAAAAAAATATATTCAGTTTGCAACCTGATGGAGGTCAGTATAGATGGACTAATACAAGTCCCACACACAGCTAGAAGCCCAAATATTTTTTCAGAGGTACTGTAGATGCAGATAAAAATTATTTTTAATTTGCAACCTGATGGAGGTCAGTATAGATGGACTAATAGAGAAAGTCCGACACACTACTAGAAGGCCAAATATTTTTTCAGAGCTAGATGCAGAAAAAAATTATATTCAGTTTGCAACCTGATGGAGGTCAGTATAGATGGATTAATAGAACAAGACCCACACACAGCTAGAAGCCCAATATTTTTTCAGAGGTAGATGCAGAAAAAATATATTCAGTTTGCAACCTGATGGAGGTCAGTATAGATGGACTAATACAACAAGTCCCACACACAGCTAGAAGCCCAATATTTTTTCAGAGGTAGATGCAGAAAAAAATATATTCAGTTTGCAACCTGATGGAGGTCAGTATAGATGGACTAATACAACAAGTCCCACACACAGCTAGAAGCCCAAATATTTTTTCAGAGGTACTGTAGATGCAGATAAAAATTAGTTTTAATTTGCAACCTGATGGAGGTCAGTATAGATGGACTAATAGAGAAAGTCCGACACACTACTAGAAGGCCAAATATTTTTTCAGAGCTAGATGCAGAAAAAAATTATATTCAGTTTGCAACCTGATGGAGGTCAGTATAGATGGACTAATAAAGAAAGTCCGACACACTACTAGAAGGCCAAATATTTTTTCAGAGCTAGATGCAGAAAAAAATTATATTCAGTTTGCAACCTGATGGAGGTCAGTATAGATGGATTAATAGAACAAGGCCCACACACAGCTAGAAGCCCAATATTTTTTCATAGGTAGATGCAGGAAAAAAATATATTCAGTTTGCAACCTGATGGAGGTCAGTATAGATGGACTAATACAACAAGTCCCACACACAGGTAGAAGCCCAAATATTTTTTCAGAGGTACTGTAGATGCAGATAAAAATTAGTTTTAATTTGCAACCTGATGGAGGTCAGTATAGATGGACTAATAGAATGATGCTATGCCCAAAAGATTTTACTTCACTAGGTGCAGTAAAAAAATTGGTATTCTATACACAGGTGGTATATCTTGCAACACAGATAGGCTACTCCACTGACTAACACACTCTGCAATAGGCCAAAAAGGATTAGCTTTGCTAGATTCAGCCAAATGCTGTGAAAAAAACTTGCACAGCACTGGCACAGACCTGCCTGGCAAAAACTGATAGGAACTGATGTAACCTAGTCCTGAAAAGGACTCCAATTACAATTAGTCTTTACTCCCACAACCTATCTATTTAAGAGCACAGACCTCCCTGATAAAAGTCGTAGGAAATGCTGTAACCTAGTCCTTAAAAGGACTGCAATCACAACTATTCCCTACTCCCAAGCTATCTGTATATTTGTGCGAAAATTGGCTTGAAATTAACAAGGTATAGCGCACACAGCAACAGCGGTGCCGTCTAACACGCAGCTGCAGCAGTGAGAAAATGGTGGCGACGGGGAAAATGGCTTGGTCTTATAGGGCAAGGACATGTGACATACACTGCCAATGACACATGCCCTTGCTTGTGTGAAAAAAAGCACTTCGCTCCGTGTGTGCGCTGCTGATAGGCTGACAGATTGCACCTCCCACTGCAAATGCGGGAAAGAGAAAAAAAAATGGAGATCTTCATTGTTCCTGCAGAGATCCATCCCCTGCCCCTCCCCCCACCCCGCTGTACACTCAAACTGCGTATTAACATTAATTTTCATCATTACTGAGAAAAAATCCAGTTATGATTTTGGTGCACGAACAGTTATCGAACATAACCTCGAACAGCCGAATTTTTCTCAAATTGTTCGTGTTCGCCGAACGGCTCGAACACCGCCCAAAACAGCTCGAATTTGAGATTGGCGAACAGTTAGAGTAGAACAACGCTCATCTCTATTCACTACGTGCACCACTGGTGTTTTGTGGAAAAGCACATGTAAGATTCTGCAACAGCCTCTGCTGATACTCCTGCATGCGTGAATCCCTTTCTATGGCAGGAATTATTTCGGCAAATTTACTTTTGTACCGGGGATCTAAGAGTGTGGCAACCCAGTAGTCGGGATTACTTCGAATTCTGACAATCCGAGGGTCATGTCGCAGGGAGTGCAGCAAGAAGGCACTCATGTGTCTTGCGCATCCAGGAGGACCAAGTCCTTGTTGTGTTGGTAGCGAGGTAAGAATCATGCTTCCTTCCTCTGCCCTCTCCCCCCCAACCTCGCACAACAGAAATGTGATCAAGGTCTCCCTCATCTGATGAGTCTTACATGCCCATCGCCAGTTCGTCCTCCGCTTCTTCCTCGGCTCCTGCACCTTCCTCAACAGTTTGGCTGCTACCATGCGCCCTGGTTAATCCCTCTCCCCCACCCTCCCATGCCTGCCGCCTTGGTGCTGCCGACCGTCTGGACCTTGGAGATGTTATCCCTCCTCTACTTCCTCCACCTCCTCTTGTCCCACCACCTGACTCTGAATTCTGTTTAACGTGTGCTCCAGCATGTAAATCACCAGAATAGTCATGCTGATAATGGAATCGTCGTCAGCACTAAACATCTTCGTCGCCATTTCTAAACTGTGCAGAAGAGTGTGTGGCGCCCCTGAGGGTTCAGTCGCCACAAAGGTACTGCATCTCACCCAGAGGTGTGGTATCTCACCCTCAGGTAAGGAAGGAGTATGGTTCGGGACCCTAACACCTGCATCCAACACACCAGTCTCACTAAGAAGGTAGCCACATAGGACCCAGGGGACGGAACACACGTGACCCGCCAAGGCCCGAGGCTACCGGATAGAAGTGTCACTGGGTGTGAGGTGCAGGGAGAAGGCCAGAGAAAGGACACACAGAAGGGGGTCCTCCTAAGTACTCCGGAGCTATCTGGGGGTGGACTGAGCCCCTCACTGAGTAGGCACAGCACGACAGGGGAGATTGCTCTGGTACCTGTAATCTGGACTGCAACAACTGTGAGTAAAGATCTTGGGACTGCATCACACGGACTCTGTGTTCATTACTGACTCCCTGCACTACAACCACTATCATCCACCCACACTGCCCTGAAGCTACACTCTTCCTGTGGTGAGTAATAATACAATTGTTGCAAAACCACCAGCTTCAGAGGACTGTTCCGCAGCGGCGGCCCCTTTGGCCGCACTCCACAGGTGGCGTAGTCGGACATTATAAAACCCATATATACAAATTACCCTTGGATTGACCGCCCTGGGTCACGGACCGGGTCGCCGCCACAGTGACTACAACCCCCAGCGTCTACCGGCCCGGCTCCGGGTACCCCACGGCCCAGGGGGCGCGTCAACTTCATAGGTCCCTGATCTGAGACCACTCCTGCAGCGTGATTTGCTCCACCTCTGGATTTCGTTGGCCCAGGCTATACGTCAGAACGTATTGCACCAGGGCTTGTCAGTGCTGCAACAGTCGCTGCAACATGTGCAGAGTTGAATTCCACCGTGTCGGCACATCGCATTTCAGCCGGTGAACTGGCAGGCCCAACGACTTCTGTAGAGATGTAAGTCGTTGAGCTGCGGGATGCGAACGGCGGATGTGAGCACACAGCGACCGTGCCCTCTGCAGAAGGCCATCTAGTCCGGGATAGTGGGCTAAAAATTGCTGGACAACCAGGTTCAACACGTGAGCCATACAAGGCACGTGTCTGACATTGCCCCGGCGAAGGGCCGCACCCAGGTTTGCAACATTGTCGCACGCGGCCTTCCCTGGTTGCAGGTCCAGTGGAGACAACCATTCATGAAACTGGGTCTCCAGAGCTGACCACAACTCCTCAGCTGTGTGACTCACATTTCCCAGACATTTCAAAGTAAACACCGCCTGATGCAGTTGAGCCCTGCTGCCAGCATAGTAAGGAGGTGTGCAGGATTCCTTCTGCGCAGTTAGAAAGCGGGTGGCATTGCCAGACAGGCTTTGGGTGCAGGTGGAGGACCGAGAGGAGATTGAGGAGGCAGAAGCAGTGGAGGAACTTCTAGATAAAAAGGATTGACGTACAACTCGTGGGGACGGCAAGACTTGGACAGCAGCTGCTTGTCCTGCTGTCACCATAGTTACCCAGTGCCCAGTCAGCAACATGTAACGCCCCTGTCCATGCCTACTCGCCCAAGTGTCTGTGGTGAAATGCACCCTGTCACACACAGAGTTTCTCAAAGAAGCGGTGATGTTGTATGCGACATGCTGGTGTAGCGCAGGCACACCTCTCTTTGAGAAGTAGAGCCGACTGGGCATCTGGTACTGGGGCACTGCGACGGACATAAGGTCTTGAAAATCCTCTGTGTCCACCAGGCGGAAAGGTATCATTTCTGTAGCCAACAGATTGCAGATGGTGAAATTCAACCTCTTAGCTTTGTCATGGGTAGGAGGAAATGGTCTTTTACTTGTCCACATCTGAGGGACCGAGGGCTGGCTTTTGTGCTTAGACGGGGTTGAATAGGGTGTCCCCGGCAAACTGCCGGTCTGTGAGAAAGATGCAGGCGGAAAAGTTAGGTTGCCTTGATCCAAAGGTGGTGCTCTCGATGTCGGAGAGCGCTCAACACCAGCTGGTGTTTCCACTTCCAAATGAAATGATGACCTGCCAATCACACTGGCTGTTGCGGGTAAAGAGGTGGCAGGTCTGCGTCCAAAAACATGTGTGACTGCTGTCCCCCCAGTCACAGAGGATGAAGAGGCCGCGGATGCACAAGATGGGGCAGACGGTGGTTGGCCCGGCCGGCTAGGCCGCATTGTAGCACACTGAGCTTCCCACTGCAACTTATGCTTCATATCCATGTGACGGTTCATGCATGAAGTACTCAAACTATGGATTTTTTGGCCTCTACTTAGCTTTTGGTGACAAAAATTACAGATTTCATGAGTTGGGTCATCCTTATCGATTTGAAAAAATGCCCAGGCTATGCAAGTCCATGCGACCTGAAGAGCCACTACGACTTGTGGTCAGAGGCAGAGTTGTGGTTGAGGATGCAGTTGTTGACGTGCTTCCAGTACTCCATCTCTGTCCAGGAAGGCGCAACCTAACCTCGTCGTTAATAGCATCTGTGACGCCCAGCTGCGCTTGGTATCACAGATCCTAGAAGAGTGCATTGATGGAATTCTCCACAAGAGGCCCCCATAAACATTCACACATCTCCAACTTCCACCTCAGACCAGCAGAGGGAGCCCATTAGGGATATAAATAGGGAAGGTGGAGCTAGGCAGTTCAGTTCCTCTGAAGAGTTCCTGCAGTAGAGAAGCCTAAGAGAGGTCAGTCTGCAGTGGAGCTCAGTCTAGTCTAGAGAACTCAGTTAATAGTTCAGCAGTGGAGCACGAGGCTCCTGCTAGCTAGATTCAGGGAGCCCAGTTAGAGCTTAAGGTGTGCCGGCGCCATAAGATCGGTGAAGCGCGGCAAGCTGCCGTTAATGTGTATAGCCTAGTGAGGTCCGAGTAGGCCGATGGCGAGTGGAGAGTTAGTACATAGGGGGCAGAGGAGCTTAACCAGCTCACCCCGAAGCATTTACCGGACACCGGATCCGAGCTTACCGGGATCTCTATGACCCAGTAAGGCATAACCAGAATCCCTGGAGAACTACAAGTCCCAGGATCGCTAAGGTTCTGATACGTAACAGAGCCAGGAGACGCTTAGGCCCCGCATACTGGGAGCGTGAACTCCAAGACAAGGCCCTACCACAAGGTCAGCCAGCGCAGGACAGAGACAAAGTTAGGCCTAGCTCCAGGCAGGACAGAAACTTACTACGCAGAGGCAAGAAACAGGAGGCCCTACACCCGCTCATTGGGGAGGATCCTGATATGCACCCTTCACCCTACAGTGCTCCGGGATGTGCCTGAATTTCCACCAGTAAAAGGTACTGAAGTGACTACCGTGTCCGTTCCCGTTCTTGCTCTGACCCAGCTGGGTCTCGCCTGTCCTGCATTCCCCCTGCATACGCTTTTCTGAGGCCTAGCTCCACCTGTGGGGAGCTATACCATCGAGCTGCCTTATCACCGGCCTCAGTGGACTGCTGCAGTGCTGATGCTTCTCACCAGATACCACAGGTGGCGTCACGAACTCTTATAAAATTAACAATTATCCACCCTTTTAAAGAGTGACCCCAGGGTACGGGCCCGGGAGCCGACCACCGCGACATCCCAAAGGCCAGGCAAAGGCCCGGGTACCGAGTCATCCCCATCCCCTGGGCTAGTCACATCCTCCTCCACCTCCTCTGCTGACCTCATTGACCGGCTGTCTGTGGGTTGACAGTAAGTGGGATCTCCAACCTCGTCATCATCACCCTGTGTGTTCTCACACCCGTCGTCCTCAGAGCCAACCTCTTCCTGCTCTGACCGAAAAGTCAAGTTGTCGCTCCAATCAGGTATTTGAGTCTCATCATCGTCTTCATCATTGTCTCCACCAACAGGAGTTACAGTTTGGGAACGAGGATCTACATTATGCTCAGAACCTTCTTCATCTGGTCCTGGATCTGACTCATAAAGATTCTGGGCATCAGTGCAGATCATTTCCTCATCTGGATTAACAGAAGCTCTGGAGCAGACCTCCATTTCCCAGGCTATAGTATGAGTAAACAGCTGTGCAGACTCAACCATCTGTGTTACCCCATACTCAGACGGTCAGCTGGAGAGACTTGGGAGCTGTGAGGAAGCAAGTGCGATTCGGGTGACACCTCTGAGGACTGGAGTATTTGTGATGTTGAAGTTGAGGTGGAGGAGAGCCCACTTGAAGGAGCACTTGATATCCATTGAAGAACCTGCTGTTTTTGTGCCTCATCTGAAATTTGTAGCGATGGGCGTGTCCGTAAGAAAGGGATCGTATCACATTGTCCACGAAAAGAAGTAGACATCTTAGTTTGGCTGGAAGATGGTCTTTCTTCTGCAGATGTTACTCCACCCCCACCGCAGGGGGGCTTCACCCACCAGTGGACAGGCACCAGTATTGGGAGAGGGGGGCTGGCCGTCAGGATCCACCGCGGCTCTGGCACAAACCCGGCGACACGTAGGTCGCATGGGCAGGAACGGACTGGCCGTGTCGGCTTCGCACTCCAGCGTAGTCCCTCTGCCCGCTCGCGCCCGTAACCTCAAAGAGATGCGCAAGCGGCTTTTCTTCCCAGGGCTGTTCCCCACCCAGCAGGAACATGGGGGAGCTCAGGTCGGCCTTCCACTGTACTCCCTTACCTCCCTTGCCCTCTTTCCTTCTTCCGTTCTCCATCTAACTCCTCGGCTCTGTGGTGTCCGCTCTCCCTCCAGCTCTCTCCTTCTCACAGGTGGACTACCGCGTGTATTCACACTGTGGCGAATCTTTTGGGCCCAGGCATAAGAAGTTGTCGAGGTATTGGATAATATGTGCCCCCTTAGAAACGTCCATTACAACCGATTCGAGGAAGCAACTAAATGCCTCAAATAGTGAGCAGGATCTGGAGCACCCCATGGGCAAACAGCGATCTATATAGTATGCTCCTTCCCAGAAGCAGCCCAATAGGTGGACACTATTCGGAGGCACAGGTAGTAAGTAACCGGAACGCCGCATCAATGTCTGTTTTGGCCATTAGGGTGACCCTTCCCAACTTCTTGATCCGCCTGATTGCATTGTCAAAGGATGCACAGTATATACTACTGTACTTGGTTCCGCGTCAATGTTGTCGTTTACTGACCTGCTCCTTGGATATGACAAATGGTGGATTAGTCTGAATGTATTGGGTTCCGTTTTTGGCACAACTCACAACGGGGATACCACTACGTCTTGTAAGGAAAGTGTTCTGAATGGAACCGCCATTCTACCTAAAGATATTTCTTTTATTAATTTTCTTGTCACGACGTCTGGGTGTTGGTAGGCTGATTTTAGATTTTTACTCCAGCCTTTCTTGATTTTAGAAGGGCATGACATGCCTATATCTGTGTCTCCCTCTCCTTTTACTCCTCCACCTCTTTTCTTTTCGCATGACTATATGTACTTGTCACTTTTCCATGTGTTAGTTGTGTCTTCTGAGCAGTTTGTCAGCTTTTGGACACCTTTGAAGTGTTTTCTATGTGTTTTCTATGTGTTTCTATGTGTTTTTGTTTGCCTGCCATTGGTTTTAACGGTGTTCGAAGGTGTTCGACAAACAGTTCGGCGAACATACGGGTGTTCGACGAACCGAACTCGAACACTACGGGGGTGGCTCAACACTACACAGCACATGGCCAGATAAGGTTGTAAAATGTTAAAATGACATTTCCCAGTGAATGCATTTGTCACGGTTGAAAGCAATACAGAAGTGCAAAAACGCATAAAAAATGCTACTTGTGAACATAGCCCAAGGTGTGGAGGAGTATTTTTTGGGGGTTATTTATTTTACCTTATACACATGTCTTTAACCTGGAAAGGAAGTTCCTTAACATATTTCACAGGAAAGCAGTTTCAGTTTCGTTTTTGAACGTTTTATTGTGAGCCCTTAAAAGTGGCTTAATACCTCTGACCACGTTGTTGACAGCAGTGACCTGGGGGTCAGAAATGCTTCCTGGTGCGATCCCCATGCTGTCCCCATGTCATTTGAGCACTGTCACTATCGTTTGGGCACTTGTTAGGCTTTTAAAAGACTGCCGGGGGTGCCGCCGCAAAAATGCTCGGGTCTCCCATAGACTAACATTGGGCTCGTTGCTCGGGTCGAGCACCCTAGTATCACGGCGAGCTCGGCCCAAGCTTCGAGCACCCGAGCATTTTAGTGCTTGCTCAACACTAATCATGAGACATTGCCTCTTCGAGGGACAGCTCTGAGGCCTGGGGAGCGGGTGTTGGTTCGGGACAGGCGGCCCCGGGGCAAATTGAGTAAGCGGTGGGAATGGACCCCACACCGAGTGAAGCGCAGGATTGGCGCTGAAGGACCTGTGTATGAAGTTCAACCCGAGGGGACTGAAGGAGCCCCTACCAGAGTGGTTCATCATAGTATGCTGCCACCCTGTCTGTCTAAAGATGCTCCGGTGCTCAGGAAAGACATATTGGAGCTAGAGAGGGTACAAAGGAGGGCGACTAAGGTAATAAAGGGAATGGAGGGACTAGAATACCCAGAGAGATTGTCAAAATTAGGCCTATTTACGTTGGAAAAGAGAAGGCTTAGGGGAGACCTCATAAACATGTATAAATACATCAGGGGGCAGTACATAGATCTCTCCCATGACCTGTTTATGCCAAGGATGGTGACAAAGACGAGGGGGCACACTATGCGTCTGGAGGAAAGGAGGTTCCTGCACCAGCATAGAAGGGGATTCTTTACGGTCAGAGCCGTGAGACTCTGGAACTCTCTGGGAGAGGAAGTGGTGATGTCCAACTCACTTAATGAGTTCAAGAGAGGCCTGGACGCCTTTCTTGAGAACAATAAAATTACATCTTATGCTTAGTGATAGTTAATTAATCCAGATTGGTGTCGGAAGTGAATTTTTCCTCAATGATGTAAATTGGCCTATACCGCATGGTTTTTTTTTGCCTTCCCCTGGATCAACGCTGCGGAATAGCTGCAGTGCACAAGAAATAGGCTGAACTGGATGGACGCTTGTCTTATTTCGGCCTTATAAACTATGTAACTATGTAACAAGTATGAAGAAGAATCACCTGCTTCAAGAGAAGGTCCTGTCACAGTTGCCCCAAGCCACGATGTGGACGAAGAAGTATTGTTGATTCTACCTCCGAGACCCAGCACTCGATTACCTGCAGTCCCCAGTGCAGGCGGCGAGGGAACAATATCGGGTGAAGCCACCCGGCAGGCGGAGATTGGGAATCCGAGTGACGCTGCCACCCCCATCGGTCAAACTGAGTTACGTTGATCAGAACGGACAATTCAACGTTACGAACAAGATCAATTTATATGGCATCGTATCATCCAGTAAGTCCAAGAGTGTGAACGTTTGATGAAGTAACACTCGCCCGTGGTATGGCGAGTTAAAGGAGAGCAGGAATGTAAGCAGGAAGACCGGGGTGTAAGTGCTTTCAGAGCAAGGGATCCGGAACTGCTGGGGCCGTACCTCCTGTTGCAGGGGGAGAGACAGACTGCTAGCACAGGAGTCATGTGACTGGGAAGTTGGGGGTGTTTCCAGAGACAGAGCTGGGAAGTCAGGTGACCGAGGGACTCCTGATGTGACTGGAGAGAGGAAGAGACGAGGACGTTTTGCGCGGGAAAGCGGAGCTAAGTCCTGCGCAGGAGAACAGTGTGAGAGGGTCCAGGCACCTGGCTCAAGTACAGGGAGCAGGAGTCGGGTGCAGTGGACCGGAGGAGTCATGCCCGACTATAGAGACAAGGGACGCAGGGTCCATGGAGCCGAGGCACGTGAGGTGTCGTGTTATGGACTAGGGGCTCAGCGGGTAAAACCGGAGACCGCCCGCTGCCCCAGAAGACGGAGCATTGTTTGGGCGAGGAAGCCTGAAGAAATCACCAGCATCCGCTGGCGACTGCCTTGTGAGGAGCTAGAGTCAGCTAAGTGTACAAACTAACGTTTACAACCAGTTTGGCCCTGCTACATTTTGTCTGACTGTGAACTGTTAGTTATAGACTTTCACCTGCTATTTTCCTTCTTTTCCCCCCATATTTTCCTTGTTGCTCCCTGCGTGGAGATTGACCTTGTTCTTATAAAACCCCCCCTATTTATTAACCCCGTATTGGCTGCTCTGTGTTTCTGTGTCACTGCATCTAAAGTACCCGTGTTACACATATAACCATAGCAGTATCACCATTGCATTATATTACCTCAATCACTTAGTCCTTTATATTAAGAAAGCCTGATGACAGGTTCCCTTTAAGTTGCACAAGTTCTATTAGGACAGCATTTGATAGTCTGACTCCTTCAAATAGTGGCATAAGTGACGGGGTGTGCGACACAGCAGGAAGGAACACCTGGCTGATGATCAATCCAACGAGATTTATTGAGACAGGAAAAATAGAACATCAAATATCAAGATTGTTCCTTAGAGTCCACAATTAGTCCATGCCAAAAGGTAATAGTTTCGAGGGCGCCACTCGGCAATCCGACGCCAGGAAAAAGGTAGAAATAATCCTGGGATGAGTTTGATGGATCCAACAGATGAGGGACACAACACAATCCCACGTGGCAGCTTCTAACCATCCACACACGGGTAGCAGGATCTCGCCTCGGCATAAGATCCTAGCCCTTTTCACGGCAGCACACAACTAACTGGCCAAAACCATGTGTCTATTGTTCTGTGTCCTGGGATCAGCCCATCGATGGGGGAGGGGTCCCACCTATTTTGAACATGTGGCTACCTTGAGCAGTTTCCAGAAGCTACAGGCTTATTTTGGATGAGTCCTATGCTGAAAAGAACAAAGACAGAATCCCCCACTAGATGTTGACCCAGGCCTAATTACATTGCAGTCCAGGAACACAGGCCAGAGGAGGGACACGCTGTTACAGCATAGTCAAAATGTATATTGGAACTACCCAGTATACCCAGGTTTTTATAGGAGGCATAAGCATTAAGACTAGAGATTAGAAAATCGATTTGCAAAATGCTGGTCCAGCAATCAGGTTAGCAGTCTATGGTACCTGGACAGGAACCCTGCAACCGACCCCTACCTGATGGAACGCCGAGCACTACTCCTTATTAGTAGGTTCTAGATAACATCATGCGCGTGTCACGTCACAATGATATCATCTCACCGGGCTTATAAATAGGAAGAGGCACTGGGGATTCTGTCAGGTAGGAGGCTGTTTGCAGGGCTCTGGTCCATTGACTACCGACCAGGGTCCTGCAAATCAATTTGCTCATCTTTAATTAAGGTGGATAAGTGAAATTTCCCAATCACTGATCTTATCCTGTTAAGGAGAGTCAACCAGTCATGCACTGTATGTGGCTCTCGCCATTGAACGCTAAGGGAGTTGCTGACTCAATTGTCTCTGTGACTTGAATTGACCTCAGTAGAAGCGCCAACAAGCATTTGCTGCACTTATTCTTTAAATAAAACCTGTCAGTTGCTCCAAAAAGTTGAGTAGAATACCTTGTAAAAATCCTCAAGCTCCCTTTATTCTTTCTTTTTCGTTTGCGCTGCCTTGCACTATTGCACAGATATTAACATTTGTTGCTTTTTGGAGAGCACTATGTAAAATCTCTGTTTGTAGTGCAACTGGGTGTGTCTTCACAGTCTTCTCTGGCCGCATGCGCATTCACCCCTCCCTCCCAGTTGCTACCAATCACAGCTCTGTAGCATCTGAGACTGTTAGATTAGCTGGCAAGCTGTGATAGGTAACACCTGTGAAGGAGGAGTGAAAACACAAACCCCTAGAGAAGACTCTGAAGAAACACCCAGTTGTACTGCAAAGCAGAGATTTCACATACTGCACTTCAAAAGATCTCTGTAAATGTAAATATCTCTGCAATGGAGGTGCTCAGCTCAAAACCGAAAAGAGCTGCAAAATCAGGAGAGCTCAGGGATTTTTACAAATTGTTTAACTGCCTTTTTTAGCAAGTAATAGGTCCTTTTTAAGTAGTTGTGAAATGATTTCAGATGGAGTTTAGATCCCAGTAGTGAAATGTAAACCTCCAAATCCTTCATTTTTACTGAAAGTTGCCTAACACCATGTAAGAAATTAACATGATAACCCATAACTCACCTTTCAAATTCATTGCTGACGGTGAAATCATGTTCACTGGCCCTAGCAGTGGTAACGTTATGTACGACCAGTGACCCCTGAGGATAGGATTTGGCTGCAGCAGATGTACATGATTTTATCACTGCAGGATCGCAATAGACTACCTGATGAAGGCAAAAAGTTAATGAGCTTTGGAACCCACACCATAATATAATAAGGATATGTGTACACGAAGGATCATTCAGACGTCAGTTTTTCTCATACGAGTTTTATCCATTTTTTTTCACGGTTAGAATTCGTACCTGTTATAGTCTATGTGGCGGTTCACATGTCCATGTATTTTTGTGGACCAAGTTAACAACATAAAATCATGGAGACTTGTCCAGTTTGGATTTGAGTCATAGATCAAAATTGCCAATGCAAGTCTATGGGTTCGTGAAAAAATCAGACAGCACTTGGATGCCATCCATGTGCTCTTCCACTTTTTACGGGCTGGTTTATTGGAGCAACTTGAGAAACCTCCATCTTTTTTTGTTTTCTTCATACCAGAAAATCTGATGGAACTCTTAGGCCATGTGCCCACGCTGCGGAAATGAAGCAGAAATTTTCTGCTTAATTTCTGCATGTCCTCTGCCGGATAAACGCATGCGGAATTCCGCACGCGTTTATCGTGCGTTTATCGCGCGATTTCCACATGCGGAATTGCCTTGCGTCTTTTATTGCACTACAAAGGCAATTCCGCTTGCAGAAACGCAAAATTAATGAACATGCTGCGGATTTTTCCCCGCAGCAAAAACGCTGCGGAAAAATCCGCAGCATGGGCATTGTACCTGCGGAATCCCCTTGGGGACCATGGGGGGCGGATTACATAGCGTTTAACAAGCGTATACGCTGCGGAAATTCCGCAGCATAACCGCTTGAAATTCGCTACGTGGGCACACAGCCTTATGGTAAAATAACAATTGAGACTGACCAAATACTGGTGAAAATCTGATCCATAACACTGATGTAACTCGGACCATCTCTGACGTCTGATTGAGCCCTGCCCGAAAGTTGGAGAAACCCTTGACTTGGTACACAGCGAGTGAGATGAATCAGGCAAAGACTATGGAGAAAACGTCTCATGTTTTAGTGCAGATATGATTTAGCACTCAAAGTCAATCTGGTAATACCATCAAATGTTACAAAAGTTTTTGACAATCTTAAAAATGATTTGGTGGAACATCCAAATTAATCTAGTACAGATTAAATTCCTTTAAACCAGGCAAAACATGGCTTTTAATCTCTTTTAACCAGAAACCAAGTGGCCATGATGTTATGGAAATCTTTGTCACATTATTTCACTCTATACTGCTCACTAATTTTACAATTTGTTTTCCATTTTAAAGAATCACCTTAAAAAAACAACTTTAGAATTGAGGACAAAGTTGGGGAAAACTTTATAGCACATGCATAAAGTAGCGCAGGTTCATAATGAATCTCAACAAAGTTCAGACTTTGGGCTTGGGAAACTAGAGACATATGCAAACTAAGAAGACCGACTAACATATAACTACTCAAGTGTGTTACCTTTATTATAAAGGGCTAAAGGTTTTATTGCCCTTCCTATTCTTAATGCATGAACCAAATGTTCTCACTGGAGGCTCATTCAAAGCTTTGCCCATTTAAACAAATACAGATCTGAAATATCGGCAACACGGCCGAATTTAACTGCCAAATATAAATTGTGAGATTAGTGAATTGCTAACATCTATTTTCACCAGAGGATCATTTTACAGTGGCAGAAATCCAGTCTGCGTGTGTTCCATTAGGATTTTAACGGCATTGGAGAGAAATGGTTTCGATATAGGAAAGCGATAATGGTGGAAAATCTAAGTAACTGTGTGTAATCTATCATTAAGTCGTCTCTGCTTGGCTATGGCGACATGCCGCATGGAACCCTGGAAGTGGAAAGCAGCTCTCCTAGAATTTAATAGACGATAATTGTAGAAAACTTGACAAAAAACTGTTCATAGACTCTAGATAATCTGAATTCCAAATTCCAATATGTTTCAGTCATTTTACTATTATACTCAAAATGTCAAAGCCAAACCTTATAGAAAAAACCTCTCCAATTATTTTTTGAAATGTGCATGGAGGTGCACTATAGCTTGTATTAAAATATAGTATCTTATGGCATTATTATAGCTATTTATAAAAGCTAGCTCCATTGCCTAATGGTGTTGTCAAATCTTAATCCCCATCCACAGTTTATTTAAAGGGAATCTGTCGGTAATATCAACCCTCCTGAGCCATCTTTATGGTCATAGAAAGATGAATAAAATGATACCCTGATATCTGCGATCCGATATCTTATTCCAGAGAAACCCATGTTTTTATTAATATGTAAATGAACTGTTAAGATCTATGGGCCGGACATAGATCTGACCAAAATCTGCCTCTAGACCTTATTTTAAATGAAAGGACGTGTTACCAGTGTGAGGCATGTAATGATTGACAGTCTGCTCTCCTGATCTACATATCTCACACTGGTAATGTCCCCTTTCATTTATAATAAGATCTGGAGGCAGATTCTCTGGTAGATCTATGTCTGACCCATAGATCTTAACAGATCATTTACATATTAAGAAAAACACGGCTTTCTCTGGAATAAAACATCGGATCGTAGATATCAAGGTATCATTTTAATCAGCTTTCTATGACCAGCATGTCCATGTAGACTGCTTAGGAGGGTTGTGACCCGCCCCCTGGGCCGTGGGGCACTCGGATCCGGGCAATAGGGGAACGATGGGGGTAGTAGTGGCAACCCGGTTCCGTGGCTCAGGGTGGTCAGGCCAGTGGTAGTCTGCTAAGTGCTGTTGATAATGTCCGACTACGCCACCTGTGGATTTGCGGTCATTAGGAACCGCCGCTGCAGGGCAGACCGCTGGGGCTGATGGTGTATGCAGCTGAGGTGGTGTGACTTCCCACGGGAAGAGTGCAGCCCCAGGGCAGTGGAGTGGATGGTGGAAGTGATGGTGGTGAGAGTCCCAGTGCTGATAGTGCTGGAGGAGCAAGGAGCACACAGACAACAGGTTGCAGTCCAGGGTCTTTACTAGAACAGGTAAACTGACCCACAAACAGTCCCGGCTAGGAGGGGACCTGGATGTCTGAGAGCAATGGGGAAATTGGCCCTGGTCAGGGTGAGGGTGTAGGCCTACCATGCTTTCTGTGCTCCTTCTGGCTATCTCCTCCTTATAGGGTAACAGATCACTTTTCCGAGCTTTCCGTGTATTCTCGCCTGTATGGTCTGCGACGTGGGTTCCTTTCTGCTCCCGGCCTGGTACGGCTGTGCTGGTCCCTTCTGTTATGGCAGAGCCTCCAGGCTTCTTAGGCCAAGGAATATACAGTCCCCTGCGGACTGGTTATCTGCTGTAGGATGTGGAATCCTCCCAGCCTCAGACACCAAAGTCTGGTAAATTAAGTCCTTTGTCTGCCAAGACAGGCTCACTTCACCTCTTGTCTCTGGCTTGTGGCTCTCCTCCTGCCACACTTCCTCTTAGGTGCAATACAACTTTCTGTCCCTGCTCTGCTCTGGGACAAGTCTCAGTCCTGAGACAGGTCGTCCAGTTCTCTCTAACCCTGCCCCCAGTACCAGCTTTTATAGGGGCAGCCTGCTCCCCCTACTGGCCTGAGACAGGAGGTACTGCATGCTAATGTTCCCCTGACTAGAGAACCTCCCCCTTGCTCTCAGACACAGCTTTATTAGATTTTGTGGCATCCAGGCCAGGGTGACGCATTCCCCCCTAGTAAAATTTAGTACTCCGGGACTAAACAATAAACAAAGACAATATACATGACCATAAAACATTATCAGGAAAGTGACGCACAGATTGAGTTCTTAAGGTCACAGTGTGGTCTGTGACCGGGTGTCCATATCACCAATACAACGGGGAGCCTTAACCAGGTGGGGGTCTGTCCTACCCCAAGTCCTTCACAGTCTTAGTTCATCCCTTGGTTAGGCTCCGAACGCAGTCCATACAAGGTCCCGGTTATAAAAAAGTCCATAACCTTTGAGTCCTTACGGTAACTGCAAGAAACTGAAACACAGAATTACCAAACATGCATGTAACTTTGCAAACATTTCAACATTTGGCAACAGGGTTATTTACAATTTTAGTGCACTCTATATTCTCCAGCGAGCGGGCATCTGCCCCTTTGTGCTCCTGGTTGACCTACGTAGCCCACTGTCTTGTGGTGGACCAACCTGGCTTTCCCCACTAGCGTTAGGGGTACAGCTACCAGCTGGGTGTACAGGTAGGGCAGGCAGCTGTCTGCGGGTCCTTTGGCTTACCGCAGGCATGGCAGGCTCACTGTCAGCAGAGGGTTGACTCTCCTGGGCTGCTGGTACAGGCTCTTCTGCCTCTGGAACTGCTTGCTCCTCTTCACCTTCCAGCTCTGGTGTAGGTTGTTGTTCAGCCGGTTGCAGGAAATGCAGGACGGGTACCACTATGGCATCATTTATGCGAGTCCAGGACTGAGGGAACTCTCAGAGAATGGTGCTGATCATCTCTTCCTTGTCCTCTGTGGGTTCAAGGTCACTCTGATCCTCTTCTGCACTACGGAGTTGCTCGGGGCATCTTTTGAGGTGGTCTCTGGAGACGGTGCTAGTGGTTTCTCCTCGGTCCTTGGTGATCACGCACACCTTTGGGTTGTCGTGATCAGACTGCAGTACGGTGTATGGTTCCCTTTCCCACTGGTCGTCCAACTTGTGAAGCCTTCTCTTTCGCTTCAGGACCTGCTCACCAGGTTCTAGGGGACCAGTAGGGGCGTGTTGGTTGAAGAGTTTCTCTTGCCTCTCTCTCACCTGGGCCAGGCTCTTCTCCACACTCTCCTGTACCTTCTTGTACTGCAGTTGCCTTTCCGTATCCCAGTCCGCATCCGGGGAGGTGTCCTCAGGTGTTAGGACTCCCATCTCCAGGTCTACGGGCAGCTTACCTGGTCTGGCTCGCATCAGGTAAGCCGGGGTGCAGTTTGTAGCATTCACCGGGATATGATTGTATAAATCTATCAGATCCGGCAGTTTTTCTGGCCACAGGCTGCGTTCCTCCAGGGGCAACGTCTTCAGGAGATCAATGACTATATTGTTAATTTTCTCACACATCCCGTTGGTTTGTGGGTGGTAAGGCGTTGTCCGAATCTTCTTACAGCCATAGAGGTTGCAGAACTCTTGGAAGATTTCAGCCTCGAACGCTGGACCCTGGTCTGTCAGGACCTGTTCCGGATATCCGTGTGGACGGCAGAAGTATTGCTGGAAGGCTCTGGCCGCTGTTTGGGCTGTCAAGTCCTTTACCGGGACCACCACTAGAAAACGGGAATAGTGGTCCACGATTGTCAGGGCATAGATGTATCCTGACCGGCTTGGAGCCAATTTGACGTGGTCCAGAGCTACCAGCTCAAGAGGCTGCGTGGTGACGATGGGCCTCAAGGGTGTCTTCTGGCTGGCACGTTCCTTCCTCCTTAGGTGACAAGGGCCACAGTCTCTGCACCACTTCTCTACAGCCCCTCTCATGCCGACCCAAAAGAACCGTCCTCTTAGCAGGAACTCCAGTTTCTTCCAACCAAAGTGCCCCGCTCTGTCATGGTAAACCCCCAGGACCATAGCTGCATCCCGCCTTGGAACCACGACTTGCCAGGTCAGCTCTTGCGTCCGGTGGTTGACAATCCTTCTGCACAGCTTGCCTTCGTAGAGGAACAGCTTGCTCTTCTCTTTCCATAGCTGCTTGGCTTCCTCTGGAGCATCCGGATCCCTGCGGGCATCTTCCTGGGTCAGCAGATCTTTCACCAGGCGGATGGCAGGGTCACTATCTTGTGTCTCGGCCCAGCTGTGGTGAGGTAGGGGATTGATCATCACGGTTGTTAGATCCTCCTCCTTCATGCGGTGGGAGTATTGAGCGGCTACATACCGGTGAAACGCGGGGAGTTCTACCTCCTCCAGCTCTTCTGGGTCCTTGTCACCTTCAGGTAAGTGAGGCATTCTCGATAGGGCGTCAGCGTTGGCATTGGTTTTGCCTGCCCGGTACTTGATCACGAAGTCATAATTGGAGAGACGGGCCATCCACCGCTGTTTCAGGGCACCAAGTCTTGCATTGTCCAGGTGTGTTAACGGGTTGTTGTCCGTGTACACGGTGAACTTTGCGGAGGCCAGGTAATGCTTGAAGCGTTCCGTCACGGCCCACACCACCGCCAAGAATTCTAGCTTGAAGGAGCTGCAATTCTCCGGGTTCCTCTCGGTGGGCCTCAGCTTCCGGCTGGCGTACGCGATCACCCTTTCTCTGCCCTGTTGGTTTTGGGACAGTACGGCTCCCAGTCCCACATTACTGGCGTCTGTGTGGAGAATGAAAGGCTGGCCATAATCAGGGTAGGCCAGGATCTCATCCCCTGTGAGGGCCATCTTCAACTGGCGGAAGGACTCCTCTTCCGGTTTATCCCACTTGAAGGGCGGTTTTTGGCTTCTGGACTTAGACTGTCCGATCAGGAGGTCCTGCATAGGAGCTGCCATCTTAGTGAACCCGGGGATGAACCTCCGGTAGTAGCCTACCAACCCGAGGAACTGCCTTACTTCTTTGATGTTCGAGGGGCTGGGCCAGCTCTTGATGGCCATGACCTTGTCAGGGTCGGGGGCTACTCCTTCCGCACTTACCACGTGCCCTAGGTACTGGACCTTTGGTTTCAACAGGTGACACTTCGATGGTTTCACCTTCAGGCCATAGCCTGCCAGGGCTTCGAACACCTCGGCCAGGTGCTTTAGATGGTCCTCGTAAGTCTTCGAATAGATGATCACGTCGTCCAGGTAAAGGAGGACCGTCTCGAAGTTTCGGTGCCCTAGACAGCATTCCATCAGCCTCTGGAAGGTCCCTGGTGCGTTGCAGAGCCCGAAGGGCATACAGTTGAACCCACTCAGTCCCATCGGGGTGGTGAAGGCGGTCTTCTCCTTGTCAGCTTCTGCCACAGGAACCTGCCAGTACCCGCTAGTAAGGTCCAAAGTAGAAAAGAAGTTAGCTGATTTTAGTGCGGCTAAAGACTCTTCTATTCTAGGCAGCTTATATGCGTCTTTGTGGGTGATACGGTTGATTTGTCTATAGTCCACGCACATTCTCATGGTGCCGTCTTTCTTTTTTACCAGAACCAGGGAGGCTGCCCAGGGGCTACAGCTATCTGTAATGACCCCAGCTTCTTTCATTTCCCGCAGCATACCCTTGGTGTTCTGATAATGTGCAGGGGGTACAGGTTTGTGTCTCTCTTTTATTGGTGGATGGCTCCCTGTGGGGATGTGGTGTTCTATCCCTTTTACTTTGCCGAAGTCTAGCGGGTGCTTACTAAAGACTCTCTCGTACTCCTGTACCACCCGGTAGACTCCTTGTTTTTGGTGCAGGGGAGTGAAGTCAGCACCCACATGGAGTTTCTGGCACCAGTCCTCCTTTTGTTTCTGGGAGCCATTATCCTCCGTCTGAGGAGATGGAGGCAAGGGCTCCACGGCCCTGATAGCTTTGTGTTCGACAACAAACAGTTTGGCAAGTGTAGCGTACCTGGGTAAGTGTACCTCTCTCTCCCCAATGTTGAGGATGCGAACGGGCACCCTCCCATGACGGACATCAACCACCCCCCGGGCTGTCAAAATGGTGGGCCTGCTGTCTGAGTACACGGGTTCTACCATGGCTTGGTAGTCTCTACCTCTCAACCCGATTGCAGTCCGACACCAGATCATCATTTCACTTTTGGGAGGCATGGAAATGGGGAATGGGTCACTCAGTCTTATGCTACCGATCTCACCACCAGACAGTTCTACCTGCTGCCGTCTCATCAGAGCTTTTATCTCCTTGTTGAGGACTCTCTGTTGGCTGGAACTAGCATTCACCACCACCTGTTGTAGAATTACAATTACCTCTGAAAGACAATTTTCAATCACGTTAGTACCCACAGTTATTTTAGGGTGACTCTCACGACGGTCAATGTCCACAATAATTACTCCCTGTGCCGGTAGTTCAACTTTACCAATTTTAATGGTCATCTCCTTGAACCCCATCTGCGGCACGGGTAAGCCATTAATGGCGATGATGCTCAAGTTACTGTCTGGATACCGTGTGATATCAGCATCAGTCCAATACTGCTTAAAAAGTACATAAGGGATAGTGGTTACTTGCGACCCAGTATCCAGCAAGGCGCTCATGGGGATACCGTCCAGAACCACGGGTAAAACCGGGCGCCCCCCAACGTACTTATTACGCCAATTGTAAGGGCCTGGTGATCTTATGCCTGGGGGTTGGCCCTCTGCCCCAGGTTGGACCCTTTTAAATTACAGTACCTGGAAATGTGTCCGGGCTGGTTGCATTGACGGCAAATGGGCTGTCCATCCTCTGCGTAGCGGTCTGTGGGCCTCCCTCGGAATGAAGGGATCCTCCTCTGTCTACGCCATGGGACATCCTCCGGACTTGAAGCCAGCTCGATGGGTCTTGATGGGTCCACTTGTAATGCCTGGACGGTCCTGGTTAACGCCGCGACGCTCCTGGTCAGCTCCTGGACTTGGTGGTGCAGGTCTTTCGACGGGGCTTGGTTCAGGGCCTGTGCATCAGCCCCCACAGAGTCTATAGGGGAGGCGCTGCCTCCTGGTGGTAGGTGAGAGCAGGACGTCGGGGGTTTATAGCGCCACTGGTTGCGGGTTCACGGAGCACCCTTATGGCCCTCTCCTTGAATTGGGCAAAGGTCAGGTCAGGGTTCTGGAAGAACATGAGGCGCAGCTGGGTCCTGTGGGCGCTAGACAGCAGACCTTCTATAAACTGTTCTGTTAGTAGCTTATCCGTATCCTGCACGCTGCCAGGGTCAGCTTGTTGGATGGCCCTCAAGGCTTCCTGCAAATTTAGGGCATAGTCTCTGATTCTGTCCTGTGTCCGCTGCTTACATCCATAGAACCTCATTTTAATTTCAGCGGAGGTACGTGTGTCAAAGGTACCCCGCAGCCGGGCCAGAATACCCTTCACGGTCCTTTTCTCCTCAGTGGGCCATGATTTTACCTCCCTTTGGGCTGCGCCAGTTAACTGCCCTGTTAGTATGCTGACCTTCTGTTCCTCTGTCAGGGGGTAGACTTGGAACAAACTGTACAGCCTTTCCTTAAAGTCAGTTAGGGCATGGGGCTCTCCTGAGTACTTGGGCAGCCAGGCCGTTCCAGGGATGTAGGGCAGGGAAAAGGGCATCACCACTGCTGCAGCTGCGTTGGTGGTAGTGGGCGCCTCTGTATCCGACATCTTCCTCCCCCCTAGTTAAGCGTGGAATACCTTCCGACGATCCTCTTCTGTAGGCCGCGGCTCCGCTGCTGCTGCTCTGGACGAGGACCTTGCGTCGCGTCCTGATGACGTCAGCGTCGCTCTCTCTCCCTTCCAGGACCTTGCGCAGCGTCGGTGCGTGGGGCGGAGCTTCGGATCTCGCGCGGTTTGGATGTCCACGCCCCTCTTCTTCCCGCGCGGCGTCCTGAAGATGACGTCCGACGGCGGGAAAACTGCTTCGGATGGCGGGAAAACAGCTGAAGATGGCGGGAACCGACTGAAGATGGCGGGAAATGGCTCCGGATGGCGGGAACCTTCACCACGGCAGGTATGACAGTCTTTTGAAGGCACGCAGTACCCGGTGGTTGCGGGCACGAAATCCTGCTGACTACGCCAAAGCTGACTCGCCCCCTGGGCCGTGGGGCACTCGGATCCGGGCAATAGGGGAACGATGGGGGTAGCAGTGGCAACCCGGTTCCGTGGCCCAGGGTGGTCAGGCCAGTGGTAGTCTGCTAAGTGCTGTTGATAACGTCCGAATACGCCACCCGTGGATTTGCGGTCATTAGGAACCGCCGCTGCAGGGCAGACCGCTGGGGCTGATGGTGTATGCAGCTGAGGTGGTGTGACTCCCCACGGGAAGAGTGCAGCCCCAGGGCAGTGGAGTGGATGGTGGGAGTGATGGTGGTGAGAGTCCCAGTGCTGATAGTGCTGAAGGAGCAAGGAGCACACAGACAACAGGTTGCAGTCCAGGGTCTTTACTAGAACAGGTAAACTGACCCACAAACAGTCCCGGCTAGGAGGGGACCTGGATGTCTGAGAGCAATGGGGAAATTGGCCCTGGTCAGGGTGAGGGTGTAGGCCTACCGTGCTTTCTGTGCTCCTTCTGGCTATCTCCTCCTTATAGGGTAACAGCCCACGTTTCCGAGCTTTCCGTGTACTCTCGAGTGTATGGCCTGCGACGTGGGTTCCTTTCTGCTCCCGGCCTGGTACGGCTGTGCTGGTCCCTTCTGTTGTGGCAGAGCCTCCAGGCTTCTTAGGCCAAGGAATATACAGTCCCCTGCGGACTGGTTATCTGCTGTAGGATGTGGAATCCTCCCAGCCTCAGACACCAAAGTCTGGTAAATTAAGTCCTTTGTCTGCCAAGACAGGCTCACTTCACCTCTTGTCTCTGGCTTGTGGCTCTCCTCCTGCCACACTTCCTCTTAGGTGCAATACAACTTTCTGTCCCTGCTCTGCTCTGGGACAAGTCTCAGTCCTGAGACAGGTCGTCCAGTTCTCTCTAACCCTGCCCCCAGTACCAGCTTTTATAGGGGCAGCCTGCTCCCCCTACTGGCCTGAGACAGGAGGTACTGCATGCTAATGTTCCCCTGACTAGAGAACCTCCCCCTTGCTCTCAGACACAGCTTTATTAGATTTTGTGGCATCCAGGCCAGGGTGACACAGTTGATCTTACCCTGAAGTAGTATCTCTCAATTAATATATGTAGACATATGTTGGGGCTATTAACCATAATAGACATTATTTACCATATACAGGTGCATCTCACTAAATTAGAATATCATAAAAAAGTAAATTTATTTCAGTTCTTCAATGCAAAAAGTGAAACTCATATATTATATAGAGTCATTACAAACAGAGTGATCTATTTCAAGTCTTTATTTCTGTTAATGTTGATGATTATGGCTTACAGCCAATGAAAACCTATAAGTGCAGTGTACAAAAACTATTACACTTGATACGACATAAAAATGTATACAGTACAGACCAAAAGTTTGGACACACCTTCTCATTTAAAGATTTTTCTGTATTTTCATGACTATGAAAATTGTACATTCACACTGAAGGCATCAAAACTATGAATTAACACATGTGGAATTATATACTTAACAAAAAAGTGTGAAACAACTGAAAATATGTCTTATATTCTAGGTTCTTCAAAGTAGCCACCTTTTGCTTTGATGACTGCTTTGCACATTCTTGGCATTCTCTTGATGAGCTTCAAGTAGTAGTCACCGGAAATGGTCTTCCAACAATCTTGAAGGAGTTCCCAGAGATGCTTAGCACTTGTTGGCCCTTTTGCCTTCACTCTGCGGTCCAGCTCACCCCAAACCATCTCGATTGGGTTCAGGTCTGGTGACTGTGGAGGTCAGGTCATCTGGTGTAGCACCCCATCACTCTCCTTCTTGGTCAAATAGACCTTACACAGCCTGGAGGTGTGTTTGCAGTCATTGCCCTGTTGAAAAATAAATGATGGTCCAATTAATCGCAAACCGGATGGAATAGCATGCCGCTGCATGCTGCTGTGGTAGCCATGCTGGTTCAGTATGCCTTCAATTTTGAATAAATCCCCAACAGTGTCACCAGCAAAACACCCCCACACCATCACACCTCCTACTCCATGCTTCACGGTGGGAACCAGGCATGAGTCCATCCGTTCACCTTTTCTGCGTCGCACAAAGACACGGTGGTTGGAACCAAAGAACTCAAATTTGGACTCATCAGACCAAAGTACAGATTTCCACTGGTCTAATGTCTTTTCCTAGTGTTCTTTAGCCCAAACAAGTCTCTTCTGCTTGTTGCCTGTCCTTAGCAGTGGTTTCCTAGCAGCTATTTTACCATGAAGGCCTGCTGCACAAAGTCTCCTCTTAACAGTTGTTGAAGAGATGTGTCTGCTGCTAGAACTCTGTGTGGCATTGACCTGGTCTCTAATCTGAGCTGCTGTTAACCTGCAATTTCTGAGGCTGGTGACTCAGATAAACTTATCCTCAGAAGCAGAGGTGACTCTTGGTCTTCCTTTCCTGGGGCGGTCCTCATGTGAGCCAGTTTCTTTGTAGCGCTTGATGGTTTTTGCAACTGCACTTGGGGACACTCTCAAAGTTTTCCTAATTTTTCGCACTGACTGACCTTCATTTCTTAAAGTAATGATGGCCACTCGTTTTTCTTTACTTAGCTTCTTTTTTCTTGCCATAATACAAATTCTAACAGTCTATTCAGTAGGACTATCAGCTGTGGATCCACCAGACTTCTGCACAACACAACTGATGGTCCCAACCCCATTTGTAAGGCAAGAAATCCCACTTATAAAACCTGACAGGGCACACAGTACAGACCAAAAGTTTGAACACACCTTCTCATTTAAAGATTTTTCTATATTTTCATGACTATGAAAATTGTACATTCACACTGAAGGCATCAAAACTATGAACTAACACATGTGGAATTATATACTTAACAAAAAAGTGTGAAACAACTGAAAATATGTCTTATATTATAGGTTCTTCAAAGTAGCCACCTTTTGCTTTGATGACTGCTTTGCACACTCTTGGCATTCTCTTGATGAGCTTCAAGTGGTAGTCACCGGAAATGGTTTTCGCTTCACATGTGTGCCCTGTCAGGTTTTATAAGTGGGATTTCTTGCCTTATAAATGGGGTTGGGACAATCAGTTGTGTTGTGCAGAAGTCTGGTGGATACACAGCTGATAGTCCTACTCTGACTTTTGGTCTGTACTGTATGTATACTGCTCAAAAAAAATAAAGGGAACACTCAAATAACGCATCCTAGATCTGAATGAATGAAATATTCTCATTGAATACTTTGTTCTGTACAAAGTTGAATGTGCTGACAACAAAATCACACAAAAATCATCAATGGAAATCAAATTTATTAACCAATGGAGGCCTAGATTTGGAGTCACCCCCAAAATTAAAGTGGAAAAACACACTACAGGCTGATCCAACTATGATGTAATGTCCTTAAAACAAGACAAAATGAGGCTCAGTATTGTGTGTGGCCTCCACTTGCCTGTATGACCTCCCTATCCTGACCTTTCCTTTGTCAGTGTAGAATCTCACCTCCTTGTACAATTATCAATTAATGGACATAGAAAATACAATGACTATGGGTGTTTGCTAGAATTGGTGCGAAACCATTTGCAGGCCCAGTCTATAGGCCACATCAGTAATCTGTGGCTACTGGATGGGAGCCCAGAGAACTGCCTCCTACCTCCTGACGTGAGCAGCTCTTCTTTTGACTAGCCAGCCTGGATCGACTTTATCATTGTGGTGTGATGCAGATGTGACATCGCGCCAGGTCAGCTGATAAAAAGTCACGGATGCTGTCAGGTAGGAAGTGATCCTCAGGGATCCAGTGTTCAGTGACCACAGATTACTGATTTACACCATCTCTAATGTTTACCAATCTTATCAATGAGATCTGCTTAAAATGACTAAGCATTCCTATTTTCTCTATGAGACAGCCACTTCATCTGACAGCGAATTATCTCCAGTAGAACAAAAGGTGTAGCCATCGGAATTCCAAAGTGCTAGATCCTTCTCCCTCCCACATCTCAACATCATCTATCAGGAGACACATTTAGACTTTCATCAGATCCTGCTGATATCAGTGAGTTTGGTCAATATTAGTCTCATGTGTATGGGGCTTTCAAGGTGACAATGGAGATGTCACAACTTTGGAGATGTCACAACTTGTCCCTAATGTGGGCAGAAGGAGAAGGAAAAGGCTATAGGATTTCAAATCGCCTGATTCTTCTGTTTTCAGAGAGGATAAGCCACGGCTTCTGGCCACGGCTTGTACTCTCCTCCCTACTGAGAAGACATTCACATTCAGAAACCCAAGCGCGCATGTGAGCTGGATTTGGGAGGAATAGTTGTCTGCCGAACCAGCTTAACACATAAGTTCAACGCTGAGCAGCCAGCGCTCCTAGAATGTCCAGAAGGCTTCCTAGAAAAGTTGGCAAGTACAGTTGGGGCAAATCGATTCTCAGGATCCAATACATCAGCCACATTCTCCTACCTCCTGGCATTTGCAGCTCTTTCTTTGATATGCTGACCTGGTGTGATGTCACCGTGGCAGCATTATTCGCATATGACATCATGCCAGGCTGGTTAATCAACCGAAAAGCCGTGGATGACATCAGGTAGGAGGCGGTTTTCAGGGATTCCATCCAGTGACCATAGATTACAGACATGGCAGATGGTCCTGCCAATCGATACTCACCAAGTCCATTGGAAAATCTACAGGGGGCCACAAAAACCTATTTCAAGTCAGCTCTCCACAAGTCCCAGCTTCCAGGTAGACATTCAGGGAGCAAAACTGAGATGATGAGGACATTGCCTATAAAGTTATTCAATCTACAAAAAGGGTAATGTTTGTGGAAAGGAAATATCACACGCTGTAATCTCAGTTCTCTGGGACAATAATTTTTAAGGGTTGGCAGGTATAAATAGAACATACGCAGATGTAAATTTTGTGGGAGTTTTGTGTGAAGATGTTTAACTGCTGGAATTTCTCATACATCTTTGTTTTAGAAAATATGGCACATCGCATTGGAAACACATTAACATTTTCTACATAAAACTGTAATCCCATATAACACAGAAATTGTAAAATTATATATTGTGTAGCCAGTTTTTTTTTTCACTCAAGTAGACATGCTGTATATTGTATGTGAAGTGCTATAATAAATTATATGGTTTATATTTATTTGTTGCTATTTTTAGTTTCTATGTATATTGGACTTTTCCTGGTATGTGCGGTTTTAAAAGATTATACGTTTTATGAAAAACAGGAATACAGAAGAGTCAAATGTTAACATATATGAGATTAAACGTCTTCCCTTAAAAAGAAAAGATCAACGAAATTTTAAAATGACCTACAAATTAGCAGTTGGAGAATTGTAAGTTATCCATGGGATTCATTTTTTATATTGTCTTTGTTTAGAGGCTTATGGCATATGAATTAATATTCCCATAACATTCTGGTTGGTGGTACAGTGGCGCAACTTTCAAACTCCTTGTGGGGGAACGTTGTAGGGGCTACTTCGTTTAATAATATTATTATTATTATTATTATTAATAATAATAATTATGGCAAACTATTAGATTATGTTTATTTTTAACAGGACATTTCACCTAATGCTTCATGTCGGGCTGGACACACAATGTAATAGTGGCTGCAGAGCAGAATAAAATATTTTGGTTTTTATTTTCTTTTTTATTTCACCTCTCCATTGTGGAGAATGCCTAAGAAACAGCCATTCCTCACATGTATTAAAGCTGTCAAAGAGTCACAAATCATGCGCATGGAGTGACTCAAACATAACACCCGAGCACGCTGAAGATACTCGGAAAACACCCAAGCATGCTCGTAAATCTCGAGTAACGAGCATGCTCGCTCATCACTAATCGTAATGCAATCTTCAGACTGTCCAGCGGCTCTCCTGACCCGAGCGTGACAGCTTCATGTATTTCTATGTAGCTGTCACACTCAGGTTGGGTAAAGCCACCAGCCAGTCCAAGTATTATACGGCCATCTGACTGGGCCCTAATTGACATGTTGACATTCCACAGGAATGGTAAAACCTCGCAATGATTGAAACATTAATATTAATGCTGTGCCTAGTAGAGTTGGCGCCATTCAATTTGCACAACCCGGATCATCAGCCACGTTAGCATTCTGTGAATGCTGGAAGGGAACCGTAAGAACTGCTTCTTACCTGGCACCATTCACGGCTGTTTTTATTAGCCACACCGTTGTGACAGGCCAGCTAATCTAAAGAGTATCAGCAGATGCCAGGAGGTAAGACGCGGTTCTCAGGGCTCGTGCAACATGGCCACAGGTTACTGACATGGCTGAGGGACCGGGTCCTGCAAACTGATTTGCAATTCTAGCGCCTAGTAGAGTTTAAGTGGCCAAGGCAGGTTTAATTCATGACACATCCAGAATTTTATTTCAATAAAAGTAATTTTTTTCAGGTTGTTATTAGACGATTTTGTTTTGGTTAACATTTACTACATGTGGAGTTAACTGTACATTAGTTAAATTACATTTGACATTGGGCAAAGGTTTTATTTCTGTTTTTTATTGAACATAATAAATTTCTCCACCCTGCTTGTATTTCCGGTGTCCTGGGATTTGACAGTCCGATAAATCGAAATACTTGTGTCTTGTGATAGGGCTGTAGCGTGAAATAATAATAATACCTAGTTTAGAAGATATTTAATTATGGCTCAAACTTCCAGATAAACTTTACCATTTTTAGGTTTTCTTCCCCAGTGTCTATTGTCTTTTTTGCAGACAATTACTTCAAAATAATGCAATCCTTGAAAATCAAAATTCAAAAAAGGCAGAATGGCCCCAATTTTTTTAACAGTAACAGTTTGTGGTCAGCTGGTATTTTCTGGGACAGGTCTCAGTTGTGATTTATCTTCTACTTGACTAACAAGAGACCACAGCAGAATGATTAGCAAGATTTAAAATCCAAGAGCTCAAAGAATTTTAGATTCCTTTGATATTGAGATCAATTTCAACCTGCGATATCACCGAGTCAAAAAGTCATTATTGTAACTCATAAAGTACATGATTTTACTCAACATAATAAATTAGGAACTGTTTTTGGGGGGAAAATTAAGTTAGGAGAAAGATTAAGTACTTGTTGGAATTTACGAGTGTTTTGATTGACTGGTGAACCTAGGAGTGGAAAAAAGTCATATAAATCTCAACGTTCAGGAGAAAACAGCTGTTTGCTATATAGTAATGACAGCTACAATATCTCGAAGAAAAAGCGTTTGTCCATCATGAACTTTTTTTTTCACTTTTTGAAATTTTTCCTGAAAGCCACGGTTAGGAAATCAATCTGCTCATACCCTGGTTCATATGTGTATTTCGGCAACAAATACCTCATAAAACCCTAAGAGTGTAATTATCTCACCATAAACACACCTTTACAAGGGCCACTCTGACAAATTAAGATAATATATGGGTGTCTGACATTTCAACTACATAGATTAGCCAGCATTTGCATTCAAAGTAAAAATTAGTTTATTTTTATCTGATTTGAATTAGTGCAACTATTAGAGGTAAGCAAATAGATTCTACACTAATGAAATTCGTCTTGAATTTTTGACAAATTTGTGGATTGAGGCTAATCCACACTTTGGATGATTCACTTCACGCAAATCAAGCAAAAAGGTGGCCATCTGGTATTTAGCAGAGTTCAAAAGGGCTGACCTTAAGTGTGGCCATTGCTCAAATATGAGAAATATGAATTAATCCTGAATAATATGATGCATGCAGACTGCACCTTACCTGCCACCACCGCACTCTAATCAGCATCTCTGTTTGTCCATTCCTCTTACAGGTACGTGACTCAGCTTTCCCATCCTGACTTCCATGCAGACTTCTCTATACCTCTCTGCTCCTATTTACTAATGGTACGTGACTCAGCTTTCCCATCCTGACTTCCATGCAGACTTCTTTATACCTCTCTGCTCCTATTTACTAATGGTACATGACTCCACTTTCCCATCCTGACTTCCATGCAGACTTCTTTATACCTCTCTGCTCCTATTTACTAATGGTACGTGACTCAGCTTTCCCATCCTGACTTCCATGCAGACTTCTTTATACCTCTCTGCTCCTATTTACTAATGGTACGTGACTCAGCTTTCCCATCCTGACTTCCATGCAGACTTCTCTATACCTCTCTGCTCCTATTTACTAATTGTATCTTCTCCAAGTAACACCAGCTACCCCCCACTTTCATTTGCGACCTTACTTACTTAAGCCCCCGTCTCACATAGCGATATCGCTAGCGATATCGCTGCTGAGTCACGGTTTTGGTGACTCACCAGCGACCTCACCAGCGATGTCGCTGTGTGTGACACTTTGCAACGATCAAGCCCCTGCTGTGAGGTCGCTGATCGTTGCAAAGTGTCCTGGACCATTTTTTGGTCGTTGGCCTCCCGCTGGCCAGCACACATCGCTGTGTGTGACCAGCGGGACCAACGATCTGGCTGGTAACTATGGTAAACATCGGGTTACTAGGGGCACGCGCGCACTTAGTAACCCGCTGTTTACCATGGATACCACTCTGCTACGGTGCACGGAGGCTCCCGCGCACCGTAGCAGAGTGGTATCCATGGTAAACAGCGGGTTACTAGGGGCACACGCGCACTTAGTAACCCGATGTTTACCATAGTTACCAGCCTGCTCCTGCTTGCAGCAGGCTGGTAACGGGAGCAGGACATCGTGGAACGATTCTTTCCACGATATCGCTGCTCCCCTGATCGCTGGTGAGCCTGCCTGTTTGACAGCTCACCAGCGATGTATTAGCGATGCAGCAACGATCCCTGACAGGTCGTATCGTTGTCGGGATCGCTGCTGCATCGCTTAGTGTGACGGGGCCCTTAGCCTTTTACTATCCAGCATCTGTTTCAGCCTTAATCAGCTGATTAAGGTGAGCACAGACCACTCCCCTCTGGTTCACAGCTGAATGCATTCTGTACCAAATATATTGTGAACTAGGAGTCTGTTAGACTTTAGTCTGTGTCCATCACCTTAAGTGTGGCCATTGCTTAAGTGTGAAAAATATGAATTAATACTGAATTGAACCTGAAGGGAACTGAAGGTAACTGGATACTAAGTCACAGTAAACAATGTTTGTCTTTGTTTTCACTCTCACCCCCTTAATCCTTCACTTCTTACAGCCACCCCTAATCCCTACACCTAGTAATGAACTCTTCACCTCTCCCTCCATTCTCCCCACCCATCTCACCTCCTCCTCAGAGCTATTCATCAACATACAATCCTGTGTCTCTAAGCACAGACAGCCATCTCATGCCCTCTCCTGCTCCCACCTACTAACACTTTCTCTTCTCCTCCTCACTGCTGGCGACATCTCTCCAAATCCTGGCCCTCCTCACCACATCACTAAAATCACTTCCACCTCCTACCCACGGGCTATCCCAAACTCTCGTAACCCTTCTAACCTTATACCCATCCGCCCAGCCTCCACTTCCCCAGTCCCACTAACAGGAGCTCTATGGAACGCTCGCTCCATCTGCAACAAACTTTCCTACATTCACGAGCTCTTCATCACTAACAAGCTTTCCTTCCTTGGCATCACTGAAACCTGGCTCACTCCCTCCGACACGGCCTCTCCTGCTGCACTTTCGTATGGCGGATTCCACCTTTCCCATACCCCCCGCCCCACCGGCAAGCATGGAGGAGGAATAGGTTTCCTCCTATCAGATAACTGCTCCTTCACCCATATCCCACTGCCGCCCTCCATTACTCTCCCCTCTTTTGAAGTGCACTGCGTGGGCATTTACTCCCCCTCCAACCTCCAACTGGCTGTCATTTATTTCCCCCCAGGATCAACCACCACTTTCTTTGACCACTTCACTACTTGGCTACTTCATTTCCTCTCCGTTGACATCCCCACTATCCTCATGGGTGACTTCAACATCCCCATTGACACTTCCCTCTCAGCTGCCTCTAAGCTTCTATCCCTCACTTCCTCCTTTGGCCTTACTCAGTGGTCTTCCGCAGTCAAAGACGGCCACACACTGGACCTCATCTTCACCCGCCTCTGTTCCCTATCCAACCTCTCTAACTCACCTCTCCCTCCCTCAAGTCCACACTCACTACAGCAAAACAAACATACTTTGCATCTCTCATATCCTCCCTGTCTCACAACCCCAAACAACTATTCAACACCTTAAATTCTCTCCTCCATCCCCCAGTGCCTCCTCCCTCTCCTCTTATTTCAGCCGAAGACTTTGCCTCATTCTTCAAGCAGAAGATTGATACCATCAGACAAAGCTTTTGCCTAAAGCCCCCACAGCCCCTCTCCACACCTACTCAACCCTACTCCTCCAAAACCACCTTCTCCACCATTACGGAAGATCAACTTTCCTCTTTACTCTCCAAATCACACCTTACCACCTGTAAACTTGACCTCATTCCAAACCTTACCACTATCTTCATCCCAACCCTAGCCTACCTCTTCAACCTGTCACTAACAACTGGTGTCTTCCCCTCAGGCTTCAAACATGCCTCAATCACACCCATCCTCAAAAAGCCCTCCCTTTACCCATCCTCTCTGACTAGCTATCGCCTCATATCACTCCCTTATGCCTCAAAACTAGTGGAACAACACGTCCATTCTGATCTGTCCTCCCACCTCTCCTCCTGCTCCCTCTTCGACTGCCTACAATCTGGTTTCCGACCGCACCATTCTACTGAAACTGCACTGACTAAAGTCACCAACGACCTACTAACCGCCAAATCCAAGCAACACTACTCTGTCCTCCTCCTCCTAGACCTGTCATCTGCCTTTGTCACAGTGGACCATTCCCTCTTACTACAAACTCTCTCATCTCTCGGCATCACAGACTTGGCCCTATCCTGGCTCTCCTCATACCTAACAGACAGGACATTCGGTGTCTCCCACTCACATACCACCTCCTCATCTCGCCCCCTATCTGTCGGTGTCCCCCAAGGTTCAGTCCTAGGACCCCTACTCTTCTCCATCTACACCTTAGGCCTGGGACAGCTCATAGAGTCCCACGGCTTTCAGTATCACCTCTATGCTGATGACACACAGATCTACCTCTCTGGACCTGATATCACCTCCTTACTAACCAAACTCCCACAATGTCTGTCCACTATTTCATCCTTCTTCTCTGTTAGATTTCTAAAACTTAACATGGACAAAACAGAATTCATCATCTTTCAACCATTTCATTCAACCCCCCCATCTGACCTATCTATCAACGTCAATGGCTGCCCACTCTCCCCAGTCAATAAAGCTCACTGCCTTGGGATAACCCTGGACTCTGAACTCTCCTTCAAACCACATATCCAAGCCCTTTCCACTTCTTGCCGACTCCAACTCAAAAATATCTCCCGGATCCGCACATTCCTCAACCATGAATCTGCAAAAACACTAGTGCACACCCTCATCATCTCCCGCCTTGACTACTGCCACCTCCTGCTCTGTGGTCTCCCTTCCAACACTCTCGCACCCCTCCAATCCATCCTAAACTCTGCTGCCCAACTAATCCACCTGTCCCCCGGATATTCCCCGGCCTCTCCTCTCTATCAATCTCTTCACTGGCTCCCCTTTGCCCAGAGACTCCAGTTCAAAACCCTAACCATGGCATACAAAGCCATTCACAACCTGTCTCCTCCATATATCTCTGACCTAGTCTCCCGTTACATACCCGCATGCAACTTCCGATCCTCACAAGATCTCCTTCTCTACTCCCTTCTTATCTCCTCCTCCCACAATCGCATACAAGATTTCTCCCGAGCTTCCCCCCTACTCTGGAACTCTCTACCTCAACACATCAGACTCTCGCCTAATGTGGAAACCTTCTAAAGGAACCTGAAGACCCACCTCTTCCAATCTGCCAGATACTCTTTCAGCGGATTCACCAGTAACCATCAATTTATTTTTCACTTTGTAAACCGAAAATGGTTACAGATGCATATGCCTAACTATTAGGGTAGCAGACATAACATCTACTATGGGTCCGACTTTGACTAGGGTACATTAAGTGATCACTGTAGATAATGAAGGAGGAGAAGAAACAGGAGACCATGTGGGCGCCAAGGAAATCATAAGCATTTTGCTAAAAATGGGCTTGGCAATGTGGGGACTCATTCCAAGTTTCCTTGCAGGAACTTATGAATCCTTGCTACCCTCCTGCACAGATGACATAACTGCAACATAACTTGGTCCCATATTGGTGGCCCTGAAGGAATGTTAGAATATAAACATGACCATTCACTTGACTTGGTCTCGTTAAACTGTTAGGTGGAATTATCTTTCCTGTATAGTTATGGAAAAATGTGCTTCCTATTTCTCCATAATTTTCCAACGTGGCAACGAAAACATGAGGAATCCTGAAAGAAAAACCTTGTGAGAACTGTTTTGTTGGTGGGTACATTAGTTCACTGGTGGACACAGACAAAAGAGGGCCCCTGTGCAGGAATAATATATGGGCCCTTTACAGTCCAATAATTCATCAGAATGCAAAATTGCAACTGCTATATAGGTTTAAATGGGCCCCCTTACCTCTTGGGCCCCTGTGCAGCTGCACCGGCTGCACCAATTTTATGTCCACCTCTGCATTAGTTACCAGTGCCACCCAACTTTTAAAGAAATACATGAAGAAAGAGGCCCACATGATAAAATGTGACAGAAATAATGGGTGGTTCGTATGTCATTGGTCATCATTAATGTTTGAGAAATAAGGTGTACATAATGGTTATCGATGAAGATGATCACCACAGGTCCAGCAAAATATATCCTTAGACATTAAGTTGGCGGGTGTGTTGTACAGTCAGATGACCATTTATCCCCATAAATGGTTTAGCAAAATTATCCAGAATTGGAATTTCTCTTGCTATATAGAAGGAAATCCTCACTGATCAGCTGATCCGGAGGACATATTGAAAGGGGTTGTCCAAATAGGCAACTCCATTAAAATTAAGCAGAAGTTCAAATACTTGACTTAAATTTATATTTTATATGATTTACAAGGAACAGTTTCTTAAGTTTTATTAGGTATAGTAGGAACAATAAATTAGACTTGGATTTTGTTAATCCTTCTACCACTTAATTTTGTACTTGAATGACTGGAACAATTAGATCATTGTTAAGAAGAATGAAACTGAAGCCAGAAAACGGTTCATATTTTCCCAAATGATACAGAGACCTCTGGACGACCTGTTTGGGTTGTGTAATATCAAATAATTAAGAAATAAAACCTGGAAGACTGAACCACCTTCCAGGACTCTCAAATCAATCAGGCATTTTAAGAAGAGTGAATTGTTTTATCTTTTTTATGCCCAGTATGCCTTTATTACAATAGTACTAGTTGTAGTGTTAGTGATGATGTTATTATTATTATTATTATTATTATTATTAATTGTCTACTAAATACAAGTATGGATGTGTTCACATCTGCTTTAGGAATTCTGCTTTTCGGTTCTGTTACAAGAGCAGATAAACAAAATTAAAGATGGGCGAGAAATCACATGATGGCCCAATGACTGTGCTCACTTTTAATGGATCCATCAGGTTTCCACCGTTCTTTGCTTCTCTTCAAAAATGGTCATCCAGATTTTACTCTGCATTTTATTCCTTTCTGCTCTGCTATCAATCCAATGGTGCATCAGCACAGCATCTAGAGTCACTATCATTTCTGTCTGATGTGGTAACACTGAGATTATCCTTCCTTCTATATACTCCTAAATAATCTGATAGATTATTTAGTAGATATAAATCAGGAAGACCACACTATGATCTCCTGCTTTATAACTACAGTATGTTGTAGGAACTGTGTAATCATCATCAGTGACTGTGATAGGAGTTTCTGTCTGTCACCTATTTCAGGTTGATAACTGATGGAGTTTCATCATATAGGAACTTCTGGGGACTGAAATGGTAACATAGAACATAAAGAACATAGAGAACATAATTCCTAAGAGGTTACCATTAAACTGAACAGAAGTATACAATAACTTAGGTAGAAAGGAACAACTAAATAAGGCAATAGTTTGAATTATATGTACTAATGGACAAGTTACGGAATAAATTAAAAAAACAAATATTGGACTGCTGCTTTGAATTCTACTGGATGCTCCAATGATTTATTCATGTTTGGGTTTAACTGTTTTTTGGATGGTAATCAACCAACTAGTTTTGTGCTATTGGTCCTAAATTAATGAGATATGGCTTTACAATATATTCTCTTTAAAAACGCTGCAGGCAAAGACAATTAAATTTTAAACTCTTTCGACTAGAATGAATTTTAAGGCTATTCTCCTTTTTGTATAGTGCAAATTCTTTAGTAAATAGAAGGTACAGTATAAGATACAATAAAAATATAACGGGTTATACCATTTTTATTAAAAAAAAACTGCTGAAAATGTTCTCACATAGAAAATAGACAATAGTTGCCCCTAAATTTCCCCAGCGTTCCAGCATTGATGCTCCAGTTGTCCATCGGCATTTGATAACTAGCAGCTGGCATATGACTGCAGTAGCTGTAGCAGTCATCGGCTTTACTACCGTCATCATTATTATGGGGGTTATGATTTCTGTAGCACGACACTTGACCACGGAGGGCACTGATTAACTGCAGTGGTCATGTGCCAATTAATTGTAAACAAAAACTGTGAGGACTTGTTGAAATAGCAGCATTGGATTGCAGGGGGAATAGAGAGGTAAGTGTTCTTTATTGTAGTATTTTAGAACTTTAAAGATTTTTTTAATTAAAAAGCTTTATAGGGTTTATCCAATTTAGAAAACAAATCTTTAAATAATAGGAAATTCTGAGTTGATGGGTTTGTCCGATTGACAATATTTATCATCTATCCAGAGGATAGATGCCTCCTGTATGATCATTTCATAACCAACAGCTAAGACTCACACTGTGTTAATGGAGGGATAGTGAGCATGCTTACTACCACTTCAATTGCACGAGGGACTTTGAGACCCCAATTCTTGTAACTAGTGGGATCCCAGTGTTTTGATTCCAGCAATCATACATTTATTATCTATTTTAGGGATACTAGATTCACATTGATTTTGGGTCAACCCCTTTAATTGGGTTGTCTTCAGCAATACCAGAATTTGCTAGATGGGGCAGCAGCCAGCCCCTAAACACGGCATGAGAATAGCATTATTACTATTATTATTATTATTTAACTGCCTTCAGCTCTATCACGAGCCATGGCGACTTGATGGATGAACTATCTGTAGGAAGAGTGAACTTGTGCAAGCCTAGATTGGTCCACAAGGGTTTTCTCTGCCATTATTTTGATTGTATCAAGCCATTAAGATGCTGGTCTTCTTCTTCGCCTTGTTCCTTCTATTCTTCCAACCATGATGTCCTTTTTTAGTGATTGCTCTCTTTGCATGATGTGTCCAAAGTAGGCAAGTCGTAACATACTAATTCTCTTTTGTGACTATTGAGAGGAGCTTAAGTAGTAGTCCCACATGGCCTGAAGCAGTATGTTTGTTACAAGGTCCTTTTAAATTGTCTCTTCAGAGAGGAAGAGGACAAGGAGTCTAGTAACACCTATGGGAAGTAGCAATCCTAAAAGTCAATATCGACTCTCTAACGAGCCTTGCCACATGACTTAGGATTAAAGCTAAAACCAAAATCTCAATTTCCAGACATTATGTTTCTGGCTACTGCCCCTCGTCAGTGTGAGATCTGATTTGGCTGGATGAGAGGTGATTTACCGGGATCCAAGGGGTAACTTTTAAGTCGCAATGCTCCTCTGAGGTCCTTTCAACAATGACTTTAAAGGTGTAACGGGTCTGGGAGGCGGAACCTCTGGGCTACTATACAAGGGAGCGGTCCTTGTAAGGGAGCGGGTGGCGACCAGGCAGGCAGTCACAGCAGGTGACCGGGACAGTCTCTGGGTGTACGGGCAGGAGGTCACGGCAAGTGATCAGGGCAGTCTCTGGAAGAACGGGCTGGAGGTCACGGCAAGTGACCGGGGCAGTCTCTGGAAGAACGGGCTGGAGGTCACGGCAAGTGACCGGGGCAGTCTCTAGGTAAGGGGTAGGTACGACCTGTGATGGCTGAACCTCCAGGTAGGCTAGCAAGGCAGATGGAGGATGTGTGCTCCCAGGTGAGCAAGCGAGAGTCTCTGGAATAGCAGGTGGTCACAGCACGTGACGGCGGAGCCTCCAGGTAGGCAAGCAGGCAGGTAGCGGAGAAGCGCTCCCAGGTGAGCGGGCAAGAGTCTGGAATAGCTGGTGGTCACAGCACGTGACAGCGGAGCCTCCGGGCAGGCAAGCAGGCAGGTAGCGGAGAAGCGCTCCCAGGTGAGCGGGCAAGCTGGTCCATAGACAGACTGACCGGAGTTGTAAGGCAGACCGTCGGACCTCAGGCAAGCAGGCAGGTAGCTGATGTGCGCTCCCAGGTGAGCGGGCAAGTTGGTCCTTAGACAGACTGACCGGAGTTGTAAGGCAGACCGTCGGACCTCAGGCAGGCAGGCAGGTAACAGGAAATCAGGCAGGATTAGGACAGCAAGCTGGCAGGAATCTGGCAGGTAACTGGCAGGTAACTGGCAACGGGACCTGAGGGCTGAAGCAGAGTAGAACGGTGCAACAACATTGCTCGGGCACCTCCATTTTGGAGGAGGTGCCTTATATATGGTAAAGTCCTCCGGCCATTGGCCGGGGACTCCTTAGGACGGCGCGCGCGGCCCCTTTAAGAGGGAGGGAGGGCGCACGCGCGCGCCCTAAGCACAGTGGCCGGGAAGGAGCGCGCGCTGCCAGCAGAGCGGGAGAGGGACGCCGGGCACGGAGCAGAGCGGTGAGGGGAACAGCGTCCCTGCCTAGCAGAGGGCAGGGACGCCGGCACTACAGTACCCCCCCCTTTAGGCCCCCCCTTTTTTAGGCCAGATAGAAATTTAGCTAGGATGAGAGGGGCATGGATGTTCTCCCGGGGCTCCCACGTTCTCTCCTCAGGACCAAACCCCTTCCAATCTACCAGAAAAAAGGTCTTTCCTCTTACCCTTTTGGTGGCAAGAATGTTCTCTACCTCAAACTCGTCCTCAGCAGAAACCGGAGCAGGAGGCGTACCTGTAGACTTGGAAAAAGAGTTAAGCACCACGGGTTTGAGGAGAGATACATGGAAGGAGTTAGGGATCCGTAAGTTGGCCGGGAGTTTCAATTTATAGGCCACCGGGTTGATCTGACTGATGACCTCCAGAGGACCGATGAACCGAGGCCCTAACTTGTAAGAAGGTATCTTGAGTCGAACATATTTAGATGAGAGCCAGACTTTATCTCCTGGACGAAATTGTGGAGGATCCAGGCGTTTTTTGTCAGCGTGTCTTTTCATACGCTCGGATGACAGAAGGAGTGCGGACCGGGTACTCTCCCATATGGAGGAAAATTTGCTAACGAGAGATTCCGCAGCCGGGTTGTCCACAGAGGTGGAGACAGGAAAAGGAATCCGAGGATGCTGACCAAAGACTACAAAAAACGGGGATTTGGAGGAGGATTCGCTCTCGTGATTATTATAAGAGAACTCGGCCCATGGTAGGAGATCCACCCAGTCAGAATGGTGGGCATTAACGAAGTGCCGGAGGTAACTGGTCAGGTTCTGATTGATCCGCTCCACTTGACCATTGGACTGTGGGTGGTAAGCGGAAGAGAAGTCCAGGGTGACGTCTAGTAGTTTACAAGTGGCTCTCCAGAAACGTGAGGTGAACTGTACCCCACGATCCGACACGATGTGGAGGGGCAGGCCATGATGACGGAAGATGTGGCGGATAAAGTCTTTAGCCAGCTCGGGTGCAGACGGAAGGCCTGGCAGGGGAATAAAGTGAGCCATCTTGGAAAAGCGGTCAGCGACCACCCAAATGACCGTACAACCGGCAGAGACGGGAAGATCTGTTATAAAGTCCATTGCTATATGCTGCCAGGGGGCAGCAGGTACAGGAAGCGGAAGGAGGCTTCCGGCTGGCAGATGTCTCGGGACTTTGTTGCGGGCGCAGGACACACAGGCAGAAACAAAGTCTATTATGTCCTTGTGCAGGGTAGGCCACCAATAGTGCCGGGCAATAAGCTGGAGGGTCTTTTTCTGACCGGCGTGGCCAGCTAGTTTAGACGAATGGCCCCAGTGTAGGATCTTCTCCCGATCAGGTACTGAAACAAACGTCTTACCGGGAGGGAGACGATTTAGACTCAAGGGAGCCACCTGCATTACTCTGGCGGGATCGATGATATGTTTAGGTTCTTCCTCGAGATCGGACACCAGAAAGGATCGGGACAAGGCGTCTGCTTTGACGTTTTTGTCAGCCGGGCGAAAATGAAGAACAAAATCAAAGCGAGCAAAAAACAAGGACCACCGGGCTTGGCGCGGGTTAAGTCTCTGGGCATGCTGGAGGTAAGCCAAGTTCTTGTGGTCAGTGTAAATTATTACCGGATGAAGAGCCCCCTCGAGTAGGTAATGCCACTCCTCCAACGCCAGCTTGATGGCCAATAACTCTCGGTCTCCTATGGAATAGTTGCGCTCAGAAGAGGAGAAGAGTTTGGAGAAGAAGCCACAAGTTACCATTCTCCCGGAAGATGATTTTTGAGTAAGTACCGCTCCGGCTCCAGAGGAGGAGGCGTCAACTTCCAGGAAGAACTGCTTGTTGCCGTCCGGGCGATGCAGCACCGGGGCGGAAGAGAAGGCCTGTTTTAGGGAAAGAAAGGCCTCCTCTGCTTCGGGCGGCCACTCTTTGGGATTAGTACCCTTACGGGTGAGCGCGGAAATTGGGGCAGTCCGGGAAGAGAAGTGCGGGATGAAGAGGCGGTAATAGTTGGCGAAGCCCAGGAACCGTTGAATAGCCTTCAACCCCTCTGGTCGGGGCCATTTCTCGATGGCAGACAGTTTCTCAGGATCCATTTGTAGGCCGGTCTGAGAGATAATGTAGCCCAGAAACGGAAGCGAGGTCTGCTCAAAGAGGCACTTCTCATATTTAGCGTAGAGATGGTTCTGCCTGAGCCTGAGCAGGACCTGACGAACATCCCTCCGGTGAGTCTGGAGATCCGGAGAGAAGACCAAGATGTCGTCCAGGTACACCACTACGCAGGAGTAGAGAAGGTCCCGGAAGATGTCATTGACCAACTCTTGAAAGACGGCAGGAGCGTTACAGAGGCCAAAGGGCATTACCAGATATTCATAGTGGCCGTCCCCGGTGTTGAATGCCGTCTTCCATTCATCCCCCTGACGGATACGAACCAGGTTGTACGCCCCACGGAGGTCCAGTTTGGTGAAGATTCTAGCCCCCCTCAGACGATCAAATAACTCCGGAATGAGCGGAAGGGGGTACTTATTCTTCACCGTGATCTGGTTAAGGCCTCTATAGTCTATACAGGGACGGAGAGAGCCGTCCTTCTTTTTGACGAAAAAGAAGCCTGCTCCCACCGGGGAGGTAGATTTCCGGATGAATCCCCTGGCCAGATTCTCCTCAATATATTCGGACATCGACCGGGTCTCAGCAGCGGATAATGGATAAATACGCCCACGGGGAGGAGAAGTACCAGGTAACAGGTCGATAGGGCAGTGGTATGGTCTATGAGGGGGTAGTGTCTCTGCTTCCTTTTTATTAAAGACATCAGCATAAGACCAATAAGGAATCGGAAGTCCAGGTAGATTAGCTGGGGTAGGAGAAGGACGGACGGGATGAACGGGAACCAGACAGGTCTTATGGCAGCCCTGTCCCCAGCGAAGGACTTCTCCGGTCTGCCAGTCAAGAACGGGTGCATGTTTCTGGAGCCAAGGTAGGCCTATCAAGAGGGCGTGAGAGAGTCCAGGCAGAACATGGAAGGAGATACTTTCAGAATGCAGCATTCCCACCTGCAGAGTAATGGATTCGGTGATGAGTTGGATGGGGCGTGGTAAGAGCCCCCCATCCACGGCAGCAACAGACAAGGGTACAGCCAGAGGTTTGGTGGGGATGTGGTATTTCTCTACCAGGGACTGTGAAATAAGATTCCCGGCTGCTCCAGAGTCCAGTTGGGCTAGTTCGAAATAACGGTTCTCCCCGTAGACGATTGAAACTGACAACAGCAGGGATGGAGAGGATTTATTCTTGTCTAGGTGGACCTCTCTGAGCGAACCTAGACACAGGCGTTTCCCGACCTCTCCGGGCAGGCACGGATCCGGTGCTCCTTACTACCACAGTAGAAGCAGGTCCCCTCGGCACGGCGTAAGTCCTGACGGGTCTTGACCATCTTGGTCTGGTCGACCTGCATAGGCTCAGGAGGGTGTACCTGGTTAGAGACAGAAGGAGTGACGGGTTTCTGAAAAGTAGGAGCTAGACGTGGTAACCTCCTCTCACGGGTGACCTCTCTGGCACGCTCCTGGAACCGTAGGTCAATCCGGGTGGCAAGAGTTATTAAGTCATCGAGAGTGGTAGGAATGTCCCGACCGGCAAGTTCATCTTTAATACGGCCGGACAGACCCTCCCAGAAGACAGAAACCAGAGCGTCGTTATCCCAGGCCAGCTCCGAGGCAAGGGTACGGAACCGTATGGCATATTGGCCCACGGTGAGACTTTCCTGACGGAGGCGTAGCAACGATGATGCGGATGAGGTCTTCCGTCCGGGTTCGTCGAAGACTTTCCGGAAAGCCGTGAGAAAAGCAGGCAAGTTGGACACCAGGGGGTCTCCTCTCTCCCATAGAGGATTTAGCCAGGCCAGGGCCTCCCCGGTGAGATGGGACATGATGAATGCAATTTTGGCTCGGTCGGAGTTAAACTGGTGGGACAATAGTTCAAAGTGCAGGGTGCACTGATTTATGAAGCCCCGAGCCTGGGCTGAGTCGCCTCCGAAGCGAGGAGGTGCAGAAAGCCGAGGTCCGGGGTAGGATATCATGGTGTTAGTGGACAGCGGAGCTGCCGGATTGCGAGACATGGCACTGGCGGAGGTTGTTGGTGGAACAGTCAGAGTGTCCAGGCGAGTATTGACATTCCGCAGGTGACCCAGGATGGACTCCTGTTGGGACCTTTGACGGGACAGTTCATGACACAGGTCCGAGAGCGAGGGAGCTTGGGTGCCACCGGGTTCCATGGCCCGAGCAAACTGTAACGGGTCTGGGAGGCGGAACCTCTGGGCTACTATACAAGGGAGCGGTCCTTGTAAGGGAGCGGGTGGCGACCAGGCAGGCAGTCACAGCAGGTGACCGGGACAGTCTCTGGGTGTACGGGCAGGAGGTCACGGCAAGTGATCAGGGCAGTCTCTGGAAGAACGGGCTGGAGGTCACGGCAAGTGACCGGGGCAGTCTCTGGAAGAACGGGCTGGAGGTCACGGCAAGTGACCGGGGCAGTCTCTAGGTAAGGGGTAGGTACGACCTGTGATGGCTGAACCTCCAGGTAGGCTAGCAAGGCAGATGGAGGATGTGTGCTCCCAGGTGAGCAAGCGAGAGTCTCTGGAATAGCAGGTGGTCACAGCACGTGACGGCGGAGCCTCCAGGTAGGCAAGCAGGCAGGTAGCGGAGAAGCGCTCCCAGGTGAGCGAGCAAGAGTCTGGAATAGCTGGTGGTCACAGCACGTGACAGCGGAGCCTCCGGGCAGGCAAGCAGGCAGGTAGCGGAGAAGCGCTCCCAGGTGAGCGGGCAAGCTGGTCCATAGACAGACTGACCGGAGTTGTAAGGCAGACCGTCGGACCTCAGGCAAGCAGGCAGGTAGCTGATGTGCGCTCCCAGGTGAGCGGGCAAGTTGGTCCTTAGACAGACTGACCGGAGTTGTAAGGCAGACCGTCGGACCTCAGGCAGGCAGGCAGGTAACAGGAAATCAGGCAGGATTAGGACAGCAAGCTGGCAGGAATCTGGCAGGTAACTGGCAGGTAACTGGCAACGGGACCTGAGGGCTGAAGCAGAGTAGAACGGTGCAACAACATTGCTCGGGCACCTCCATTTTGGAGGAGGTGCCTTATATATGGTAAAGTCCTCCGGCCATTGGCCGGGGACTCCTTAGGACGGCGCGCGCGGCCCCTTTAAGAGGGAGGGAGGGCGCACGCGCGCGCCCTAAGCACAGTGGCCGGGAAGTAGCGCGCGCTGCCAGCAGAGCGGGAGAGGGACGCTGGGCACGGAGCAGAGCGGTGAGGGGAACAGCGTCCCTGCCTAGCAGAGGGCAGGGACGCCGGCACTACAAAAGGTCTGTTCTGTTGTTATAAAGATATAGCTATCACTAGCATTAATTTATTGAATCTATTGAGTGGTTTTATGGATAAAAAACACTTTTCTCTTTTTCTAGAAACAGCAGCACCCTTGACTATAGGTTGAGTCATGCATTGCATTCATTTGAATATGCTGCAAAAATAGATGCAAGCATTCAACAAGAGTGGTGTTATTGGAACAAATGACACCCTTTCTCCTAATACTGGACTATCCATTTAAGTATCACTTAGCTATTCCTCTTATTTTATAGAACTCATTAATCTGAGATTGTTTTAATTAGAAGGATAAGATTAATGAGGACAAATTAATGTGGGTTTGATTGGGTGATGAAACCTTGTGTACATCAGAACAGATATTTATCCTCTTGTATTTCAAATGTGGTTTCCATTAGAATTGTATAATTCCTAGCGTTCACATCTTTTTATTTCATCAAGACTTGACACCATGTTTTCCCATTATTCTGTGTAATATTAGGAATATTACAAGTTCATTGTTTATGTGGGGATTTTTGCTTACTTGATTGCTTGCATTAGGGTTTTATTTGACGTTGGCTTTGAAATTAATGTAGAAATCAGATTGCACAAGGATTGCTCATGGAGGATTATCCAGTAAGCAGTATTGCTAGAATGATTGAGTTTATTATTCAGTGGGTGGTCAAATCCGCCAAGATCAGATATTTCCATTCTTAACAGCAAGATGATATTTGACTTAATTGTAATCTGTTGTTGAGGTCAGAAAATAAATAACCATTCACAGGGAATTCGATGGTCAACTTCCACATTGACTTTCCATAACGTCAAGTAATGATTCTTTGTAATGGAGTTTTCCTTTAAAAGGGAACAATTAAAATGATAATAAAATCAATAATACTTTTTATAGAAGAAGTAAGGTCATGGGTTAGGCAGGGTTCTCCCACTTAATAGGGTTGTCTTTTATATACTGTACCCTTTTAAAAAAAATGTTCTTTCAGGAGAACTTGTCCTGTCTTACTGTTAGGTGTCGGTCTGGTGCTGGATTCAAAATGGGTCCAGGACCTTTTATGGTCTCCCATTTCAGTCCAGCCAGGGCTGAGGCTGCTCAGCATCAACATCAGCCCCAACGCCTAGCTGGTCCGTGAGCACTGTTTGTCTCCCAGGTAGTTGTGCCTAGCAATGCTAAGCCTGGGTTGCAGAGGGAGACAGAGCTTGTGGAATCTAAGTCCAGGATTTGCCGCACTGAGCATGTCCGTGACCTGGCGGATCATGATTGGTGGGTTGGCACCCATCTGACCCGGTGACCTGGCACCGCCTGATTGGTCCACGGGTAAAGTCACCAATTGCGCGTCGGTGGGCAGGGCTTAGTCTTTAAAAGGCCCGCCCACAAAGATGGCGACACGCTCAGATCATTTGAGCTGGCTGTTTGTGGTGTGCACGCTTACTCTTGGGCTCCTCGTAGAGCCATAGCTTTAGTTAGGCAGGTTAGAAAAAGTCTGTTCCGCCTGTGAGCTATATAGAGCGGGTTTGCTCAGTCCAGTAGCATGCCGGCTGAGTGCTCGAATACCCGGCGGGAATCACACCCGCACGCTAGTGCCATCTCCTATAGCGTAGCGCCTGTATCGAAGACAGGGCTACTGCTTCTCCTACGGTCACACGTCTCCCTGCGGTTCTTGGAGATTGTGTGAACCATTATACTAGCGCCAAACCCCATAGCGTAGCGCCTGTATCAAAGATTGGACTACTGCTTCTCCCACGATCACACGTCTCCCTGCGGTTCTTGGAGATTGTGCGAACCGTCTTACCCTTCCGTGTGCATTAACACGAAGGGCTAAGATAGTTGATAGGTGCGTCGCCGGTCGCTCTCCCTCCGTGCAGTTAATGGAGATAGAGCGTACCTCTTTACCCATTCCTGTGTGAAGAAACACGGAAGGGTTTTACATTTAAGTTGTCGCTTGCCTTTCCACCCGGAAAGTGTTCGGCAGCAGTCCTCCAGGCTGCATCGCGGACCCCGGGGTCGGTTGCGTTCCATTAAAATAAAGTTGTCTGCAACCGCCCTCCTAACACCTACATTATGCAGACAACCCATTGATTTAATTGGGCACTGTGTTTTGGCTAATTCCCCCTGAGGTGGCTCTGCAGAGAAACAGAATATTTACTGTCAGATATATCCTCAGATTATAACTCATCTCTGGAGGCTCCAGAGGGAGGAAACTTTGTATTGAGCTTAATTTCGAGGCATCCTTCTATTGTATCTATAGGATAAGTCATTCACATCCATTTGGCAGGGATACGATCAATTAACCCCTCGTCTTTGGTAGAATTAAATGAAAACTAGAAAACCATTGTACCTCATTGGCTCCTAACAGCACTTTTGAGGATGTTTTATGATTTTTCTTTCAATGATAAGTCTCAACTTGAAATTCTACAACCCTTATATATAATTTCCAATTTTTAAAAATTGACTATTATCGCCCTCTGTTTGTCTCGTGCTGCTTTCTCTACTTAGACTGGCATTCTATTCCTCCAGCTTCCAAGATGGCCACCACAGTGGCATAGGGAGTACAGTGGTACTTCTAGACCCGAGATCTCAAACTCAGCAGTACAGAGAAAAAATTTTAACTTGACGGTCCGCATCCCTTGTGGGAGTTGATGACGCTTTCAGTGATAACATAATTTTTTTCTCTATGACTTTTTGATTACTTATTATGTTTCAATATAGCAAAAAAGCTACCTCAAATAACCATCTAGGATATCGCTGTCACTATTGACAGCAGTATCTAAAGGGTTAAATGGCTGCAGTAGGAACATAATGCCTGTGTTATTGGAGAAAGCAGCAGGAGGCAAACATAGGGCATCTGATTAGAAATATATGCTCACTCTCCAGCATCCTTTCCAGAGGGTTGCTCTAAAGAGATCCTGTCATCAGGATTTTGTACCGCAAACTAATGGTATGTATATATTGGTGCTTTAATGCCCAATAAATCCTAATCTTTCTTGTAGAAATCCAACTGCCCTTACAGTTTTCCTGCCCCCTTGCTCTATTCCCCGCCCATTGCCTGCCTCCTGTCTCTGACTGACAGGTCACTGAAACATGAGTGACCTATCAGAGATGGGAGGCAGGCTGCAGGTAGGGAACAAAGAGGGCAGGAGAACTGTAAGTGCAGCGCCCGCCCATTGCACTTTCACCTCATTAGCGTACAATTTCAACAATGGATTTATCTAAAACAACAAAATGGAATTCTACAAGAAAGGTGAGGATTTGCTCAGCATTAAACCACAAAAATGGATGTGTGAACGCTTCCATTAATTCTATGGGTCCGTGTACTGTCCATTTTTAAAATGAGAAATACAGCCATGTGAATATGTCCGTAGGCCATTTATTGGGCTTCAAAAAATTCAACATGGAGTCTGGTTGATTATTATAGTCAGCAATATCAGTCAAATAGATTCTAAGATGACTTTATGTTTTTGATACTAGAAGGCCCTTTTATCAGCCTTAGAAAGGGTCACCTTGGTTGGCTGCAAATGTCTAACCCAAGGGAACTCTATACAAGTAGTTATGTAACATGAACCGGAGCTTCTTACTCACAGACTATCTATTACGGGTCACCTGGTGAAGAGAATCCACTAAGACCAAGGTTCGGGTGGGTACACGAACCCCAAGCATTGGTGAAGCTGACAAGATGGCATGTTGTGAGCGAGGACGCAGCATGTTCAGGCGTCTTGGGAGCAGCAGGACGGATGACGTGACAGAGATTGGAGCAGGTAAAGCACGATGTGAAGAGGAGGTGGAATATGCAAAACTACATAGAGTCTTGAATAACAATCCGAAGACAGAGGTGTGTGTCCAAATGGGCCTTAAAAGGACTAGGGAGATGATGTCACACACCAGGAAACCTGCAAAACCAGATGACGAGAGAGTAGCGGAACGAGGTGAAGGGAGGAGGGCCCGGACCAGAGGTGAGTATGTAACACAGGTACTTTAGATGCAGTGACACAGAAACAGAGAGCAGCCAATACAGGGTTAATAAACAGGGGAGGTTTATGATAACAGGGTAAATCTCCACGGAGGGAGTAACAGGGGAAAATATGGGGAAAAACAAGGGAAATAGGAGGTAGAAGTCTATAACTGACAGTTCACAGTTTAACTAGATGTAGCAGAGTCAAACCGGTTGTAACCAACAGTTTTTACACTTAGCTGACTTTTATCCTCCACAAGGCAGTTGCCAGCTGATGCTGGTGACGCTTTCCTCAGGCTTCCCTGCCCAAACAAGGCTCCATCTTCTGGCAGCAGCGGGCGGTCTCCGGTTTTACCCGCTGAGCCCCTAGTCCATAACAGTGCACCTCACTTGCTCGGCTCCACGGATCCTGCATCTCTTCTCCCTCTAGTCGACTTGACTCCTCCGGTCCATTGCACTCGGATCTTGCTCCCAGTACTGGAGCCAGGAGCCTGGACCCTCTCACACTGCTCTACTGAGCAGAACCCTTTTGCCGCTTTCCCGTGCAAAAGTCCTCATCTCCCCCTCTCTCTAGCCACGCCACCAGTTTCCCGGTCACCTGATCTCCCAGCTCTCAATCTGGACACGCCCCCAGCTTCCCAGTCACCTGACTCCTGTCCTCGCAGTCTGTCTTCCCCCTGCAACCTGAGGTACGGCCCGGCAGTTCCGGATCCCTTGTTCTGAAAATACTTACACCCCGGTCTTCCCCCTTACAAGTATATAACACTATCACTGTGGTTCCTAACCAAAGTTTTAGAAGGATGAAGATTTTTATCTTATTAATGGATGAATTATGTGTTGTCTGGGAGAAGCACCTGCAGGACCTGTAACAGGCAGTCTACATATTAGGAGTATGAAAGCCAAAGAAGACAAGGAAGTGTTTGGTAATGAAAGGTGTGTAAAGAATTCTTCTCCAGAGGGTGAATCATGACGGGTATCCCAAGAGCAGAGCAGTAGGAATACTTTTTGCCAAAGCTAGGAGACTCAAAACTTTATAAAACTCTAACATGCAACTGGCTGCAAAAAAAGGTAGATCTGTCTTCTTGACACTGCAAAACTCAGCTTTAGTTAGTTTTACCTTAAAATGTCTTTAGACAGGTTAAAGAGGGTTAAAAATAACATGAATGCTTTATTCTATGAACAGTGCCACATCTGTCCATGAATTGTGCCTGATATTGTAGTTCAGCTCCATTGAAGTGAGTGGGGCTAAGCTACAATACAACACACAAGCAGTAACTTAAAGCAGACATCTTTTTCCTAACCATTTACCTTAAAGGGGTATTCCCATATCCAAGATCCAATCCCAATATGTAACAGGTGTAATAATAATATTAGCAAATACCTCCTATAAGAAATGTAGCATAGTTCTTCTGATTAGCTATATCGCTTACACCATATGCAGGGCAGTAGCTAAGGTATCCATAGTTATGACCACTAAGAGCTAACTAACTAACTGTCACTATATGAGTGGTAAAATGGATGCCTAAGCTACTACAATGCCCTGCACAGGGTGCAACTGATATAGCTTATCACAAGAACTATACTTCATTTCTAATTGGAGGTATTATTATTACACCTACTACATATTGGAATAGGATCTTGGAGATGGGAGTACTCTTTTAAAAGCGTTTTCTGAATTTAGAAAACCCCTGTCCCCTCACTGCAGTTTGTTTAAAAAAAAGAAAAGAAAACTTTGCTTTATTCATCCTCGCCAGACTGGGTTGGCAACTTGACTTTTTATTTTTTTTCTGGACAGCTTATCAAAAAAATCATGGACAGTCATTATTTTTTACGGACACATTGTAAAACCATAATAAATAATTATGATTATGAGTGCTAAATGTCTACAGCCCATAATTCTGATATCAGCTGCATTTGCTGTAACTATAAAATAATAATTACAAAATATTCTGTATACGTTTCTTCAGGTTCAAAAAGAATCACAGATGCCTTAAAAAAAAATTTAAGGACAGGGCAAAGAACTGACCAATGAGTCTCCAGGTGTCACATCGACAGCGCTGTTGTCACTAACTGACAGCAGTGGCTATGAGCATCTCATGCCGTCTACTCAGGAAGAGTTGCTAAGCTCAGTGATTGGCTGCAGCGTTGTTGAGATGACATCAGTGCTGCTGACAACATCAGTTACCGACAGTGTCTGCAGTGAAGAATCAGCGCTGGACACAAGAAGTATAAGCAAAGAACTTTTTTTTTTAAAACTGCATCCATGGAACAGTGAGTTTTCTGAAATTGAAAAACAGGTGATTGATGTATGCTAAAGTGCAAGAAGAAATCTTAGTTGCAGCTAAAGAACTCTTTCGACAGAGAAACGACAGGCTGCATGCTCATGAATATTGATGCTGCCCTTAATGTGGGTCCTTTACGTAGCAGCTACACGTCAAAACCATTACAAGGTATCATGTGAAAAATAATTATTCTTCAACTAAGCTGCATGCTAAAGGTTTCCACCACAGGAATTTCCATTGCCCAAATTTCCCTTTTTATTGTCCATTCATGGTCCCATTAACTCTCTTTAATGCTCTGGTAGTATTTACCCTCTTAATGTAGAGTTTGTCAAAGGTCCTTACTAATGGCAAACTTTTGGTTAAGGTGTACGTACAGAAAGAATGAAATCTTTCCACAACAAAGTGAATCAAAACCGACATGACATTTTTCTCGTGGTTTTCCCTGAATTTTTTGAACTCAAGATGCATAAGACAAAAAAAAACACACGACTCCTTTTATTACTTTTGAATGCAAATGTTCTAAACCCCAGGGAGCCCCTCCCTTCCTCCACATTAGTATTTTGCTCGGCTGCCAACAAAATATGATTTCAGATGTGTGTTTTCTTTTCCACGCAGGGAATATTGAATACGAAGGAACATTATTTCCAGCAACATAAGGGCTTTCACTCTGTAATAAAACTAGAAAACACTTCAAGAGGGAGATTTTCCTGGTGGACTGTAATAGACCTTCTTATTGCATCCACATAAATATGAAAAAGATTAATTGCAGTTAATACCGTCCCTATACATTCCAATTCCAATAAAAATGATGTGAGACAATAATTCTGATGACATCACCACTTCCATAGACGAGGTGCATGTGTTTTGCATTAATGGTACGTCTATAAATCTCCTGCACCAATACACTGAATTCTTTGAAGTGAAAAGCTGTGGCAGTGGATTTTATATCTGTAATATGTGTATGTATTTATGACTGAGAAAAGGAGGATAGATAGATAAATAGATGATAAATAAATAGATTCAAATGATAGATAATAGATACAGTACAGACCAAGTACAGTTTGGACACACCTTCTCATTTAAAGATTTTTCTGTATTTTCATGACTTTGAAAATTGTACATTCACACTGAAGGCATCAAAACTATGAATTAACACATGTGGAGTTATATACTTAACAAAAAAGTGTGAAACAACTGAAAATATGTCTTATATTCTAGGTTCTTCAATGTAGCCACCTTTTGCTTTGATGACTGCTTTGCATACTCTTGCCATTCTCTTGATGAGCTTCAAGAGGTAGTCACCGGAAATGGTCTTCCAACAATCTTGAAAGAGTTCCCAGAGATGATTAGCACTTGTTGGCCCTTTTGCCTTCACTCTGCGGTCAAGCTCACCCCAAACCATCTCGATTGGGTTCAGGTCTGGTGACTGTGGAGGCCAAGTCATCTGGCGCAGCACCCCATCACTCTCCTTCTTGGTCAAATAGCCCTTACACAGCCTGGAGGTGTGTTTGGGGTCATTGTCCTGTTGAAAAATAAATGATGGTCCAACTAAACGCAAACTGGATGGAATAGCATGCCGCTGCAAGATGCTGTGGTAGCCATGCTGGTTCAGTATGCCTTCAATTTTGAATAAATCCCCAACGGTGTTACCAGCAAAGCACCCCCACACCATCACACCTCCTCCTCCATGCTTCACGGTGGGAAACAGACATGTAGAGTCCATCCGTTCACCTTTTCTGCGTAGCACAAAGACACGGTGGTTGGAACCAAAGATCTCAAATTTGGACTCATCAGACCAAAGCACAGATTTCCACTGGTCTAATGTCCATCCCTTGTGTTCTTTAGCCCAAACAAGTCTCTTCTGCTTGTTGCCTGTCCTTAGCAGTGGTTTCCTAGCAGCTATTTTACCATGAAGGTGTTAGAACTCTCCTGTTAGGTTTTTTTCTAGTTTGCTGGTCACATGACCTTTTTTGCCTATTTAATCCGGCTCCGCCCTCCTGGCCTTGCTGGACTTCATTGTAATTTCTACTCTTGAGCTAGCTTGGTGCTCTGTTACCTTTCTCAGTCAGTTTTGCTAGGTCTTCGGACCTCTATGTTCTATGTTGTTTGTTTGTCTTATTTCTGCTACAATTTCTGCTAGGAGGTGTCCATCTTTCTCCCAGTCCCTAGTTCTTGTAGGGATCCCTTCCTCACATCTATAGGTCTTCGTTCAGACTAGCCGAGGACTTTAGCGGGTCTGATCGCAGGATCAGGTTCCCCGTTACATTGTAGGGATCCAGCTTAGTTCTATGGTAGGGACAGATCTCCTGTCTTTCCTTAGTGCTTGTAGCCTATCATAACAGTAAGTCCAGCCCAAAAATTTCTCTAAGGAAAGACCTCCAGTTTCCATCATGGTCTCGGTTCAGGATTTGGCTCAACGCTTGCAGGGGCTCTCTCTGGAGGTGGCCAAGCTCCAACAACACGTGAGTAGCTGTTCTGGAGCACATTTTGTAGAGCCAAAGGTACATCTGCCTGATCTATTTTTTGGTGAACAACAAGATTTTTTTTCCTTTAAAAATGCTTGTTTATTGTATTTTTGTTTAAGACCCGGATCCTCTGGTGATGAATCACAGCGCATAGGGTTCATAATGTCACTTTTGCGCAAAGAACCTCAGGGATGGGCCTTTTCTCTCCAACCTAGTGATCCGTGCTTTAGATCAGTGGATAGTTTTTTTTCTGCTTTGGGGTTGTTGTATGATGATCCTGATCGTGTCTCATCTGCTGAGTCTGAATTAAGACGTTTGAGGCAGGGATCAGGTAATGTGTAGCGCCGGCGTCCCTGCCCTCTGTTAGGCAGGGACGCTGTTCCCCTCACCTCCCTGCTCCGTGCCCGGCGTCCTCCTCCCGCTCTGCTGGCAGCGCGCGCTCCTTCCCGTCCACTGTGCTTAGGGCGCGCGCGCGCTCTCCCTCCCTCTTAAAGGGGCCGCGCGCACCGTCCTAAGGAGTCCCCGGCCAATGGCCGGAGGACTTCACCGTATATAAGGCACCTCCTCCAAAATGGAGGTGCCCGAGCAATGTTGTTGCACTGTTTACTACTCTGCTTCAGCCCTCAGGTCCCGTTGCCAGTTACCTGCCAGTTACCTGCCAGTTACCTGCCAGATTCCTGCTTGATTATCTGCTACCTGCCTGCTAGTCTGAGGTCCGACGGTCTGCCTTACTACTCCTGTCAGTCTGTCTAAGGACCAGTCTGCCCGCTCACCTGGGAGCGCACATCAGCCACCTGCCTGCTTGCCCGAGGTCCGACGGTCTGCCTTCCAACTCCTGTCAGTCTGTCTATGGACCAGCTTGCCCGCTCACCTGGGAGCAGACACCTGCTACCTGCCTGCTAGTCTACCTGGAGGCTCCGCCGTCACGTGCTGTGACCGCCCGCCTGTCCAGAGTCTTCTGCCCGCTCACCTGGGAGCGCTCATCTGCCGCTTGTCTGTTGGTCTTCCTGGAGGCTCCGCCGTCACATGCTGTGACCACCCGTTCTTCCAGAGACTCTCGCCTGCTCACCTGGGAGCTCACGTCTATCATCAGCCGCCACAGGTCGTACCAACCCTTTACCTAGAGACTGCCCCGGTCACTTGCCGTGACCATCTGCCCGTTCATCCAGAGACTGCCCCGGTCACTTGCCGTGACCATCTGCCCGTTCATCCAGAGACTGCCCCGGTCACTTGCCGTGACCATCTGCCCGTTCATCCAGAGACTGCCCCGGTCACTTGCCGTGATCATCTGCCCGTTCATCCAGAGACTGCCCCGGTCACTTGCCGTGACCATCTGCCCGTTCATTCAGAGACTGCCCCGGTCACTTGCCGTGACCATCAGCCCGTTCATCCAGAGACTGCCCCGGTCACTTGCCGTGACCTCCAGCCCGTTCACTCAGAGACTGTCCCGGTCACCTGCTGTGACCTCCTGCCCGTCTTCCCTGGTCGCCACCCGCTCCCTTACAAGGACTGCCCCCTTGTATAGTAGCTCAGAGGTTCCGCCTCCCAGACCCGTTACAGTTTGCTCGGGCCATGGAACCCGGTGGCACCCAAGCTCCCTCGCTCTCGGACCTGTGTCATGAACTGTCCCGTCAAAGGTCCCAACAGGAGTCCATCCTGGGTCACCTGCGGAATGTCAATACTCGCCTGGACACTCTGACTGCTCCACCAGCAACCTCCGCCAGTGCCATGTCTCGCAATCCGGCAGCTCCGCTGCCCACTAATACCATGGTATCCTACCCCGGACCCCGGCTTTCTGCACCTCCTCGCTTCGGAGGCGACTCCGCCCAGGCTCGGGGCTTCATAAATCAGTGCACCCTGCACTTTGAACTATTGTCCCACCAGTTTAACTCCGACCGGGCCAAAATTGCATTCATCATGTCCCATCTCACCGGGGAGGCCCTGGCCTGGCTAAATCCTCTATGGGAGAGAGGAGACCCCCTGGTGTCCAACTTGCCTTCTTTTCTCACGGCTTTCCGGAAAGTCTTCGACGAACCCGGACGGAAGACCTCATCCGCATCATCACTGCTACGCCTCCATCAGGGAAGTCTCACCGTGGGCCAATATGCCATACGGTTCCGTACCCTTGCCTCGGAGCTGGCCTGGGATAACGACGCTCTGGTATCCGTCTTCTGGGAGGGTCTGTCCGGCCGTATTAAAGGTGAACTTGCCGGTCGGGACATTCCTACCACTCTCGATGACCTAATAACTCTTGCCACCCGGATTGACCTACGGTTCCAGGAGTGTGCCAAAGAGGTCACCCGTGAGAGGAGGTTACCATGTCTAGCTGCTACTTTTCAGAAACCCGTCACTCCCTCCGTCTCTACCCAGGTACACTCTCCTGAGTCTATGCAGGTTGACCAGACCAAGATGGTCAAAACCCGTCAGGACTTACGCCGTGCCGAAGGGAGCTGCTTCTACTGTGGCAGTAAGGAGCACCGGATCCGTGCCTGCCCGGAGAGGTCGGGAAACGCCTGTGTCTAGGTTCGCTCAGAGAGGTCAACCTAGACAAGAATAAATCCTCTCCATCTCTGCTGCTGTCAGTCTCAATCGTCTGCGGGGAGAACCGTTATTTCGAACTAGCCCAACTTGACTCTGGAGCAGCCGGGAATCTTATTTCACAGTCCCTGGTAGAGAAATACCGCATCCCCACCAAACCTCTGGCTGTACCCTTGTCTGTTGCTGCCGTGGATGGGGGCCTCTTACCACGCCCCATCCAACTCATCACCGAATCCATTACTCTGCAGGTGGGAATGCTGCATTCTGAGAGTATCTCCTTTCATGTTCTGCCTGGACTCTCTCACGCCCTCTTGCTAGGCCTACCTTGGCTCCAGAGACATGCACCCGTGCTTGACTGGCAGACCGGAGAAGTCCTTCGCTGGGGACAGGACTGCCATAATACCTGTCTGGTTCCCGTTCATCCCGTCCGTCCTTCTCCTACCCCAGCTAATCTACCTGGACTTCCGATTCCTTATTGGTCTTATGCTGATGTCTTTAATAAAAAGGAAGCAGAGACACTACCTCCTCATAGACCATACGACTGCCCTATCGACCTGTTACCTGGTAATACTCCTCCCCGTGGGCGTATTTATCCTTTATCCGCTGCTGAGACCCGGTCGATGTCCGAATATATTGAGGAGAATCTGGCCAGGGGATTCATCCGGAAATCTACCTCCCCGGCGGGAGCAGGCTTCTTTTTTGTCAAAAAGAAGGACGGCTCTCTCCGTCCCTGTATAGACTATAGAGGCCTTAACCAGATCACGGTGAAGAATAAGTACCACCTTCCGCTCATTCCGGAGTTATTTGATCGTCTGAGGGGGGCTAGAATCTTCACCAAACTGGACCTCCGTGGGGCGTACAACCTGGTTCGTATCCGTCAGGGGGATGAATGGAAGACGGCATTCAACACCCGGGACGGCCACTATGAATATCTGGTAATGCCCTTTGGTCTCTGTAACGCTCCTGCCGTCTTTCAAGAGTTGGTCAATGACATCTTCCGGGACCTTCTCTACTCCTGCGTAGTGGTGTACCTGGACGACATCTTGGTCTTCTCTCCGGATCTCCAGACTCACCGGAGGGACGTTCGTCAGGTCCTGCTCAGGCTCAGGCAGAATCACCTCTTCGCTAAATACGAGAAATGCCTCTTTGAGCAGACCTCGCTTCCGTTTTTGGGCTACATTATTTCTCAGACCGGCCTACGAATGGATCCAGAGAAACTGTCTGCCATCGAGAAATGGCCTCGACCGGAGGGGTTGAAGGCCATTCAGCGATTCCTGGGCTTCGCCAACTACTACCGCCTCTTCATACCACACTTCTCTTCCCGGACTGCCCCAATTTCCGCGCTCACCCGTAAGGGTACTAATCCCAAAGAGTGGCCGCCCGAAGCAGAGGAGGCCTTTCTTTCCCTAAAACAGGCCTTCTCTTCCGCCCCGGTGCTGCATCGCCCGGACGGCAACAAGCAGTTCTTCCTGGAAGTTGACGCCTCCTCCTCTGGAGCCGGAGCGGTACTTACTCAAAAATCATCTTCCGGGAGAATGGTAACTTGTGGCTTCTTCTCCAAACTCTTCTCCTCTTCTGAGTGCAACTATTCCATAGGAGACCGAGAGTTATTGGCCATCAAACTGGCATTGGAGGAGTGGCGTTACCTACTCGAGGGGGCTCTTCACCCGGTAATAATTTACACTGACCACAAGAACTTGGCTTACCTCCAGCATGCCCAGAGACTTAACCCGCGCCAAGCCCGGTGGTCCTTGTTTTTTGCTCGCTTTGATTTTGTTCTTCATTTTCGCCCGGCTGACAAAAACGTCAAAGCAGATGCCTTGTCCCGATCCTTTCTGGTGTCCGATCTCGAGGAAGAACCTAAACATATCATCGATCCCGCCAGAGTAATGCAGGTGGCTCCCGTGAGCCTAAATCGTCTCCCTCCCGGTAAGACGTTCGTATCAGTACCTGATCGGGAGAAGATCCTACACTGGGGTCACTCGTCTAAACTAGCTGGCCACGCCGGTCAGAAAAAGACCCTCCAGCTTATTGCCCGGCACTACTGGTGGCCTACCCTGCACAAGGACGTAATTGACTTTGTTTCTGCCTGTGTGTCCTGCGCCCGCAACAAAGTCCCGAGACATCTGCCAGCCGGTCGCCTTCTTCCGCTTCCTGTGCCTGCTGCCCCCTGGCAGCATATTGCTATGGGCTTCATAACTGATCTCCCCGTCTCTGCCGGTTGTACGGTCATTTGGGTGGTCGCTGACCGCTTTTCCAAGATGGCTCACTTTATTCCCCTGCCTGGTCTCCCGTCTGCACCCGAGCTGGCTAAAGACTTTATCCGCCACATCTTCCGTCTTCATGGCCTGCCCCTCCACATCGTGTCGGATCGTGGGGTACAGTTCACCTCACGTTTCTGGAGAGCCACTTGTAAACTGCTAGACGTCACCCTGGACTTCTCTTCCGCTTACCACCCACAGTCTAATGGTCAAGTGGAGCGGATCAATCAGAACCTGACCAGTTACCTCTGGCACTTCGTTAATGCCCATCATTCTGACTGGGTGGATCTCCTACCATGGGCCGAGTTCTCCTATAACAATCACGAGAGCGAATCCTCTTCCAAATCCCCGTTTTTTGTAGTCTTCGGTCAGCATCCTCGGATTCCTTTTCCTGTCTCCACCTCTGTGGACAACCCAGCTGCGGAATCTCTCCTTAGCAAATTTTCCTCCATTTGGGAGAGTACCCGATCCGCTCTCCTCCAGTCGTCCGAACGGATGAAAAGACACGCTGACAAAAAACGCCTGGATCCTCCACAATTTCGTCCTGGAGATAAAGTCTGGCTCTCGTCTAAATATGTCCGACTCAAGATACCTTCTTACAAGTTAGGGCCTCGGTTCATCGGTCCTCTGGAGGTCATCAGTCAGATCAACCCGGTGGCCTATAAATTAAAACTCCCGGCCAACTTACGGATCCCTAACTCCTTCCATGTATCTCTCCTCAAACCTGTGGTACTTAACTCTTTTTCCAAGTCTACAGGTACGCCTCCTGCTCCGGTTTCTGCTGAGGACGAGTTTGAGGTAGAGAACATTCTTGCCACCAAAAGGGTAAGAGGAAAGACCTTTTTTCTAGTAGATTGGAGGGGGTTTGGTCCTGAGGAGAGAACGTGGGAGCCCCGGGAGAACATCCATGCCCCTCTTATCCTAGCTAAATTTCTGTCTGGCCTAAAAAAGGGGGGGCCTAAAGGGGGGGTACTGTAGCGCCGGCGTCCCTGCCCTCTGCTAGGCAGGGACGCTGTTCCCCTCACCTCCCTGCTCCGTGCCCGGCGTCCTCCTCCCGCTCTGCTGGCAGCGCGCGCTCCTTCCCGTCCACTGTGCTTAGGGCGCGCGCGCGCGCGCTCTCCCTCCCTCTTAAAGGGGCCGCGCGCGCCGTCCTAAGGAGTCCCCGGCCAATGGCCGGAGGACTTCACCGTATATAAGGCACCTCCTCCAAAATGGAGGTGCCCGAGCAATGTTGTTGCACTGTTTACTACTCTGCTTCAGCCCTCAGGTCCCGTTGCCAGTTACCTGCCAGTTACCTGCCAGTTACCTGCCAGATTCCTGCTTGATTATCTGCTACCTGCCTGCTAGTCTGAGGTCCGATGGTCTGCCTTACTACTCCTGTCAGTCTGTCTAAGGACCAGTCTGCCCGCTCACCTGGGAGCGCACATCAGCCACCTGCCTGCTTGCCCGAGGTCCGACGGTCTGCCTTCCAACTCCTGTCAGTCTGTCTATGGACCAGCTTGCCCGCTCACCTGGGAGCACACACCTGCTACCTGCCTGCTAGTCTACCTGGAGGCTCCGCCGTCACGTGCTGTAACCACCCGCCTGTCCAGAGTCTTCTGCCCGCTCACCTGGGAGCGCTCATCTGCCGCTTGTCTGTTGGTCTTCCTGGAGGCTCCGCCGTCACATGCTGTGACCACCCGTTCTTCCAGAGACTCTCGCCTGCTCACCTGGGAGCTCACGTCTATCATCAGCCGCCACAGGTCATACCAACCCTTTACCTAGAGACTGCCCCGGTCACTTGCCGTGACCATCTGCCCGTTCATCCAGAGACTGCCCCGGTCACTTGCCGTGACCATCTGCCCGTTCATCCAGAGACTGCCCCGGTCACTTGCCGTGACCATCTGCCCGTTCATCCAGAGACTGCCCCGGTCACTTGCCGTGATCATCTGCCCGTTCATCCAGAGACTGCCCCGGTCACTTGCCGTGACCATCAGCCCGTTCATCCAGAGACTGCCCCGGTCACTTGCCGTGACCTCCAGCCCGTTCACTCAGAGACTGTCCCGGTCACCTGCTGTGACCTCCTGCCCGTCTTCACTGGTCGCCACCCGCTCCCTTACAAGGACTGCCCCCTTGTATAGTAGCTCAGAGGTTCCGCCTCCCAGACCCGTTACATAATGTAGAAAATTATTGTACTCACTTCCGTCGGTGGTCTTCTCAGGTAGGGTGGAACGATTCAGCTTTGAAAAAATTGTTTCTTGCGGGGCTAGGTGAAAGGGTTAAGGATCTGCTGATTGCTTATCCTTCACCTGGAAACTTGCAGGAGGCAATGCAATTAGCTATACGGGTGGACAGGAGACTGCGTGCAAGGGTTAATGAGAGTAAATCCTCTGCCATGTCAGCTCCGAGTCTTGAGAGGGTCTGTACTGACATTGGAGAGCCGATGGAGATTGTGGCGATGTCACCCCGCTCTCAGGAAAAAGACCGCAGATTTTCTGAAGGTTTGTGCTTTTATTGCGGTGGATCTGACCATTTCATTAGGAACTGTGTGCTTCGTGTGAACAAAGAAAAAAAAAAGGTCAGTTACGCCCGTATAGCCTGTTTAAATACTAAAGGTGTACTTCTTTCTGCTACTACCACTGCTCAGGAAGAATTAATTGAATTTCGGGTATTTGTGGATTGTGGTTCTACTCTGAATGTGATTGATGGGGGGTTCTTGGAAAAACTTAAATTAAAACCCAAACCTTTGTCATCCCCTATTGCCGTGGTTTCTGTCGATGGCTCTCCCTTAAAGAGTGTTACTCACAAGGTCTGTGAATTTCCCCTCACTATTAATGGTATTCACCAAGAGAATTTGGATTTGGTAGTATTAAATAATTTGCCTTCTCCAGTAGTGTTGAGGTTACCCTGGTTAAAATTGCACAATCCTGTACTGGATTGGTCTACCAATGAAATTAAGTCCTGGAGCCCTAAGTGTTATGACACGTGTTGTAACGGGCGCATTGCTGCTGTGGATAAAGGGCAATTACCTGTACCTATTCAGGATTTTTGGAAATTTTTTTCTGAGAAAGAATCGCAAATTTTGCCTCCCCATAGAGACTATGATTGTACCATTGAATTTGCCCCTGGAGCTACTCTTCCTAAAAGTCGTTTATTTAATCTTACTATTCCTGAGAGAAAGGCTTTGGAGGAATACATACAGACAAGCTTGGCCGCCGGTCACATTAGGCCTTCCAAGTCTCCTGTGGCTGTTGGATTTTTTTTTGTTAAAAAAAAGGACGGCGGTTTACGTCCTTGTCTGGACTTTCGTGAGATTAATAAAATTACTGTACGCAATCCTTACCCACTGCCATTGATTCCTGATTTGTTTAACCAGTTAGTGGGGGCCAAGTGGTTCTCTAAAATTGATCTCCGGGGGGCATACAATTTGTTGTGCATGAAGGAGGGTGATGAATGGAAGACTGCTTTTAACACTCCTGTGGGTCATTTTGAGAATCTGGTTATGCCTTTTGGTCTTACCAATGCTCCAGCATTTTTTCAGAATCTTATTAATGACATCCTTAGACCTTTGATTGGCAAAAATGTGGTTGTGTATTTGGATGACATTTTGATTTATTCGCCGGATCTGGAGTCTCATTGGCGGAGCGTACGTGAGGCTTTACAGTTATTAATGGACAATTCGCTTTTTGCTAAGCTAGAGAAATGTGAGTTCGCTGTACAGAGAATTAGTTTTTTGGGTTACATTATCTCCAGTGAAGGTTTTGAGATGGATCCGGTTAAAGTTCAAGCTGTGCAGGAATGGCCTAGGCCTATTGGTTTGAAATCGTTACAGAGGTTTTTGGGTTTCGCCAATAATTACAGAAAATTCATAAAAAAAATTTCTATTATTGTCAAACCACTGACCGATCTCACCAGGAAAGGTGCTAATGCGGTTCAGTGGACTACTGAGGCCATTGAAGCTTTTGTGTTTCTAAAGGAGAGGTTCACCTCTGCTCCCATCCTTATGCAGCCTGATGTGACTAAACCGTTTTTGGTTGAGGTTGATGCTTCTTCTGTGGGGGTCGGTGCGGTGTTGTCTCAGGAAAACAAGGATGGAGTACATCCCTGTGCCTTTTTTTCAAAAAATTTTTCTGAGACTGAACTTAATTACGATATTGGTAATCGGGAATTGCTGGCTTTTAAACTCGCATTTGAACACTGGCGTCATCTCTTGGAAGGTGCTGAATTTCCCATTCAGGTTTTCACTGATAATAAAAATCTGATCTATCTTGATGCTGCCAAGCGCTTGAATGCCCGTCAGGCTAGGTGGGCACTTTTTTTCTCGCGGTTTAATTTTTCCGTTACTTACATCCCGGGTACCAAGAATGTTAAAGCTGATGCTTAGTCTCGCAGCTTTTCTCCCATGGTCGGTGCTGAGGAGGAGGAGAGCATTTTACAAGAAGGTGTTGTGATTGCTGCTTTGGACTCCGTTTTGGAGGATGAGATTCTTAAAGCTCAGGAGAATGCCCCATCTAACACTCCCCATGGGAGGTTGTTTGTGCCTAGGACCTTTAGGAGAGATTTGTTTGTTGAATGTCATGAGTCTCGGTTGGCAGGTCATCCAGGAATTTCTGAGACAAAGAGACTTGTGGGTCGCAGTTTTTGGTGGCCTGGATGGCAGAAGGAAGTCATTAAGTGGGTGCGTCAATGTACTGTGTGTGCTAGATCTATGTCTTCGCATGCTCCTGCTGCGGGGTTGCTTTGCCCTCTGGAGGTTCCTAGTGCACCTTGGACACATCTGGCTATGGACTTTATTACTGACCTTCCCCCCTCTGAGGGTTTCACGGTCATCTGGGTGGTCGTGGACCGTTTTAGCAAGATGTGTCACTTGGTTCCCTTCATCAAACTGCCTTGCGCTAAGACACTCGCTAAGGCCTTTGTCAAGGAAATTGTCAGACTACATGGCATTCCTACTGACATTGTTTCTGATAGGGGACCTCAGTTCGTGGCTCGTTTTTGGCGTGCCTTTTGTGACAGGTTGGGAGTTCATTTGACGTTTTCATCCGGATATCATCCTGAGTCTAATGGCCAGACAGAAAGAAAGAACCAGGATGTTGAGCAGTTCTTACGTTGCTTTGTGGCAGACAATCAGGAGGGGTGGTCTGAGTTTCTGCCACTTGCTGAATTTGCTCTTAACAACCATACATCCTCTTCTGCTGGGTGTTCACCTTTTTTTTGTTGTTCTGGGAGACATCCGTCTTTTGGGTCATTCTCCAAATTGGTATCGGCTGTGCCTGAGGAGGAGAGTTTTTCCGGTGATTTGGAGAGAGTTTGGATGGATGTGCGTGGTAATCTTCAGGAGGCTAACAAAAAATCTAAGAAGTACTTTGATAGGAAACGGCAAGAGGTTTCGTTTGCTATTGGTGACATGGTTTGGTTGTCCTCTAAGAATCTGCGATTGAGGATTCCTTCTAAAAAATTGGGTCCCAAGTTTGTAGGGCCCTTTAAGGTGCTTCAGATAGTTAACCAATCTGCTGTTAGGTTGGAGGTTCCTACCTCCTGGAAGATTAATCCGGTGTTTCATGTTTCTCTGTTGAAAAGAGCTGATGTGTCGGATGGTGACGCCTCTGCCACTGTTCCTCCGGAGGTGGAGGACGGGGAATATGAAATTTCCCGCATCCTAAATTCTAGACTGTATAGAGGGAGTTTGCAGTATCTTGTCGCTTGGAAGGGTTTTGGACCCGAAGATAACTCATGGGTGAGGGCGGATGATGTTTCTGCTTCCAGACTTGTCAGAGCGTTTCACAGGAGGTTTCCTGATAAGCCCGGGCCTAGGGGATCCGGAGGATCCTCTTAGAAGAGGGGGTACTGTTAGAACTCTCCTGTTAGGTTTTTTCTAGTTTGCTGGTCGCATGACCTTTTTTGCCTATTTAATCCGGCTCCGCCCTCCTGGCCTTGCTGGACTTCATTGTAATTTCTACTCTTGAGCTAGCTTGGTGCTCTGTTACCTTTCTCAGTCAGTTTTGCTAGGTCTTCGGACCTCTATGTTCTATGTTGTTTGTTTGTCTTATTTCTGCTACAATTTTTGCTAGGAGGTGTCCATCTTTCTCCCAGTCCCTAGTTCTTGTAGGGATCCCTTCCTCACATCTATAGGTCTTCGTTCAGACTAGCCGAGGACTTTAGCGGGTCTGATCGCAGGATCAGGTTCCCCGTTACATCGCAGGGATCCAGCTTAGTTCTATGGTAGGGACAGATCTCCTGTCTTTCCTTAGTGCTTGTAGCAGATCATAACAGTAGGCCTGCTGCACAAAGTCTCCTCTTAACAGTTGTTGTAGAGATCTGTCTGCTGCTAGAACTCTGTGTGTCATTGATCTGGTCTCTAATCTGAGCTGCTGTTAACCTGCGATTTCCAAGGCTGGTGACTCGGATAAGCTTATCCTCAGAAGCAGAGGTGACTCTTGGTCTTCCTTTCCTGGGGCGGTCCTCATGTGAGCCAGTTTCTTTGTAGCGCTTGATGGTTTTTGCAACTGCACTTGGGGACACATTCAAAGTTTGCCCAATTTTTCGCACTGACTGACCTTCATTTCTTAAAGTAATGATGGCCACTCATTTTTCTTTACTTAGCCGCTTTTTTCTTGCCATAATACAAATCCTAACAGTCTATTCAGAAGGACTATCAGCTGTGTATCCACCAGACTTCTGCACAACACAACTGATGATCCTAACCCCATTTATAAGGCAAGAAATGCCACTTATTAAACCTGACAGGGCACACCTGTGAAGTGAAAACCATTTCTGGTGACTACCTCTTGAAGCTCATCAAGAGAATGCCAAGAGTGTGCAAAGCAGTCATCAAAGCAAAAGGTGGCTACTTTGAAGAACCTAGAATATAAGACATATTTTCAGTTGTTTCACACTTTTTTGTTAAGTATATAATTCCACATGTGTTAATTCATAGTTTGATGCCTTCAGTGTGAATGTACAATTTTCAAAGTCATGAAAATACAGAAAAATCTTTAAATGAGAAGGTGTGTCCAAACTTTTGGTCCGTACTGTATATAATACATAGATATATATATATTAGATAGACAGATAGATACAAATGATAGTTAGATAATAGATAGATAATATATATGAGATAGATAGATAATAGATAGATACAAATGATAGCTACATAGATAACATACTATTAGATAGATAGATAGATAGATAGATAAAAAATGATAGATAGAAGATATATATATATATATATATACAGTGCAGAACAAAAGTTTGGACACACCTTCTCATTTAAAGATTTCTCTGTATTTTCATGATTATGAAAATTGTACATTCACACTGAAGGCATCAAAACTATGAATTAACACATGTGGAATTATATACTTAACAAAAAAGTGTGAAACAACTGAAAATATGTCTTATATTCTAGGTTCTTCAAAGTGCCACCTTTTGCTTTGATGACTTCTTTGCACACTCTTGGCATTCTCTGGATGAGCTTGAAGAGGTAGTCACCGGAAATGGTCTTCCAACAATCTTGAAAGAGTTCCCAGAGATGCTTAGCACTTGTTGGCCCTTTTGCCTTCACTCTGCGGTCAAGCTCACCCCAAACCATCTCGATAGGGTTCAGGTCTGGTGACTGGAGGCCAGGTCATCTGGCGTAGCACCCCATCACTCTCCTTCTTGGTCAAATAGCCCTTACACAGCCTGGAGGTGTGTTTGGGGTCATTGTCCTGTTGAAAAATAAATGATTGTCCAACTAAACGCAAACCGGATGGAATAGCATGCCGCTGCAAGATGCTGTGGTAGCCATGCTGGTTCAGTATGCCTTCAATTTTGAGTAAATCTCCAACAGTGTCACCAGCAAAGCACCCCCACACCATCACACCTCCCCCTCCATGCTTCACGGTGGGAACCAGGCATGTAGAGTCCATCCATTCACCTTTTCTGCGTCGCACAAAGATACGGTGGTTGGAACCAAAGATCTCAAATTTGGACTCATCAGACCAAAGCACAGATTTCCACTGGTCTAATGTCCATTCCTTGTGTTCTTTAGCCCAAACAAGTCTCTTCTGCTTGTTGCCTGTCCTTAGCAGTGGTTTCCTAGCAGCTATTTTACCATGAAGGCCTGCTGCACAAAGTCTCCGCTTAACAGTTGTTGTAGAGATGTGTCTGCTGCTAGAACTCTGTGTGGCATTGATCTGGTCTCTAATCTGAGCTGCTGTTAACCTGCGATTTCTGAGGCTGATGACTCGAATAAACTTATCCTCAGAAGCAGGGGTGATTCTTGGTCTTTCTTTCCTGGGGCGGTCCTCATGTGAGCCAGCTTCTTTGTAGTGCTTGATGGTTTTTGCAACTGCACTTGGGGACACTTTCAAAGTTTGCCCAATTTTTCAGACTGACTGACCTTCATTACTTAAAGAAATGATGGCCACTCGTTTTTCTTTACTTAGCTGCTTTTTTCTTGCCGTAATACAAATTCTAACAGTGTATTCAGTAGGACTATCAGCTGTGTATGCACCAGACTTCTGCACAACACAACTGATGGTCCCAAACCCATTTATAAGGCAAGAAATCCCACTTATTAAACCTGACAGGGCACACCTGTGAAGTGAATACCATTTCCGGTGACTACCTCTTGAAGCTCATCAAGAGAATACCAAGAGTGTGCAAAGCAGTCATCAAAGCATAAGGTGGCTATTTTGAAGAACCTAGAATATAAGACATATTTTCAGTTGTTTCACACTTTTTTGTTAAGTATATAATTCCACATGTGTTAATTCATAGTTTTGATGCCTTCAGTGTGAATGTACAATTTTCATAGTCATGAAAATACAGAAAAATCTTTAAATGAGAAGGTGTGTCCAAACTTTTGGTCTGTATTGTATATATATATATATGTCCTGCACTGAGGAGAAGCTTCCGTCGGGCCGCTCTGCCATAAAGGCCCGGCTGGTGGAGGGCTGCAGTGATAGTTGACTTTGTGGAACTTTCTCCCATCTCCCTACTGCATCTCTGGAGCTCAGCCACAATGATCTTGGGGTTCTTCTTTACCTCTCTCACCAAGGCTCTTCTCCCACGATTGCTCAGTTTGGCTGGGCGGCCAGGTCTAGGAAGACTTTTGGTGGTCCCAAACTTCTTCCATTTAAGGATTATAGAGGCCACTTTGCTCTTAGGAACCTTGAGTAATGTAGAAATTCTTTTATAACCTTGGCCAGATCTGTGCCTTAACACAATTCTGTCTCTGAGATCCTTGGGCAGTTCCTTTGAGCTCATGATTCTTGTTTGGTCTGATATGCACTATGAGCTGTGAGGTCTTATATAGACATGTGTGTGCCTTTCCAAATCAAGTCCTATCAGTTTAATTAAACACAGATGGATTCAAATGAAGGAGTAGAACCATCTCAAGGAGGATCACAAGGAAATGGAAAAGTGACTTAAATATGAGTGTCTGAGCAAAGGGTCTGAATACTAAGTTATGACCATGTGATATTTCAGTTTTTCTTTTTTAATAAATTTGCAAAAATCTCTACATTTCTGGGGTTTTTTTCAGTCAAGATGGGGTGCAGAGTGTACTTTAATGAGAAAAAAAATGAACTTTTTAGAATTTACCAAATGGCTGCAATGAAACAAAGAATGAAAAATGTAAAGGGATCTGAATACTTTCCGTACCCACTGTAATAGATAGATGATACATAGATAGAAAAATTCAAGTGATAGATAGATAGATGGATAGATATATAGATAGACAGATGGATAGATACTGTAGATAGATAGACAGACAGACAGACAGATACATGGTTCTGTAATAGGACCGAAAAATCACCACATAAGCTAACAAAAAGTTTACTTTTTTTGCATTATCTGTGGAGTGCTGCCTCTTTTTCTTTATTTTATTATAGTGGTCAAAGTAGGTACATGTCCACAAAGTTTTGCACCATCGCATTGCTGTTTGATAGATAGATAGATAGATAGATAGATAGATATGAGATAGATAGATAGATATGAGACAGATAGATGATAGATACAGTTGAAACCAGAAGTTTCCATACACTATATAAAAAGATAGTTTTTTGTACAGATGAACAAAGCACCTTTAGGTATTTTGAAATTGTCCCCAAGGATGAGCCAGAGATGTGCAAGTCCACAATTCTCTTCCTGATATCTTGGCTGATATCTTTCCCATGATGCTACACAAAGAAGCAGTGTGTTTCAGGTGTGCACTAAAATACATCCACAGGTGTGTCTCTAATTAATTCAGATGGTGACAAAAAAACCTATCAGAAGCTTCCAAACACATGACATCATCATATGTTCATAGTAATCTTAGTGTATGTAAGCTTTTGACTTACGTAAGTAATCAAAATGCCTTAAAACATTCTCTCTCTCTCATTATTCTGGCATTTGGCAAATGTTAAAAATGATGGTAATCCTAATTGACATAAAACGGGAAAGGTTTATTCTGATTGCATGTCAGATATTGAGAAAAACATGCATATGTGTCTTTTTATATAGTGTATGTAAACTTCTGGTTTCAACTGTAGATATGTGACAGATAGATAGATAGATAGATAGATAGATAGATAGATAGATAGATAGATAGATAGGGATAGACTTGTTTCCAGTCTCTTGTATGGTCTTTGCCAGGTTCATTTTTGCAATTGTCGTGTGGTACCCAAAATACAAACAATGTCAAACATGTCTGGGAGTTGATGACCTTTTTGTCTTTCCTCCATAGAGATTGAGTTATCTAATATTTCCAGCCACATTATGAGTTTTGGTACCCAAAATACAAACAATGTCAAACATGTCTGGGAGTTGATGACCTTTTTGTCTTTCCTCCATAGAGATTGAGTTATCTAATATTTCCAGCCACATTATGAGTTTTTCCATTCTCTGTTATTTCATCTAATGAAATAAATAGAAACATCTTGATACGTTTGTAATGATACATCTCACTTGGGAAAATTATCTTACATAAATAGAACTAATCTTAATAAAATCAAACTTTTCAACTTTAATATTCTTTGCTACTTCAGCTTGTATCGAGGCCTGGGGTGATTTCGGCTAAGTGAACAGTGCAAACATCTTTTGGCAGATAACATCATTAATGCAAAAAGATTGTATCCAAACAGAATAGAGACTTACATTTTTTTGTAGGGTCAGGTCTGCATTTCATTACCGAGCTGATATCCTGACACTATGATCTGCTGAAGTATGAAGTATTAAATGAGAACCAGGGATTGATATTAAACAGCTCCCTGACTATAGGATAAACCAATAAGAGCCACTGGGAAGACAATTCAAGGTTTATTCTGTACATATAAGTGTGAGGAGGTATCCAGTCACCAATTGGCTCAACATGGCTTTTTTTGGCTTCAATTCCACCATCTAATATTACAGAAAAAATTGCTCTTATGAGCTGCAATAGCGCCACCTAGTTGTATCAGCTGTCCTTTATTTGGAGCAATTAGGGTGTGTTTGATGAATGGCAATTGTAGTGAATATAAGTTAATAGTCAAAAAAGTGTCCATAGACTAATAAAGTCTTCCAGGAGAGAAAAAGTATTGAACCTCCGTAAGAATAGTGAGTAACAGGTTAGATGTAAACAGGGACTTACCTGTAGGTATAGTGTAACGTGTTGCCATCCTGGCTCATCTTGGCCTATGGCACTGCAACAGAACTGTCATCCACAGTTAATCTCTTAACCCTCCATGATGTATGTATTCTTCATGAGCAATGCTCTCTTTATGCTGTATGACTGACATACAGGCTCAGACTGGCCCATCGGGAAGCTGGTGAATCCCCCGGTAGGCCCCTCAACCAACTAGTTCAAAAGATTCCCATGTGCTCTGTTAGTAAGCTCTTCTTTTTCTCAGTCCCATTCCATTCTGCAGGTGCAGAAGCAAGATAAATCTGACATGTCACCTTCCTCCTATGTCAGCATGGGGTACTTACCTGTTCTTTTCATGGGTCCCACTTCGTATTAGTGGTGCTCATCCTATTATCCCAGCTGTGCTTGCTGCTTGCGGGCCAGCCGCTCCAAGCAGCTTGTATGGGCAAACTAACTACACAGGAGAGATGATTCATTGGAGGAATGTCAGTACTTTTGACTGACAAGTAGTGATGGGCGAGCACTAAAATGCTCGGGTGCTCGATGCTCGGGTCGAGCAAATTGGAATGCTCGCGTGCTCGACCTGAGCAACGAGCCCAATGTAAGTCTATGGGAAACTCGAGCATTTTTCAGGCGGCTCCCCCCGGCGGTCTGCAGATGGCCTAAAAATTGCCCAAATCGATGAGAACAGTGCTCAAATGACATGGGAACAACATGGGGAAGACCCCTGGAAGCATTTCTGACTCCCAGGTCACTGCTGTCAACAACGTTGTCAGAGGTATTACACCACTTTTACGGACTCACAATATAAAATACAAAAACGAATCCAAAATGGATTTTACTGGGAAATACACTATGTGCAGAATTCTTAGGCAAGTTGTATTTTAGAGGATTATTTTTATTATTGATCAACAACTATGTTCTCAATCAACCCAAAAGACTCATAAATATTAGTGTTGAGCAAGCACTAAAATGCTCGGGTGCTCGAAGCTCAGGCCGAGCTCACCATGATACTCGGGTGCTCGACCCAAGCAACGAGCCCAATGTTAGTCTATGGGAGACCCGAGCATTTTTGCGGCGGCACCCCCGGCAGTCTGTAGAAAGCCTAAAAAGTGGCCAAAACGATAGTGACAGTGCTCAAATGACATGGGGACAGCATGGGGATCGCCCCAGGAAGCATTTCTGACCCCCAGGTCACTGCTGTCAACTATGTGGACAGAGGTATTAAGCCACTTTTACGGGCTCACAATAAAACGTTCAAAAACGAAACTGAAACTGTTTTCCTGTGAAATATGTTAAGGAACATCCTTCCCAGGGTAAAGACTTGTGTATAAGGTAAAATAAATAACCAAAAACAAAAATACTCCTCCACACCTTGGGCTATGTTCACAAGTAGCATTTTTTATGCGTTCTTGCACTTTTGTATTGCTTTCAACCGTGACAAATGCATTCACCGGGAAATGTCATTTTAACATTTTACAACCTTATCTGGCCATGTGTAATAGTGGGGAAGGACGCAGCCTTCCTTTGGCACTGAAGTAGTTAAAGAAAGTGTTCCCATAGTTAGACCTCTCTGAACTGTTGGTAGGTCAAGCTAAGGGGTTAGCTTTAGTGGTCCAGTCAGTAGAGTAGAGGGGGAACTTAGTGCCCTGATCAAGCTTTGAGTGTTATAGAGCTGTTCCTGGCATAATTCCTTGTGGGCTGCAGTACCAGTAACCAGCCACAAGATGCCACTGTCCTGGGTGCAGATGTCAGGTTGAGTCTGCTAGCAGTGTTACAGACAGTGATGGGGTTAATGCTGTGTGATGGCAGCCCACAGAGGGTGGGCACATTAGGAAAATCCCTGCTTAGTTTCCAGGAGCAGGAAGTGATGAGTCAGTAAGAGTTAGGACAGTTAACCGTACGGGCAGCCTGACTATATGGCGGCTGCTAGGGTAGGCGGGAGCTCCATACCCTCAGACAGTGGAATCACCAGTGTAAAAGTCTCCCTACGCAAGAGTCCTTTTAGCCAGCCGGAGAAACTCAACGGAGGTATTGAGGACCCAGGGCACTTCTAGTCTGCAGGTAGCAGAGGAAGATAAATAGGACTCCAGGCTAAGACGTGGGGGAGATATCGGATCCGGAACACTGTTGGTTTTGCAGAAGAGTCTCTTGGGCTAGAGATTAGAGTCACAGAGATGCTTCACTTAAAGAGGGAACCAGGGCTGAAGATGTTGCCAGCACCTGTGAGGGAGATAATAACCTGTCGGGCCTTATCCATTATATCTGCCTGTAAATACTGTACATATTCCTCTTCCCAAAGTAAAGTCCAAGTTATGGTTAAGAACCTCATGTCCTCTGAATTTATTGCTGCCCTGGTTCCAGAAGAGAAATGCCTGGAGACAGCTGCGATCCTGACGAAGCCGGAAGGTGAAACGCGCGTTGAGGCCACTGCACGGGTCCCTCGGACGCTTTGCTTCACTTGAGAACATGGCACAAGGTAATTCCCTTACTCTGCACCTCTTTTAGTTTGTTATTTAAACATATAAAGGATTAATATGGCCTTACACAATGCTTTTGACTAATTGCTGGCATTTAATCCAACTGCCATTTAACAACTTAGCACAGTTAGTGGCTCACCTTTAATCTCTACATGCCTTGTTCTTACTGGATGGGACCCAATGTGTCTCTATTAGTGTTGAGCGAACATGCTCGACACTGCTCGGTACTCGCCCGAGCATCACGCTACTCGGGATGTTCGGCGAGCACCGAGCATTTCCGGGTTACTCGGGCGGGAGCTCAGGTCTCCGCCCTGCATGTTTGGCGCTCTTTACAGAGCCAATGAACATGCAGGGATTGCTAGCCAGTCACTGTAATGCCGCAGCCATGTTGTTTGTGGGCATTACAGTGATTGGCTGGCCGCACAGCGTCACCTCGAGTATTTAAAACCGGGCGCCGCCATCTTGGACACAGTCGCTCCGGATCAGACAGTGTAGGGACAGCGCTGCTGATTTAGGGAGAGATATATCCTGCAAAATAGTTAGTGTAGGGTCTGTAAAGGCTGCCAGATCAAACAAACAGTCCTTCTCAGGACTAATATCCATCCCAGGTATATCAGGCAGGCAGGCAGGCTGTATAGGAGACGCAGTGGTTATACCAGCAAACGCTGCATTACAGTCCTGTGTGCTGCTCCTGTTGCTGAAATTGCTGGACTTAGCTCCAGGTCCCGGGGGCCAGGAGAAATCCTTTTTTTTTATCTAAATCCTCTTTTTTTTTTCCTCCTTCACAATGTACAAATACCCATTTTATTAACCTTTTGGTGTCCACCCCCCCCCCCCAAAAAAAAAGTGTGCCTCTGATTTTTCAGACACAAATATATCTGTTGAAAATAGTCTGGTGTAGGCCAGAGAAATAGAAGTGTGGTTTTGCAGTTCTATGGGCCATTTGTATCTAAAAAAAACAGTTTGAGTGTGTCGCTCACTGTTCAGCCGCAAATATATATATTTAAAAAAGTCTGGTATACACCAGTAAATTATTACTGTGGTTTTGATGTTCCACGGTAAAACATCTCTATTATCCTGTTTTTGGCATTTTTTGCTGTATAAAAATAATAATAGTGTCTCCCTGATTTTTCAGACACAAATATATCTGTTGAAAATAGTCTGGTGTAGGCCAGAGAGACAGAAGTGTGCTTTAGCTGTTCCACGGTAAAAAATCTCTATTATCCTGCTTTTTGCATTTTTTGCTGTAAAAAAAAAAATAATAGTGTCTCCCTGATTTTTCAGACACAAATATATCTGTTGAAAATAGTCTGGTGTAGGCCCGAGAAATACAAGTGTGGTTTTGCAGTTCCACGGTACAAACCTCTGTATTATCCACTTTTGGGCCATTTGTATCTAAAAAAAACAGTTTGAGTGTGTCGCTCACTGTTCAGCCACAAATATATATATATTTTAAAAAGCCTGGTATACACCAGTAAATTATAACTGTAGTTTTGCTGTTCCACAGTAAAAAATCTCTATTATCCTGCTTTTGGCATTTTTTGCCGTAAAAAATAAATAGTGTCTCCTGATTGTTCAGACACAAATATATCTGTTGAAAATAGTCTGGTGTAGGCCCGAGAAATACAAGTGTGGTTTTGTAGTTCCACGGTTCAAACCTCTGTATTATCCACTTTTGGGCCATTTGTATCTAAAAAAAACAGTTTGAGTGTGTCGCTCACTGTTCAGCCGCAAATATATATATATTCAAAAAAGTCTGGTATACACCAGTAAATTATAACTGTGGTTTTGCTGTTCCACGGTAAAAAATCTCTATTATCCTGCTTTTGCCATTTTTTGCCGTAAAAAATAAATAGTGTCTCCTGATTGTTCAGACACAAATATATCTGTTGAAAATAGTCTGGTGTAGGCCCGAGAAATACAAGTGTGGCTTTGCAGTTTCACGGTTCAAACCTCTGTATTATCCACTTTTGGGCCATTTGTATCTAAAAAAAAACAGTTTGAGTGTGTCGCTCACTGTTCAGCCGCAAATATCTCTATTTAAAAAAGTGTGGTATACCCCAGTAAACTATAACTGTGGTTTTGCCATCCCACGGTAAAAAATCTCTATTATTCAGGTTTTGGTAGTTTTTTCCATAAAGAAAAACAGTAGTGTCTCCTGACTGTTGTGAAACAAAAATATATCTGTTGAAAATAGTCTTGTGTAGGTCCGACATCCCAGTGTGGTTTCGCAGTTCCACGGGTCAAATCGCTGTACTATCCAGTTTTGGGCCTTTGGTATCTAAAAAAAAAGCAGTTTGAGTGTGTCGCTCACTGTTCAGCCGCAAATATCTCTATTTAAAAAAGTGTGGTGTACCCCAGTAAACAATAACTGTGGTTTTGCCATCCCACGGTAAAAAATCTCTATTATTCAGGTTTTGGTAGTTTTTTCCGTAAAGAAAAACAGTAGTGTCGCCTGACTGTTGTGACACAAAATTATATCTGTTGAAAATAGTCTTGTGTAGGCCCGACATCCCAGTGTGGTTTCGCAGTTCCACGGGTCAAATCGCTGTACTATCCAGTTTTGGGCCTTTGGTATCTAAAAAAAAAGCAGTTTGAGTGTGTCGCTCACTGTTCAGCCGCAAATATCTCTATTTAAAAAAGTGTGGTATACCCCAGTAAACAATAACTGTGGTTTTCCTCTTCCACGGTTCTAATCTACTCTTTATTACCCTTTTTCCATTGACAGTGCAAGTGTAAGCTATTTTACTTCATTTACAATGGGCAAGGCGCGTGGCAAGGGACGTGGAAGTGGACGTTCTGGTGATGGTTCGTGCAGAGGACGGGGCCGTGGCCAAGGTGAAAATGTGCCACAACCAACAGCCACATCTTCTCGCTCCCACGTCTTGACCGAATTACTAGGGAAGCACAGAACAACACCAGTATTGAGAACTGATCAGTGTGAAAAGGTTATTAATTGGATAGCAGACAATACTTCCAGTTACCTGGGCACCACCACCTCCGGTCTGTCTTCCACACGGTCAACTCTTAGTAGCCGTGAGTCTCGACCGCATACTCCTCCTCACCCTGATGCTCCTTCCTCCCACCATGCCGAGTGTCGTCAGACAGCAAGTGATCCCACACTTGGACACTCTGAAGAGCTGTTCACTGGTCCATTTCCATATTTGGGCCCCTCGCCTGATACGCTTGAAGTGGTGGAAGAGGAGATCCCATGTTGCGATGCCCAAATATTTGAACAGACACGGCCACAGGAAGTCGACGTTGGCAATCTGTCACAAGAGGTGGACGATGACGAGACACAATTGCCAGGAAGTGAGGAGGAGGATCGTGGTGCGCAAGTGGAAGAGGAGGAGGTGGTGGATGATCTAGTAACTGACCCAACGTGGAAGGAGGACATGCAGAGTGAGGGCAGCAACACACAGGGGGAGGGAGGCAGAGTACCCCAACAGGCAGGAAGAAGCAGTGTGGTGGCCGCAGACAGAAGGCAGGCAACCGTTCCCCGTAACACCAACACGAGGGACGTTGCCAGTACAAGTGGTAGGTCTTCCAGAGTCTGGAATTTTTTTAAAGACTCTGCTGATAACCCCAAAAAGGCCATATGTTCCACCTGCCATGCCAGCATCAGCAGGGGTGACAAAACAACCAGCCTGACCACCACCAGCATGATCAGGCACATGGCAGCAAAGCACCTGACTTTGTGGGGCAAAACCCAGGGTCCACGACCAGTGTCAGCGGGTGTCACCACTGCTTCTTCCACTGTTGTGCATGCAATAGAACCCCCTGTTGTGTGTGCAAGGCAATCCCCTGTCCATACTGCATGTAAAGATGCCCCCTCCTCTCAGTCTTCACTTGTTATGGCAGTTTCTCAAGAAACAGCATCAACATCCACGTCCACGTCCACGTCCCACCGCAGCATTCAATTGTCCATATCCCAGACCTTTGAACGAAAGCGGAAATTCGCAGCTAACGCCCCACAGGCCACAGTCCTAAATTCGCACATTTCACGACTGCTTGCATTGGAAATGCTGCCTTTTAGGCTGGTGGAGACGGAATCCTTCCGCAATCTTATGGCGGTGGCCATCCCTCGGTACTCGGTCCCCAGCCGACACTAATTTGCCCGGTGTGCCATCCCCGCACTACAAAAGCACGTGTCCCAAAGCATCTGCCGTGCCCTCAACAACGCAGTTACTGGGAGAGTCCACCTGACAACGGACACGTGGACAAGTGCTTGTGGCCAGGGACGGTACATCTCTCTGACGGCACTCTGGGTAAACATAGTGGAAGCCGGGACCCAGTCGGACCTTGGGACGGAACACATCCTCCCCACACCGAGGATTGCGGGCCCTATGTCAGTCAGAGTTGCCCCCACAGTGTACAGCTACTGCACATCCTCCTCCTCCTCCTCCTCATGTTCAGCCTCCATCTCAGATATCACCACATCAGTTACAAGCTGGAAACATTGCAGTACTGCCTCCGCCAAGCGGCAACAGGCTGTGCTGAAACTCATAAGCTTAGGTGATAAACCTCACACTGCTTGTGAGTTGTGGACAGCTGTGAAAGAGCAGGCAGATCTGTGGCTGAGACCGCTGAACCTACATCCCGGCATGGTCGTGTGTGACAATGGCCGTAACCTGGTGGCGGCTCTGAGGCGAGGTGAGATCACACACGTACCATGCCTGGCTCATGTGCTTAACCTTGTGGTTCAGGGGTTTCTTAAATCGTACCCCGAGTTGCCAGATCTGCTCGTGAAAGTACGCCGCCTGTCAGCTCATTTTCGCAAGTCGGCTACAGCTTCCGCCGCCCTTGCTGTGTTGCAGCAGCGTTTGCAGCTTCCGGCACACCAACTGGTGTGTGATGTCCCCACACGTTGGAACTCTACCCTCCACATGTTGCAAAGGATTTGTGAGCAGAAGAGAGCAGTTGTGGAGTACCAGCTGCAACAAGGCCGTCGATATTCAGGTCAGACTCCACACATAAGACCTCAGGAGATGACCTGGATGTCTGACATATGTACCATCCTGACAAACTTTGAGAAGGCAACCAAGATGGTGAGTGGCGATGACGCCATCATTAGTGTCAGCATCCCACTTGTCTGTCTTTTGCAACGCTCTCTGCAGAGAATTAAAGAGGAGGCATTGCAGCCAGAGTATGATGAGATGGATCAAGAAGCCGTAGCGGGCGATTACACACAGCCCAGCCTCATCTCATCCCAACGTGCATTGGGGGACAATGAGGGAGAGGAGGAGGAGGAGGAGGAGGAAGAACAGGAGCTGCTATCATGCGTTGTAGACGGTAGTACCTGTACAAGTGTCATACCGTCGGCTCAGCGTGGGTGGCCTGAGGACAGGGGGGAGGAGAAAGAGGAAGAGGAGGAGGAGAGCATGGTCAGTCGTCATCTTGGTGAGGACACGGAAATCTTGCCCGTTACCAGTCTGGCACGCATGGCTGACTTTATGTTACGCTGCCTTAACCGTGACCCTCGCGTTGTCAAAATGTTGGGTGACAGTCATTACTGGTTGGTGACACTTGTAGACCCCCGCTACAAGGAGAACTTTCACTCTCTTATTCCTGAGGTGGAGAGGTCTACAAAAATGGGGCAATATCAGAAGGCCCTTGATGCAAAACTCTTAAAAAAATTCCCATCTGAACACGCTAGTGGCAGAGGTCACAGTTCGTTGCTCAACCAAGGCGTACAGGCGAGAGAGATGTAACTCCAATCCAGCAGAGGCAGGGGAACACTGTCAACGTTCTGGGACAGTTTTCTGACACCCGCCCAGCTTACAGGCCCTGAGGCGCGGGGTACTCTCACAAGGAGTGGAAAGTTTCAAAAGATGGTGAGGGAGTACCGTGCCGATCGTACCAGCGTCCTCCGTGATTCCTCTGTGCCTTTTAATTATTGGGTATCCAAGCTGGACACTTGGAATGAACTCGCTCTGTACGCCTTGGAGGTCCTGGCCTGCCCTGCCGCTAGCGTGTTATCGGAGCGTGTTTTTAGTACCGCTGGGGGAATTATAACTGACAAGCGCACTCGCCTGTCAACTGACAATGCTGACAAGCTGACCCTTATCAAAATGAACAAGGGCTGGATTGGGCCAGACTTCTCATCACCACCAAATGACAGCAGAGTAACATAAAGTCAAATCCACTGTGTTATTTCGGGAGGTGTATTCACATGCACCGCTTCACACCCACACATGGGTATACGCTTCCTCGTTTCGGCTGTTTAATCTTCTTCTCCTTATCCTCAGCCTCCACCACCACTATACCACCAGGGTGCCAGCATTGCAAGTTCCTCCGTCCTAATTTTTGGCAGCTTTTGCTGGGAAAGCATAAGCAAATACCATGGGACACCCACTCCCCAATAATGGGACTTATGTTTGTAATATGCTGTACTGCATGGCTCCTGTAAGGGGCATTGCAAATTGCTCCGTCCTAATTTTTGGCAGCTTTTGCTTGCAAGGCATAAGCAAATACTATGGGACACCCACTCCCCAATAATGGGACTTATGTTTGTAATATGCTGTACTGCATGGCTCTTGTAAGGGGCATTGCAAGTTGCTCTGTCCTAATTTTTGGCACCTTTTGCTGGGAAAGCATAAGCAAATACTATGGGAGACCCACTCCCCAATAATGGGACTTATGTTTGTAATATGCTGTACTACATGGCTCTTGTAAGGGGCATTGCAAGTTGCTCCGTCCTAATTTTTGGCAGCTTTTGCTTGCAAGGCATAAGCAAATACTATGGGACACCCACTCCCCAATAATGGGACTTATGTTTGTAATATGCTGTACTGCATGGCTCTTGTAAGGGGCATTGCAAGTTGCGCTGTCCTAATTTTTGGCACCTTTTGCTGGGAAAGCATAAGCAAATACTATGGGAGACCCACTCCCCAATAATGGGACTTATGTTTGTAATATGCTGTACTGCATGGCTCTTGTAAGAGGCATTGCAAGTTGCTCCGTCCTAATTTTTGGCAGCTTTTGCTTGCAAGGCATAAGCAAATACTATGGGACACCCACTCCCCAATAATGGGACTTATGTTTGTAATATGCTGTACTGCATGTGACGCGCTCCCTGGGCCGTGTGTACACGTGTGTGGGATACCCGGTGCCGGGTCTCTGGGGTCTGTAGTCTCCGTGGCGGTGACCCGGTCCCGTGGCTCAGGCTGGTCAAACCAGTGGCAGTCTTTCTTAGCTTTTGAGGTTAATTGTCCGACTGCGCCACCCGTGGATTGCGGTCAGGGAGTACCACCGCTGCGAGGCAGACCGCTGAGGCTGGTGTTGTGTGCGCAGCATAGAATGGGATAACTCCCCTTGGGAGGAGTATAGCCTCAGGGCAGTGAGTGTGGATGATGGGGGTGATGGTGCACGAGCGCAGCAGGAACGACTCAGAGTCTTTGCAGTGCAGTTCAGGGTCTTTACTGATGATTATAAGGTAGACCCTCCCGGGAGTACTGGCCAGCATAAGAGGCCTGGTCAGTCTGTGAGCAAGCAGGAGTTCCCCTGGCCAGGTGGAGTTGTAGGCCTCCCCGTCTGTCTGCACTCTTCCTGGCTACCTTGCTGTAAGCGCGTAGAAGTAGCCCACGTCCCTGAGTGTACCGTGTAGTGCTCACCCATATGGCTGGTGACTTGGGGCCTTCTGTTAGCCTCCGCTCCACGACAGCGGTGCTGGTCACTTGCTTGTGACTGAGCCTCCGGGCTTCTATGGCCAGAGGACCTGAAATCCCCTGCCGGCTGGTTTCTGCTGCTGGATATATAAGTCCTCAAAGCTTCGGACTCCTGTGTCCGATTCCTATTGTCTTCTGCCAGGGCGAGCTCTGCTCAGCTTCCAGCCCCTGGTCTTTAGCTCCTAGCTCCTACAGAGCTCCTTGCTGTTTCTTTCCCTTGCTCTCACTCTGACTCTGACTGTTCTCTGACTCACTCAACCCCGCACCAGATCCAGTTTATAAGGGCAGAATTCTCCCCTCCCAGGACTGGGGCAGGAGGATGTTGCATGTTTAAGGGATCCTGACCAGGAAACCTCCCACTTGCTCTCCGACATAATATCTCTATTACTGTGGTGACCAGACCCGTGGGGTGCCACACATGGCTCTTGTAAGGGGCATTGCAGTTCCTCATAATTTTTGGAAAGCCTTCCATTCACTGCTTAGGCCAACAGTGCACGGGAGACCCAGTTGCTATAAATCGAAAAAAAGGTTTAGTTAACGCCCTCTGACCTCCATGTCATTTCCAAGGGGAATTGGAGTGGCTCGAAATTTTTGGTAGGCATTGCACTCACTGTATGCCCTATAACTGTGTAGCCGAACCGCTCCTTTTGTTACAGAAACATATCCTACAAGACATATCTGGTTGACTGGCCTGATATTGATGTGAATGGTCCCTGTTCCTCCTGCTCTTTCTCCTTTGCCACCACCTCATCCATCATTCATCACCTGAAGCTTTGTTTTAACAGGAGTCATAGAACTGGGATAGTAGCAGGAAAACATCCAGCAATCCTCGGAGGAGGTAGGATATGCGCCAAAACGCGGACCACCTCAGGCCTAGCCGCTACTACATACATGCGCTTGCATTCCAAGAAAACAAAGCAGATGCTAACTTCTATCATCATCATCATGCTCCTCACCTAGGCACTCTCAACTCCCCTGATGGAGAAGCCAGGGCCCACCGGAGGAGTCTGGTTCTCTGGTGGGCTCGTCCAATGCTGCCCTAAAGCAGGCCAGGCTAAGAAAAGTGTGGGGGAAGGGGACAGAGTATGGATACCTCCCTGCCGAAGCGGCCATGAGGTAGTGGTCAGCTTCGGCCTCCTCCAAACTAAAAGGCCCCATTTCAAGTGAAAGCTAGCAGTATGGTATTGCAGCCTGCGGGTGGGTGGGTGGTTGGCTGCATATTTTCGCTTGCATTGCAAGGAATGGGGGAGGTACAATTGAACACTGCTCTGGGACAAGGACTTGCACGGGGATAGTTGCAAGTCTGCATCTTCTGATGCGGCAAGGATCACTTCTGATGGGCACACTTTTAGACAGTGACCTGGGGGTCAGAGATGCTTCCAGGGGTCTTCCCCATGCTGATCCCTTGTCTTTTCAGCACTGTATGCATGTGTCACACAGCACATGGCCAGATAAGGTTGTAAAATGTTAAAATGACATTTCCCGGTGAACGCATTTGTCACGGTTGAAAGCAATACAAAAGTGCAAAAACGCATGAAAAATGCTACTTGTGAACATAGCCCAAGTTGTGGAGGAGTATTTTTGTTTTTGGTTATTTATTTTACCTTATACACAAGTTTTTACCCTGGAAAGGAAATTCCTTAACATATTTCACAGGAAAACCGTTTCAGTTTAGTTTTTGAACGTTTTATTGTGAGCCCGCAAAAGTGGCTTAATACCTCTGACCACGTTGTTGACAGCAGTGACCTGGGGGGCAGAAATGCTTCCAGGGGCGATCCCCATGCTGCCCCCATGACTTTTGAGCACTGTCACTATCTTTTTGGGCACTTTTTAGGCTTTCTACAGACTGCCGGGAGTGCTGCCGCAAAAATGCTCGGGTCTCTCATAGACTAACATTGGGCTCGTTGCATTTTAGTGATCGCTCAACACTATCAGTCGTCATCTTGGTGAGGACACGGAAGTCTTGCCCGTTACCAGTCTGGCACCCATGGCTGACTTTATGTTACGCTGCCTTAACCGTGACCCTCGCATTGTCAAAATGTTGGGTGACAGTCATTACTGGTTGATGACACTTTTAGACCCCCTCTACAAGGAGAACTTTCACTCTCTTATTCCTGAGTTGGAGAGGTCTACAAAAATGGGGCAGTACCAGAAGGCCCTTGCTGCAGAACTATTAAAAAAATTCCCATCTGAACACGGTAGCGGCAGAGGTCATAGTTCGCTGCCCAACTAAGGCATACAGGCGAGAGAGACGCAACTACAATCCAGCAGAGGCAGGGGAACACTGTCAATGTTCTAGGACAGTTTTCTGAGACCTGCCCAGCTTACAGGCCCTGAGGCGCAGGGTACTCTCACAAGGAGTGGAAAGTTTCAAAAGATGGTGAGGGAGTACCAGCGTCCTCCGTGATTCCTCTGTGCCTTTTAATTATTGGGTATCCAAGCTGGACACTTGGAATGAACTCACTCTGTATGCCTTGGAGGTCCTGGCCTGCCCTGCCGCTAGCGTGTTATCGGAGCGTGTTTTTAGTGCCGCCTGTCAACTGACAATGCTGACAAGCTGACCCTTATCAAAATGAACAAGGGCTGGATTGGGCCAGACTTCTCATCACCACCAAATGACAGCAGAGTAACATAAAGTCAAATCCAATGTGTTATTTCGGGAGGTGTATTCCCATGCATCGCTTCACACCCACACATGCGTATATGCTTCCTCATTTCGGCTGTTTTTTGCTCTTCTCCTTATCCTCAGCCTCCACGACCACTATACCACCAGGGTGACCGTGGTCCATGTTGCCAGCATTGCAAGTTCCTCTGTCCTAATTTTTGGCAGCTTTTGCTTGGAAGGCATAGGCAAAGACTATGGGAGACCCACTCCCCAATAATGGGAATAATGTTTTTAATATGCTGTACTGCATGGCTCTTGTAAGGGACATTGCAAGTTCCCACTTCCTAATTTTTGGCAGCTTTTGCTTGGAAGGCATAGGCAAAGACTATGGGAGACCCACTCCCCAATAATGGGAATAATGTTTTTAATATGCTGTACTGCATGGCTCTTGTAAGGGGCATTAAAATCGTCTTGTTAAGCTACTGTGACCTCCACGTCTCTTCCAAGGGTCGTTAATATTGTCTTTTTATTCCACTGCGACCTCCACCACTCTTCCAAGGGGCATTAAAAGCGTCTTGTTAAGCTACTGTGACCTCCACATCTCTTTCACAGGGCGTTGATATTGTCTTTTTATTCCACTGTAACCTCCACCACTCTTCCAATGGGCATTGATATTGTCTTTTTATTCCACTGCGACCTCCACCACTCTTCCAAGGGCCATTAAAACCGTCTTGTTAAGCTACTGTGACCTCCACGTCTCTTCCACGGGGCATTGATATTGTCTTTTTATTCCACTGTAACCTCCACCACTCTTCCAAGGGGCATTAAAACTGTCTTGTTAAACCACTCTGAACTCCACGTCTCCTCCAAGGAGCATTAAAACCATCTTGTTAAGCTACTGTGACCTCCACATCTCTTCCAAGGGGCATTAAAACTGTCTTGTTAAACCACTCTGAACTCCACGTCTCTTCTAAGGGGCATTAAAACCATCTTGTTAAACAACTCTGAACTCCACAGCTCTTCCAAGGGGCATTGACATGTTGTTTTTAATTACCTCTAACCTCCACGACTCTTGCAACGGGCATTGCATTTCCTCCTAATTTTTGTCAGCTTTTGCTTTTCAATGCATAGGCGAACACTAAGGGAGACCCACTCCCCAATAATGGGTAGAAGGTTTTTAATACGCTGTAATCCACGTCTGTTTCAAGGGGCATTGCAGTGCCTAATAATTTTTGGAAAGCCTTTCATTCCCTGCTTAGGCCAACAGTGTACAGGAGACCCAGTTGCTATAAATGGAAAAAACGGTTTAGTTAAGGCCCTCTGACCTCCATGTCACTTCCAAGGGGCATTGGAGTGCCTCGAAATTTTTAGTAGGCATTGCATTCACTGTATGCCTTATAACTGTGTAGCTGAACCGCTCCTTTTGGTACAGAAACGTATCCTACAAGACATGTGTGGTTGGCTGGCCTGATATTGATGTGAATGGTCCCTGTTCCTCCTGCTCTTTCTCCTTTGCCACCACCTCATCCATCATTCATCACCTGAAGCTTTGTTTTAACGGGAGTCATAGAACTGGGATAGTAGCAGGAAAACATCCAGCAATCCTCGAAGGAGGTAGAATATGCGCCAAAACGCTGACCACCGCAGGCCTAGCTGCTACTACATACATGCGCTTGCATTCCAAGGAACAGAAAGCTAAGGAGGTGGATGGCCTCATGATCATGAATAATTTACTCGTTGTGTAGGAGGCCGACCACTGCTGCTGTCTACCTTCTGAACTTTGTGTTGAAGCCTGATTGACCCAGGACCCGCAATCCTCTATGTCTGGAGGACGTGTTGCATCCCAGTGTCCAACTGTGTCCCGGCTTCCACAATATCAACCCAGTGTGAAGGCGTCAGTGAGATGGACCATTCCTGGCCACATTCACTTGTCCATGTGTTTGTGGTTAGGCTGTCCTTCCCACTAAATGCACTGGGGAGGGCACAGGTAATGTTTTGGTATGCGCGCTTGTGTATAAGGCGCATCGGGACAAATAGGGGCGGCTGGGGACCGTTTATGGACACCCGGCCACCCCCACGCGGCTGGGGACTGTGTGTGGGCACCCGGCCGCGGGGCCGCTGGGGACTGAGTATGGACACCCGGCCGCCCCCTGGCGGCTGGGGACCAAGCGTGGACACCCGGCCGCCGGGCGGCTGGGGACTGAGTATGAATACCAGGCTACCGACGCAGCCATGACGTGGTGGCCAGATTCCACCTCCACATGCCTAAAAGGCCCAATTTCAAGTGCAAGCAAGCTAGCAGTATGGTATTGCAGCCTGGGGGTGGGTTGGTGGGTGGCAGGCTGCATACTTGCGCTTGTATTGCAAGTTATGGGGGAGGTACAATTGAGCACTGCCCTGGGACAAGGACTTGCACGGGGATAGTTGCAAGTCTGCATCTTCTGATGCGGCAAGGATCACTTCTGATGGGCACACTTTTAGGCAGTGACCTGGGTGTCAGAGATGCTTCCAGGGGTCTTCCCCATGCTGTTCCCATGTCTTTTTAGCACTGTATGCATGTGTCACACAGCACATGGCCAGATAGGGTTGTAAAATGTTAAAATGACATTTCCCGGTGAATGCATTTGTCACGGTTGAAAGCAATACAAACGTGCAAAAACGCATAAAAAATGCTACTTGTGAACATAGCCCAAGGTGTGGAGGAGTATTTTTGTTTTTGGTTATTTATTTTACCTTATACACAAGTCTTTACCCTGGAAAGGATGTTCCTTAACCCCTTTCCGACCTGGTCAGTAATAGTACGCACCAGGTCGGGAAGGCCGGTTCAGCGGGGGCTCCGGCGGTGAGCCCGCACTGAAGCGAGCACATGTCAGCTGATTATTGGAATCGCAATCCACCCGCGGCTGTTAACATGTTAAATCTCTGACAGTGGCATTTAACTCGCGCTTCCGGGAGTCCTAAGCCCCGCCCATCAGTGACCCCGTCACGTGATCGCAGGTCACCAATGGGTGGGCATGACAACTCAGGGTCTGCAGCAGACGCCTGTGGTTGTCATGTCTCAATTGCTATGAGCGCCACCTAGTGGTCAGCGCTCATAGCAAGTGAGCATTTCTCCTGCATACAAGCGATCTGCTCATCGCTTGTATGCAGTAGAAGCAATCAGACAACTGCTGCTTCTAGTCTCCTCTGGAGACTATAGAAGCATGCAGAAAGTGTAAAAAAAAAGTTTTAAAAAAAAATAAAAAATATATATATATAAAAAAAAAAAACACATACACATATTTGGTATCGCCGCGTTCAGAATCGCCCGATCTATCAATATAAAAGAAGAATTAATACAATCAGTAAACGGTGTAACGAGAAAAAAAAATTAAACGCCAGAATTAAGTTTTTTTGGTCGCTACAACTTTGCAATAAAATGCAATAACGGGCGATCAAAACATCGGATCTACCCCAAAATGGTATCAATAAAAACGTCAGCCCGGCACGCAAAAAATAAGCCCTCACCTGGCCCCAGATCCCGAAAAATGGAGAAGCTAAGGGTCTCAGAAAATGGCGTCATTTTTTTTGATTTTTTTAGCAAGCTTTGGATTTTTTTTTCACCACTTAAATAAAAAAGAACCTATATATGTTCGGTGTCTATGAACTCGTAACGACCTGGAAAATAATGATGGCAGGTCAGTTTTAGCAATCTGTGAACATGGTAAAAAAAGGACCCAAAAAACAACTGTGGAATTGCATTTTTTTTGCAGTTTCACTGCACTTGGAATTTTTTTCCCATTTTCCAGCACATGATATGGTAAAACCAGTGATGGTGTTTAAAAGTACAAGTCGTCCCGCAAAAAATAAGCCCTCACATGGCCATATTGAACAAAAATTAAAAAAGTTCTGGCTCTGGGAAGAAAAAAAGAAAACATAAAAACAGAAAGACCCATGGTCGTTAAGGGGTTAACATATTTCACAGGAAAGCACTTTCACTTTCGTTTTTGAATGAAACGTTTTATTGTGAGCCTGTAAAAGTGGCTTAATATCTCTGACCACGTTGTTGACAGCAGTGACCTGGGGGGCAGAAATGCTTCCAGGGGCGATCCCCATGCTGTCCCCATGTCATTTGAGCACTGTCACTATCGTTTTGGGCACTTTTTAGGCTTTCTACAGACTGCCGGGGGAGCCGCCGCAAAAATGTTCGGGTCTCCCATAGACTAACATTGGGCTCGTTGCTCAGGTCGAGCACCCGAGTATCACAGTGAACTCGGCCCGAGCTTCGAGCACCCGAGCATTTTAGTGCTCGCTCAACACTAGTCTCTATGATTCTTTTAGTGTGAAAGACATTCTATCACGTTTTCCATAGGTCCACAGCAGCACTTTTCTGTATTCCAAACCTCTCAGATGATTCATTTTCATGTTATATATTTGTATTATTCTGAATAAAATGTATTACTTTTGTATAAAACTGACTCCACAGTTTGTTCTGATTCCCGTTAGTCTCCAATGTAACATTATAATGATGTATCTTCAATATGTGACATAGACTTGGGAATGCCTTTTTGGTTGTATTATTAACTTTGGGATTGATTTCACTTTTGAGTGATTTCTTTATAGGTTTATATTCCAGAAGAGAAATGCCTGGACGCAGCCGCGATCGGATGGTTTGAAGTAAGTGGAGAGCCCCACATACACAGCCACACATCAGAGGGAGGACACGAATTGTCTGTAGGGTGCCAGAGCGAGAGGGGGCTACGGCTCGCCCACGACTACCTCGATGGGGCACCTTACACATGTGCTGTGTGACACATGCATACAATGCTGAAAAGACATGGTAACAGCATGGGGAAGACCCCTGGAAGCATCTCTGACTCCCAGGTCACTGCCTAAAAGTGTGCCCATCATAAGTGATCCTTGGCGCATGCGAAGATGCCTCCCGCCATGCACCTGTCATTGCAGACTTGCAACAATCACCGTCCATGTCCTTGTCCCAATGCAGCGTTCAGTTGTCCCTACCCCATTCCTTGGAATGCAAGCGCAAGAATGCAGCCAGCCACCCACCCACAGGCTGCAATACTATACTGCCAAATTTTTCACATCTGCTTGCACTTGAAATGTGGCCTTTTAAGCTCGTGGAGGCAGAAGCTGTCCACAATCTTCTGGCGGCGACGACCTGGTATCCATACTCGGTCCCCAGCTGCCGCTATTTGTCCCGGTGTCGTCTCCGCCTTCCACAAGCACGGGTCCTGCAACATTACCCGTGCCCTCCCCAGTGAACTTACTGGGAAGGACCACCTAACCACAAACACGTGGACAGGTGAATGTGGCCAGGGATGGTACGGAGCCAGTCCACAGCTTTTTTTGCTGAGAGTTGTATTTCACCACAGAAATATTCTTTAGCTTGGTGAAAGGACTTTGGAAACCATATCTACTCCAGCTGTCATTTCTCCCAGGAAGTCCTCTAAAGCTGCTTGCACTTGAAATGTGGCCTTTTAGGCTCGTGGAGTCAGAAGCTTTTCACAAGCTCATGCCGGCGGCGGCCAGGTGTCCATACTCGGTCACCAGACGCCACTATTTCTCCCAGTATTGTCTCCGCCTTCCACAAGCACGGGTCCCACAACATTACTCGTGCCCTCCCCAGTGCACTTACTTGGAAGGACCGCCTAACCACAAACACGTGGACAGGTGAATGTGGCCAGGGATGGTACGGAGCCAGTCCACAGCTTTTTTGGTGAGAGTTGTATTTCACCACAGCCATATTCTTTAGCTTGGTGAAAGGACTGGCATAGAGGGAAACCAAATCTACTCTGGGTGTCATTTCTCCCAGGAAGTCCTCTAATGCAGCTTGTTGCAGAAGCAATGGCAGCCCGTTCAACATCAGGTCGCACTTGTCGGTGGTGCTTCGACACACAAACATCTTTCTTTGCGCCTTTAATTTCATGACTACAGAGTTGGGCAATGGCCTGATCTGCAATGCGGTTTGAGAAATAACATGCATAAGCACGTCCAATCCATATTAAAAAAGCAACCATAGAGTGTCCGGGAACCTTCCCTCACACTTTTCTTAGTCAGGGCTGCTTTTACGGCAGGGTTGGACGGGCCCACCAGAGAACCTCCGATGGGCCCTAGCTTCTCCTTCAGGAGAGTTCATAGTGCTGAGGTGAGGCCATGATGATGATAGAGGCCACCATCTGCTTCATTTTCTGTTACTTGGAATGCAAGCGCAAGTATGCAGCCAGCCACCCACCAACCCACAGGTCGCAATGCTAAACTGCCAGATGTCTGGGCAGCTGCTTGCACTAGAAATGTGACATTTTAGGCTTGTCGAGGTGGAAGCTTTTCACAACCTCATGCCTGCGGCGGCCGGGTGTCTATGCTCGATCCCCGGCCGCCACTATTTCTCCCGGTATCGTCTCCGCCTTCCACATTCACGGGTCACACAACATTACCCGTGCCCTCCCCAGTGCACTTACTGAGAAGGACCACCTAACCACAAACATGTGGTCAAGTGAATGTGGCCTTTAAGGCTTGTGGAGGCGGAAGCTTTTCCCAACCTCATGCCGGCGGCGGCCGGGTGTCCATATTCGGTCTCCAGCCGCCACTATTTCTCCCAGTATCGTCTCCGCCTTCTACAAGCGTGGGTCCCTGAACATTACTGCTGGTACTTTTCTGTGGGAATCTGCTTGCCTCCTACTAGCCTGGAATATTTCCAGTAAACTATGGTACGACGCCATGGTATTAGCACTGCCCCCAGTACCAAAGTAGCGAAGCCATCCCCAATTTCCTTCGCAGGAATTTTATTTGGTAGACTGAGTCGCTGCCCAAATACATTAGTTTCTCACAAGGGAGCAGAAGAAATAGTGGCAGTAGGTGCAAGTTTCTCCAGCCTATTAGATATCAGAGGGTGAACAGCAGCACATTGGATCAGTGGTTAGCACTGAAGCCTTTCAGCGCTGGGATCCTGTTTTCGCCGTGTTTGCGTGGGTTTCCACCTCAGTAAAAAAGCAGCCATAGAGTGTCCGGGAACCTTCCCACACACTTTTCTTACCAGGACTGCTTCTTGGCAAAGTTGGACGGTCCCACCAGAGAATCCTCTGGTGTGCCTTGGCTTCTACATCATGAGAGTTCATGATAGCGCTAACTTTGCAGCTGCTATGGGGCTATTGAGCGGGGGAGAAAGGTGAGCCCTTAGAATCAAATCCTCTGGTAGGCCCAATGTTTTTCAATCTGAAACAGCTGCTCAGTGGGAGTTGTATTTCACCACAGCCATATTCATTAGCTGGGTGAAAGGACTGGCATAGAGGGAACCCGTATCTACTCCGGCTGTCATTTATCCATCACCAGGTTCCGCCCATTGTCACACACGACCATGCCTGGCTGTATGTTTAGCGGTGAGAGCCACAGATCAGGCTGCTGTGTTACAGCTTTCAACAACTCTGCAGTGCTGGGCGGTTTATTACCTAATCATTAAGCATGTTATCTTCAGTACAGCCTATTGCCACTTGGCCATGGCAGTGCTACAGTGCTTTCAGCTTGTGACTGATGTGGTAATTTCGGAGATGGAGGAGGAGGTGCAGGAGCTGAACAATGTGATTACATTGAGGTTACATTGGCGACTCTGTTTTTTATACTAAAGAAAGATCCTAATGTTTTGGGTTTTTTTACGTTATTTTTTAAGACAAATGCATTTACCGGGAAATGTCATTTTAACATTTTACAACTTTATCTGGCCATGTGGTGTGTGACACATCATCAGACACATCCTGTTTCATTTATGATGGAGGGATTCTGAAAGTCACAAAGCCTATTTTTATAGGGCCATCAGGCAGCCCTTACTTTTCTTATAAGGCCAGCATTCGGCCCTCGCTATTGTTAGAGAGCCATCAGCCGGCTATGCTTTGTTGTTCCCATTATTAACGAGTGGGTCTCCTATACTGTGTATGCAGTGACTGCAAGGGCTGCCAAAAATTCGGACGCAACCCAATACCACTTTGAAGAGACATAGAGGAGGGTCTCAGTAAAAAAAATGTTCCCTTTATAAAGGAGCAGGTCTCCTATAGTGGTAATGCCCATGCTGTGACTGCAAGGGCTGCCAAAATTTGGGAGAAACCCCACTAACAATTTAAAGACACATAGAGCAGGGCCAAAGTAATGACATTGTTCCATTAGAAAGGGTCTCCCATAGTGTTGGCCTATGCACTGAATGCAAGGGCTGAAAAAAAATTGCTAGTTACTCCAATGTCCCTTGGAAGAGACTTAGAGGGCCTCCTATAGGAACGGGTCTCCTATACTTGTAATGCCCATGCACTAAGTGTATGGGTTGACAAACATTTACCCCTGGGGGGTGTACATAAACATACTGTATAAAAAAATGTATTACGTGCATCATAAACAACCTTTAAAAAAATTATGTGGGTGTTGCATCATGGACCACGGTCACCCTGGTGATATGGTGGTGGAGGATGAGGATGAGGAGAAGGAGGAGGACAAGAGCAAATGGCCAAAATCAGGAAGTGTATACCCATGTGTGGGTGTGAAAAGATGCATGGGAATACACCTCCCAAAAAAAGACACTGTATTTGAGTTTATGTTACGCTGCTATCATTCGGTGGTGTTGAGAAGTCTGGCCAATCCAGCCCTTGTTCATTTTTATAAGAATCAGCCTGTCAGCATTTTCAGTTGACAAGCGGATGCGCTTATCAGTTATAATTCCACCAGCGGCACAAAAAACCCGCTCTGATAAAACGCTAGCGGCAGGGCAGGCCAGGACCTCCAAGGCATAGAGATCCAGTTCATTCCACGTATCCACCGCGGATACTCAATAATTATAAGGCACAGAGTAATCACGGAGGACGTTGGTATGGTCGGCAAGATACTCCCTCAGCATCTTCCCAAACTTTGCACTCCTTGTGAGAGTACCCCGCGCCTCAGGGCTTGTGCGATGGGAGCGGCTGAGAAAATTCTCCCAAAACTTTGACAGTGTTCCCCTGCCTCTGCTGGATTGGAAATGTGTCTCTCTCACCTGTAGTCCTTGGTTGTCCAATGAACTATAACCTTTGTAGCCAGTGTTTTCTGATGGGAATTTTTTTCATAGTTCCGCAACAAGGGCCTTCTGGTACTGCCCCATTTTTGTAGACCTGTCCAACTCAGGAATAAGAGATATAAAGTTCTCCTTGTAGCGTGGGTCTGGAAGTGTCACCAACCAGTAATGACTGTCACCCAAAATGTTGAGAACGCAAGGGTTATGGGAAAAGCAGCATAACATAAACTCAGCCATGCGTGGCAGACTGCTAACAGGCAAGACTTCTGTGTCCTCACCAAAAGAACGAGTGACCATGCTCTTCTCCTCCTACTCCTCCTCTCTGTCCTCAGGCCATCCACGCTGAGCAGACGGTATGACAGTTGTGCAGGTAGTACCATCTATAGTGCATGAAACTAGCTCCTGTTCTTCCTCCTCCTCCTCCTCCTCCTCTTCCTATTGTCACCCAATCCACATTGGAATGAGATGAGGCTGTGCTGTGTGTAATCACCCTGCATGGTTCCTTGCTCCATCTCATCGTGCTCAGCCTGCAATGCATCCTCTTTGATTGTGAGCAGAGAGCGTTTCAGAAGACAGAGAAGCGGGATGGTGACGCTAATTATGGCGTCATCGCCGCTCACCACCTCGGTGGAGTCCTCAAAGTTTTGGAGGATGGTACATATGTCTGACATCCATATCCACTCCTGAGGTCTTATGTGTGGAGTCTGAACTGAATATCGAAGGCCTTGTTGATGCTGGTACTCAACAACTGTCCTCTTCTGCTCACAAATCCTTCCCAACATCTGCTGTGTAGAGTTCCAACTCGTGGGGACATCACACACCAGTCTGTGAGCCGGAAGCTGCAAACGCTGCTGAAACACTAAAAGGGCGGCGGAAGCTGTAGGTGACTTTGTAAAATGGGCACACAGGCGGCGTACTTTAACAAGCAGATCCGGCAGCTACGGGTAGGATTTGAGAAATTGCTGAACCACGAGGTTAAAGACATGGGCCAGGCATCGTATGTGTGTGAGCTCGCCTCGCCTCACAGCCACCCCCAGGTTCCGGCCAGTGTCACACAAGACCATGCCTGGCTGTAGGTTCAGCGGTGTGAGCCACAGATCTGCCTGCTCTCTCAGAGCTGTCCACAACTCTTCAGCATTGTGCGGTTTGTCACCTAAGTATATTAGCTTTAGCACAGCCTGTGTCCGTTTGGCCGAGGCAGTGCTGCAGTGCTTCCTGCTTGTGACTGATGTGGTCATTTTGGAGATGGAGGCTGAAGAGGAGGAGGAGGCTGAGGAGGATGAGGTGCAGGAGCTGTAGACTGTGGGGGCAACCCTGATTGACCTAGGGCCCACAATACTTGGCGTCGGGAGGACTTGTTCCGTCCCACGGTCCGACTGGGTCCCGGCTTCCACTATGTTAACCCAGTGTGCCGTCAGCAAGATGTATCGTCCCTGCCCACAAGCACTTGTCCACGTGTCCGTGGTTAAGTGGACTTTACCGGTAACTGCGTTGTTGAGGGCATGGCTAATGTTTTGGGACACGTGCTTGTGTAATGCGGGGACGGCACACCGGGAGAAATCGTGGCAGCTGGAAACCGCGTACCGAGGAATGGCTGCCGCCATCAGCTTGCGGAATGCTTCGGTCTCCATGAGCCTAAAAGGCAACATTTCTAGCGCAAGCAGTCGCGAAATGCGGGAATTTAGTAGTGTGACCTGTGGGGCGTTGGCTGCGTATTTGTGCTTGCGTTCCAAGGACTGGGGTATGGACAACTGAAAGCTGTGCTGGGACAAGGACGTGGACGTGCTTCCTGATGCTGCTACTTGAGAGTGTGTAATGAAAGGTGAAGGGCAGAAAGCATCTTTGCATGCACCATGGACAGGGGATTGGCTTGCATGCACAACAGCGGAAGAAGCAGTGGTGCCACCCGCAGACACTGTTCCGGGACCCAGGGGTTCGGTCCACAAAGTCGGGTGCTTTGCTGCCATGTGCCTGATCATGCTGGTGGTGGTCAGTCTGGTCGTTTTGTCACCCCTGCTGATGCTGGCCTGGCAGGTGGTGCAAACTACCTTTTTGGGGTTATCGGCAGAGTCTTTAAAAACTAACCAGACTCGGGAAGACCTAACAGTTGTACTGGCAATTCCCTTTGTGTTGGTGTTACAGGGAATGGTTGCCTGCCTTCATTCTGCGGCCACCACACTGCTTCTTCCTGCCTGTTGTGGTGCTCTGCCTCCCTCTCCCTGTGTGCTACTGTCCTTACTCTGCATGTCCTCCTGCCAGGTTGGGTCAGTTACTATATCATCCACCACCTCGTCTTCCACTTCCGCACTCTGGTCCTCCTCCTAACTTTCAGGCAATTGTGTCTCATCATTGTCCACCTCTTGTGACACTTTCCTTTGTGTGACCTTGGCTGCTCAAATATTTGGGCATCGCTACATGCGATCTCCTCTTGCCCCGCTTCAAGTGGACTGGGCGAGAGACCCGAATCTATAAATGGAAAAGTGAACAGCTCTTCGGAGCGTCCAAGTGTGGGATCAGTTGTCTCTGGGCACTCGGCATGGTGGGAGGAAGGAGGTTCAGGGTGAGGAATATGCGGTCCAGACTAACAGCTACTGAGACTTGACCGTCTGAAAGACAAGGTGGTGGTGGTGGCTAAGTGACTGGAAGCATTATCTGCTATCCAACCAATAACCTTTTCACACTGCTCTGTGTTCAATAGTGGTGTTATGCGGTCCCCTATTAATTGGGACAGGAAGGTTGAGCGAGAAGATGTGGATGTTTGTTATGGCACAATTTCAGCTTGCCCATTGCCTCGGCCTCTGCATGCACCATCACCATCATGTCCAGTTCCCCGTCCCTTGCCACGCGCCTTGCCCATTTTAAATGGAGGACAATATCTTCCACGCTCACTACAAATGACTGAATTTGGAGCGAACCTATATGTGATCCGTGTGACGGACAAACCACAGTTTTAAATACCTGGCCTGTAGGTAACTATTTTTAACAGCAAACAGGTGTCAATAGCTTCACTGACACACAGAAAAAATTTTTTAATGGAGGCCAGAAATGGCAGTATTTTCTGAAAACGTATATGTGATCCGTGTGATGGAGAAAACACAGTTTTGAATACCTGGCCTGTAGGTAACTATTTTGAGCAGCAAACTGGTGTCAATAGCTTCACTGACACACTGAAAATTGTTTTTAATGGAGGCCAGAAATGGCAGTATTTTCAGCGCAATTATATGTGATAAGTGTGACGGACAAACCAGTTTTAAATAGCTGGATTTTTAGCGCTGTAATATGGAAAGGACCTGGCTGTATTCTGCTATGCCAACAAGCAAATGGCGCAGAAAAACGGTGTTCTCTGGATTGCTTTTTAAGCAAATAATGAGGATTAAGATCCAAAAAAAAATTATTTCTGGCCCCTGAGACCTGTGCCTATTTCTAGAAATATCTAACAGCAGCAGCAGACAAAACTGGAATGGAGCCTCTTGTGCTATGTGCACTGCAGTCTGCTTTATACCCTGCCTGCCTATATACACTGCCTGCTTGATACCTCTGCAGATGGATTAGTGCTCAGAAGGACTGTTTGTTGAGATGGATATGTGTCTCTAATATAGTCTGGTATACCTACACTAACTAGAAACAAGCAAATTTCTCTCTAGCTCAGCAGCAACTCCCCCTACACTGTCTGATTCCAGAGTGACTGTGACGAGCATGGCGGCGCCAGGTCTGATATAGACCTGATGACGCTATGCAGCCAGCCAATCACTGTAATGAGCAGTGAGATGCTCGGGCTAGCACCGAGCAGTAGCGAGCATGCGTGCTCATCACTACTGACAAGTGCTCCTCTAATCAGCAATCCTAGTCAGTAAAGCTTTGTCTACATGCTCTGATTTTAATAAAATCTTCAGGAAAAAAAATTATGGGAAAATCAGAATATGTTGCTAAACATTCAGTGTGAAGACCTGCTAGTAGGAGTGTCAAGTGGCTGCCTCATCATCAGGAGGCTCCGAAGTGGAGGCCAAGCAACTTACCATATACCTATGTATATTGAAGTATGTGTGAAAGTGTGGTGCCCCTGCGGGTCCAGTAGCCGCAGGGGTACTGCATCTCACACAGAGGTGTTGTACCCCACTCTCAGGTAAGGACGGAGTACTACCAGGGACCCACACACCCACATCCAATACACTCCACTTCAGTAGGGAAGGGTGAGATTGCTGCTAAGGGAGAGCTCAGTCCCTGGTCCCTGGCTGGAGGGTGGAACTAGGTAGAGGAGGTAGGTGGAGGAAGTAGATCAGGGGAGCACAGACAGAAAGGGTATAAGAAGAAGGGGAACCATCTAGAAGCAGTCAGTACAGAGAGGAGACAGTTGGGAGTGGAAGCTCAGAAGGAGCTCCGCTCAGGAGAGAGAGGAGTCGGGCCTAGAAAGAGAGGCCCAGGAGGAGAGTGAGAGAAGATGGGAGCAGAGGGAAAGGCTCCAGAGACAGAAGGTATCCCAGGGGCACGGTGAGTGCAGGAAGCCACCCGTGCACCAGAATTCACACTGACGTGGAGGGATCAGGCCGCAGAAGGGGACCGGCCTCAAAACTAGTGGAGAACAACCAGGATCAGCTAACCAACCGGAAGGGTGTAGCATTTTCAAGGTGTTGCAGCCAAAACCCACAAATATATCGCTGAAAAGGTGGCCACATAAGGTCCAGTGGATTGCAAGTCGCCCGACAAGGTCCGAGGCCACTGGCTTGGGACACTGATTGTGAGGCGCAGGGCAGGAGGGTGAGAGCCAGCGTAGTGAGACAACCAGGAAGGTACATAGAACGGGGTCCCGGCCAAGTGCTCCTGAGATACCTTACAGTTTGCTGGATCACTACCCCGGAGGACACAGGACGATGTGGGCAGTTGCACACCGGTGATTGTAACCTGAGAAACTTAAGAGCTGTGAGTAAACTTGAAGACTGCACCCCACTGTGTCCGTGAATAATTGCTGCGCCATCACCTGCATTACACCTCACCAACAACATCTACCTCCACAATTCTTCATATACTGCCCTGGAGCTAAGCTCTGACTGTGGAGAGCTGAACCAAATCTGCTGCGTCACCATCAGCTCCAGTGAACCTGCACCGCAGCGGCGGCCCCATATAGCAGCATACCACAGGTGGCGTCATGAACATTATCTCTAAAAACTTTATTCCCCTTTTACTTTCCCTTTAATTGACCGCCCTGCGCCATGGACTGGGTCACTGCCACCCCCAGCACCAACCGGCCCGGCTACCGAGTACCCCACGGTCCCAGGGGGAGTGTCAAAAGCATACTTGCATGTGTAAAAGTATGAGTGTTGACACATGCAAGTGAATGCAAGACTGCGTGTCTAGAAGTATGCATGTCTGCATGTGTAGAAGTATGCTTGAGAAATCATGCCTATCTGTGTAAAAGTATAAGCGGAGAAGTGTGCCTATCTGTGTAGAAGTATACGTCGAGAAGTGTGCCTGTAAGTGAAGAAGTATGTGTGTGAAAGTGTACTTGTGTGTGTAGAAATATTTGTGTAAGTGTACCTGCTTGTGTAAAAAAAGTATGTATGTGAAGGCATGCCTACATGTGTCAGTCAGTTGCTCAAATACAGGGTAACACATTACAAAATATTAGCAGTAATGGCGATAACAACAATATAACAGTTTCAATATCCTCTCCTCTGTTCTATCTAACTATCTCCTAGTATGAATGGCGTTTTAATGTCCTTCTGCTCTAACTTTCAAGGGCGGCACTCACAGCGGTAGACGCATCACTGCAATGTGTCCTTGAAGCGTTTTCGAATATTAGACTGTCACTAACGTGGGTCACCAGTACTTCCCACTAGGCCACAAGTCCTTAGTAGCAAATCACTTAGTACCCCATGTGTACTCCTCACACTGGCTGGCCCCAGTCCCTTCTGCTGCACAGTCCTGGCCGGCACCCGGTACTGTACGTCTACATTTGAAGTAACAGCCCAGTTCACTCACATCTCACATCGGCCTTCGGTGCTTGACCTGCGTCGTCCGGATATTGAGTCTCGGCTGGTGTAGACTGGACTTTGGGTCTTAACCAACGGAGTCTGGGTCCCGTATCTTGACCGGCATATTCTGGACTTCAATACCCGACCAATGATATCCCGCCTGTCTCCAATCACACGTCGGTAGCTTGGCCTCTGCTTCCCATCGCTCACACGTCCTCCTTGTTTCTCTTATTGGCGCTGACTGACTTTCCGCCGTGTCACTCTGGCCTTTTATATTTGATAACTGTGGCACAGCTACCACCTGACCTGATGCTCTCTTCAAATTCATCCCTCCAGAAATGCTTTCTCCATCTTCTGGTTCCACCTTACTCAGCTTGCTCAGCAAAAGGTGACATTTGATCACAGGTGCCGTGGAGCATTGATAAAACACATCTTCGAATCCCCATCCCCTTACATGTGTGTGTGTATAAGTATGCATGTGAAAGAGAGTCTGCATGTGTAAAAGTATTATATATATATAATAGTATATAGAATGAGTCAACGGAATTATAATGACTAAAACGTACATGTTTTATTTATAAATGCAAAAAAAAAATTTCATATAGACAACAAACAATTGCAGCTGATGGCAACAAATGTGCAGTAAATTAGTCCACAACCCAAAAACGGATCCCTAGTAAAAAATGTCATAATGAGCTGCAAAATAGAACTATAAACTGCAGCACAGGTAGGGCATATAAAGAATCACCAGTTAACAAATGCCAATGTAAATGTATCTGAAACGTCCATATACAATTTTCATATGAATGGGCTATTTAACTCTGTGATGATCTTACCGGTAGTGAGGGCCATGGGCAAAAGAGGCAGCACACAGGGCACGGTGATTGACCCTGATGCCCGTTTCGCGGTGTACACAGCCGCTTTCTCAAGAGGCAGTAGTTAGTAGCGGCGAGAAGACCTTATTGAAGCCCCCAGTGCTGGTCACGTGAGGCCTCACGTGACCAATCACATGATCAGAGGAAGTGGGCGTGTGTATATCCCTCTCCCTAATGCTCACAATCGGTGCATGCGCAGCCAGCCCAGGCGCTGAACACCCACCCAGGCTGTCAAGATGCACCGCGCATGCGCGGGCGCCCGGCACAGAAAGTGCCCAAGCGCCCGAGCACCTGTAGGTGCCATGGAGACGACCGGGTGCGCGCTTGGCCACCGGAGAAGGCGGCGCATGCGCACCGCATGAGCAGAAGCTAAGGGATTACTGCAATAGAAGGAACCAACAACTAGACAATACACATGACACTGGATACGAGTAAAAGAGAAAAAAAACACACAGAGAGTGCATAAGCTTAATTGAGAGAATAATGTCAGTATAATAGTTCAGCAAAATACATGAAGCATAATTCAATATTTAAATAGTGTTCATCTTCAAGCATCCAGGCAGAATTTCCCGCAGATGCCTCAATCCATAATGCACCCATAGTGTAAAGTAGGGAAGACGAGCAGAAAAGGGGAAACCTCTCAGTCCAAACGAAACTAAGGAAAATTATTAAAAAAAAACAACAATTAATAAAAATATAAAACATGAGAAAATAACCAACGCACAGAAGGAGGCGGCGAAATGGGAGCAACATGCATTAATAGTCAATAGTCAGCACTAGAAGAACGGAGAAAATGAGAGGGACTCATTAAGGCCACCTGGTGCCAACATACCCAGCGTCACGATCCATTTGGCCTCAACTTGAGCCAGAACCTTTTTAACATTGCCACCCCGTGCACCCATATGGATCACATCAATCGAACGGACCTTGCAACAGCTGGGGTCACAGTTATGAGCGACCCTAAAATGTTTAGGGATCGTCTTAAGCTCAGTAGTGTCGGCCGCTGTCCTGGCCGCGCCAATGTCCCACACATGCTCACGCGTACGTACCCTCAATTCACGTGATGTAAGACCGATGTAAACCAATGGGCAATCACAAGTAGCAAGAGATGTGATGTCTAATGTCAAATTGTTTAGTACCATCGGAGGACATGAACGTGTTGCAGCGCAGGACATTGGCGCAGGCAAGACAGCGGCCGCACGAAATGATCCCAGAACTGGTCCATGGGATTCAAAAGGGTTTTGTCGAGCTGGGACATAGTGGCTAGAAACCAATATGTCCTTTAGGTTTCTAGCTCGCCTCGAAGCCATAATAGGGTGATCCCCAAGGGCTGGTCCCAGGGAGGCATCGGTTGTCAAAATGTCCCAATATTTAGTCATGATGTTCCTCATGTTCTCCCATTCATGATTAAAGGTTGAGATAAATCAAATTTTTCCCTGCCCTTTCTCAGATAGTTTTTTCTTGTTACAATATAACAAGTTGTTACGTGGGGTTCGCCTCGCTCTATCATAGCCACGTTGGACACACCTTTTGCTATATCCACGTTGCTTGAATCTATTTTTTAAATCAATGGTCTGGCGCTCGAATTTCATATCGGAGGAACAGATCCGCCTCGCCCTTAAGAACTGTCCGACTGGGACGGCCCTAATAGTGGTGGGATGGTGTGCCGTTCCTGCATGAATTAGGTATTGACTGACGTAGGTTTCCTATAGACGTCAGTCTGGACCAGACCAGCATCATCCACCTCCAGGCTGACGTCCAGGAAATCAATTCTTTTGGTGTCGTAAGTATACGTCAGTCTAATGCCCCATGCATTGGAATTGAGCTGTACGTTGAATTCCTCGAGCTGCTGCACCGACCCGCGTCAAAAAAATAAAACATCATCAATATAGCGGAACCAGAACAGCACATGGTCAGCGGCCCCCACGCCCTCGCCACCAAAAACCTGCCTCTCCCATGCGCCCAGGAAGAGGACGGTGCGCAGTCCGCCCCCATGGCCGTGCCCCCCTTCTGCAAATAGATCACATCTTTAAATAAAAAATAATTGTGGGTGAGTTTATTTAAAGATGTGATCTATTTGCAGAACGGGGCACAGCCATGGGGGCTTCAGCAATCAGCGTGACCATCAGGTGATCACTGACGTCACTGATCAGCTGATGGTCGCGTGACCATCGGGTGATCAATGACGTCACTGCAGGTCCTGTAAGTACACAGCGGGGCGCGAGCCCGCACCCCGCAGTGTACCTCGAGCCGCCGAAGAGACGACATCACAGAGGAAGACACCGGGGGCCACCGGACAGATGAGTATGAAGTTTTTTTTTTATTTTTTACTTTTTTATTCTTTTTTAACTGCCGCTGGCACGCGGGCTGGGAGAAGCAGGCTGCTGCTTCTCCCATCCACGTTGCTCTCGCTGTTATCAGCCAGAGCAGCGGTCAGATGAGAGAAGTAGCAGACTCCTCTCCCGACCCGGGTACCAGCCGCTGCGCGATTCCGGCGCGATTTTGCGCCTATTGATTTACATTGAAATGCAGCAAATCCGCATGTATAGATATTATACATGTGGGTCTGCTGCGATTCAATGCAAGTCAATGGGCGTGATTTCACCGAGAAATCGCGCCTGAATTGGTTGTGCTGCGGTTTGTGCGATTTTAATGCGTTGGAATAACCGACGTGGAAATGCATTAAAACCGCATTGTGTGCAGCCTTATAGTTTTATACGCTTTTAAACTATGCCCTGAGGGGAAGGAGGGTAGTTGTGCTAATAAGGGGATAGAGTAGACAGAGTGAGATGATAGGGGTTAATGAGGATTAAGGGGGTCTGGGATAGGGAAGGAAAGTAGGGAGCTGAGTAGGAGTAACAAATGTGATAATAGTATTAAATGTCTGGTGGCAAATGCAAGACGTCTCGCAAACAAAATGAATGAACTGGAGACGCTTATGTTGGTCATAGAATGCGATGTGGTGGGCATTCCGGAACCTGACTGGGTGACAAACATAGAGGGGTATACTACATTTAGACAGGTCAGAAAAGACAAAAAAAGGTGGAGAGGTGTGTATTTCGTAAAATCCAACTTAAATCCTGTGCTCAGTGACGACATTGGAGGGATCTCACGCAAGGTGTGTGAAAGACTAAGTGCAACACAAAGGGAAGGGGGAAAAGGGAGCCCAGCCTCTAGGGAAAGGGGGGAGTGGAGACCTCCTAGGCTGATCTGATATGACCCTGTCTCCACTAACGTCCCCATATTGGTTCCTCACCAATCGCCGTATGCGAACCTAAACTCTGTATTTCCCTAGCGCTTGGCCCTAAACAAGGAAGGGGGGATGAACACTAGTCGATCCCCACTAACAACTAAAGACAACAAGGGAGACAAACATGGTGGAAAGTAGGTTAGCTTTAGCCGACTTCAGAGAGATAACTTCAAGAGTCCTCCTAGCACCACAGAGGAAGATAGCAGTCTGAGAGCTCCAAGCATTCACAAGGAAACATGTGATTATCACCGGCACCTTCCTGCTGCAAAGTGAAACTATTTAAACACCCAGGCTAGGGTGTCAATTAGCAAGAAGGAGGTAGCCGCTGGGTCCTAGAGTGAAACAGCTAAGAAGGTGTCTGTAATGCCAAACGTCTGTAATGCGACCAACTGCAGGGTGACTGTCTGTCACATCTGACACACCCATGAAAGTATCCCCCTTCCATCTACGAGAGGCCTCCGGACACTCAGGACCAGGTTTCTCAGGATAAGAGGTGTGAAATGAATGAATCAACCTGGGCACGTTCACCTCTGATGCTGAAACTCACATCCTCTCCTCTGGACCATAACCCTTCCAGTGTACCAAGTATTGTAGAGAACGACGTTGGTGATGAGAATCTACAATCCTCGAAATCTGGAACTCCAGATTACCATCAACCATTACTGGGGGTGGTGGTAGATGTGAGGGCTCAAGAGGTTTCACATACTTCTTGAGTAAGGACCTGTGGAAAACATTGTGGACCTTAAGGTCTTGAGGAAGCTCAAGACGAAACACTACTAGGTTAATGACGGTGGTTATTTTATAGGGACCAATAAACCTAGGTCCCAACTTCCAAGAAGGAACGTTCAATCTTATATTCCTGGTAGACAGCCACACAAAGTCATTCACATTCAGGTCCGGACCTGGCAAGCATTTTCTGTCAGCCATACGTTTAAACCTGTCTCCCATGATTTTTAAATTACTCAGAACCTCCTGCCACACCGAGGAGAGCGACGAAGCAAAACGTTCGTCCTCAGGTACCAAAAGGTACCAAACTGTGGATGGTAACCGTATGCACTAAGGAACGGTGACCTGTCAGTGGATTCTTGACGATGATTATTAATGGCAAATTCTGCCAGTGGTAAGTAGGATGCCCAATTCTGATTTTCGGAGACGAAACACCTGAGGTAGGTCTCCAAATTCTGATTGACGCTCTCGGTCTGTCCATTCGAATGAGGGTGGAAGACAGAGGAAAAGGACACTTGCACCCCCAGTTGAGAACAGAATGCCTTCCAGAACTTAGAAACAAACTGGGTCCCCCGATCTGACACCACATCGGAGGGAACCCCATGAAGCTTCATAATTAGAGATGAGCGTTGTTCTACTCGAACTGTTCGCCAATCTCAAATTCGAGCTGTTTTGGGCGGTGTTCGAGCCGTTCGGCGAACACGAACAATTTGAGAAAAATTCGGCTGTTCGAGGTTATGTTCGATAACTGTTCGTGCACCAAAATCATAACTGGATTTTTTCTCAGTAATGATGAAAATTAATGTTAATACGCAGTTTGAGTGTACAGCGGGGTGGGGGGAGGGGCAGGGGATGGATCTCTGCAGGAACAATGAAGATCTCCATTTTTTTTTCTCTTTCCCGCATTTGCAGTGGGGAGGTGCAATCTGTCAGCCTATCAGCAGCGCACACACGGAGCGAAGTGCTTTTTTTCACACAAGCAAGGGCATGTGTCATTGGCAGTGTATGTCACATGTCCTTGCCCTATAAGTGTTATGTTCTGCTACCAAAGCTAAGGAAAGAGAGGAGATCTGTCCCTACTATAAGACTCAGCTGAATCCCTACGATGTAACAGGGAACCTGATCCTGCGATCAGACCTGCTAAAGTCCTAATCTAGTCTGTACGGAGACCTATAGATGTGAGGAGGGAATCCCTACAAGTACTAAGGACTGGGAGGAATATGGGACACCTCCTAACAGAAATAGTAGCAGACAGACGAACAAACAAAATAGATAGAACATAGAGGTCCGTAGACCAAGCAAACTAACAGAGTTAGATACAGAGCACAGGCTAGCTAGAAAGTAGATATACAATGAAGTCCAGCAAAGCCAGAAGGGCGGAGCAGGATTAAATAGGCCAACAAGGTCATGTGACCAGCAAAGGAAAAAAAAAACTAACAGCAAGGTTCTAACAGTACCCCCCCTTCTAAGAGGATCCTCCGGATCCCCTAGGACCAGGCTTATCAGGAAATCTCCTGTGAAACGCTCTGATAAGTCTGGACGCGGAAACATCATCTGACCTCACCCAAGAGTTATCCTCGGGTCCGAAACCTTTCCAGGCCACAAGATACTGCAAACTACCTCTATACCGTCTAGAGTCAAGGATGCGAGAAATTTCATATTCCCCGTCCTCCACCACCGGAGGAACAGAGGCAGAGGCGTCACCATCCGACACAACAGCTTTTTTTTAACAGAGAGACATGAAAGACCGGATTAATTCTCCAGGAGGTAGGAACCTCCAACCTAACAGCAGATTGGTTGACAACCTGAAGCACCTTAAAGGGCCCTACAAACTTGGGACCCAATTTCTTAGAAGGAATCCTCAACCGCAGATTCCTAGAGGACAACCAAACCATGTCACCAACAGCGAACAAAACCTCCTGTCGTTTCCTATCAAAGTAGTCTTTAGATTTTCTGTTGGCCTCCTGAAGATTACCACGCACATCCGTCCAAACTCTTTCCAAATCACCGGAAAAATTCTCCTCCTCAGGCACGGCAGATCCCAACTTGGAGAACGACCCAAACGACGGATGTCTCCCAGAACAACAAAAAAAAGGCGAACAACCAGCAGAAGAAGATGTATGATTGTTCAGAGCAAATTCGGCAAGTGGCAGAAACTCAGACCACCCCTCTTGATTGTCTGCCACAAAACAACGCAAGAACTGCTCAACATCCTGGTTTTTCCTTTCTGTCTGGCCATTAGATTCAGGATGATATCCGGACGAAAACGACAAATGAATTCCCAACCTGTCACAAAAGGCACGCCAAAAACGAGCCACGAACTGAGGACCCCTATCAGAAACAATGTCAGTAGGAACGCCATGAAGTCTGACAATTTCCTTGACAAAGGCCTTAGCGAGAGTTTTAGCGCAGGGCAGTTTGACGAAGGGAACCAAGTGACACATCTTGCTAAAACGGTCCACGACCACCCAGATGACAGTAAAACCCTCAGAGGGGGGAAGGTCAGTTATAAAGTCCATAGCCAAATGTGTCCAAGGAGCACTGGGGACCTCCAAAGGACAAAGCAACCCCGCAGCAGGAGTATGTGAGGACTTAGATCTAGCACATATAGTACATTGGCGCACCCACTTAATGACTTCCTTCTGCCATCCAGGCCACCAAAAACTGCGACCCACCAGTCTCTTGGTCTCAGAGATTCCGGGATGACCTGCCAACCGAGATTCGTGACACTCAACAAACAAATCTCTCCTAAAGGTCCCAGGCACAAACAACCTCCCATGAGGAGTGTTAGATGGGGCATTCTCCTGAGCTTTAAGAATCTCATCTTCCAAAACGGAGTCTAAAGCAGCTATCACAACACCTTCTTGTAAAATGTTTTCCTCTTTCTCAGCACCGACTATGGGAGAAAAACTGCGAGACAAGGCATCCGCCTTAACATTCTTAGTACCAGGGATGTAAGTAACAGAGAAATTAAATCGCGAGAAAAACAGTGCCCACCTAGCCTGACGGGCATTCAGGCGCTTGGCAGCATCAAGATATATCAGATTTTTATGATCCGTAAGAACCTGAACGGGAAATTCCGCACCTTCCAAGAAGTGGCGCCAGTGTTCAAATGCGAGTTTAATAGCCAATAATTCCCGATTACCAATATCGTAATTCAGTTCAGTCTCCGAAAATTTTTTTGAAAAAAAGGCACAGGGATGTAATCCATCCCCGTTATCCTGAGACAATACTGCGCCAACCCCCACAGAGGAAGCATCAACCTCAACCAAAAACGGCCTAGTAACATCAGGCTGCATAAGGATGGGAGCAGAGGTGAACCTCTCCTTGAGATACACAAAAGCTTCAATGGCCTCAGAAGACCACTGAACCGCATCAGCACCTTTCCTGGTGAGATCAGTCAGAGGTTTGACAATACTAGAAAAATTTTTTATGAATTTTCTGTAGTAATTGGCGAAACCCAAAAACCTCTGTATCGATTTCAAACCAATAGGCCTAGGCCATTCCTGCACAGCCTGAACCTTAACCGGATCCATCTCAAAACCTTTGCTGGAGATAATGTAGCCCAAAAAACTAATTCTCTGTACAGCGAACTCACATTTCTCCAGCTTAGCAAAAAGCGAATTGTCCATTAATAACTGTAATACCTCACGCACGCTCCGCCAATGAGACTCCAGATCTGGCGAATAAATCAAAATGTCATCCAAATACACAACCACATTTTTACCGATCAAAGGTCTAAGGATGTCATTAATCAGATTCTGAAAAAATGCAGGAGCATTAGTAAGACCAAAAGGCATAACCAGATTCTCAAAATGACCCACAGGAATGTTAAAAGCAGTCTTCCATTCATCACCCTCCTTCATGCGCAACAGATTGTATGCCCCCTTAAGGTCAATTTTAGAGAACCACTTGGCCCCCAATAACTGGTTAAACAGATCAGGAATCAATGGCAGTGGGTAAGGATTGCGTACCGTAATTTTGTTAATCTCACGAAAATCCAGACAAGGACGTAAACCGCCGTCCTTTTTTTTTACAAAAAAAAATCCTACCGCCACAGGAGACTTAGAGGGCCTAATGTGACCGGCGGCCAAACTTGTCTGTATGTATTCCTCCAAAGCCTTCCTCTCAGGAATGGTAAGGTTAAATAAACGACTTTTAGGAAGAGTCGCTCCAGGGACAAATTCAATAGAACAATCATAGTCTCTATGGGGAGGCAAAACCTGCGATTCCTTCTCAGAAAAAACTCTCCAAAAATCCTGAATAGGAACAGGCAATTCTCCCCTATCCAAAGCTGCAATACGCCCGTTACAACACTTGTCATAACATTTATGGCTCCAGGATTTAATTTCACTGGTAGACCAATCCAGTACAGAATTGTGAAATTTTAACCAGGGCAAACCCAATATTACTGGAGAAGGCAAGTTATTCAACACTACCAAATCCAATTTCTCATGGTGAACACCATTAATAGTGAGAGGAAATTCACTGACCTTGAGAGTAATATTCTTCAAAGGGGAGCCATCCACAGAAACCACAGCAATGGGGGATGATAAAGGTTCAGGTTTTAAATTGAGTTTTTCCACGAATCCCCCATCAATTACATTCAGTGTAGACCCACAATCAACAAACACCCGAAATTCCATTAATTTTTCCTGAGCAATCGTGGAAGCAGCTAAAAATATACCCTTGGAATTTAAACAGGCAATACGGGCGTGACTGACCATTTTTTTTTCTTTCTTCATACGAAGCTCACAGCCTTTAATCAAATGACCAGATTTTCCGCAATAGAAACACAAGCCTTCTGAAAAACGACGGTCTTTTTCTTGAGAGCGAGGTGCCACCGATCCAATCTCCATCGGTTCACCACTGTTAGTACACACATTATCATAACCAGAAACTGACATAGCAGAGGATTTGCTCTCATTAACCCTAGCACGCAGTCTTCTATCCACCCGTATAGCTAATTGCATAGCCTGTTGCAAATCCTCAGGTGTAGGATAAGCAATTAGCAGGTCTTTAACCCTTTCACTGAGCCCAGCAAGAAATAGACTTTTCAGAGCAGAATCGTTCCACCCTGTTTGAGTGGACCAACGACGAAAATGAGTACAATATTTTTCGACATTACCTGATCCTTGTTTTAAACGTCTCAACTCAGTCTCAGCTCACGGTCAGGATCATCATATAATAGTCCTAAAGCAGAAAAAAAACTATCCACTGATCTGAAGCATGTATCACTAGGTTGCAAAGAAAAGGCCCACTCCTGAGGCTCTTTGCGCAAAAGTGACATTATGAACCCTACGCGCTGGGATTCATCCCCAGAGGACTTGGGTCTCAAACGAAAATACAATAAGCAAGCATTTTTAAATGAAAAAAATTCTCGATGTTCACCAAAAAATAAATCCGGCAAACATACCTTAGGCTCCAAGAAATATGCTCCAGGACAGTTACTCACGTGCTGACGGAGCTCGGCCACTTCCAGAGAGAGTCCCTGCAGGTGTTTAGCCAAATCCTGAACCGACACCATGATGGAACAAAAAAAAAAAAAAAAAAAAAAAAATCTTTCCTAAGAGAATTTGCAGGCTGGACTTACTGTTATGTTCTGCTACCAAAGCTAAGGAAAGAGAGGAGATCTGTCCCTACTATAAGACTCAGCTGAATCCCTACGATGTAACAGGGAACCTGATCCTGCGATCAGACCTGCTAAAGTCCTAATCTAGTCTGTACGGAGACCTATAGATGTGAGGAGGGAATCCCTACAAGTACTAAGGACTGGGAGGAATATGGGACACCTCCTAACAGAAATAGTAGCAGACAGACGAACAAACAAAATAGATAGAACATAGAGGTCCGTAGACCAAGCAAACTAACAGAGTTAGATACAGAGCACAGGCTAGCTAGAAAGTAGATATACAATGAAGTCCAGCAAAGCCAGAAGGGCGGAGCAGGATTAAATAGGCCAACAAGGTCATGTGACCAGCAAAGGAAAAAAAAACCTAACAGCAAGGTTCTAACAATAAGACCAAGCCATTTTCCCCGTCGCCACCATTTTCTCACTGCTGCAGCTGCGTGTTAGACGGCACCGCTGTTGCTGTGTGCGCTATACCTTGTTAATTTCAAGCCAATTTTCGCACAAATATACAGATAGCTTGGGAGTAGGGAATAGTTGTGATTGCAGTCCTTTTAAGGACTAGGTTACAGCATTTCCTACGACTTTTATCAGGGAGGTCTGTGCTCTTAAATAGATAGGTTGTGGGAGTAAAGACTAATTGTAATTGGAGTCCTTTTCAGGACTAGGTTACATGAGTTCCTATCAGTTTTTGCCAGGCAGGTCTGTGCCAGTGCTGTGCAAGTTTTTTTCACAGCATTTGGCTGAATCTAGCAAAGCTAATCCTTTTTGGCCTATTGCAGAGTGTGTTAGTCAGTGGAGTAGCCTATCTGTGTTGCAAGATATAACACCTGTGTATAGAATACCAATTTTTTTACTGCACCTAGTGAAGAAAAATCTTTTGGGCATAGCATCATTCTATTAGTCCATCTATACTGACCTCCATCAGGTTGCAAACTGAATATAATTTTTTTCTGCATCTAGCTCTGAAAAAATATTTGGGCTTCTAGCAGTGTGTGGGACTTGGTCTATTAGTCCATCTATACTGACCTCCATCAGGTTGCAAATTAAAAATAATTTTTTTCTTCATTTAGCTCTGAAAAAATATTTGGGCTTCTAGCAGTGTGTGGGACTTGTTCTATTAGTCCTTCTATACTGACCTCCAGCAGGTTGCAAATTGAATATAATTTTTTTCTGCATCTAGCTCTGAAAAAATAGTTGGGCTTCTAACGGTGTGTGGGACTTGGTCTATTAGTCCATCTATACTGACCTCCATCAGGTTGCAAACTGAATATAATTTTTTTCTGCATCTAGCTCTGAAAAAATATTTGGGCTTCTAGCAGTGTGTGGGACTTGGTCTATTAGTCCATCTATACTGACCTCCATCAGGTTGCAAATTAAAAATAATTTTTTTCTTCATTTAGCTCTGAAAAAATATTTGGGCTTCTAGCAGTGTGTGGGACTTGTTCTATTAGTCCTTCTATACTGACCTCCAGCAGGTTGCAAATTGAATATAATTTTTTTCTGCATCTAGCTCTGAAAAAATAGTTGGGCTTCTAGCGGTGTGTGGGACTTGGTCTATTAGTCCATCTATACTGACCTCCATCAGGTTGCAAATTAAAAATAATTTTTTTCTGCATCTAGCTCTGAAAAAATATTTGGGCTTCTAGCAGTGTGTGGGACTTGGTCTATTAGTCCATCTATACTGACCTCCATCAGGTTGCAAATTAAAAATAATTTTTTTCTGCATCTAGCTCTGAAAAAATATTTGGGCTTCTAGCGGTGTGTGGGACTTGGTCTATTAGTCCATCTATACTGACCTCCATCAGGTTGCAAATTAAAAATAATTTTTTTCTGCATCTAGCTCTGAAAAAATATTTGGGCTTCTAGCAGTGTGTGGGACTTGGTCTATTAGTCCATCTATACTGACCTCCATCAGGTTGCAAATTAAAAATAATTTTTTTCTGCATCTAGCTCTGAAAAAATATTTGGCCTTCTAGTAGTGTGTCGGACTTTCTCTATTAGTCCATCTATACTGACCTCCATCAGGTTGCAAATTAAAACTAATTTTTATCTGCATCTACAGTACCTCTGAAAAAATATTTGGGCTTCTAGCTGTGTGTGGGACTATTTGTATTAGTCCATCTATACTGACCTCCATCAGGTTGCAAATTCAAAATAATTTTTTTCTGCATCTAACCCAGCCAATAGTTTTGGCCTAATACCACAGTTTGGCCACTCAGCTCTGCTCGGTTACCATCCATTGTTTTTTTGTGCAAACAACTCCAGAGTTGTGAATTAGTTAACCACCAAAATGAGTGGAAAAAGGCCTGCTGCTGGTGGAAAGGGGAATAGGCGTGTTGGGAAGGGGAAAAAAGGTTGTGTCCGTGGGGTAGGTGTTAAAGCAACAGTAACATCTGCAGAAGAAAGACCATCTTCCAGCCAAACTAAAATATCTACTTCTTTTAGCGGACAATGTGATAAGATCCCTTTCTTACGGCCACGCCAATCGCTACAAATTCCAGATGAGGCACAAAAACAGCAGGTGCTTCAACGGATATCAAGTGCTCCTTTAAGTGGGCTCTCCTCCACATCAACTTCAACATCACAAATACTCCAGTCCTCAAAGGTGTCACCCAAATTGCACTTGCTTCCTCACAGCTCCCAAATCTCCAGCTGCCTGTCTGAGTATGAGGTAGAACAGATGGTTGAGTCTGCAGAGCTGTTTACTCATACTATAGCCTGGGAATCAGAGGTCGACTCCAGCGCTTCTGTGAATCCAGACGAGGAAATGATCTGCACTGATGCCCAGAATCTTTATGAGTCGGATCCAGGACCAGACGCAGAAGGTTCTGACCATAATGTAGACCCTCATTCCCAAACTGTAACTCCTGTTGGTGGAGACAATGAGGAAGACGATGATAAGACTCAAATACCTGATTGGAGCGACAACTTTAGTTTTTTGTCAGGGCAGGAACAGGTTGGCTCTGAGGACGACGGGTGTGATAACGCACAGGGTGATGATGATGAGGTCGGAGATCCCACTTACTGTCAACCCACAGTCAGCCAAGAGATGAGGTCAGCAGAGGAGGTGGAGGAAGATGCTAGTGACGACGAGGTCAGGTTGCGCCTTCCTGGACAGAGACGTAGTACTGGAAGCACGTCAACAACTGCATCCTCAAACACAACTCTGCCTCTCACCACAAGTCGTGGTGGCTCTTCAGGTCGCATGGGTGCTAAGCCTTGCATAGCCTGGGCATTTTTTCAGATCGATAAAGATGACCCAACTCGTGTTATCTGTAACATTTGTCAGCAAAAGCTAAGTAGAGGCCAAAAAATACATAGTTTGAGTACTTCATGCATGAACCGGCACATGGACATGAAGCATAAGTTGCAGTGGGAAGCTCAGTGTGCTACAATGCGGCCTAGCCGGCCGGGCCAATCACCGTCTGCCATATCTTGTGCATCCGCGGCCTCTTCATCCTCTGTGACTGGGGGGACAGCAGTCACACCTGTTTTGGGGCGCAGACCTGCCACCTCTTTGCCCGCAACAGCCAGCGTGATTGGCAGGTCATCATTTTCTTTGGAGGTGGTAACACCAGCTGGTGTTGAGCGCTGTCCGACATCGATAGCACCACCTTTGGATCAAGGCAACCTAACATGTCCGCCTGCATCTTCCTCACAGACCGGCAGTTTGCCGGGGACACCCTTATCAACCCCGTCTAAGCACAATAGCCAGCCCTCGGTCCCTCAGATGTGGACAAGTAAAAGACCATTTCCTCCTAGCCATGAGAAAGCTAAGAAGTTGAATTTCACCATCTGCAAGCTCTTGGCTACAGAAATGCTGCCTTTCCGCCTGGTGGACACAGAGGATTTTCGAGACCTTATGTCCGTCGCAGTGCCCCAGTACCAGATGCCCAGTCGGCACTACTTCTCAAAGAAAGGTGTGCCTGCGCTCCACCAGCATGTCGCACACAACATCACCGCTTCTTTGAGAAACTCTGTGTGTGACAGGGTGCATTTCACCACAGACACTTGGACGAGTAGGCATGGACAGGGGCGTTACATGTCGCTGACTGGGCACTGGGTAACTATGGTGACAGCAGGACAAGGGGCTGCTGTCCAAGTCTTGCCGTCCCCACGAGTTGTGCGTCAATCCTCTTTATGTCAAAGTTCCTCCACTGCTTCTGCCTCCTCAACCTCCTCTCGGTCTTCCACCTGCACCCAAAGCCTGTCTGGTCATGCCACAAGCTTTCTAACTGCGCAGAAGGGATCCTGCACACCTCCTTACTATGCTGGCAGTAGGGCTCAACGTCATCAGGCGGTTTTTACATTGAAATGTCTGGGAAATGTGAGTCACACAGCTGAGGAGTTGTGGTCAGCTCTGGAGAAAAAATTTCATGAATGGTTGTCTCCACTGGACCTGAAACCAGGGAAGACCGTGTGCGACAATGCTGCAAACCTGGGTGCGGCCCTTCGCCGGGGCAATGTCACACACGTGCCTTGTATGGCTCACGTGTTGAACCTGGTTGTCCAGCAATTTTTAGCCCACTATCCCAGACTAGATGGCCTTCTGCAGAGGGCACGGTCGCTGTGTGCTCACTTCCGCTGTTCGCATCCCGCAGCTCAGCGACTTACATCTCTACAGAAGTCGTTGGGCCTGCCACTTCACCGGCTAAAATGCGATGTGCCTACCCGGTGGAATTCAACTCTGCACATGTTGCAGCGACTGTGGCAGCACCGACAAGCCCTGGTGCAATACGTTCTGACGTATAGCCTGGGCCAACGAGATTCAGAGGTGGGGCAAATCACGCTGGAGGAGTGGTCTCAGATCAGGGACCTATGCACCCTTCTGCACAGTTTTGAAATGGCGACGAAGATGTTTAGTGCTGACGATGCCATTATCAGCATGACTATTCCGGTGATTTACATGCTGGAGCACATGTTAAACAGAATTCGGAGTCAGGTGGTGGCACAAGAGGAGGTGGAGGAAGTAGAGGAGGAGGAGTTGTATGCGGAAGGGCTAACATCTGCAAGGTCCAGACGGTCGGCAGCACCAAGGCGGCAGGCATGTGAGGGTGGGGGAGATGGTTTTACCAGGGCGCATGGTAGCAGCCAAACTAGTGAGGAAGGTGCAGGAGCCCAGGAAGAAGTGGAGGACGAACTGATGGAAGACTCATCAGATGAGGGAGACCTTGATCACATTTCTGTTGTGCGAGGTTGGGGGGAGAGGACAGAGGAAAGAAGCATGATTGTTACCTCGCCACCAACACAACAGGGACTTGGTGCTCCTGGATGCGCAACACACATGAGTGCCTTCTTGCTGCACTACCTGCAACATGACCCTCGAATTGTGAGAATTAGAAATAATCCTGACTACTGGGTTGCCACACTGTTAGATCCCCGGTACAAAAGTAAATTTGCAGAAATTATTCCTGCCATAGAAAGGGATGCATGCATGCAGGAGTATCAGCAGAGACTGTTGCAGAATCTTACATGTGCTTTTCCACAAAATACCAGTGGTGCACGTAGTGAATCTCACAGTTCCAACTTGCCAACCGTGGGACCGTCAAGTGTTCAGCACTCAAACCGTAACAGAACCACAGTATCTGCTGGTAACATCAATTTTGCGGAATCATTTCACCACTTTTTTAGCCCATCCTTTGCAAGGCCACAGGAGACAAGAAGTCTGACACATAGTCAACGCCTAGAGACGATGGTACAGGAGTATCTCCAAGTAAACATTGAAGCCATGACTGTGTCACTGGACCCTTGCTCTTTTTGGGCTTCCAATCTGGATAAATGCCACTTACGCCTTGGAGATCTTGTCATGCCCCGCAGCCAGCGTTCTGTCTGAACGTGTGTTCAGCGCTGCTGGTGGTGTGCTGACAGATAAGCGCACGCGGCTCTCCACTGATAATGTAGACAGACTCACGTTCATAAAGATGAACAAATCATGGATCCGAAACGACTTTTCTACCCCTGTGTCATCCTGGGGAGAGTAAAAGCTTGATGATTGGTTAAAATCACCCTACCAACCGTTTTAAGCTTTCAAATTACTAATCATGTTTATCTGTATCTTGACTGGAAAATAATTTGGGCTTTGTAGCAGTGTGCAGCACTGATCCTATTAGGCCATCTATACTAAAGCTTCACCAGATTTAAAATTAAAAATAATTTTTAGCTGCATCTAGCCCGGAAAATAATTTTGGGGCTCCGAGATGCGCAAGGCACATAAGTGCCTTCTTGCTGCACTACCTGCAGCATGACCCTCATATTGTCAGAATTCGAAGTAATCATGACTACTGGGTTGCCACACTCTTAGATCCCCCAAACTTTTCGATCAACCTTTTCATTTTAATAAAGACCAAAAAAATGGTCATTTTTGAAATTATAAGCATTAGCAGGTTGTTAGAAACTGAAATCAAACAGTTTTCAACTCAAAACTTTATTCTAGGTGATGTTACATTTTCACATAGGACCCCTTGTTCGAAAGGAGCTTCTGAACTCTCTCGTCCATTGAATTTGTCAGGTTTTGGATGGTTTCTGCTTCAATTGTTTTGCATGAGGACAGAATACCCTCCCAGAGCTGTTGCTTAGATGTGAACTGCCTCCCGCCATCATAGACACTCCTTTTAATGATGCTCCAAAGGTTCTGAATGGGGTAGAGGTCAGGGGAGCATGGGGGTCACACCATAAGTTTGTCCCCTTTTATGCCCATATCAGCCAGAGATGCAGATGTTTTATGTGCAGCATGAGATGGTGCATTATCATGCAGAAAAATGATCTTGCTGTGAAATACACGGTTCTTCTTCTTGAACCATGGCAGGAAGTGCTGTTTGAGAAAATCCACATACATTATGGAGTTCATCTTTAGCGCCTTCAGGGATCCTAAAGGGGCTGACAATCTCTCTCCCCATGATTCCAGCCCAAAACATTACTCCACCTCCTCCTTGTTGGCGCTATAGCCGTGTTTGCGTGGGGTGTCCATCAACCAGCCATCCTCCACTCCATCCATCTGGACCATCGAGCGCTGCACGGCACTCATCCGTGAACAAAACAGTTTTGAAATCAGTCTTCATGTAATGTTTGGCCCACTGGAGCCGTTTCTGCTTGTGTGAAGTGGATAGAGGAGGTCGACAGGATGGCGCATGCACAGCTGCAAACCTCTGAAGGACCCTGCATCTTGTTGTTCGGGGGACGTTGGAGGCACAAGCAGCTTCAAAAACTTGTCTGCTGCTATGACAAGGCTTTTTTGCCGCTGCTCTTTCAACCTGACGTAATTGCCTGTAGGAAAGAGTCCTCAATTTGCCCTTATCAGCACGCACACGTGTGTACTGTGAATCAGCTACATACTTCTTGATTGCCAAGACACTTCATCCTGATCATCACACAATGTTGATTGTAGTCATGCCTTGACCTAAACACTCCACAATTTGTTGCTTCTCAGCAGCCGACACATCCTTTTTCTTTCCCATTTTGGCAGAAAATGTAGGCTGCTTAATAATGTGAGAGAGCCTTCTTAAGTAGTCTTGCCTTTCATTGGACACACCTGCCAAACTAATTAGCACAGGTGTCTGCAATTGCTTACAGTGATATAAAGAGCCCTGACACACATCACCATCAATGAGTTTAACTGACAAACAAATTCTTCCCTTATCACTCCTAAACACTTTTTGTATAATAATTTGGAACGCAGTGTACATGTGCTTTTCCACAAAACACCAGTGGTTCACGTAGTGAATCTTACAGTTCTAACTTGCCAACCGTGGTCTGTATGGAGTTGTTCAATAAAGGGCCCATAATTAAGATAACATAGATGGGAGAGGTCTCTATGAATAGGAATTCCTAAGTATTTGATACCCTGTGAGGGCCAGGCAAAGGGAAAGTTGGACTGGATGGAATCCTATATGGATTTGGGGAGGGAGACATCGAGGGCCTCAGACTTCGCTGCATTGATTTTAAAATTTTACCATGTAACAAAGTGATCTATTTCAGCCATAACAGCATGGATGGATATATGTGATTGAGTGATATATACTAGGACATCATCAGCAAATAGAGAGCACTTGTACTCGGTGCCTCCCACCTCAATCCACCTAATATTGGGGTTATGGCGAATTGATGAGAGCAGGTGCTCCGTCACTAGGATGTATAAGAGAGGGGACAGAGGACATCACTGCCTTGTCCCATTGGTGATTGTGAAAGGTGATGAAAATGTTCTGACGCACCCCCTGGGCCTTGGGACACCCGGAGCCGGACCCTTTTTGGTGGATGCTGGTGGTTGTAGTCTTCGTGGCGGCGACCCAGTTCCGTGGCTCAGGGCGGTCAAACCAGTGGCGGAACTATTTATGTGGTTTTCATGTTTAAATGTCCGACTACGCCACCCGTGGATTGCGGTCAGAGTGAACCGCCGCTACAGGGCAGACCACTGAGGCTGGTGTTGTGGGTGCAGAAGAGCGTAGCATAACTCCCCACGGGAGGAGTATAGCCTCAGGGCAGTGTATGCGGAGGATGGGGGTGATGGTGCAGGGCAGCAGCAGTAACGACACGGAGTCAGTGATGCAGTTCAGGGCCTTTACTCACAGTTCTTATTATCCAGACCACGTCTGCAGGTAACGGCTGCCCACGTCGTACTGTGCTCACCAGGTGAGGGGCTCAGACAACTCCCAGATAACTTTGGAGCACTTCACAGGACCCCCTTTGTGTGTCCTTTGTCTGGCCTTTCTTACCAACACTTCTGTCCGGCTGCCTCGGGCCTCCTCTTGGTAAACTTGGCGCCAGTTTCCCTGACCCTATGTGGTGCCTTCCTAGCGGGTGTAGCGAGGGGCTGCGCCACATAAAATGTCAGAGCCTCCGGTTTCTAGCTGAGGGTCGTTTCCTGCCTCCACTAGTTCGGGGACCGGTCTCCCCCTTTGGCCTGACCCCTCCACGCAGGTGGATTCGGGCGTGCGGTGGCGACTCGCCCGTCCGCACCCCTGGGATCCCTTCATTCCTCGTTCCTGGAGCCTTCTCCGCTCCTCTTCCTTCCTTCTCCCTCTTCCAGGCCTGGGCCTCTGTTACTAGGCCCGCCTCCGGAGCAGAGCTCATGCAGAGCCCCTGCTCCCTGCCACTTCTGCTCAGACTTCTCTGCACTGAACTAAGATGGTGCCCACCTTTTATACTCCCTTCTCAATGCACCCAGTAACTGCTTCCTCCCTGCTCCTGCACTACAGGGTTCCCCTTCCTCAGTGTTCCCTCCCCCCACTCCAGCCAGGGACAGGGACTGTCGTGCCCATCTCAGGGGCATATTGGTCGCCCTGCCCCACGGCAATGTGGTGTAATGCATGCAGGTGTCGGGTCCTGATCCACACTCCATCCTTACCTGAGAGTGAGATATCACACCTCTGGGTGAGGTGCAATACGTCTGTAGCAACCGAGCCCTCAGGGTGCTACAGTTCCATTTATCTTCAGCCTAGGTGACGTATTGCGATACAGGGCCGTGATTTTGGCTATAAAAGGGTCCCCTAGACCCCTACCCCAAGCTTTTTAAGAGAATCATATATGGCGTGCCAGGAGACTCTATGGAATGCTTTCTCAGCATCCAACGAGAGTATCTAATTACAAATTTTTAACTGCATCTAGCCCAGGAAATACTTTGTGCCTAGTAGCAGTGTCTGCTAGTGAGCGGATTATCCCGGCTGTTAAGCAAGCTGCACCACCTGTAGTTTAGACACTTAATTTTTTCAAAGGAAATGCTTCGGGACCATGGGATACTTAGTGAAGAGCATCAGGAGGCACCCCAAGGCATAGGGGCTGGGACTGGCAGTAGGATGCCTTGCGGTGGACAGCCGAGCTCGATCCTTATAAAAGCTTTTTAACTGCAGCAGCTTTAGTGGACGCTACTGGAGCTGGAATTACCGCGGCTGCTGGCATGAGACTTGCCCTCCAATAGATCCTTGTAAATGGATTTAAAGTGTATTCATTCAAATTAGAGAGACAATTTAAATTAAAAAGCTTAGAGCTGCCTCCACCACAGGGGGGCTCGCTCGACCCACCAGCGGACAGGCACCAGTATTGGGAGAGGGGGGCTGGCCGTCAGGGTTCACCGCGGCTCTGGCACAAACCCGGCGACACGGAGGTGGCACGGGCAGGAGCGGACTGGCCGTGTCGGCTTCTCACTTTTTGGATTTTAGAAGAGCATGACATGCCTATATCTGTGTCTCCCCCTCCTTTTACTCCTCCACCTCTTTTATTTTCGCATGACTATATGTACTTGTCACTTTTCCATGTGTTAGTTATGTCTTCTGAGCAGTTTGTCAGCTTTTGGACACCTTTGAAGGTGTTTTCTATGTGTTTCTATGTGTTTTTGTTTGCCTGCCATTGGTTTTAACGGTGTTCGAAGGTGTTCGACGAACAGTTCGACGAACAGTTCGGCGAACACACGGGTGTTCGACGAACCGAACCGAACTCGAACACTACGGGGGTGGCTCAACACTATTCATAATCTCATTTATGAACACCTGAGCAAGTGTTGGCAATTTGGAAGTGCAGGTAATGCGATGAAGTGAACCATTTTACTGAACCTATCTACAACCACCAAAACCACCGTTTTGCCTGCAGAAACCAGTAGTTCAGTAATAAAATCCATGGACACGTGTGTTCATGGCCTATTAGGGATAGGTAGAGGAAGAAGAGTATCAGACGGATGGTTATACGAAACCTTAGAACGTGCGCAAATACTACATCCCGATGCAACCCGGGCCACCAAAAACGACGAGAGAGGAGGTCTCAGGTTGCCTTACCACCTGGATGAACATCAAGCACAGAGTTACAATGTTCCTTAATTACTTTGTGGCGCAGATTAGATGGTACAAATAACCTTCCTGAAGGGCAGGAGGCAGGGGTATACCCCTGAGCCTCCAAAACCTCACCATCCAGTTCAGGATATAATGCTGAAATGACTACCCCCTTCTGTAATATCGGGGCAGGGTTCTCATGGTCACTGCCACCAGCGAAGCTCCGGGACAAAGCTTCAGCCTTGACATTTCTGACCCCTGGACGAAAAGTGACAACAAAATTGAACCTAGTAAAAAACAGGGACCATCTGGCTTGCCTAGGGTTGAGACGTTTAGCTGACTGGAGAGATGACAGTTTTTTATGGTTAATAATAACAGTAATAGGATGGACAGCCCCCTCCAAACAATGTCGCCATTCTTCGAACGATAATTTGATCGCCAAAAGTTCCCTGTTACCCACGTCATAATTTTTCTCAGCCGAAGACAATTAATTAGAGAAGAAGGCACATGGACGCCATTTACCAGGGGAAGGACCCTGAGACAACACAGCCCCAACCCCCACATCTAACGCATCAACTTCCACAATAAAGGGTTGGGAAACATCGGGTTGACTGAGTATAGGTGCAGTGACAAAATAATTCTCTAAGGAAGAAAAAGCGTGGAGGGAATCATCCGACCATTTGGAAAAATCAGACCCCTTCTTAGTCATGTCAGTAAGGGGTTTCACAATTACTGAGTAATTTTGGATGAATTTGCGGTAAAAAATTAGTAAAGCCCAGAAAACGTTGTAGAGCCTTCAGATTCTCGGGACGGTCCCAATCAATGACTGCACGGATCTTCTCCGGATCCATTCAAAAACCCGAAGATGATAAGTACCCTAAAAACTGCACCTCCTGAATGGCAAAAATAAATTTTTCTAGTTTGGCATAAAGTTTGTTATCCCTTATTATCTGGAGCACCTGTTTAACATGCCCCCCATGTGTCTCAAAATCAGGTGAGTAAATAAAATATCGTCCAGATAGACCACCACAAACCTCCCCACCAAATGATGGAAAATATCATTTATGAAATGCTGGAATACCACAGGTGCATTGGTCAAACAGAATGGCATAACGAGACTTTTCAAATGCCCTTCAGGGGTATTGAATGCTGTTTTCCATTCATCCCCTTGTCTGATTCTAACCAGATTGTAGGCTCCCCTTAAATCCTATTTGGCGAATACCTTAGCTCCTACAACCTGGCTGATCAAATCAGGAATCAGAGGAAGAGGGTATGGATCTCGGATGGTAATTTGATTTAATTCCCGTAAATCTAAACAGGGACGTAGACCGCCATCTTTTTTCTTCACAAAGAAGAGCCCTGCCACCATAGGTGAAGATGTAGACCTAATGTGTCCCTTGTCCAGACTTTCCGCAATGAAATTCTTCATGGCTTGTCTCTCAAGGCCAGAAAGATTATACAGTCTGGACTTCGGTAGTTTAGCTCCGGGGGTCAAGTTAATAGGACAGTCATATGCACGATGAGGAGGTAAATCCTGACACCCCCCTCTCAGAGAAAACATCCTCAAAACCAGACAGAAAAGCAGGTAATATTTTCGTAGAGACTGTAGCAAGGGAAATATCTAAACAGTTCTCATGGCAGTAATCTCCCCATTCAATAATCTCCCCGGTTTGCCAATCCGCCAATGGATTATGTTTCACCAGCCAGGGAAGACCCAAAACAATTGGGGTGGGGAGATTGTCCAGGACATAGCAAGGGATTATATCACAATGAACTGACGCCACCCTCAGTTTTACATTATGTACAATCTGAGTAAATGCTTTCTGTGCAAGTGGCGCCAAATCGATGGCGAGGATGGAAATAGATTTAGCTAAAGTACAGCAAGCAAGACCATGAGTTTTCACAAACTCAGCATCAATCATGCTGACTCCGGCTCCACTGTCAACAAACACAGAAATTTTCTCAGTTTTGCTCTCTAGCACCACCTCTGCTGTCAGGACAAACTAGTAACTGCAGGTAGGCAACAAATGCACCCCTTTCTTATCCAACTCTAGACTACCAAAAGTTAATCGAGTCTCCTTTTATTTAGGAATTGAAGGATCGGTCCAAAGAAAATGTCCCCTTTTCCCACAAAAAAAACATATGCCTTTTTTCTTGCGAATCTCTGGGGAAATGTATGATGTAAAGGCACCACCTTACTGCATGGGTTCCTCCACCTCCCCCAGAACTGGTTCTCCGCCAGACCGCTCCCCCGGCAGAGGTACTTAACCCAAAAGAAGGCCCCGGAGAAGGTGGTTTCACCCATCTATCCCGAAGGCGTGTATCAAGACATATGGCCAATGACATGGCAGCCTCCAAGGACTGAAGGGTTTCGTATACTGCCAAGGCATCTGTCAACCTTTCAGAAAGACCTTCACAAAATTGGCTATTAAGGGCTGAGTCATTCCATTTAGAATCTGTTGCCCATCTACGGAATTCAGTACTGTACGTCTCCACTGACCAATTCCCCTGCTGAAGGCGACGTAGCCTAGACTCAGCCAAGGCGACTCGGTCAGGGTCATCAGACTGAAGACAAACCGAATCCTGCGGTAAAGAAAAGCCCAGGACTGAGGATCTCCCTGCAGTAGAGAGATCACAATTCCTACTCGTTGCTCCTCACTTCTGGAAGATTAATGATGAAATTTGAAATACAGTTTGCAGGCATCCTTGAATACAAAAAACTTGTCCCTACCTCCTGATAACCTGTTCGGGAGGGCAACCTTGGGTTCAGGCTGGACAGGCCTACCTGCAGAGACCCCCACATTAGTCGCCTGTAGCCGCTGATGCTGTTGCTGAACCTCACAGAAGAGGTCATTCACCTCCAGAAACTGACTGTGCAGCCGCTCAGCGAGCTCTGCAACTGAACCCATACCAAGGAGAAAGGGAAAAAGAAAGGGAAAAAAAAAACACGCCTGAAAAAAAAAACACACAGTTGAACCCAAGTGTCAGTGCTTGCATAGTGCACCACCTCCCATCATGCAAGACCGCAATCTTACCTGTCAGTCAATGCTTCACTCTTTGCTCCAGTACCTGCTCTGTCCATGTCTCTTGTTTGATTGCTTAGGGCATCGGCGTGGCTTTCTGCTTGTTTCTTATAGCTACTGTGTGCACAGTCCTAATGCATCCCCAGCCTATTGCTGTGAGTCACTGGATAGTTAAACCCCCTCCACCCAGTGGGAGGTGCCTGAGCAACACTTTCTTACAGTCTGTGTTCTATGCAACTGTTACTTGCCAGGTCCCGAGTACCCAGGGCCGCTACCTGTATCTCTGACTTCTAGTCTGTTTCCGCCACCCTGGGGGCTGAGTTCCCAGGCTCGTTTCTGTATCTTATTCCCGGTACAGTTCCTGTCTGAACAGTGTCCTAGCCCATTACTTGTTTCTCTCTATGTCCGTACCTTCACTTTGCCTGCAGTGTCTGAACTTGCACCTAACTCCAACTCGTTGTCTCTGTACTTCTGTTTGTGAGTTTTGTGTCCACTCGCTACTTCATTGTAAGTACCTTGTGTGTATCTGGTTCTGCTAGTCCCCTTTCCCTGCCTCCGTATCTACCTCCTGTGTTTTAACCATCTTCCTGTATTTTCCAGTCTGTTCCATGTGAACAGAGCCCTGTCCTGTCTGCCTTCACCTTATGCTCTGCTTGTTCACCGCTCCTGCGGTTCCGCTCTGCTTCGCTTGTTTGCCGCACCTGCGGTTTTGCTCCTCTCTGCTTTTTCTACCACATCTGCGGGTTTTGCTCTGCTTATCTACCGCATCTGCGGGTTTTGCTCTGCTCAGCTTGTCTACCGCATCTGCGGGTTTTGCTCTGCTCAGCTTGTCTACCGCTTCTGCGGGTTTTGCTCTGCTCAGCTTGTCTACCACATCTGCGGGTTTTGCTCTGCTCAGCATGTCTACCGCACCTGCGGGTTTTGCTCTGCTCAGCTTGTCTACCACATCTGCGGGTTTTGCTCTGCTCAGCTTGTCTACCGCATCTGCGGGTTTTGCTCTGCTCTGCTCGTTTACCGCACCTGTGGCTCCATTCCTGTGTCCCAGTCTGTACAGGTCCCTATCCTGCCTGCGTTTCTACCTGCCAGTACCCACCTCTCTGCATGTCAGCCGTGCCTGCCTGTGCCCACCTGTCTGCATGCCAGCCGTGCCTGCCAGTGCCCACCTGTCTGCATACCAGCTGTGCCTGTCAATATCCACCTGTCTGCATACCAGCCGTGTCTGCCAGTACCCACCTGTCTTCATGCCAGTCTAACCTGCCTGTTTCTGCATTCCCCGGTGTGGGTCAACAGGTGTGACCGGGGTCTGACCTGGAGTAGCACCTGGTCCCTCTGCTCGGTTCCTCCTTGGTTCACGGAGTCGACTGAGCCGCCGTGCGACCTTGGTCGGATCGGGTTGATACTTAGTTACGCCCCTCCAGGCACTCCTCGGTTCATGGTACAGTGGGATCACTAATCACGCTCACGCCAGTCAGTCCGGGCGCGAGTGTAACAGTCAGTTTTGTTTTTTTTTCCTAAATGTGCACGGCTGTTGATAATGTCACACAAGGTGTGTAAAAGACTAAGTGCGACACAAAGGGAAGGGGGAAAGGAGCCCAGACTCTAAGGAAAGGGAAGGGAGCGGAGACCTCCTAGGCTGATCTGAGGATTAAGGGGGTCTGGGACATGGAAGTAAAGTAGGGAGCTGAGTAGGAGTAACAAATGTGATAATATCATTAAATGTCTGGTGTCAAATGCAAGAAGTCTCGCAAACAAAATGAATGAACTGGAGACCCTTATGTCGGTCATAGAATGCGATGTGGTGGGCATTCTGGAACCTGGCTGGATGAAAGCCATGACTGGGTGACAAACGTAGAGGGTTACACTACATTTAGGAAGGACAGAAAAGACAAAAAAGGTGGAGAGGTGTGTATTTCATAAAATCCAACGGCTCCTTAAAAGATGATAATAACAACATAGTTATAGAGGACAAAGAAAAGGCTGAGAAATTAAACTGGTACTTTTCATCCATGTTTACCAACAAACCATCTTTTCCAGGGATCTTTGAACAAGGCAAAAATCTAAGTTTACCATCTGATATAACTAGTTTAACACAAAAAGAAGTTTGCCTGTGTCTGAGTAAATTAAACATTAACAAATCCCCCGACCCAGATGGCATTCATCCTGTAACATCCCTGGCGGCGTGCTGGCATGGCTTACCACCTCCCACCATGCAAGACCACCATCATACCTATCAGTCCAGGCTGCACACTTTGCTCCAGTGCCTGCTGTGTGCATGTCTCTTGTCTGATTGCTTAGGGCGGCGGTGCGGTTACTGCCTGATTCTTATAGTTACTATGTGCGCACTCCTAATGCGTCCCAGCCTATTGTTGTGAGTCACTGGATACTTAAACCCCCTCCACCCAGTAGGAGGTACCGGAGCAACACTTTTTTTCAGTGTATTCAGGTCCTGCCCTGTATCTTGTCTGTTTCCGCCACCCTGGGGGCTGTATACCCAGGCCTGTTACCTGTATCTGTGACTTCTAGTCTGATCCACCATCCTGGGGGCTGTATACCCAGGCCTGTTACCTGTATCTGTGACTTCTAGTCTGTTTCCGCCATCCTGGGGGCTGAGTTCCCAGGCTCGTTCCTGTATCTTGTTCCTGGTTCAGTTCCTGTCTGAACAGTGTCCTAGCCCGTTACTTCTTTGTCTCTATGTTCGTATCTTCCCTTTTCCTGCAGTGTCTGCACCTGCACCTAACTCCAACTCGTTGTCTCTGTACTTCTGTTTGTGAGTTTAGTGTCCACTCGCTACTTATTATTATTATTAGTAGTATTCTTAAATATTTATATAGCGCCATTAGGTTCCATGGCACTTTACAAGTGTAGGGGCAGACAGGGACATGAACATGAAACATCAAACGAGGCGCACTGGTACAGTAGGGCAGGGGGTCCTGTCCACGAGGGCTCACAGTCTATAGGGGGTGGGTGGGGAGACAAGAGGAAGGGGAGAGGACAGGGTGAGATGCTGTAGCGGATGGGTCTCAGTGTGGGCTGTAGGCCTGAAGGAAGAGGTGGGTGTTTAGGTTTTTCTTGAAGGTTCCCAGGGTAGGGGAGTGTCAAATGTGATGGGGGAGAGAGTTCCAGAGTATGGCGGATGCACGAGAGAAGTCTTGTAGGCGGTTGTGGGAGGAGGAAATGAGAGGGGAGAAGAGGAGAAGTTCTTGAGAGGAGCGAAGATCGCGCGGGGGACATATCTGGAAACCAGGTCGGAGATGTAGGGAGGGGACAGGTTATGTATGGCCTTGTGTGTTAGGGTTAGGGTTTTGAACCTTGATCTCAGGGCAATGGGGAGCCAGTGAAGGGCTTGGCAGAGGGGGGAGGCAGGGGTGAAACGGGGAGATAGGTGGATGAGTCGGGCAGCGGAATTGAGGATGGTGCGGAGAGGTGCGAGGGAGGAAGCGGGGAGGCCAGTGAGCAGGGGGTTGCAGTAGTCGAGACGGGAGATGATGAGGGCGCGGATAAGCGTTTTTGCCAAGTCCTGGTCAAGGAACGAGCGTATTCGGGCAATGTTCCTCAGTTGGAGTCGGCAGGCGGTGGCGAGGGCTTCGATGTGAGGCTTGAAGGAGAGGGAGGAGTCGAGGATTACCCAGAGGCACTTGGCGTGGGAGACTGGTGAGAGGCTGCAGTCGTTGATTGTGATGGATAAGTTGTGGATCTGGGGAGAGCAGTTGGGGGGAGAAGACGATTATCTTGGTCTTGTCCATGTTGAGTTTGAGGAATCGGGCGGAGAAGGATGAGATGGCGGATAGGCATTGGGGAATTTTGGATAGTAGGGCGGAAATGTCAGGGCCAGACAGGTAGAGCTGGGTGTCGTCAACGTAGAGGTGGTATTGGAGGCCATGGGATTCGATGAGTTTCCCCAGGCCGAGGGTGTATGCGGAGAAGAGTAGTGGTCCCAGGACTGAGCCTTGGGGAACTCCAACAGAAAGGGGGTGGGGCGAGGATGAGGTGTGGGAGTGGGTGACGCTGAAAGTCCGGTCCGTTAGGTAGGAGGAGATCCATGAGAGGGCTAGGTCAGTGATGCCAAGGGATTCTAGGATGTGGAGTAGGAGGGGGTGGTCGACTGTGTCGAAGGCGGCGGAGAGGTCGAAAAGAAGGAGGACGGAGTAGTGTCGCTTGCTCTTGGTGGTCAGTAAGTCGTTGGTGACTTTAGTTAGGGCTGTTTCGGTGGAGTGGTGGGGTCGGAAACCGGATTGAAGGCGGTCGAAGAGGGAGGAGGAGGAGGAGAGGTGGGAGGACAGCTCGGCATGAACGTGCTGTTAAAGTAATTTTGAGGCAAAAGGGAGGAGAGATATCAGGCGGTAGTTGGAGACTATTGCAGGGTCAAGGGAGGGTTTTTTGAGGATGGGTGTGATTGTGGCATGCTTGTAGGATGATGAGAAAGTGCCGGATTTAAGTGATAGGTTGAAAAGATGGGTTTGGGTGGGGATGAGGACAGTGGTGAGGTTAGGGATGAGGTGGGAGGGGAGGGGGTTGAGGGCACAGGTGGTGAGGTGTGAGTGAGCTAGCAGAGAGGAGAGGAGGTCTTCTGTCATGGGGAGAAACTACATTTGGGTGAGGGGGGTTGGGCGGTGGGGGTGGGGGGCCGAGCAGCTTGTAGATCGAAGCTTTGTCTGACTTTGTCAATCTTGTCCTTGAAGAAGGTGGCGAAGTCGTCGGCTGAGATGAGGGACGAGGGGGGGGTGCAGGGGGACGGAGTAGAGAGTTGAAGGTACTGAAAAGTTGTTTGGGGTTGCGGGATAGGGCGGTTATTAGGGAAGAGAAGTAGTCTTGTTTTGCATTCGTGAGAGCAGTCTTGAAGGCGGTGAGGGACTGTTTGAACAGGGTGAGGTGTTCAGCGGAGTGGGATTTCTTCCATTTCCGCTCAGCCACTACTTCAAAGTACCTTGTGTGTATCTGCTCTGCTTGTCTACCGCACCTGCGGGTTTTGCTCTGCTCGTCTACTGCACCTGCGGGTTTTGCTCTGCTCTGCTTGTCTACCTCACCTGCGGGTTTTGCTCTGCTCTGCTTGTCTACCGCACTTGCAGGTTTTGCTCTGCTCTGCTTGCATACCACACTTGCGGATTTTGCTCTGCTCTGCTTGTTTACCGCACCTGCAGGTTTTGCTCTGCTCTGCTTGTCTACCTCATCTGCAGGTTTTGCTCTGCTCTGCTTGTCTACCGCACCTGCGGGTTTTGCTCTGCTCGTCTACCGCACCTGCGGGTTTTGCTCTGCTCTGCTTGTCTACCGCACCTGCGGGTTTGCTCTGCTCTTCTTGTCTACCTCACCTGCGGGTTTTGCTCTGCTCTGCTTGTCTACCGCACCTGCAGGTTTTGCTCTGCTCTGCTTGTCTACCGCACCTGCGGGTTTTGCTCTGCTTGTCTACCGCACCTGCGGGTTTTGCTCTGCTCTGCTTGTCTATCGCACCTGCGGGTTTTGCTCTGCTCTGCTTGTCTAACGCACTTGCGGGTTTTGCTCTGCTTTGCTTGTCTACCGAACCTGCGGGTTTTACTCTGCTCTGCTTGTCTACCGCACCTGCATGTTTTGCTCTGCTCTGCTTGTCTACTGCACCTGCGGGTTTTGCACTGCTCTGCTTGTCTACCGTACCTGCGGGTTTGACTCTGCTCTGCTTGTCTACCGCACCTGCGGGTTTTACTCTGCTCTGCTTGTCTACTGCACCTGCGGGTTTTGCTCTGCTCTGCTTGTCTACTACACCTGTGGATTTTGCTCTGCTCTGCTTGTCTACCGCACCTGCGGGTTTTGCTCTGCTCTGCTTGTCTATCGCACCTGTGGGTTTTGCTCTGCTCTGCTTGTCTACCGCACCTGCGGGTTTTGCTCTGCTCTTCTTGTCTACCGCACCTGCGGCTCTGTTCCTGTCTCTACTGGTTCCTATCCTGCCTGCGTTCTTTCCTGCCAGTACCCACTTGTCAGCATGCCAGCCGAGCCTGCCAGTACCCACCTGTCTGCATACCAGCCATGCCTGCCAGTACCCACCTGTCTGCATACCAGCCGTGCCTGCCAGTATCCACCTGTCAGTATGTCAGCCTAACCTGCCTGTTCGTTCCTGCATTCCCCGGTGTGGGTCAACAGCTGTGACCGGGGTCTCACCTGGAGTAGCACCTGGTCCCTCTGCTCGGTTCCTCATTGGTTCACGGAGTCGATTGAGCCGCCGTGTGACCTTGGTCGGACCGAGTTGATACTTAATCATGCCCCTCCAGGCACTCCTCGGTTCATGGTCCAGTGGGATCACTAACCACGCTCACGTCAGTCAGTCTGGGCGCATGCGTAACACATCCACAGATACTGAGGGAATTGAGCTCAGTAATTGACAGACTGCTGTATCTCATATTCTTAGACTCTCTTGTAACAGGGGTGGTGCCACAGGATTGGAGGATGGCTGATGTGGTACCGATATTTAAGAAAGGTAAGAAGGTGGATCCAGGCAACTACCGTCCTGTAAATCTGACATCAGTAATGTGCAAAGTTTTTGAGGGCATCATAAGAGAAGACCTGCAGAGTTATATCACAGAGAATAATATAATAAATGATAACCAGAACGGATTCATGAAAGATAGATCGTGTCTAACCAGGGCCGGCTCCAGGTTTTCGTGGGCCCCATGGGAAAGAGTCTCAGTGCTCCCCTTTAACACATACCAAAATTCATGATGCATAGATAAGAAATATGGATATAGTACAAGGCCAAAGATTTCACTTACTTCTTACATTACATGAGTGATATCTATTGTAAATTCTACAATAGCTCAGAAACCGGTGAATCCTCGCAGCGCAGTGTGTGCCTTGGAGGGGGGGGATCAAACTTTTAATTTTAGACTGGACAATATAGTCATCAATACAGTATAATGAGCCCCATATATTGCTCCATACCGAATAATGGAGCCCATATAATGCTTCATACAGGATAATGGGCACCATATAATGCTCCATACAGAATAATGGACCCCATATAATGCTACATATAGAATAATGGGCCCCATATAATGCTCCATACATAATAATGGACCCCATATAATGCTCCATACAGAATAATGGGCCCCATATAATGCACCATACAGAATAATGAACCCCATATAATGCTACATACAGAACAATGGGCCCTATATAATGCTCCATACATAATAGACCCCATATAATGCTCCCTACATAATAGGCCCCATATAATGCTCCATACAAGATGGGCCCCATATAATGCTCTATACATGATGGGCCCCATATAATGCTTCATATAGGAAAAAAATCAAATACTTACATTGCCTCGTTCCTCGCTGGCTGCAGTTTCGGACTCCTCAGCTTCGCCGATGTCCCACTCTCTGCACTATGACACTCATAGCAGAGGGTGCGCTGTAGTGACGTCATCTGCCCTGAGACGTCACAAGTCAGCAGACGAGAAAGAAGCTTGAGCTGTGGGGAACAAAGAGAGATAAGTATTCCAAGTGCCGGGGCCCTGAGCAAGTGGGAGGCCCACTCGCGGGCGCTGGCACTGGGCTCCCCCAACTCACTGGCCCAATAGAGCGCCGGTGTCCCCAAAGGCGAGTGGGCCCACCCGCTGGCTTAGGGACCCGGAACTTGCTTGCATGCGCGGGTGCTGGCGCCGGCCCTGTGTCTAACCAACATCTTGGGTTTCTGTGAGGAGGTAAGTGCAAATCTGGATGTTGGTAATGCGGCTGATGTGATTTATCTGGATTTTGCAAAGGCATTTGATACTGTACCACATAACAGCCTTATAGAATCATAGAATCATAGAATCATAGAATGGTAGAGTTGGAAGGGACCTCCTGGGTCATCTGGTCCAACCCCCTGCTCAAAGCAGGATTCACTAGATCATCTCAGACAGATGTCTGTCCAGCCTCTGTTTGAAGACATCCATTGAAGGGGAACTCACCACCTCTCGTGGCAGCCTGTTCCACTCATTAATCACCCTAACTGTCAAAAAGTTTTTTCTAATATCTAATCTGTGTCTCCTCCCATTTAGTTTCATCCCATTGCTTCTAGTCTTTCCTTGTGCAAATGAGAATAAAGATGATCCTTCTACAATGTGACAGCCCTTGACATATTTGTAGACAGCTATTAAGTCTCCTCTCAGTCTTCTTTTTTGCAAGCTAAACATTCCCAAATCCTGCAACCGTTCCTCATAGGACATGGTTTGCAGACCAGTCACCATTCTGGTCGCTCTTCTCTGAACTTGCTCCAGTTTGTCTATGTCTTTTTTAAAATGTGGTGCCCAAAACTGTACACAGTATTCCAGATGAGGTCTGACCAAAGAGGAGTAAAGACCGATAATGACTTCACGTGATCTAGACTGTATGCTTCTGTTAATACATCCCAGAATTGTATTTGCCTTTTTTGCTGCTGCATCACACTGTTGACTCATGTTCAGTCTATGATCTATTAGTATACCTAAGTCTTTTTCACATGTACTGTTGCTTAGCTCTATTCCTCCCATTCTGTATATGCTTTTTTCATTTTTATTGCCCAGATGTAGTACTTTGCATTTTTCCCTGTTAAAAACCATTCTGTTGGTTGCTGCCCACTGCTCCAGTTTATTTAGGTCTTTTTGAATCCTCTCTCCCTCTTCTCTAGTATTAGCTATCCCTCCTAGCTTTGTGTCATCAGCAAATTTAATCAGTTTACCCTCAATTCCTTCATCTAAATCATTGATATAGATGTTGAACAATACAGGTCCCAGGACGGAGCCCTGTGGTACCCCACTTGAGACATTCATCCAGCTGGATGTGAAGCCATTTACAACCACCCTTTGAGTCCGATCACTAAGCCAGTTATGAATCCACCTAACAGTTGCCTGGTCCATTGCATACTTGGTCATTTTTTCAATAAGTATGGTGTGAGATACTTTGTCAAATGCTTTGCTGAAGTCAAGATATACTATATCTACAGCATTTCCCTGATCCACCCAGTCAGTGATTCTGTCACAGAAGGAAATTAAGTTAGTCTGACATGACTTGTTAGTTACAAACCCATGCTGACTCTGGTTAATCACTTCATTCTTATCCATGTACTTACATACATGTTGTTTAATAATTTGTTCAAAGATCTTTCCTGGTATAGAAGTCAGACTCACCGGCCTATAGTTCCCTGGGTCCACCTTCTTCCCCTTTTTGAAGATAGGAACAACATTTGCTCTTCTCCAGTCTTCTGGGACTTCTCCTGTTCTCCAAGAATTTTCAAAGATTATGGAGATTGGTTCTAAAATTTCTTCTACGATCTCCTTCAGTACTCTGGGGTGTAATTCATCTGGACCTGGAGACTTGAACTCATTTATGTTAGCTAAATATTCCCTCACAATCTTTCTGTTTAAAGATAACTTGGATTCCTCTATTCCTTTAAAAGGACAGTGAAGATCAGTTGATGTTACATTTTCTTTCTGAGAGAAAACAGATGCAAAATAGGAATTAAAAAGTTCGGCCTTCTCAAAATCCTCTCTTACCATTTCTCCATTTTCATCCTGTAAAAATCCTATAGCATCTTTGACTTTTCTTTTACTTTTGACATACCCCCAAAATCCTTTTTTATTGCTTTTGACATCTCTTGCAAGCCTTAATTCATTGTCAGCTTTAGCTAACCTGATACGTGCCCTACAGGATCTGCAGACTGCTTTATAATCTTCTTTAGATATGCCTCCCTTTTTCCATTTAATAAACATTTCTTTCTTTCTTTTTAGCATGTGTTTAAGTTCTGTGTTCATCCATCCTGGTTTCCTTAAATGCTTCCCATTGTTCCTACTTTTCGGGATTGTTAACGATTGTGCTTTGAGAATCTCATTTTTAAAAATTTCCCATCCTTCCTGGACATTTTTGTCCTTAAGGACATCCAGCCATTGGATCCCTCCTATTCTCTTTCTGAGTCTCTTAAAATCTGCCTTTCTAAAATCTAACCTTGAAGTTTGAGTCTTCACATGTCTTCCTCCTCTAGTTATCCAAAATTCTATAATAGCATGATCGCTGCCTCCTAGGGTCCCAGCCACCTTTACCTCCTCAACCATTTCCTCCATGTTTATAAGGATTAGATCCAAAGTAGCAGATCCCCTTGTTTTCTCCCCTACCTTTTGGAAGATAAAGTTGTCAGCAAGAGAGGATAAGAATTTGCTTGACCTGTTAGTTTTACTTGAGAGAGATTCCCAACAAATGTCTGGATAGTTGAAATCTCCCATGACCACTATGTCATATTTTTTGGAGAACTTGGTCATTTGATACATAAAGAGTTCATCCATATCTTCAGCTTGCCCAGGTGGCCTGTAGTAAATGCCTACAATGGTGTCCTTTCCATTGTTCTCTCCTTGTATTCTTACCCAAACAGTTTCCACAGAACTCCCAGTCTCTGAAGCTTCAATCTCTGTGCAGATATACGCTTTTCTAACATACAATGCAACACCTCCTCCTCGTTTATCAAGTCTGTTTCTTGCAAATAAGTTGTATCCTTTTAGCCTTTTCTTCCAATCATGTGTATCGTCCCACCAAGTTTCAGTGATTCCAATGACATCATATTCCTTTTCCTGCATTAGTAGTTCCAATTCTCCTTGTTTGTTGCCCATGCTTTGTGCATTTGTATAAAAACATTTTAGTTTGTGATTGGTTTCTTTTCCTCCCATATTTTTATTATTTAGATTTTTTTGTCTTTGTTCTTCTTTTCCACTTCCAGTAGCAGAGATCTCAATAGTATTTGTCAGCTGTATGGCTTTTTCAGGCCTTTTGCTTCCCTTCCCACATTGTTCTAGTTTAAAGCTCTTCTGATGAGTGTAGCAAGGCGACTTCCAAATACATGTTTTCCAGTCTTCGTAAGGTGCACCCCATCTCTAGCAAGTAGTCCATCATATAGGTAATTCATTCCGTGATCCAGAAATCCAAATCCTTGTTGACGGCACCATCGACGTAGCCAGTTGTTCACCTGTAGAATCTTATTCCACCTCATTGTTCCATGGCCATCCACTGGAAGGATGGATGAGAAGACCACCTGCGCTCCCAATTCTTTCACTTTCTTGCCTAAGTCTTCAAAGTCACTGCAGATGGTTTCCAGGTCCTTTCCTGCTGTGTCATTTGTCCCCACATGTATTAGCAGGAATGGGTAGTGATCTGTAGGTCTGAAGAGTCTTGATATCCTGTCAGACACATTTTTAATTTTTGCTCCTGGAAGACAGCACATTTCTCTTGAGGTTATGTCTGGTCTGCAGATAGCGGCCTCTGTTCCTCTTAACAGGGAATCCCCCATGACCACCACTCTCCGTTTTTTCTTCACAACATTCTTCTTTCTCCATCCAGGAGGATTCTGAGGGCTTACAAGGTTATTCATTGCTGACAAAGTCTTATTTTGCTGTATTTCTTCATGGTTCTCCTGCGTGAGAGCCTGGTACTGGTTCCTGAGCAGTATGGGTGCTGACTGCCTCTCGATCCTCCTGCTTCTGTGGGTCACATGCTTCCATTCCTCTGTTTCGTCAGGTGCAGTTCGAGTTTCTTCTCTTTCTGAATCATGAAGAGATAATTCTGCTCTGTCTAAGAACTCTTCACCTTCCTTAATGATTTTCAAGGTAGTTAACCTCTCTTCTAAATTTCGCAACTTTTCCTCCAACAGGGACACAAGCTTGCATTTCTGGCATGTGAAGTTTGGCTTTTCCACTGGCAAGTCTGTGAACATGTAGCAGGATATGCAGCTCACCAAATGGCTCCTGGACTCTTCCATGTTCTTATTGTTAATGTTCTGAAAACAGTGAAAAAAGCTTAAAAAAAAAGCTTCAAAATGCGCGCGTCGGTAGGCGCGCGGTTTACCGATGTCCTCTTTTCAGCTCCAACAGCCAAAATCCAGTGTTCTTTGAGCTCGCGGAGACTCTTCACTTACCCCAAAATGCAGTGGGAATATGCAAATTATCTCCTCAGGACTCCTCCCCTGGTTTACCGATGTCCTCTTTTCAGCTCCAACAGCCAAAATCCCGTGTTCTTTGAGCTCGCGGAGACTCTTCACTTGCCCCAAAATGCAGTGGGAATATGCAAATTATCTCCTCAGGACTCCTCCCCTGGTTTTTGAGTAAACACTTGGCAAATGAGGTTTAATGTAGATAAATGTAGAGTAAAGCACCTAGGACCAAGTAATTCTATTGCTGCATATACATTAAATAAGAGTATATTTGGGACTACAGAACAGGAGAAGGACTTGGGCATTCTGGTTACAAGTAAGTTGAGCAGCAGTACTCAATGTCAAGCAGCAGCCGCAAAAGAAAACAAGATTTTAGGATGTATAAAAAGAGAGAAATATATAGAATAGGAGACACTGGAGCTGGAGTATATACATTACAGGATACTTGCAGGTGGAGTATATACATCACAGGAGACATTTTGGGCTGGTGCATACATCACATGAGATATTTGTGCTGGAGTATATATATCACAGGAGACATTGAGGCTGGAGTATATACATCACAGAAGACATTTGGAGTTGGTGTATAGGACGTAATCTTTCATTGCATGAGCCACAGCATTCAGTAGTGAACAGTGCGTGTGCGTGCTCGCAGTACAAGAAGAAATTAAAGAGCCAGCAGCCGGCAAAACAAGTCTGTTGGCCCGAGTACTGCGGTCTCCGGGAATTGGCTCGCGGTCCATAGGTTCACCACCCTTGCACTATAGAATAAAGCTAAAATGAGATGGTCAACAATGACCTCCATGTTTAAGTAATCATTCCATTAAGGACAGACATGGAACCTTGATGGGAACATTTCCTGTCTGGTAGTAAAATCCCAAAGGACACATATTGAAGCTATGATTGACATGAAGCAATAGACTCTTGTGGGTTTGTACACATATTTTTTTTCAAACTTTGACATTTTTGTCTTAACATAAGCCATAAATTACTAGATGTTACTATATGTGTGGTCGTGAAAAAGTAAATAAGCATGAATTTCCTATTGAAACAAATGGCCTAATATTTTAAGGAAAATTAGTCATCGACGTGCCAACGAGCTGGTACAGTATTACTTACCTAGCTTGAAAGCACCTATTGTATCAGGGCAAAACGTTCATGTAGATGAGGTCTTATCAGAAGCGACCCTTTAATCCACTTTCATGAGAAATGTTCAGATTTGGTCATGGGAACTGTACGTCTAATATTTATCATTTTTTATGTAGACTTGGCAAAGGATCATGGTCTAAATCAAGCAAAAAAAAAATCACTAGTCAGCCTCAAAGTAAACATTTGTAAATTATCCCGCTTAGAATGAGCAAAGATTAACTATTAATGGAGCATATTTCACATAGTTCATTGTGCCTCTCAACATTCCCTGGAGGCTTCATGGCCAATAGTTTATAATAACAAATAACATACAAATCATTACTAGTACTGTAGACTTCCAGTTTCCATTTTTACTAATGAAGCTTAAGAAAACATTACACAGTTACTGGCAATGGTTACATGAGCTCCTCTCGGTAATCTGGCCAACCTTTGGGCATTTGGCAAAAAGTTTAACCACTTCAGGATTTGTGGTATACAGGTTCCATTTTAGATTCTTGTATAATTCCAATTTATTATCGATTATCCAATTGATTTTTTTGTATTTTCTTTCCACTTATTTTAGGCTTTTTATAAAAATAAATTATATTCTGAAATAGGATTTTTTAGAGCAACTTTGATTAAACAAATGAAAAAAAAAGAAACAAAAATGTAAATAAGTAAAACCTATGGCTGTAAATTACTGAAAGAATTCATAGTACAATAATAGGACTGAAATGTGTTAGTGCTTGGTGCATTATTGCCTGAAAAAATAAAAAATAAAAATATTTAGCCCGTAAGATGGAAAAAAATAAAAACGCCAGAATTGACCTTTTTTTCAGTCGCCGCCATTCCTCAAAAAATGTAAAGAAAACAAATTGAAATAATAAAAGCTACAGCTCATCATGTGAGAAATAAGCCTTCCCACAGCTCCATCTATGGAAAAATAAAAAAAAAGTTACTAGGCCCATAGGCTCAGAAAATAGTGCCACAAACTAAATTTAGTTTATAAAGTTATGATTTTTTTTTAAACCACTACAGTATAAAAAAATTACTTATGTTTGGCATTGCCATATTCACACTGGCCTAAGGAATCATGTTGCCAAGTCATTTTTATCCATTAATAAATGACGTAAAAACAAAACCCAAAAAACAATGTCAGAATTGTTTTTTTGTTTTTTTTCACAATTTCATTACAATTCTAATTCTTTTCCTGTTTTTCTGTACATTATATGGTAAAATTAATGGTGATATTCAAACTTCAGGTCTTCTTCACATTAAAAAAAGTCATCATACATCAATATTAATTGAAAAACAAAGAAGTTATAGCTCTTAGGAGACAGGGAGGAAAAAACGAACTTGCAACATTTAAAAATCACCTTGTCCTTAAAAAAGGTTGTCCAGGCTTGGGGTTCAAGTCTGCAGTCACTCTATGGGACTGCAGACTTGGGAATCCTCACATTGCGCATTATGCGTTCTGTCAAGATTCTGCAATGCCGACAATGGGATCGGGCGCATGACCACAAGAATGTGATTTGCATTCATGTGGTCAAGTGCCAACTAGACGTGTGCGGCCTCAGTCAATATGATGGAAATGAGTGAAGCTGGACATGTCTAGTGGGAATGCAAATTGCATACATGCAGTCACATGATGGCCACTCCTGACATTGGAGAATATATACACTGCTCAAAAAAATAAAGGGAACACTTAAACAACAGAATATAACTCCAAGTGAATTAAACTTCTGTGAAATCAAACTGTCCACTTAGGAAGCAACACCGATTGACAATCAATTTCAAATGCTGTTATGCAAATGGAATCGACAATAGATGGAAATTAATGGCAATTATCAAGACACCCTCAATAAAGGAGTGGTCCTGCAGGTGGGGACCACAGATCACATCTCAGCACCAATGCTTTCTGGCTGATGTTTTGGTCACTTTTGAATGTTGTTTGTGCTTTCACACTCGTGGTAGCATGAGACGGACTCTACAACCCACAGAAGTTGCTCAGGTAGTGCTGCTCATTCAGGATGGCACATCAATGCGAGCTGTGGCAAGAAGGTTTGCTGTGTCTGTCAGCGTAGTGTCCAGAGGCTGGAGGCGCTACCAGGAGACAGGCCAGTACACCAGGAGACGTGGAGGGGACCGTAGGAGGGCAACAACCCAGCAGCAGGACCGCTACCTCCGCCTTTGTGCAAGGAGGAACAGGAGGAGCACTGCCAGAGCCCTGCAAAATGACATCTAGCAGGCCACAAATGTGCATGTGTCTGCACAAACAATAAGAAACTGACTCCATGAGGGTGGTATGAGGGCCCGACATCCACAGATGGGGGTTGTGCTCACAGCCCAACACCGTGCAGGACGCATGGCATTTACCACAGAATCTCAGGATTGGCAAAGTCGCCACTGGCACCCAGTGCTCTTCACAGATGAAAGCAGGTTTACACTGTCCACATGTGACAGACGTGACAGAGTCTGGAGACGCCGTGGAGAGAGATCTGCTGCCTGCAACATCCTTCAGCATGACCGGTTTGGCAGTGGGTCAGTAATGGTGTGGGGTGGCATTTCTTTGGAGGGCCGCACAGCCCTCCATGTGCTTGCCCGAGGTAGCCTGACTGCCATTAGGTACCGAGATGAGATCTTCAGACCCCTTGTGAGACCATATGTGGTGCGGTTGGCCCTGGGTTCTTCCTAATGCAGGACAATGCCAGACCTCATGTGGCTGGAATATGTCAGCAGTTCCTGCAAGATGAAGGCATTGAAGCTATGGAGTGGCCCGCCCGATCCCCAGACCTGAATCCGATTGAGCACATCTGGGACATCATGTCTCGCTCCATCCACCAACGTCACGTTGCACCACAGACTGTCCAGGAGTTGGCGGATGCTTTAGTCCAGGTCTGGAAGGAGATCCCACAGGAGACCATCCGCAACCTCATCAGGAGCATGCCCAGGCGTTGTAGGGAGGTCATACGGGCAAGTGGAGGCCACACACAATACTGAGCCTCATTTTGACTTGTTTTAAGGACATTACATCAAAGTTGGATCAGCCTGTAGTGTGTTTTTCCACTTTAATTTTGGGAGTGACTCCAAATCCAGGCCTCCATTGGTTAATAAATTTGATTTCCATTGATGATTTTTGTGTGATTTTGTTGTCAGCACATTCAACTTTGTACAGAACAAAGTATTCAATGAGAATATTTCATTCATTCAGATCTAGGATGTGTTATTTGAGTGTTCCCTTTATTTTTTTGAGCAGTATATATATATATATATATATATTTATTTATATATATATATTTGTGATTAACTCCTTGTGCTTTAATCAAAGATGATCACATGATTCAAGGAGAAAAGCAAAAAGATGAACACATTTTTTGTCTGATCACAATTAGTGATGAGCGAGCATGCTCGCTACTGCTCGGTGCTCGCCCGAGCATCTCACTGCCGAGTATTCCGGGTTGCTCGGGCGGGAACTCGGGTCCCCTCCCTGCATGTTTGGTTCTCTTTAGACAGCCAATGAACATGCAGGGATTGCCTGCCATGCACTGTAATGCCGTAGCCATGTTGGTTGTGAGCATTACAGTGATTGGCTCGCCGCACAGCGTCATCAGGTCTATATCAGACCTGGCGACGCCATGCTTGTCACAGTCACTCCGGATCAGACAGTGTAGGGAGAGCTGCTGCTGTGTCAGGGAGAGATTTGATCGTTTATTAGGTAGTGTAGGGAGAAAAACCGTACATTACACATATCCATCTTAACAAACAGTCCTTCTGAGGACTAATCCATCTGCAGAGATATCAGGCAGGCAGGGTAAATAGGCAGGTGGTGTATATAGTAGACTGCAGTGCATATAGCACAAGAGACACCATTCCAATTCTGCCTTCTGCTACTGTTAGATATTTCTATACAAAGGCCCAGGTCTCAGGGTCCAGGAATGCTTTTCTTTGGATCTTAATCCTCATTATTTGCTTAAAAAGCAATCAAGAGAACACCGTTTTTCTGTGCCATTTGCTTGTTGGCACTGCAGAATACAGCCAGGTCCTTTCCATATTACATCGCTAGAAATCCAGCTATTTAAAACTGTATTTTCTCCGTCAAACGGATCACATATACGTTGTCAGAAAATACTGCCATTTCTGGCGCCATTAAAAATTTCCTTTAGTGTGTCATTGAAGCAATTCACCGCAGTTTGCTGTTCAAACTACTTACCTACAGGCCAGGTATTTAAAATTCTGTTTTCTCCGTCACACGGATCACATATATGTTGTCAGAAAATACTGCCATTTCTGGCTCCATTAAAAAATTTCCTTTAGTGTGTCATTGAAGCAATTCACCGCAGTTTGCTGTTCAAACTATTTACCTACAGGCCAGGTATTTAAAACTCTGTTTTCTCTATCACACGATCATATATAAGTTCGCTCCAAACTCAGTCATTTGTAGTGAGCGTGGAAGATACTGTCCTCCATTTAAAATGGGCAAGACACGTAGCAAGCGACGGGGAACTGGATGTGAAGGTAATATTGCATGCAGAGGCCGAGGACAAGGCCGTGGGCAAGCCCAAATTGTGCCACAACAAACACCCACATCTTCTCGCCTGACCTTCCTGTCCCAATTTCTAGGGGACCGCAGCACACCACTATTGAACCCAGAGCAGTGTCAAAAGGTTGCTGGTTGGATAACGGATAATTCTTACAGTCACTTAGCCACCACCACCACCACCCTGTCTTCCACACGGTCAAGTCTCAGTAGCCGTGAGTCTGGACCGCATATTCCTCACCCTGATCCTCCTTCCTCCCACCATGCCGAGTACCCAGAGACAACTGATCCCACACTTGGACACTCTGAAGAGCTGTTCACTTTTCCATTTATAGATTCGGGCCTCTCGCCCGGTCCACTTGAAGCGGGGCAAGAGGAGATCGCGTGTAGCGATGCCCAAATATTTGAGCAGCCACAGTCACGGTCACACGAAGGCGACGGTGGGAAAGTTGTTAGAACCTTGCTCTTAGTTTTTTTTCCTTTGCTGGTCACATGACCTTGTTGGCCTATTTAATTCTGCTCCGCCCTTCTGGCTTTGCTGGACTTCATTGTATATCTACTTTCTAGCTAGCCTGTGCTCTGTGTCTTGCTCTGTTTGTTTGCTTGGTCTACTGACCTCTATGTTCTATATATTTTGTTTGTTCGTCTGTCTGCTACTATTTCTGTTAGGAGGTGTCCCATATTCCTCCCAGTCCTTAGTACTTGTAGGGATTCCTCCCCCACATCTATAGGTCTCCGTACAGACTAGCTTAGGACTTTAGCAGGTCTGATCGCAGGATCAGGTTCCCTGTTACATCGTAGGGATTGAGCTGAGTTCTATCGTAGGGACAGATCTCCTCTCTTTCCTTAGCTCTGGTAGCAGAACATAACAGTAAGTCCAGCCAGCAAATTCTCTAAGGAAAGATTTTTCTGTTCCATCATGGTGTCGGTTCAGGATTTGGTTCATCGCCTGCAGGGACTCTCTCTGGAGGTGGCCGAGCTCCGTCAGCACGTGAGTAACTGTCCTGGAGCACATTTCTTGGAGCCTAAGGTATGTTTGCCGGATTTATTTTTTGGTGAACACCGAGAATTTTTTTCATTCAAAAATGCTTGCTTATTGTATTTTCGTTTGAGACCTAAGTCCTCTGGGGATGAATCCCAGCGCGTAGGGTTCATAATGTCACTTTTGCGCAAAGAGCCTCAGGAGTGGGCCTTTTCTTTGCAACCTAGTGATACATGCTTCAGATCAGTGGATAGTTTTTTTTCTGCTTTGGGACTATTACATGATGATCCTGACCATGTCGCATCAGCTGAGACTGAGTTGAGACGTTTAAAACAAGGATCAGGTAATGTGGAAAAATATTGTACTCATTTCCGTCGTTGGTCTACTCAAACAGGGTGGAACAATTCTGCTCTGAAAAGTCTATTTCTTGCTGGGCTCAGTGAAAGGGTTAAAGACCTGCTAATTGCTTATCCTACACCTGAAGATTTGCAACAGGCTATGCAATTAGCTATACGGGTGGATAGAAGACTGCGTGCAAGGGTTAATGAGAGCAAATCCTCTGCTATGTCAGTTTCTGGTTATGAGAATGTATGTACTAACAGTGGTGAACCGATGGAGATTGGATCGGTGGCACCTCGCTCTCAAGAAAAGACCGTCGATTTTTTGAAGGCTTGTGTTTCTATTGCGGAAAATCTGGTCATTTGATTAAAGGCTGTGAGCTTCGTATGAAGAAAGAAAAAAAAATGGTCAGTCATGCCCGTATTGCCTGTTTAAATTCCAAGGGTGTATTTTTAGCTGCTTCCACGATTGCTCAGGAAAAATTAATGGAATTTCGGGTGTTTGTCGATTGTGGGTCTACTCTGAATGTTATTGATGGGGGATTCGTGGAAAGACTCAATTTAAAACCTGAACCTTTATCATCCCCCATTGCTGTGGTTTCTGTGGATGGTTCCCCTTTGAAGAATATTACTCTCAAGGTCTGTGAATTTCCTCTCACTATTAATGGTGTTCACCATGAGAAATTGGATTTAGTAGTGTTGAATAACTTGCCTTCTCCAGTAATATTGGGATTGCCCTGGTTAAAATTTCACAATCCTGTACTGGATTGGTCTACCAGTGAAATTAAATCCTGGAGCCATAAATGTTATGACAAGTGTTGTAACGGGCGTATTGCAGCTTTGGATAGGGGAGAATTGCCTGTTCCTATTCAGGATTTTTGGAGAGTTTTTTCTGAGAAGGAATCGCAGGTTTTGCCTCCCCATAGAGACTATGATTGTTCTATTGAATTTGTCCCTGGAGCGACTCTTCCTAAAAGTCGTTTATTTAACCTTACTATTCCTGAGAGGAAGGCTTTGGAGGAATACATACAGACAAGTTTGGCCGTCGGTCACATTAGGCCCTCTAAGTCTCCTGTGGCGGTTGGATTTTTTTTTGTAAAAAAAAAAGGACGGCGGTTTACGTCCTTGTCTGGATTTTCGTGAGATTAACAAAATTACTGTACGCAATCCTTACCCACTGCCATTGATTCCTGATCTGTTTAACCAGTTAATGGGGGCCAAGTGGTTCTCTAAAATTGACCTTAAGGGGGCATACAATCTGTTGCGCATGAAGGAGGGTGACGAATGGAAGACTGCTTTTAACACTCCTGTGGGTCATTTTGAGAATCTGGTTATGCCTTTTGGTCTTACTAATGCTCCTGCATTTTTTCAGAATCTGATTAATGACATCCTTAGACCTTTGATCGGTAAAAATGTGGTTGTGTATTTGGATGACATTTTGATTTATTCGCCGGATCTGGAGTCTCATTGGCGGAGCGTGCGTGAGGTATTACAGTTATTAATGGACAATTCGCTTTTTGCTAAGCTGGAGAAATGTGAGTTCGCTGTACAGAGAATTAGTTTTTTGGGCTACATTATCTCCAGCAAAGGTTTTGAGATGGATCCGGTTAAGGTTCAGGCTGTGCAGGAATGGCCTAGGCCTATTGGTTTGAAATCGATACAGAGGTTTTTGGGTTTCGCCAATTACTATAGAAAATTCATAAAAAATTTTTCTAGTATTGTCAAACCTCTGACTGATCTCACCAGGAAAGGTGCTGATGCGGTTCAGTGGTCTTCTGAGGCCATTGAAGCTTTTGTGTATCTCAAGGAGAGGTTCACCTCTGCTCCCATCCTTATGCAGCCTGATGTTACTAGGCCGTTTTTGGTTGAGGTTGATGCTTCCTCTGTGGGGGTTGGCGCAGTATTGTCTCAGGATAACGGGGATGGATTACATCCCTGTGCTTTTTTTTCAAAAAAAATTTCGGAGACTGAACTGAATTACGATATTGGTAATCGGGAATTATTGGCTATTAAACTCGCATTTGAACACTGGCGCCACTTCTTGGAAGGTGCGGAATTTCCCGTTCAGGTTCTTACGGATCATAAAAATCTGATATATCTTGATGCTGCCAAGCGCCTGAATGCCCGTCAGGCTAGGTGGGCACTGTTTTTCTCGCGGTTTAATTTCTCCGTTACTTACATCCCTGGTACTAAGAATGTTAAGGCGGATGCCTTGTCTCGCAGTTTTTCTCCCATAGTCGGTGCTGAGAAAGAGGAGAACATTTTACAAGAAGGTGTTGTGATAGCTGCTTTAGACTCCGTTTTGGAAAATGAGATTCTTAAAGCACAGGAGAATGCCCCTTCTAACACTCCTCATGGGAGGTTGTTTGTGCCTGGGACCTTTAGGAGAGATTTGTTTGTTGAGTGTCACGAATCTCGGTTGGCAGGTCATCCCGGAATCTCTGAGACCAAGAGACTGGTGGGTCGCAGTTTTTGGTGGCCTGGATGGCAGAAGGAAGTCATTAAGTGGGTGCGTCAATGTACTATATGTGCTAGATCTAAGTCCTCACATACTCCTGCTGCGGGGTTGCTTTGTCCTTTGGAGGTTCCCAGTGCTCCTTGGACACATTTGGCTATGGACTTTATAACTGACCTTCCCCCCTCTGAGGGTTTTACTGTCATCTGGGTGGTCGTGGACCGTTTTAGCAAGATGTGTCACTTGGTTCCTTTCGTCAAACTGCCCTGCGCTAAAACTCTCGCTAAGGCCTTTGTCAAGGAAATTGTCAGACTTCATGGCGTTCCTACTGACATTGTTTCTGATAGGGGTCCTCAGTTCGTGGCTCGTTTTTGGCGTGCCTTTTGTGATAGGTTGGGAGTTCATTTGTCGTTCTCGTCCGGATATCATCCTGAATCTAATGGCCAGACAGAAAGGAAAAACCAGGATGTTGAGCAGTTCTTGCGTTGTTTTGTGGCAGACAATCAAGAGAGGTGGTCTTAGTTTCTGCCACTTGCTGAATTTGCTCTGAACAATCATACATCTTCTTCTGCTGGTTGTTCGCCTTTTTTTTTTGTTCTGGGAGACATCCGTCGTTTGGGTCGTTCTCCAAGTTGGGATCTGCCGTGCCTGAGGAGGAGAATTTTTCCGGTGATTTGGAGAGAGTTTGGACGGATGTGCGTGGTAATCTTCAGGAGGCCAACAGAAAATCTAAAGACTACTTTGATAGGAAACGACAGGAGGTTTTGTTCGCTGTTGGTGACATGGTTTGGTTGTCCTCTAGGAATCTGCGGTTGAGGATTCCTTCAAAGAAATTGGGTCCCAAGTTTGTAGGGCCCTTTAAGGTGCTTCAGGTTGTCAACCAATCTGCTGTTAGGTTGGAGGTTCCTACCTCCTGGAGAATTAATCCGGTATTTCATGTCTCTCTGTTGAAAAAAGCTGTTGTATCGGATTGTGACGCCTCTGCCTCTGTTCCTCCGGTGGTGGAGGACGGGGAATATGAAATTTCTCGCATCCTTAACTCTAGACGGTATAGAGGTAGTTTGCAGTATCTTGTGGCCTGGAAAGGTTTCGGTCCCGAGGATAACTCTTGGGTGAGGTCGGATGATGTTTCCGCGTCCAGACTTATCAGAGCGTTTCACAGGAGATTTCCTGATAAGCCTGGTCCTAGGGGATCCGGAGGATCCTCTTAGAAGGGGGGGTACTGTTAGAACCTTGCTCTTAGTTTTTTTTCCTTTGCTGGTCACATGACCTTGTTGGCCTATTTAATTCTGCTCCACCCTTCTGGCTTTGCTGGACTTCATTGTATATCTACTTTCTAGCTAGCCTGTGCTCTGTGTCTTGCTCTGTTTGTTTGCTTGGTCTACTGACCTCTATGTTCTATATATTTTGTTTGTTCGTCTGTCTGCTACTATTTCTGTTAGGAGGTGTCCCATATTCCTCCCAGTCCTTAGTACTTGTAGGGATTCCTCCCCCACATCTATAGGTCTCCGTACAGACTAGCTTAGGACTTTAGCAGGTCTGATCGCAGGATCAGGTTCCCTGTTACATCGTAGGGATTGAGCTGAGTTCTATCGTAGGGACAGATCTCCTCTCTTTCCTTAGCTCTGGTAGCAGAACATAACAAAAGTGTCACAAGAGGTGGACGATGATGAGACACAATTGCCAGAAAGTCAGGAGGAGGACAAGGGTGCGGAAGTGGAAGACGAGGTGGTGGATGATATAGTAACTGACCCAACCTGGCAGGAGTACATGCAGAGCGAGGACAGCAGCACACAGGGGGAGGGAGGCAGAGCACCCCAACAGGCAGGAAGAAGCAGTGTGGTGGCCGCAGACAGAAGGCAGGCAACCGTTCCCCGTAACACCAACACAAAGGAAGTTGCCAGTACAACTGTCAGGTCTTCCCGAGTCCGGTTGTTTTTTAAAGACTCTGCCGATAATCCCAAAAAGGCCATTTACACCACCTGCCAGGCCAGCATCAGCAGGGGTGGCAAAACAACCAGCCTGACCACCACCAGCATGATCAGGCACATGGCAGCAAAACACCCGACTTTGTGGGCTGAACCCCAGGGTCCAGGAACAGCGTCTGCGGGTGGCACCATTGCTTCCTCCGCTGTTGTGCATGCAAGCCAATCCCCTGTCCATGGTGCATGCGAAGACGACTCCTGCCATGCACCTGTCGTTGCACACTCTCAAGTAGCAGCATCAGGAAGCACTTCTATGTCCTTGTAACAGCGCTGCGTTCAGATGTCCATACCCCAGTCCTTGGAACGCAAGCGCAAATATGCAGCCAAAGCCCCACGGGCCACACTACTAAATTCTCACATTTCACGACTGCTTGTGTGGCGCCCCTGAGGGTTCGATCGCCACAGAGGTACTGCATCTCAACCAGAGGTGTGGTATCTCACTCTCAGGTAAGGAAGGAGTACAGCTCAGGACCCTAACACCTGCATCCAACACATACCCGCAGTGGAGGTAAGGCGAGATTGCTCCTAAGGGAGAGCACAGTCCCGGGTCCCTAGCTGGGGGGCAGGAACTATGTAGTGGGTGTGGGTGGAGGAAGTAGCTTAGGGGAGCACATGAGAGGAAGGTATAAAAAGGGGAGCTATCTTAGAAAGACAAGCCAGTCAGTCTAAGGAGAGAGAGAGAGAGAGAGAGAACAGTCTACAGCGAGAGGTGTGGAGCAGGGCTCTGCCGGAGCTCTGCTCAGGCAGAGGGCCTGAGGAGAGGCCCAAGATTGAAGAAAGAGGAGAGGGAGCAGGAAGGGCTCCAGGAACGGAAGAAGGGACCCCAGGGGTACGGGCAGTGCTGGAAGCCACCCGTACACCCAAATCTACTGGGAGGTGGAGGGGTCAGGCCACACAAAGGGGACCGGTCCCTCAACTAGCAGAGAACTTTATGACTCAACTAGAAACCGGAGGCTGCAGTATTTCAAGTCCTGCAGCCAACAGTCCATATCAGTCTCACCAAGAAGGTAGCTATAGAGGACCCAGGGGACGGAACAGACATCGCCCGACAAGGCCCGCAGGTACCGGATTGGGACACTAGGTATGAAGTGCAGGGAGACGGCCAGAGAGAGGACACAGAAGGGGGTCCTGCTAAGTACTCCGGAGATATCTAAGGGTGGACTGAACCCCTCCCTGAGTAAGCACAGCACGACGAGGGAAGTTACTGTGGTACCTGTAACTTGGACTGCAACAACCGTGAGTAAAGACCCTGAGGACTGCACTTCATTGTCTCTGTGATTATTGCTGCGCCATCAACCCCTGCACTACAATGCCCAGCATAACCCATAACTTCTACACTGCCCTGGAGCTAAGCTCTACCTGTGGAGAGCCACACCATCCCTGCTGCAGTAACATCAGCTCCAGAGGACCTGCTCCGCAGCAGCGGCTCCCTTAGCCGCATACCACAGGTGGCGTCACAAACTTTGTACATAAATCCCCTGTAAATATTCCCCTATTGAATGACCACCCTGGGTCACGGACCGGGTCACCGCCACTGTGACCTTTCCCTAAGCGACGACCGGCCCGGCACCGAGTACCCCACGGCCCAGGGGGTGCATCACTTGCGCTCGAAATGTTGCCTTTTAGGCTCGTGGAGACTGAAGCATTCCGCAACCTGATGGCGGCGGCCGGCCCTCGGGCCCCAGCCGCCACTATTTCTCCCGGTGTGCCGTCCCCGCATTACACAAGCACGTTTCCCAAAACATTAGCCGTGCTCTTAACAACGCAGTTGCCGGTAAAGTCCACCTAACCACGGACACGTGGACAAGTGCTTGTGGGCAGGGACGGTAGATCTCGCTGACAGCACACTGGGTTAACATAGTGGAAGCCGGGACCCAGTCAAATCTTGGGAAGGAACACGTTATCCCGACGCCAAGGATTGCGGGCCCTAGGTCAATCAGGGTTGCTTCCACGGTCTACAGATCCTGCACCTCATCCTCCTCAGCCTCCTCCTCAAACCAGGGGAGGAGTCCTGAGGAGATAATTTGCATATTCCCACTGCATTTTGGGGTAAGTGAAGAGTCTCCGCGAGCTCAAAGAACACTGGATTTTGGCTGTTGGAGCTGAAAAGAGGACATCGGTAAACCGCGCGCCTACCGGCACGCGCATTTTGAAGCTTTTTTTTTTAAGCTTTTTTCACTGTTTTCAGAACATTAACAATAAGAACATGGAAGAGTCCAGGAGCCATTTGGTGAGCTGCATATCCTGCTACATGTTCACAGACTTGCCAGTGGAAAAGCCAAACTTCACATGCCAGAAATGCAAGCTTGTGTCCCTGTTGGAGGAAAAGTTGCGAAATCTAGAAGAGAGGTTAACTACCTTGAAAATCATTAAGGAAGGTGAAGAGTTCTTAGACAGAGCAGAATTATCTCTTCATGATTCAGAAAGAGAAGAAATTCGAACTGCACCTGAGGAAACAGAGGAATGGAAGCATGTGACCCACAGAAGCAGGAGGATCGAGAGGCAGTCAGCACCCATACTGCTCAGGAACCAGTACCAGGCTCTCACACAGGAGAACCATGAAGAAATACAGCAAGATAAGACTTTGCCAGCAATGAATAACCTTGTAAGCCCTCAGAATCCTCCTGGATGGAGAAAGAAGAATGTTGTGAAGAAAAAACGGAGAGTGGTCGTCATGGGGGATTCCCTGTTAAGAGGAACAGAGGCCGCTATCTGCAGACCAGACATAACCTCAAGAGAAATGTGCTGTCTTCCAGGAGCAAAAATTAAAGATGTGTCTGACAGGATATCAAGACTCTTCAGACCTACAGATCACTACCCATTCCTGCTAATACATGTGGGGACAAATGACACCGCAAGAAAGGACCTGGAAACCATCTGCAGTGACTTTGAAGACTTAGGCAAGAAAGTGAAAGAATTGGGAGCGCAGTTGGTCTTCTCATCCATCCTCCCAGTGGATGGCCATGGAACAATGAGGTGGAATAAGATTCTACAGGTGAACAACTGGCTACGTCGATGGTGCCGTCAACAAGGATTTGGATTTCTGGATCACGGAATGAATTACCTATACGATGGACTACTTGCTAGAGATGGGGTGCACCTTACGAAGACTGGAAAACATGTATTTGGAAGTCGCCTTGCTACACTCATCAGAAGAGCTTTAAACTAGAACAATGTGGGAAGGGAAGCAAAAGGCCAGAAAAAGCCATACAGCTGACAAATACTATTGAGATCTCTGCTACTGGAAGTGGAAAGGAAGAACAAAGACAAAACAATTTAAATAATAAAAATATGGGAGGAAGAGAAACCAATCACAAACTAAAATGTTTTTATACAAATGCACAAAGCATGGGCAACAAACAAGGAGAATTGGAACTACTAATGCAGGAAAAGGAATATGATGTCATTGGAATCGCTGAAACTTGGTGGAACGATACACATGATTGGAATAAAAGGCTAAAAGGATACAACTTATTTGCAAGAAACAGACTTGATAAACGAGGAGGAGGTGTTGCATTGTATGTTAGAAAAGCGTATATCTGCACAGAGATTGAAGCTTCAGAGACTGGGAGTTCTGTGGAAACTGTTTGGGTAAGAATACAAGGAGAGAACAACGGAAAGGACACCATTGTAGGCATTTACTACAGGCCACCTGGGCAAGCTGAAGATATGGATGAACTCTTTATGTATCAAATGACCAAGTTCTCCAAAAAATATGACGTAGTGGTCATGGGAGATTTCAACTATCCAGACATTTGTTGGGAATCTCTCTCAAGTAAAACTAACAGGTCAAGCAAATTCTTATCCTCTCTTGCTGACAACTTTATCTTCCAAAAGGTAGGGGAGAAAACAAGGGGATCTGCTTCTTTGGATCTAATCCTTATAAACAGGGAGGAAATGGTTGAGGAGGTAAAGGTGGCTGGGACCCTAGGAGGCAGCGATCATGCTATTATAGAATTTTGGATAACTAGAGGAGGAAGACATGTGAAGACTCAAACTTCAAGGTTAGATTTTAGAAAGGCAGATTTTAAGAGACTCAGAAAGAGAATAGGAGGGATCCAATGGCTGGATGTCCTTAAGGACAAAAATGTCCAGGAAGGATGGGAAATTTTTAAAAATGAGATTCTCAAAGCACAATCGTTAACAATCCCGAAAAGTAGGAAGAATGGGAAGCATTTAAGGAAACCAGGATGGATGAACACAGAACTTAAACACATGCTAAAAAGAAAGAAAGAAATGTTTATTAAATGGAAAGAGGGAGGCATATCTAAAGAAGATTATAATGCAGTCTGCAGATCCTGCAGGGCACGTATCAGGTTAGCTAAAGCTGACAATGAATTAAGGCTTGCAAGAGATGTCAAAAGCAATAAAAAAGGATTTTGGGGGTATGTCAAAAGTAAAAGAAAAGTCAAAGATGCTATAGGATTTTTACAGGATGAAAATGGAGAAATGGTAAGAGAGGATGTTGAGAAGGCCGAACTTTTTAATTCCTATTTTGCATCTGTTTTCTCTCAGAAAGAAAATGTAACCTCAACTGATCTTCACTGTCCTTTTAAAGGAATAGAGGAATCCAAGTTATCTGTAAACAGAAAGATTGTGAGGGAATATTTAGCTAACATAAATGAGTTCAAGTCTCCAGGTCCAGATGAATTACACCCCAGAGTACTGAAGGAGATCGTAGAAGAAATTTTAGAACCACTCTCCATAATCTTTGAAAATTCTTGGAGAACAGGAGAAGTCCCAGAAGACTGGAGAAGAGCAAATGTTGTTCCTATCTTCAAAAAGGGGAAGAAGGTGGACCCAGGGAACTATAGGCCGGTGAGTCTGACTTCTATACCAGGAAAGATCTTTGAACAAATTATTAAACAACATGTATGTAAGAACATGGATAAGAATGAAGTGATTAACCAGAGTCAGCATGGGTTTGTAACTAACAAGTCATATCAGACTAACTTAATTTCCTTCTATGACAGAATCACTGACTGGGTGGATCAGGGAAATGCTGTAGATATAGTATATCTTGACTTCAGCAAAGCATTTGACAAAGTATCTCACACCATCCTTATTGAAAAAATGACCAAGTATGCAATGGACAAGGCAACTGTTAGGTGGATTCATAACTGGCTTAGTGATCGGACTCAAAGGGTGGTTGTAAATGGCTTCACATCCAGCTGGATGAATGTCTCAAGTGGGGTACCACAGGGCTCCGTCCTGGGACCTGTATTGTTCAACATCTTTATCAATGATTTAGATGAAGGAATTGAGGGTAAACTGATTAAATTTGCTGATGACACAAAGCTAGGAGGGATAGCTAATACTAGAGAAGAGAGAGAGAGGATTCAAAAAGACCTAAATAAACTGGAGCAGTGGGCAGCAACCAACAGAATGGTTTTTAACAGGGAAAAATGCAAAGTACTACATCTGGGCAATAAAAATGAAAAAAGCATATACAGAATGGGAGGAATAGAGCTAAGCAACAGTACATGTGAAAAAGACTTAGGTATACTAATAGATCATAGACTGAACATGAGTCAACAGTGTGATGCAGCAGCAAAAAAGGCAAATACAATTCTGGGATGTATTAACAGAAGCATACAGTCTAGATCATGTGAAGTCATTATCGGTCTTTACTCCTCTTTGGTCAGACCTCATCTGGAATACTGTGTACAGTTTTGGGCACCACATTTTAAAAAAGACATAGACAAACTGGAGCAAGTTCAGAGAAGAGCGACCAGAATGGTGACTGGTCTGCAAACCATGTCCTATGAGGAACGGTTGCAGGATTTGGGAATGTTTAGCTTGCAAAAAAGAAGACTGAGAGGAGACTTAATAGCTGTCTACAAATATGTCAAGGGCTGTCACATTGTAGAAGGATCATCTTTATTCTCATTTGCACAAGGAAAGACTAGAAGCAATGGGATGAAACTAAATGGGAGGAGACACAGATTAGATATTAGAAAAAACTTTTTGACAGTTAGGGTGATTAATGAGTGGAACAGGCTGCCACGAGAGGTGGTGAGTTCCCCTTCAATGGACGTCTTCAAACAGAGGCTGGACAGACATCTGTCTGAGATGATCTAGTGAATCCTGCTTTGAGCAGGGGGTTGGACCAGATGACCCAGGAGGTCCCTTCCAACTCTACCATTCTATGATTCTATGATTCCTCTTCAGCCTCCATCTCCGAAATGACCACATCAGTCACAAGCAGGAAGCACTGCAGCACTGCCTTGGCCAAGCGGCAACGGGCTGTGCTGAAGCTAATATGCTTATGTGAAAAACCGCACAATGTTGAAGAGTTGTGGACAGCTCTGAAAGAGCAGGCAGATCTGTGGCTCACACCGCTGAACCTACAGCCAGGCATGGTCGTGAGTGACAATGGCCGGAACCTGGTGGCGGCTCTGAGGCGAGGCGAGCTCACACACGTACCATGCCTGGCCCGTGTGCTTAACCTCGTGGTTCAGCGATTCTCAAATCCTACCCGGAGCTGCCGGATCTGCTTGTTAAAGTACGCCGCCTGTGTGCCCATTTTAGAAAGTCAGCTTCAGCTTCCGCCGCCCTTGCCGAGTTTCAGCAGCGTTTGCAACTTCCGGCTCACAGACTGGTGTATGATGTCCCCACGAGTTGGAACTCTACACTGCAGATGTTGGGAAGGATTTGTGAGCAGAAGAGGGCAGTTGTTGAGTATCAGCATCAACAAGGCCATCGGTATTCAGTTCAAACTCCACACATAAGACCTCAGGAGTGGACATGGATGTCAGACATATGTACCATCCTCCAAAACTTTGAGGACTCCACCAAGATGGTGAGCGGCGATGACGCCATTATTAACATCACCATCACCTTCTCTGTCTTCTGAAACGCTCTCTGCTCACAATCAAAGAGGATTCATTGCAGGCGGAGCACGATGAGATGGAGCAAGGAACCATACAGGGTGATTACACACAGCCAAGCCTCATCTCATTCCAATGTGGATTGGGTGACAATGAGGAAGAGGAGGAGGAAGAACAGGAGCTAGTTTCATGCGCTATAGATGGTACTACCTGCACAACTGTCATACCGTCTGGATGCCCTGAGGACAGAAAGGAGGAGTAGGAGGAGGAGAGCATGGTCACTCGTTCTTTTGGTGAGGACGCAGAAGTCTTGCCTGTTAGCAGTCTGGCACGCATGGCTGAATTTATGTTATGCTGCTTTTCCCATGACCCTCGCGTTCTCAAAATTTTGGGTGACAGTCATTACTGGTTGGTGACACTTCTAGACCCACGCTACAAGGAGAACTTTATATCTCTTATTCCTGAGGCGGACAGGTCTACAAAAATGGGGCAATACCAGAAGGCCCTTGTTGCTGAACTATTAAAAAAATTCCCATCTGAAAACGCTGGCGGCAGAGGGCACACTTCGTTGGACAACCAAGGAGTACAGGCGAGAGAGACACAACTTCAATCCAGCAGAGGCAGGGGAACACTGTCAAAGTTCTGGGAGCGTTTTCTCAGACCCTCCCATCGCACAGGCCCTGAGGCACGGGGTACTCTCACAAGGAGTGCAAAGTTTGGGAAGATGCTGAGGGAGTACCTTGCCGACCTTACCAACGTCCTCCGTGATTCCTCTGTGCCTTTTAATTATTGGGTATCCAAGCTGGATACGTGGAATGAACTGGCTCTCTATGCCTTGGAGGTCCTGGCCTGCCCTGCTGCCAGCGTTTTATCAGAGCGGGTTTTTAGTGCCGCTGGTGGAATTATAACTGATAAGCGCATCCGCCTGTCAACTGAAAATGCTGACAGGCTGACTCTTATAAAAATGAACAAGGGATGGATTGGGACAGACTTCTCAACACCACCAAATGATAGCAGTGTAACATAAACTCAAATCTAGTGTCTTTTCTTGGGAGGTGTATTCCCATGCACCTTTTCACACCCACACATGGGTATACACTTCCTGATATTGTCTATTTGCTCTTGTCCTCCTCCTTCTCCTCATCCTCCACCACCATATCACCAGGGTGACCGTGGTCCGTGATGCAACACCCACATAATTTTTTTAAAGGGTGTTTATGATGCCCGTGAAAAAAATCTTTTATACAGTATGTTTATGTACACCCCCCAGGGGTAAATGTTTGTCAACCCATACACTTAGTGCATGGGCATTACAAGTATAGGAGGCTCACTCCTTTCTAATGGGAACATTTTTTTATGAGGCCCTCCTCCACGTTTCTTCCAAGGGGCATTGAAGTGCCTCCAAATTTTTGGCACCCCTAGCATTCACTGCATAGGCCAGCACTATGGGAGACTCTCTCCTTTCTAATGGGAATTTGTCGTTACTGTGGCCCTGCTCTGTGTGTCTTTAAATTCTTAGTGGGTTTTTTCCTAAAATTGGTCAGCCGTTGGACTCACAGCATACCCTATAACTGTATAGCAGACCCTCTCCTTTCCAATGGGAACATATCGTACCTTCTTACTGTGGCCCTGCTCCATGTGTTTTTAAATTCTTAGTGGGGTTTTTCCTAAAATTGGTCAGCCGTTGGACTCACTGCATACCCTATAACTGTATAGCAGACCCTCTCCTTTCTAATGGGAACATGTCGTACTTGTTACTGTGGCCCTGCTCTGTGTGTCTTTAAATTCTTAGTGGGGTTTTTCCTAAAATTGGTCAGCTGTTGGACTCACTGCATACCCTATAACTGTATAGCAGACCCTCTCCTTTCAAATGGTAACATGTCATACCTTGTTACTGTGGCCCTGCTCTATGTGTCTTTAAATTCTTAGTGGGCTTTTTCCCAAATTTTGGCAGCCCTTGCAGTCACAGCATGGGCATTACACCTATAGGAGACCAGCTCCTTTATAATGGGAACATTTTTTTTACTGAGACCCTCCTCTATGTCTCTTCAAAGGGGTAGTGGGTTGCGTCCAAATTTTTGGCAGCCCTTGCAGTCACTGGATACGCAATAACAGTATAGGAGACCCACTTGTTAATAATGGTAACAACAAAGCATAGGCGGCTGATGGCTCTCTAACAATAGCTACGGCTGACTGCTGTCCTTTTAAGAATAGTAAGGGCCGTCTGATGTCCCTGTAAAAATAGGCTTTATGACTTTCAGAGTCCCTCCATCACAAATAAAAAAGGATGTGTCTGATGATGTGTCACACACCACATTGCCAGATAAGGTTGTAAAATGTTAAAATGACATTTCCCGGTGAATGCATTTGTCTCAAAAAATAAAGTAAAAAAACCAAAACAATAGGATCTTTCTTTAGTATAAAAAACAGCGTCACCAATTTAACCTCAATGTAATCACATTGTTCAGCTCATGAACCTCCTCTTCCATCTCCGAAATGATCACATCAGTCACAAGCTGACAGCACTGCAGCACTGCCTTGGCCAAGTGGCAACAGGCTGTGCTGAAGATAACATGCTTAATGCTTAATTGACAAACCGCCCAGCGCTGCAGAGTTGTTGAAAGCTGTAACACAGTGTCACGCTGTCTCTGTATACTGGAGGTAGGGGGCCTAAGCTGACCCTAAGCTGGGGCCCTGACTAATCCCTCAACCTGGAGGTACTGTTAAAGGTACAGAGGTCCAGGCCGCCAGCGTAACCCCTACCTCCTGAGGATCCCTGCACCTAAGTAATCTAGTCCTGAGAAGGACCCCGATCACAACAAAAGAGGACAAGTAATAATATGCCCACACACAGTACTTAGACGAACAAGACAGTACAAGGGAAAAACCAAAACCACCTTGCATACAAAAACTACACAACTACAACAGAGGGAACACCAACGGGAAAGGAGATAAATGATAAAGCGAGGAAGGGAAAAACCACTCCAAATACACTTATCTCAGAAACTCCAAATACCACGATCCGCTCTGTAAGTCTGTATGAAATGCTTTCACCGACACTTCCCAAACAGACCAGCAGGCATTTGAAGGAGACTCACTACAGCAGCATTGATTGCAGCTGGGCGAGGCTGGACCTCGTCTAGCACAGAGAGAGAATTAACTCCCTCACTGCCGAAAACACAAAGCACCAAAAAGTCAGCTGCGAGAAGTCAGGCTGTGTAATCGTGACGATCTTCGTGGCGACACACCCGTGACACACAGCCACCTGATCTGTGGCTCTCACCGCTGAACATACAGCCAGGCATGGTCGTGTGTGACAATGGGCGGAACCTGGTGATGGAGAAATGACAGCTGGGGTAGATACGGTTTCCCTCTATGCCAGTCCTTTCACCGAGCTAAAGAATATGGCTGTGGTGAAATACAACTCCCACTGAGAAGCTGTTTCAGATTGAAAAACATTGTGCCCAGCAGAGGATTTGATTCTGAGGGCTAACCTTTCTCACCCGCTCAAGAGCCCCATAGCAGCTGCAAAGTTAGCGCTATCATGAACTCTCCTGAGGTAGAAGCCAAGGCACACCAGAGGATTCTCTGGTGGGAACGTCCAGCCCTGCTGAGAAGCAGTCCTGGCTAAGAAAAGTGTGTGGGAAGGTTCCCGGACACTCAATGGCTGCTTTTTTACTGAGGAGGAAACACACGCAAACAAGGGGAGAACATACAAAGTCTTTGCAGATGTTGTCCTTGCTGGGATTTGAACCCAGGATCCCAGCGCTGCAAGGCTTCAGTGCTAACCACTGATCCAATGTGCTGCCGTTCACCCTCTAATATCTAACAAGCTGGAGAAACTTGCACCTACTGCCACTCTATCTTCAGCTCCTTTGTGAGAAAATGTATTTGGGCAGCCACTCAGTCTACCAAATAAAGTTCCTGAGACGGAAATTGGGGATGGCTTCGCTACTGGTACTGGGGGCAGTGCTAATACCATGGCGTCGTACCATAGTTTGCTGGAAATATTCCAGGCTGGTAGGAGGCAAGCAAATTCCCACAGAAAAGTACCAGCAGTAATGTTGAGGCCACATTTCAAGTGCAAGCAGCTTTAGAGGACTTCCTGGGAGAAATGACACGCAGAGTACATACAGTTTCCCACTATGCCAGTCCTTTCACCGAGCTAAATACAACTCTCAGCCAAAAAAGTTGTGGACTGGCTCAGTACCGTCCCTGGCCACTTTCACCTGTCCACATGTTTGTGGTTAGGCGGTCCTTCCCAGTAAGTGCACTGGGGAGGGCACGGGTAATGTTGTGGGACCCGTGCTTGTGGAAGGCGGAGGCGATACCGGGAAATATAGTGGCGGCTGGGGACCGAGTATGGACTCCCGGCCGACGCCGGAATGAGCTTGTGAAAAGTTTCCGCCTTCACGAGCTTAAAAGGCCATATTTCAAGTGCAAAGAGCTGCCCAGAAATCTGGCAGTTTAGTGTTGCGGCCTGTGGGTGGGTGGGTGTCTGGCTGCATACTTGCACCTGCATTCCAAGTAACAGAAAACTAAGCAGATGGTGGCCTCTATCATCATCATGGCCTCACCTCAACACTATGAACTCTCCTGAAGGAGAAGCCAGGGCCCGCTGGAGGAGTCTCCGGTTCTCTGGAGGGCCCGTCCAACCCTGCCGAAAAGCAGCCCTGGCTAAGAAAAGTGTGGGGGAAGGTATGGACACTCGGCCGCCGCCGGCATGAGGTTGTGAAAAGCTTCCGCCTCCACGAGCCTAAAAGGCCACATTTCAAGTGCAAGCAGCTGTCAAAAATTTGGCAGTACAGTATTGCAGCCTGTGGTTGGGTGGGTGGCTGCCTGCATACTTGCGCTTGCATTCCAAGGAATGGGGTAGGGACAACTGAACGCTGCAGTGGGCAAGGACGTGGACGGTGATTGTTGCAAGTCTGCAATGACAGGTGCATGGCGGGAGGCATCTTCGCATGTGCCAAGGATCACTTATGATGGGCACACTTTTAGGCAGTGACCTGGGAGTCTGAGATGCTTCCAGAGGTCTTCCCCATGCTGTTCCCATGACTTTTCAGCACTGTATGCATATGTCTGATGATGTGTCACACACCACATGGCCATATAAGGCTGTAAAATGTTAAAATGATATTTCCTGGTGAATGCATTTGTCTTCGTTGAAAGCAATTCAAAAGTGCAAAAACGCATCAAAAACGCTACGTGTGAACATAGCCCAAGTTGTGGAGGAGTATTTTTATTTTTGGTTATTTATTTTGCCTTATATACAAGTCATTACCCTGGAAAGGATGTTCCTTAACATATTTCCCAGGAAAATCTATTTTGGTTTCGTTTTTGTATGTTTTATTGTGAGTCCGTAAAAGTGGCGTAATACTCTGACCACGTTGCTGACAGCAGTGATCTGGGAGTCAGAAATGCTTCCAGGGGTCTTCCCCATGCTGTTCCCATGTCATTTGAGCACTGTTCCCATCGATTTGGGCAATTTTTTGGCCCTCTGCAGACCGCCGGGGGGAGCCGCCTGAAAAATGCTCGAGTTTCCCATAGTCTTACATTGGGCTCGTTGCTCGGGTCGAGCACCCGAGTATTCCAATTTGCTCGACCCGAGCAACGAGTACCCGAGCATTTTAGTGCTCGCTCATCACTAATCACAATCCATGTGATCTGTAACATAAAAGCAAAAAAATTGAAATACCATAATTTCACATTTATTATATTTTTATTACATGGCAGTAAAACTAAGACCAAATAACTGACAACATGTATTTGGTATTATCAGAATGGATATAATTTATACTAGAAATTTATACCATTGCTGAAAGTGAGTGTTGAAAAAACAAATAAGGCAAAACATGAAAAATGCGTATTTTTCTCCATTGATGAATATAAATGTTAGAATTACTTTTTAGTGTCCTCATCATGGAATAATAAACTACATGATATTTTAAAGTTTGGAATTTTTACAGCTAAAGTACCTCGTTGAGCAATCACCCATCTGATATCAGATCTAGCTATGCCTGTCTAACACAATAAGGACACTTCTTGGAAATGTTTAGGATGATGGCACAACCTCCTTAATTATTACAGACCAATTTACTTCCTTGCAGGCAGTGAAAACGAATCTCCCGAGATAATCCAGATTTGAAGTTTCTTGGACACAATCTTTAGATCTTTATCCAGCAAACTCTTACTGCTAAATCCCTGTAATTACATTTATTGAAGTCATTTATTCTGTAATTAGACTTCATTATGATAAGACTCATTTGACCTGAATCACACTGGCTTATTGAAACAAAGGTTCATCTTCTAAGTTTTTTTCCGGTGTCTTTTTTCAGTAGGTCCTTGCCGAAAAATGACAGCAAAATCACTCACAAAACACTCAAAATAATTGTCCTATTCATTTCTTATGTAAAATGACTTGTGGCTTTTAAGCTTCTTTTAAACTCTTCAGGCTTTCAAAAAGGACAAGGACTTGCAAGAAGTGACATATCCATTATTTAAATCTTTGTGGTTTTTCTGAAGTCTGAGAACTTCAAAACAGTGTTGCAAATACTGTACTGTTACCTCTACATTGCATATTGGAATTATTGGTGGACACACCACCAGTAGAGCAGGTTATCCACATCTCAGATTACTTTAATGTCCATTATTTAGGCGTTTTCTGCTAAGAAGATGCTCCATATTTTACAATGGAAATCAATACGAACAGGGCCGGCTCCAGGTTTTTCTGGGCCCCGGGCGAAAGAGTCTCAGTGGACCCTTTTAACACATACACGATTCATGATGCACAGATACGGCGGAGAAATATATATATATATAGTACACAGGGCCCAGCCTGCCACCTCATCCTTCACATATGCAGACATGCGCATGCACACACAGTACGCAGACACATGCACGCACACACGGTACGCAGACATGCACACACGGTACGCAGACACACGCACACACACGGTACGCAGACACACGCACACACACGGTACGCAGACACACGCACACACACGGTATGCAGACATGCACACACACGGTACGCAGACATGCACACACACGGTACGCAGACATGCACACACGGTACGCAGACACACGCACGCACACACGGTACACAGATATGTACACATACAGACAAACACATATTTTTACACAAATTCTTAAAGACATATATAAAACAGACAAATATATATATACACAGTCATACACACTGACATTCACATACATGCACTCACACAGACCCATTACAAGTATTTTTAATATGGGGATTGGGGAAGCCCCACTCACCTGTCCCCGGTCCAGTGTCCTGTCCAGCAGCTCCTCAGGTATGGGGCAGTGCAGGGCCCCCGGCGTGTCACAGACTTCATGGCCCTGGACCATCAGAGGGGCCCACTTGCGGTCGGGTCCGGGCCGCTCCCCCCCCATCTGTGCAGGACCTCCGATCCGACGGTGTTTGATGGCACTCCCCCAGACATGGCTGCGCGCTGTGCGACTGTGTCTGCTAGTAATGACGCGGCAGGGGCGACACACAAGCAAAATTAAAGGTGCAGTGCCGTCGACCCTGCCGTGTCATTACTAGCAGACACAGCCTGACAGCGCGCGGCCATTTCTGGGACTGGGGGAGTGCCGGCAATCAATCAGCGCCTGCGTCACTGAACAGGTGCCGAAGATGCGGCCATGGCGCCGACAGTGAGTGGGCGGGTGGGTGTGTGGGCCCGGCCCCGACAGTGAGTGGGCGGGCGGGTGTGTGAGCCCGGCCCCGACAGTGAGTGGGCGGGTGGGTGTGTGGGCCCGGCCCCGACAGTGAGTGGGCGGACGGGTGTGTGAGCCCGGCCCCGACAGTGAGTGGGCGGGTGGGTGTGTGGGCCCGGCCCCGACAGTGAGTGGGCGGGTGGGTGTGTGGGCCCGGCCCCGACAGTGAGTGAGTGGGTGGGCGGGTGTTTGGGCCGGGCCCCGACAGTGAGTGGGCGGCTGGGCCCCTCTGATTTTCCAGGGCCCCGGCACTTGCCCGGGTACGCCGGGTGCTGACGCCGGCCCTGAATACGAAGTCTAAAAAAAAACTTTAGGCCTCTTTCTGAGCATTTAGTAAGTATTTTTGCGTTAAAAAAAAAGGACTACCATTTTATTTATTGCTTAATGAATGTCAAAAAGTGTCCAAAAATTGCCCCAAAAATTACCAACAATGTTAATAAAGCATTTCAGGTAATTTTACCAAAACATTTAAAAAAAACTTTAGAATTAAAAAAACAAACACTGAAAATCTGCGTGACACCGTGGCAAATCAGGGATGCTCATGGGCAGAGCCGATGTTTTGGCGCGAACAAGTCGGAACCCCGAACATAAACAAAAATTTGAAATGCCGAACAAATTCGCTCAACACTAGTCATAGCATGTTAATGTAGCCTAATAAAACCATCCATTGCAACCAGATAAATATATTTATCATGCATTAATTGAACTAGTTGTCCAACATTAGAAAAACATGTCTGCTTTCTTTCAGAAAAAGTGAATGGAGATCCACAATACCACAATTCACTCCTTTAATAATTTTAAGTGTTTAACAGCTTTGCAGGAAGTAAAGAGATTGAACTGCAGAGAGCTGGGGTAAAATTATTTTCTCTGATGAAGACCCCTACAGACTGTTTGGGACATCTAGAAAAATGATTGTCTGGAGAAGAAAAGGTGAGCCCTACCATGATTCCTGTATCAGCCAATAGTAAAGCGTCCTGAAACCATTGAAACCATTTGAGTAGGGGCTTTTCATCCATGGAGGGGGCTTACTCACAATTTTGCTTAAGAACGTGTCCAGGAATAAAAAATGAGATCTAAACATCCTCTAAGAGCAACTTCTCCCCACGATCCAGGAGCAATTTGGTGATGAACAATGGTTTTTTGAGCATGAATGAGACCAGGTCACAAGGTAAAAGTGATAACTAAGTGGCTTGGAGAACAAAACATTGATATTTTGGGTCCATGGCCAGAAACACTGTAAATATCGAGTCTTTTCATAAACTTGAAATATTTGTCAATAAAAGTGTAAAAACCTATGTAATGCTGATAATTGTACTTCAGTAACCAGAGAATCATCTGACTAAAAGATCAAAAAACACTAAAGCACCAAACTTTGTGAAAACCAAAATTTGGGTCAGTCTCAAAACTTATGGCCACAACTGTACAAAACAGGCCTCAAACAGTTATGCAACCTTAAAAAAATGGCTAATAGAATGTAGGCAAAATCAAAAATATGCAAGGCAACACCGCGACGCGTTGCGCGTCAGCAATACTTAGAAATGTTGAGTGACAAAACTTCTTGGCAATGTGTTAGGGACTTTCTGTCGAGTGACTATTTTGGAGCTGCAATTTTGCTTCTCAAATTGCAAGGAAAATAAAGAAGAAAGGTTAGAATGAAAATTGACAAAGAATACAACAAAGAGATCTATTTTTGCTTCATCAACTACAGCAAAGCCTTTAACTGTGTTGATCACCAGAAACTTTAGAATACTATGAAGGATATGGGTGTGCCGAACCATCTAATCAATCTCATTAGGAATCTTTACATCAACCAAGAACCAACAGTCTGAACAGAACACGGCGTCACGGCATGGTTCAAAGTAGAGCGAGGAGTCAGGCAAGGCTGTATCCTGTCACCATTTCTCTTTAATTTATATGCAGAGGATATTTTCAGGAAGGCTGGACTTGGTGAAAAAGAAGACGGAATCAAAATTTTCAGGATGATTCATCAACAATCTTAAACCAGCAGACGATACAATATTGATAGCAACAAGCATGGATGGAACGAAGGACTTATTACAGAGTGTCGAGATGGAAAGCTCGAGCATGGGACTACAACTCAACACAAAGAAGACAAAGATATTCACTACTGCCAGGTACGACACATTTGAGATGGACGGTGATGAAGTAGAAATTCTAAAGGACTTCAACCTACTCGGATCGATGATAACTCAAGATGCAGTGAAGAACACACCAGAAGTCAACAGGAGAAAAGCAAAAGCTATGGGCAAATCAACAATGAAGTCACTGAAAAAGGTCTTAAAATCGAGAAACATTTCACTGGTGATGAAGACACGGCTTATACAAAGTTTGGTCTTTTCTGTAGTAACATACAGATGTGAAACCTGGACGAAAAAGAAACAAGACAGGAGAAGAATTGACGCCTTTAAAATGAGATGCTGGAGAAGGATGTTATCAATACCATAGATGGCAAGAAGAACAAACAAATCAATTTTGGAACAAATTAAGCCAGACATGTCACTGGAAACAAGGATCGCCAAGCTACGACTTGCTTACTTTGGACACATCATATGAAGAGAGCAATCATTGGAGAAGGACATCATGGTCAGATGAATAGAAGGAACAAGGCAAAGCAATCCGATGGATTGATACTATCAAGATAACGAAGACCCTGGTGGACTTATCTAAGCTTGCACAAGATCGATTTTCCTACAAATCGTACATCCATCAAGTTGCATGGCTCGAGATTGAGTTTAAGGTAGTTAAAAAGTAAAGAAAACTGAAAATATCATAAATTTTCACGTTATAGAGAACCAATTCTTACTAATTATGCGGAAAGTCAAACCTTATTAAAAACCATAAAAACAGTAAGTTGATAAGAGCTGAAAAATGTAAGTGAAATAAAATAACATTAAATAATGCTTGAAAGAACACTAAAAATGGAAACGTGAAGTAATTTAATTCTTCAGAGAGTAAACAGATTCTACATAATAAAGTAAAATCCTAATTACGTAGAGCTCAGACTGGAGCAGACGTCTTTCTGTAGCATTCATCTATTTCTCAGCTATTATTTCTGGCTGCCATACAGCCAGTCCACTTGATTCCAGATTGATTAAACAGATTTAATTTCATTACTGTCCCTATACATTCATGCTTCTGATTTATTTGGCTTGGCATTAAGCGGAGCACAATTATCTATGTTCTTTGTTATACAGCTCTGCGAATGGTATGACGATTCTGTACTGCGTGCGTCCTACCTGGAACACTTAATGCCATGCTCTATTCTATTATACATGTTTCTTCTTTAGATTATGGGTTTAAAATATACATTTTAAGGTAATCTCAAAAGATATGTGCAATTAATTTGCAATATAGATTGTTATCATTACCTTTTGCAGGGGTGTACATACTTTCTGTGTAGCTGCACAGGGGTCCAACAGTAAGGGGAACCCAGCCAGGAAGCTGTTCTGGTCCAATACTGATGCAGTTTATCAAAAAAATAAAGGGAACACTTAAACAACAGAATATAACTCCAAGTATATCAAACTTCTGTGAAATCAAACTGTCCACTTAAGAAGCAACACTGATTGACAATCAATTTCACATGCTGTTGTGCAAATGGAATAGACGATAGATGGAAATTATTGGCAATTATCAAGACACACTCAATAAAGGAGTGGTTCTGCAGGTGGGGATCACAGACCACATCTCAGTACCAATGCTTTCTGGCTGATGTTTTGGTCACTTTTATATGTTGGTTGTGCTTTCACACTCATGGTAGCATGGCACGGACTCTACAACCCACAGAAGTTGCTCAGGTAGTGCAGCTCATCCAGGATGTCACATCAATGCAAGCTGTGGCAAGAAGGTTTGCTGTGTCTGTCAGTCTAGTGTCCAGAGGCTGGAGGCGCTACCAGGAGAGAGGCCAATACACCAGGAGATGTGGAGGGGCCGTAGGAGGGCAACAACCCTGCAGCAAGGAGGAACAGGAGGAGCACTGCCAGAGCCCTGCAAAATGACCTCCAGCAGGCCATAAACGCACATGTGTCTGCACAAAAGATTAGAAACCGACTCAATGAGGGTGGTATGAAGGCCCGACGTCTACAGATGGGGGTTGTGCTCACAGTCCAACACCGTGCAGGACGCTTGACATTTGCCACAGAACACCAGGATTGGCAAAGTCGCCACTGGCGCCCTGTGCTCTTCACAGATGAAAGCATGTTCACACTGAGCACATGTGACAGAGTCTGGAGAAACCGTGGAGAGCGATCTGCTGCCGGCAACATCCTTCAGCATGACCGTTTTGGCAGCGGATCAGTAATGGTGTTTGGTGGCATTTCTTTGGAGGGCCGCACAGCCCTCCATGTGCTCTCCAGAGGTAGCCTGACTGCCATTAGGTACCGAGATGAGATCCTCAGATCCATTGTGAGACCATATGCTGGTGCGGTTGGCCCTGGGTTCCTCCTAATGCAGGACAATGCCAGACCTCATGTGGCTGGAGTGTGTCAGCAGTTCCTGCAAGATGATGGCATTGAAGCTATGGACTGGCCCGCCCGCTCCCCAGACCTGAATCCGATTGAGCACATCTGGGACATCATGTCTCGCTCCATCCACCAACGTTGCACCACAGACTGTCCAGGAGTTGGCGGATGCTTTAGTCCAGGTCTGGGAGGAGATCCCAAAGGAGACCATCCGCAACCTCATCAAGAGCATGCCCAGTCGTTGTAGGGAGGTCATACAGGCACGTGGAGGCCACACACAATACTGAGCCTCATTTTGACTTGTTTTAAGGACATTACATCAAAGTTGGATCAGCCTGTAGTGTGTTTTTCCACTTTAATTTTGGGGGTGACTCCAAATCCAGGCCTCCATTGGTTAATGAATTTGATTTCCATTGATGATTTTTGTGTGATTTTGTCGTCAGCACACTCAACTTTGTACAGAACAAAGTATTCAATGAGAATATTTCATTCATTCAGATCTAGGATGTGTTATTTGAGTGTTCCCTTTATTTTTTTGAGCAGTGTATGTACTGTTTCATATGCTAACCTATGGAAATTACAATACATATCCAATGTACTTTCTTACACAGGATGCTTTAATGTTCTCCCATCTCCCCTTTTAGGCTCTTTCTTAAATACTGTGCTCAGTAATTGTCTTCATATATTTAATTGATTCGCCTCCCCTTGCTTTAATTGCTTCTCGATTTTAATTATTAACTTTTCATTTTTATTTTTATTGTATAGTTGTGTATCTCAATAAAATATTTATTGTTTGTATACATTTTGTTATGTTTATATCATTTAAAATTAGCAAACTTTCTAATGGAACATTTCCGTTAAACTTTTGCCTTGTCTCGTGTACTCCAGCTCAATCACACACACAGCATGCCCCAGAAGAAGCAGAAAGATGGCGAAACCCAAGGTCCAACAATATGGTTTTTATGCGAAGTGCCATATGGTTTTAAGGAAAACCTTGTTTAAATCTTTGCAAGTTCGAGAGTTATGGAAGTTATTTGTGTGGAGTGGCATACATCTAACATTGACCTCATAGGTAAAATAAAGTTTACCGGGCAGTTTTTTTTTTAGGTGACCTACTGCATGGGAATGTGCAGGCAGCTACAGTTTATATGCAAAAAAAGGTATACCGCTATATACCATCCCAACGAAAGGAGGCAAAAGGACAAATTTTAGTGAATGGTTACTTATGAGTACATCGCTATTTGTGCTGGAAGTTTTCCCAATGCATAGGCTGTGTTCACATCAAAAATGAACAGAGCCTTGCATCCTTACATGTGTAAGTGGATTTTCTATTTACAGCCTGCACAGTAGCATTTGCAATTTTACCCATAATTCTGTGGGCAATAAAAAAATACACATCATTCGAACCTATGTAGCATTTAAAATGTTTGAAAATTAAGACATAATATACTACTTTTCACTTATTGACAACACTAAAAAAGAAAAATAACCTTGGAGAGAAAAGATTTTTGTAAGAAAAGTCAACAAAGGAACCCCTATATGCCCACAACTTGTTCAGGTGGATTCTGCTCACAAAAAGCTTGAAAAAGCGCTGCAAGAGCACTCCATAAAATAAACATAATGCACATCAATGTCAAAAGGACATTGCTGTGCTTATGTGCCATCTTGTCACTTTTTTTAACAACTACAGGATTCGGACATGCTCATTCTTTGGGCGGCTTCCGCAGGAAAGCCGCCTGCCCTCTATAATTAACAGTATAGAGTAAGAGTCACCAACACAAGAACGATGGCGAAACCACTTCAGAAAAACATACCTCAGCATTTTCCTGAAACAGTTTCACCTGTGAGAACTTGGCATCTAAAAGACACCATGTGCACATAGCCTCAAACTACGTTTTACATCTACAGTGGGATTTAGGAAGCATCGTACCAAAAAAGGCTGTATTTCAGTATAAGGAATTTATCTATATAAATAAAAATGTAAATGTTCGTTTGTTCAAAATCTTAAATCTCCCAAAGTTCTTCACTGATTGCTTTGAAATTTTGACACAACGTTGCATTCGAATACATGCATGTTTTTATATACTTACTATGTTTTTATATACCAGCTGTTGGACGTAAAAGCAACAGCGAGAGGGGGGTGTTACGAGCTCAGTCCCAGGCTGACTCTCCCCAGCCGCCTGGCATTCTGTCACATTCCCTCTGTAGTAGGGAATTGCATAACTACCAATACAGTCGGAAAACCAGACAATCTCTATATCTACACAGACAATGGAACAAAAAAAACAATAGTATAACCACAAGCATTATGAAATTAAATATTTTAGAAATGTGCGCTTTCTCTTTTCTTTCTTTTCCATTTAACCACACTGATCCACAGCAACGCGTGGCCCGGTACAACTAGTAAGGGATATAATACAACACTTGAAACAATACTGGACTCTGCTGGTTTTCCCATTGATATGCAGAGGACAAGTTTGTTCTGTTTCCTCTTATGATCAGTACGGCTGAGTGTGTGTTAGAAAAACTAGCCATCGTATTGAGGATCAAAACATAAAATAAGACAATGGACTTACAGTGCTAGACGTGGCTGACGCCAGAGAACATGTTCAATGACTTAACCTATTGAGCCGCTGGAACCTACCAAATAGTCCACTGCAAAGCCTGTACAGCTGCAATGTTTTAACAGGTGTGAAATAGTAGATTCACAGGGACCAATCATGATTAGCACTAAGGTTTGACTTAAGAAAAAGGAATCGTCTGTTTAAAGTCTCAGAGACTGGCTTAACATGTGAAAAGGGTTATGCCTTAAGCCTCTGAAAAGTATATACTGCAACATGTACTAAATATTTCAAGTTCCATCTTGTAAAGCATTAGTATGTAAATCGTACCATAACCTAGTAATAGAGATTGACATTATTCTGTTAATCTAATGTAATCCTGCATATTGGAAACATTTTACAGTCAAATAAAGCAAATGAAAATCAATTCAGAATATTGTCGTATATGTAATTATACATGTTAATACGTCCCTGCCAGCATATTTAATATATAAGAGCAATGAAATAATTAATTCAATAATTTTATGCACCCACAAATATACTTGGCTTTCCAGCTGCAGCTTGGCATTGAGTGCCGCTTAGTTTACTGCTAACCAGCATGTTCTATTTGATCTGCTTGCACTGATGTAATTAAATTAATGCATAAGCATCAGAGATGAGCAGATTTGGCGAGATTCTAATTAGTCAAATCATGCAGATTTTACCAGGAAATTACATTATTATGGTGAAGTGATGGTTAATCTTTTGTTATTTGTATACATAGGCTCTCTGATCGAGCACTCCACCCATCAGCCTCCAAGAAACAATATATTGCTAGACACTTCATTACTAATTACACATCAAAATCCATTACAGCATATCAGATATGAAGAGATTCTAACTCAAAAACTAATCTAAAAACATATTTTATTAATGATAAACATAAAAATGAATTACATAATCCTGTTACGGTACTGGGGTAGCACTGCTGAAATCCAGTGGCCGGAGGAGTATGAGCAAGAAATGGCAGGCAGTAGTAGAAGTTCTTGTGACGCGCCCCTGGGCCGAGGGGCACCGAGAACCGGGCTTCTGGGGGTTGTAGTCTCCGTGGTGGCGACCCGGTCCCATGGATCAGGGTGGTCAGGCCGATGGCGGTATTTTGTGGGGGTTTTAGGTTAATTGTCCAACTACGCCACCCGTGGATTGCGGTCAGCGCGGACCGCCGCTGCAAGGCAGACCGCTGGGGCTGATGGTGTATGCAGCTGAGGTAGTGTGACTCCCCACGGGAAGAGTGCAGCCCCAGGGCAGAGAATGTGGATGATGGGAGTGATGGTGCGCGGGGGTCCCAGCACTAGTAGTGCTGGTGCGGCGATGAAGCACAGAGACGTGGGGTTGCAGTTCAAGTTCTTTACTCACAGTTCTTTATGTCCCAAGTCATTCCGCGGGCAATGACTGCCCAAGCCGTGCTGTGTCCACCAGGCAGGGGGCTCGGTCAACCCCCAGTCAATTCCGGAGTGTGTCACAGGACTCCCTTCTACTCCTTTCTCTGGCCGTGCCCCACCAGTGACACTATGTTTGTCCAGCTCCCGCGGGCCTTCTCTTGGGAGGGCTTCATGCTCACCTCCCTGACCCTATGTGGTATGCCTTTCTAGTAGGTGTAGTGAGGGGTCGCACCAAGATATGATCACGACCGCCGGTCCTTGGCTGAGGATTAGTCGCCTCCACCAACTTGGGATCCGGTACCCTGTTCTGCCAACCCGTCACCCGCAATCTCCTGGGCCTTTGGGGTTCCTTCTGCCCTTGTGTCTCTGGCCCTCTCTTGGTGTTCTGTTCCTTTCTTCCTTCCTTTCCTCCGTTGATGACGCCCGGGGTCAGAGGGTGCGACTTTGGGCCTGGGCGCGGGCTGGTGGCGGCAGTGCCCAGGGCTGGAGGGCTCGGCTGCAGGGCTTGTTGCGGGGTCTGGAGCAGGTCGATGTCTGCAGCGCCCGGGATCGGCAGCTCCACCAGGGGGCCCGGGAGCAGGCTGACGGTGGCAGCGTCCGGGACAGGGAGACTCCTCTTACCTGCTCCCGCGACCGCTCTTGCGTCACGCGTCTTCTCCTGGTGCTGGTCGGGGCCCGCGACGGTTGGGGCACTGCCGATGCTGGGCAGCTTAGTTTGCTGCCGGTCCGCCATCTTGCCCTCCGTTCCTGATGTCTTCTTCCCCCCCCGGTTAACCGTGGCCTACCTTCCGGCGATCCTCTTCTGTAGGCCGCGGCTCCGCTCGCGATGGTCTGCGTTGAGGACCTGGCGTCGCGCTCTGCTGACGTCAGCGTCGCTCTCTCTCCCTTCCAGGACCTTGCACAGCGTCGGTGCGTAGGGCGAGGCTTCAAGTCTCGCGCGCCCTGGACGTCCACGCCCCTCTTCTTCCCGCGCGGCGTTCTGAAGATGGCGTCCGATGGTGGGAAAACGGCTGAAGATGGTGGGAAAACGAATGAAGATGGCGGGAATCGACTGAAGATGGCGGGAGACGACTCCGGATGGCAGGAAACTTCTCTCAGGTAAGTGCAAAGTCTCCTTCAGGCAGACAATACCCGTTTGTGGCGGGCTGGTAACGATCCTGCCGACTACGCCAAAGCTGACGCGCCGAGGGGCACCCAGAACCGGGCTTCTGGGGGTTGTAGTCTCCGTGGCGGCGACCCGGTCTCGTGGCTCAGGGTGGTCAGGCCGATGGCGGTATTTTGTGGGGGTTTTAGGTTAATTGTCCAACTACGCCACCTGTGGATTGCGGTCAGTGCGGACCACCGCTGCAAGGCAGACCGCTGGGGCTGATGGTGTATGCAGCTGAGGTAGTGTGACTCCCCACGGGAAGAGTGCAGCCCCAGGGCAGAGAATGTGGATGATAAGAGTGATGGTGCGCGGGCGTCCCAGCACTAGTAGTGCTGGTGCGGCGATGAAGCACAGAGACGTGGGGTTGCAGTTCAAGTTCTTTACTCACAGTTCTTTATGTCCCAAGTCATTCCGCGGGCAATGACTGCCCAAGCCGTGCTGCGTCCACCAGGCAGGGGGCTCGGTCAACCCCCAGGCAATTCCGGAGTGTGTCACAGGACTCCCTTCTACTCCTTTCTCTGGCCGTGCCCCACCAGTGACACTACGTCTGTCCAGCTCCCGCGGGCCTTCTCTTGGGAGGGCTTCGTGCTCCACCCTATGTGGTATGCCTTTCTAGTAGGTGTAGTGAGGGGTCGCACCAAGATATGATCCCGACCGCCGCTCCTTGGCTGAGGATTAGTTGCCTCCACCAACTTGGGATCCGGTACCCTGTTCTGCCAACCCGTCACCCGCAATCTCCTGGGCCTTTGGGGTTCCTTCTGCCCTTGTGTCTCTGGTCCTCTCTTGGTGTTCTGTTCCTTTCTTCCTTTCCTTTCTGTTCCTGTCTTTTCTGCTGGCTCTGGCCTCACAGGCTAGGCCCGCCTCCGGAGCAGAACTCCACAGAAGCCCTGCTCTGTCACTTCCTCTTCCAGACTGAACACTGTTCTAAGATGGTGCCCACCTCTTATACCTCCCTCTCTGTGTATGAGCTCAGGTGACTTGCAACCAATGGGCTCCTACCTATGCCCAGAAACGTAACCTCTATCTGCTCCTACATCACTGGGTTTTCCTCCCCCCTCCCCACTCCAGCCAGGGACAGATGCTGTCGTGCCTGCACTTCTGTCTAGTGGGAGCACCGTTGAGCTGTCCTTCGGAAATGGGGTGTGTGTGATGCATGCAGCTTACTGAGTCTTGGTCCACACTCCATCCTTACCCGGGAGTGGAATATCACACCTCTGGTTTGAGGTGCAATACCCCTGTAGCGGCCGAACCCTCGGGGCGCTACATTTGCAAGTAGCAGTAGGAGTTGTAGCAACAATTCGTAAAGAAGGGGGAACAGTCTGGGTAAGATACTTCTCAGAATAAGGAGCTGGAGACTGAACTAGACTAAACAGCTAGACACAATACTCAAGCAATGAGTGAGGGATCCATGTGGCTTTAAGTAGGCCCAAACAGGAAACAAGATGGATTACACAGGTTCAGAATCTGCCATCCTAGTAAAGGGTGATTGCAGGACACAACAGCAGTCTCCAGTGGTAAGAGGTGAAATTGCACCATAAAATCAAGGTGAACAACAGCGACCACTAGAGGTCAAACTGTAGAAGGACAACAAGAATCCTGACAGTTTGCATGCTATAGTGTTACAGAGTGCAACTGTATTTGTTAGTTATATATGGAGATGGCTACTCTTAGTATGCACTTGTACACACCTGTTTTCTGTTTGGAAGTAACGGTCAGTCTTTTGTTACATGTGGTTCATCACGACTGACTTTATTACATTTTATATTATGTACAGCATTAACAAGTTAAATACCATTTGTTTATTTTCCTTTAACCATCTTGTATCCTTTTATCATAGTCTAGTCCAAGAGAAACATACATGTCACTGTATATTTAGACATACTGTATGACACCTATAGGATCCCATAAAAAAAAACATTTAGATCTAGGTTTATTTTTTTGTTAGATGTCTCTGTATGAAATAAATTATTGTACTATTCCTTCACATTAAAAAAAAGATATACCAATATATCTACCACTATGGTGCATGCCAAAAGTACAGTATTATGGTATACATTCAAAGGGGTCAATTTGAGTAAATTCAGTAGGAGCTTTCAGTATGTTTATGCCAAACAAAGAAGCCAATTCATCAAGACTGGTGCAGCACATACCCTTTCTATGCCAGTCTTGATGAAGTGCAAGAGGCATCAAATTTACTAAGAGATACACGATATTTAATGAATTATGCTCCTCTGTGCACCGCATCACAAATGCTACTCCTTCCATGGCCACGTCCCAGTCCCTCCCCGGCTCTGCCCCAGCACTGGCGGAAAATGCCAAAAGTCCAAAAGATGGAGCCAGGAAATTACAGGCCAGTGAGCATTACTTCTAGCAAAGCTCTTTGAACAAATTATTAATCAGCATGTATAAGTACTTGGATAAGAATACAGTTATTAACCAGAGCCAGCATGGGTTTGTAGCAAACAAGTCATGCCAGGCTAATCTAATTTACGTCTATGATTGAATCACTGACTTGGTGGATCAGGGAAATGTGGTAGATATAGTATATCTCAAATATAGCAAAGCATTTAAAGCATCTCATACTAAACTTATTGATAAAATGACCAAGTAGGAGATTGACAAGGCTATGGTTAGGTGGATTCATAACTGGCTCAGTGATTGTACTCAAAGTGTGGTAATACATGGTTGCACATCCAATTGGAAGAGTGTTTCAAGTGGGGTCCCACAAGGCTCTGTCCTGGCCTCAGTATTGTTCACCATTTTTATAAATGCTCTAGATAAGGGAACTGAAGGTAAACTAATCAAATTTGCAGACAATGCAAAGCTAGGAGGGATAGCTAACATTAGAGTAGAGAATCATAGAATGGTAGGGTTGGAGGGGACCTCCTGGGTTATCTGGTCCAACCCCCTGCTCAAAGCAGAATTCACTAGATCATCTCAGACAGATGTCTGTCCAGCCTCTGTTTGAAGACGTCCATTGAAGGGGAACTCACCACCTCTTGTGGCCGCCTGTTCCACTCATTGATCACCCTAACTGTCAAAACGTTTTTCCTAATATCTAATCTGTGTCTCCTCCCATTCAGTTTCATCCCATTGCGTCTAATCTTTCCTTGTGCAAATGAGAATAAAGATGATCCTTCTACAATGTGACAGCCCTTGAGATATTTGTAGACAACTATTAAGTCTCCTCTCAGTCTTCTTTTTTGCAAGCTAAACATTCCCAAATCCTGTAACCGTTCCTCATAGGACATGAGAAGGATTCAGAAGGATCTATATAAGCTTGAACAATGGGCAGCGACTAATAGAAAGGTATTTAACAGGGAGAAATGCAAGATTCTACATCTGGGCAAGAAAAATGATATCTGCAGAATGGGAGGAATAGAACTAGGCAACAACATGTGTGAAAAAGACTTGTCACGGGATGTCACAGTGTAGAGGGATCATCATTATTCTCATTTGCACATGGAAATACAAGAAGCAATGGAATGAAACTGAATGGGAGAAGATACAGATTAGATATTAGGAAAACTTTTTGACAGTGAGGGTGGAACAGGCGGCCATGAGAGGTGGTAAGTTCTCCTTTAATGTAAGTCTTCAAACAGAGGCTGGACAGACATCTGTCTGAGATGGTTTAGTGAATCTTGCATTGAGGAAGGAGTTGGACATGATGACCCTGGAGGTCCCTTCCCACTGTAACATTTTGTGATTCTATGATGCTAAAATTTTTGCGCAACTCTGCCTTACACAAAAAAATTTCAAAGCTGTTACACCAATTTTGTGATGTAAAAGCTTTGTTAAATCAACCCCATAGTGTTAAATGTAGTGCCAGCACACTGTAAGTTTGCAAATCCAAACAATGTACGAAACGTACAAAGTTTGACAAAGGCTATGTGCACATGGTGCATTTTGGTGTGTTTTTACTGCATTTTTCCTTACGAAATGGGCCAAAAACGCTAGGTAATCCATGTGCCAGCTAATGCATTGACAATCCTGAAGTGCTGTGCACATGATCAGGAATTTTCCTGTCAGGATTGTCATTGAGTTTAAATCTGCAGCATGTCAATTCTTTGTGCATTTATGCATAATTTTGCACCCATTGACTTCATTTGAATCAATCAAATCTGCAGCAAAAATGCAGGTATAAAAATATTTGCAGATTTGCTGCGGATGTTTGCTGTGTATTCATAGGCGGATTATAATGAGGGCAATCTGGGCTACCGCCCGCCCGGGGCCCGAGACTCCGGGGGGGGGGGGCCCATGAATTGCTCCCATTATAATGCGCTTTTTTTTTTCTGTCACCGCCGCGCTTGCTGAAGGTTTAGATGGTCACCTGCAGGCCCGCAGCTGCAGGTGGCTTGAATCATGCTGTGTCGCCCCGCCCTGCCAGTGCCTCATGATGCTCCCATCTGGCCACTGCGGCTGTATATTCACTAGCGCGGGTGGGCAGTTTAAATGCTGTTGGGACCACCCTGCCTGACATCATGTGGCAGGGCGGTCCCAACATCATCTAAACTGCCCGCCCACACTACTGAATATACAGCCACGGACACCAGATGGGAGCAGCTGCGTGATGCAGCCAGCGTGTCTGAGTGGCTGCTTTGAACTTTGGGACCACCCTGCCTGACGTCATGTGGCAGGGCGGTCCCAAGTTACATAATTTAAACTGCCCGCCGGCGCTAGGGAATATACAATGCTGCCTGATGCAGCCAGCCAGCATGTCTGTGAGTGGCTGCTTAGAACTTTGGGTCCTGTGACATGACGTCAGGCAGGGCAGGACCCAAATTTCAAAGCAGCCACTCACAGATATGCTGTATCACGCAGTCGCTCCCATCCGGCCAGCTGCAGATCCTCCAGGGCGGGCAGTTTAAATGATGCCGTGACCGCCCTGCCACATGATATCAGGCAGAGCCCAGCATACACAGGGGTGCGGGTCTATTTAAGAGATCATGAAATGGCTCACATGAGAATATGTCATTCTGCCCTGCAGCCTCAGCTGAAGAGGAGCCGCCACCCACGCACTGTAACCTAGAGTTTGTCTGCAGCCTGCCTGGTCTCCTGCTGAGCCCTGCTGCTTCAGTCTCAAAGTGTGTATTCTGTCTAAAAAGTATGTTTTTTGAATATATCAATGAATAATGGTCCCCTGCAGTTTTATACAGAGTGCTTGCTGGCTGCCTTCTAGTGTTCCTGCCACTTGCCACAGTCAAGCATTAGCTTATATCATCTTGTCTCTTGTGTCTCAGACAGTGTCTGTGGCAGTGGAACGGAGTGGGCAGCCAGCTGTACTTTGTATGAAAGGGCAGGGGGTCATTGTCATTTTTAAAATTTGTACATAATGTTGGGGATGGGAGAGGAGTGGACTGAAATTACATAAAGACAAATGCCCCTGCACACTGTCTACTCCCTCCCCCATCATCTTACAAATTTTGCTTGCATCATGTAGTGAGTGGCAGCTGAAACTGCGGCCCAGCACGGACTTAAAGCGGGCTGGATCTGTCTCTTGCAGCTGTGGGTGGAGCTGAGCTTCGTGCGGCTCCCTGCTGGGTATTGATGGCTACATGCGGCCTCCTGCTGTGTATAGATGGCTTTATGCGGCTCCCTGCAGGCTATGGATGGCTATGTGCGGCCTCCTGCTGTGTATAGATGGCTTTGTGCGTCTCCCTGCTGGGTATAGATGGCTACGTGCGGCCTCCCGCTGTATATAGATGGCTACGTGTGACCTCCCATTGTGTATAGATGGGTACGTGCGGCCTTCTGCTGCTTATAGATGGCTTCGTGTGGCTCCCTGCTGTGTATAGATGACTACATGCGGCCTACCGTTGTGTATAGATGGCTACGTGTGGCCTCCTGCTGTGTATAGATGGCTACGTGCGGCCTCCCGCTGTGTATAGAGGCTACGTGCGGCCTCCTGCTGTGTATAGATGGCTACGTACGGCCCCCTGCTGTGTATAGATGGCTACGTGTGGCCTCCCGCTGTGTATAGATTGCTTTGTGCGGCTCCCTGCTGTGTATAGATGGTGCAGTGCGGCCTCCTGCTGTTTATAGATGTCTACGTGCGGCCTCCTGCTGTGTATAGATGGCTACGTGCGGTCTCCTGCTGTGTATAGATGGCTACGTGCGGCCTCCTGCTGTGTATAGATGGTGCTGTGCGGCCTCCCGCTGTGTATAGATTGTTACGTGCTGCACCCTGCTGTGTATAGATGGCTGTGTGCGGCCTCCTGCTGTGTATAGATGGCACCGTGCGGCCTCCTGCTGTGTATAGATGGCTACGTGCGGCCTCCTGCTGTGTATAGATGGCTACGTGAGGCCTCCCGCAGTGTATAGATGGCTACGTGTGGCCTCCCGCTGTGTATAGATGGCTACGTGCGGCTTCCCGCTGTGTATAGATGGCTACGTGCGACCTCCTGCTGTGTATAGATGGCTACGTGCAACCTCCCGCTGTGTACAGGAGGATTATGTGGCAGCTCATATTGTATGTAGGGTCTCATACTGTATATAGGGGATGTCAGCATACTTAATTGTGCTCAATATTAAGTCATACAATTAATGTAAAAAAATTATTATAATTAATATATTAATATTGTGGCAAATTAATTTCACTTGAACTATCACATGATCTATCAAAGGGGATCATGTGACATGTCATGTGATACATCAGGTGTGTGTAGGGGGGGCCCACGCCTTCTAAACTGCCCGGGGCCCTTGCTACTCTTAATCCACCCCTGTGTGTATTAGACAGACTCAATTCAAGTCGATGATTGAAAAATGCTGCAAAAACACACAAAGAATTGCCCTCAGGAGACTACTGAGGCCACTCCTACGGCCACTCCCGCTGATAATACCGGGAGCAGGCGTGGCTGAGGGGAGAAGTAGTCTCTTCAGCCGGCATTTGTGCTCAGTGTAAAAAAAAAAGTAAAAATAAATCGATATTAAAATAAAAGCACCTTATATTCACCTGTCCACCGTACCCCGATGTCCCACAGCGATCCGATCACTCGGCAGCTGGTGATACACTGATGGGAGCGTGATCACTCCTGGCAGTGTATAGCACAGAGCTGCCGGGAGTGAAGTCACTAAAGTTCATCAGCTGAGGATCAGCTGATGGGCTCCTGTGATCTCACTTACGGCACAAGTGCTGCATGAGAATTTTTCCATGCAACACTGATGCAGTAAGTGAGGTCATCAGAGTTCATCACTGATCTTCAGCTGATGAACTCAAGTGACCTCAGTCCCAGCAGCTCAGTGCTATACACTGACAGTAGTGATTACACTCCTGTCAGTGTATACAGTGCTGCCGTCTACAATAGTCACATCAGTGATTGCTGGTGTGACTGCTGTAGAAGTGACCCAGATCTTTGTGGGACACTGGATTATGTCATCATGGTGGACAGGTGAGGGATTTGGTTGTTTTTTATTTTTGGTTTCTTACAGGAAACGAGGGTATCAAGGATTAGGCGTTAGGTGAGTATAACAGTGTTCTTTATTTTTTAAAAAATGATTAAAACTGTGTGGAATTTTATTTAAAATAAAAGACTTTATTCTGGCCGTGTCTTTATTTAAAAAAACTTTACTATGGGGTTAGTAATGTGGGCGTCTTATAGACGCCCTCCATTACTAACCTGGGCTTCATATCAGCTGCCAATACAAGGCTGACATGAACCCCAACCATATTACCCCACTTGCCACTGCACCAGGGCAAGGGGGAGGAGTGGAGGCTAAGCGCCAGATTTTACGCATCTTATTTCTGGGGCCACTGAGAGCTGATATTATTAGCAGCGGAGGGTGCCAGGATCCATGGCCCCTTCCCTAGCTTTTAATATCAGCCCGCCGCTGTCTGCCTAGCCTTTGCTGGCTAGATTTTATAGGGGTACCCTACATCAATTTTTTTCTGGGGTGCCCCTATAATCTAGCCAGTAAAGGCTAAGCAAACAGCTGTGGGCTTTTATTAATAGCCAAGGAACATTTTTGGCTAATGGCCCCTTCCCTGACTAGTAATATCAGCCCCCAGTGGTTGGCTTTCTCCCTGCTGGTTATGAAAATGACAAGGGAGCCCATGCCTTTTTTAATTTTAGGCTATGTACCCACAATCCGGACGTAGCATCACTTTGGACGCAGCATATTTTTGCTGCGTCCAAAATGCTGCGTTCTATTGAATGCAAGTAGATCTGTATGTGTTCACTTAACCATGCGGATTTACCACATTCAATAGATTCTAGTGGTCAAATTTCTGTTATGGAGACTAGAGACTCCGCAAGTGAATTTGGCATACTGTGGTCCTGAAAGACGTGCTGCATGTCAGTGTCCTTGGGTGATCCGCATTCTCAGATGCATACATAGTGGACATGGGATTTCTATAAATCCCATCCACTATGCTGTAACATCTAGCCGCTGCAGGTTTGACGCATAAACACACAGTGTCACACCCACAGCATTTCCTGATCATGGGCACATACCCAAACTCACCCGCAGCATGGCAATTTCAGTAACGGAGACTCTAGTCTCTGCTGCAGATTTTGACTGATTGAAATGTCATAACATGTGGTGTATCCGCATGTACTGACAAACCAAGTGCGGCATTAGAATACAGCGCTTTGGACGCAGCAAAAATACACTAGCAGCTAACCAAACAGCTGTGAGCTATTATTAATAGCCAGAGAACCCTTCATAGGCTAAAATTAGCAGCTCTCAGCTTCCCCAGAAATGACATGAATGAAAATTAGGGCTAATGAGATTAGTGTTTATGGGCTTAGGTATCGCTGACACAAAGCCCTTTATTTAAGATGAAGAGGTATCAACCAGACAACCTCATTACTAAACCTGCAAGATGTAAGTAGAAAGTTAAATAAACACACACACTGATAGTAAAGCAGTTTATTTGAAATAAAACAGGCACACTCTTTAATCATTTAAATTAACCAATATACTCACCCCAGGTCCGAATGTAATCCAAGGGTCAAAACGATGTCCCACGTTTTTTTTTTTCAAATATCTTTATTTAGCTCCAAAAAGAATTCATTGTTGTACAAAAATGCATTAAAAAACACATCAAAACGTTTCAAAACACACTAAAATTGGGGCAAAATGTGTGTTTTTGCTGCAACGTTTTTCCTGCCAAAAGATGCATAAACCTTGCAGAAATTTCTGCAATCAAATCCTGAACGTGTGCACAAGCCATTACTATTGTAAAATTACCCTGTTCTGCTTTTCATAATTTATAAACCACAGGAATAAGTGTAAAACAGTTGATTGTAAACTGCCAAAATCAAAGTAACAAATAACTGAATGTTCTCTCCATGAATCTGATTCTACCACTTTTTGCTGTGTCTGTGTGCGGTTTTTAATACTCTGTTGTTCCCGATTGGTATCAATAGGGTAAAAAAAAGTATAAACACAAAAATTTTCTGTTTTTTTTTACATGATGATATAAGGAATAGGATATTCTTATTTCCTAGTTATCAGTATGAAGACTGGCAGATTATTGTAATGTTTTCTCTTTATGAGAATATAAACATCTATTACCCTTGTTTTTCACTATTTGGTGGTTAACCACTTTCCATATGACTCCATTATTTCTCCAGATTTCTACATCAGCTTAATGTGGTTCCTTGAATCAGAAATAAATGCTTTTCCTTTTAATATTTAATCACAAGATATTGACAACACGTCTTACTTCTGCTGCATAGAAATTCTCATTTCCTTATAGGAGACATAAAAAGGAGAGCAATTAAATTTTATTCCCAGACTTGTCTGTTCTGCACAGGTTAGTAGTTTATGAGGCCTATAAACTCGTGGAATCAAGTAACCCTGTAATGACACAGACTTCTGATCACCACCTCAATGTCTCCGCTACAACATCAATTGTTCTCGGAACTAGCTTCTTCCCCTTCTTCTTTTTCAGTGAAGTCCAAAAATTCAAACCATATGTCTTCATGTGCAAGATGTTATACGTTATAAATTATAGGAATCCTCTATAAATAAATACAAACATATAAAAAAAAAGTAACTATATGCATCCTACTTCCTTCCTTTCTTTCTTCCTTTCTGCCTTGCTTCTATCCTTCCTTTCCTATGACCTCGCCTTCCTTTCGCTTCTCCAACCTTCCTTTCTTCTTACCTTCCTTTTTCTTTCCCCTTTATAGCTATTTACTTCCTAAATTCCTTTGTCCTTTCATGTTTTCCTCCCACATTCCATTCTTCCTACTGTCTTCCCTGTCTTGCTTCACTCCTTCCTGCCTGCCTTTTCTGTAACCCCTCCTTTAACCCAGTCATTCTCATCTTCTCCTTTTGCTGCCTCCTTCACCTTTATTCCTTTTTTTACCTTCATGCCTCCTTTCTCCTTCTTTCCTTCATTTCATCTTTCCTTTTTTCCTCCTGCTTTCTTTCTTCCTTCCCTCTCTCCCTTTTTTTTCTTCCTTTAATCCCTACTTATTTCTGATCCCCTTTTCCATTCTATATTTCTTTTCTTTAAACCCCTCCACTTTTTCCATTCTCACCCATTTCCATCCTTAATTCTGACTTTTTTCCTTTCTTTCCCTTTTACTTCCATCCCTGCTTCTTTTTTTACCTTCTTACCTCATCCCTTACTTCATTCCATCCAACCTTTTTTCCTTCCACCTTTATTTCATCCCATGTTCATATCTTCGTTCTTTTCTTCACCCTTTACTCCCTTCCTTTTCTCCTAGCCTTTCTTTTCTTTCTTTCTTTCTTTCTCTTTCTTTCCTTCTTTCTTTCCTTCCATCTTCTATTTCCCGTCTTCCTACATTCCTTCCATTCCTACGTCTTTCCCTTTCTTTCCTTTATTCCTTTCTTCTTTCCAACCTTCCTACCTTCTTCTCTTTCCTCTATTCCTTCCTTTCCTCTTTCATTCCCTCACTTTCCTTCTTTATTCTATTCATTTCTTTTTTCCATCCTTCCTGCCTTATTTAATTCCCTCCTTCCTACATTCCTTCCTTTCCTCCATTTTTTTTCTTCCTTCCTTCTTTCTTTCCTTCCCTTCTTTTCTTTCTTTCGCCTTCCCAATATATACTGTACATATCCTAGTAATTTTGAAGATAAAGGCATATTTCTTCTTACCAAGAATTGTAATTCCAAGGAACCTTTTGACAGATACAGTTGAGTTGAATCCACTAATTTCATGTCATATCTGATACTCAGGTCTACAGTTAAAATGTCCATTAAATTTGTTATCACAAAAAACCCTAAATGTCACCAAACACAAGTCCTCATAACAACTCATGCACCTGACAATTACATATAATTCCACTGTACACTTTCTAAAAGCACTTCTAATACTCCATACAGAAAAATAAAAGTGAAATGTTATCTCTTTCACCATTAAGCAATTTATCACCATTTAAGGAGCAAGTTCATGAAAAGTTGTCAATTAAAACCACTCACTGCCTTGACCTTTCCTTTAGAGTTTAGCAAAAAGCTTTGAAAGAAAGTGAAAGAAAACAATGGAGTATATCCTGGACTGTCAAAGCAAAATAAATACGGGCTCTGCTTTCCCTTCCCACTCTTCCTGAGAACATTATTGAAGTGCTGATCTTTGGCCTCTTGACTAGGACAAAAAGTCATGTCGACTGACATTCCCAATATTCACATTGCCCAAAGCTCTGTTCCCTGGATATCTGGAAGTGAGAACAGAGCTTGCAGAGGTGACCCAGAACGCCATGGAGAAAATATGGCAGTCATTGCCGGGTTCACGTGCGCAAAGACATTAAAAACTCATGCCTGTTGTATTTTTCCTGGGTCAGGATAGGTTATACGGTATTCACATTTCTCATTCATTTGAATGAGAGTTTTCTCACTTGCCTCAACTTTATTTTCAAAAATTAGATATTTCCTATTCTGTAAAAATCATAATTTAATAATATCCATGTTATTAATATGATCATTAATTGAATGCGATAAAATTCAATTAATCTTGGACATAATGATCGCGATCACAGAGGGTGCGACCAAGACTGCACTTGTGTTGGAGTGGAGTCCACCAACATCAGTGGCTATTTCAGCTGAATGTATGTCCGTAGACGCATATTCACCTGAAATATATTGCGACACAGGGACCCGCCGGCTCCCTACACTGCAATACACACTGCCGTCCAATCAGAGGCTTTCAGCTTACGTCAACGTTCCTGTCACAGGCGGCGCATGGCAGTGATGTCATGTGTTACTCGTCGCTTGCACTTTGCAGTAATTTGCTGGCTTCTGCGTCTGCTATAGAAGAGGATGCTGCACGTCGTGGATGCAGAGAAAGGTAAGAAGAATTCTTCTTTGATTTTTTCTTACATTTCTTTGAGAAGAGCCACAGAACAGGGACATCATTACTGAAAGGGACCCAGGATGGAGGACAATACACCAGGATGGGGGGCTTTATACCATGAAAGGGAGACATTATACCAGGAAAGAGCCCAGGATGGAGGACATTATATCAGGATGCAGGACATTATACCAGGAGAGGGAGACAACATGCCAGGAAGGACCCTAGGGTGGAGGACATTATACCTGGATGGGGAACATTATTACTGGAAGAGGCACAGGATGGGGAAAATCATAAGGGGAAAAAGCCCAGGATAAGACACATTATACAAGGAAGTGGCACAGAATGGAGGACATTATTACTGGAAGAGGCATAGGATGGGAAACATTATAAGAGGAAAAGGCACAGGGTAGGAGACATTATGCCTGGAAGGGGCCCAGGATGGGGAAATTATACATGGTTGTGGGACATTATACCAGGAAGGTGCCCAGGATGTAAGACATTATACCAAGATGGGGGACATTATAACTGGAAAGGGCCAGGATAGAGGACATAATACCAGGAAGAGGCCCCGTATTGGGGACATTATACCAGAAAGGGGCCCAGGATAGGGGAAATTAGTACTAATAGGGGCCCAGGATGGGCATATTCTTACAGGAAGGGGCCCAGGATCTTGGATATTATTTCAGGAAGGGGCCAGGATCAGGGACATTATTACAGAATGGGGACATTATCACATGGTGGGGGGATGAACACATATGTCTTCACAGCATCTGGAATACTACAAGGGCCCATACATCTGAAACACATACTGATGGGGGTCCAGGTCCAAAGTTTTCACCAGGGCCCATCAGGCTCTAGTTACTACTGTAATCCAGGATGCAGAATTATCATAAAAGTAACTTAGTGTTCAGATATTTATGTTACTTTTATGATAATCCATAGGTGGGTAAAACCATTGTAATTATGCACAAAGCCCCCACAAGCGGTTTCAATTATTCTCTACAGGCTTCCTAGGGAATTGCAAGAATGTCTCCTTATAATATCAGGATTGATAAATTGACTAGAGATGAGCGTTGTTCTACTCGAACTGTTCGCCAATCTCAAATTCGAGCTGTTTTGGGCGGTGTTCGAGCCGTTCGGCGAACACGAACAATTTGAGAAAAATTCGGCTGTTCAAGGTTATGTTCGATAACTGTTCGTGCACCAAAATCATAACTGGATTTTCTCTCAGTAATGATGAAAATTAATGTTAATACGCAGTTTGAGTGTACAGCGGGGTGGGGGGAGGGGTAGGGGATGGATCTCTGCAGGAACAATGAAGATCTCCATTTTTTTTTTCTCTTTCCCGCATTTACAGTGGGGAGGTGCAATCTGTCAGCCTATCAGCAGCGCACACACGGAGCGAAGTGCTTTTTTTCACACAAGCAAGGGCATGTGTCATTGGCAGTGTATGTCACATGTCCTTGCCCTATAAGACCAAGCCATTTTCCCCGTCGCCACCATTTTCTCACTGCTGCAGCTGCGTGTTAGACGGCACCGCTGTTGCTGTGTGCGCTATACCTTGTTAATTTCAAGCCAATTTTCGCACAAATCTACAGATAGCTTGGGAGTAGGGAATAGTGATTGCAGTCCTTTTAAGGACTAGGTTACAGCATTTCCTACGACTTTTATCAGGCAGGTCTGTGCTCTTAAATAGATAGATTGTGGGAGTAAAGACTAATTGTAATTGCAGTCCTTTTCAGGACTAGGTTACATCAGTTCCTATCAGTTTTTGCCAGGCAGGTCTGTGCCAGTGCTGTGCAAGTTTTTTTCACAGCATTTGGCTGAATCTAGCAAAGCTAATCCTTTTTGGCCTATTGCAGAGTGTGTTAGTCAGTGGAGTAGCCTATCTGTGTTGCAAGATATACCACCTGTGTATAGAATACCAATTTTTTTACTGCACCTAGTGAAGTAAAATCTTTTGGGCATAGCATCATTCTATTAGTCCATCTATACTGACCTCCATCAGGTTGCAAATTGAATATCACTTTTTTCTGCATCTAGCTCTGAAAAAATATTGGGCTTCTAGCTGTGTGTGGGACTTGTTGTATTAGTCCATCTATACTGACCTCCATCAGGTTGCAAACTGCATATATTTTTTTCTTCATCTACCTCTGAAAAAATATTGGGCTTCTAGCTGTGTGTGGGACTTGTTCTATTAATCCATCTATACAGACCTCCATCAGGTTGCAAACTGAATATATTTTTTTCTGCATCTACCTCTGAAAAAATATTGGGCTTCTAGCTGTGTGTGGGACTTGTTGTATTAGTCCATCTATACTGACCTCCATCAGGTTGCAAACTGAATATATTTTTTTCTGCATCTACCTCTGAAAAAATATTGGGCTTCTAGCTGTGTGTGGGACTTGTTGTATTAGTCCATCTATACAGACCTCCATCAGGTTGCAAACTGAATATATTTTTTTCTGCATCTACCTCTGAAAAAATATTGGGCTTCTAGCTGTGTGTGGGACTTGTTGTATTAGTCCATCTATACTGACCTCCATCAGGTTGCAAACTGAATATATTTTTTTCTGCATCTACCTCTGAAAAAATATTGGGCTTCTAGCTGTGTGTGGGACTTGTTCTATTAATCCATCTATACAGACCTCCATCAGGTTGCAAACTGAATATATTTTTTTCTGCATCTACCTCTGAAAAAATATTGGGCTTCTAGCTGTGTGTGGGATTTGTTCTATTAATCCATCTATACAGACCTCCATCAGGTTGCAAACTGAATATATTTTTTTCTGCATCTACCTCTGAAAAAATATTGGGCTTCTAGCTGTGTGTGGGACTTGTTGTATTAGTCCATCTATACTGACCTCCATCAGGTTGCAAACTGAATATATTTTTTTCTGCATCTACCTCTGAAAAAATATTGGGCTTCTAGCTGTGTGTGGGACTTGTTGTATTAGTCCATCTATACAGACCTCCATCAGGTTGCAAACTGAATATATTTTTTTCTGCATCTACCTCTGAAAAAATATTGGGCTTCTAGCTGTGTGTGGGACTTGTTGTATTAGTCCATCTATACTGACCTCCATCAGGTTGCAAACTGAATATATTTTTTTCTGCATCTACCTCTGAAAAAATATTGGGCTTCTAGCTGTGTGTGGGACTTGTTCTATTAATCCATCTATACAGACCTCCATCAGGTTGCAAACTGAATATATTTTTTTCTGCATCTACCTCTGAAAAAATATTGGGCTTCTAGCTGTGTGTGGGACTTGTTCTATTAATCCATCTATACAGACCTCCATCAGGTTGCAAACTGAATATATTTTTTTCTGCATCTACCTCTGAAAAAATATTGGGCTTCTAGCTGTGTGTGGGACTTGTTCTATTAATCCATCTATACAGACCTCCATCAGGTTGCAAACTGAATATATTTTTTTCTGCATCTACCTCTGAAAAAATATTGGGCTTCTAGCTGTGTGTGGGACTTGTTGTATTAGTCCATCTATACTGACCTCCATCAGGTTGCAAACTGAATATATTTTTTTCTGCATCTACCTCTGAAAAAATATTGGGCTTCTAGCTGTGTGTGGGACTTGTTCTATTAATCCATCTATACAGACCTCCATCAGGTTGCAAACTGAATATATTTTTTTCTGCATCTAGCTCTGAAAAAATATTTGGCCTTCTAGCAGTGTGTGGGACTTTCTCTATTAGTCCATCTATACTGACCTCCATCAGGTTGCAAATTGAATATAATTTTTTCTGCATCTAACCCAGCCAATAGTTTTGGCCTAATACCACAGTTTGGCCACTCAGCTCTGCTCGGTTCCCATCCATTGTTTTTTTGTGCAAACAACTCCAGAGTTGTTAATTAGTTAACCACCAAAATGAGTGGAAAAAGGCCTGCTGCTGGTGGAAAGGGGAATAGGCGTGTTGGGAAGGGGAAAAAAGGTTGTGTCCGTGGGGTAGGTGTTAAAGCAACAGTAACATCTGCAGAAGAAAGACCATCTTCCAGCCAAACTAAAATGTCTACTTCTTTTAGAGGACAATGTGATAAGATCCCTTCCTTACGGCCACGCCAATCGCTACAAATTCCAGATGAGGCACAAAAACAGCAGGTGCTTCAACGGATATCAAGTGCTATTTTAAGTGGGCTCTCCTCCACATCAACTTCAACATCACAAATACTCCAGTCCTCAAAGGTGTCACCCCAATCGCACTTGCTTCCTCACAGCTCCCAAATCTCCAGCTGCCCGTCTGAGTATGAGGTAGAACAGATGGTTGAGTCTGCAGAGCTGTTTACTCATACTATAGACTGGGAATCAGAGGTCGACTCCAGCGCTTCTGTGAATCCAGACGAGGAAATGATCTGCACTGATGCCCAGAATCTTTATGAGTCGGATCCTTGACCAGTCGCAGAAGGTTCTGACCATAATGTAGACCCTCATTCCCAAACTGTAACTCCCGTTGGTGGAGACAATGAGAAAGACGATGATAAGACTCAAATACCTGATTGGAGCGACAACTTTAGTTTTTTGTCAGGGCAGGAACAGGTTGGCTCTGAGGACGACGGGTGTGATAACGCACAGGGTGATGATGATGAGGTTGGAGATCCCACTTACTGTCAACCCACAGTCAGCCAAGAGATGAGGTCAGCAGAGGAGGTGGAGGAAGATGCTAGTGACGACGAGGACAGGTTGCGCCTTCCTGGACAGAGACATAGTACTGGAAGCACGTCAACAACTGCATCCTCAAACACAACTCTGCCTCTCACCACAAGTCGTGGTGGCTCTTCAGGTCGCATGGGTGCTAAGCCTTGCATAGCCTGGGCATTTTTTCAGATCGATAAAGATGACCCAACTCGTGTTATCTGTAACATTTGTCAGCAAAAGCTAAGTAGAGGCCAAAAAATACATAGTTTGAGTACTTCATGCATGAACCGGCACATGGACATGAAGCATAAGTTGCAGTGGGAAGCTCAGTGTGCTACAATGCGGCCTAGCCGGCCGGGCCAACCACCGTCTGCCATATCTTGTGCATCCGCGGCCTCTTCATCCTCTGTGACTGGGGGGACAGCAGTCACACCTGTTTTGGGGCGCAGACCTGCCACCTCTTTACCCGCAACAGCCAGCGTGATTGGCAGGTCATCATTTTCTTTGGAGGTGGTAACACCAGCTGGTGTTGAGCGCTGTCCGACATCGATAGCACCACCTTTGGATCAAGGCAACCTAACATGTCCGCCTGCATCTTCCTCACAGACCGGCAGTTTGCCGGGGACAACCTTATCAACCCTGTCTAAGCACAATAGCCAGCCCTCGGTCCCTCAGATGTGGACAAGTAAAAGACCATTTCCTCCTAGCCATGAGAAAGCTAAGAGGTTGAATTTCACCATCTGCAAGTTCTTGGCTACAGAAATGCTGCCTTTCCGCCTGGTGGACACAGAGGATTTTCGAGACCTTATGTCCGTCGCAGTGCCCCAGTACCAGATGCCCAGTCGGCACTACTTCTCAAAGAAAGGTGTGCCTGCGCTCCACCAGCATGTCGCACACAACATCACCGCTTCTTTGAGAAACTCTGTGTGTAACAGGGTGCATTTCACCACAGACACTTGGACGAGTAGGCATGGACAGGGGCGTTACATGTCGCTGACTGGGCACTGGGTAACTATGGTGACAGCAGGACAAGGGGCTGCTGTCCAAGTCTTGCCGTCCCCACGAGTTGTGCGTCAATCCTCTTTATGTCAAAGTTCCTCCACTGCTTCTGCCTCCTCAACCTCCTCTCGGTCTTCCACCTGCACCCAAAGCCTGTCTGGTCATGCCACAAGCTTTCTAACTGCGCAGAAGGGATCCTGCACACCTCCTTACTATGCTGGCAGTAGGGCTCAACGTCATCAGGCGGTTTTTACATTGAAATGTCTGGGAAATGTGAGTCACACAGCTGAGGAGTTGTGGTCAGCTCTGGAGAACCAATTTCATGAATCGTTGTCTCCACTGGACCTGAAACCAGGGAAGGCCGTGTGCGACAATGCTGCAAACCTGGGTGCGGCCCTTCGCCGGGGCAATGTCACACACGTGCCTTGTATGGCTCACGTGTTGAACCTGGTTGTCCAGCAATTTTTAGCCCACTATCCCAGACTAGATGGCCTTCTGCAGTGGGCACGGTCGCTGTGTGCTCACTTTCGCCGTTCGCATCCCGCAGCTCAGCGACTTACATCTCTACAGAAGTCGTTGGGCCTGCCACTTCACCGGCTAAAATGCGATGTGCCTACCCGGTGGAATTCAACTCTGCACATGTTGCAGCGACTGTGGCAGCACCGACAAGCCCTGGTGCAATACGTTCTGACGTATAGACTGGGCCAACGAGATCCAGAGGTGGGGCAAATCACGCTGGAGGAGTGGTCTCAGATCAGGGACCTATGCACCCTTCTGCACAGTTTTGAAATGGCGACGAAGATGTTTAGTGCTGACGATGCCATTATCAGCATGACTATTCCGGTGATTTACATGCTGGAGCACATGTTAAACAGAATTCGGAGTCAGGTGGTGGCACAAGAGGAGGTGGAGGAAGTAGAGGAGGAGGAGTTGTATGCGGAAGGGCTAACATCTGCAAGGTCCAGACGGTCGGCAGCACCAAGGCGGCAGGCATGTGAGGGTGGGGGAGATGGTTTTACCAGGGCGCATGGTAGCAGCCAAACTAGTGAGGAAGGTGCAGGAGCCCAGGAAGAAGTGGAGGACGAACTGATGGAAGACTCATCAGATGAGGGAGACCTTGATCACATTTCTGTTGTGCGAGGTTGGGGGGAGAGGACAGAGGAAGGAAGCATGATTGTTACCTCGCCACCAACACAACAGGGACTTGGTGCTCCTGGATGCTCAACACACATGAGTGCCTTATTGCTGCACTACCTGCAACATGACCCTCGAATTGTGAGAATTAGAAATAATCCTGACTACTGGGTTGCCACACTGTTAGATCCCCGGTACAAAAGTAAATTTGCAGAAATTATTCCTGCCATAGAAAGGGATGCACGCATGCAGGAGTATCAGCAGAGACTGTTGCAGAATCTTACATGTGCTTTTCCACAAAATACCAGTGGTGCACGTAGTGAATCTCACAGTTCCAACTTGCCAACCGTGGGACCGTCAAGTGTTCAGCACTCAAACCGTAACAGAACCACAGTATCTGCTGGTAACATCAATTTTGCGGAATCATTTCACCACTTTTTTAGCCCATCCTTTGCAAGGCCACAGGAGACAAGAAGTCTGACACATAGTCAACGCCTAGAGACGATGGTACAGGAGTATCTCCAAGTAAACATTGAAGCCACGACTGTGTCACTGGACCCTTGCTCTTTTTGGGCTTCCAATCTGGATAAATGGCCGGAGCTAGCCACTTACGCCTTGGAGATCTTGTCATGCCCCGCAGCCAGCGTTCTGTCTGAACGTGTGTTCAGCGCTGCTGGTGGTGTGCTGACAGATAAGCGCACGCGGCTCTCCACTGATAATGTAGACAGACTCACGTTCATAAAGATGAACAAATCATGGATCCGAAACGACTTTTCTACCCCTGTGTCATCCTGGGGAGAGTAAAAGCTTGATGATTGGTTAAAATCACCCTACCAACCGTTTTAAGCTTTCAAATTACTAATCATGTTTATCTGTATCTTGGCTGGAAAATAATTTGGGCTTTGTAGCAGTGTGCAGCACTGATTCTATTAGGCCATCTATAATAAGCTCCACCAGATTTAAAATTACTAATCATGTTTATCTGTATCTTGACTGGAAAATAATTTGGGCTTTGTAGCAGTGTGCAGCACTGATCCTATTAGGCCATCTATACTAAAGCTTCACCAGATTTAAAATTAATAATAATTTTTAGCTGCATCTAGCCCGGAAAATAATTTTGGGGCTCCGAGATGCGCAAGACACATAAGTGCCTTCTTGCTGCACTACCTGCAGCATGACCCTCATATTGTCAGAATTCGAAGTAATCATGACTACTGGGTTGCCACACTCTTAGATCCCCCAAACTTTTCGATCAACCTTTTCATTTTAATAAAGACCAAAAAAATGGTCATTTTTGAAATTATAAGCATTAGCAGGTTGTTAGAAACTGAAATCAAACAGTTGTCAACTCAAAACTTTATTCTAGGTGATGTTACATTTTCACATAGGACCCCTTGTTCGAAAGGAGCTTCTGAACTCTCTCGTCCATTGAATTTGTCAGGTTTTGGATGGTTTCTGCTTCAATTGTTTTGCATGAGGACAGAATACCCTCCCAGAGCTGTTGCTTAGATGTGAACTGCCTCCCGCCATCATAGACACTCCTTTTAATGATGCTCCAAAGGTTCTGAATGGGGTAGAGGTCAGGAGAGCATGGGGGTCACACCATAAGTTTGTCCCCTTTTATGCCCATATCAGCCAGAGATGCAGATGTTTTATGTTCCGCATGAGATGGTGCATTATCATGCAGAAAAATGATCTTGCTGTGAAATACACGGTTCTTCTTCTTGAACCATGGCAGGAAGTGCTGTTTGAGAAAATCCACATACATTATGGAGTTCATCTTTAGCGCCTTCAGGGATCCTAAAGGGGCCGACAATCTCTCTCCCCATGATTCCAGCCCAAAACATTACTCCACCTCCTCCTTGTTGGCGCTGTAGCCGTGTTTGCGTGGGGTGTCCATCAACCAGCCATCCTCCACTCCATCCATCTGGACCATCGAGCGCTGCACGGCACTCATCCGTGAACAAAACAGTTTTGAAATCAGTCTTCATGTAATGTTTGGCCCACTGGAGCCGTTTCTGCTTGTGTGAAGTGGATAGAGGAGGTCGACAGGATGGCGTATGCACAGCTGCAAACCTCTGAAGGACCCTGCATCTTGTTGTTCGGGGGACGTTGGAGGCACAAGCAGCTTCAAAAACTTGTCTGCTGCTATGACAAGGCTTTTTTGCCGCTGCTCTTTCAACCTGATGTAATTGCCTGTAGGAAAGAGTCCTCAATTTGCCCTTATCAGCACGCACACGTGTGTACTGTGAATCAGCTACATACTTCTTGATTGCCAAGACACTTCATCGTGATCATCGCACAATGTTGATTGTAGTCATGCCTTGACCTAAACACTCCACAATTTGTTGCTTCTCAGCAGCCGACACATCCTTTTTCTTTCCCATTTTGGCAGAAAATGTAGGCTGCTTAATAATGTGAGACAGCCTTCTTAAGTAGTCTTGCCTTTCATTGGACACACCTGCCAAACTAATTAGCACAGGTGTCTGCAATTGCTTACAGTGATATAAAGAGCCCTGACACACATCACCATCAATGAGTTTAACTGACAAACAAACAAATTCTTCCCTTATCACTCCTAAACACTTTTTGCATAATAATTTGGAACACAGTGTACATGTGCTTTTCCACAAAACACCAGTGGTTCACGTAGTGAATCTTACAGTTCTAACTTGCCAACCGTGGTCTGTATGGAGTTGTTCAATAAAGGGCCCAAAATTAAGATAACATAGATGGGAGAGGTCTCTATGAATAGGAATTCCTAAGTATTTGATACCCTGTGAGGGCCAGGCAAAGGGAAAGTTGGACTGGATGGAATCCTATATGGATTTTGTGAGGGAGACATCGAGGGCCTCAGACTTCGCTGCATTGATTTTAAAATTTGACCATGTAACAAAGTGATCTATTTCAGCCATAACAGCATGGATGGATATATGTGATTGAGTGACATATACTAGGACATCATCAGCAAATAGAGAGCACTTGTACTCGGTGCCTCCCACCTCAATCCACCTAATATTGGGGTTATGGCGAATTGATGAGAGCAGGTGCTCCGTCACTAGGATGTATAAGAGAGGGGACAGAGAACATCCCTGCCTTGTCCCATTGGTGATTGTGAAAGGTGATGAAAATGTTCTGACGCGCCCCCTGGGCCTTGGGACACCCGGAGCCGGACCCTTTTTGGTGGATGCTGGTGGTTGTAGTCTCCGTGGCGGCAACCCAGTTCCGTGGCTCAGGGCGGTCAAACCAGTGGCGGAACTATTTATGTGGTTTTAATGTTTAAATGTCCGACTACGCCACCCGTGGATTGCGGTCAGAGTGAACCGCCGCTCCAGGGCAGACCGCTGAGGCTGGTGTTGTGGGTGCAGCAGAGCGTAGCATAACTCCCCACGGGAGGAGTATAGCCTCAGGGCAGTGTATGCGGAGGATGGGGGTGATGGTGCAGGGCAGCAGCAGTAATGACACGGAGTCAGTGATGCAGTCCAGGGCCTTTACTCACAGTTCTTATTATCCAGACCACGTCTGCAGGTAACGGCTGCCCACGTCGTACTGTGCTCACCAGGTGAGGGGCTCAGACAACTCCCAGATAACTTTGGAGTGCTTCACAGGACCCCCTTTGTGTGTCCTTTGTCTGGCCTTTCTTACCAACCCTTCTGTCCGGCTGCCTCGGGCCTCCTCTTGGTAAACTTGGCGCCAGTTTCCCTGACCCTATGTGGTGCCTTCCTAGCGGGTGTAGCGAGGGGCTGCGCCACATAAAATGTCACAGCCTCCTGTTTCTAGCTGAGGGTCGTTTCCTGCCTCCACTAGTTTCGGGGACCGGTCTCCCCCTTTGGCCTGACCCCTCCACGCAGGTGGATTCGGGCGTGCGGTGGCGACTCGCCCGTCCGCACCCCTGAGATCCCTTCGTTCCTCGTTCCTGCAGCCTTCTCCGCTCCTCTTCCTTCCTTCTCCCTCTTCCAGGCCTGGGCCTCTGTTACTAGGCCCGCCTCCGGAGCAGAGCTCATGCAGAGCCCCTGCTCCCTGCCACTTCTGCTCAGACTTCTCTGCACTGAACTAAGATGGTGCCCACCTTTTATACTCCCTTCTCAATGCACCCAGGAACTGCTTCCTCCCTGCTCCTGCACTACAGGGTTCCCCTTCCTCAGTGTTCCCTCCCCCCACTCCAGCCAGGGACAGGGACTGTCATGCCCATCTCAGGGGCATATTGGTCGCCCTGCCCCACGGCAATGTGGTGTAATGCATGCAGGTGTCGGGTCCTGATCCACACTACATCCTTACCTGAGAGTGAGATATCACACCTCTGGGTGAGGTGCAATACCTCTGTAGCAACCGAGCCCTCAGGGTGCTACAGTTCCATTTATCTTCAGCCTAGGTGACGTATTGCGATACAGGGCCGTGATTTTGGCTATAAAAGGGTCCCCTAGACCCCTACCCCAAGCTTTTTAAGAGAATCATATATGGCGTGCCAGGAGACTCTATGGAATGCTTTCTCAGCATCCAACGAGAGTATCTAATTACAAATTTTTAACTGCATCTAGCCCAGGAAATACTTTGTGCCTAGTAGCAGTGTCTGCTAGTCAGCGGATTATCCCGGCTGTTAAGCAAGCTACACCACCTGTAGTTTGGACACTTCATTTTTTCAAAGGAAATGCTTCGGGACCACGGGATACTCAGTGAAGAACATCAGTAGGCACCCCAAGGCATAGGGGCTCGGACTGGCAGTAGGATGCCTTGCGGTGGACATCCGAGCTCGATCCTTATAAAAGCTTTTTAACTGCAGCAGCTTTAGTGGACGCTACTGGAGCTGGAATTACGCGGCTGCTGGCATGAGACTTGCCCTCCAATAGATCCTTGTAAATGGATTTAAAGTGTATTTATTCAAATTAGAGAGACAATTTAAATTAAAAAGCTTAGAGCTGCCTCCACCACAGGGGGGCTCGCTCGACCCACCAGCGGACAGGCACCAGTATTGGGAAAGGGGGGCTTGCTGTCAGGGTTCACCGCGGCTCTGGCACAAACCCGGCGACACGGAGTTGGCACGGGCAGGAGCGGACTGAACGTGTCGGCTTCTCACTTTTTGGATTTTAGAAGGGCATGACATGCCTATATCTTTGTCTCCCCCTCCTTTTACTCCTCCACCTCTTTTCTTTTCGCATGACTATATGTACTTGTCACTTTTCCATGTGTTAGTTGTGTCTTCTGAGCAGTTTGTCAGCTTTTGGACACCTTTGAAGGTGTTTTCTATGTGTTTCTATGTGTTTTTGTTTGCCTGCCATTGGTTTTAACGGTGTTCGACGAACAGTTCGACGAACAGTTCGGCGAACATACGGGTGTTCGACGAACCGAACCGAACTCGAACACTACGGGGGTGGCTCAACACTAAAATTGACACAAACACTTCCATTTCCCATGGAAAACTTAGAGCAGTTGTTACACTGCTATTAGTTTTAATAAATCTCATTTTCTTCATTATTACTAAGAATGGTTGGACCACAAGTTCAGGTCAATAACTGTGATTATTTGATTTAATCTATTTTCCATTATCTGGCATAAATAATAATCTGACACCTTGATGATATTAAAAACGTCACATTATTTTTACTGGTTTACCTGTTTAATGTCATCTAAAAAGACTGACCCAAAATATGTGGAGAATCATCACGTAGAGGTGCCATCAAAACCAAAAATCTCTAAACCTTTCAAATTTGATTTTAATAAAAGTCTAAACTTTTGATTCCCGATGGAATATTGTTTGGATATACCATCAATATGTGATCCGTTCAGGTTTGGATTTATTATTCATAAGCATTGAATTCATATACTCCTCCAAGTGGGAGCTGAAATCATTTATCAAGTTATTCTCCACAAATTTAATGTCCCTTATTATGCTCTTGGGTCTTTCCCTGCCTTTGATGCAGGGAAAGATCCCAGAGTCTTCCTTTGATGCAGGCTCTGACGTTGAGCCCGCATCTGTCCCCACACATGACGGCAAATTTAATCAGCCATCATGTGACTCTAACTGCCACGGGTGGATAAAGCGCTCTGTCCACAGTTGTTAACCTGCTAAATCCTGATGTCAATCTCTGACAGCTGCATTTAACACGCGCCAACAGGGGTGCACATCGTTCCACGCTCCCAGTGGGGCACCAATGACGTGATCACAGGGTGCCAATGGGTTGTCCTGATAGCCAAGGGTCTGCTGAAGACCCCCATGCCTATCATTTTTATACTTTCATGCTGTGAAAGCCAGCCTGTGGCCGGTGTTCATAGGAGAGTGTGATTTTCTCACAAGCGCTCAAACAATCGCAGCTTCAAGTCCCATAAAGGAACTATTAAACGCAGTAAGAAGTTAAAAAAAAAGTTTTGAAAAAATATGAAAAAAAAGCAAAAGTACAAATCACCTCCCTTTTACCCCATTAAAAATAAAACAATTAAAAAAAATACACATCTTTGTTATTGCTGCATTCGCAAAAGTCCAATCTATCACAATAAAATAAATTAATCTGATTGGTAAATGGCGTAATGAAAAAAAATAAAAACGCCAGCTTTTTTGGCCGCCGCAACATTGCAATAAAATGCAATAAGAGGTGATCAAAACATTATATCTACCCGAAAAAGACAGTTTTACCATATAATGAACATGGAAAATAAAAAAAAATAAAAAACAATTGTGAAATTGCACTTTTTTTTAATATTAACGCACTTGGAATTTTCTTCTCATTTTCCAGTACACTATGTGGTAGAATAAATAGTGTTATACAACTAATCCCAGAAAAAAACAAGCCCTCATATGGCTATATTGATGAAAAAAAATGTTATGGCTCTTGAAAGAGGGAGAGGAAAAAATGAAAATGAAAAAATGAAAAAAGGCCATGGCGTCAAGGGGTTAAAAAAAATCCTTATAATCACCACACCGCTCACCTCTCCAGCCCCTCTGCTCCTCACCATCACCTGTGGTGAAATCCCCAGGCCTTGGTCACTAGCCCGATGCCGGATTACCTAGGCCCAGGAGGGTTCTGTGCATGTACCCGCAAAGGATGTAGTGCGCGCAGTGAGGGCATGGGCCGCGACCCTTGCAGGCACATGTGCACAACCCACTCAGACCAAGAAAACATAGAAGCCTCATCCTAGTGACAAAGGCCAGGGGATTACACCGTGGCTGATGCCAATCCAAAGATGCAACAAGAACTGGATGGGAGCAGAGGGGCCTGAGAGGTCAGTATAAGGATTTTTTTTATCTTCTAACAATTCAATGGCGTTTCAGAAAAATGGCAGCCATTTTACAAAATCTGCGCAGAAGCAAATTACAAAAAAAATCTGCATTTTGCAAAATTTTTGTAAAATTTGAGTAGAAATCAATTCCACTTGAATTTAGTCTCTCATCTCTAATGTTATCTGGTTGGCAGGATACTATAGAGCGGTAGGAGCTAATCAGATTAATATACATGTTTTACGGGATAGGGTTCAGTAAAATTCACATTTTATTCATTGAAATCCCTAATCATACAGGGAAGACTACTGTCAATCACCGAATGGGACCGCCCACAGGACTCATGCTTTTTCTCCTGTGCCCCCTCTCTGAATACAATTTGATAGCTATATCTTACAGAATGACCAAGTGATAGAAGCTGAAAACAGGGCAATTCCTTATAAAACCTAGATATTGGGACATGTCCCTAAATGGTTATTATTCCCCAACTGGTTGGTCTCCATTATGGCTTGGAATTATTGCGGCATGCTGGTAGTTGTCGTTTCGCAATAGCAGTAGAGCCATCAGCAGGGTTGGCAACTTTATTTTTAATTATTTCTGGACATCTTATGAAAAAATTCCGGACAGTCAACATTTCTTTTAAGGAGATATTGGAAAACCATAATAAATCATTCAGATTCTAAGTGATACATGCCTATCGCTCATAATTTTGATACGAAGACATCAGCTGCATTCACTGTGACCTGTAATAATAATCTAAACAGAGTTCTCCAGTTTTAAAAAAAAATCAAGGACACATAAAAAAAAATTTACAGACAGGAAATAAAAGTGCCCTATTTAATGGACTGTACCGTTGGCAACGCTGGCCATTGGGTTGCAGAACAATGCTAATTTTGGCAATGTATTGTACATATCACATGTACTTTTGCTTCGCTTTTATTGGCAAAAAGGGCTCAGAAGAACCATCCAGCATTTAAAATGTGCAATAAAATAAAGCAGAATCTTTCTAAACCCGGGGTGGTAGTAATTATAAAAACCTTAATTCTAAACATCTAGAACTAAAGAATAACAACACAGTCATCTGATGGCAAAAGGGGACTGGAAGAAGCGAAGAGGAGTCCAAGATATACAAGCAGGTGTTATGATGTAGAAAAAAAAAATTACAGAAAAACATCTGCAGAAAATTTAAGTAAATAAATATCTGGAACAGACACAGGTACGACCCTGCAGCTGAATAAGCAGCCGCGTCATCAGCTGGATTGGGAATTAATAGAATGTGGTCTTGTAAATAGCAAGATCACAGGAGAGAAGGAAACAAGAATTACTAAAAAGTACTATTTAATACTGACCAACAAAAAACACCATAAATGTATAAATTGTATATCATATTGTGCATATGGCATCAGTAGGTCAGGAATAGTGCAAAATTAATGCCGGAAAAAAATGGTATTTATTGTATGTAAATCATAATATTTGTCCACAGATCACCTTGATAATAATTAAGGCAGGGGTGTAACTATAGTGGGGCCAGGGGTGGCAGTCACACCCACAAGGAGCCTTCTGTAGTCAAAATGGTCCCTTTGGTCCATATAAGAAGATGAATACTATTAAAGAGACCCATCATAATTAAGGGACCTGTTGTAGATCCTGCATTGGAGCCCATAAGCTTCAAGTTATGCCACTGAATATAGGAACTAAAAGGTAAAATAGAGCCTTACTATACAATATTCTATACTGCCCCTAATGACTTTTTTTGGGACTTAGTAGTCACTGATCAGTCACGCATGTTCCTAGCTGCTTGGTTATTTTGTGGCAATGGATGTAGGCATACTGTAGGTTTATTCTCATTTTTACAGATCAAGCTACTTTACAGATGTCCAGGATTTAAGGTGTTATCCCGAAATTGCAAGATATCCCATATGTATAGAACAGGGGACAATTTGCTTATTTTTGGGGTCCAACTACTGAGTGATCCCAAGAATGGGGCTCTTTTCCATTCATTGCCAATGGGACTGTGGGAAATATGAGAGCTTTGTGCTTGACTTTCTCCAACAAGACAATGAATGGAGAAGAGACAGAGCATGTGCACCTCTGGTTCATTCAAGATTAGACTTTGCAGAGCCTTGTTCTTATTTTTCTGGAGCCCATTTTCAGGATTGTTGGAGGTGCCACCAGTCGGTCTACAGCTCATATGCATATTTATGTCTCCATGTCTCACTAGCCCTGTGTTTAGTCAAATCGACCTGCCCCCATCATTTCTACTGTCTGTAAGGCTTTTTTCACACATCAGTGTCTCCAGTATGTGTGGTGACAGTTTTCACACGTACTGGAGACACATACACAAGCAGACCCATTCAAATGAAAGGGTCTGCGCACATGTCAGTGTGTTTCCAAGGACCATGTGTCCATGGACAAAACACACTGACTTGTCCGTTTGTTGCAAGCCTCACAGGCTGCAAAACATCCCACACACGTGCACACTGATGACATGTGGGTGACATCCGTGTGTCATCAGTGTGACATGTACTGGCGCCTGGAAATCAGCAGTACAGTTAGTGCTGTTGCCAGGCGCTGGTTGCTGAAGGAATCTCTCATCATTGTCCCCTGCTTGCGCTGCGATCAGCGTCAGCAGGGGACAATGTTGAGAGTAGTATTCTGCTGCTGTGGACTCCTAGTGTAAAAATAAGAATAAAATAAAAAAAATCATTATACTCACCAAGATTAAGGCGATCACACACACTGAGGAGCAGAGGAGAATGACTCGCAGCAGCAAGCGGGCCCCTGAACTGCGCTGAGCTCAGTGAGCAGTGTCCTGTCACTCAGTGAGCTCAGCGCAGTTCAGGGGCCCGCTCGCTGCAGCGAGTCATTCTCCTCTGCTCCTCAGTGTGTGCAGTCACCTCAAGCTTGGTGAGTATAATGATTTTTTTTATTTTATTCTTATTTTAATACTAGGAGACCACGGCAGCAGAATACTACTCTCAACATTGTCCCCTGCTGGCGCTGATCGCAGCGCGAGTAGGGGACAATGATGAGAGATTCCTTCAGCACCCGGCGCCTGGTTTTCTGCTTGGCTTGGACAAAAGCTCTCCCAATTGACAGCTTGGGCCAGTGGCATGGTTGCACCGCGGTCCCATACTGTGATCTCTCCAATGCTGCAAGTAGAATCAGCTTTGCCTCTGAGCACAGTTGCACTGGAGTTGGCTGTATTCAGCAATCTGGCCAGCTTCAAGATTCATAGCAAACAGCTTTTAAGTGCTACACTCCATGCATAGGAGGCTAGCCACTGCAGTGGTGGCCGATAACCTAGACAAAGAGCAGTGGAGAATTAAAATCACTCTGCTCATGAGAATGGAGATGAATTTTAATAACAAGTAAACTGCAACATTGCTTCTTTTTGCAAGCACTTTGCAATAATTTCCATTTAAGATGACGAAGCAAGTAAAATATGGGTTTTTTTTATTGTAAATTGGTGACGAAGAGTCTTGTCCCTTGTGCTCTTCACTGGTATTTGATCATTAGGGGAAGAAAAATGCATACATTTATTAGTTATTTGACCTGGATGTTTTAAAAGAAATAGCCACATACATCCTGCTATTATAACAGAGCTTCAAAGACATTTGCAGCAGTCTACACAATAAGGCAGTTGTAGAATAATATGGAAGAAAAAAAATTTGTAAAAAATGTTAAAAGAATGGAATAATGTAAAAACCAGATGTTATCCAGGGTAGGATTAATCCATCTTTAATCAGCATGAGTCCTCTTCCAAGACAGATACTTGTTGTAGGAGATGAATGATACAGACCATAATACCATGGACATCATTTCCTTTAACGAATCAATGGCTGCTCCTATAATTGCATTTTGACTGTTTTACCATAATGCACACAAAGCAAAAAGGAAAAAAAGAGGACAATGAACAAGAGCAAAATCTAATATATGAATTTTTTTATCTAGTGAAAGTGTTATTTTGCATGTCAATGGATTGGTGGTCATTGGGGTCTTTTTCGATACTTTCAGATTTATATAAATTTGCATTACATGCATTTTCAGATGCACCATAGAAATTTATATTGTTAACTGTTTCACAGAACTTTCTAAGATTTTGTTTTTGCCATCACATTTTACTATAGTTTTTGATGCAGATTTTTAGCCAAAACACTCAAGGGGGGTCTAGAAACAATAGAGACGGGGGGGGGGTAAAACAATAGAGAGAGCAGTCATACCTGGTTCCTAGAGTGTGGAGAGGTGCAAAAGAGCTTTGCCAAAACAGTTAGGGCCCTTTACAGATTTTGCATAGGGACCAAGAGCTTTAAATTACACTGTTGACTTTTACTTCCTTTAGGATTCACTACTGCTTTGGCTAAAAAGTCTAATCAAAAACTTCATGTGCGAATAACATTTTGCCAAGTTGTGTAGGGAAAACCATTCCCTGGTAGAAGTCTAAAAGCCCCCATACACATTAGAGAACTGTTGACCAATCCGACCAATTTCAGTGCAACCGTCTAACCATCTAATGTATATGGGTGCCTCCCAACTACCCAAATAGATGGGAGAGGTGTGAAGAAATGTGATTTGAATTTTAACTGGAATATAAGCTGCCGCAAAAAGTTTCAGGAATTAGCTTATTCAACTCATCCCATTGAAGTCAGGAGAGATGTTGTTTTTCAGCCTACAGCTATCTAATGTGGATGGACACCATAAAGGGGTACTCTCGAGTTCTTAAATTGCTTTAATCAGGTATGGAGCATCAAAATAAGTAAATTTGCAATTGACTTACTTTTTCTTTCTGTTGTCATTCTCCTTCAATGAAAGATTTTATCTTTCATAGTGTACAGCTGTATTCCATGGAGCTCGGCCACTCGAGCCTGCCCAGACCCTGACCGAGTGTGAGCAGTCTCTACATTCCAGGAGAGGGATTAATTCCTAACATCCCAGCAACCTCTTGCCAGCCCATTGATTTTTATGCAGCAGTTAGCAGTTCACTTCACTCCCCCACCCTCCCAGCTCCTAACAAGCTGCTGTTATAGTTCTTGCAAAATCACCAGCCCTGCAGCTTTCTGAGCATTTATCCTAATCACAGCTCTTTCTGTCCTCACCTATCAGCTTGTTAAAATGCCCTGTTATCTCTCTGTGTAAATACAGTGATAGCAGTGTACACTCCAGAGCAAACCACTGGTTGCTGAATGTGTTATAGCAGAACTTGTGCTGAGCTCTATTGTTCTTCTGATACTACAACTCTGCTGCTCCAAAGAACTGTCACTCAAGGAGGAGAGCTTGCCATGCCAGAAACCAGGAAGCAATGAGACTGTAAGGAGACTACATAGCTGTGAGGTGCTCAAGAGACAATTTGAGAACACCTCTTTAAGGCAAACTGCAACATTTGTAATTTGCTAATACAAGTGTCTCGACATTACTCGTATTTTTGAGGGATATAAATTTAATTTTGAAATATAAGGTTAGACTTGAAAACAATTAGTGAACTAACCCCAAACAACATAAAACTCATGGAACAAATTCTCTCATCACAGAACTAGAGTATCCTCCAGTTGACCCAGGCTCTGACACTATGGTAGGTCAGAAAGATCCAGCAGAAGACAACCCTATTAGGATTTGTTTCTTATGAGATGACTCACAAATAACAATGTTATGCATGTACAATGATAGCAACATACAATCATTCATAAATAGATGGAGAGTGGATCTCAATATTACCTCTTCTAGTGGACCCAAGGAACCTCTAACCCAACTCCCTTTTTTCGGGTCTGTTGGGTTTTCAATGTATTTTTACAATCACATTTTGTATATATATTGACTACATGTATACTGTATTAATGTTCAATTTGCTTTTTTATTTTCTTAACCTAATCAAAACCATTAAGAGTCTCTCTGGTATATGGGTCAAACTGAGGTCACCGGTTGTACTTATATAAAACATAGAAAATCCAGACAAATTGTGGGCTTAGAATAAACTTAATAGCCCCATCCTCATTAATTTTCTACTGAATGTTTATTTAATGATGGGGGATTTTGTCCAGATCTGGTTATATAATGGATGAATGTCTGGAGAATACAATATTTTAGACTACTTTACAGGTTATTGCAGTTTATAAAAAATTAACTTTGCATATGGTGTATTAATATATGAGACCCGATGGTCAGTTTCTACTTTGCATTATTTTCTTCTAGACTGATTTGTATACATTTTAGATCTAGATATCCATCACATCTCGGCATCTGGGGACTCTGGTAAGAAACTACTGTAAATCTGTTTATACTTGATAAAAACTTGGAAGCAAATTCCTTATACATGACATGTCAGCAACATCAGTGGGGGTCAGCAACCTTTGACCCCCTCCAGGTTTAGACTGGCCCACCAGAGTACCAGAAGGCTCTGACCCAATAATTAGCTTTACTTCTCTGTACTTGGCTTTTTCTAACTGACAGTATAGAGAATGACTTTTGCAGGGGCCATGTCAAAGTAACATCCACATGAATGCCAGGACCCAAGGTTTCACAGAGGCATCACACTGTACCTGCAGGCTTGTTTTCTTCATGGTCTAGTGCAGTGTTCCCTAACTCCAGTCCTCAAGAGCCACAAAATAGATCATGTTTTCAGGATTTCCTTAATAAAGCACCGGTGACTATTCCATCACTTGACCAATACTAAGTAAATCCTAAAAACAAGACCAGCTGGTGTCTCTTGAGGACTGGAGTTAGGAAACGCAGGTCTAGCGTATCCTGTCTTCATTCTTTTCCTAGGTAAGTGATGCGATCCACTAGACCAGTGTTTCCCAAACTCCCGTCCTCACGGCCCCCAACATGTCATATTTTCAGGATTTCCTTAGTATTGCACAGGTGATTACCAAGGCATCAGAAATTGCCACAGGTTCTCAAACATGTGCAATACTAAGAAAATCCTAAAAACATAATCTGTTGGGGGCCGTGAGGACTGGAGTTTGGGAACCACTGAATTTGGTCAAGCCATCTTCTTCCACTGTTCTATGATCCAGGTCTGATGCTCCCATGCCCAATGTAGATGCTTTCAGCAGGAGTAATGTGTCTAGTTTATGGAAAAATGTGATGTTCTGCCTATTCTGATGTGTTTATCATAACCAGCAGTATCCTTTACAGCTCTTTATGCTACAGAAGTTTTTCAGTAGGATCAGCCCAGATGGGTTAATAGTCACACCTGATGAACATCAATGAGCCTAGAACACCCATGAGCATGTCGTTAGTTCCATATCCAAATTGTCCAAGGGGGCAAAAAGCTCACTTCAGGCTGCAGCTGTGATAGAGCTAATATGTTTTGCACTGGTAAATTACTAATAGGTTTATTCATTATTAGGGCATCACCCAATACCAGAATAGTATATAGACACATCTGTGATTTTAATAGTTAGGATTAACTTTTATTGATATTAATTGAAAATAATAAAAGTCACGTTTTATTTACAATCTCTAAGGTAGGGGGGGGGTTACCCCTTTGGGCAATTTGGTTATGAGAACTTATTTCTCCCTATAGAGGTTGTTTAACCCAATTGGTAGTTTTCGTTAGTTCCAGGAACAGACACAGACAAAAGGGGCCCCTATGTATATGGGCCTTTTGCAGTCCTAAAGTTGCTCATAATACATCCCTTTATGTGTCTGTGACTGAAGCTGCTTCCAGTTTTGGAGGTGGATGTTGCCCTCTTTCTCCCTGGACCCCTGTGCAGCTGCACAGGTTGCACCAATGGCATGTCCATTCTTGGCTTTCCTTTCTTTGGAACACCTTTGGTAAGCACTAGAGGTGAGTGAATTAATTTGAGGCAAATTGAATTTGCCTCAAATTTTGCAAAAAAAGTTGGCTTCATCAGAGTCTGAATTTTTGGCTTTCCACTGAAAATGAATCTTGATAAATTTCGTCCAGCTGCCACTTTGTTGGATTATAGTTAACGAGGAAGGGATTCAAAAAATGTACAATCACCTGGCCGTGACCTGTCTGCTGTGTATCTCACTTTGGTCTAATCGTCCTCTTAGGTCACCTCTTCAGTGGCATCTTTGATGCCAACATTGCTGATTTGGTCCCCCAATGTCATGATGTTGCGTGATTATGCATGTCATGACTAGTGTTGAGCCACCCCCGTAGTGTTCGAGTTCGGTTCGGTTCGTCGAACACCCGTGTGTTCGCCGAACTGTTCGTCGAACTGTTCGTCGAACACCTTCGAACACCGTTAAAACCAATGGCAGGCAAACAAAAACACATAGAAACACATAGAAAACACCTTCAAAGGTGTCCAAAAGCTGACAAACTGCTCAGAAGACACAACTAACACATGGAAAAGTGACAAGTACATATAGTCATGCGAAAAGAAAAGAGGTGGAGGAGTAAAAGGAGGGGGAGACACAGATATAGGCATGTCATGCCCTTCTAAAATCCAAAAAGTGAGAAGCCGAGACGGCCAGTCCGCTCCTGCCCGTGCCACCTCCGTGTCGCCGGGTTTGTGCCAGAGCCGCGGTGAACCCTGACGGCCAGCCCCCCTCTCCCAATACTGGTGCCTGTCCGCTGGTGGGTCGAGAGAGCCCCCCTGTGGTGGAGGCAGCTCTAAGCTTTTTAATTTAAATTGTCCCTCTAATTTGAATGAATACACTTTAAATCCATTTACAAGGATCTATTGGAGGGCAAGTCTCATGCCAGCAGCCGCGTAATTCCAGCTCCAGTAGCGTCCACTAAAGCTGCTGCAGTTAAAAAGCTTTTATAAGGATCGAGCTCGGCTGTCCACCGCAAGGCATCCTAGTGCCAGTCCCAGCCCCTATGCCTTGGGGTGCCTCCTGATGCTCTTCACTAAGTATCCCGTGGTCCCGAAGCATTTCCTTTGAAAAAATTAAGTGTCCAAACTACAGGTGGTGTAGCTTGCTTAACAGCCGGGATAATCCGCTGACTAGCAGACACTGCTACTAGGCACAAAGTATTTCCTGGGCTAGATGCAGTTAAAAATTTGTAAGTAGATACTCTCGTTGGATGCTGAGAAAGCATTCCATAGAGTCTCCTGGCACGCCATATATGATTCTCTTAAAAAGCTTGGGGTAGGGGTCTAGGGGACCCTTTTATAGCCAAAATCACGGCCCTGTATCACAATACGTCACCTAGGCTGAAGATAAATGGAACTGTAGCACCGAGGGCTCGGTTGCTACAGACGTATTGCACCTCACCCAGAGGTGTGATATCTCACTCTCAGATAAGGATGGAGTGTGGATCAGGACCCGACACCTGCATGCATTACACCACATTGCCGTGGGGCAGGGCGACCAATATGCCCCTGAGATGGGCACGACAGTCCCTGTCCCTGGCTGGAGTGGGGGGAGGGAACACTGAGGAAGGGGAACCCTGCAGTGCAGGAGCAGGGAGGAAGCAGTTCCTGGGTGCATTGAGAAGGGAGTATAAAAGGTGGGCACCATCTTAGTTCAGTGCAGAGAAGTCTGAGCAGAAGTGGCAGGGAGCAGGGGCTCTGCATGAGCTCTGCTCCGGAGGCGGGCCTAGTAACAGAGGCCCAGGCCTGCAAGAGGGAGAAGGAAGGAAGAGGAGCGGAGAAGGCTCCAGGAACGAGGAATGAAGGGATCCCAGGGGTGCGGACGGGCGAGTCGCCACCGCACGCCCGAATCCACCTGCGTGGAGGGGTCAGGCCAAAGGGGGAGACCGGTCCCCGAACTAGTGGAGGCAGGAAACGACCCTCAGCTAGAAACCGGAGGCTCTGACATTTTATGTGGCGCAGCCCCTTGCTCCACCTGCTAGGAAGGCACCACATAGGGTCAGGGAAACTGGCGCCAAGTTTACCAAGAGGAGGCCCGAGGCAGCCGGACAGAAGTGTTGGTAAGAAAGGCCAGACAAAGGACACACAAAGGGGGTCCTGTGAAGCGCTCCAAAGTTATCTGGGAGTTGTCTGAGCCCCTCACCTGGTGAGCACAGTACGACGTGGGCAGCCGTTACCTGCAGACGTGGTCTGGATAATAAGAACTGTGAGTAAAGGCCCTGAACTGCATCACTGACTCCGTGTCGTTACTGCTGCTGCCCTGCACCATCACCCCCATCCTCCGCATACACTGCCCTGAGGCTATACTCCTCCCGTGGGGAGTTATGCTACGCTCTGCTGCACCCACAACACCAGCCTTAGCGGTCTGCCCTGTAGCGGCGGTTCACTCTGACCGCAATCCACTGGTGGCGTAGTCGGACATTTAAACATCAAAACCACATAAATAGTTCCGCCACTGGTTTGACCGCCCTGAGCCACGGAACCGGATCGCCGCCACGAAGACTACAACCACCAGCATCCACCAAAAAGGGTCCGGCTCCGGGTGTCCCAAGGCCCAGGGGGTGCGTCAGAACATTTTCATCACCTTTCACAATCACCAATGGGACAAGGCAGGGATGTCCTCTGTCCCCTCTCTTATACATCCTAGTGACGGAGCACCTGCTCTCATCAATTCGCCATAACCCCAATATTAGGTGGATTGAGGTGGGAGGCACCGAGTACAAGTGCTCTCTATTTGCTGATGATGTCCTAGTATATATCACTCAATCACATATATCCATCCATGCTGTTATGGCTGAAATAGATCACTTTGTTACATGGTCAAATTTTAAAATCAATGCAGCGAAGTCTGAGGCCCTCGATGTCTCCCTCCCTAAATCCATATAGGATTCCATCCAGTCCAACTTTCCCTTTGCCTGGCCCTCACAGGGTATCAAATACTTAGGAATTCCTATTCATAGAGACCTCTCCCATCTATGTTATCTTAATTTTGGGCCCTTTATTGAACAATTCCATACAGACCACGGTTGGCAAGTTAGAACTGTAAGATTCACTACGTGAACCACTGGTGTTTTGTGGAAAAGCACATGTACACCGCGTTCCAAATTATTATGCAAAAAGTGTTTAGGAGTGATAAGGGAAGAATTTGTTTGTTTGTCAGTTAAACTCATTGATGGTGATGTGTGTCAGGGCTCTTTATATCACTGTAAGCAATTGCAGACACCTGTGCTAATTAGTTTGGCAGGTGTGTCCAATGAAAGGCAAGACTACTTAAGAAAGCTCTCTCACATTATTAAGCAGCCTACATTTTCTGCCAAAATGGGAAAGAAAAAGGATGTGTCGGCTGCTGAGAAGCAACAAATTGTGGAGTGTTTAGGTCAAGGCATGACTACAATCAACATTGTGCGATGATCAGGATGAAGTGTCTTGGCAATCAAGAAGTATGTAGCTGATTCACAGTACACACGTGTGCGTGCTGATAAGGGCAAATTGAGGACTCTTTCCTACAGGCAATTACGTCAGGTTGAAAGAGCAGCGGCAAAAAAGCCTTGTCATAGCAGCAGACAAGTTTTTGAAGCTGCTTGTGCCTCCAACGTCCCCCGAACAAGATGCAGGGTCCTTCAGAGGTTTGCAGCTGTGCATACGCCATCCTGTCGACCTCCTCTATCCACTTCACACAAGCAGAAACGGCTCCAGTGGGCCAAACATTACATGAAGACTGATTTCAAAACTGTTTTGTTCACGGATGAGTGCCATGCAGCGCTCGATGGTCCAGATGAATGGAGTGGAGGATGGCTGGTTGATGGACACCCCACGCAAACACGGCTACAGCGCCAACAAGGAGGAGGTGGAGTAATGTTTTGGGCTAGAATCATGGGGAGAGAGATTGTCGGCCCCTTTAGGATCCCTGAAGGCGCTAAAGATGAACTCCATAATGTATGTGGATTTTCTCAAACAGCACTTCCTGCCATGGTTCAAGAAGAAGAACCGTGTATTTCACAGCAAGATCATTTTTCTGCATGATAATGCACCATCTCATGCTGCACATAAAACATCTGCATCTCTGGCTGATATGGGCATAAAAGGGGACAAACTTATGGTGTGACCCCCATGCTCCCCTGACCTCTACCCCATTCAGAACCTCTGGAGCATCATTAAAAGGAGTGTCTATGATGGCAGGAGGCAGTTCACATCTAAGCAACAGCTCTGGGAGGGTATTCTGTCCTCATGCAAAACAATTGAAGCAGAAACCATCCAAAACCTGACAAATTCAATGGACGAGAGAGTTCAGAAGCTCCTTTCGAACAAGGGGTCCTATGTGAAAATGTAACATCACCTAGAATAAAGTTTTGAGTTGAAAACTGTTTGATTTCAGTTTCTAACAACCTGCTAATGCTTATAATTTCAAAAATGACCATTTTTTTGGTCTTTATTAAAATGAAAAGGTTGATCGAAAAGTTTGGGGGATCTAAGAGTGTGGCAACCCAGTAGTCATGATTACTTCGAATTCTGACAATATGAGGGTCATGCTGCAGGTAGTGCAGCAAGAAGGCACTTATGTGTCTTGCGCATCTCGGAGCCCCAAAATTATTTTCCGGGCTAGATGCAGCTAAAAATTATTTTTAATTTTAAATCTGGTGAAGCTTATTATAGATGGCCTAATAGGATCAGTGCTGCACACTGCTACAAAGCCCAAATTATTTTCCAGTCAAGATACAGATAAACATGATTAGTAATTTGAAAGCTTAAAACGGTTGGTAGGGTGATTTTAACCAATCATCAAGCTTTTACTCTCCCCAGGATGACACAGGGGTAGAAAAGTCGTTTCGGATCCATGATTTGTTCATCTTTATGAACGTGAGTCTGTCTACATTATCAGTGGAGAGCCGCGTGCGCTTATCTGTCAGCACACCACCAGCAGCGCTGAACACACGTTCAGACAGAACGCTGGCTGCGGGGCATGACAAGATCTCCAAGGCGTAAGTGGCTAGCTCCGGCCATTTATCCAGATTGGAAGCCCAAAAAGAGCAAGGGTCCAGTGACACAGTCGTGGCTTCAATGTTTACTTGGAGATACTCCTGTACCATCGTCTCTAGGCGTTGACTATGTGTCAGACTTCTTGTCTCCTGTGGCCTTGCAAAGGATGGGCTAAAAAAGTGGTGAAATGATTCCGCAAAATTGATGTTACCAGCAGATACTGTGGTTCTGTTACGGTTTGAGTGCTGAACACTTGACGGTCCCACGGTTGGCAAGTTGGAACTGTGAGATTCACTACGTGCACCACTGGTATTTTGTGGAAAAGCACATGTAAGATTCTGCAACAGTCTCTGCTGATACTCCTGCATGCGTGCATCCCTTTCTATGGCAGGAATAATTTCTGCAAATTTACTTTTGTACCGGGGATCTAACAGTGTGGCAACCCAGTAGTCAGGATTATTTCTAATTCTCACAATTCGAGGGTCATGTTGCAGGTAGTGCAGCAAGAAGGCACTCATGTGTGTTGCGCATCCAGGAGCACCAAGTCCCTGTTGTGTTGGTGGCGAGGTAACAATCATGCTTCCTTCCTCTGTCCTCTCCCCCCAACCTCGCACAACATAAATGTGATCAAGGTCTCCCTCATCTGATGAGTCTTCCATCAGTTCGTCCTCCACTTCTTCCTGGGCTCCTGCACCTTCCTCACTAGTTTGGCTGCTACCATGCGCCCTGGTAAAACCATCTCCCCCACCCTCACATGCCTGCCGCCTTGGTGCTGCCGACCGTCTGGACCTTGCAGATGTTAGCCCTTCCGCATACAACTCCTCCTCCTCTACTTCCTCCACCTCCTCTTGTGCCACCACCTGACTCCGAATTCTGTTTAACATGTGCTCCAGCATGTAAATCACCGGAATAGTCATGCTGATAATGGCATCGTCAGCACTAAACATCTTCGTCGCCATTTCAAAACTGTGCAGAAGGGTGCATAGGTCCCTGATCTGAGACCACTCCTCCAGCGTGATTTGCCCCACCTCTGAATCTCGTTGGCCCAGGCTATACGTCAGAACGTATTGCACCAGGGCTTGTCGGTGCTGCCACAGTCGCTGCAACATGTGCAGAGTTGAATTCCACCGGGTAGGCACATCGCATTTTAGCCGGTGAAGTGGCAGGCCCAACGACTTCTGTAGAGATGTAAGTCGCTGAGCTGCGGGATGCGAACGGCGGAAGTGAGCACACAGCGACCGTGCCCTCTGCAGAAGGCCATCTAGTCTGGGATAGTGGGCTAAAAATTGCTGGACAACCAGGTTCAACACGTGAGCCATACAAGGCACGTGTGTGACATTGCCCCGGCGAACGGCCGCACCCAGGTTTGCAGCATTGTCGCACACGGCCTTCCCTGGTTTCAGGTCCAGTGGAGACAACCATTCATGAAATTGGTTCTCCAGAGCTGACCACAACTCCTCAGCTGTGTGACTCACATTTCCCAGACATTTCAATGTAAAAACCGCCTGATGACGTTGAGCCCTACTGCCAGCATAGTAAGGAGGTGTGCAGGATCCCTTCTGCGCAGTTAGAAAGCTTGTGGCATGACCAGACAGGCTTTGGGTGCAGGTGGAAGACCGAGAGGAGGTTGAGGAGGCAGAAGCAGTGGAGGAAAAATGACATAAAGAGGATTGACGCACAACTCGTGGGGACGGCAAGACTTGGACAGCAGCCCCTTGTCCTGCTGTCACCATAGTTACCCAGTGCCCAGTCAGCGACATGTAACGCCCCTGTCCATGCCTACTCGTCCAAGTGTCTGTGGTGAAATGCACCCTGTCACACACAGAGTTTCTCAAAGAAGCGGTGATGTTGTGTGCGACATGCTGGTGGAGCGCAGGCACACCTTTCTTTGAGAAGTAGTGCCGACTGGGCATCTGGTACTGGGGCACTGCGACGGACATAAGGTCTCGAAAATCCTCTGTGTCCACCAGGCGGAAAGGCAGCATTTCTGTAGCCAAGAGCTTGCAGATGGTGAAATTCAACCTCTTAGCTTTCTCATGGCTAGGAGGAAATGGTCTTTTACTTGTCCACATCTAAGGGACCGAGGGCTGGCTATTGTGCTTAGACGGGGTTGATAAGGGTGTCCCCGGCAAACTGCCGGTCTGTGAGGAAGATGCAGGCGGACATGTTAGGTTGCCTTGATCCAAAGGTGGTGCTATCGATGTCGGACAGCGCTCAAGACCAGCTGGTGTTACCACCTCCAAAGAAAATGATGACCTGCCAATCACGCTGGATGTTGCGGGTAAAGAGGTGGCAGGTCTGCGCCCCAAAACAGGTGTGACTGCTGTCCCCCCAGTCACAGAGGATGAAGAGGCCGCGGATGCACAAGATATGGCAGACGGTGGTTGGCCCGGCCGGCTAGACCGCATTGTAGCACACTGAGCTTCCCACTGCAACTTATGCTTCATGTCCATGTGCCGGTTCATGCATGAAGTACTCAAACTATGTATTTTTTGGCCTCTACTTAGCTTTTGCTGACAAATGTTACAGATAACACGAGTTGGGTCATCTTTATCGATCTGAAAAAATGCCCAGGCTATGCAAGGCTTAGCACCCATGCGACCTGAAGAGCCACCACGACTTGTGGTGAGAGGCAGAGTTGTGTTTGAGGATGCAGTTGTTGACGTGCTTCCAGTACTACGTCTCTGTCCAGGAAGGCGCAACCTGACCTCGTCGTCACTAGCATCTTCCTCCACCTCCTCTGCTGACCTCATCTCTTGGCTGACTGTGGGTTGACAGTAAGTGGGATCTCCGACCTCATCATCATCACCCTGTGCGTTATCACACCCGTCGTCCTCAGAGCCAACCTGTTCCTGCCCTGACCTGACAAAAAACTAAAGTTGTCGCTCCAATCAGGTATTTGAGTCTTATCATCGTCTTCCTCATTGTCTCCACCAACAGGAGTTACAGTTTGGGAATGAGGGTCTACATTATGGTCAGAACCTTCTGCGTCTGGTCCTGGATCCGACTCATAAAGATTCTGGGCATCAGTGCAGATCATTTCCTCGTCTGGATTCACAGAAGCGCTGGAGTCGACCTCTGATTCCCAGGCTATAGTATGAGTAAACAGCTCTGCAGACTCAACCATCTGTTCTACCTCATACTCAGACGGGCAGCTGGAGATTTGGGAGCTGTGAGGAAGCAAGTGCGATTTGGGTGACACCTTTGAGGACTGGAGTATTTGTGATGTTGAAGTTGATGTGGAGGAGAGCCCACTTAAAGGAGCACTTGATATCCGTTGAAGCACCTGCTGTTTTTGTGCCTCATCTGGAATTTGTAGCGATTGGCGTGGCCGTAAGAAAGGGATCTTATCACATTGTCCGCTAAAAGAAGTAGACATTTTAGTTTGGCTGGAAGATGGTCTTTCTTCTGCACCTACCCCACGGACACAACCTTTTTTCCCCTTCCCAACACGCCTATTCCCCTTTCCACCAGCAGCAGGCCTTTTTCCACTCATTTTGGTGGTTAACTAATTCACAACTCTGGAGTTGTTTGCACAAAAAAACAATGGATGGTAACCGAGCAGAGCTGAGTGGCCAAACTGTGGTATTAGGCCAAAACTATTGGCTGGGTTAGATGCAGAAAAAAATTATTTTTAATTTGCAACCTGATGGAGGTCAGTATAGATGGACTAATAGACCAAGTCCCACACACCGCTAGAAGCCCAAATATTTTTTCAGAGCTAGATGCAGAAAATTTTTTTATTCAATTTGCAACCTGATGGAGGTCAGTATAGATGGACTAATAGACCAAGTCCCACACACTGCTAGAAGCCCAAATATTTTTTCAGAGCTAGATGCAGAAAAAAATTATTTTTAATTTGCAACCTGATGGAGGTCAGTATAGATGGACTAATAGACCAAGTCCCACACACCGCTAGAAGCCCAAATATTTTTTCAGAGCTAGATGCAGAAAAAAATTATTTTTAATTTGCAACCTGATGGAGGTCAGTATAGATGGACTAATAGACCAAGTCCCACACACCGCTAGAAGCCCAAATATTTTTTCAGAGCTAGATGCAGAAAAAAATTATATTCAATTTGCAACCTGCTGGAGGTCAGTATAGAAGGACTAATAGAACAAGTCCCACACACTGCTAGAAGCCCAAATATTTTTTCAGAGCTAAATGAAGAAAAAAATTATTTTTAATTTGCAACCTGATGGAGGTCAGTATAGATGGACTAATAGACCAAGTCCCACACACTGCTAGAAGCCCAAATATTTTTTCAGAGCTAGATGCAGAAAAAAATTATTTTTAATTTGCAACCTGATGGAGGTCAGTATAGATGGACTAATAGACCAAGTCCCACACACTGCTAGAAGCCCAAATATTTTTTCAGAGCTAGATGCAGAAAAAAATTATTTTTAATTTGCAACCTGATGGAGGTCAGTATAGATGGACTAATAGACCAAGTCCCACACACCGCTAGAAGCCCAAATATTTTTTCAGAGCTAGATGCAGAAAAAAATTATATTCAATTTGCAACCTGCTGGACGTCAGTATAGAAGGACTAATAGAACAAGTCCCACACACTGCTAGAAGCCCAAATATTTTTTCAGAGCTAAATGAAGAAAAAAAATATTTTTAATTTGCAACCTGATGGAGGTCAGTATAGATGGACTAATAGACCAAGTCCCACACACTGCTAGAAGCCCAAATATTTTTTCAGAGCTAGATGCACAAAAAAATTATTTTTAATTTGCAACCTGATGGAGGTCAGTATAGATGGACTAATAGACCAAGTCCCACACACTGCTAGAAGCCCAAATATTTTTTCAGAGCTAGATGCCGAAAAAAATTATTTTTAATTTGCAACCTGATGGAGGTCAGTATAGATGGACTAATAGAACAAGTCCCACACGCTGCTAGAAGCCCAAATATTTTTTCAGAGCTAGATGCAGAAAATTTTTTTATTCAATTTGCAACCTGATGGAGGTCAGTATAGATGGACTAATAGACCAAGTCCCACACACCACTAGAAGCCCAAATATTTTTTCAGAGCTAGATGCAGAAAATTTTTTTATTCAATTTGCAACCTGATGGAGGTCAGTATAGATGGACTAATAGACCAAGTCCCACACACTGCTAGAAGCCCAAATATTTTTTCAGAGCTAGATGCAGAAAAAAATTATTTTTAATTTGCAACCTGATGGAGGTCAGTATAGATGGACTAATAGACCAAGTCCCACACACTGCTAGAAGCCCAAATATTTTTTCAGAGCTAGATGCCGAAAAAAATTATTTTTAATTTGCAACCTGATGGAGGTCAGTATAGATGGACTAATAGAACAAGTCCCACACGCTGCTAGAAGCCCAAATATTTTTTCAGAGCTAGATGCAGAAAAAAATTATATTCAATTTGCAACCTGCTGGAGGTCAGTATAGAAGGACTAATAGAACAAGTCCCACACACTGCTAGAAGCCCAAATATTTTTTCAGAGCTAAATGAAGAAAAAAATTATTTTTAATTTGCAACCTGATGGAGGTCAGTATAGATGGACTAATAGACCAAGTCCCACACACTGCTAGAAGCCCAAATATTTTTTCAGAGCTAGATGCAGAAAAAAATTATATTCAGTTTGCAACCTGATGGAGGTCAGTATAGATGGACTAATAGAATGATGCTATGCCCAAAAGATTTTACTTCACTAGGTGCAGTAAAAAAATTGGTATTCTATACACAGGTGGTATATCTTGCAACACAGATAGGCTACTCCACTGACTAACACACTCTGCAATAGGCCAAAAAGGATTAGCTTTGCTAGATTCAGCCAAATGCTGTGAAAAAAACTTGCACAGCACTGGCACAGACCTGCCTGGCAAAAACTGATAGGAACTGATGTAACCTAGTCCTGAAAAGGACTCCAATTACAATTAGTCTTTACTCCCACAATCTATCTATTTAAGAGCACAGACCTGCCTGATAAAAGTCGTAGGAAATGCTGTAACCTAGTCCTTAAAAGGACTGCAATCACAACTATTCCCTACTCCCAAGCTATCTGTAGATTTGTGCGAAAATTGGCTTGAAATTAACAAGGTATAGCGCACACAGCAACAGCGGTGCCGTCTAACACGCAGCTGCAGCAGTGAGAAAATGGTGGCGACGGGGAAAATGGCTTGGTCTTATAGGGCAAGGACATGTGACATACACTGCCAATCACACATGCCCTTGCTTGTGTGAAAAAAAGCACTTCGCTCCGTGTGTGCGCTGCTGATAGGCTGACAGATTGCACCTCCCCACTGCAAATGCGGGAAAGAGAAAAAAAAATGGAGATCTTCATTGTTCCTGCAGAGATCCATCCCCTGCCCCTCCCCCGCCCCGCTGTACACTCAAACTGCGTATTAACATTAATTTTCATCATTACTGAGAAAAAATCCAGTTATGATTTTGGTGCACGAACAGTTATCGAACATAACCTCGAACAGCCGAATTTTTCTCAAATTGTTCGTGTTCGCCGACCGGCTCGAACACCGCCCAAAACAGCTCGAATTTGAGATTGGCGAACAGTTCGAGTAGAACAACGCTCATCTCTAGTCATGACTTCGCGTGAGTCCTAGTGACATACAGTATTTCTCCTCCCAACATCATGAGGCCTAGTTAGTGCCAGAGCTGGTGAAAATGCAAGGCACAAGAAGAATGGATCAGACTGAAGAAGTCAACAAGATTAGAGAGAAGTCGTATGGTGAGATAGGTAAGGGCCCCACAAGACCTGTTCAAAACCCCCTGACACAGTCATCCAACCATCACTACTTGGTATAAAGTTGCTCAGATCCCTACATTTGCCTATTTTTTCTGCTTTCAGGACATCAAGAACTGACTGTTCACTTTCTGCCTAATATATCTATCCAAACCCTTGTTGGGTGCCATTGTCACAAGATAATCAATGTACTTCCTTTCACCTCTCAGTGGTTTAATGTTATTGGTCATCAGTGTAGAATTGGCATGTAAACCTGAAATCACTCATAGTTGTTCACATGACAAAATTAGGAGTTGGCCTAATTAAAGTGTACCTCCTTTTCACACAAAACCTGTAGGAAAACATGGTCTCCTCAAAAAATTATATCTCTTTTTAGTGCATTTACCAGCCAAATATGTTAAGGGACCAGTGGCATAGCTTAGGTTGCCAATGCCCAAAATATGGCAAGTATTGTTTGCCCTATAACCAATGAATCATTAGCACTCCCTGATTCCCTTCCACCAGTCCAGTATTGAACCCCTCAACCCCTAAGTACATGTATTGTATTTTGAGGAAAATACTTATGCAAATATAGTTAGTCTTTTGACCATCTGTTTTTTTCTGCTTTTGCTAAAATCAGTCTTGTATTATCTTAACTCTATCCTACCCTCTAATCCTAGCCCTATCCCTAACACTACCCTAAGACTTAACCCTAGCCTTAATATTAAACCTAACCATAGTCTTAACTCCAAACCAACCCCTAGCTCTAACCTTAATCCCAATCCTATCTATAAACCTAGCCCTAGCACCTACCTAACCCTGGCCTTAACATTAAGCTTAACCTTAGCCCTAGCCATAGTTAGGGTTAGGAAAAGTGTAAAAACATAAAAACCACTCTGGTAATGAAAGAAAAAGAGTATTGAATCATGTATACATTCATTAGCTGCTCAGCTTCTATGAACTCGGTCACTGCTTATGCACATCTTAAGTCGAAATAAGTTTGTCATCAGCTGCTGTGCTCCACATAAGCAGCAAACGAGTTGACAAAGCTCATTTCATTATGCTCAGCTTTGTCATCTTGGTCACACCCTATACAGAGCACAGCGGCCAATGACAATCTCATCTCAACTGTTGCACTCTGCATAGGCAGTGCTGGAGAGATAATCTCTGTGCCACTCTAAAAAGAATTGGTGCTTGCCAGTACTGCTCATTTGACAGTGGGGGGGGGGCAACATTTTATGCCCCCATAAACTTTGGTCCCTCCGGCAATCGCTCCTTTGGGCACCACTCATGCTATTCCACTGGCTGGTACAGTCTTTATTCTCATGCTTTATAGCTTGCCATCCAATCTTTTATAGTATTCTGCCAGCACTACAGGATTAGGGCAGCAGATCTTGATAATCTACAGGTTTTGTAACTCAATGCTTGTGCACACGTGGCAGATTTCTCGTGTTTTTGTCACTTTTTTTATCTGTGCAGATTTGTCACGAAACATTAAGGGTTTCCTGATGCCAGCAAAGTGAATAAGAATCCGGATGTCTCATGCACAAGTTGCTTATGTTTGACTTACAGATTTGGTGCAGATTTAAATCTGCAGTATGTCAATTCTTTCAGCAGTTTTGCTGCAGATTTAACCCATACTAATGAGTGGGAAAAAATCTGCAACAAAAACGCATGTAAAAAAAACGCATCAATGGCGCACCGTTTTTCCTGCTAAGAGATGCAGAAATGGTGCAAAAATTTCTGCACCAAATACTTAACGTGTGCATATACCTGATTTGTAGGACGTGATCAAGGAAATTCTTTAATAAAGTTTTCGTATTATAGTGTTGTCTTTTATCTTTTAATCATTTCATTGGTTACCTAATAGTTGTACAATGTCATATTGTTTATGTCGCTATTTATTATCTTTGTATTTCTAGGACATGAATAATTTATTTTCTGGGTGACTTTCACTGTTCCTAGTTTTCATATTGTTGGAAAATCCTGTAAACAACTGATTTCCTGCTGATGAAAGACCCGACAAACAAATCCATGGTGGCAACCAAAGCGTTTATTAGTAGAAAGTAATAATAGCCACATAAATATACATGTTCCTGTCAGATAATTCCTAGAGATATTTGCAATGTGTGTGCTTTATTAATGGTCAGATTAGCATGACTATATATTTTGATACAAGAAAAAATGTCCTTCAAAAACGATAGCCAATCTGGAGTGTTTTTGTAAAGTTCTGAGATTGCAGCTAAAGTTTTCAATTCTATTGATGATTAATTGTAAAGTCAAAAGCATGCTTAAAAGCTGGACCTCACAACTTTGTTTCTCCCTCCCCAAGTCCTACATTTTAGGCTTCCTATTCCTATAACTTAGCTTGGGCATTTCTTCCAATCCATAAAGCATGGCAGTAGATTATTGGGGCTTTGAGGATTAGGACCTTAACCTAAAGTATTCCTCCATACATTACATAACCTAGTATTTGTCCTGTTGAGCCATGTGTACCTTTTGTAGGAGATGAGTAGATCTGAAGGACTGCATGTTTCATTTAAGGCTATGTTCACACATGTTGTGTTTTTTTACGTCAGAAATCTGCAGCAAAACTGATCTCTGGCAGGAAATCAGCTGCGTCAAAAACAGGTTTTGCTGCGTTTTTGATGCATTTTTTCAATGTTTTTTTCACTGTCCTTCTGTCTCTATTTATGCATGTACATAAAGTTCTGTGAAAAAAAAGAACACCATTCTGTTTTGCCATAAAAAATGCTGAAAAAATTTACCTGCGTTTTTTGGTGCGTTTTTTCACCTTTTTTTCACCCATAGGAAGTAATGGGTGAAAAAACTCTGAAAAATAAGCTGAAAGTAGTGACATGCTCTATTTCCCAAAAACCCAACCAAGGCACAAAATACTCAGCAAAAAAAAAAACCAAGATGTGTGAACAGAGAATTCTGGTTTCTCATAGACTTTGCTGGTACTGCAAAATGCAGCTGAAAATTTGCATAAAAATCTGCAGCAAAATACGCTGAAAAACCCAAAGTGTGTGAACATAGCCTTAAAGGGAAATTTAATCACATATTAGATCAATCACAATTTTACAATTTTTAAAAAATATTTTGCTGCTTTTTTTTTTCAAAATTTTCTTTTACTGTTATTTATTTAAAAAGTTTAAATATTTAGGTTTTCAAAAACCTAACAGATCAGCCGTCAGCTATACTTAGCCAACTGGGTCAGAATGAGCAGAGTCATCTCAATGTCAGCTCTGTGAATTGCTGGAAGCCTAGATAAAAAAGTATAGCACCACTATACATAGAAATAAGCCTCCGTATGCACCTATCCTACCACTACGTGGTCTCTGATAGAGTAGACTATACAGCAACACTTTCTGGAAGCTATTATAATCAATAACGTTCAATCACACGATTATAACCTATCAGTTCAAACAATAGTATTTATTAATTATTCCAGCTTCTATTCAGCTGCGTTCAGTGGTGATTCCATCAGGACAATCTCTGTCCTAATTCCATATATTAGACACCCTTTATGACCAGGATATTGTGACACAATGGCGCCTTCAATTTTCCAGCAGTAAAGTTTACACATCCTTGCAGGGGTTAAGGATTGTCACGAATACCACTCACTCACAACATATGTGCCTTGGATGCAACCGTAAAGGAGGACTCCACTTCCCACTCACTCATCCACTCACCTGCCACCATAGGCCAACAATGAGTTAAGAGAACCACGCAACGGTCCCCACATCAACGCCACACTTTACGCTGCCACCACTAGCTATTTTACTAGGCCAGCGAGACGTCTGCACCGGCCAACACACGCGTACACATGAACACCCAGTTTTCCCAAGCTCCTGAACGGTTCACTAGTTGCACTCTGGCTACAATGTAACACAACCAAGCTATTTTCTCTCTTCAAGATCGTGGGTATGTAAGAGCTTAAAGAGACAAACCTATTATATTTTTATTTAATATACAAAGGAAATGCAATGCTTAAAAAGGTTACAAAAGATGGAAGAATAAAAGGAACTATATAGAGGCAAAAACAGTATAAAATAAAAGGGATAAAGTATAAATACATCTTACAAATTGGATAGGTCACCAATGTCTGATTGGTCGGGGTCCAACACCCAACACCCTCTCCGATCAGCCGTTCTCGATGTCAGCGGCCGGAAATGCTCAATTGCGGAGCTGCTCCGTCTTCTGATAGTGACCGCTTCAGGGTACTGCCCATCTGCCTCCTATTGATTTAAATAGGACCAATCAGACATTAATGACCCATCCTAAGGATAGGTCATCAGTGATAAAGTAGTGGGCAACCTCTTTAAATATTCTGAGAAATCTATCCAATTATTCCACATGCAATACCTTCAACAACCATATGGATGAGACCTAGATAAACAAATATTGACATATTGCACCGACATCTGAGATCTGTGTCTGTGAAGATTTTTAACTACATTAAAGGGAGAATATCATTAAAAAATTGCATCACTCCTCCCTTCACAATAACCTTTGCACATGCTCATTAGATGTTTCACTATAAAAAATGGGTCTGGGATCTGACTTTTGTGGCTATGTGCTTTTGTTGTTTCCTGAAACAATAGGAAGCTAAAGTCTAAAAAAAAAGTCAAGGTGGTCAGTGTGAGAATTGCAAGATTTATTTTTTTTATTTTTAATACATATTGTGATATATAAAAAAAAAAAAAAAACACTGACAAAATAAAAAAAATAGATTTAACACAAAATCCCAAAAAGGTAATTTCTGATGATATATTTTATTTAATATAGTACATGGTATATTAGGATCTTACTGTATAGCACGTGCGCACTCTTATATCTAGTATTTACCAAACATAATAGAATCTATAATGTTTCCTAAACTGGAGGTTATTTTTGCTGTGTAGGCTGGGGAATGTGGAACAATTTGTGCATGGTACTAAAGTCCATAATGATTTGTGTCTTGATACCTACTACCATGTAGATGCGACCATCTGAATTCAATTAAACATTGTGATGTATTTTACAGCTGTTCATACGTCTGCTGTCCATGAGGAATATTTTCGGTACTTAAGTAAATCCCTGGGAGTGGTTAAGGTACATATTTTACACATACTTTAAAATGCACGGTTAGTTTAAACTGTGGCTGAACAGTCTCAGATGTGGAACCCAAATCTTCCATTCAAGCAAATATTAAAATTAGAACAAGAGGGAACGTGTAGTCTTTCCTGTGAACAGTCCCCGTGTCTGTGGTTTCCAAGAATAAGACAGCCAGGACCACCTATAAGAATGGAAGAAGGGCTTCAATGTTGCATTTTTGAAAGAAATTTACTACTCGGCTTGTAACAGCATGTGTGGATGTTATATGATTTGGATGGAAATGTGTTATATTTTTGCTGGCAGCCTGGTGTCATACATAGAAATAGCATGGTAATGAAACAAAGAATGACTTGTTATTGGCCCACCGCTCAATCCTGAAGGGGTTGTCCAGTTTTAGAAAAAACAGCTACATTTTTTTTTTTTTAAAACAGTCTCACCTGTTATGTGTTGTGTCTGGTATTGCAGCTCGAATTTATTTTATTTTGTTTTTGCAATCCTTCATGACTTTTAAGAAGACCTGTCACAAAGTCAAAAGTGGCCAGATTTTGCTCTTATTTTTGTCCCCCTGCCTCCACTAGTATTTCATTATTTTTTTTTTAAATCCATCATACGGCTAATTTTTGTTGGGTTGCGGCTCACAAGGTTCTCTGGGGGCATGTCTTTACGCTGCTCCGAATAATTATCCTGTGAAGACCATAAAATTACCACTAAATAAAAATTATTTTATTTTCAAAATTCTTTTTATTGAGGGATTTTTTACAATATATGGGAGGGGGGAATAATAAAATGTACAAATACATTTCCATTTCCAAATCTGAATATAAACTTCACAAGGGGAGGGAAGATTATAACGTGGAAAATCAAGGGTGATGGAAGAAAAGGAAGGGATAAGAGAGAAATTAGTTAAGGGAAAAGGGGGATACGGGTATAAAGGGAAAGTAAGATATAAGAAGAATTTGATGAACTTTGGAACAGTAAGGTGGAAAAGAAAAAAAGAAAAGAAAAAATTACTCTGGGAAGCAACGAGAAAAAAATAAGAGCAAAAACCAGACACTTTTAACCTTTTGCCTACAATCTAATTATTCCATTGTTCGATGTATTGAAACTTTCACCAAAAATAATATTCTGCAGAATGTAGCGGTATTTGAGCATGCTCCCAACCACTCTATTCACTATCTATGAGACTACCAAAGACAGCCAAGCGCTGTACTCAGCTATTTTCTGCAGGCCCATAGACAGTGAATAAAGTGCCCGAATACTATTACTTTTAAATAATAGTTTCAAGACCCTCTGTTCTGATGATTGGTGGGGGTTATGAAGGTCAGAGACCCGCTGATCTATCAGTTATCACTTGTCCAGTGGATAGGTCAAAATAAGCAATAACTCTTTACAACTTGAACACCACTTTTAAAGAGGACCTTTCACCATATTTTTCATGTCGAACAGGACACGTGATGTAATAGCGGCTGCAGAGCGGAATAAAACATTTTTGCTTTTATTTAATTTTGCCTCTCCATTGTGGAGCATTTGGTATAATGAGTCAACTTTAGTTAAATCCAGGTGGGCGTTATCACTGGGGGCATCCACTTCTTCTCTCTGTATGAGTTGCTATCTGATAACACCCACTTGGTTGATTGCTAATATTTCCCCAATAGAGAGGCGAAATGAAAAAAAAAAGAAATCAGAAACGTTTTATTCCACTCTGTGGCCACCATTACATCTTGAGTCCAATTCAACATGAAAAATTTGGTGAAAGGTCCCCTTTAAGTCATCATGCTTGCATCAAATATTAAAGGGCTTACAGTGGCTTCTCTCACAGCCTAAGACCTTGTGCACATGGCCATATTTTCGGTCCTAGTGCGATCCGACAAAACATCTCGGACCAATGTTAGTCTATGGGGCTGTGCACATGTCTGATTTTTTTTACCATAGACTGAGACAGTCCAGGGAAAAAATCTCTGCATTCCCCAGTTAGATTCTATTAACAGATCACACTCGGCCATGCAATTCAATGAGTGCATGGAAAACATCGAACTGCACTCGCATGAGATCTACGTGCAGTCCAATTTCCATGGACTGACAGAATGGAGAAGATGAAGAAATTTTTTCTCCATAATCTCCTCATCCAAGAAAATTGCAGCACACTATGATCACACTCTGATCAAAGTGTGAATAGCATAATCAGCCCAATTCTGAAGAAATCATGTCTACTGATACTTGGCATTATAGTACATCTCGGTGCACCTTACACACCAAGAAATCTTGTTGAGTCCCATGGATCACAGGGCCTTCACAAAGCAGTAGCAAGTGAATACCTAAAAATTTATGACCTTCTAGAAGCAACTGGCATTGACAACAAGTAAACTTGCTATGGGTTTGGACAATTAGGTACAAGTGCAAATCGATGTCTTTCAACCAGGTCAGTATTCTATTGCCATCATACGGGAGTACTGAGAACCATCTTCCGGCATGCCCAACTCTCCTTTTCATTAGCCGGTCTGGCACGAAGTCAAATGTGTGTCACACCACAGCAATGACAGCACACCAGGCCAACTAACCAAAGAAGAGCTATGGATCTGGAGAGGTAGTGGTCCATTCTCAGGGCTGCTGCCCAACAGCCACAGATTATTGAGCTGGTCTTATAAATCAATTCGCACCAAGTCTACAAAAAGAAGACCTTCTGTTGTCCAACGGCTATAATAATCTTAGAACCTACTTTGCAAACAAGAATATATATCTAAACAGGAAAAGAGTTTTGCCTGGAATTGGCTAAACAAGCAAAATCAGTTCTTATGAATCTTATTTCCTTCAAATAACACATGTGAGTTAAGAAATCTGCCCAACGAAGTTGGCAGCTAATGGACTGTTGGTAAATGTTGATTTTCCACTCAAAAAATTGCTTTCTGTAAGGATCTAGGGTGTCAAACAACACAGATAAAGGCATTCGGACACCCAAGCTCCTTACAACTGGCAGTTGTCATCTTCACTTTCCACTTAGTGGTCTTTCTTGGGTGGATTTACCATGCAGCTTGAGACGAAACTGGCAAAACTTTAACTTTCCAATGCCAAAATAGAGCTTTTTACTGCTGTTAACGTTCATCTGACAAGTCCTAATGTGCAGCCCGGATACATTTTTTCCTTACTCTTTAATTTCACTTGGATTTGGATGTCAAACTTGTCTTCACATTTTCAGAGTATTATTTTTTTTTTCAACTTTTACAATTGGCAATAAATAGAGTTTCATCCAAAGTATTCACACAAGTGAAATTTAACTAACATGCGAAATAAGAAGAAAATATCGGGTATCGAGTTTAATAGGAATTTTTGGCGATGTTTAAAATATGAATGTTACTGTTGGTCGCATACACAAAAGAAATTCAGGGACTGGAAGGGAACATTTTGTTTTAAGCCGTAAGTTGTTTTAGTAATCATTTTGGCGTGTTTAGTTTTAGCTTTAGTTTATGCTTCGGCCTCCACAGTTTATTCTTCGGCATCCAGTTTATGGCGTGCTGTAAAAAAGTCTCAACCACCATGTGTGGGCGTGCAATGCATTCATCAAAAACAGCTACAAGTGTAACATATCACAAATATCCCAAATATTAGACTATACTGTTAGTATGATATATGAATTCATGTCTACGCTCTTACATACAGTGCCCAGCCACACTTTTTATCAAAACTTTTCAAATATTGCAGACTCTACAAGAATTTTAATAACTGGTTCAGAGCTATTTTTGCTTCTAGTTTCATGTGTTTTCGCACATTTTTATACATGGGCAGAAACAAACATTCTTGGCCACTCCAGCATGACGACCTTCAGAAAAAAGTGGGTTTATGAAATAAAAACATTTTGACTACTAAGGTTTGATGCAGTTTCCAATGTTTCTCCTCCATTCTCACATTTTATTGGATTTTTTCATTTGATTACTTTCTCCAATTTATGCTGTTCCACTGATTCTGAATCAGTTTTTCTTTTTTTCTGTGCCCATCCCTTCCAAAGTTATGTCCCCCAGTAATAATGATATAAATTGTCACTTTAACAAACTTGGCATATACCACAAAACTTCTCTGTGGGTGAGGCCGTGTTTTGATTGGTCAGCATTAAAGGAGACAAGGCAAATGCCAAGACATGGCATGAGTCAGGATAGTCAAGAAGTCCGAGGTCAAAAAGTTAGGAGGGTGCGTCATAAACAGAGGGAAGAGACAAAGGCGTAATCAGGTAACCGTAATCAGGTAACGGTCCGAGGTCAAAATGCCAAGAGGATAGCGGATCAGTGCAAAAGGATTAGTCAAAGGGATAGTTGTAATGAGGTCCAAGGTCAGGCAGCGATAGATCAATAAGCAAGGCACTAGGCACAGGGAAAACAATCCACACAGTGCTGAAGCTAGGGCTGGCAGGTATCTGGGACTGCTAGCTCAGTTAAATACCTGAGCAAACAAGGGAACAGGGCGCATCTGGCGAGAGCTCAGCACCTCCCAGTCTCAGATTGAACAGCCGAGCTGTCAATAAAACACAAACAGCTCAGCACAACCCTGCACCAGACTGGACAACTGAGCTGTCAATCACTACACAGACAGCTCAGCATGCCCCTGCACCAGACTGGATGACTGAGATGTCAATCACTGCATCCTAAGACACCCTGATGGGTGGAATTGTTACAAAGTATTGGCACCCCTGCAATTCTGTCAGATAATACTCAGTTTCTTCCTGAAAATGATTGCAATCACAAATTCTTTGGTATTATTATCTTCATTTAATTTGTCTTCAATGAAAAAACACAAAAAGAATTGTCTTAAAGCCAAATTGGATATAATTCCACACCAAACCTAAAAAAGGGGGTGGACAAAAGTATTGGCACTGTTTGAAAAATCATGTGATGCTTCTCTAATTCGTGTAATTAACAGCACCTGTAACTTACCTGTGGCACCTAACAGGTGTTGGCAATAACTAAATCACACTTGCAGCCAGTTAACATGGATTAAAGTTGACTCAACCTCTGTCCTGTGTCCTTGTGTGCACCACATTGAGCATGGAGAAAAGAAAGAAGACCAAAGAACTGTCTGAGGACTTGAGAAACCAAATTGTGAGGAAGCATGAGCAATCTCAAGGCTACAAGTCCATCTCCAAAGACCTGAATGTTCCTGTGTCTTCCGTGCGCAGTGTCATCAAGAAGTTTAAAGCCCATGGCACTGTGGCTAACCTCCCTAGATGTGGACGGAAAAGAAAAATTGACAAGAGATTTCAATGCAAGATGCGTGCGGATGGTGGATAAAGAACCTCAACTAACATCCAAACAAGTTCAAGCTGCCCTGCAGTCCGAGGGTACAACAGTGTCAACCCTTGCTATCCGTCGGAGTCTGAATGAAAAGGGACTGTATGGTAGGATACCCAGGAAGACCCCACTTCTTACCCCGAGACATAAAAAAGCCAGGCTGGAGTTTGCCAAAACTTACCTGAGAAAGCCTAAAACGTTTTGGAAGAATGTTCTTTGGTCAGATGAGACAAAATTAGAGCTTTTTGGGAAAAAGCATCAACATAGATTGTACAGGGAAAAAAAAGAGACATTCAAAGAAAAGAACACGGTCCCTACAGTCAAAAATGGAGGAGGTTCCCTGATGTTTTGGGGTTGCTTTGCTGCCTCTGGCACTGGACTGCTTGACCGTGTGCATGGCATTATGAAGTCTGAAGACTAGTGTTGAGCCACCCCCGTAGTGTTCGAGTTCGGTTCGGTTCGTCGAACACCCGTGTGTTCGCCGAACTGTTCGTCGAACTGTTCGTCGAACACCTTCGAACACCGTTAAAACCAATGGCAGGCAAACAAAAACACATAGAAACACATAGAAAACACCTTCAAAGGTGTCCAAAAGCTGACAAACTGCTCAGAAGACATAACTAACACATGGAAAAGTGACAAGTACATATAGTCATGCGAAAATAAAAGAGGTGGAGGAGTAAAAGGAGGGGGAGACACAGATATAGGCATGTCATGCCCTTCTAAAATCCAAAAAGTGAGAAGCCGACACGGCCAGTCCGCTCCTGCCCGTGCCACCTCCGTGTCGCCGGGTTTGTGCCAGAGCCGCGGTGAACCCTGACGGCCAGCCCCCCTCTCCCAATACTGGTGCCTGTCCGCTGGTGGGTCGAGCGAGCCCCCCTGTGGTGGAGGCAGCTCTAAGCTTTTTAATTTAAATTGTCTCTCTAATTTGAATGAATACACTTTAAATCCATTTACAAGGATCTATTGGAGGGCAAGTCTCATGCCAGCAGCCGCGGTAATTCCAGCTCCAGTAGCGTCCACTAAAGCTGCTGCAGTTAAAAAGCTTTTATAAGGATCGAGCTCGGCTGTCCACCGCAAGGCATCCTACTGCCAGTCCCAGCCCCTATGCCTTGGGGTGCCTCCTGATGCTCTTCACTAAGTATCCCATGGTCCCGAAGCATTTCCTTTGAAAAAATTAAGTGTCTAAACTACAGGTGGTGCAGCTTGCTTAACAGCCGGGATAATCCGCTGACTAGCAGACACTGCTACTAGGCACAAAGTATTTCCTGGGCTAGATGCAGTTAAAAATTTGTAATTAGATACTCTCGTTGGATGCTGAGAAAGCATTCCATAGAGTCTCCTGGCACGCCATATATGATTCTCTTAAAAAGCTTGGGGTAGGGGTCTAGGGGACCCTTTTATAGCCAAAATCACGGCCCTGTATCGCAATACGTCACCTAGGCTGAAGATAAATGGAACTGTAGCACCCTGAGGGCTCGGTTGCTACAGACGTATTGCACCTCACCCAGAGGTGTGATATCTCACTCTCAGGTAAGGATGTAGTGTGGATCAGGACCCGACACCTGCATGCATTACACCACATTGCCGTGGGGCAGGGCGACCAATATGCCCCTGAGATGGGCACGACAGTCCCTGTCCCTGGCTGGAGTGGGGGGAGGGAACACTGAGGAAGGGGAACCCTGTAGTGCAGGAGCAGGGAGGAAGCAGTTCCTGGGTGCATTGAGAAGGGAGTATAAAAGGTGGGCACCATCTTAGTTCAGTGCAGAGAAGTCTGAGCAGAAGTGGCAGGGAGCAGGGGCTCTGCATGAGCTCTGCTCCGGAGGCGGGCCTAGTAACAGAGGCCCAGGCCTGGAAGAGGGAGAAGGAAGGAAGAGGAGCGGAGAAGGCTCCAGGAACGAGGAATGAAGGGATCCCAGGGGTGCGGACGGGCGAGTCGCCACCGCACGCCCGAATCCACCTGCGTGGAGGGGTCAGGCCAAAGGGGGAGACCGGTCCCCGAACTAGTGGAGGCAGGAAACGACCCTCAGCTAGAAACCGGAGGCTCTGACATTTTATGTGGCGCAGCCCCTCGCTACACCCGCTAGGAAGGCACCACATAGGGTCAGGGAAACTGGCGCCAAGTTTACCAAGAGGAGGCCCGAGGCAGCCGGACAGAAGTGTTGGTAAGAAAGGCCAGACAAAGGACACACAAAGGGGGTCCTGTGAAGTGCTCCAAAGTTATCTGGGAGTTGTCTGAGCCCCTCACCTGGTGAGCACAGTACGACGTGGGCAGCCGTTACCTGCAGACGTGGTCTGGATAATAAGAACTGTGAGTAAAGGCCCTGAACTGCATCACTGACTCCGTGTCGTTACTGCTGCTGCCCTGCACCATCACCCCCATCCTCCGCATACACTGCCCTGAGGCTATACTCCTCCCGTGGGGAGTTATGCTACGCTCTGCTGCACCCACAACACCAGCCTCAGCGGTCTGCCCTGTAGCGGCGGTTCACTCTGACCGCAATCCACAGGTGGCGTAGTCGGACATTTAAACATCAAAACCACATAAATAGTTCCGCCACTGGTTTGACCGCCCTGAGCCACGGAACCGGGTCGCCGCCACGAAGACTACAACCACCAGCATCCACCAAAAAGGGTCCGGCTCCGGGTGTCCCAAGGCCCAGGGGGTGCGTCAGAACATTTTCATCACCTTTCACAATCACCAATGGGACAAGGCAGTGATGTCCTCTGTCCCCTCTCTTACACATCCTAGTGACGGAGCACCTGCTCTCATCAATTCGCCATAACCCCAATATTAGGTGGATTGAGGTGGGAGGCACCGAGTACAAGTGCTCTCTATTTGCTGATGATGTCCTAGTATATATCACTCAATCACATATATCCATCCATGCTGTTATGGCTGAAATAGATCACTTTGTTACATGGTAAAATTTTAAAATCAATGCAGCGAAGTCTGAGGCCCTCGATGTCTCCCTCCCCAAATCCATATAGGATTCCATCCAGTCCAACTTTCCCTTTGCCTGGCCCTCACAGGGTATCAAATACTTAGGAATTCCTATTCATAGAGACCTCTCCCATCTATGTTATCTTAATTTTGGGCCCTTTATTGAACAACTCCATACAGACCACGGTTGGCAAGTTAGAACTGTAAGATTCACTACGTGAACCACTGGTGTTTTGTGGAAAAGCACATGTACACTGCGTTCCAAATTATTATGCAAAAAGTGTTTAGGAGTGATAAGGGAAGAATTTGTTTGTTTGTCAGTTAAACTCATTGATGGTGATGTGTGTCAGGGCTCTTTATATCACTGTAAGCAATTGCAGACACCTGTGCTAATTAGTTTGGCAGGTGTGTCCAATGAAAGGCAAGACTACTTAAGAAGGCTCTCTCACATTATTAAGCAGCCTACATTTTCTGCCAAAATGGGAAAGAAAAAGGATGTGTCGGCTGCTGAGAAGCAACAAATTGTGGAGTGTTTAGGTCAAGGCATGACTACAATCAACATTGTGCGATGATCAGGATGAAGTGTCTTGGCAATCAAGAAGTATGTAGCTGATTCACAGTACACACGTGTGCGTGCTGATAAGGGCAAATTGAGGACTCTTTCCTACAGGCAATTACGTCAGGTTGAAAGAGCAGCGGCAAAAAAGCCTTGTCATAGCAGCAGACAAGTTTTTGAAGCTGCTTGTGCCTCCAACGTCCCCCGAACAACAAGATGCAGGGTCCTTCAGAGGTTTGCAGCTGTGCATGCGCCATCCTGTCGACCTCCTCTATCCACTTCACACAAGCAGAAACGGCTCCAGTGGGCCAAACATTACATGAAGACTGATTTCAAAACTGTTTTGTTCACGGATGAGTGCCATGCAGCGCTCGATGGTCCAGATGGATGGAGTGGAGGATGGCGGGTTGATGGACACCCCACGCAAACACGGCTACAGCGCCAACAAGGAGGAGGTGGAGTAATGTTTTGGGCTAGAATCATGGGGAGAGAGATTGTCGGCCCCTTTAGGATCCCTGAAGGCGAAAAAGATGAACTCCATAATGTATGTGGATTTTCTCAAACAGCACTTCCTGCCATGGTTCAAGAAGAAGAACCGTGTATTTCACAGCAAGATCATTTTTCTGCATGATAATGCACCATCTCATGCTGCACATAAAACATCTGCATCTCTGGCTGATATGGGCATAAAAGGGGACAAACTTATGGTGTGACCCCCATGCTCCCCTGACCTCTACCCCATTCAGAACCTTTGGAGCATCATTAAAAGGAGTGTCTATGATGGCGGGAGGCAGTTCACATCTAAGCAACAGCTCTGGGAGGGTATTCTGTCCTCATGCAAAACAATTGAAGCAGAAACCATCCAAAACCTGACAAATTCAATGGACGAGAGAGTTCAGAAGCTCCTTTCGAACAAGGGGTCCTATGTGAAAATGTAACATCACCTAGAATAAAGTTTTGAGTTGAAAACTGTTTGATTTCAGTTTCTAACAACCTGCTAATGCTTATAATTTCAAAAATGACCATTTTTTTGGTCTTTATTAAAATGAAAAGGTTGATCGAAAAGTTTGGGGGATCTAAGAGTGTGGCAACCCAGTAGTCATGATTACTTCGAATTCTGACAATATGAGGGTCATGCTGCAGGTAGTGCAGCAAGAAGGCACTTATGTGCCTTGCGCATCTCGGAGCCCCAAAATTATTTTCCGGGCTAGATGCAGCTAAAAATTATTTTTAATTTTAAATCTGGTGAAGCTTTAGTATAGATGGCCTAATAGGATCAGTGCTGCACACTGCTACAAAGCCCAAATTATTTTCCAGTCAAGATACAGATAAACATGATTAGTAATTTGAAAGCTTAAAATGGTTGGTAGGGTGATTTTAACCAATCATCAAGCTTTTACTCTCCCCAGGATGACACAGGGGTAGAAAAGTCGTTTCGGATCCATGATTTGTTCATCTTTATGAACGTGAGTCTGTCTACATTATCAGTGGAGAGCCGCGTGCGTTTATCTGTCAGCACACCACCAGCAGCGCTGAACACACGTTCAGACAGAACGCTGGCTGCGGGGCATGACAAGATCTCCAAGGCGTAAGTGGCTAGCTCCGGCCATTTATCCAGATTGGAAGCCCAAAAAGAGCAAGGGTCCAGTGACACAGTCGTGGCTTCAATGTTTACTTGGAGATACTCCTGTACCATTGTCTCTAGGCGTTGACTATGTGTCAGACTTCTTGTCTCCTGTGGCCTTGCAAAGGATGGGCTAAAAAAGTGGTGAAATGATTCCGCAAAATTGATGTTACCAGCAGATACTGTGGTTCTGTTACGGTTTGAGTGCTGAACACTTGACGGTCCCACGGTTGGCAAGTTGGAACTGTGAGATTCACTACGTGCACCACTGGTATTTTGTGGAAAAGCACATGTAAGATTCTGCAACAGTCTCTGCTGATACTCCTGCATGCGTGCATCCCTTTCTATGGCAGGAATAATTTCTGCAAATTTACTTTTGTACCAAGGAGCTAACAGTGTGGCAACCCAGTAGTCAGGATTATTTCTAATTCTCACAATTCGAGGGTCATGTTGCAGGTAGTGCAGCAAGAATGCACTCATGTGTGTTGCGCATCCAGGAGCACCAAGTCCCTGTTGTGTTGGTGGCGAGGTAACAATCATGCTTCCTTCCTCTGTCCTCTCCCCCCAACCTCGCACAACAGAAATGTGATCAAGGTCTCCCTCATCTGATGAGTCTTCCATCAGTTCGTCCTCCACTTCTTCCTGGGCTCCTGCACCTTCCTCACTAGTTTGGCTGCTACCATGCGCCCTGGTAAAACCATCTCCCCCACCCTCACATGCCTGCCGCCTTGGTGCTGCCGACCGTCTGGACCTTGCAGATGTTAGCCCTTCCGCATACAACTCCTCCTCCTCTACTTCCTCCACCTCCTCTTGTGCCACCACCTGACTCCGAATTCTGTTTAACATGTGCTCCAGCATGTAAATCACCGGAATAGTCATGCTGATAATGGCATCGTCAGCACTAAACATTTTCGTCGCCATTTCAAAACTGTGCAGAAGGGTGCATAGGTCCCTGATCTGAGACCACTCCTCCAGCGTGATTTGCCCCACCTCTGAATCTCGTTGGCCCAGGCTATACGTCAGAACGTATTGCACCAGGGCTTGTCGGTGCTGCCACAGTCGCTGCAACATGTGCAGAGTTGAATTCCACCGGGTAGGCACATCGCATTTTAGCCGGTGAAGTGGCAGGCCCAACGACTTCTGTAGAGATGTAAGTCGCTGAGCTGCGGGATGCGAACGGCGGAAGTGAGCACACAGCGACCGTGCCCTCTGCAGAAGGCCATCTAGTCTGGGATAGTGGGCTAAAAATTGCTGGACAACCAGGTTCAACACGTGAGCCATACAAGGCACGTGTGTGACATTGCCCCGGCGAAGGGCCGCACCCAGGTTTGCAGCATTGTCGCACACGGCCTTCCCTGGTTTCAGGTCCAGTGGAGACAACCATTCATGAAATTGGTTCTCCAGAGCTGACCACAACTCCTCAGCTGTGTGACTCACATTTCCCAGACATTTCAATGTAAAAACCGCCTGATGACGTTGAGCCCTACTGCCAGCATAGTAAGGAGGTGTGCAGGATCCCTTCTGCGCAGTTAGAAAGCTTGTGGCATGACCAGACAGGCTTTGGGTGCAGGTGGAAGACCGAGAGGAGGTTGAGGAGGCAGAAGCAGTGGAGGAACTTTGACATAAAGAGGATTGACGCACAACTCGTGGGGACGGCAAGACTTGGACAGCAGCCCCTTGTCCTGCTGTCACCATAGTTACCCAGTGCCCAGTCAGCGACATGTAACGCCCCTGTCCATGCCTACTCGTCCAAGTGTCTGTGGTGAAATGCACCCTGTCACACACAGAGTTTCTCAAAGAAGCGGTGATGTTATGTGCGACATGCTGGTGGAGCGCAGGCACACCTTTCTTTGAGAAGTAGTGCCGACTGGGCATCTGGTACTGGGGCACTGCGACGGACATAAGGTCTCGAAAATCCTCTGTGTCCACCAGGCGGAAAGGCAGCATTTCTGTAGCCAAGAGCTTGCAGATGGTGAAATTCAACCTCTTAGCTTTCTCATGGCTAGGAGGAAATGGTCTTTTACTTGTCCAAATCTGAGGGACCGAGGGCTGGCTATTGTGCTTAGACGGGGTTGATAAGGGTGTCCCCGGCAAACTGCCGGTCTGTGAGGAAGATGCAGGCGGACATGTTAGGTTGCCTTGATCCAAAGGTGGTGCTATCGATGTCGGACAGCGCTCAACACCAGCTGGTGTTACCACCTCCAAAGAAAATTATGACCTGCCAATCACGCTGGCTGTTGCGGGTAAAGAGGTGGCAGGTCTGCGCCCCAAAACAGGTGTGACTGCTGTCCCCCCAGTCACAGAGGATGAAGAGGCCGCGGATGCACAAGATATGGCAGACGGTGGTTGGCCCGGCCGGCTAGGCCGCATTGTAGCACACTGAGCTTCCCACTGCAACTTATGCTTCATGTCCATGTGCCGGTTCATGCATGAAGTACTCAAACTATGTATTTTTTGGCCTCTACTTAGCTTTTGCTGACAAATGTTACAGATAACACGAGTTGGGTCATCTTTATCAATCTGAAAAAATGCCCAGGCTATGCAAGGCTTAGCACCCATGCGACCTGAAGAGCCACCACGACTTGTGGTGAGAGGCAGAGTTGTGTTTGAGGATGCAGTTGTTGACGTGCTTCCAGTACTACGTCTCTGTCCAGGAAGGCGCAACCTGACCTCGTCGTCACTAGCATCTTCCTCCACCTTCTCTGCTGACCTCATCTCTTGGCTGACTGTGGGTTGACAGTAAGTGGGATCTCCGACCTCATCATCATCACCCTGTGCGTTATCACACCCGTCGTCCTCAGAGCCAACCTGTTCCTGCCCTGACAAAAAACTAAAGTTGTCGCTCCAATCAGGTATTTGAGTCTTATCATCGTCTTCCTCATTGTCTCCACCAACAGGAGTTACAGTTTGGGAATGAGGGTCTACATTATGGTCAGAACCTTCTGCGTCTGGTCCTGGATCCGACTCATAAAGATTCTGGGCATCAGTGCAGATCATTTCCTCGTCTGGATTCACAGAAGCGCTGGAGTCGACCTCTGATTCCCAGGCTATAGTATGAGTAAACAGCTCTGCAGACTCAACCATCTGTTCTACCTCATACTCAGACGGGCAGCTGGAGATTTGGGAGCTGTGAGGAAGCAAGTGCGATTTGGGTGACACCTTTGAGGACTGGAGTATTTGTGATGTTGAAGTTGATGTGGAGGAGAGCCCACTTAAAGGAGCACTTGATATCCGTTGAAGCACCTGCTGTTTTTGTGCCTCATCTGGAATTTGTAGCGATTGGCGTGGCCGTAAGAAAGGGATCTTATCACATTGTCCGCTAAAAGAAGTAGACATTTTAGTTTGGCTGGAAGATGGTCTTTCTTCTGCAGATGTTACTGTTGCTTTAACACCTACCCCACGGACACAACCTTTTTTCCCCTTCCCAACACGCCTATTCCCCTTTCCACCAGCAGCAGGCCTTTTTCCACTCATTTTGGTGGTTAACTAATTCACAACTCTGGAGTTGTTTGCACAAAAAAACAATGGATGGTAACCGAGCAGAGCTGAGTGGCCAAACTGTGGTATTAGGCCAAAACTATTGGCTGGGTTAGATGCAGAAAAAAAATATTTTGAATTTGCAACCTGATGGAGGTCAGTATAGATGGATTAATAGAACAAGACCCACACACAGCTAGAAGCCCAATATTTTTTCAGAGGTAGATGCAGGAAAAAAATATATTCAGTTTGCAACCTGATGGAGGTCAGTATAGATGGACTAATACAACAAGTCCCACACACAGCTAGAAGCCCAAATATTTTTTCAGAGGTACTGTAGATGCAGATAAAAATTAGTTTTAATTTGCAACCTGATGGACGTCAGTATAGATGGACTAATAGAGAAAGTCCGACACACTACTAGAAGGCCAAATATTTTTTCAGAGCTAGATGCAGAAAAAAATTATATTCAGTTTGCAACCTGATGGAGGTCAGTATAGATGGATTAATAGAACAAGACCCACACACAGCTAGAAGCCCAATATTTTTTCAGAGGTAGATGCAGGAAAAAAATATATTCAGTTTGCAACCTGATGGAGGTCAGTATAGATGGACTAATACAACAAGTCCCACACACAGCTAGAAGCCCAAATATTTTTTCAGAGGTACTGAAGATGCAGATAAAAATTAGTTTTAATTTGCAACCTGATGGAGGTCAGTATAGATGGACTAATAGAGAAAGTCCGACACACTACTAGAAGGCCAAATATTTTTTCAGAGCTAGATGCAGAAAAAAATTATATTCAGTTTGCAACCTGATGGAGGTCAGTATAGATGGATTAATAGAACAAGACCCACACACAGCTAGAAGCCCAATATTTTTTCAGAGGTAGATGCAGGAAAAAATATATTCAGTTTGCAACCTGATGGAGGTCAGTATAGATGGACTAATACAACAAGTCCCACACACAGGTAGAAGCCCAAATATTTTTTCAGAGGTACTGTAGATGCAGATAAAAATTAGTTTTAATTTGCAACCTGATGGAGGTCAGTATAGATGGACTAATAGAATGATGCTATGCCCAAAAGATTTTACTTCACTAGGTGCAGTAAAAAAATTGGTATTCTATACACAGGTGGTATATCTTGCAACACAGATAGGCTACTCCACTGACTAACACACTCTGCAATAGGACAAAAAGGATTAGCTTTGCTAGATTCAGCCAAATGCTGTGAAAAAAACTTGCACAGCACTGGCACAGACCTGCCTGGCAAAAACTGATAGGAACTGATGTAACCTAGTCCTGAAAAGGACTCCAATTACAATTAGTCTTTACTCCCACAACCTATCTATTTAAGAGCACAGACCTCCCTGATAAAAGTCATAGGAAATGCTGTAACCTAGTCCTTAAAAGGACTGCAATCACAACTATTCCCTACTCCCAAGCTATCTGTATATTTGTGCGAAAATTGGCTTGAAATTAACAAGGTATAGCGCACACAGCAACAGCGGTGCCGTCTAACACGCAGCTGCAGCAGTGAGAAAATGGTGGCGACGGGGAAAATGGCTTGGTCTTATAGGGCAAGGACATGTGACATACACTGCCAATGACACATGCCCTTGCTTGTGTGAAAAAAAGCAGTTCGCTCCGTGTGTGCGCTGCTGATAGGCTGACAGATTGCACCTCCCCACTGCAAATGCGGGAAAGAGAAAAAAAAATGGAGATCTTCATTGTTCCTGCAGAGATCCATCCCCTGCCCCTCCCCCCACCCCGCTGTACACTCAAACTGCATATTAACATTAATTTTCATCATTACTGAGAAAAAATCCAGTTATGATTTTGGTGCACGAACAGTTATCGAACATAACCTCGAACAGCCGAATTTTTCTCAAATTGTTCGTGTTCGCCGAACGGCTCGAACACCGCCCAAAACAGCTCGAATTTGAGATTGGCGAACAGTTCGAGTAGAACAACGCTCATCTCTACTGAAGACTACCAACAAATTTTGCAGCATAATGTAGGGCCCAGTGTGAGAAAGCTGGGTCTCACTCAGAGGTCATGGGTCTTCCAGCAGGACAATGACCCAAAACACACTTCCAAAAGTACTATAAAATGGATTGAGAGAAAGCACTGGAGACTTCTAAGGTGGCCAGCAATGAGTCCAGACCTGAATCCCATAGAACACCTGTGGAGAGATCTCAAAATGGCAGTTTGGAGAAGGCACCCTTCAAATATCAGGGACCTGGAGGAGTTTGCCAAAGAAGAATGGTCTACAATTCCAGCAGAGCATTGTAAGAAACTCATTGATGGTTACCGGAAGCGGTTGTTCGCAGTTATTTTGGCTAAAGGTTGTGCAACCAAGTATTAGGCTGAGGGTGCCAATACTTTTGTCTGGCCCATTTTTGGAGTTTCGTGTGAAATGATCCATGATTTGATTTTTGCTTCATTCTCTTTTGTGTTTTTTCCTTGCAAGCAAATTAAATGAAGATAATAATACCAAAGAATTTGTGATTGCAATCATTTTCAGGAAGAAACTGAGTATTATCTGACAGAATTGCAGGGGTGCCAATACTTTTGGCCACCACTGTATACGCCCAGTTGGTTAAAGTGAAAATTTGCATCATCATAACTGGGGGCATAGTTTTAGAACAGAAGGACATAAAAGAAAAACATTTCCAGAACGAATGGAACAGCACCAATTGGATGTGTTTAACCCCTTTGCGACCTTGCGATTTTCCGTTTTTGCGTTTTCATATTTTGCTCCCCTTCTTCCCACAGCCATATTTTTTTTTATTTTTCTGTCAATATGGCCGTGTGAGGGTTTGTTTTTTTGCGGGACGAGTTGTACTTTTGAAGGACGCCATAGATTTTTCCATATAGTATACTGGAAAAAGAGAAAAAGTGTGGTGAAATTGCAAAAAAAATGCAATTCCACAATTTTTTTTTTTACCATGTTCACTAAATACTGAAACTGACCTGCCATTATGATACCCCAGGTCAGTATACAGATACAAAAACATGTATAGGTTCTTTATTATTTAAATGTTGAAAAAAAAATCCTATGATTGTAAAAATTTAAAAAAAAATGGCGCCTCCTTTTTTCGGGATCTGGGGCTGGATGAGGGCTTATTTTTTGAGCGCCGAGCTGATGTTTTTATTGATACTGGGGTAGATACGATGTTTTGATCGCCTCTTATTGTATTTTATTGCAATTTTGCAGTGACCAAAAAAAAATGTAATTCTGATGTTTTCATTTTTTTCTTGTTATGCCGTTTACCGATCAGATTAATTTACTTTATATTTTGATAGATCGGATATTTCTGAGGCCAGTGATACCAAACGTGTATTTTTTTATTTATGTTTTTATTGTTTTATTTTGAATTGGTCAACTTTGAACTTTTATATTTTTTTAATTTTTTCATATTTTTTTTTTAAATTTTTTTACTTTTTACTTGCTTCAATAGTCCCCTTAGGAGACTTGAAGCTGCAATCTTCTGAACGCTTGTGTTATGTGTAGTAGAAATCATCATCTCCTATGCGTTCATAGCAGATCTGCAATTATAAGCACGGGAGTCTTCTGCAGACTCTCGGCTGTCATGCCAACTCATCGGTGCCCCGCGATCATGTGACATGAGCGCTGATGCGCGAATCTTATGACACGCTTCCGGATTGCTCGAGTTAAATGTCGTTGTCAGTGATCGACAGTGGCATTGAACAAGTTAACAGCCGCGGGTGGATCGCGATTCCACCCACAGCTGTTAGAGGCACATGACAGCTGGCTGACAGTCCTCCGCCAGCTCCCTCCATCCGAATAAAGTCTTCTTCCCTTCATTGTTCACCCTTTGTCACCAATGGTCCTGACTAATGATGTTGTGTGTGGCATAAATACCCCTTTTACCGGCAACCGAGGCACATTCAATTGAATATATTCCTTACGAGTTGAATTTCCTTGCCTAATTTGACCGAATCTGCCAAATTTTTTAGTTCATCTCCAGCGAAATCCTCTTTAATTTCACGTCCTCTACAATGATTCAGATTCTGCTTTAATCCATCCACAATAATACAGTGATCATTGACGATCCTTTACTTTTGCCTTGCCGTTCACCAAGGCAGGTAGATAAAAACAGAAGAAGAAGATACTCCATTAGTTCCAAAAAGATCAACTGCTGCTCCGATGTGGAGCTCCACTATTACCTGTCGAAGAGCATGCAGAACATCTGGTCAGCATTATGGAAGGAAATAGATATCAATATTGCTTCTAACAAGGCTGGTTTATTTATTAGACCCAATGAAGACACACATTCTGTGGCAAAACACATCTTTTAAATATATCAAGCCATATTGGAAGCATTCTCTGGTATTTTTTTTGCAAAATAATGGTACCTGTTTTGGAAATTCGACAAACCCCATTATAATCCATTGATTAATTGGGAGCTGATTGTGTCCGTTATTTGACAGATTGGTCTCCTGCATAAATTCTGTTTTTAACAGAAAAACAGCATTTCTAGATGTGAACAGAGTTTTACACAGTTTTATTACACATTCAATAAAGTTTCTTGTTGTTTGTGTTAATTGTGTTTATTTTATTTGCACCTTTTTGCATTGATTCCATCATTCTAAAGGGCTAAATGCCTGTGGGATTAGAAGTTTTTCTGAAGCTAGCCATCGAACCAGCAGGATGTCAGTCACAGCCATACTCTTGTATGCTCACTCCTAGAGTTTTTTATGCTTTTTTTTTCTTTTTAATGAAAAACACAGACTATGGACAGAAAACTGCTGCAGAAATTATGTGTTTTTTGTTTGGCTCTTGTTGCATTTTTTTGGTGCTCAACCATTTGAATCTCAATGGGGAAAAATTGCAGTAAAAAAACTGAAAAAATTACATGCTGTATTTTTTTGAAGAAAAAAAAAACACAGCAGAGGTAAAAAGAGATTGCAAGGGGAAAAATGTACAGTGTAAAGGAGATTTTAGAAATATCATTAATTTTGATGTTCCTTTCACACACACAAAAAAATGCAAAGTGTGAACGAGCCCTAAGTGTTTATGCAGGCACATGAATGTGTGAAGACCAGGACCTGTGTGCACATCATGGTACATGACCAGGGGTTCTGTATATATATGCACATAATTGATTTCCAGGAGTATATAGCCCTTAGTAAGGACCATGCTTAGTAAGTCACAGCTTGACGTTTCGTAAAGTTTCTCCTGAATGTTATACACTAATACACTGTGTCAGCTCACAAGTGAATGCTCTGTGCACTTTATAGATGTGCTAATGTTACACAGGAAGCATCTCCAATGTCTACATACATACAGGTGGAAAGTTATACAGTCATATTTAATATGTGGTAAACCATAGACATGTAGCACACCAACAGTTACACCTTCCCACCCCGGCTTTATAAGACACCTTAATGTGCAGTGAATGTAATCATGGACGTTGTTTCCACCGTTGGGTTGGCCGTTTGATGTCTACGAGGTGCCTGACAGACATATTAGCCACTTCGGTTATGAAAACTTCTCCACGCGGATTCACAAGGAGAGAATTGCATAGTTTCATTCCAGATTTATAGAGAGCTCATTCTTCTGGCTGCCATCTTAAGAAATTGCTTTTAAAAAGGCTACTTAGTAGTATCCTGTATTACGTTTGTTAGAATTGGCCATGATCCCTTTTTTTTTTCCATTCCTTGGCCAGTGAAACGGAAAAATACATCTATGGTGACTTTGTGAGACATCAATACATGACTTGTCCGGTCAGTAAATGACAAATTGTCATCTGTGTTGATCCTCTTCAGGTATTTATAGGGAGTCATCCGAGATTAGAAAACTAAACCTGTTCTTAACGTCAATTAACATTAAGGGAGCAAAACTGCAATGCCAAACACAATCTATAGGTGGCACTATTTCTGAGGAAAAAAATCAGATTTTTTTTTTTGTTTATACTGGACATCCCTTTTTATGAAGATGTCATATATGTGTAGTGGTCTATAAATTACTTTAGGTCTTTGCAGAGACACCGGTGTATTCACAGTCATCTGTAGCTCCTCCAGGTAGGAGTAGCAGCCCTCAATATCATTTCCATCAGCTTAGTGGTCCCAAACTTGCAGGGTCTTCCCAACATTACAGTACTATCGGCTAGCCAACACCAGGGGCGGAACTACCGCCCGTGCAGCCGGTTCATTGAACGGGGGCCCCGAGGGAGAGGGGGCCCCTCCAGCCTCCAGCAGGGCCGCCATCAGGGCATGTCTGCCCTGACTCCAGTGTGGGGCCCAGCCGGTAGGGGCCCCCTTGGAGCCCCGTTGGGGGCCCCCTCTTGTGAGTCTCTCTCCTCATGGGGCCCCCGGCCCCATGCTAAGCGCCGGGTCCGGGACATCTCAGTGCTGCGCTGCGCTACTGCGGTAGCGCCTTCATGATTCCCCTGATTTCCGGTCATGTGACGGCGCCGTCACATGGCCGGAAGTCAGGAGAACCTGGTGTCAGCGATTTGGACGAGCGCCAGGATTCTGCAGGGATCGCATGGGGGTAAGTATAACAAGTTTTGTTTTTTTCAAAATACAATTTACTAGGAGTGGGGGGAATGGGAGGTGTGTGTGTGTGATAAGAGATGCATGGGGGGGGGGATGATAAAAGATGCACATGGGGTGGGGGGGATGAGAGAGGTGCACATGTGGGGGGAGGGGGATGAGAGAGGTGCACGTGGGGGGGAGGGGGATGAGAGAGGTGCACGTGGGGGGGGATGATAAAAGATGCACATGGGGTGGGGGGGGTGAGAGAGGTGCACATGTGGGGGGGGGATAAGAGATCCACATGGGGGGGAGATAAGAGATGCACATGGGGGGGAGATAAGAGATGCACATGGGGGGAGATAAGAGATGCACATGGGGGAGGGGGATAAGAGATGCACATGGGGGGGAGATAAGAGATGCACATGGGGGGGTGAGAGAGGTGCACATGTGGGGGAGGGGGATGAGAGATGTGCACATGGTGGGGATGAGAGATGCACATGGGGGGGATGAGAGAGGGGCACATGTGGGGGAGGGGGATGAGAGAGGGGCACATGTGGGGGAGGGGGATGAGAGAGGGGCACATGTGGGGGAGGGGGATGAGAGAGGGGCACATGTGGGGGAGGGGGATGAGAGATGTGCACATGGGGGGGTGGTGAGAGCTGCACATGGGGGGGATGAGAGAGGGGCACATGTGGGGGAGGGGGATGAGAGATGGGCACATGTGGGGGAGGGGGATGAGAGAGGGGCACATGTGGGGGAGGGGGATGAGAGATGTGCACATGGGGGGGTGGTGAGAGCTGCTCATGGGGGGGTGAGAGCTGCACATGGGGGAATTGGGAGAAAATGAGCTGCACATGGGGGAATTGGGAGTAGGGGGATAATGAGCTGCACATAATGAATGTGGGGTGGGGGAGAGTAAATGATAAATGACGATGGGGTGGGGAGAGCACGGACATGATATAATGAATTGGGGCAGGGGGTGCATGTAAATAATGAATGCGGGGAGCAGGAAGTATAGAGTAGAGGTTCTAATTAAATTATATATTAAGTGCCTATTTACAGTTAATGGGGGCACCGTGGTGGATTACAATTTATATTTGGAATGGTAGGTTGCATAATAACTAACCATATATTGATGGTGGATGCACGTCTGTATTCAGCTGCGTAATGTAGAAGTTGGGGAATGTGCTCTAGATAACTGTGTTATTTTATGCAGAGACGAGTTCTGGCTGGAAGACGTGATGGCGGTCTGTGCTGGATGAAGGAGAAAAGCGTAGCTGAAGGACTTCACCTAGAGACGTCACCAGTGAGTCAGTGCATTACATGTACACTTACACTATATACTATGTACCGGGCTCCTGTGTATAATGTCACTGGTGATCACTGTATTACCTGTACACTATATACAGAGCTCCTGTGTATAATGTCACTGGTGATCACTGTATTACCTGTACACTGACACTATATACAGAACTCCTGTGTATAATGTCACTGGTGATCACTGTATTACCTGTACACTGACAATATATACAGAGCTCCTGTGTATAATGTCACTGGTGATCCCTGTATTACCTGTACACTATATACAGAGCTCCTGTGTATAATGTCACTGGTGATCCCTGTATTACCTGTACACTATATACAGAGCTCCTGTGTATAATGTCACTGGTGATCACTGTATTACCTGTACACTGACAATATATACAGAGCTCCTGTGTATAATGTCACTGGTGATCCCTGTATTACCTGTACACTATATACAGAGCTCCTGTGTATAATGTCACTGGTGATCCCTGTATTACCTGTACACTATATACAGAGCTCCTGTGTATAATGTCACTGGTGATCACTGTATTACCTGTACACTGACACTATATACAGAGCTCCTGTGTATAATGTCACTGGTGATCACTAGATTACCTGGACACTTACATTATACATACCATGTATAGAGCTCCCGTGTATAATGACACTTATGGTAATATTAGTAATGTGGTGGTAATATTAGTAATGTGGTGGTAATATGTGGTCTGGTCATGGTGTGGCAGTTTTTCTCCCTTCTGTGTGGTATTATTCGGTCACTATGTTGTGGTAATATGTGGTCTGGTGATGGTGTGGCGGTATTCCCTGTATGTGGTATTATTGGTCATTTAAAAAAAAAATGTATATGACACATTCCCTTAAAGAAAACTAAATAAAAATATATCTAAAAAGAGTATTGGATATTTTAAGAAAATTTTAATAGGTTAGAGTAGGGCCCGGCCAGAAGAGTCTACCTTATCGTGGTGGCGGCTTTAAAAATCTTTTGGCCAAAACAAAAGCTGTTGGCTATGTATGTGGCACCGTCACATGGCCGAACGTCAGGAGAGCCTGGTGGCAGCGACGTGGACGAGCGCCAGGATTCTGCAGGGATCGCATGGGGGTAAGTATAACAAGTTTTATTTTTCTTAAATACAATTAATTAACTAGGAGTGGGGGGGATGAGAGATGCACATGGGGGGGATGAGAGATGCACATGGGGGGGATGAGAGATGCACATGGGGGGGATGAGAGATGCACATGGGGGGGATGAGAGATGCACATGGGGGGGATGAGAGATGCACATGGGGGGGATGAGAGATGCACATGGGGGGGATGAGAGATGCACATGGGGGGATGAGAGATGCACATGGGGGGATGAGAGATGCACATGGGGGGATGAGAGATGCACATGGGGGGGATGAGAGATGCACATGGGGGGATGAGAGATGCACATGGGGGGGTGAGAGATGCACATGGGGGGGTGAGAGATGCACATGGGGGGGTGAGAGATGTACATGGGGGGGTGAGAGATGCACATGGGGGGGTGAGAGATGCACGGGGGGGGATGAGAGATGCACGGGGGGGGATGAGAGATGCATCGGGGGGGTGAGCTGCACATGGGGGGGATGAGAGCTGCACATGGGGGGGTTATGTTTACATAACTTTGTTGCCTTATGAAGCGCAGGGGGGGGGCCCCCAAAAATTTCTTGCACAGGGGCCCACTACAGTCTGTGTCCGCCCCTGGCCAACACAAATATTAAAATGGATTGTGGACAATAGAATATATCTCCACTAGGGTTGAGCAAGTATGTTCTGTCCGAGTATGCTCGGGCTGAGTTCCGAGTAGTTACAAGTGCTCGGTGATATGGTTGAATCGCTCCCGTGTGCATGATTTGCAACTGTTCGGCAGCTTTATTACATGGGAGGAATGTATAAGAAATAGACAATCCTCACATGTAATAAAACTGTCAAACAGTCGCAAATCATGCACACGAGAGCGATTCAACCATATCACCGAGCAGCTATAAATACTCGGAGCTCGGCCCTAGCATACTCGGCGAAAGGGTTAATAGAACATACTCGCTCAACACTAATCTCCACCAATAGAAGTATAACATGAAGCTCTTGGCCATCAAATCTTTCCTAACCAACCATATGCTATTTATTATTATGCAGTCATAGTATCTGACTTGGGGACTATTGTGCCCATTTATGCTCTGCCCTAAAGTAACAGCCTCTTCTGCTCTTCCAAAGATACATTACTAAATGTCCTCTGTTAAATGAAGAATGATAGGGAAGTCAAAGCCTAATTACGTGACTTTTAAACAGGTGGCTTTTCAGATTGAGCTGTCATGTGTGTATGAGGAATCACACCTATTCGCACCTGTCCCGTAACAGGTGTGATTCCTCACACACACTTTGCTCCTCCTTCCCCCGCCACTGAACTATGTTGAGCTCCATATAGGGCTTTGCAGATGGCCCAGCGTGATCCCATGTGATCGTCTGCCTGGGCCTATATAAGGCCTACTAAGTGCACACCTGTGTCTTGGTATTAAGACTTTTAAGTGCTCAGGAGTCCTGTTCCCAGTCTTCTGTCCGCCTTCAATCTCCAGGACCTCTGCTACCTATCTGTGGTCTCCAGGACCTCTGCTACTTGTTCCCGGTTTCCTATTTGCCTGTGGTCTCCCGGACCTCTGATAACTGTCTGCGATCAGCAGGACCTCTACTACCTATTCCCGGTCTCCTGCCCGCTTGTGGACTCCAGGACCTCTGCTATCTGGTTCCCGCGTGCCACACCTACCTGATGTACTAACACTCGTGGCCAGTGTACCCACCAGGTCCTTGGGCTTTGGGGATTCACCTCATCAGGTAAGACTAAGACTATGTTCACAATTTGTGTTTTTGCTGCGGTCTTTTTTCTACAGACAAAACCTGCTCTCTTGGCATTAAAAAAACAACCTCAAAAAAGCAGATTTTGCTGCGTTTTTATCAGGGTACATTTGTCTCTTGTGCATGCTGATAAAGTTTAGTGCATAAAAAAAATAACCTAATTCAACTTCTTACCTGCGTTTTTTGCTGCCTTTTTGCAATACCCATTGCTTTCAATGGGGGAAAAGCGTTGCAAAAACGCTGAAAGAACTGACATGCTGCATTTTGCAAAAACACAGCTCTTTGACAAAACAGTCAAGAAAAAAACAAGGTGTGTGCATGAGATTTCTGAAATCTCATAGACTTTGCTGGTATTATAAAACACAGCTGAAAATTTGCAGAAAAAAAAAAGCTGCAAAAACGTAACATTTGAACATACCCTAACATCACTACTTCTGGCCATTATATTACTTGTATGCTGCATATACACCGGTTTCCTCTTTGCAGGCTCTCTCTAATTTCAAGTTATCTCTGAGCTAGTGGGTAGGGACTTACTGCTATGATGTCTCCCATATACAATATACAAAGAAAATAAATTATTTTCTCTTAACCCTCTATAGCACAACACCAGAATCAGCAGAATTATAAGGAACATTAAACAGCAGTACTGAGAAGTGTATCTGTGAACCCAGCATTAGGCTACAGTAACACATCCGTATGAGTGTTACCATTTGAGAGAATCAGGTGTCAATCTAGTTGTATCTATTTGTGGCGCCCTGCTACGCACCGGTGCCACAGAACCCAGAAGGGTGCATGGATGGACTTCTCCACAAGAGGCCCTCACACATTCACACACCTCCACCCTACCACCTCAGACCAGCAGAGGGAGCCCATTAGGGATATATATATGGAGGGTGGAGCCAGGCAGTTAGTCAGTCTCTCAGTGAATTAAGCTGGAGAGAGTGTGCTGGCACTTAGACCAGTGAAGAGGCAGCACGCTGGCTGCTGTGCTTAGGCGAGCCAAGGCCTACAGCACGAGTTGAAGCCTAGTGAGGGCCCTGAGTGTGGCCGAAGGCGAGAGGAGAGAAGAAGCAACTAGGGGGCAGAGGAGCGTACCGGGCTCACCCCGAACTATACAACAGACACCGGGTCCGCACCTACAGGGTCCCTTTATACCCAGTAGGGACAACCGGATACCTGGAGAACTACAAGCCCCAGGTCGACCAGCGCTGACTACCGTACCAGGGCTAGGAGTCACGGAGGCCCCAGCGTCCAGGGAGTGTGATCTCCACCAGGTCAGCAGGTGCAAGACAGAGAGACAGTAATTAAGCCAGGCCTAGCTCCAGGCAGGTCAGAAGCTTAGCAAGTGGAAGCAACGGATCTGGAGGCCCTATACCCGCTCACAGGGGAGAGTCCAGAAGTGCACCATTCGTACCGAGTACCCTGGACCATACCTGCAACTACACCAGTAAAGGTACCGAAGCGAACCCCCGTGTGAGTGTCTGTCATTTCTCCCTGAACCGTCCTGGCCGTCTCTCACTTGTACCACCATCCATTTCCCTACACTGCCCTGGAGCTAGCTCTTCCTGTGGAGAGCCCCACCATCCCTGCTGCAGTAATATCAGCTTCAGAGGACTGCTCCGCAGCGGCGGCTCCCTTTAGCCGCATTCCACAGGTGGCGTCACAAACTTTACAAATCCCCTATAAATAATTTCCCTTTTTGTTGACCGCCCTGGGCCACGGACCGGGTCACCGCCACTGTGACATCCCCCAGCATCTACCGGCCCGGCACCGGGTACCCCATGGCCCAGGGGGCGCATCATATTTTTTTTTCATCCATTTTTTTTTTCACTATAGCAGGTAGACTGTCTTACATTTTTTTTTATCCATTGACTTTTAACAATGTGTTAGTTAAAAACGGATGGAACTCTGAAGTACAATATCTGGCTTCTGTGTGTCATCGAGTTTATATAGATCCCCATAGACTTTAATGGCTAAGTCTGATCCACAAAACGGATGAGAGTAGGACATGCGTTGAACTTCCTGGATCAATTAAACTCTATGGGTCAGTGTGCTGACCGAGAAAAGAATGGACAGTCCTCATCTGTGTAACACGGGATATGTGAATGTAGCCTTAGGCCACGTTCAAACGTTCAGTATTTTACATCAGTATTTGTAAGCCAAAATCAAGACTGGAACAATCAGAGGAAAACTATAAGGCCATGGCCCCATTATCAGTATTTGGTCAGTATTCGGTCAGTAATTTTTCTCAGGAGTGGGAGCCAAAACCAGGAGTGGGTGATAAATGTTCCTCACCCGATTTTGGCTCCCACGCCTGAGAAAAAATACTGACTGAGTACTGACCAAATACTGATAGTGGGGCTGTGGCCTAATAGAAACACGTCACCACTTCTGTATTTTTCACCCACTCCTGGTTTTGGCTTACAAATACTGATGTAAAATATTGACCAAATGCTGAATGTGTGAACATGGCCTTTGGGTGAGAGGAGTACTTGGGAAATAGCAGCAACACCATCTCCTTGTGTCTCTCTGCCTCTGTCTCTCTGCAACTCCTCCTTTCTCCTTCCTCCAGACTTCTGGTCCATTGGCAGCATGTAACGTGATCCATCATTGAGCTGATGATCCTATAGTTGCTGGTGGTACCATAGATTTTTGAATTGATTTAGTTTGTTGAAACAGCAGAGATCTTTTAAAACATCGTGGCAAAACCATAGCAAAATTATTTTTAGTTAACTTTGCATTTGGATCAGTTCCCCTCCTTCATAGTGTCATGGTTGCTCGCTGTAACTCATTCTGGTCACGTTCTTCCATAAAATGCCCTCAGACTAAACATACTACACTATATCATTATAGATCAGATATATTATCACAGCATAAAATTACTAATAGCTGGACATTGAATATATCACTGCCAAACAGTAATGGATATTGCACAGACTACTGGCACCAGTAATGTGGAATTGAGTAGATCACTGTCCAAAAGAACTGCATGTGCCACATGTTACAACAAACTGCGCACTACATATTTCTAATGGATCAGAAGGTATATAATTATGTGAAACCAAGATATGGACTATATTAAAGAGGTTGTGCACTACTTTGTCATTGATGACCTATGCTTAGGAAAAGGAAAACACAGGAAAAGAGTAGGTAGGAAAACTAAATGGGAGTGAGGAAAGGAAAACACACAGCCAAACAGCAAGCAGCAATCCCAAGGTAAACCTCCAACTGCTTCAGACTACAGACTCCTTCTCCTCACTCCAGGTTAGGCAGAATGAATTGAACACCAACATCAACTGAAGGAGCATGTGACTATTTATAGGGTGGAGCAAGAGATCACACTCCCATCAGCTGAACAATCAGCACACCAAGCTTAGCAAGGAAAACTGACATCAACCCCTGATTGCCCAAAGGAAAAAACAGCATTTAAACAGCAAAAATGACAGGGCCGTCACGAATCATTTAATACTTCGTGACATTACCACTGCTCATTGTAAGATCCTCGGCACCTCTTCTTACCACTGCCTCACGCTGAAACACTGGGTATCTTCACGATGGGCTGGGAGTCCATGTCCATGCATGTCAAAAGGTCGTTGTGCTCATCATGATTTTGCCAAGACCTTACAACTTGCATTCACAGAGATGGCTTGGGCCTAGTTATAGCTTGAAGTCACAAACCTAGCGTTAAGATGCCAAGGTTTCTACACATGGCGGCAGTAAAAAAAATGGTGCAAAGAACCTTACAGTAGAGATTGAGCAGTGGGGGTTGACAGAGAGCTAAGTCGTGAATATCAGTATTTTTGTTGATTTTTTTTTAACCTTTTGACAATCCTCTATGGTTACTAAAATGCTGGTCGGCTTGGCCGTTTTGCTGACTTCGGGTGAAGCAAATAACAAAAAAATCTTCATTCTGGAGAATATACATTTTTGTAAAATTCGATTCAAATTCAATTCCACTCAAATACATTAGCACAACTCTAGTACTGACCTTAATCAGACTACAGTACGAGGAACAGAATCACTCAACTGACTGTGACTGTTCCAGGCACTGAAGTAAATTGACCACAGTACTCCGATGAGCACAACTACACCTTTAATCCAAGCGTTGGGACTTCCACCAATCATACACTAATGATCTATTCTGGCTATTAATGTTATTAATGTTATATCCCAAATGAAAATCCAGTTCAAGCTAAAACTGGATTTTAAATGACGTGAACATAAAAAATGTTCGGAGTTGATCCCTGACAAGGTGATTTTTGGTACAAAATCACAGTGAGCACTGGCAGATAACAATGGAGCTTCCACCCTCTCTGGGATCATAGTGGACCAATTAGTTTATTCTCACTAGGACACACACATGGAGTGGTGCGTGGAGAATCCCCCATGACAGCCAAACATCTGTATATGAACATATTTCATATTTGTCCTAAGATTTATTACACATAAGTGTGTAGAACATTGATATAGTATGGACAAAGTTCATCCAACCGCAAATTTCAACCATATGTCATAATTTCTATGGGCAAATCATTTTGTAAAGGTTGTCAGTCTACCATGTGAATTGTGTCATTAAGTCTGATAATATACTGTGTTTTCCGATCTTCTGCACAAGAAATTTAAAATAAGAAGCTTCTAGTTATGTGGATTTTAGTTTCTTAGCTCCATTTTTATGGAGATCTTAAAGGGCTTATCCAGTTTATAGAAATAAAGTTTAATCACTGAATACATGAGAAGTTCAATGACTTTCTAATATACTTTTGTGTCTCAATTCCAAGTTATTGTATTTGTTTGCTGTTAGTGAATGAGAATATTCTTGTTTAGCTAGTGAGTGGAAACTAGCTTTTCCCATACACTTCACACATAGAAAAGAGGAGATCCTCCTCATTTTCTTCTCTGTAGAACACCAAATAAATCACCAGTAGCATAAAGGACACTGTACAGCGGTACTAAGAAGTGTAGCTGTGAATCCTGCAGCATTACCATTTCTGTGTCTCTCTTCCTTTGTCTCTCTCTGTTGCTCCTAAATCCCAAGGCATCTTATTTAGGATATTAAAAATCTAAAGGAGAAAGCTCAAGAAAAAGACTTGCAGTGGGCAATACATTATTTTTTATTTTGAGCATTCTGAGTCATCTAAGAAAAATAGCTGTGGAAAACTTAAAGTGTTGTTTAGACTGGATACAATTGTATATATTCTTAGCTGAGCACAGGACTAGCTGTATACAAGTTTGTGGCCTAATAATGAAAAAAAATTGTGGGGAATGGAAATATAATGTATATTAGAAAATTGCAGTAATTTTTTTATACATAAATTAAGCTGTATTAATATAAAATTCAGCAAAACCCCTTTAACACTTTACTTAACAGTTGCAATAAAAGCTTAAAACCAATGCCATAATTGCAATCGCACAATAATCAAATCGACAAATATAAATGTTGTGAATCTTAGAATTTAGCGAAGCAAAAATGAAGTTTTCTAAAAGAAAAAGGGTTTTATGCACACGAAATAAAACATAATAAAAAGCATATCAATTAGGCATTGTGTTTCTTGTTTCTAATTTCCCTCAGAATAAAATGAAAGCACAAAAACTGCCCAAAATAAACAAATAAAAAAAAAATGGTGACATTTTAGCGGCAAAAAATACAAAACTTATTCTACATGAAATCAAGACCTTAAGGGTATGTGCCCACGTAGCGTTTTACAAGCGTATATGCTGCGGAATTTCCGCAGTGTAAACGCTTGTGAAACGCTTGTTAATCCGTCCCCCATGGTCCCCAATGAGAATCCGCTATTTCAATGCCCATGCTGCAGATTTTTCCGCAGCGTTTTTGATGCGCTCAAAAATCCGCAGCATGTCCATTAATTTTGCGTTTACGCATGCGGAATTGCCTTATCAATGCAATAAAAAACGCAAGGCAATTCCGCATGTGACAAATGCTTCAAAAACGCGCAAAAAACGCTTGCCAAATTCCGCAAGCATTTTTCCGGGAGAGGACATGCGGAAATGAAGCAGAAATTTTCTGCTTCATTTCTGCAACGTGGGCACATAGCCTAAAAGTCTATTTTGATGGAAAAGTGAAGAAAAAAATACCTGGTTTTCAAATTGTTAAGATAAAAAAACAAAAGAAATGCTGCATCCTTAAAGGGGTATTCCCATCTCCAAGATTCTATACCAATATGTAATAGGTGTAATAATAATAATAATATTAGCAAATACCTCTAATTAGAAATGTAGTATAGTACTTTTGATTCGCTATGTCTCTTTCCTCATGTGCAGACATTGCAGGACCTTAGGTATCCATGGTTACGTCCACTGATAAAGTCAGTTAGTTAGCTATTTGCTAGTGGACGTAACCATGGATACCTAAGGTCCTGCGATGCCTGCACATGAGGAAAGAGACATAGCGAATCAAAAATACTATACTACATTTCTAATTGGAGATATTTGCTAATATTACTATTATTACACCTACTACATATTGGGATAGGATCTTGGAGATGGGAATACCCCTTTAAAGAGGTTTTCCACTACTAAATTAATCCCCTTTCATTCGTCCTAACTCTTAACTAGCACTTTTCTAATACACTTTTATTACCTGCCATGCTACTGTAAGCTTCTCTCTCTGTGGGTCATATGTCCATCTGTTTTGAGTCTGGCTCTGCTACTTCTGATCTGGAGACCAGAATCGGACGGAGAGAGCACTGCACGTCACTGGTGGAGGCGGGGCTATGTCTCGGTGAGTGACAGCAGACAAATAAGACTTCACTTTCCTCTCTGCTTGGATGCTGCTTTGAAGTGCCATCAATTCAGCTGACAAGCGATACGATGTGCAGATTATTAGAAAGTATATCAGGGGGCTTGTCAGCTGAAGGCACAACACTTCAAAGCATCAGCAGAGTCATTTGGCACCACACACGACCGAGCTCAGATGAGGCTTCATTCTCCCCTGCCTGAAAACTGCTTTGAAGTGCCGTGCCTTTGACTCGCCCCCTGGGCCGTGGGGTAACCGGAACCGGGCTTCTGTACGATGCTGGGGGTAGTAGTGACAACCCGATCCCGTGGCTCAGGGTGGTCAGACCGAATTGTGGCAGTCTATTTATCAGTGTTTTGAATGTCCGACTGCGCCACCCGTGGATTGCGGTTAGGGATGACCGCCGCTGCAAGGCAGACCGCTGAGGCTGGTGTTGGTGTGCAGCACAGGAATAGGATAACTCCCCACGGGAAGAGTGTAGCCTCAGGGCAAGGTAGGAGGATGCTGGGGGGGATGGTGCAGGCGCAGCATAAATCACACAGAGTCCAATGATGCAGTTCAGGCCTTTTACTCACAGTTGATATCCAAGTCACCTCTGTCAGCAATGACTGCCCAAGCTGTGCTGTGTCCACCAGGTGAGGGGCTCGGTCAACCCCCAGGCAATTCAGGAGTATGGCACAGGACCCCCTTCTATCCTTTCTCTGGCCTCTCGTGCCCCACCAGTGACCACGCTTCTGTCCGGCTGCCTCGGGCTTTCTCTGGTAAAACTTGGCGCCAGTTTCCCTGACCCTATGTGGTGCCTTCCTAGCAGGTGTAGCAAGGGGTCGCACCAATAAATGATCACGACCTCCGGTTCTTGGCTGAGGGATGATTTACCTCCACCAACTTGGGAATCCGGTACCCTTCCACGGCCTGGCCCTTCACCCGATATAACGCGGGTTTGCAACGGTTGCTGTCCGTTCTGCTCTCTTAGGGTCCCTTCTGCCTTCTTGTTTCTGTCCGAGGACATAGTCAGTCGTGCTTGCATAAATGGGAGCACGGTCGAGCTGTCCCCCGGAAATGGGGTGAGTGTGTGTATGCAGCTAACTGAGCCCTGGTCCACACTCCATCCTTACCTGGGAGTGGAATATCACACCTCTGGTTGAGGTGCAATACCCCTGCAGCAACCGAACCCTCGGGGCGCTACACCTTCAGCTGACAAGCCCTGTGATATACTTTCTAATGATCAGCACGTCGTATCACTTGTCAGCTGAACGGACACCACTTCAAAGCAGCATTCAGGCAGAGAGGAGAGTGAAGTCTGATCTGAGCATGCGTGCTCAGACTGCTGTCACTCACCGAGATGTAGCCCCACCAGTGACATGGCCCTGCTCTGTTCATCCGATTCCGGTACCCAGATCGGAAGTAGAGGAGCCAGACTCAAAATAGAAGGTTATATGACCCAAAGAGAGATGAGCTTACAGGAGCAGGGCAGGTAATAAAAGTGTATTAGAAAAGTGTTAGTTAGGAAGAGTTAGGACAAATGAAAGGGGGTTAAATTAGTAGTTGAAAACATCTTTAAGGCTCAGAATGGGCGATGTCCTTAGTGAATTAAGTAATTATATAGGGAACTATGATAAAAGTTTAACCCCTAACAATCAGAGTGTTAGGCATACTGTATTCTAGCATTTTTCCACACTTTTTTTTAATTTCTCTAATTTTATAGATTTTTTGTATTCCACCGTCATTATTAAAATCTAATCTGCCTCCAATATTATGGTATTTTTGCTCTTTTGATACATTTCATGTATAGTTTTTATGAACAGGTCAGGCTGAAGGTAATGTCTGGGACAGTGGTGTATTTTTGAATCTTTTGGAAAATTTTTAAAAATGTATTTTTAACATTATTCTCCCCTCGGCTTTTTATGACAATTAAGCTTTATGTTCATTTTTATTGTGCTCTTTTTCACTGTCACTGAAGAATCCATAGTCATCCCAGAAACAGGGGAAACCATCCTCTATGGTAGCATTTATCATTTGCAATTCACTAGTAAGTCATTTGTTACATTGACGACCTTTCCCTTCAGAATATCTGATTTTTCATAACACATTCTCAGTTACTGTTTTATCCTTCCTCCCTCGAAAACCTTCAATAAATCAAAAAATTTGCAGGAATCATTCTTGCTTGTTGTTTTTTTTAATGGGCCACTGCTCCCTTTAATCCTGGCCTTCATATCTTTTACAGGAACTAGCTGGTGGAATACATTGCTTGACATAATTCTTAGGAGTTATTACTTTAGTAATATATTAATAAAAACTGGTACAATATACTAAATATTATCAAAAATATAAATAAAACAGATATTATATTTGTGTACTAAGCCCAGCCATTCATTTTCAATCTGTTTGGGCACCTCATAGAATTTATGGGCCAGGGTCCTGTCAAAGTTTTCATCAATGCTACAAGGAGAATTTGCTTAATACAGAACACAACTGTCTGACACACCATGGTGTATCCAGAGAAAATCCAATCTTTTAAATTGAATTCACCAGCTTTGCTGAAATTTTCTCCAAAATTTGATTTGCATTGAGATAATGCAAGCATTGCAAAGCCTCCAATTGCCTTGAAAACACATGCATAACACCCTGAGGTCTCCAAGAACTGTATTAAACACTTTTCAAGCTTTTTAACGCAATCACAAGCCTAGTGTGAAGAATATTCAAGATATAATCCCATGACCATCATTGTGCCCTGTTTGGCTGGGGATTATACAGATCACAGTGTAAAACTGAAACCGGACACTTCTGTAAGGGAGGGGGCCGAGAGGTGACAAATACCTCACAGAAGCTGTGGAGCTGCACAGGAAGACCCCTTGTGGACCTCAAGCCATGCGGTCCTTTGTGTCAGACAATTATAATTCAACACTGAGTTATGGGAATATGATACATTCCAGTTATACACCAAATAGATTTTTGGAAACACCCGAACCGGGGAAATGTCACCCTGGCTTCCAGTCCTGTCTAGCGTGTACGGATGGGGAGATACACGGCACAGCCTTTCGGGAGCCCCTAGGGCCTCTGTGCTTGGTTTCCATGCGTAGCAGGGGCCCGTCTGAATCCGATGACACCAGAACCGGCTCGTCCATTAAGGAGGTATAGCCCATTTTAGTTTTTGGAGTTTTTAGCTGAGAGAGACCAGGGGTAGAGATTTAAGTTCAGCCAGGAGGCCGGAGGGGAGTGACCCAGAGGGGTTAAGAGCTCCAGCAGGAGCTAGCTCAGTGTCTTTGTCCCAGGGAGGTCGTAAGGATACATCGTGTGGGAGAAGTCCTGCAACAAAGAGAGAGGGCCCCACAAGCCTCCCATGTGGCAGCCACTCCCCCACAAGCCAGGCCTTCCATCTGACTGGTAAATTACACTTAATAACTGCTTCATATGTTTTGAACCACTACTGTTATGTTTGCATCTCTGACGATTATGTATGTATAACCCTTATGTATATAATGTAATGTCTAGTGTGCCCTTACTGAAATTAAATATATAATTTAACCTTGGGCTGCTCTTTTATCTCGATCCACGAACCCACACATCCGTTGTCCAGCTTAATCTTCACACTACCGGGGCGGGTTTCAAGCCCGATATAACTCCCATTAACGGACCGGGGTCTTATATCTAATAGAAACTGGTGGCAGCTCTACCAGGCCGACAAGGTTCTGCTTCACTGGGGCTAGTGAAGGAAACTCTCAGCCTGTCAGTGGTGTGAGTGAGTGTAGTGCCACGTCAGTGACTGAGTGGGCCACCTCTTGTCACTCCCGGTGCCTTCCTGTACCGGTGTGGACAGGGGGTGCTTGTGTAGAACTGTACCAATTTGACCTTACACGTCCTTGAGGGGGTGCAGAACGTCACTTTGGTGCAAAGGGCAGAGCCGTATCACGTGATCCGTTGGACATAATTGTGACGTCAGGCGGGTGGCGGGGTGTGAATCCATCACAAGTGGTGTCAGCGGTGGGATTCTGCGGAGTCCCTCTGGTGCCATTCTTCACATTGGTGGCAGCAGTGGGATTCTGCGGGGTCCCTCTAGTGCTATTCATCACATCTAGTAATGTTGAAGTGACCTCAACATATATGGATGTAAATAAATGGATGGTAGCTGTTCTTCACTGTGGTCCTGTCACACACTATCTGCAATGTTTATTTAGTGTTTTATAGCTTTCTCTCCCTATCGATAATGCTAAGTTGTGACATCCTCTCACTATCCAGATTCACTGCAAAGCAGCTGCTGCATTCCCTGCCTCAGCTTTTATACAGACTATGATAGTCCCTCTTGATTGGCTATGATATACCATGTAATGTGATAGCTGAAAGGCATTGTGGGGAAGCCCTCCCAGCCACAACTGAGTTCAATCTGCACTAGAAGTTAACAGCTGCCTGTAGAGGGTTAATCTGATTATCCTCCACATTCACACATAGCTAGAAGCAGCCATAATGAAGAGAAGACTATCCCAGGGTTTAGTGATGAGCAGATCATTTGGGATTCAAATTCACCGGCTTCGCCAAATTTTTCCACAAAAATTGTTTCACGTCAAATAAATTAGACTCAAATTGAATGTTCCTTATTATTCTTTGGGTCTCTCCAGATCCCAGAGGATAATAAATGTAAGACGTAAAAAAACAAAAAAAACAAACACTGCTTGCTTTCAGAAGTCTGGTCTTCTATTCTCGAGTGCCACATCTCCGTCCTCAGGCTAGGACTTCTAGCCTGGTCACTGTGCATTGTAAGGTCACAGCTCACATCGTTACATCACAAGATTAGTGACTAGTGATTCGCGAACGTGCTCTGACAAGGTGTTATCCGAGCATGCTAGGGTGCTAGCCGAGTAGCTTAGGTGTGCTCGAATACTATGTTCAAGTTGCATGTCTCGCGGCTGTTCGACAGCTGCAACATATGCAGGGATTGCCTGCAGCCGCGGTGACTCAAACATAGTATTTGAGCATGCTGAAGCTACTCGGTTAGCACCCGAGTGTGCTCGGATAACACCTTATCCGAACACGTTCGCGCATCACTATAAGTGACCTTTTAACGTGTAGTGACCCCAAAGCCTGATCACAGCCACACATCCCGTGGAGAGGCGGCATGTGATGGCGGGAAGAAGTCTAGAAAGCTGGCAGTGAGCAGCAGGGCGGCCAGAGAGGTGAGTGATGAGGTATTAGTTTCCGGGGGGGGTTACCATTTGCCAGCCCTAAATAGTTCATTAAAAAGGCAGCTGTGAATCAAATTGCAAAGTGTTTGAATTCACGTTCAACTCAACTTCAACTCGCTCATCTCGATTAGGGTTTATAGGGTCTCTATAATTAGTTTTGTCAACTTGATTTTTAATTTTTTTCTGAACATCATGCCCAAACATTATGGACAACCAATATTTTTACAGACACATTGGAAAGCCATAATGAATCATTAGATATAGGATATATATGTCTACAGCTTAGAGCACTTATATTAAGACATTTGTAAAATTTACTTTAAAATATAAAAAAAATATATCCTTTCAATATATTGCAATCATCATATTATATAGCACTGTGTACTTACAATTTCTCATTTTACCTTTCTACCCAATTAATTCTTCACTTTTCCATTGAGTCTGTGACATCACATGATTTAAAACTGACTAACTGAATCATTCTAAGCTTTATAATGAAACAGGAAGTCTCTTTTCCCTGCATGAGTCATTCCCTTCTTCAACTCCTGATCAGTTGCTCCACTCCTCCGTGCCAGGGACTTTGCAGTAAGTAGAATTGTAGCTCTAATGATGACTCATGCAAGGAAAAAGAGACTTCCTGTTTCTACATAGAGCTTAGAAGGATTCAGCTAGTCTGTTTTTAATCATGTGATGTCATAGAACTAATGGAAAAGAGAATGATTAACTGAGTAGTTGGGCAAAATGAGCAATTGTAAGTAGACAGTGCTGTATAATATGATGACTGCAATATATTAAGAGGACAAAAACTTTAATAGGAGTGCTTCTTTATTTTTTTCTAGACAGTATATTTGAGAAAGTTTTCATATTATAGTGTCCTTGTACACCAAGGATTTTCACTGGAATGTGATAGATTCTCTTCAAATACAATTAATTCTACAAAATTTGATACTTGTTTTTGGAAAACCCATGTTCCCCAGCTGCAGATTATTTTTAAAAAAATAACCTTACTTACCCTATCCAGGTCCAGCACTGCTGCTCTCGGTGTCTGTAACTATCCTCAGCACTGGCATCATATCGATAGCGCTGCAGCCAATCAGTGAGCTCAGCAGCTCTGAGTGACTTGTGTAGTCATCTTAGTCAGAGCTGCTGAGCTTAGTCACTGGCTGCAGTGCTGTTTATGCGGTGTCAATGACAGACATCGGGAGCAACGACAGAGACTCAGCGCTGGACCGCAAACAGGAACACTCCTTTAAAATTGGATTTGGATGTCAAATCTTTTAAAATGAAGGCATACCAAACAAGCAACGTTGAAAACTGTATACAATTAGGTAGCATTAGGTGACTCCCACATTAAAATCACCAAACTGTAAAGTATCTTTAAAAACTGCAGCTGGATGTCCTAAATGTTGCTAATTCTATGATATAATGTTCCTCCATTACACTTAGACCTCTCGTCAATGACTCATTCACTGAGAAGGTGAATTATGGGGTAATTAGTAGGAGTCCTCCCGGCTGCTCTTTCATGTTCCACTGCCCTCACTAATATTTATCTTCATGAATCAATCTTCAAAGTTGGACTGATAAAACAGAATGTTTCACAAGCGACTTCTCACTCGGTTGGTTCTCGGGCTCCAGGTGAACAATTAATAATAATAGGAATAATTCACCACCTGCTTAGGTTCATGTGAAGATTTCATGCACATAACCTGTATGCTGCTCGTCCAGGGATAATGGGGAATGTGGGCTCGTCATAGGAAAGACATTTGCTTCAGATCAATTGTACATGTTTTCCGAAGTCATCATTAAGATGATTACCTAGTAATGACTCTACAGCGATTATACCATAACTATGTCATTGCATCTTGTGCTATTAAACTGTTAACAAAGTCATGACCACATAAGAACATAGATGACATCATAATTGAAATATTCATTAACTCCCTTAAAAGGGTTTTCCACTTCTTGTTTGACAATCCAATCACAAAGTGTCCTACTGCTGGGACCACCTGGCAGGAAGCGTTCAATGTCCCTTCAGTGCCACCATAGGGGAAATTTAAGAATTACACAGTGCTCAGTCAAATCCATGGGTGGCCTGGGTAACGCAGGACAGCATAGGTTTTCTGGGACAATTCTATGTTGCAGATATCTACTCTCATGAAGAGATGTCCCTTTCCCTCTTCCCTTTGTGTTGCACTAAGTCTTTCGCACACCTTGTGTGACATTGTATTTCTCTAAACTTACTAAATGTCTTGAAATGTATTTGAAAAGTTGTAATATGTATATTTTTGCTAGACTTAAAACTATTCTCTAAAACAGTCAGCCTTTTTCAGCAATGATGTCGTGCCGGGCTGGCTAGTCAAAGGAGGAGCCACGACTATTAGGGCTTGCTCACACGAGCTTATAACTCGAACCAGTGCTATCCAAGGTTTTATCGGACAGCACTCAGCCCAATGCTATACCATGGGGCAGTGTTGATCAGCGTTTTTTTTTTCTCATGCCAATTAAGAAAAAACATAAGAGAACAATCGCAGCATGGAGTGTCTCCGCAAATTGGATGACACACAGCTATTCAAGTCTATGGGTGTGTGTGAAACATCGGACTGCAACATCTGCAGACAATGGAAAGGATGGAAAAATTTATTTCTCCGCACCTGAGCCATGTTTCTCTCACCCAAGAGAATCAGATCACAGTAAACTCTAATCAAATTTGGATGGCATTACCATAATCAGTCTGATTCTCTCAGAAGAGAGAATCATCGCTCGTGTGACTGTAGCATTAGGGAGTAGGAGGTGGTTCTCAGGGCCCTCGTCCAGCAACCACAGTGTAATGACTGAGTCAATGGACCGAGTCTTGCCAATGGATAAAAAACAACTCTAGCACTCATATTTGGGCACCATAATGTATGGTATGGGTTTTTTCCTGCACGTACATATTCAACATAAGTCACCCTTGGTGACAATTGATTGACTCCAATGACAAATCCAAAATAGGTTATCTTTCTTTTGGACTTTTGGTGGTCCATTAATTCTTCAGAGCATAGACCCACAAAAGGATACTCTGATACAGTTGCTTGTCAGTCCAACCCTGACTTTCTGTGCCAACAGGCTTCTAAGATATAACTGCCGTACAGCTCTTTGCCATTAATCCTACTCTTTTTGCTCATTATAAAAACAGGGCAATTTTGTATCCGTGAACTACGACATGTTTAATAATTTTCTCTTCCAATTAACCAAAAAAGAAGATTATGTTTGCTTTAGTCTTTCTTGTAAAAATGACTTTGGATGGTTGCGGAGTGACTCATAATGTCTTGAATTAGCTGAAATCCTTTTTCCTGGCATGGCAAGAAAGCACGTTTGGATGTATTTATAGATGCATATACATGGCAGGTAGAGGGTTTAGCCACACGTACTATCATATTATATGGGGTCTTGTCAGGCCCTCATCTTTAGTGTTGTTTGTAGAGCTATATTTGAATGGCAGAGCTTTGCCTAAAACCCAGTTCAATGTACATAGATGTATGTATATATGACATATTTTATGGTAATCACAGGCTTTCGCTAGTGGGTATTACAAATTGCTTTCATCTGATCTGCTGGAGGTATAGTTCTGGAAGATGTTATGTTTTCATTGGCCCCATGCAGCTTGGAGGACTTATGACCTTCGCTAACTACATGCAAAAAAGTCAACTTTTTTTTTTTTCATCCCGAAATTACACAGAACAGTTTCAGAAAATTAAATGGTTCTAGTTGCAGAAATGTGTATTTTGAATAACGATCTTCAACTATAAGGTAATTTGTTAGGACGGAACATAAGTATTACATGACAATTAGGATTTATCTTAGAACACAGTACTAAACAAAAAATCATTATTTTACAATGTGCGGTTCACGAAAAAGCCAGCAAAACCCACTAAGTATAAAACACGATTTCAGGATTCTTCCACCATAATACAAATTTATGGCATCCGGCTAAACTGATGATGATTTACATGTTTAAAGCTTGGGGTGGATTTCTAAAAGTGGATCAAACCATGAGTGTGCCCAACCATAGACCACCTGTCGTATTGAGCATGGTGGAATTCATGTCTTTCCATCAAACACTTTTGAGCTTGAGAACAAAGTGATCAGATTCATTTATATTCCCTAACCAGCCTGATTCTTCTAAAGTTATCCATTTTAGTTCACCTTAAAAAACCGCCAGGGTTGCCAACCTTCCAGAAATTCCAGGACAGTCTGCAAAAATAGGGCACTTTTTTGCGCTGTCTGTAAAAAAATTTAAGGCGCCAGTGATTGTTTTTGAAGCTGAAAAAAACTTTTGATTCTTTTGTAATTATCATTATTTTATAGTTCACAGTGAATGCAGTTGATGTCTTAATATCAGAATTATGGTCTGTGGATATATATCACTTATTATCATAATGGTTGTAACATCCCTGGTGGCGTGCTGGTGTGGCGCCCCTGAGGGTTCAGTCGCCACAGAGGTACTGCATCTCACCCAGAGGTGTGGTATCTCACTCTCAGGTAAGGAAGGAGTACTGCCCGGGACCCTAACACCTGCATCCAACACTACACTACTCCAGACCAGCAGGAGGGGCAAGATGCGTCGCTTTCCTGCTGAGCCCTGTCCCTGGCTGGAGTGGGGGGAACCAAAGTGGGGGGAACCATGTAGTGGGTGTGGGTGGAGGAAGCAGTTCAAGGGAGCTCAGTAGAAGTGATATAAAAAGAGGGTGGAACAATCTAGAAGAGTTCCAGTCAGTCTTCAGTGAGAGGAAGAGTTGGGAGCAGGAGCTCTGTAGAAGCTCTGCTCAGAAGGAAGGCCTAGCCAGAGAGGCCCAAGACTGAAGAGAGAGAGGAGCAGGAGAAAGGCTCCAGGAACGTGGAAGGGACCCCAGGGGTACGGGTAGTGCTGGAGGCCACCCGTACGCCCGAATCTGCCAGGAAGTGGAGGGGTCAGGTCGCACAGAGGGGACCGGTCCCTAAACTAGCAGAGTTCTTTAAGCCTCAACTAGGAAACCGGAGGCTGCAGTATTTCAGGTACTGCAGCCACAAGCCACATCTATCTCACCAAGAAGGCGGCCATAGAGGACCCAGGGGACAGAGAAGACGTCGCCCGACAAGGTCCGCGGCCACTGGATTGGGACATTAGGTGTGAGGTGCAGGGAGACGGCCAGAAGGAACACACAGAAGGGGGTCCTGTTATGTACTCCGGAGGTACCTGAGGGTTGGCTGAACCCCTCCCTGAGTAAGCACAGAACGACGTGGGAAGTTATGATCTGCAGTTGTAACCAGGAGCAAAGTGAGAACTGTGAGTAAATCCGGAAGACTGCACCCCACTGTCTCTGTGAATTATTACTGCTGCGCCATCATCCTCTGCACTACACTGCACAGCAACATCTATAACATCTACACTGCCCTGGAGCTAAGCTCTACCTGTGGAGAGCTAAACCAACTCTGCTGCGCTAACATCAGCTCCAGAGGACCTGCTCCACAGCGGCGGCTCCCTTTAGCCGCATACCACAGGTGGCGTCACAAACTGTATATAAGAACTATAAATCCCCTGTAAATAACCCTTTATATTGACCGCCCTGGGTCACGGACCGGGTCACCACCACTGTGACATCTCCCGTAGCAACGACCGGCCCGACACCGAGTACCCCACGGCCCAGGGGGCGCGTCACTGGCATGGCTTACCATCTCCCACCATGCAAGACCGCCAACTTACCTATCAGTCCAGGCTGCACACTTTGCTCCATTACTTGCTGTGTGCATGTCTCTTGTCTGACTGCTTAGGTCGGCGGCACTGTTACTTCCTGATTCTTAAAGTTACAGTGTGCACAGTCCTAATGCGCCCCCTGCCTAGTGCTGTGAGTCACTGGATACTTAAACCCCCTCCACCCAGTAGGAGGTGCCTGAGCAACGCTTTCTTTCAGTGTGTTCTGTGCAACTGAGTTGCCAGGTCTTGTCCTGTATCTTGTCTGTTTCCGTTACACTGGGGGCTGAGTACCCAGTCCCGTTACCTGTATCTGTGACTTCCAGTCTGTTTCCGCCACCCTGGGGGCTGAGTACCCAGGACCGTTACCTGTATCTGTGACTTCTAGTCTGTTTCTGCCACCCTGGGGGCTGAGTACCCAGGCTCGTTCCTGTCTGAACTGTGTCCTAGCCCGTTACCTGTTTGTCTCTATGTCCGATCCTTTCCTTTTCCTGCAGTGTCTGAACCTGCACCTAACTCCAACTCGTTGTCTCTGTACTTTTGTTTGTGAGTTTTGTGTCCACTCGCTACTTCATTGCAAGTACCTTGTGTGTATCTGGTTCTGCTTGTCCCGTTTCCCTGCCTCCGTATCTACCTCCTGTGCTCTAGCTATCTTCCTATGTTTCCCAGTCTGTTCCATGTGAACAGAGCCCTGTCCTACCTGCCTGCCCCTGCGGTTCCGCTCTGCTCCTTTTGTCCTCCACACCTGCGGTTCCGCTCTGCTCCGCTCGTCCTCCGCACCTGCGGTTCCGCTCTGCCCTGCTTGTCCTCCGCGCCTGCGGTTCCGCCGTGCTCCACTTGTCCTCTCTGCCTGCAGTTCTGCTCTGCTCTGCTCCACTTGTCCTTCGCACCTGCGGTTCTGCTCTGCTCTGCTCCGCTTGTCCTCCGCTCCTGCGGTTCTGCTCTGCTTGTCCTCTGCGTCTGCGGTTCTGCTCTGCTTGTCCTCCGCGCCTGCGTTTCTGCTCTGCTCTGCTCCCCTTGTCCTCCGCGCCTGCGGTTCTGCTCTGTTCTGCTCTGCTTGTCCTCCGCACCTGCCGTTCTGCTCTGCTTGTCCTCCGCGCCTGCCGTTCTGCTCTGCTTGTCCTCCGCGCCTGCGGCTCTGCTCTGCTTGTCCACCGCACCTGTGGCTCTGTTCTTGTATCCCGGTCTGTACTGTTCCCTATCCAGCCTGCTTTCCTACCTGCCAATATCGGCCTGTCTGCATACCTGCTGTGCCTGCCAGTACCCGCCTGTCTGCATACCTGCCGTGCCTGCCAGTATCCGCCTGTCTGCATACCTGCCGTGCCTGCCAATACCCACCTGTCTGCATACCAGCCGTGCCTACTAGTACCCACCTGTCTGCATACCAGCCATGCCTGCCCGTACCCACCTGTCTGCATACCAGCCTAACCTGCCCATTCCCCGGTGTGGGTCAACAGCTGTGACCGGGGTCTGACCTGAAGTAGCACCTGGGCCACCTCCCACGTCCCTCCTCGGACCACGGAGTCAATTAAGCCGCCGTATGTTCGTGGCCGGATCTGGTGAGGCCCCTAGTCACGCCCCTCCAGGCACTTCTCGGTCCGTGGCCCAGTGGGACCACTAACCACGCTCACGCCAGTCAGTCCGGGCGTGAGCGTAACAATGGTTTCTTACGGTTTTCCATTGTGTCCGTGAAAAATATTGTCTAACCATGACCTAATGATAAAGCTGTCCAGAAAAATAAAAAATCAAGTTGGCAACCCTGAAAACCACCCACCTAATTTTTAAAGGCCATGTACATCCTCACAACAATCAAAAACTTTTTTTGATGTCCCATTTCAAATAAAAAAATGACAAAAGGTGTTAACTAAAATAAAATCATATCCTTTTATATCTACAGTTCTTGCTGATCTACCGTATGTGTCTCCATGGCAACAGACTACAAACAAACTGTGTAGTCTGATCATGGAGCTACTCCATTCAAGGATAAGTTATTCCATTTATTGTTGCCATACTATGTCAACATAAAATACAGAACAGATATAATAAAGATGAAAGGAGATATTCCACAATCAAAATGGATAGGTGGTAAATGTATGATTGTTAGAGGTTAGACTGCTGGCATCCCCACAATGACAATAACTGGAGTGCCCTATGTGTACTACCAGTTGATTTACACGGGAGACTCCTGACTGCTTTTCATGACTGATGGACGTCCAAGAGGTTAAACACACATTTGTCACCTGCCCTTTGGATAGGTAATGTGTTGTTGTTGAGCTTTATTTTTGTCTTTAACCTTTTTTACCACTTTTTAGTGAAAAAAGTCACTTGATTCCATGGTGCTGTACATAAGAAGGGGTTACATACAAAATAGAGATATCACTTACAGTAAACAAACTAACAATGATAGACTGGTAAGGAGGGAAGAGTGAAATCAATTTAGGAGGGTAGGGACTGGAATACATTTGTGCAAACATTTTTGTAAACCCTTAGACCTCAGTCCAGAGCCTCTCACCTAGCCAAATCAGTTCTCATACTTTGCACTGACGAAGGCCAACAGCCCGAAACACCGTGTCTGCAAATTGAGATTCTGATTTGGATATTATCCTAAGTCATATTGCACGACTCGTTAAAGGGTTGATTGTGACTTGTAGGATTGCTGCTTCCAATAGGTGGTGCTATAGAGCTCAAGTCCTCTTTTTCTCTGAAGGGGCAATTTGCATGTGCAACTTTTTTAAAATTCACACTTAATGAAGCACCGTGTTACAAGGCAAAAGTGATAACTAACTGACAAAATGACTCGATGAACAAAACATTGAAATTTTTGATCCTTGGCCAAGAAACTGCCGAGATCTCAATCCTCAAAAAGTGGATGGACAAAGAAAAACACAGAGTTTGATAAACTTTTTTTAAATTTTTTTAATGGCCTTTGGCTCGATCTTGAGCCATAGCAACTTGATGGATGAACGATCTGTAGGAAGATCGATCTTGTGCAAGCCTAGATAGGTCCACCAGGGTTTTCTCCGCCATTATTTTGATTGTACCAAGCCATTCTGGTCTTCCTCTTCCGCCTTGTTCCTTCTATTCTTCCGACCATGATGTCCTTCTCCGGTGATTGCTCTCTTTATATGATATGTTCACATAGGGCAAGTCGTAGCTTGGTGATCCTTACTTTGAGTGACACGTCTGGCTTTGTTTTTTATTGCCATCCATAGTATTGATAACATCCTTCTCGGGCACCTCATTTTGAAGGCTTCGATTCTTCTTCTGTCTTACTTCTTTGCCCAGGTTTCGCATCCATATGTTACCAAGCTATGTACAAGCCGTTTCTTCGTCGCCAGTGAAATGTTCCTTTATTTGAAGACTTTGTCCAATGACTTTATTGTTGATTTGCCCATAACTATTCTCCCGTTTGCTTGCACTGATTAGACAAGAACGGGCGGGCATCAGTCAGAATTTGACCCAGAAGCTGATATCTAGCTGCCAGGGCAAAGGGCTGAAGTGAAAAATAAGGGACAACACTTTAATTATTGAGTCTTTATATAAACTTGTATTTGTCAAAAGTTTAAAAACTTATGAAATTCTGATAATTGTACTTCCGTAACCACAGAAAAACATCCAACTAACAGATCTAAAAACATTGAGGCAGCAAATTTTGTGAAAACTCAAATTTGTGTCAGTCTCAAAATTTTTGGCCACAACTGTAAACTATAGAATTAAAAATCCCTTTGTTCTTGAGAATGGAGAGGATTTTTAATAAGAGAATTGCGAAGTTTCTTGATTTTACAAGCACTTTGCAATTTTACCCATTTAATAAGATGAGACAACCTCAACTAAAAAACTCTTTACTGCACGATACATAAAATAATTGAAACCAACTCTGTGTGAGAAATATATTTAAGTTTACGTCACACATGTCCTTTCAATGTGAAGACGTGCTTATCCAGTGGATGAGAATCACATTGATGGAGGAAAAAAAACTTTGAGGTTCTAATAATAGACATGTTTTTAGCATTTTCTCCAAATATTTGAAATAGAACATCTGTGGTGTATACTTCTAATAGACACAATCAATGTACCATCCCGTGCTCCACGCATTAGGTAATGCACAACAGAGAGGATGGACGCATGTAACATTGTCTTCAGTCGTAGTTGAAAGACTTGATGCGAGGATCTGAAGGAAATCCTGATCTCACAGGGTAAATGAAACACAGAGAGTAATGTGGATGTGTCCCCTTAAATGCATTATGGGGGAATGTAAGTCATGTAAAACTTTAATCATTTGATCTTATATATTGTGTACATAACGATGATGATATACAATATATACCATACAATAGACATGTAGGATTTTTTTTATCAATTTCTTAAATATTTAAATATCTCTGTTTGCAGTCTTTGTAAGAAAACCCTTACTTAGATGGTTACATAGGTTGAAAACAGACTTAGATCCATCAAGTTCATCCTTTCTCCTCCAACTATATATTCTCGATTGCTATGATGGTGACTAGACTTTAATTTTTAAAATAATTTTATTATTAAAGTTATTAAACTTTGTAGTTCACTTTATTAGGGGATTTGTCTTCATTCCTGTAAAAAAAATGCATGTAAGTGACTTCCAAACTTTTCCCCAGTTTATTTACCTTCCTTCAGCTGCATTGATACCAAAACATATTCATTTGGAGTATAGATGATGGACGTGATGGATCAGCACCTATCTCCTCCTTTGAGTCTTGTGCGTATTATAATATTCTCCTGTGGGAGAATATTATAAGAGTTAGTGACACACAAGAACTGACTGATCACTGCCATCATCTTTACACCAAATTAGTACTTTCAGATATCAATGCAGCTGAAGGCAGGAAAATAGACTAGGGAAAAGCCGGGGTTTGGAAGCCAAGTGTCACAGGTGTATCAGGTTTGACAGACAGTCATTCTGGATCCGGCTGTAGAAGGTTGCTGCATTTGGCCTTGCAGACACCTTCTTGATCCTTTCATCATCCCTCCCTCTCTATGACCTAGCGGTGATCTCCACCTTCTGCTGTTAATTAACATACTCTTGCTGGATCTTTAAATACCCTCAGTCTCTCCAGAGAATCGCTGGTGATAGAAGCATATTCCTCTGTTCAGGCCTGGAGTTTCTAGCAGTCGGCTAGTTTCTTCTTGGAGTTCCTTTGTGGATTGTAGTCGTGATCTCTCTGGTGTCTTCTCAAAGCTAAGTGTATCCCCTTGTCTATTTCCCTTGGTTGTCTTTAGTTGCAGTGGGGTTGACTAGTACTCATCCCTACCCCTCCCTTCCTAGGGCCTAACTCTAGAGACAGCCAGGGCTAAGGTATCCTGCTCGGCGATAGGTGCGGAACCTATTTAGGGAAGATAGGGGAGTCAGGGTGTTATTAGATCTGCCTAGGGGTCTCCACTCTCACTTTCCCTAGGTTGGGTTTCCCCCCTTTTCCCGTTATCGTACGCTGGGTCCTTCCCATACCTAGCATGACACCAAGTGGCAAGTGCATGCAATTTTTTACAAGAATGAAAACAAACCTCCTAATAAAGTGATTTGCAAAGTTTCATAACTTTTCATGCTGGACAAAATTATTTAAAAAAAAAAGTTTAGTTACGTCTTAATACATTTGACTAAAACTCAGAGAACTTGCCCACTGCTTGGCCTTCAGGGCATTTTTTGGCCTATTGCTGTCCCTTTAAAAAACTGTTTGATTAGATAAATTGGAAAGAAATTTTAGGATTTGTGGTTACACAATGGACAGATTTCAAAAAAACAACTGGCGAAAGGTGCTTAGCAGAGATAAGCGAATCTCCCAAAATTCATTCGCCAGCTAATTTAATTTGGTCAAATAAAGATAGGTCCTACGCAAATCTGCCCAGAAAAGATGTTTATTACCCTCCGATGTTACTTCAGACCATAAGGCTGTGTGCCTATGATGAGTTTTTGATGCTGCGTATTTTCATGCAATAGTTCATGTAACATCCCTGGCGGCGTGCTGGCATGGTTTACCACCTCCCACCATGCAAGACCACCATCTTACCTATCAGTCCAGGCTGCACACTTTGCTCCAGTAACTGCTGTGTGCATGTCTCTTGTCTGATTGCTTAGGGCGGCGGCCCGGTTACTGCCTGATTCTTATAGTTACTGTGTGCACACTCCTAATGCGTCCCCAGTCACTGGATACTTAAACCCCCTCCACCCAGTAGGAGGTGCCTGAGCAACACTTTCTTTCAGTGTGTTCTTGCAACTGAGTTACCAGGTCCTGTTCTGTATCTTGTCTGTTTCCGCCACCCTGGGGGCTGAGAACCCAGGCCTGTTACCTGTATCTGTGACTTCTAGTCTGTTCTGCCACCCTGGGGGCTGTATACCCAGACCCGTTGCCTGTATCTGTGACTTCTAGTCTGTTTCCGCCACCCTGGGGGCTGAGTTCCCAGGCTCGTTTCTGTATCTTGTTCCTGGTTCAGTTCCTGTCTGAACAGTGTCCTAGCCCGTTACTTGTTTGTCTCTATGTTCGTATCTTTCCTTTTCCTGCAGTGTCTGAACCTGCACCTAACTCCAACTTGTTGTCTCCGCACTTCTGTTTGTGAGTTTAGTGTCCACTCGCTACTTCATTGTAAGTACCTTGTGTGTATCTGCTCTGCTTGTCTACCGCACCTGCGGATTTTGCTCTGCTCTGCTTGTCTACCGCACCTGCGGGTCTTGCTCTGCTCTGCTTGTCTACCGCACCTGCGGGTTTTGCTCTGCTCTGCTTGTCTACCGCACCTGCGGGTTTTGCTCTGCTCTGCTTGTCAACCGCACCTGCGGTTTTGCTCTGCTCTTCTTGTCTGTCGCACTTGCGACTCTGTTCCTGTATCCCAGTCTGTACTGGTCCCTATCCTGCCTGCGTTCCTACCTGCCAGTACCCACCTGTCTGTATACCAGCTGTGCCTGCCAGTATCCACCTGTCTGCATACCAGCCGTGCCTGCCAGTACCCACCTGTTTGCATACCAGCCATTCCTGCCAGTACCCACCTGTCAGTTTGCCAGCCTAACCTGCCTGTTCCTGCATTCCCCGGTGTGGGTCAACAGCTGTGACCGGGGTCTGACCTGGAGTAGCACCTGGTCCCTCTACTCGGTTCCTCCCTGGTTCACGGAGTCGACTGAGCCGCTGTGCGACCTTGGTCGGACCGAGTTGATACTTAGTCACGTCCCTCCAGGCACTCCTCGGTTCATGGTCTAGTGGGATCACTAACCACGCTCACGCCAGTCAGTCCGGGCGTGTGCGTAACAGTTTGCTCAGGCCATGGTCCCCGTTGAGCCCCATGGACCTTCGCTCTCGGAGACATTTGAATTCTTGTCTGATGAATACGTGCACCAAGGAAAAAAATTTTCTCAAGCTGAGGTCCAGACGATTTACGCACCAGCCCAAATGGAGCTATCAGCACTCGTTCCTGCGGATCCACCACGGTACTACGGGGATCCAAAACAAAGCCGTGTTTGTGGAGCAATGTATGCAGCATTTAAAATTCTATGCTCACTATTTTCCCACTGATCGGGTTAAAGTAGCATTTATGATGTCCTACTTAGCGGGCAATGTCTTGAATTGGATCACGCCCCTATGGGAAGCATGGGATCCTATCGTCTCTGACCTGCAGGCCCTCCTGGTGGCCTTTCTAATGGTCTTCGATGACCCTAACCCTGAGGCTTATGCTAAAGCTTCCCTTCCCAATATCCTGGAGCAGTCCCAATGGGTGATGCATGTAGTTAGCCCACCAGCTCTCCAGCCTGAAGAGACTGCTGCCCACACAGAATCCACACAGGATGACAATGCTCCACAGAATACTTCTCTTCCCAACCTCAAGAGGCAGTCCAGACTTGCAAGGTGTAGAGGTAAACTGTCACGCCAGGTTCTGTCCTCCCAAAGACCTCCTGATCCCCAGCCTGTAGAGGCTGCTACCGGCACAGAATCCATGAAGGATGACCATGTTCATCAGGCAAAGCAGAGGCCGGAACTCAGTCACAAAATCGGATTGCGGTCCCGCTGCGGTTGTTTGGGACACCCTGACTGTCTTTGTCCAGCGAAGGTTGGAGAATCCCAAGACATTCGGCCTGTAGGAGAGGCTGCCCTTGGCGTTAGTGTTTCCTCTTCACAGATGACCGTGACTGTCTCCGTGGCAAGTGAAGGCCTCGGGTTAACTGGAAGTTTCGAGCGTAAAGCCTTGAAGAGCCGGTTTCTGATTCCCGTCCGACAACTCCAGAATCCGGTTAGGGCATTGTCAGCAGAAGGACGAGCCCTACTCAGAAACAGTCAAAATATGCCTGTACAAATTAAGCTCCAGATTGCAGCATTACACATGAAGAAGTTCACATTCCAGGTGCTGTCTGGTTTACCCACAGGTCGTCCAGAGCCGAGAGATCTAGTGCCCGCTCTGGTCTGGAGATCCTGTATGGTGTTTCCTGTGGGACTGCTGAAGTACAAAGGGTGTCCAGTCCCCATATCTTCAGTACAGTCAGCAGTGTCTTCTTCTTCTTCTTCACCAGATCTGCTAGTCGCTGACTCGCTGTGCGCTGAAGTCTCCGAAGGAAAGGAAGCGGAGGCATTGTCCCTATCAGTCTCGATGACTGTACCAATGATCTGGCTTCAGGTACTGCCCCGCCTTGCAGACGTGTCATCTCAGAAACCAGACTGAAGTTGGTCCCTAAGCAAGGATCCTCCATCTCTAATAAATCTGGCAATAAGTCCATCAAGGCGGTGGCTACCTCCAAGTCTCTGCACCCCTCCAATCAGGCGGAGGACTTCCAGTTGTCTCCTGAATCTTCTGGAGTGCTGCCTGATAACAAATGGAGAGAGACTTTTCTGCACCCTGTACCTGGTACTTCACTCACTTCATCTGTTACTGAGGATGGCTTGATGGGAGGAAGCATCCTAGTCACCAAGATGGTGAGACCAGTTTCATTCCCTCTATTGGACAGAAGAGGTAATCTTCTTGAAGAGAAGGATCGGCCTCCAAATTCTCTGCAGAAAATCCTTGCAGGCTTGAAGAAGAGGGGGCGTAAAGGGGGGGGGGTACTGTAACATCCCTGGCGGCGTGCTGGCATGGTTTACCACCTCCCACAATGCAAGACGCCATCTTAACTATCAGTCCAGGCTGCACACTTTGCTCCAGTACCTGCTGCGTGCATGTCTCTTGTCTGATTGCTTAGGGCGGCAGCGCGGTTACTGCCTGATTCTTATAGTTACTGTGTGCGCACTCCTAATGCGTCCCCAGCCAATTGTTGTGAGTCACTGGATACTTAAACCCCCTCCACCCAGTAGGAGGTGCCTGAGCTACACTTTCTTTCAGTGTGTTCTTGCAACTGAGTTGCCAGGTCCTGTTCTGTATCTTGTCTGTTTCCGCCACCCTGGAGGCTGAGTACCCAGGCCCGTTGCCTGTATCTGTGACTTCTAGTCTGTTTCCACCACCCTGGGGGCTGAGTTCCCAGGCTCGTTTCTGTATCTTGTTCCTGGTTCAGTTCCTGTCTGAACAGTGTCCTAGCCTGTTACTTGTTTGTCTCTATGTTCGTATCTTTCCTTTTCCTGCAGTGTCTGAACCTGCACCTAACTCCAACTCGTTGTCTCTGCACTTCTGTTTGTGAGTTTAGTGTCCACTCGCTACTTCATTGTAAGTACCTTGTGTGTATCTGCTCTGCTTGTCTACCGCACCTGCGGGTTTTGCTCTGCTCTGCTTGTCTACCGCACCTGCGGGTTTTGCTCTGCTCTGCTTGTCTACCGCACCTGCGGGTTTTGCTCTGCTCTGCTTGTCTACTGCACCTGCGGGTTTTGCTCTGCTCTGCTTGTCTACCGCACCTGCGGGTTTTGCTCTGCTCTGCTTGTCTACCGCACCTGCGGGTTTTGCTCTGCTCTGCTCGTCTACCGCACCTGCGGGTTTTGCTCTGCTCTGCTCATCTACTGCACCTGTGGGTTTTGCTCTGCTCTGCTCGTCTACCGCACCTGCGGGTTTTGCTCTACTCTGCTTGTCTGCCGCACTTGCAGCTCTGTTCCTGTATCCCAGTCTGTACTGGTCCCTATCCTGCCTGCGTTCCTACCTGTCAGTATCCACCTGTCTGTATACCAGCCGTGCCTGCCAGTATCCACCTGTCTGTATACCAGCCGTGCCTGCCAGTATCCACCTGTCTGTATACCAGCCGTGCCTGCCAGTATCCACCTGTCTGTATACCAGCCGTGCCTGCCAGTATCCAGTATGCCAGTATCCACCTGTCTGCATACCAGCCGTGCCTGCCAGTACCCACCTGTCTGTTTGCCAGCCTAACCTGCCTGTTCCTGCATTCCCCGGTGTGGGTCAACAGCTGTGACCGGGGTCTGACCTGGAGTAGCACCTGGTCCCTCTGCTTGGTTCCTCCCTGGTTCACGGAGTCGACTGAGCCGCCGTGGGACCTTGGTCGGACAGAGTTGATACTTAGTCACGCCCCTCCAGGCACTCCTCGGTTCATGGTCTAGTGGGATCACTAACCACGCTCATGCCATTCAGTCCGGGCGTGTGCGTAACAGTTCATATAAATAAATAAATAGGGTACTTAGCAAGCACCATTTTGATTTAAAAAAAGGGTAAAAGCCATCCCACCAGTGTCAAGGTGTACCTAAATTCGGGATGGTCCTAACCTCCCAACCTCACATCCTAAAACTAAGCATGCCCGCAAGAGAAATTGACGTGGATTTGAATCCCACACCGCAGGTCAGTTTATGCTGAGTAAAATAAAACTAAACCAAACAAAATTTAACTGGAGAATAAGTTGGTATGCATGCAAAATAGGAGCATCTTCACCTTGGCCATTAAAAAAAAAGGGGTAAAAGCCATTCCACAAGCGTCAAGGTGTACCCAAATTCAGGATGGCCGTAACCTCTAGTATTCAAATCTCACTTGGGATCTTCGGCATTCTCTTCTTTGGTCTTCCATTTTTCTTCTTTTCTATCTTCTGTCCGAAAACTTAGCGAGTCAGGAGGGGAGCTGCAGTTGCGGAAAGGTTGCATATAATCGTATATTATTCTTTAACCCATTCCTAGCTCTATAAAGAATCTATTGGTGCTGTTTCGTTGGATCTGTGCAAATCAGATTCTCGTGCATCAAAATTTATTCGGAACCTACTGGTGCCTTCAGACATCTACAAATTAACCCTGTTACTGACTATACAGCAATAGAGTTTTGTATCAGAAAAGAAAGGAAAAAAAGGTTCAAATACTAAAAACTGTATTATAGGATTAATTAAAGAACTCTATTAATAAAATGCAATTAAATTTTTCATGTTGAATCTAATGCCTCAGTGCTAAAAGTTCTTATTAATGTCATTTGCTGTGCTGGTGGGATATGTAAAATCCAGTTTAATATATCAGAACACACAGGTGTGACATACGTATAAATTGCTTATAATCTGCCATCAATGAAGACTACAATTCAGAGTCTCCCGTGCAATAAAATGTCACAGGAAAGACTAAATTACATGAAGGCTGCACCCAACATAATAGTATCATTCCCAGGAGTAACTGTCCAAAGTCTAGATATGGACAAGAGTGAAATACATGTCTGTTGATCTAGGCTGAAATCCTTATGACAGCTGCAATACCAAAAGATTATCTTTTCAGCTTCAATCTGCTGTCCGGTGATTGCTGCTCAGGGTAACATTTTATTTATTTATTTATTTATTTTAATCACTTATATAGCGCCATTAATTCCACAGCGCTTTACAGACATTATGGGCACTGTCTCCATCTGTTCTTTCATTGATAAATAAAAGTGTTCTATGTATTTCCACAGACTAAATGGTTCAATACTTTATTAATCCTTTCTAGCTGAAGTTTAAGGCTTAATGTTTAAGTTTAAATCTATCCGTGAACGTTAGTTTGTTCTAATTAGCTCAAAATTTTTGTTCTAAATATATATATCTCTACATATATCCTTTTCTGATGGATCCCCTACATAAAAGGGTCACTGTACTTTTGGAAAAGTGATTTTTCTTTAATAGATTATGTTATAAATAGAAAATCAGCAAATCATTAAATTTAAAAATGATGTTGTCTTACAAGCATATAAATTAAAAAAAATCACTCTTAAGTAGTGATGAGCGAATTTGTTCGAAATCTGATCTTAAAACTTAAATTCAACACGGATATGGCACATTTGGATTCATGATCGGAAATGCGAGCAAAATTTCTTAAAACGGGAAAAATCGTCAACGTTCGAATAAATGCGGGAACGTGATTGCGGACAATTACAGCGTTTTTAACTGTTTTGCTAGCACAGTGCCTGTGAATGATGAGCGGCGGGACGTGGTAGATGAGTGGGGGGCTGGTGATAGCTTAGAACAGGTCAGATCAGCGGCGTGCTTGTAATTATTTATTTATTTTTTCTTCCTGTAGGCAGCAACTTTAAGTCAACAAAGCGAGGCTAGCTAATCAGAGCGCAGGAAACATCCACACTGTCCAGACACAAGGGTGTAAGGGGTGTGTCAGAGGTTACAGACAGCTGCCCTGCAGTTGGTTGCAGGAGATCTCTACGTTTGGCATTACAGACATCATCTTAGAGGCTGGCTGTCTCTAGAGCCAGCGGCTACCTCCCTCTGACTAATTAGCTCCCTGGCCTGGGTGTATAAATACCTGGTGTGTCTGAGAGGGAGGTGCCGGGATATTCATTACTACTTATGAGACTTTAGTAAGACCAGTACTTTGTCCTCTCTGGAGCTTGAGGCTGTGTGCGCATTTGTCTGGAATCGTCTAAAGCTAAGCAAACCCCCCTGTTCGACTATAGAGTTTAGTGGAGATCGACTAGTGTTCATCTCCTCCCTGCCCTAGCCTTAGCCATACGCCAGGGAAAGTCAGGGTGAGGCATGCGTGCGGCGATTGGTGAAGAGCCAATATGGGGATGGTAGTTGAGACAGGGTGACATTAGACCAGACTGGGAGGTCTCCATTCCCCCCTTTCCCTAGTGTCTGGGCTCCCTTTCCCTCTTCCCTCTGTGTTGCACTAAGTCTTTCCCACACCCTGCGTGACAAAGGGCTTCTGCAATTGGCTGCTGAAATCACATGTCCTCTCTATATAAAAAGCGGCCATGTTCTCTCAGTGCCATTTCATGCATGTCACTGCTGGAGACAGACGCTGTTCAGTGTCCGCCCATGTACTGAAAGATATTAGCTAGATAGATGGGCGCTTGTTTGGAAGTCAGATAGTGTAGATAAGTTCTCTGCTGTGTACCTGTTCAATCGACCTTGCAGCACTTTTTTTTTTCTTGTGCAATTACTGAGATTCTGACAGAAAGAGCAGGGCCCATGCCATAGAACAGTGTTGTGCACCGGTTGTACTGTGCTCCATGCAGGAGTATACCTGCAATCTATTTTTGCACTTGCTAATGTGATAAAGCAAGCAAGGCCTTGTAGGCCACCTTTTGATTTTGTGAGGTTGAAATTCAGCTATCTGCAGAGCTTGTTAGTGCAGAGCTTCTGAGTGCAGAGCACAAAAACCTTTTTTATTTCATTTGCTAATGTGATAGTGCAAGCTGTGTTAGCCCAGTTTGTCATTTTTTTTTGGTGGGTGAACTTCAGCTGTATGTACAGCAAAACAAATATTTTTTTTTTGTTGGCAGGCAGAGTCCACAAAAGTTTTTTTTGTGTGTCAAACGTCATACACTCTGCTATACGTCAGCTACTATGTTAGTGGTGGTGAACTTCAGCTGTTTTCAGAGTAAAAAAAATAATTTTTTCTGCTGCTAGGCAGAGTCCACAAAAGATTTTTTTGTCGCAAATGTGATACACTTTGCTAAAAGCAACCTACTATTTTAGTGGTGGTGAAATTCAGCTGTATGCAGAGCTCATGCAGAGTAAAAAAATCTATTTTTTCTGTGACTAATGTGATACAGCAGGCTAGATCTGAGTTTGAAATATCTTGGAGCATATATTCTGTGTTATACAGGCCTCATCCACAGTCATAAAATACTTTCTTCGATTCCTAATGGTATACAGCAGGGGATATCTCAGTTTGAATTAGTTTAGAGAATATCTCGTATGTTATACAGGCCTCATCTACAATAAAAAATACTTTCTTCTGTTAGTAATGTGATACAGTAGGGGACATCTCAGTTTGAAATTGTTTGTAGCATATCTCTTATGTTATATAGGCCTCATCCACACAAAAAAAATACTTTCTTCTGTTACTAACGTATTAAACTAGGGGACATCTCAGGATGCCAAGGGATGGTGGTTCACTGCGATCGAGGGGGGTGGGCGATACCAGAAAAACTGTTAGTGAAGGCGAGGAACAAATGGAAGAGGAAGAGGTGATGGGCGAGCAACGATCAGAATATGAAGAGGATAATCATCCCCTCTCTGTTTGTGTTTGGTGGGAGGGGACGGAGGAAACAAGCATCAGAATTACCTAGCCACCAATACAGCAAGGGCTTGAACCTCATGAAACAGCCCGACATATGAGTGCATTCTTGCTGCACTATAGGCAACATGATCCCCATATAGGTATGATTCGAAATAGTGCTGACTACTGGGTTGCCACTCTGTTAGATCCACATTATAAGAGTAAATTTTGCCAGATTCTCCCCGCCCTAGAAAGGGACCCGCGAATGCTGGAGTATTGAAACACGCTTTTACACAACCTTAACATAGGTTTTCCCCAAGCCAGCAGTGAGACACACACAGTTCATCGCAGCTCTACACTTCCACGGCACGTCAATTCATCAACGCCAATGTTACTGGTCCGGGTGGTGGAACCTCTGTGCTGCGGTGCAAGGAGGGACCAGAGAGGCGTAACTAAGTGCCTACTCGGACCGACCCAGGTCACACGACGGCTCAGTCGACTCCGTGAACCAGGGAGGGACCAGGCAGGTGGACAAGGTGCCACTCTGGGACCGACCTTGTGTGAGAGCAGGTGACTCCCATGGGTCAGATGACAGGAGCTGACCGGTACAGCGGATGAGCACGGCAGGAAGGCTGACGGGTGGTCCAGGTAGATAAACAGGCTGGTACGGCAGATAGCCAGACAGGTGCTCCGGGTAGGCAAGCAGGCGGGCACGGCAGGTGACTGGCAAGTGCTCCGGGAAGACAGGCTGGCGAGCACGACAGGTTACAGGCAGGTGCTCCAGGTAAGCAGGCTGGTGGGCAGAACTGTTAGACAGACTGATGGGTTGACATTCCCTTTATGATGGAAATATGTCCCTTTAGAAATTGTCCCTATATGGCAACCCTTTTAACATTTATATAAATATGATTTATAAGTCCCTGTTCTTAGATAAACATGTTGTAGCGCAATGGCCGGTGTCCCTGCATGGTGTCAGCTTCTCCCTCCATGCAGAGACACCGGCTCACTCACCGCTCCAGCCCTCAGTGTGGATCCTAGCATACTCCCTGTCCTCTGCTGCTGTGCGTGCCGCAGTTCTCGGCGGTGCCTAGTGCGCACACACACTCCCCTGCTTTTATAGGGGCACACGCTTATAGTAAATGCCCCTAGCTTGTAGCTGAGACGCATTTAGTATAATTAGTACACCTGCAAGATGGCTCCCAGCAGGGGCGGACACAGACTGTAGTGGGCCCCTGTGCAAGAAATTTTTGGGCCCCAACCCCCCCTGCCCTTCATAGGGCAACAAAGTTATGTAAACATATAGATTGTAATATTTATTTAGAACGCAATTAGTAATTTAAATAGGTAAATAATTAGCCATGCGGTGCTGGAGGCCAGGGTTGCCACCAGGAATTTCGGGGCCCCATACTGGCAAAATTTTCGGGCCCCCTTGAGACTCCGCCCAGGCTCCGCCTCCATCCCTCAAACCTTCTACAGTCCCACCACCCACTCTTGGAAAAAGTCCACTTCTGCACCACGTTCTCAGTAATCACACATTACCAGTTCCCAGTGAACACCAGATCACATACATAGCCAGCAGCTTTTGTTTTGGCCAAAAGATTTTTAAAGCCGCCACCACGATAAGGTAGACTCTTCTGGCCGGGCCCTACTCTAACCTATTAAAATTTTCTTAAAATATCCAATACTCTTTTTAGATATATTTTTATTTAGTTTTCTTTAAGGGAATGTGTCATATACATTTTTTTAAATGACCAATAATACCACATACAGGGAATACCGCCACACCATGACCAGACCACATATTACCACAACATAGTGACCAAATAATACCACACAGAAGAGACAAAAACTGCCACACCATGACCAGACCACATATTACCACAACATAGTGACCGAATAATACCACACAGAAGGGACAAAAACCGCCACACCATGACCAGACCACATATTACCACCACATTGTCACCGAATACTACAATTCTGATCATTAATAAAAGAACACAATACTAATATTACCATAAGTGTCATTATACACGGGAGCTCTATACATGGTATACAGCTTATAATGTAAGTGTCCAGGTAATCTAGTGATCACCAGTGACATTATACACAGGAGCTCTGTATATAGTGTACAGGTAATACAGTGATCACCAGTGACATTATACACAGGAGCCCTATAGTATATAGTGTAAGTGTACATGTAATACACTGACTCACTGGTGACGTCTCTAGGTGAAGTCCTTCAGCTACGCTTTTCTCCTTCATCCAGCACAGACCGCCATCACGTCTTCCAGCCAGGACTCGTCTCTGCATAAAATAACAGTTATCTAGAGCACATTCCCCAACTTCTACATTACACAGCTGAATACAGACGTGCATCCACCATCAATATATAGTTATTATGCAACCCACCATTCCAAATATGAATTGTAATCCACCACGGTGCCCCCATTAACTGTAAATAGGCACTTAATAAATATATAGATTAATTAGAACCTCTACTCTTTCCGCCAATTTGTTACCAGTCACACTCCTGCATCCGCAACGACCCCTACTCTATACCTCCTGCTCCCCCGATTATTTACATGCACCCCCTGCCCCAATTCATTATGTCATGTCCGTGCTCTCCCAACCCCATCATCTTTCATCATTTACTCTCCCCCACCCCACATTCATTATGTGCAGCTCATTCTCCCCCTACTCCCAATTCCCCCATGTGCAGCTCACTCTCTCCCAATTCCTCCATGTGCATCTCTCACCCCCCATGTGCATCTCTCACCCCCCATGTGCATCTCTCATCCCCCCCATGTGCATCTCTCATCCCCCCATGTGCATCTCTCATCCCCCCATGTGCATCTCTCACCCCCCCATGTGCAGCTCTCATCCCCTCCCCCCCTGTGCATCTCATCCCCTCCCCCCCTGTGCATCTCATCCCCTCTCCCCCGTGCATCTCATCCCCTCCCCCCCGTGCATCTCATCCCCTCCCCCCGAGCATCTCATCCCCTCCCCCCGTGCATCTCTCATCCTCTCCCCCCCGTGCATCTCTCATCCCCTCCCCCCCGTGCGTCTCTCATCCCCTCCCCCTGTGCATCTCTCATCCCCCCCATGCATCTCTCACCCCCTCCCCATGCATCTCTCATCCCCCCGTGCATCTCTCATCCCCCCCCGTGCATCTCTCATCCCCTCCATGTGCATCTCACCCCCCCCCCGTGCATCTCTCATCCCCCCGTGCATCTCTGATTCTGACGTGCCCCCTGGGCCGTGGGGTACCCGGTGCCGGGCCGGTAGATGCTGGGGGTGGTATCACGGTGGCTGGCCCGTCCGTGGCCCAGGGCGGTCAACAAAAAGGGGATATTTATAGGGGATTTGTAATAAGTTTGTGACGCCACCTGTGGAATGCGGCTAAAGGGAGCCGCCGCTGCGGAACAGTCCTCTGAGGCAGATGTTAGGGCAGCTTATGATGGAACGGCTCCCCACAGGTGGAGCGGGCCTCAGGGCAGTGTAGGGGTAGATGGTGGATGCTGGTGAGAGACGGCAGGAGGGTCCCAGGGTAAAGACGGACACTCACACGGGGGTAAGCTTCAGTACCTTTACTGGTGATGATGCAGGCACGGTCCAGGGTACTCCGGGCGAAGGGTGCACTTTTGGACTCTCCACAGTGAGCGGGTGTAGGGCCTCCTGTTCCATTGCTTCCTCTTGCTAAGCTTCTGACCTGCCTGGAGCTAGGCCTAGCTTACTTACTGTCTCTCTCTTGCACCTGCTGACCTGGTGGTAGGGCCTTCTCTTGGAGATCACTCTCCCTGGATGCTGGGGCCTCCGTGACTCCTAGCCCTGGTACTGTAGTCAGCGTTTGGTGAACCTGGGACCTGTAGTCCTCCAGGGGTTCCGGTGGTCCCTACTGGGTATAAAGGGACCCCGTAGGCGCGGACCCGGTGTCCGGTATATATCTCGGGGTGAGCCTGGTATGCTCCTCTGCCCCCTTTTACTACTTCTTTCTTCTCCTCTCGCCTTCGGACACACTCAGGGCCCTCACTAGGCTTCACCTCGTGCTGTAGGCCTTGGCTCGCCTAAGCACCGCAGCAGCGTGCTGCTCTTCGCTGCTCTCTGAGCGTCAGCACGCTCTCTGCTCACAGACTGAACTGAGCTGCCTGGCTCCACCCTCCCTATATATATCCCTATCAGGGCTCCCTCTGCTGGTCAGAGGTGGTAGGGTGGAGGTGTGTGAATGTGTGAGAGCCTCTTGTGGAGAAGTCCATCCATGCACCCTTCTGGGTTCTGTGGCACCAATGCGCAGCAGGGCGCCACATCCTCCCCTAGTAAAACTCAGTACTCCTGGACTGAAGCATTTTTCTCAAAACAGGTTAAGCAATAACATTTCTTCCCTTTATGGGAGGCACTTTTCTTTAACGTTACAGGTAACATTATAATACAATAATATAAAGTATCTTTAGAGTTCCTCAAATCAGTTCCAGTGAGATCCCAACAGGGTATCGCTCTCACTGGTTAAAGTGCAAAGGTAGCTTGAGGGACCTGTCCGTAAACCCTCCACGTAGGCCCTGGGCGTGGCTGCAGGGCATAGGTGATCCGGCGTCGGACCACGACTTCTGCCACGCCAAACAGGTTTTTGTTCTGATGTCTCTTAAGGGGCACTCCAGGGAGTGCAACTATGTACACGACAGTTTTTGGGCTGCTCACAGTCCTCAGCCACCGAGTCCTTTATATATATACCCTTACGGGTAACTAAATGCAATGAGAAGTGTCCATGTCACATAAATTGTCCATTAGCAAGGCAAAATAAATCAATAAATAAATACATGAAATTATTACAAGAACATACCCTACGGGGTAACTATTTATACTGTCAGTGTTTCTCTATTTACTCTCTATACCTGACAGGGGTCTGGCCTTTTGTGCTACGCAATGATCTACGTAGTACTGGGATGCGTGTAGTATGGATGCTTGCGCTATTTTCCACTCTATGTGTTGTTGGACAGCAAAACTGCCTTAACCTCTCTACGGGACTGGCAAGTATACCATTGGCTGGGCCTTCTTGCTCTTCTTCAGCCGGTGATCCTTCTTCCGGGGATTCTTCCTGAGCAGGCTCTTCTGGGGCACTTACAGGTCTTACTTGCAGTGGAGGGTCTTCTGGCTGTTGGTAGAAGTGTATCACAGGTATTATTACAGCTTCACCTAGTTGAGGCCAATCTGCCGGGAAATCTCCTAAGTCAGTATGGAGTACTTCTTCTTTAGGCTCCTCCGGTACGGTGAGAGGCACTTCCTCCTGGGGCTTCAACAGACTTGGGCACAACTTCAGATGGTCTCTCGATACCTTTGCAGTTGTTCTTCCTCCGTCTTTGCTAATTAGACAGGTTTTCCTATTGTCGAATCTGGAATTCAACACAGTGTAAGGTTCTCTTTCCCACTGGTCGTCAAGTTTGTGGTTTCTCCTTTTTCGTTTTAGCACAACTTCTCCAGGTGCTAAGGGTTCTGCTGGTGCACTCTTGTTGTACTGTGCTTCCTGCTTATCTCTCACCCTATTTAGACTGTCTTCAACACAGGCCTGTACTCTCCTGTACTGCTCCTGTCGCGTCGTGTCCCAGTCTTCAGTGGACATATCTGCTTCGGGTTCTACTACACCAAGCTTCAGGTCCATGGGTAACTTTCCGGGACTTGCTCTCATGAGGTACGCTGGAGTACAATTGGTGGAACTCACAAGTATGTGATTGTACAGATCTACCAGGTCAGGTAGTTTGTCTGGCCACTGATTTCTCTCCTCTAGCGGTAAGGTCTTCAACAGGTCGATGACTATGTTATTCATCTTTTCACATCACCCATTGGTTTGGGGGTGGTACGGTGTAGTCCGGATCTTCTTACACCCGTACAGATGGCAGAACTCCTTGAACAATTCGGCTTCAAAGGCAGGGCCTTGATCCGTCAGCACCTGCTCCGGGTATCCATGGGGCCTGCAGAAGTACGCTTGAAACGTCTTTGCCGCAATCTCTGCCGTCAGATCCTTGACGGGGCGACCACCAGGAACCGGGAGTAGTGATCCACCATGGTCAAGGCATAGGAGTATCCTGACCTGCTGGGTGACAGCTTGACGTGATCCAAGGCAACAATCTCCAAAGGTCGAGTTGTCTTGATGGGCTGCAGGGGTGCCTTCTGGCTGCTGTAGTCTTTTTTTCTGAGGCTACAGGGTCCACAATCCCTGCACCATCTCTCTATGGAACTGCGCGTTCCAACCCAATAAAAGCGACCCTTCAGCAGGGTTTCTAGCTTCTTCCAGCCAAAGTGCCCCGCTTGATCGTGGTAGGCCTCCAACACCATCTGGATGTTTGTCTTGGGCACCACTATCTGCCATACCATCTCATGGGTCCTGGGGTTGACATACCTTCAGCACAGCTTCTCTCTATAGATGAACAGCCGGCTTCTCTCATTCCACAGTTGCTTGGCTTGCGGAGGAGCGTCCTTCTCCAGGGAGGAACCTTCCTGGGTTATCAGTTCTTTAATACGGCTGACAACTGGGTCGCTGTCCTTGGTCTCCTTCCAACTGTGATGAGGTAAAAGGTTGAGTGTCTTACCACGATACCTCCTGGAGGTGCGCTGCTCGTGGACCATCCCATTTCTGTGGAAGGCAGGTAGCTCAATCTCCTCCAGGTCATCCACTTCTTCTTCAGTGTCCAACTGATGAGGCATTCTGGATAGGGCATTGGCGTTCTTGTGGCCTGCCCGGTACTTGATGGTGAACTGATAGTTTGACAGTCGGGCCATCCAACGCTGTTCCATGGCTCCCAACTTGGCTGTCTCTAGATGCGTCAAGGAGTTGTTGTCAGTATAGGCCGTGAACTTACTGGAGGCCAGGTACTCTTGAATCGTTCAGTGATGGCCCAGACCAAGGCCAGGAACTCCAACTTGAAGGAGCTATAGTTTTCTGGATTCCTCTCGGTAGGACGAAGCTTCCTGCTGGCATAGGCAATCACCTTCTCTTTGCCATACTGCTTCGGACTCAACACAGCTCCTAGTCCCTCGTTGCTGGCATCAGTGTACAGCAGGAAAGGTTGGCTGTAGTCAGGGTAGGCCAGGATTTCTTCGCCAGTCAGGATCTCTTTCATCACTGCAAAGGACTCAGCCTGTTCTTTACCCCACTGGAAGGGGGGGGGGGTTGCCTCTGTTGGACTGTCCTACCAGGAGCTCTTGCAAAGGCGCTGCCTTCTTGGTGTAGTCCTTTACAAATCTCCGGTAATACCCGACCAGTCCCAGGAACTGACATACCTCCTTGAGATTCTTCGGTTCTGGCCATTTCTGGATGGCGGTGACCTTCTCCGGGTCTGGTGCTACTCCTTCTGGACTGACAATGTGCCCCCAGGTACTGAACCTTCTGTTTGAGCAGGTGGCACTTGGATGGCTTCAATTTCATCCCATACCGGGACAACGACTCAAATACCTCCGCCAGGTGCTTCAAATGGTCCTCATACGTCTTGGAGTACACTATCACATCATCCAGGTATAGCAGCACGGTCTTCAAGTTACGGTGTCCCAAACAGCACTCCATCAATCTCTGGAACGTTCCAGGGGCATTGCAGAGTCCGAACGGCATACTGTTGAACTCGCAGAGTCCCATCGGGGTAGTGAAGGCCGTCTTCTCCCGGTCCTCCTCAGCAACTGCTACTTGCCAGTACCCACTAGTGAGGTCAAGAGTAGAGAAGTAATTTGCAGACTTTAGTGCTGCCAGGGATTCCTCTATACGGGGCAAAGGGTATGCATCTTTGTGTTACGCGGTTTACCTGTCGGTAATCTACACACATCCTCATGCTTCCATCCTTTTTCCTGACCAGGACCAGGTGAACTGCCCAGGGGCTACAGCTATCTCTTATTACCCCTGCCTTCTTCATGTCATGCAACATTTCCTTCACTTTCTGGTATTGTGCTGGTGGTATGGGCCTGTAACGTTCTTTGATGAGTGGATGGTCACCTGTGGGTATATGGTGTTGTACCCCTTTAATCCTCCCGAAATCAAGTGGGTGTTTGCTGAATACCTGTTCGTATTCCTGGACCACCCTGTATACACCTTGTTTTTGATGAACAGGAGTGGCGTCAGTCCCAACATGGAGCTGTTGAAACCAATTCCCCACCTGGGTTTCCGAGTCGTTATCCTCTACTCTGTCTGGTGAGGTTAAGGACTCCACTGTGTGGATAGTGTTGTTATTTACAGTGTACAATCTGGCAACAGTGGCATATCGAGGTAATTTGACTTCATCCTCTCCATAGTTTAGGAGGCGTACGGGCACCCTCCCATTGCATACATCCACTACCCCTCTGGCAGTTAGGAGTGTAGGTCTGTGCTCTGAGCTAATGGGCTCCACTACCGCCTGGTAGTTCTGTCCCTTGAGACCTATTGCTGCCCTACACCAAATCAGCATTTCACTCATTGGGGGAATCACAATGGGTATTGGGTCTGTCACCCGTACATTACCAATTTCACCACCTGATAGCTTTACCTGTTGCTGGTACAGGAGGGCTCGAATCTCTCTCTGGAGCACCTTCCTCTGCCCTGGTTTGGCAGTGTCAGCAATCTGTTGGAGCAAAAACAACACTTCTCCCAAACAGTTACCAACAATACTTGTACCAAGTATCATATACAAGTCTGTATCACAAGGGTTGGACTCCACTACAATCAGTCCTTGGTCCTTTAGTTCCGCCCTCCCCACCTTCACTGTCACGTCCTTAACCCCTACTAGGTTAAGAGGAAGGCCGCTAGAGGCATACACGGAGAGGTTCGGGGCTGGTGGCTGGAGCTCATCTACGGACCAGTACCTTTTGTAGAGGACATCAGGTATGATGGTTACCTGTGAGCCGGTGTCCAGTAATGCAGGTGTTGCTATCCCGTCCAGCACGATGGACAGGAAAGGCCTTCCTCCAACGAACCGGTGATACCAGCTTGATGGGCCTGGTTGATTTACTCCTGGGTGTCGGCCCTCGGCCCCAGGGTTTGCTCGTTTAAAGGACAGTTCCGCGCTGTGTGGCCTGCCTTGTGGCAGCGGTAGCAGATGGTTGTTGCTCCTCCCACGGGGTGGCGTTGTCCTCCTCTGGGGTGGCTTGTCCTCCTACAGGGTGGCATTATCCTCCTTCTTCTCCTCATTCAGGGGACATCCTCAGGGCTGTCGGCCAGTAGGAACCTTCCCTCCGGCTCAGGCTCCGTCTGTAGCTGCAGGGTGCTCAGGGCAGTTGCCAGGGTTTTACTTAACTGGCGCACTTCATAGCGCAGGCTGTCCAGCTCACTAGGAGGCAGTTTGCATTTTTGTGTCAGCCGTTAATGAAGGAGCAGTGGGTGCTGCGGGCACTGGGGTGGCCCCACCCTGGTAACGCTGGATAGCAGTATCTGATGGTTCCAGGGGCTGCAGACCCTTAATAGCCATGTTCCTCAGGGTTTCAAAGGTGGCATCTGGATGATCTAAGGCCCACCACCGTACAGTTCTGCTCTCCTCCTGGGACCTCAACACCCGGATGAACTGTTCCGTCAGCATTTTATTTTCATTTTGTATGATGGCTGGACTAACCTGTTTCAGGGCCCGCAGGGCTTCCTGTAAGTGCCAGGCGTAGTCCCGGACACTGTCCTCAGGTTTCTGGACACAGTGGTAGAACCTCATCCGGAGATCTGTCTCAGTGCGGTTTTCAAGCACAGTTTGCAGTCTCTTAAAGATGATGGATACTGATTCCTGGTCTGCGGCTGGCCAGGTTTCAACTTTCCGCTCTGCGGCACCAGTCAATTGTCCAAATACAACAGCGGCTCTTTGTTTGCCAGTCATAGAATACATGTCCAGTACACTGCATATTTTTCTCTTGAATCCAGACAGGGTGTCTGGTTTGCCATTATACTGGGGAAGCCATTTCGCTCCAGGGATATACGGCAGGGCCATGGGTAACAACGGGGTCACGACCCCTGCTGGTGGAGCGGCCGCCCCGGCCTGTGCAGCGCCGGGTACAGGTTGGGCATCAGGAGCGTTAACCGGTGCTCCGGCGGCTTGCTGGTCATCGGCCATGGTTGCGCCCCCCTAGTAAACCGTAGCCTACCTTCTTCACTTCTTATCAGGTAGGCCGCAGCTCCGCAGGCGACGGTCTCCTTCCAGGACCTTGCGTCGCTCACGTCTGACGTCAGAGCGTCCACTGGACTCCTTCCAGGACCTGACACTTCCTGGTTCGACGTCAGGGGCGGGGCGTGTCCTGGGCTTCGCGCGCTTCCAGCAGTTACGCCTCCCAGGTTCCCGCGGTTACGCCCTTCTTCTTCCCGCGCTGCAGCGCGATAATGGCGGCGATCCTCACCGCAGTTTAACACACAGTTCAGTTCAATAAAGGCGCACAGTACCCGGTGGCAGCGGGCACGCAATCCTGTTCGTGACGCCAAAGTTTGACGCGCCCCTTGGGCCATGGGGTACCCGGTGCCGGGCTGGTAGATGCTGGGGGTGGTATCACGGTGGCTGGCCCGGTCCGTGGCCCAGGGCGGTCAACAAAAAGGGGATATTTATAGGGGATTTGTAATAAGTTCGTGACGCCACCTGTTGAATGCGGCTAAAGAGAGCCGCCGCAGCGGAGCAGTGCTCTGAGGCAGATGTTAGGGCAGCTTATGATGGAACAGCTCCCCACAGGTGGATCGGGCCTCAGGGCAGTGTAGGGGTAGATGGTGAATGCTGGTGAGAGACGGCAGGAGGGTCCCGGAGGAAAGACGGACACTCACACGGGGGTAAGCTTCAGTATCTTTACTGGTGATGATGCAGGCACGGTCCAGGGTACTCCAGGCGAAGGGTGCACTTTTGGACTCTCCCCAGTGAGCGGGTATAGGGCCTCCTGATCCGTTGCTTCCTCTTGCTAAGCTTCTGACCTGCCTGGAGCTAGGCCTAGCTTGCTTACTGTCTCTCTCTTGCACCTGCTAACCTGGTGGTAGGGCCTTCTCTTGGAGATCACTCTCCCTGGATGCTGGGGCCTCCGTGACTCCTAGCCCTGGCACTGTAGTCAGCGTTTGGTGAACCTCGGACCTGTAGTCCTCCAGGGGTTCCGGTGGTCCCTACTGGGTATAAAGGGACCCCGTAGGCGCGGACCCGGTGTCCGGTATATATCTCGGGGTGAGCCTGGTATGCTCCTCTGCCCCCTTTTACTACTTCTTCCTTCTCCTCTCGCCTTCGGCCACACTCAGGGCCCTCACTAGGCTTCACCTCGTGCTGTAGGCCTTGGCTCGCCTAAGCACCGCAGCAGCGTGCTGCTCTTCGCTGCTCTCTGAGTGTCAGCACGCTCTCTGCTCACAGACTGAACTGAGCTGTCTGGCTCCACCCTCCCTATATATATCTCTATCTGGGCTCCCTCTGCTGGTCTGAGCTGGTGGGGTGGAGGTGTGTGAATGTGTGAGGGCCTCTTGTGGAGAAGTCCATCCATGCACCCTTCTGGGTTCTGTGGCACCAATGCGCAGCAGGGCACCACAATTCCCCCCACTCCTAGTTAATTAATTGTATTTAAAAAAAATAAAACTTGTTATACTTACGCCCATGCGATCCCTGCAGAATCCTGGCGCTCGTCCACGTCGCTGCCACCAGGTTCTCCTGATTTCCGGCCATGTGATGGAGCCGTCACATGACCGGAAGTCAGGGGAATCATGAAGGTACTGCCGCTGCAGCACTGAGATGTCCCGGCGCTTAGCGCTCAGCATGGGGCCGGGGGCCCCATGAGGAGATGCACAAGAGGGGGGCCCCAACGGGGCTCCGAGGGGGCCCCGACCGGCTGGGCCCCATACTGGAGTCAGGGCAGTCATGCCCTGATGGCGGCCCGGCTGGAGGGGCCCCCTCTTCCTCGGGGCCCCCGTTCAATGAACGGGCTGCACGGGCGGTAGGTCCACCCCTGGCTCCCAGCCAATAGCTGGGAGGCATCTTGTATATAAGACTTCCTCTCCCTTAGGGAGTCGCTGAAGCAACATCATTCATTAGCGTGTAGTCTCCCCTACAAGTGAGTTGTTAGGTTCCCTGGTCCTGGTGTGGCTAGTGTTGTGTTCCCGTAGTCTCCCGGTCCCAGTGCGACCAGTGCCTGAACATAGTCCCCTGGTCCTGGTGCAGTCAGTCATGTCCCCAAAGTCCCCTGGTCCAGGTACGGCCAGTACCTGAACATTTTCCCCTGGTCCTGGTGTGGCCAATCCTGTAGTCCCCTGGTCCCGGTGCTGCCAGTGCCTGAATATTGTCCCATGGTGCTGGTGCGGCCAGTCCTGTCTCCGAAGTCCCCTGATCCCGGTACACCTAGTTCCGGAACATTATCCCCTGATCCTGGTGTGGCCAGTCCTGTTCCCGAAGTCCCCTGGTCCTGGTACGGCCAGTATCTTAATGTTTCCCTATCCAAGTATCCCATGTATCCGGACTGCTACAACCTATCTCTGAAGTATCCATCTGAGTCTCTGTGTCAGTAACTATTTTGCAGTGATCCTGAACCTATTAGTCTGAACAGAGCCTGAGCCTGTGTCAGCTAACCTGACCCCTGGGGTCAGCTGATGCAGTATCGGGGTCAGCTGATGCAGTATCGGGCTCTGCCTAGGAGTCATACCTGGCTGCTACCTGTCTCCACCATCAGGAGCTCGAGTGAACACCAGGTAGCTGCTTTGCTATGCCCATTATTAGGCAGACCCGGTCCTGTAGCACAATGGCTCCAAAAATCCACTTGCACCAACTTTGGGAGTAACACATCTATTATGAAAATAAGAACTTTTTGTTCTTTTTTACATAAATTATCCATGACATTCCATTAAATTTGTGAGAATTTAAACTATACAAATAGATCTAGATATACATCGATCATCCTCTACCGGTGACGTAAAAAAATTATCATCTTACAATGGCAGCTGTCAAGAGGTGGGACATATTTGGCTGCAAGTGAACAGTCAGTTCTTGATATGTAGGAAGCAGGAAAAATGGACAAACGTAAGGATCTAAGCAACATGGACAAGGGTCATGTTGCAATGACTAGATGACAAATCCCAAAATAACAGGTCTTATGTAGTGATGAGTGAGCATGCTCGCTACTGCTCTGTGCTCGCCTGAGCATCTCACTGCTCAAGATGCTCGGCGCTCGTCGAGTATTTCCGGGTTTGCTCGGTGGGAGCTCAGGTCCCCTCCCTGCATGTTTGGCGCTCTTTAGAGCGCCAATCAACATGCAGGGATTGCCTGCCACTCACTGTAATGCAGTAGCCATGTTGGTTGTGGCATTACAGTGATTGGCTGGCCGCAGAGCATCATCAGGTCTATATCAGACCTGGCGCCGCCATGTTCGTCAGTCACTCTGGAATCACAGTGTAGGGAGAGGTGCTGCTGGGAGAGATTTGCTTGTGTATTAGATAGTGTAGGGAGAAAAAACGTACATTACACATATCCATCTTAACAAACAGTCCTTTTGAGGACGAACTAATCCATTTGCAGAGATATCAGGCAGGCAGGGTATATAGCGGACTGCAGTGCATATAGCACAAGAGGCTTCATTCCAGTTTTGTCTGCTGTTGCTGTTAGATATTTCTAGAAATAGGCCCAGGTCTCAGGGGCCAGGAATACTTTTTTTTGGATCTTAATCCTCATTATTTGCTTAAAAAACAATCCAGAGAACACCATTTTTCTTCGCGATTTGCTTGTTGGCACTGCAGAATACAGCCAGGTCCTTTCCATATTACAGCGATAGAAATCCAGCTATTTAAAACTGTGCTTTCTCCATCACACGGATCACATATACGTTGTCAGAAAATACTGCCATTTCTGGCCTCCATTAAAAATTTCTTTCAGTGTGTCAGTGAAGCAATTCCCACCAGTTTGCTGTTCAAACTACTTACCTAAAGGCCAGGTATTTAAAACTCTGTTTTCTCCGTCACACGGATCACATATACGTTGTCAGAAAATATTGCCATTTCTGGCCTCCATTAAAAATTTCCTTTAGTGTGTCAGTGAAGCAATTCATACCAGTTTGCTGTTCAAACTACTTACCTACAGGCCAGGTATTTAAAACTCTGTTTTCTCCGTCACACGGCCCACATATAAGTTCTCTCCAAACTCAGTCATTTGTAGTGAGCGTGGAAAATACTATCCTCCATTTAAAATGGGCAAGGCACGTGGCAAGGGACGGGGAACAGGACGTGATGGTGATGGTGATGGTGCATGCAGAGGACGAGGACAAGGTCATGGGCAAGCTGAAATTGTGCCACAAACACCCACATCTTATCGCCTGATATTCCTGCCCCAATTCCTAGGGGACCACAGCACACCACTATTGAACCCAGAGCAGTGTCAAAACGTTGTTGGTTGGATAGCAGATAATGCTTTCAGTCGCTTAGCCACCATCACCACCACCCTGTCTTCCACACGGTCAAGTCTCAGTAGCCGTGAGTCTGGACTGCATATTCCTCACCCTGATCCTCCTTCCTCCCACCATGCCGAGTGCCCGGAAACAATGGATCCCACACTTGGACACTCTGAAGAACTGTTCACTTTTCCATTTATAGATTCAGGCCTCTCGCCCCATCCACTTGAAGCGGGGCAAGAGGAGATCGCGTGTAGCGATGCCCAAATATTTCAGCAGCCACGGTCACACGAAGGCGACAGTGGGAAAGTGTCACAAGAGGTGGATGATGATGAGACACAATTACCAGAAAGTCAGGAGGAGGACCAGGGTGCAGAAGTGGAAGACAAGGTGGTGGATGATATAGTATCTGACCCAACCTGGTAGGAGGACATGCAGAGCGAGGACAGCAGCACACAGGGGGCGGGAGGCAGTGCACCCCAACAGGCAGGAAGAAGCAGTGTGGTGGCCGCAGACAGAATGCAGGCAACCGTTCCCCGTAACACCAACACGAAGGAAGTTGCCAGTACAACTGTTAGGTCTTCCCGAGTCTGATTGTTTTTTAAAGACTCTGCCGATAACCCCAAAAAGGCCATTTGCACCACGTGCCAGGCCAGCATCAGCAGGGGTGGCAAAACGACCAGCCTGACCACCATCAGCATGATCAGGCACATGGCAGCAAAGCACCTGACTTTGTGGGCCGAACCCCAGGGTCCAGGAACAGTGTCTGCAGGTGGCACCATTGCTTCTTCCGCTGTTGTGCATGCAAGCCAAACTCCTGTCCATTGTGCATGCGAAGATGCTTCCTGCCCTGAACCTGTCATTGCGCACTCTCAAGTAGCAGCATCAGGAAGCATGTCCATGTCCTTGTCCCAGCGCAGCGTTCAGTTGTCCATACCCCAGTCCTTGGAACGCAAGCACAAATATGCAGCCAACGCCCCACAGGCCACACTACTAAATTCTCACATTTCACGACTGCTTGCGCTCGAAATGTTGCCTTTTAGGCTCGTGGAGACAGAAGCATTCCGCAACCTTATGGCGGCGGCTGTACCTCGGTACTCGGTCCCCAGCCGCCACTATTTCTCCCGGTGTGCCGTCCCCGCATTACACAAGCACGTGTCCCAAAACATTAGCCGTGCCTTCAACAAAGCAGTTACCGGGAAAGTCCACCTAACCACGGACATGTGGACAAGTGCTTGTGGGCAGGGACGGTACATCTCGCTGACGTCACACTGGGTTAACATAGTGGAAGCCGGGACCCAGTTGGACCTTGGGGCGGAACACGTCCTCCCGACGCCAAGGATTGCAGGCCCTAGGTCAATCAGGGTTGCCCCCACGGTCTACAGCTCCTGCACCTCATCCTCCTCAGCTTCCTCCTCCTCTTCAGCCTCCATCTCCGAAATGACCACATCAGTCACAAGCTGGAAGCACTGCAGCACTGCCTCGGCCAAGCGGCAACAGGCTGTGCTGAAGCTAATATGCTTAGGTGACAAACTGCACAATGCTGAAGAGTTGTGGACAGCTCTGAAAGAGCAGGCAGATCTGTGGCTCACACCGCTTAACCTACAGTCAGGCATGGTCTTGTGTGACAATGGCCGGAACCTGGTGGCAGCTCTGAGGCGAGCTCACACACGTACCATGCCTGGCCCATGTGCTTAACCTCGTGGTTCAGCGGCTTCTCAAATCCTACCCGGAGCTGCCGGATCTGCTTGTTAAAGTACGCCGTGTTATGATCTGCAACATGTACTAAGGAAAGAAAGGGGAAAGCTGTCCCTACAGTAAGACTAAGCTGAATCCCTATGATGTAGCGGACTGCCTGTTCCTTGCGAACGGACCCGCCTTAGTCCTCGGATAGTTCTGAACGAAGACCTATAAAATAAAGGAAGGAGTCCCTAAAAGATCTAAGGACTGGAACAAAAAATGGGACACCTCCTGAACAGAGAAAGTTGTTGCAGAACACAAAAAGACAAACTGACAAAAAGGTACTAGAGGTCCCAGAAGGACCAAGAGAACTGACAGAGATAGGCACCGAAGCACCTGGCTAGCAAAACAGTCAAACAACGCTGAAGTCCAGCAAAGCCAAAAGAGCTGGAATATAAAGGCAGATGGAAAACACAAGATGGAAAAAACAAACAGGAGGGTTTTAACACGCCACCTGTGTGCCCATTTTAGAAAGTCAGCTACAGCTTCCGCCGCCCTTGCCGTGTTTCAGCAGCATTTGCAGCTTCCGGCTCACAGACTGGTGTGTGATGTCCCCACTAGTGTTGAGCGAGCATGCTCGACACTGCTAGGTACTCGCCCGAGCATCACGCTACTCGGGATGTTCGGCGAGCACCGAGCATTTCCGGGTTACTCCGGCGGGAGCTCGGGTCTCCGCCCTGCATGTTTGGCGCTCTTTACAGAGCCAATGAACATGCAGGGATTGCCAGCCAGTCACTGTAATGCCGCAGCCATGTTGTTTGTTGGCATTACAGTGATTGGCTGGCCGCACAGCGTCACCTCGAGTATTTAAAACCGGGCGCCGCCATCTTGGACACAGACGCTCCGGATCAGACAGTGTAGGGACAGCGCTGCTGAGCTAGGGAGAGATTTTTCCTGCAAAATAGTTAGTGTAGGGTCTGTAAAGGCTGCCAGAACAAACAAACAGTCCTTCTCAGGACTAATATCCATCCCAGATATCAGGCAGGCAGGCAGGCTGTATAGGAGACGCAGTGGTTATACCAGCAAACGCTGCATTACAGTCCTGTGTGCTCCTGTTTCTGAAATTGCTGGACTTAGCTGCAGGTCTCGGGGGCCAGTAAAAATCCTTTTTTTTTCATCTAAATCCTCTTTTTTTTTTTCCTCCTACACACTGTACAAATACCCGTCTTATTAACCTATTGGTGTCCCCCCCCCCCCCCAAAAAAAAAAAAGTGTGTCTCTGATTTTTCAGACACAAATATATCTGTTGAAAAGAGTCTGGTATAGGCCAGAGAAACAGAAGAGTGGTTTTGCAGTTCCACGGGTAAAATCTCTGTAGTATCCAGTTTTGGGCCTTTGGTATCTAAAAAAAAAAAAACAGTTTGAGTGTGTTGCTCACTGTTCAGCCGCAAATCTATATATTTTAAAAAGTGTGGTATACCCCAGTAAACAATAACTGTGGTTTTGCTGTTCCATGGTAAAAAAATCTCTATTATTCAGGTTTTGGTATTTTTTCCGTAAGGAAAAACAGTAATAGTTTCTCCCTGATTGTTCTGATTGTTTAAAAGAGTCGGGTGTAGGCCAGAGAAATAGAACTGTGGTTTTCCTCTTCCACGGTTCTAATCTACTTTTTGTTACCCTTTTTTCCATTGATAGTGCGAATGTAAGCTATTTTACTTCCTTTACAATGGACAAGGCGCGTGGCAAGGGACGTGGAACTGGACGTTCTGGTGATGGTGCGTGCAGAGGACGGGGCCGTGGCCAAGGTGAAAATGTGCCACAACCAACAGCCACATCTTCTCGCTCCCACTTCTTGACTGAATTACTAGGGAAGCACAGAACAACACCAGTATTGCGAACTGATCAGTGTGAACAGGTTATTAATTGGATAGCAGATAATACTTCCAGTTACCTGGGCACCACCACCTCCGGTCTGTCTTTCACACGGTCAACTCTTAGTAGCCGTCAGTCTTGACCACATACTCCTCCTCACCCTGATGCTCCTTCCTCCCACCATGCCGAGTGTCATCAGACAGCAATTGATCCCACACTTGGACACTCTGAAGAGCTGTTCACTGGTCCATTTCCATATTTGTGCCCCTCGCCTGCTACGCTTGAAGTGGTGGAAGAGGAGATCCCATGTAGCGATGCCCAAATATTTGAACAGCCACGGCCACAGGGAGTCGATGCTGGCAATTTGTCACAAGAGGTGGATGATGACGAGACACAATTGCCAGGAAGTGAGGAGGAGCATCGTGGTGCACAAGTGGAAGAGGAGGAGGTGGTGGATGATCTAGTAACTGACCCAACGTGGCAGGAGGACATGCAGAGTGAGGCCAGCAGCACACAGGGGGAGGGAGGCAGAGTACCCAAACAGGCAGGAAGAAGCAGTGTGGTGGCCGCAGACAGAAGGCAGGCAACCGATCCCCGTAACACCAACACATGGTGGAAGAGGAGATCCCATGTAGCGATGCCAAAATATTTGAACAGCCACGGCCACAGGGAGTCGATGCTGGCAATTTGTCACAAGAGGTGGACGATGACGAGACACAATTGCCAGGAAGTGAGGAGGAGCATCGTGGTGCGCAAGTGGAAGAGGAGGAGGTGGTGGATGATCTAGTAACTGACCCAACGTGGCAGGAGGACATGCAGAGTGAGGCCAGCAGCACACAGGGGGAGGGAGGCAGAGTACCCCAACAGGCAGGAAGAAGCAGTGTGGTGGCCGCAGACAGAAGGCGGGCAACCGTTCCCCGTAACACCAACACGAGGGACGTTGCAAGTACAAGCGTTAGGTCTTCCAGAGTATGGAATTTTTTTAAAGTCTCTGCTGATAACCCCAAAAAGGCCACTTGTACCACCTGCCATGCCAGCATCAGCAGGGGTGACAAAACTACCAGCCTGACTACCACCAGCATGATCAGGCACATGGCAGCAAAGCACCCGACTTTGTGGGGCGAAACCCAGGGTCCACGACCAGTGTCAGCGGGTGTCACCACAGCTTCTTCCGCTGTTGTGCGTGCAATAGAATCCCCTGTTGTGTGTGCAAGGCAATCCCCTGTCCATACTGCATGTAAAGATGCCCCCTCCTCTCAGTCTTCACTTGTTATGGCAGTTTCTCAAGAAACAGCATCAACGTCCACGTCCACGTCCCACCGCAGCGTTCAATTGTCCATATTCCAGACCTTTGAACGAAAGCGGAAATTCGCAGCTAACGCCCCACAGGCCATAGACATAAATGCGCACATTTCACGACTGCTTGCATTGGAAATGTTGCCTTTTAGGCTGGTGGAGACGGAATCCTTCCGCAACCTTATGGCGGTGACCGTCCCTCGGTACTCGGTCCCCAGCCGACACTATTTTGCCCGGTGTGCCATCCCCGCACTACACAAGCACGTGTCCCAAAACATCTGCCGTGCCCTCAACAACACAGTTACTGGGAGAATCCACCTGACAATGGACACGTGGACAAGTGCTTGTGGCCAGGGATGGTACATCTCCCTGACGGCACACTGGGTAAACATAGTTGAAGCCGGGACCCAGTTGGACCTTGGGACGGAACACATCCTCCCCACACCGAGGATTACGGGCCCTATGTCAGTCAGAGTTGCCCCCACAGTGTACAGCTCCTGCGCATCATCCTCCTCCTCCTCCTACTCCTCATGTTCAGCCTCCATCTCAGATATCACCACATCAGTTACAAGCTGGAAGCACTGCAGTACTGCCTCTGCCAAGCGGCAACAGGCTGTGCTGAAACTCATAAGCTTAGGTGATAAACCTCACACTGCTTGTGAGCTGTGGACAGCTGTGAAAGAGCAGGCAGATCTGTGGCTGAGACCGCTGAACCTACATCCAGGCATGGTCGTGTGTGACAATAGCCGTAACCTGGTGGCGGCTCTGAGGCGAGGCGAGATCACACACGTACCATGCCTGGCTCATGTGCTTAACCTCGTGGTTCAGCGGTTTCTTAAATCGTACCCCGAGTTGCCAGATCTGCTCGTCAAAGTACGCCGCCTGTCAGCTCATTTTCGCAAGTCGGCTACAGCTTCCGCCGCCCTTGCTGTGTTGCAGCAGTGTTTGCAGCTTCCGGCACACCGACTGGTGTGTAATGTCCCCACACGTTAGAACTCTACCCTCCACATGTTGCAAAGGATTTGTGAGCAGAAGAGAGCAGTCGTGGAGTACCAGCTGCATCAAGGCCGTCGATATTCAGGTCAGACTCCTCACATAAGACTTCATGAGTGGACCTGGATGTCTGACATATGTACCATCCTGACAAACTTTGAGGAGGCCACCAAGATGGTGAGTGGCGATGACGCCATCATTAGTGTCAGCATCCCACTTGTCTGTCTTTTGCAACGCTCTCTGCAGAGAATTAAAGAGGAGGCATTGCAGCCAGAGTATGATGAGATGGATCAAGAAGCCGTGGTGGGCGATTACACACAGCCCAGCCTCATCTCATCCCAACGTGCATTGGGGGACAATGAGGGAGAGGAGGAGGAAGAACATGAGCTGTTATCATGTGCTGTAGACGGTAGTACCTGTACAAGTGTCTTACCGTCGGTTCAGCGTGGGTGGCCTGAGGACAGGGGGGAGGAGGAGGAGGAGGAGAGCAAGGTCAGTCGTCATCTTGGTGAGGACACGGAAATCTTGCCCGTTACCAGTCTGGCACGCATGGCTGACTTTATGTTGCGCTGCCTTAACCGTGACCCTCGCGTTGTCAAAATGTTGGGTGACAGTCATTACTGGTTGGTGACACTTGTAGACCCCCGCTACAAGGAGAACTTTCACTCTCTTATTCCTGAGGTGGAGAGGTCTACAAAAATGGGCCAGTACCAGAAGGCCCTTGCTGCAGAACAGTTAAAAAAATTCCCATCTGAACACGCTAGCGGCAGAGGTCACAGTTCATTGACCAACCAAAGCGTACAAGCGAGAGAGAGGCAACTCCAATCCAGCAGAGGCAGGGGAACACTGTCAACATTCTGGGACAGTTTTCTCAGACCCTCCCTTCGGACAGACCCTGAGCCGCGGGGTACTCTCACAAGGAGTGGAAAGTTTCAAAAGATGGTGAGGGAGTACCTTGCCAACCGTACCAGCGTCCTCCGTGATTCCTCTGTGCCTTTTAATTATTGGGTATCCAAGCTGGACACTTGGAATGAACTCGCTCTGTTCGCCTTGGAGATCCTGGCCTGCCCTGCCGCTAGCGTGTTATCAGAGCGTGTTTTTAGTGCCGCTGGGGGAATTATAACTGATAAGCGCACTCTCCTGTCAACTGACAATGCTGACAAGCTGACCCTTATCAAAATGAACAAGGGCTGGATTGGGCCAGACTTCTCATCACCACCAAATGACAGCAGAGTAACATAAAGTCATATCCACTGTGTTATTTCGGGAGGTGTATTCACATGCACCGCTTAACACCCACACAAGGGTATACGCTTCCTCATTTCGGCTGTTTTATGTTCTTCTCCTTATCCTCAGCCTCCACCACCACTATACCACCAGGGTGACCGTGGTCCGTGTTGCCATTATTGAAAGTTCCTCCGTCCTTATTTTTGTCAGCTTTTGCTTGGAAGGCATAACCAAAGACTGTGGGAGACCCACTCCCCAATAATGGGAATAATATTTTTAAGATGCTGTACTGTATGGCTCTTGTAAGGGGCATTAAAAGCGTCTTGTTATACCACTCTGACCTCCACATCTCTTGTAAGGGGCATTAAAAGCGTCTTGTTATACCACTCTGACCTCCACGTCTCCTGTAAGGGGCATTAAAAGCGTCTTGTTAAGCTACTGGGACCTCCACGAGTCTTCGAACGGGCATTGCATTTCCTCCTAATTTTTGGAAGCTTTTGCTTGGAAGGCATAAGCAAATACTATGGGAGACCCACTCCCCAATAATGGGAATAATGTTTGTAATATGCTGTACTGCATGGCTCTTGTAAGGGGCATTGCAAGTTGCTCCATCTTAATTTTGGGAAGCTTTTGCTTGGAAGGCATAAGCAAATACAATGGGAGACCCACTCCCCAATAATGGGACTTATGTTTGTAATATGCTGTACTGCATGGCTCTTGTAAGGGGCATTGCAAGTTGCTCCGTCCTAATTTTTGGAAGCTTTTGCTTGGAAGGCATAAGCAAATACTATGGGAGACCCACTCCCCAATAATGGGAATAATGTTTGTAATATGCTGTACTGCATGGCTCTTGTAAGGGGCATTGCAAGTTGCTCCGTCTTAATTTTTGGAAGCTTTTGCTTGGAAGGCATAAGCAAATACTATGGGAGACCCACTCCCCAATAATGGGAATAATATTTTTAAGATGCTGTACTGTATGGCTCTTGTAAGGAGCATTAAAAGCATCTTGTTAAGCTACTGTGACCTCCACATCTGTTCCAAGGGGCATTCAAACCGTCTTGTTAAGCTACTGGGACCTCCACGTCTTTTCCAAGGGGCATTAAAACCGTCTTGTTAAGCTACTATGACCTCCACGTCTCTTCCAAGGGGCATTCATACCGTCTTGTTAAGCTTCTGAGACCTCCACGTCTCTTCAAAGGGGCATTAAAAGTGTCTTCTTAAGCCACTCTGAACTCCACAGCTCTTCCAAGGGGCATTGAAATGTTGTTTTTAATTACCTCTAACCTACACGACTCTTCCAACCGGCATTGCATTTCCTCCTAATTTTAGTCAGCTTTTGCTTTTCAATGCAAAGGCGAAAACTAAGGGAGACCCACTCCCCAATAATGGGTAGAAGGTTTTTAGTACGCTGTAATCCACGTCTGTTTCAGGGGGCATTGCAGTTCCTCATAATTTTTGGAAAGCCTTCCATTCACTGCTTAGGCCAACAGTGTACAGGAGACCCAGTTGCTATAAATGGAAAAAACGGTTTAGTTAAGGCCCTCTGACCTCCATGTCATTTCCAAGGGGCATTGGAGTGCCTCAAAATTTTTGGTAGGCATTGCACTCACTGTATGCCCTAAAACTGTGTAGCCGAACCGCTCCTTTTCTTACAGAAACATATCCTACAAGACATATGTGGTTGACTGGCCTGATATTGATGTGAATGGTCCCTGTTCCTCCTGCTCTTTCTCCTTTGCCACTACCTCATCCATCATTTATCACCCGAAGCTTTGTTTTAACGGGAGTCATAGAACTGGAATAGTAGCAGGAAAACATCCAGCAATCCTCGGAGGAGGTAGGATATGCGCCAAAACGCTGACCACCTCAGGCCTAGCCGCTACTACATACATGCGCTTGCATTCCAAGAAAACAAAGCAGATGCTAACTTGTATCATCATCATCATGGTCCTCACCTTGGCACTCTCAACTCCCCTGATGGAGAAGCCAGGGCCCACCGGAGGAGTCTGGTTCTCTGATGGGCTCGTCCAATGCTGCCCTAAAGCAGGCCGAGCTAAGAAAAGTGTGTGGGGGTATGTTCCAAGGAGAAATAGGGGCGGCTGGGGACCATTTATGGACACCCTGCTGCCCCCAGGTGGATGGGGATCGTGTGTGGACACCCGGCCGCGGGGCGGCTGGGGACTGAGTATGGACACCCGGCCACCCCCTGGCGGCTGGGGACCGAGTGTGGACACCCGGCCGCCGGGCGGCTGGGGACTGAGTATGGATTCCAGGCCGCCAACGCAGCCATGATGTGGTGGCCAGATTCCGCCTCCACATGCCTAAAAGGCCCAATTTCAAGTGCAAGCAAGCAAGCAGTATGGTATTGCAGCATGGGGGTGGGTGGGTGGCAGGCTGCATACTTGCGCTTGCATTGCAAGGAATGGGAGAGGTACAATTGAACACTGCCCTGGGACAAGGACTTGAACGGGGATAGTTGCAAGTCTGCAATGACAGGTGCAGGGTGGGAAGCATCTTCGCATGTAAAATGAACAGGGGTTTGGCATGCAAACACTACAGCGGAATAGGCTGTCCTTCCCACTAAATGCACTGGGGAGGGCACAGGTAATGTTTTGGTATACGCGCTTAATCTTATGTATAAGGCACACCGGGACAAATAGGGGCGGCTGGGGTCTGAGTATGGATACCTCGCTGCCGAAGCAGCCATGAGGTAGTGGCCAGCTTCGGCCTCCTCCAAACTTAAAGGCCCCATTTCAAGTGCAAGCTAGCAGTATCGCATTGCAGCCTGGGGGTGGGTGGGTGGCAGGCTGCACACTTATGCTTGCATTAAAAGAAAACAAAGCAGATGCTAACTTTCATCATCATTATGCTCCTCACCTTGGCACTCTCAACTCCCCTGATGGAGAAGCCAGGGCACACCAGAGGAGTCTGGTTCTCTGGTGGTCTCGTCCAATGCTGCCCTAAAGCAGGCCAGGCTAAGAAAAGTGTGTGAGGGGAAGTTGACAGGGGAAATAGGGGCGGCTGGGGACCGTTTATGGACACCCGGCTGCCCCCAGGCGGCTGGGGACCGTGTGTGGACTCTCGGCTGCGGGGAGTATGGATTCCAGGCCGCCAACGCAGCCATGACGTGGTGGCCAGATTCCGCCTCCACATGCCTAAACGGCCCAATTTCAAGTGCAAGCAAGCAGTATGGTATTGCAGCCTGGGGGTGGGTGGGTGGTTGGCTGCATATTTGCGCTTGCATTGCAAGGAATGGGGGAGGTACAATTGAACACTGCCCTGGGACAAGAACTTGCACGGGGATAGTTGCAAGTCTGCATCTTCTGATGCGGCAAGGATGACTTCTGATGGGCACACTTTTAGGCAGTGACCTGGGTGTCAGAGATGCTTCCAGGGGTCTTCCCCATGCTGTTCCCGTGTCTATTCAGCACTGTATGCATGTGTCACACAGCACATGGCCAGATAAGGTTGTAAAATGTTAAAATGACATTTCCCGGTGAATGCATTTGTCATGATTGAAAGCAATACAAAAGTGCAAAAACGCATAAAAAATGCTACTTGTGAACATAGCCCAAAGTGTGGAGGAGTATTTTTTGGGGGGGTTATTTATTTTACCTTATACACAAGTGTTCTTTACCCTGGAAAGGAAGTTCCTTAACATATTTCACAGGAAAGCAGTTTCAGTTTCGTTTTTGAACGTTTTATTGTGAGCTTAATACCTCTGACCACATTGTTGACAGCAGTGACCTGGGGGTCAGAAATGCTTCCTGGGGCGATCCCCCATGCTGTCCCCATGTCATTTGAGCACTGTCACTATCGTTTTGGGCACTTGTTAGGCTTTTAAAAGACTGCCGGGGGTACCACCGCAAAAATGCTCGGGTCTCCCATAGACTAACATTGGGCTCGTTGCTCGGGTCGAGCACCCGAGTATCACGGCGAGTTCGGCCCAAGCTTCGAGCACCCGAGCATTTTAGTGCTCGATCAACACTAGTCCCCACGCATTGGAACTCTACACTGCAGATGTTGGGAAGGATTTGTGAGCAGAAGAGGGCAGTTGTTGAGTAGCAGCATCAACAAGGTCGTAGGTATTCAGTTCAGACTCCACACATAAGACCTCAGGTGTGGGCATGGATGTCAGACATATGTACCATTCTCCAAAACTTTGAGGACTCCACCTAGATGGTGAGCGGCGATGACGCCATCCTGCTTCTCTGTCTTCTGAAACGCTCTCTGCTCACAATCAAAGAGGATGCATTGCAGGCGGAGCACGATGAGATGGAGCAAGGAACCATACAGGGTGATTACACACAGCCAAGCCTCATCTCATCCCAGCGTGGATTGGGTGACAATGAGGAAGAGGAGGAGGAGGAAGGACAGGAGCTAGTTTCATGCACTATAGACGGTACTACCAGCACAGCTGTCATACCGTCTATTCAGCGTGGAAGGCCAGAGGACAGAGAGGAGGAGGAGGAGAGCATGGTCAGTCATCCTCTTGGTGAGGACACGGAAGTCTTGCCTGTTAGTAGTCTGGCATGCATGGCTGAGTTTATGTTACGATGCCTTTCCCATGACCCTCGCGTTCTCAAAATTTTGGGTGACAGTCATTACTGGTTGGTGACACTTCTAGACCCACGCTACAAGGAGAACTTTATATCTCTTATTCCTGAGGCAGACAGGTCTACAAAAGTAGTGCTGTACCAGAAGGCCCTTGTTGCTGAACTATTAAAAAAACTCCCATCTGAAAACGCTGGCGGCAGAGGGCACACTTCGTTGGCAACCAAGGAGTACAGGCGAGAGAGACACAACTTCAATCCAGCAGAGGCAGGGGAACACTGTAAAAGTTCTGAGAGAGTTTTCTCAGACCCTCCCATCGCACAGGCCCTGAAGCGGGGGGTACTCTCACAAGGAGTGCGAAGTTTGGGAAGATGCGGAGGGAGTACCTTGCCGACCGTACCAACGTCCTCCGTGATTCCTCTGTGCTTTATAATTATTGGGTATCCAAGCTGGATACGTGGAATGAACTGGCTCTCTATGCCTTGGAGGTCCTGGCCTGCCCTGACGTCAGCGTTTTATCAGAGGGGGCTTTTAGTGCCGCTGGAATTATAGCTGATAAGCGCAGCCACTTGTCAACTGAAAATGCTGACAGGCTGACTCTTATAAAAATGAACAAGGGCTGGATTGGGCCAGACTTCTCAACACCACCGAAAGATAGCAGCGTAACATAAACTCAAATCCAGTGTCTTTTCTTGGGAGGTGTGTTCCCATGCACCTTTTCACACCCACACATGGGTATACGCTTCCTGATTTTGGCTATTTGCTCTTGTCCTCCTCCTTCTCCTCATCCTCCATCACCATATCACCAGGGTGACGGTGGTTCATGATGCAACACCCACATAATTTTTTTTTAAAGGGTGTTTATGATGCCCATAAAAAAAAATTTTATACAGTATCTTCATGTATACCCCCCAGGGGTAAATGTTTGTCAGCCCATACACTTAGTGCATGGGTATTACAAGTATAGGAGGCCCGCTCCTTTCTAATGGGAACATTTTTTTATGAAGCCCTCCTCCACGTCTCTTCCAAGGGGCATTGAAGTGCCTCCAAATTTTTGGCAGCCCTTGCATTCACTGCATAGGCCAACACTATGGGAGACTCTCTCCTAATGGAAATTTGTCGCTACTGTGGCCCTGCTCTATGTCTCTTTAAATTGTTGGTGGGGTTTTTCCTAAATTTGGTCAGCCGTTTGACTCACTGCATACCCTAGAACTGTATAGCAGACTCTCTCCTTTCTAATGGGAATTTGTCGTTACTGTGGCCCTGCTCTGTGTCTTTAATTTCTTAGTGGGGTTTTTCCTAAATTTGGTCAGCCGTTGGACTCACTGCATACCCTATAACTGTATAGCAGACTCTCTCCTTTCTAATGGGAACATGTTGTACTCGTTATTGTGGCCCTGCTCTATGTGTCTTTCAGAGTCCCTCCATCATCAATGAAACAGGATGTGTCTGATGATGTGTCACACACCACATTGCCAGATAAGGTTGTAAAATGTTAAAATGACATTTCCCGGTGAATGCATTTGCCTTAAAAAATAACTTAAAAAAAAAAACAGTACCATCTTTCTTTAGTGTAAAAACAGTCACCAATGTAATCACATTGTTCATCTCATGCACCTCCTCCTCCATCTCCGAAATGACCACATCAGTCACAAGCTGAAAGCACTGCAGCACTGCCTTGGCCAAGCGGCAACAGGCTGTGCTGAAGATAACATGCTTAATACTTAGGTGACAAACCGCCCAGCGCTGCAGAGTTGTTGAAAGCTGTAACACAGCAGCTTGATCTGTGGCTCTCACCGCTGAACATACAGCCAGGCATGATCGTGTGTCACAATGGGTGGAACCTAGTGGCGGAGAAATGACAGCCAGAGTAGATACGGTTTCCCTCTATGCCAGTCCTTTCACCGAGTTAAAGAATATGGCTGTGGTGAAATACAACTCCTACTGAGAAGCTGTTTCAGATTGAAAAACATTGGGCCCACCAGAGGATTTGATTCTGAGGGCTCACCTTTCTCCCCCGCTCAAGAGCCCCATAGCAGCTGCAAAGTTAGCGCTATCATGAACTCTCCTGATGTAGAAGCCGGGGCACACCAGAGGATTCTCTGGTGGGACCGACCAACCCTGCCGAGAAGCAGTCCTGGCTAAGAAAAGTGTGTGGGAAGGTTCCCAGACACTCTATGGCTGCTTTTTTACTGAGGTGGAAACCCACGCAAACACGGGGAAAGCATACAAAATCCTTGCAGATGTTGTCCTTGCTGGGATTTGAACCCAGGATACCAGCGCTGCAAGGCTTCAGTGCTAACCACTGATCCAATGTGCTGCCATTCACCCTATGATATCTAACAGGCTGGAGAAACTTTCACCTACTGCCACTCTATCTTAAGCTGCTTTGTGAGAAACTAATGTATTTGGGCAGCCAGTCAGTCTACCAAATAAAATTCCTGAGAAGTAAATTGGGGAAGGCTTTGCTACTGGTACTGGGGGCAGTGCTAATACCATGGCGTCGTACCATAGTTTACTGGAAATATTCCAGGCTGGTAGGAGGCAAGCAGATTCCCACAGAAAAGTACCAGCAGTAATGTTCAGGGACCCGCACTTGTAGAAGGTGGAGACAACACCAGGAGAAATAGTAGCGGCTGGGGACTGAGTATGGACACGGGGCATGAGGTTGTGAAAAGCTTCCTCCTCCATGAGCCTTAAGGGCCACATTTCAAGTGAAAGCAGCTTTAGAGGACTTCCTGGGAGAAATGACAGCTGGAGTAGATATGGTTTCCCAAGTCCTTTCACCAAACTAAAGAATATGGCTGTGGTGAAATACAACTCAGCAAAAAAAAGCTGTGGACTAGCTCCGTACCGTCCCTGGCCACATTCACTTGACCACGTGTTTGTGGGTAGGCAGTCCTTCACAGTAAGTTCACTGGGGAGGGCACGGGTAATGTTGTGGGACCCGTGCTTGTGGAAGGTGGAGACGATGCCGGGTAAATAGTGGCGGCTGGGGACTGAGTATTGACACCTGGCCGCCGCCGGCATGAGGCTGTGAAAAATGTCCGCCTCCACGAGCCTAAAAGGCCCCATTTCAAGTGCAAGCAGCTGCCCAGAAATCTTGCAGTTTAGTATTGCAGCCTGTGGGTTGGTGGGTGGGTGGCTGGCTGCATACTTGTGCTTGCATTCCAAGTAACAGAAAACAAAGCAGATGGTGGCCTCTATCATCATCATGGCCTCACCTCGGCACTATGAACTCTCCTGAAGAAGAAGCCAGGGCCCACCAGAGGAGTCTCCGGTTTTCTGGTGGGTCCGTCCAACCCTGCCGAGAAGCAGCCCTAGCTAAGAAAATTGTGGGGGAAGGTTCCCGGGCACTCTATGTTTGTTTTTTTAACCCCTTCAGGACCCAGCCTATTTTGACCCTAAAGACCTTGGCATTTTTGTCAATTCTGACCAGTGTCCCTTTACGAAGTAAAAACTCTGGAACACTTCAACGGATCCTAGCGATTCTGAGATTGTTTTTTCGAGACATATTGGGCTTCATGTTAGTATTAAATTTAGGTCGATAATATTTGCGTTTATTTGTGAAAAAATCAAAAATATGGGAAAAATTTTGAAAATTTTGCAATTTTCAATTTTGAATTTTTATTCTGCTAAACTAGAAAGTGATGTGACACAAAATAGTTAATAAATAACATTTCCCACATGTCTACTTTACATCAGCACAATTTTGGAAAAAAAAAAATTTTTGGTAGGAAGTTAGAAGGGTTCAAAGTTCATCAGCAAATTTTCTTTTTTCCAGCAAAATTTGCAAAGCCATTTTTTTTAGTGACCACATCACATTTGAAGTCCCTTTGAGGGGTGTACATGACAGAAAACACCCAAAAGTGACACCATTCCAAAAACTGCACCCCTAAAACTACTCAAAACTACATTCAAGAAGATTATTAACCCTTCAGGTGCATCACAGGAACTAAAGCCACATGGAAGAAAAAAATGAACATTTTTATTTTTCTAACAAAAATTTTCTTTTAGCCTAAATTTTTTAATTTTCACATGGGTAACAGGATAAAATGCATCCTAAAATTTGTTGGTCAATTTCTCCTGAGTACACTGATACCTCATATGTGGTCATAAACCACTGTTTGGGCACACGGCAGGGCTCAGAAGGGAAGGAGCGGCATTTTACTTTTTGAATGGAAAATTAGCTCCAAAAGTCAAATTGCGCTCCTTCTCTTCTGAGCCCTGCCATGCGCCCAAACAGTGGTTTATGACCACATATGAGGTATCAGTGTACTCAGGAGAAATTGACCAACACATTTTAGGATGCATTTTATCCTGTTACCCATGTGAAAATTAAAAAATTTAGGCTAAAAGAAAATTTTTGTGAAAAAAAAAGTACTTTTTTGTTTTCACAGATCATTTTGTGAAGCACCTGGGGGTTCCAAGTGCTCACTATGCATCTAGATAGGTGCCTTGGGGGGTCTAGTTTCCAAAATGGGGTCACTTGTGGGGGAGCTCCAATGTTTGGGCACACAGCGGCTCTCCAAATGCAACATGGTGTCCGCTAACAAATTGTCGGCTCAAATTGTTAGAAGACACCATGTTGCGTTTGGAGAGCCGCTGTGTGCCCAAACATTGGAGCTCCCCCACAAGTGACCCCATTTTGGAAACTAGACCCCCCAAGGCACCTATCTAGATGCATAGTGAGCACTTGGGACCCCCAGGTCCTTAGGAAATTAATCCGTAAAAATAAAAAAGTGTTTTTTTTTTCACTTTTTCATTTTTATCAATCAATTTGTGAAGCACCTGGGGGTTCCAAGTGCTCACTATGCATCTATATAGGTGCCTTGGGGGGTCTAGTTTCTAAAATGGGGTCACTTGTTGGTGAGCTCCAATGTTTGGGCACACAGGGACTCTCCAAACGCAAAGGGTTCCAATTTGTTAGCGGACACCATTGTGTAGTGCATGTCAGGTTGGTGTGCGGTGTGGTATATTGTAGTGCATACACCACACACACACACACACACACAACACACACACACAATCTCATACACTACAACACACACACACCAACCTGACATAGCCTCCTCAGCTGAGTACGCCCTAGACTGGGATGAGCGGGACGGGCGGGACATTTTGTGTGCTTTGTGCGTGTGTAAAAAAAAAAAAAAAAAAAATCAAAACTTTATTATAGTGTGAGTGTACGTGTGTGTGCTTGGTGTAACCTTCTGCAGTCACGTGTGGGGGCGGTCAGGCGTAGGGGCCGGTCAGGCGTAGGGGGCGGTCAGGCGTAGGGGGCGGTCAGGAGTAGAGGGCGGTCAGGCGTAGGGGGCGGTCAGGCGTAGGGGGGGGTCAGGCGTAGGGGCGGGTCAGGCGTAGGGGGGGTCAGGCGTAGGGGGGGTCAGGCGTAGGGGGCGGTCAGGCGTAGGGGGCGGTCAGACGTATGGGGCGGTCAGACGTAGGAGGGGGCTGAGGAGATGGAGGAGCCAGAAGCAGCAGCAAGGGGGGTGATCACTGGGGCAGGAGCCGGCAGCAGCAAGGGGGGGGTAGGAGGCCGGCAGCATCGGAGGGTGATTACTGGGGCAGAAAGGGGAGCAGGAGCTGGCAGGAGCAGGGGGCTGATTACTGGGTTTTCGGGGGGGGTGATCACTGGGAACAGGGGGGGGTGAACACTGGGAACAGGGGGGGTCAACACTGGGGGGGGTGAGCACTGGGGACAGGGGGGTGAACACTGGGGGAGGGGGTGATTATTGGGAGGTGGGGGGTGATATCACTGGGACTGGGGGATGGTGGGTTTGATCACAGGAGCAGGGCATTTACACTGAGCCTGCTACTGCTGTGATCACAGTCCACCAGCTGTCAGAAGGAGAGCAGCAGCCGGTGGATGAAGACGTGGGAGAGGGAGCGGAGGTCGGGGTGCAGGTATGAAAGTGGAGGGGGGGTGGAGAGGGGGGTGGCAATACTTACCGCTGATCAGCGGTGGCGGCGGCAGACGCGATCCACAGGGTCCGCAGCAGGGGGTCCGCAGCAGGGGGTCCGCAGCAGGGGGTCCACAGCAGGGGGTCCGCAGCAGGGGGTCCGCAGCAGACTATCTAGGGTTCGGAAGGTGCTGGGAGGTTTCAGCCATCCCTCCATATCTGATTGGGGCTAGTATCCATGTGACGCTAGCCCCCCAATCAGATCTGGGGGGAGGGGGGGAACAGAGGTGACACTCCCCCCAGCCAATGGCTGATGCTGTAAGCATCAGGCAATGCCCAGATTTAAATATTACACCAATTTTCATTGGTGAAAGATTTAATTCATACCGATTGGCAGTTTCACTAAAAGTGAAAATGAAACAGCCAATCGGAGGGGTCCCAGGCACGGGGGGGGTTAATCCACCCCCCGGGGGGTCGACTTCAGGATGTCCAGTTGCAGTAGCAACTGTGACACCTGAGCGACCCCGCTCGCAGGCGCTGCAGGGGCTCTTTCCCTCCATGTCACAGACGCTGTGACATGGGTCGGGAACGAACTGTTTTCCATGTCACAAACGGTGTGACACGGGTCGGGAAGGGGTTAATGTGGATCAGATGTGCTTATGCATGTTATTTCTCAAATCGGATTGCAGATCAGGCCATTGCCCAACTCTGTAGTCATGAAATGAAATGCGCAAAGAAAGATGTTTGTGTGTCAAAGCACCACCGAGAAGTACGAGTTGATGTTGGACGGGCTGCCATTGCTTCTGCAAAAGCTGCTTTAGAGGACTTCCTGGGAGAAATGACAGCTGGGTAGATATGGTTTCCCAAGTCCTTTCACCAAGCTAAAGAATATGGCTGTGGTGAAATACAACTCAGCAAAAAAAGCTGTGGACTGGCTCTGTACCGTCCCTGGCCACATTCACCTGTTTGCGGTCTTTCCCAGTAAGTGCACTGGGGAGGGCATGGGTAATGTTGTGGACCCGTGCTTGTGGAAGGTGGAGACGACACCGGGAGAAACAGTGGCGGCTGGGGACCGAGTATGGACACCCGGCCGCCGCCGGCATGAGGTTATGAAAAGCTTCCGCCTCCACGAGCCTAAAAGGCCACATTTCAAGTGCAAGCAGCTGTCAAAAATTTGGCAGTATAGTATTGCAGCCTGTGGGTGGGTGGGTGGCTGGCTGCATACTTGCGCTTGCATTCCAAGGAATGGGGTAGGGACAACTGAACGCTGCACTGGGACAAGGACGTGGACGGTGATTGTTGCAAGACTGCAACGACAGGTGCATGCTGGGAGGCATCTTCACATGCACCAAAGATCACTTATAATGGGCACACTTTTAGGCAGTGACCTGGGAGTCAGAGATACTTCCAGAGGTCTTCCCCATGCTGTTTCCATGTCTTTTCAGCACTGTATGCATGTGTCTGATGATGTGTCACACACCACATGGCCAGATAAGGTTGTAAAATGTTAAAATTACATTTCCTGGTGAATGCATTTGTCTTGGTTGAAAGCAATGCAAAAACGCATCAAAAACGTTATGTGTGAACATAGCCCAAGGTGTTGAGGAGTTTTTTTGGTTTTGGATATTTATTTTGCCTTATATACAAGTCATTACCTGGAAAGGATGTTCCTTAACATATTTCCCAGGAAAATCCATTTTGGTTTTGTTTTTGTAAGCTTTATTGTGAGTCCGTAAAAGTGGTGTAATACTCTGACAACGCTGTTGACAGCAGTGATCTGGGAGTCAGAGATGCTTCCCGAGGTCTTCCCCATGCTGTTCCCATGTCATTTGAGCACTGTTCCCATCGATTTGGGCAATTTTTAGGCCCTCTGCAGACCGCCGGGGGGAGCCGCCTGAAAAATGCTTGAGTTTCCCATAGACTTACATTGGGCTCGTTGCTCAGGTCGAGCACCCGAGTATTCCAATGTGCTCAACCCGAGCAATGAGTACCCGAGCATTTTAGTGCTCACTCATCACTAGTCTTATGGCTTTTATCTATCAGAAGTGGTCCAATGAAAGACCACTGGCTCATTGATGCTTGTGGGGAACAAAAGGGGAGCCCATCTGGTCCAATCCAACCAAAAATCTAGCAAAAATGTACTTTTGGCTATGATAAAAAGATGTTCGAACACACAGAACATCGGTGCTTGCTGTCAATGTGACTACATAATCACAGACTGAACAAAGAACCCATGATGACCACTGTCCGCTGCCAGCAGACCTGGACAATGGAAGAAGGTGGCCTGGTCTGCCGGGTTCGGGTGTGTCCCTTACGTGGGGAAGAGATGGTTTCAGGAGGCACTTTAGGAAGAAGACAAGCTGGTGATGGCAATTTGATATTCTGGGCAATGAAGAGACATACGTTGTAGGGAGGGCACCAAAAAATAATGGAACAAAGAAACCCAAAGTTGTATCAAAACCCCCAAGAACTATCAACATACAACTCAAAACAAGAAAGAATGGCGGTCATGCAAAGTGTGTGCCATTAAAAATTTCAAAGGTTTTATTATACCGTAATGCAAATAAAGACAGATTAAAGCTATTAAAAAAATGCAACATATCAATCATACCCAGGGCAACCAACTCAATAAGATGGGAGCCTTTCCCCTCCCCTTCAGAAACTATATGCATAGTGATCGGAACCAAACATTCCAATAAGTAGTAAACCGCTGATCGAATTGCATAAATGAGATGCACCAGTAGCCGAAGCAATGTGAATATATCACCTCCAGTATTCAATCTCACTGTGCAAAAACAGCAATTGTGAAAGTGCAAGAGTAAATATAAGTAAATATATAGTAATAATAATGAAATCATGGCTCCTGGATGTGATGTATGCACCAGCCCTAGTGTCTCTTATGTCATGTATACACCAGTCCCTGTCTCTCCTATGTGATGTATGCCTCAGCCCCACTATCTCCTATATAATGTATATACACTAAGTCAGAGGTCCCCAACCGCCGGTCCCCGGGCCGTTGGGGTTTTTCAGCTGGTCCGCGGGGAGAGGGGGCCCCTCCACCCTCCAGCAGGGCCGCCATCAGGGCATGACTGCCCTGACTCCAGTATGGGGCCCGGCCGGTAGGAGCCCCCTCGGAGCCCCCCTCTTGTGCGTCTCTCTCCTCATGGGGCCCCCGGCCGCATGCTAAGCGCCGGGTCCGGAACATCTTAGCGCTGCGCTGCTGCGGCAGCACCTTCATGATTCCCCTGACTTCCGGTCATGTGACGGCGCCGTCACATGGCCGGAAGTCAGGAGAACCTGGTGTCAGCGATTTGGACGAGCGCCAGGATTCTGCAGGGATCGCATGGGGGTAAGTATAACAAGTTTTATTTTTTTTTAAATACAATTAACTAGGAGTGGGGGGAATGGGAGATGCACATGGGGGGAGGGGAGAGATGAGAGATGCACATGGGGGAGGGGAGAGATGAGAGATCCACATGGGGGGGAGGGGAGAGATGAGAGATGCACATGGGGGAGGGGAGAGATGAGAGATCCACATGGGGGGGAGGGGAGAGATGAGAGATGCACATGGGGGAGGGGAGAGATGAGAGATCCACATGGGGGGAGGGGAGAGATGAGAGATGCACATGGGGGTAGGGGAGAGATGAGAGATGCACATGGGGGGAGGGGAGAGATGAGAGATGCACATGGGGGGAGGGGAGAGATGAGAGATGCACATGGGGGGAGGGGAGAGATGAGAGATGCACATGGGAGGGAGGGGAGAGATGAGAGATGCACGGGGGGTGAGAGATGCACGGGGGGGATGAGAGATGCACGGAGGGGGATGAGAGATGCACGGGGGGTGGATGAGAGATGCACGGAGGGTGGATGAGAGATGCACGGCGGGGGATGAGAGATGCACGGAGGGGGATGAGAGATGCACGGGGGTGAGCTGCACATGGGGGGGTGAGAGATGCACATGGGGGGGTTATGTTTACATAACTTTGTTGCCTTATGAAGGGCGGGGGGGGGCCCCCAAAAATTTCTTGCACAGGGGCCCACTACAGTCTGTGTCCGCCCCTGGGATGAAGTAAATGCAGCTGAACAGCAGCTGTCAGGACAGCTGCCCTGTCCTGCTGCAGGGCGTGATGGGGCCTCAGTGATGCGGCTCCTGGCACAGCACATTATGTGGGGCTCCTGGCATAGCTCCTGGCGGGGACCTGGTCTACACTATATGATAAGTATGCACTAAACTCCAAATCCCTCCATTACCCCGCCCCCATATGACCAAAGCCCCGCCCACCCCACCCCCTCCTTGCTGGGCCATGGAAAAATGATCTTGCTTCAAGCCGGTCCCTGGTGCAAAAAAGGTTGGGGACCACTGCACTAAGTCACCAGCATCATGTGGCTTTCAAGGGCGTAGCACCACCATGGACAAAGCCCACACCCAGACAAGACCCCTAACTCAGTGCATTGTGCTGGGGCATGAAAGATGAGTACCTCGCCCATGGCTACCGCCCTGTGCCATGTTACATGTACACCACCCCCACTGTCTCCTATGTAATGTATGCACCAGTCCCAGTGTCTCTTATGTGATGTGTACACAGCAGTCCCAGTGTCTCTTATGTGATGTATACACAGCAGTCCCAGTGTCTCTTATGTGATGTATGCAAAAGCCCCACTCTCTCCTATATAATGTATACACAGTATACATCAGTCACAGTGTCTCCTATGTGATGTATATAGAGCAGTCCCAGTGTCTCCTATGGGATGTATATACACCAGTCCCAGTGTCTCCTATGCAATGTATATGCACCAGTCCCAGTGTGTCATATGTGATGTATATACAGCATTCTTGGTGCCTACTATGTGATGTATATACAGCAGTCTCAGTGTCTCCTATGTGATGTATATACACCAGTCTGTGTCTGCTATGTAAAGTACATGCTGCAGTCGCAGTGCCTCCTGTGTGATGTATATACACCAGTCCCAGTGTCTCCAATGTGATGTACACAGAAGTCTTGGTATCTCCTATGTGATGTACAATCATGGCCGGAAGTGGGCTGGACAAAATTGTTGGCACCCTCAATTTAATATTTGTCTGCACAACCTTTGAAATAAACAACTGCAACCAATCGCTTCCTATAACAATCAACAAGCTTCTTACACCTCTCAACTGGAATTTTGGAACACTCTTCTATTGCGAACTGCTCAAGGTCTCTCATATTTCAAGGGTGCCTTCTCCCCAACAGCAATTTTAAGATCTCTCCACATGTGTTCAATGGGTTTTAGATTGGGACTCATTGGAGGCCTCTTCAGAACTCTCCAGCACTTTGTTTCAATCCATTTCTGGGTGCATCTTGAAGTATGTCTGGAGTCATTGACCTGCTGGAAGATCCATGACCTAGGACATGAACCCAGCTTTCTGATACTGAGATTTACATTGCGACCCAAAATCCTTTGGTAATCTTCAGATTTCATGATGCTTTGTACACAGTCAAGGCACCCAGTGCCAAAGGCAGCAAAACAACCCAAAAACATCTTTGAACCTCCACCATATTTGACTGTAGGTACTGTGTTCTTTTCTTTGTAGGCTTCCGTTTTCAGTGAACAGTAGAATGATGTGCTTTCTAAAAAGCTCTATCTTGGTCTCAATTGTCCACAAAACACTTTCCCCCAAGGATTTTGGCTTACTCACGTACATTTTGGCAAACTGCAGGCTAGCTTTTTTATGTCAGCAGTGGGGTCCTCATGGGTCCCCTGTCATAGTGTTTCATTTCATTCAAATGTTGACGGATAGTTTGCGCTGACTCTGATGCACCTGAGCCTGTAGTACAGCTTGAATTTATTTCTAACTTGAATGGGGCTACTTATCCACCATCCGGACTATCCTGCATTGCAACCTTTCATCAATTTTTCTCTGCCGTCCACATCCAGGGAGATTAGCTACAGTGTCATCAGTTGTAAACTTTTTGATTATGTTGCTCACCGTGGACAAAGGAACATCAAAGTCTGTGGAGATGGACTGCATGCAAAGATTGAGTCAACTTTTCCCCTTTTTATCTGGTTTCTGGTCTGATTTTCATATTGCCCATACAGTGCTGGCCAAAAGTATTGGCACCCCAGCAATTCTGTCAGATAATACTCAGTTTCTTCCTGAAAATGATTGCAATAACAAATTCTTTGGTATTATTATCTTCATTTAATTTGTCTTCAATGAAAAAAACACAAAAAGAATTGTCCTAAAGCCAAATTGGATATAATTCCACACCAAACCAAAAAAGGGGGTGGACAAAAGTATTGGTACCCTTTGAAAAATCATGTGATGCTTCTCTAAATCGTGTAATTAACAGCACCTGTAACATACCTGTGGCACCTAACAGGTGTTGGCAATAACTAAATCACACTTGCAGCCAGTTAACATGGATTAAAGTTGACTCAACCTCTGTCCTATGTCCTTGTGTGTACCACATTGAGCATGGAGAAAAGAAAGAAGACCAAAGAACTGTCTGAGGACTTGAGAAACCAAATTGTGAGGAAGCATGAGCAATCTCAAGGCTACAAGTCCATCTCCAAAGACCTGAATGTTCCTGTGTCTTCCGTGCGCAGTGTCATCAAGAAGTTTAAAGCCCATGGCACTGTGGCTAACCTCCCTAGATGTGGACGGAAAAGAAAAATTGACGAGAGATTTCAACGCAAGATTGTGCGGATGGTGGATAAAGAACCTCGACTAACATCCAAGCAAGTTCAAGCTGCCCTGCAGTCCGAGGGTACAACAGTGTCAACCCATACTATCCGTCGACGTCGGAATGAAAAGGGACTGTATGGTAGGATACCCAGGAAGACCCCACTTCTTACCCCGAGACATAAAAAAGCCAGGCTGGAGTTTGCCAAAACTTACTTGAGAAAGCCTCAAACGTTTTGGAAGAAAGGTCTCTGGTCAGATGAGACAAAAGTAGAGCTTCTTGGGAAAAAGCATCAACATAGAGTATACAGGGAAAAAAAAAGAGGCATTCAAAGAAAAGAACACGGTCCCTACAGTCAAACATGGCAGAGGTTCCCTGATGTTTTGCGGTTGCTTTGCTGCCTCTGGCACTGGACTGCTTGACCGTGTGCATGGCATTATGAAGTGTGAAGACTACCAACAAATTTTGCAGCATAATGTAGGGCCTAGTGTGAGAAAGCTGGGTCTCCCTCAGAGGTCATGGGTCTTCCAGCAGGACAATGACCCAAAACACACTTCCAAAAGCACTATAAAATGGTTTGAGAGAAAGCACTGGAGACTTCTAAGGTGGCCAGCAATGAGTCCAGACCTGAATCCCATAGAACACCTGTGGAGAGATCTCAAAATGGCAGTTTGGAGAAGGCACCCTTCAAATATCAGGGACCTGGAGCAGTTTGCCAAAGAAGAATGGTCTACAATTCCAGCAGAGCATTGTAAGAAACTCATTGATGGTTACGGGAAGCAGTTGTTCGCAGTTATTTTGGCTAAAGGTTGTGCAACCAAGTATTAGGCTGAGGGTGCCAATACTTTTTTCCGGCCCTTTTTTGGAGTTTTGTGTGAAATGATCAATGATTTGATTTTTGCTTCATTCTCTTTTGTGTTTTTTCCTTGCAAGCAAATTAAATGAAGAGAATAATACCAAAGAATTTGTGATCGCAATCATTTTCAGGAAGAAACTGAGTATTATCTGACAGAATTGCAGGGGTGCCAATACTTTTGGCCAGCACTGTACCTGTTACTTGCCACAGGTTAATTTGAATAAGCATTACATGTGACGCGCCCCCTGGGCCGTGGGGTTACTCGGCAGCCGGGCCTATGGATGCTGGTGGAGGATATCACGGTGGCTGGCCCGGTCCGTGACCCAGGGCGGTCAATAAAAAAGGGGGTTTTCTATTTATAAGGGATTTAGAAAGTTCGTGACGCCACCTGTGGAATGCGGCTAAAGGGAGCCGCCACTGCGGAGCAGTCCTCTGAAGCTGATGTTACTGCAGCAGGGATGGTGTGGCTCTCCACAGGAAGAGCTAGCTCCAGGGCAGTGTGGATATTGTTGGTTGTGCTAGGCATTGTAGTGCAGGGGGAAAGATGGCGCAGCTGAAATAATGGACGGAGGCAGTGCGGTGCAGTCATCCGAGTCTTTACTCACAGTTCTCATGTACATTCCACTGATACACTGCGCGGGTGCCAGCCTCCCACGTCGCGCTGCTGTGGCGCCCTGCTGCGCATTGGTGCCACAGATCCCAGAGGGGTGCATGGATGGATTCCTCCACAAGAGGCCCTCATAGCATTCACACACCTCCACCTTCCACCTCAGACCACCAGAGGGAGCCCGCTAGGGATATAAAAAGGGAAGGTGGAGCTAGGCAGTTAGTCAGTCTGCTGCAGCCAGAGAGGTTGTCAGGTCAGTACAGACTCAGGGAGCTCAGTTAGTGAGCTAAGGCGTGCCGACGCCGTAAGAGCAGTGAAGAGTAGCAAGGCCTACTGCCAGTGTGAAGCCTAGTGAGGGCCCCGAGCGTGGCCGAAGGCAAGTGGAGTAGGCGAGCTACATATGGGGCAGAGGAGCTTAACCAGCTCACCCCACAAGAATTTACTGGATACCGGGTCCGCGTCTGCAGGGATCCCTAAGGCCCAGCAGAAACAACCGGAATCCCTGGCGAACTATATGTCCCAGGAACACCAAAAGCTGACTGTTATACCAGGGTCAGGAGTCACGGAGGCCCAAGAGACCGGGGAGTGTGATCTCCAACAGAAGGCCCTACCACCAGGTCAGCAGGTGCAAGACAGAGACCAAGTTAGGCCTAGCTCCAGGCAGGTCATAAACTTATCAGGAAAAGGCAAGAAACAGGAGGCCCCACACCTGCTCACTGGGGAGAGTCCTGATATGCACCCTTCACCCTACCGTGCCCTGGATCGTGCCTGAAACACCACCAGTAAAGGTACTGAAGTGAACTCCGGTGTGCGTGCCTATTCTTCTACCCTTCCTCTGACCCAGCTGGGTCCCCTCTGTCCTGCATCCCTTCTCCTACGCTGCCCTGAGGTCCCGCTCCACCTGTGGGGAGCCGCACCCACTAAGCTGTCTGATCACCGGCCTCAGAGGACTGTAGCAGCGCTGGTGATCCTCACCAGACACCACGGGTGACGTCACAAACTTTCCCTATCCCATATAACTTTCCCCATTCCTTGCTTTTTAAGAGTGACCCCAGGGTACCGGCCCGGGAGCCGACCACCGCGACATCCTCCAAGGTCAGGCAAAAACAAGGCCCGGGCGCCAAGTCGTCCCCATCCCCTGGGCGCGTCACTGCGTTCACCAGACCGGGGGTTCAGCTCTTCCTCAGGTAGGTTAGGAGCGCCTGACGGAACCCCGCTTTCTTATGTTCCTCTCTAGACCGACTTCATGCTGGGTCTTCTCCCTCCTGCCCTGCGCTTCCCCACTCACAGTCCAGTTCAGGTGCTCTGAAGTCCCTCCTGTCTAAGTGGAGTTCCCGGACCTGCTTGACCCTCACGGTGACTAGGATGAGGCTTTGGCAACTGCACTATAAAAGCCAGAAGCCTCCAGTTTTTCCAGCCGAGACCTGGCGTAACACGACTGGTCCAGGGGCCGGTCCCCTTCTTGTAGCCTGATCCCTCTGTCTTCTGACAGATTCGGGGCTTACGGGTGCCGTGCTGCACTCGCCGTACCCCCTAGGATCCCTTCAATAGTACGGAGCCTTCCTCCTCTGCTCCCCTCCTGGGCCTCTAGCACTAGGCCCCACTTGTGGGGCAGAGCTCCTAAAGAGACTCTGCTCCCAGACTATCTTCACTCTCTCCTCCCACTGACTGATCTGCCACCCTAAGATGGCCTCCCTTTAAATACCTCCTTCTATGGTGCTTCCCTAAACTTCTTCCTCCACCCACACCCACTACTGGTTCTCCCTAACTTTGGTTCCCCCCACTCCAGCCAGGGACAGGGCTCAGCACTGTGCACATGCATCTTGCCCTTCCAGCCAGCCTGGAGCAGTGTAGTGTTGAATGTGGGTGTTGGTGTTCCGGGCAGCACTCCCTCCTTACCTGAGAGAAGGAGACACCACACCTCTGGGTGAGGTGCAGTACATCTGTGGCGACTGAACCCTCAGGGGCACCACACATGCTTGAAAGAAAAGTCGTTTACCCACAATTTTGAAAATGTGTCAACAATTTTGTCCGGACCACTTTTGGGGTTTTGTGTGAAATTATGTCCAATTTGGTTTTTTTTTACTCTGTTCTTTTGTGTTGTTCCAATACACACAAAGGAAACAAACATGTGTATAACAAAACCTGTGTAATGGCGATCATTTTCTGGGATAAATATATTTTATTTTCTGGAACAATTTCAAGGGTGCCAACAAGATTGGCCATGACTGTATATATAGCAGACCTCCCACTACTTGAGTTCCATAAATGTACCATGACCAGTGATTAATTTCCAACTGTTAGCAGACATGCAATATACATCTGTGTTCAGAACAACTTACTGCTGCAATCAGTTCATTACAAAGCTTATCGCAAAGAGTTGCGCTCCAGAGTGACGCAAACCTGGAAAAGCAGTTGTGAGTAGCAACATCATCAATATCACTAAACATCACAGCCACGCCAAAGGGAAGCAGCTACAACCATCCCATTAGGGGTAAGGTAATTAATTGTTTGATCAAACATAGAGGTATAATTTTCAAATTGATAATTTTGTACAGCCCCCAAAGGAAGGAATATCCAAATGGCTATTGGCAGAAAAAAAGGTCCTCACACCTGGTGTAGAAGCAGTCACACCAGGCCCTGAAGCCCAAAAAATCCATTTGGCCCATATGAGTGGATCAATATTATAAAAGTCCCATGAAAGTGTTTGTCCTTGATGGAAATTTTGCATTAGGGCTCATGAGCTTCAATTTACGACGCCGGGAGAAATGTGTAGGTGTCCCAATACTTTTGTCCATATAGTGTATATATAATGTATATTTTGACTAAATCTGTATGGCAGGCATCTGTCTGATCCCTGTCTGTAAAACAGAACATCACACTGTGAACTAAAAACAGTATCTAATAACGTTAATACCAAGATCTGAGAATGTCCAGTGCTCCACATACCAAAGTGCACAGTATATTTTTCTAAGTGATATTATAATCAAGTCAGTATGTCTCCAAAGGTGTTAGAAACTGGGTAGCAGGCTGAATTTTCTGTAACCAGTACCAGGCTCCAAAATTCCTACAAATGTGCTTGTAACTGGGAATGAAACATAATCTAATTTTTATATTGCTGTCTACACAAGAGGAGAGCCAATAATATTTAATATGGCAAATTAAACATAAGTATATACTACTCAATTCCATGTAACACTCGAATATAAACTGATTTGTCAGATAATAGTGATTGAAATTCCATTTAGGAACAATACACTGACCCTCTCCCCCTGAAATGGATGACAGCAGGGAGCAACAGATATCATTAAATTCTAATTTGTAATTCAGCAAGATCAGCATTGGGGGCAGTTTTAAAGGGGTTATCGGGGTCCCACTATATGGTTTTACTTAATAATTGTGTAGATTTTCAAATTGGAAACTACACAGGCTAACATTTTTGTGGTGTATGGAGGACACAGCACCATATTGGTTGTAAAAGAAGGTACTGTGCAAGGAATCATCTAATAAAAGGACCGCCCTGATCCAATTGCTTATAAACTACATGCAACAAAATTGTGCCACCCCAGGAGTCCGGTTGCCACAGTGGCATTGCCTCCCTCACAAGGGGTGATTACATGCCTGGAAGCAGGGGTCCCCTAGTCAGGTATACTAGCATGCAACACTTTCCTGGCTCCAGACCAGCAAGGGGAGCTCCTCCCCTTAGCAACTGGGATCTGGAGGCAGGGTAAGTTAGAGTTAGTGAGAAGAGTTGAAGATAGGACAGCGACTAGGAAAGACCTGTGGAGTGGAGCTGCACGGCAGCTCACCCCAGAGAGGAGCGTAGAAGAACCAGACACCGGAGTCCGAGGTTGTGGGGCACTGAAGGCCCAGCAGCAGAAACGGGAGGGCAGAAGACTGCAGGTCTCCTGCCCCCATCAGACGCCCGGAGGCTCAGCAGCACATAGGGCCCAGCACCGCCACGTGGGAGTGACACTCCAGGAAGGCCCGAGCTGCCTGCCATACGGGTGAGCACAAAGACATTTTACTCAGTGACGAGGGCCACAGCACAGCTATAAGCAGCAGGGCCAAAGAGATTAGCGCAAAGGGAAGGCCTCCAACTTCACCTGGCAAGGTGGATTCCCAACTTGCTTCCAGGCCGCCCGGACCTCTACCACCAGTTAGTACCCATGCCCCGGTCTGCCCAACCACCGCAGCTCCAGAGGATCTGCACCGCAGCGGCGGCCCCATATAGCAACATACCACAGGTGGCGTCACGAACATTATATAAAAACTATAATCCCCTTTTATTGACCGCCCTGGATGACGGACCGGGTCACCGCCACTGTGACATCCCCTGCACCGACCGGCCCGGCACCGAGTACGCCACGGCCCAGGGGGCGCGTCAACTTGGTGTCACGAACAGGATTCACGAAGCCCGGTATAACCGGGTCCTGTGTGCCATAGACTTTACTGAACTGTGTCATCACGTGATTTGCTGTCCGCCGAGGGGAAGCAAGAGGCCCTGATCCGGAACCGCCGGGTAAGTTATCCCTCCCGCCTGCAGAGCAGCATACTGGTACGTCAGCAGAAATCCAGGACCTGGCTGAGGTTCACTAGGGGGGAGGAAGATGCCCAACCTGGGAGAGGATTCAGCCGCGGGCGTGACTGCCGCCACTGTAATGCCGTTATCAATGCCATATATACCGGGGGTGGTGTGGTTGCCCCAGTACTCAGGGGAGTCGCACACCTTAACCGACTTTGAGGAGAGACTGCGCAGTTTGTTTAAAATGTACCACTTGTCTGAGGAGCAGAAAGTCACCATCCTCATAGGCCAGCTAATCGGTGCAGCCCAGAGAGAAGTGAAGTCCTGGCAGGACAGGGACAAAGGCACTGTTAAGGAATTACTGGCCCTGTTGAAGGATACCTTTGACACCCGCACCGCAGCAGAAATTAAAATGAAGTTCTACGGATGCAAACAAAGGGTGCAGGACAGTGTACGGGACTATGCTCTAAACCTACAGGAGGCGCTGCGGGCCATTAAACAGGTAGACCCCGACAGTGTGCAAGACGAGGACAGATTGCTAACTGAGCAGTTTATTGAGGGGCTCCTGTCTAACGCTCACCGGACCCAGCTGCGCATTATGGCTCTGCAAAACCCTGATCTGGACTTTGCGCAATTTAAAGACAGAGCCATCCGGGTGCTCCGAGCACCAACCTCAGGTGGCACTACACCCCTCCGGCGCCCAGCTATCACATACCACCAGGAGGTGGCCTCATTTTCCCCAGCACCTGTGGAGGCTGACGCGCAGACCCTAGATAATGACCCGTCTGTGGACCTACGCCTTCAGGTCCAGGAGCTGACCAAAAGTGTGGCTACACTAACCAAAACCGTGCAGGCCATGCAAGTGTCTCCAAAGGAAAAAATCCAGCTGGCTTCCAGTCCAGATGATGTCTCGTGGCGACGACAGAGAAGAATTCCACCAACCAGAGGGAGGAACAGCGATCACTACGACCAGGACGGACAACCCATCTGCTGCCGCTGTCAAAAGGCAGGGCACTTCGCAAGATTCTGTAATTTAAACAAGCAACCCCTGGGGCAGAGGGCCAACCCCCAGGAGTAAGACGACCAGGCCCACAAAGCTGGCGAGACAAGTACGTGGGATGACTACGGGTTCTACCTGTCGTGCTTGATGGCATCCCGATGAACGCACTGATGGACACTGGGTCCCAGGTGACAACGTTGCCATATATCCTTTATAAACAATACTGGACTGATTCAGACATTACGTGCCATCCAGATGAACATCTTAGCATCTATGCCAGCAATGGTCAGCCCTTGCCTCAGGTGGGGTATAAAGAGGTGACCATAAAAGTTGGCCGAGTAGAATTGCCATTACAAGGAATGATTATTGTTGATATTGATCGCCGAGAAAGTCATCCTGTGATAACTATAGGCACCAATGTGATAGAGAATTGTCTTGGGGAAATTATTCTTTTGTTGCAACAGGTTGCAGAGACTGCCAGTTCCAGTCAGCAGCGAGTTCTGCAGAAGGAGATCAGAGCCCTGATGAAAAGACAACAGGTAAAGCTGTCTGGTGGAGAAGTCGGCAGTGTCAGGATGAGTGATCCATTCCCCATTGCAATGTCCCCTAAGAGTGAAATGTTAATATGGTGTCGGGCAGCAATAGGTCTCAGGGGTCAAGATTATCAGGCCCTGGTAGAACCCGTGTACTCTGATAGTAGGTCCACCATCTTGACAGCCGGGGGGTAGTCGATGTCTGCAAGGAGAGAGTACCGATACGCATCCTGAATTGTGGGGAGAAAGAGGTCCATTTACCCCGGTATGCCACCCTTGCTAAGCTATTCACTGTCAGTAACAACGCAATAAAAACAGTGGAACCCTTGCCTCCGTCCAAACCGGTGGAGGATAATGGCTCCAAGGGGCAGGTGGAGGATTGGTGTCAGAAGCTACAAGTAGGCACTGACTCCACCCATTTGCACCAAAAGCATGGGGTGTTTTGGGTGGTTCAAGAATATGAGCGAGTCTTTAGCAAACACCCACTAGACTTTGGGCAGGTAAAAGGGGTCCAACATCATATCCCCACAGGAGATCATCCGTCCATTAAAGAGAGGTATCGGCCTGTACCTCCAGCTCACTATCAATGTGCCAAAGGAATGTTACGGGAGCTGAAGGAGGCTGGGGTGATGAGAGTTGTAGCCCCTGGGCAGCTCCATTAGTTCTCGTTAGAAAGTAAGATGGTACAATGAGGATGTGTGTTGATTACAGGCAGATTAACCGCATTACACATAAGGACGCCTACCCATTACCCAGAATTGAGGAATCATTAGCTGCACTAAGATCCGTTAATTATTTCTCCACTTTGGATCTTACCAGTGGGTTCTGGCAGGTTCCTGTGGCAGAGGCGGACAGAGAAAAAAACGCGTTTACAACACCAATGGGCCTCAGAGAGTTCAACTGCATGCCATTCGGGCTCTGCAACGCACCAGGAACCTTCCAGCGGTTAATGGAGTGTTGCCTAGGACACAAAAACTTTGAAACCGTCCTGCTGTACCTAGACTACGTAATTGTCTACTCAAAGACATATGAAGACCACCTGGCCGAGGTGTACTAAGCCCTTTCTGATTTTGGCCTGAAGGTAAAGCCATCCAAGTGCCACCTGTTGAAGCCCAAGGTGCAGTACCTAGGTCATGTGGTAAGCGCCAAAGGTGTAGCACCAGACCCTGAAAAAGTCACCGTGATCAAGGACTGGCCAAGACCCTCCACTATCAAGGAAGTGTGGCAGTTCCTCGGGCTGGTGGGCTACTACAGGAGATTCATCAAGGGTTTCACCAAGATAGCGGCACCCATGCAGGACCTCTTAGTGGGCCAGTCCAAGAAGGCCAAGAACCCGAAACCTCCGTTCAAATGGGGTAAACCAGAAGACAAATCTTTCACTCGACTGAAAATGTTTCTTACTGGAGACGAAGTCCTGGCCTACCCCGACTATGGCCAACCATTTGTACTCCATTCGGATGCCAGCAACGTGGGATTGGGAGCGGTGCTGTCCCAGGTACAGCAGGGCAGAGAGAAAGTGATTGCCTACGCCAGCAGGAAGCTCCGTCCTACGGAAAGAAACCCCGACAACTATAGTTCCTTCAAGTTGGAGTTTTTAGCCATAGTCTGGGCTGTAACGGAGCGCTTCAAACACTACCTAGCCTCCTCCAGATTTACAGTCTTCACAGACAACAACCCGCTGACGCACCTGGAGACTGCGAAGCTTGGTGCCCTAGAGCAATGATGGATGGCCCGACTGTCTAACTACGAATTTACCATCAAGTATCAGGCGGGGCATAAAAACACAAATGCTGATGCGCTGTCCAGGATGCCCAACTTGCCAGATGGGGGAGAAGACCCGGAAGAGCTGGAGGAGATAGAGCTACCCGCTTTCCATCGTCATGGGGTGACCCAGTGCTCCCACTGTGTGAGGGATAAGTGCTCCACCAACAGAGGCCACGTTTTAACCCATTGCCCCACCATGGATGGGCAGAGACGCAGGATAGCGACCCGGCTGTCTGCCTGGTAAAGGAGTTGCTGACACAAGCTGACTCGCACCCTGATCCAGATGCTCCACAGGAGACCCAACAGTTGTGGAAGGAGAAGGGCAAGCTGTTCATCTACGAGGGAAAGCTGTGTCAAAGAAGCATCAACTCACGAACTGGTCTGGCAGGTGGTAGTCCCGAGGCGGGATGCGCCAATGGTCTTAGAAGCGTACCACGATGGAGCAGGACACTTCGGTTGGAAGTCCTGCTACGTGAGCGATTCTACTGGGTTGGCATGAGGAAAGCAATCGAGAGATGGTGTCGAGAATGTGGTCCATGCAACCTGAGACGGAAAGACCGTGACAGCCAGAGGGCTCCCCTGCAACCCATAATCACCAAGCAACCACTTGAACTGGTAGCCTTGGACTGTGTGACGCTAGCCCCAAGCCGATCAGGCTATGTCTACGCTGTCACCATAGTAGACAACTACTCCCGGTTCTTGGTAGTAGTGCCAGTGAAAGATCAGATGGCTCAGACGGCAGCCAAAGCGTTCCAACAGCACTTTTGTCGCCCGCACGGTTACCTTGAACGAGTGTTGACCGCCCAAGGTCCAGCCTTTGAAGCAGAAGTATTCCAGGAATTCTGTAACTTGTACGGCTGCAAGAAAATCAGGACGATGCCGTATCATCCCCAGACCAACGGGTTGTGTGAGAAGATGAACCAGGTGGTAATAGACCTGTTGAAGATGTTGCCCCTTGAACTTAGCCTGTGGCCATAGAAGTTACGAGATTTGGTGGACCTATATAACCACATCCCGGTGAACTCCACCAACTGTACACCCGCTTACCTGATGAGAGCAAGACCTGGTAAGCTACCCATCGACTTAGACATGGGAGTCTTAACTAGTGTTGAGCCACCCCCGTAGTGTTCGAGTTCGGTTCGGTTCGTCGAACACCCGTGTGTTCGCCGAACTGTTCGTCGAACTGTTCGTCGAACACCTTCGAACACCGTTAAAACCAATGGCAGGCAAACAAAAACACATAGAAACACATAGAAAACACCTTCAAAGGTGTCCAAAAGCTGACAAACTGCTCAGAAAACATAACTAACACATGGAAAAGTGACAAGTACATATAGTCATGCGAAAATAAAAGAGGTGGAGGAGTAAAAGGAGGGGGAGACACAGATATAGGCATGTCATGCCCTTCTAAAATCCAAAAAGTGAGAAGCCGACACGGCCAGTCCGCTCCTGCCCGTGCCACCTCCGTGTCGCCGGGTTTGTGCCAGAGCCGCGGTGAACCCTGATGGCCAGCCCCCCTCTCCCAATACTGGTGCCTGTCCGCTGGTGGGTCGAGCGAGCCCCCCTGTGGTGGAGTCAGCTCTAAGCTTTTTAATTTAAATTGTCTCTCTAATTTGAATGAATACACTTTAAATCCATTTACAAGGATCTATTGGAGGGCAAGTCTCATGCCAGCAGCCGCGTAATTCCAGCTCTAGTAGCGTCCACTAAAGCTGCTGCAGTTAAAAAGCTTTTATAAGGATCGAGCTCGGCTGTCCACCGCAAGGCATCCTACTGCCAGTCCCAGCCCCTATGCCTTGGGGTGCCTCCTGATGCTCTTCACTGAGTATCCCATGGTCCCGAAGCATTTCCTTTGAAAAAATTAAGTGTCTAAACTACAGGTGGTGTAGCTTGCTTAACAGCCGGGATAATCCGCTGACTAGCAGACACTGCTGCTAGGCACAAAGTATTTCCTGGGCTAGATGCAGTTAAAAATTTGTAATTAGATACTCTCGTTGGATGCTGAGAAAGCATTCCATAGAGTCTCCTGGCACGCCATATATGATTCTCTTAAAAAGCTTGGGGTAGGGGTCTAGGGGACCCTTTTATAGCCAAAATCACGGCCCTGTATCACAATACGTCACCTAGGCTGAAGATAAATGGAACTGTAGCACCCTGAGGGCTCGGTTGCTACAGAGGTATTGCACCTCACCCAGAGGTGTGATATCTCACTCTCAAGTAAGGATGGAGTGTGGATCAGGACCCGACACCTGCATGCATTACACCACATTGCCGTGGGGCAGGGCGACCAATATGCCTCTGAGATGGGCACGACAGTCCCTGTCCCTGGCTGGAGTGGGGGGAGGGAACACTGAGGAAGGGGAACCCTGTAGTGCAGGAGCAGGGAGGAAGCAGTTCCTGGGTGCATTGAGAAGGGAGTATAAAAGGTGGGCACCATCTTAGTTCAGTGCAGAGAAGTCTGAGCAGAAGTGGCAGGGAGCAGGGGCTCTGCATGAGCTCTGCTCCGGAGGCGGGCCTAGTAACAGAGGCCCAGGCCTGGAAGAGGGAGAAGGAAGGAAGAGGAGCGGAGGAGGCTCCAGGAACGAGGAATGAAGGGATCCCAGGGGTGCGGACGGGCGAGTCGCCACCGCACGCCCAAATCCACCTGCGTGGAGGGGTCAGGCCAAAGGGGGAGACCGGTCCCCGAAACTAGTGGAGGCAGGAAACGACCCTCAGCTAGAAACCGGAGGCTGTGACATTTTATGTGGCGCAGCCCCTCGCTACACCCGCTAGGAAGGCACCACATAGGGTCAGGGAAACTGGCGCCAAGTTTACCAAGAGGAGGCCCGAGGCAGCCGGACAGAAGGGTTGGTAAGAAAGGCCAGACAAAGGACACACAAAGGGGGTCCTGTGAAGCGCTCCAAAGTTATCTGGGAGTTGTCTGAGCCCCTCACCTGGTGAGCACAGTACGACGTGGGCAGCCGTTACCTGCAGACGTGGTCTGGATAATAAGAACTGTGAGTAAAGGCCCTGGACTGCATCACTGACTCCGTGTCGTTACTGCTGCTGCCCTGCACCATCACCCCCATCCTCCGCATACACTGCCCTGAGCCTATACTCCTCCCGTGGGGAGTTATGCTGCGCTCTGCTGCACCCACAACACCAGCCTCAGCGGTCTGCCCTGCAGCGGCGGTTCACTCTGACCGCAATCCACGGGTGGCGTAGTCGGACATTTAAACATCAAAACCACATAAATAGTTCCGCCACTGGTTTGACCACCCTGAGCCACGGAACCGGGTCGCCGCCACGAAGACTACAACCACCAGCATCCACCAAAAAGGGTCCGGCTCCGGGTGTCCCAAGGCCCAGGGGGTGCATCAGAACATTTTCATCACCTTTCACAATCACCAATGGGACAAGGCAGGGATGTCCTCTCTCCCCTCTCTTATACATCCTAGTGACGGAGCACCTGCTCTCATCAATTCGCCATAACCCCAATATTAGGTGGATTGAGGTGGGAGGCACCGAGTACAAGTGCTCTCTATTTGCTGATGATGTCCTAGTATATATCACTCAATCACATATATCCATCCATGCTGTTATGGCTGAAATAGATCACTTTGTTACATGGTCAAATTTTAAAATCAATGCAGCGAAGTCTGAGGCCCTCGATGTCTCCCTCCCCAAATCCATATAGGATTCCATCCAGTCCAACTTTCCCTTTGCCTGGCCCTCACAGGGTATCAAATACTTAGGAATTCCTATTCATAGAGACCTCTCCCATCTATGTTATCTTAATTTTGGGCCCTTTATTGAACAACTCCATACAGACCACGGTTGGCAAGTTAGAACTGTAAGATTCACTACGTGAACCACTGGTGTTTTGTGGAAAAGCACATGTACACTGCGTTCCAAATTATTATGCAAAAAGTGTTTAGGAGTGATAAGGGAAGAATTTGTTTGTTTGTCAGTTAAACTCATTGATGGTGATGTGTGTCAGGGCTCTTTATATCACTGTAAGCAATTGCAGACACCTGTGCTAATTAGTTTGGCAGGTGTGTCCAATGAAAGGCAAGACTACTTAAGAAGGCTCTCTCACATTATTAAGCAGCCTACATTTTCTGCCAAAATGGGAAAGAAAAAGGATGTGTCGGCTGCTGAGAAGCAACAAATTGTGGAGTGTTTAGGTAAAGGCATGACTACAATCAACATTGTGCGATGATCAGGATGAAGTGTCTTGGCAATCAAGAAGTATGTAGCTGATTCACAGTACACACGTGTGCGTGCTGATAAGGGCAAATTGAGGACTCTTTCCTACAGGCAATTACGTCAGGTTGAAAGAGCAGCGGCAAAAAAGCCTTGTCATAGCAGCAGACAAGTTTTTGAAGCTGCTTGTGCCTCCAACGTCCCCCGAACAACAAGATGCAGGGTCCTTCAGAGGTTTGCAGCTGTGCATACGCCATCCTGTCGACCTCCTCTATCCACTTCACACAAGCAGAAACGGCTCCAGTGGGCCAAACATTACATGAAGACTGATTTCAAAACTGTTTTGTTCACGGATGAGTGCCGTGCAGCGCTCGATGGTCCAGATGGATGGAGTGGAGGATGGCTGGTTGATGGACACCCCACGCAAACACGGCTACAGCGCCAACAAGGAGGAGGTGGAGTAATGTTTTGGGCTGGAATCATGGGGAGAGAGATTGTCGGCCCCTTTAGGATCCCTGAAGGCGCTAAAGATGAACTCCATAATGTATGTGGATTTTCTCAAACAGCACTTCCTGCCATGGTTCAAGAAGAAGAACCGTGTATTTCACAGCAAGATCATTTTTCTGCATGATAATGCACCATCTCATGCTGCACATAAAACATCTGCATCTCTGGCTGATATGGGCATAAAAGGGGACAAACTTATGGTGTGACCCCCATGCTCCCCTGACCTGTACCCCATTCAGAACCTTTGGAGCATCATTAAAAGGAGTGTCTATGATGGCGGGAGGCAGTTCACATCTAAGCAACAGCTCTGGGAGGGTATTCTGTCCTCATGCAAAACAATTGAAGCAGAAACCATCCAAAACCTGACAAATTCAATGGACGAGAGAGTTCAGAAGCTCCTTTCGAACAAGGGGTCCTATGTGAAAATGTAACATCACCTAGAATAAAGTTTTGAGTTGAAAACTGTTTGATTTCAGTTTCTAACAACCTGCTAATGCTTATAATTTCAAAAATGACCATTTTTTTGGTCTTTATTAAAATGAAAAGGTTGATCGAAAAGTTTGGGGGATCTAAGAGTGTGGCAACCCAGTAGTCATGATTACTTCGAATTCTGACAATATGAGGGTCATGCTGCAGGTAGTGCAGCAAGAAGGCACTTATGTGTCTTGCGCATCTCGGAGCCCCAAAATTATTTTCCGGGCTAGATGCAGCTAAAAATTATTATTAATTTTAAATCTGGTGAAGCTTTAGTATAGATGGCCTAATAGGATCAGTGCTGCACACTGCTACAAAGCCCAAATTATTTTCCAGTCAAGATACAGATAAACATGATTAGTAATTTTAAATCTGGTGGAGCTTATTATAGATGGCCTAATAGAATCAGTGCTGCACACTGCTACAAAGCCCAAATTATTTTCCAGCCAAGATACAGATAAACATGATTAGTAATTTGAAAGCTTAAAACGGTTGGTAAGGTGATTTTAACCAATCATCAAGCTTTTACTCTCCCCAGGATGACACAGGGGTAGAAAAGTCGTTTCGGATCCATGATTTGTTCATCTTTATGAACGTGAGTCTGTCTACATTATCAGTGGAGAGCCGCGTGCGCTTATCTGTCAGCACACCACCAGCAGCGCTGAACACACGTTCAGACAGAACGCTGGCTGCGGGGCATGACAAGATCTCCAAGGCGTAAGTGGCTAGCTCCGGCCATTTATCCAGATTGGAAGCCCAAAAAGAGCAAGGGTCCAGTGACACAGTCGTGGCTTCAATGTTTACTTGGAGATACTCCTGTACCATCGTCTCTAGGCGTTGACTATGTGTCAGACTTCTTGTCTCCTGTGGCCTTGCAAAGGATGGGCTAAAAAAGTGGTGAAATGATTCCGCAAAATTGATGTTACCAGCAGATACTGTGGTTCTGTTACGGTTTGAGTGCTGAACACTTGACGGTCCCACGGTTGGCAAGTTGGAACTGTGAGATTCACTACGTGCACCACTGGTATTTTGTGGAAAAGCACATGTAAGATTCTGCAACAGTCTCTGCTGATACTCCTGCATGCGTGCATCCCTTTCTATGGCAGGAATAATTTCTGCAAATTTACTTTTGTACCGGGGATCTAACAGTGTGGCAACCCAGTAGTCAGGATTATTTCTAATTCTCACAATTCGAGGGTCATGTTGCAGGTAGTGCAGCAAGAAGGCACTCATGTGTGTTGCGCATCCAGGAGCACCAAGTCCCTGTTGTGTTGGTGGCGAGGTAACAATCATGCTTCCTTCCTCTGTCCTCTCCCCCCAACCTCGCACAACAGAAATGTGATCAAGGTCTCCCTCATCTGATGAGTCTTCCATCAGTTCGTCCTCCACTTCTTCCTGGGCTCCTGCACCTTCCTCACTAGTTTGGCTGCTACCATGCGCCCTGGTAAAACCATCTCCCCCACCCTCACATGCCTGCCGCCTTGGTGCTGCCGACCGTCTGGACCTTGCAGATGTTAGCCCTTCCGCATACAACTCCTCCTCCTCTACTTCCTCCACCTCCTCTTGTGCCACCACCTGACTCCGAATTCTGTTTAACATGTGCTCCAGCATGTAAATCACCGGAATAGTCATGCTGATAATGGCATCGTCAGCACTAAACATCTTCGTCGCCATTTCAAAACTGTGCAGAAGGGTGCATAGGTCCCTGATCTGAGACCACTCCTCCAGCGTGATTTGCCCCACCTCTGAATCTCGTTGGCCCAGGCTATACGTCAGAACGTATTGCACCAGGGCTTGTCGGTGCTGCCACAGTCGCTGCAACATGTGCAGAGTTGAATTCCACCGGGTAGGCACATCGCATTTTAGCCGGTGAAGTGGCAGGCCCAACGACTTCTGTAGAGATGTAAGTCGCTGAGCTGCGGGATGCGAACGGCGGAAGTGAGCACACAGCGACCGTGCCCTCTGCAGAAGGCCATCTAGTCTGGGATAGTGGGCTAAAAATTGCTGGACAACCAGGTTCAACACGTGAGCCATACAAGGCACGTGTGTGACATTGCCCCGGCGAAGGTCCGCACCCAGGTTTGCAGCATTGTCGCACACGGCCTTCCCTGGTTTCAGGTCCAGTGGAGACAACCATTCATGAAATTGGTTCTCCAGAGCTGACCACAACTCCTCAGCTGTGTGACTCACATTTCCCAGACATTTCAATGTAAAAACCGCCTGATGACGTTGAGCCCTACTGCCAGCATAGTAAGGAGGTGTGCAGGATCCCTTCTGCGCAGTTAGAAAGCTTGTGGCATGACCAGACAGGCTTTGGGTGCAGGTGGAAGACCGAGAGGAGGTTGAGGAGGCAGAAGCAGTGGAGGAACTTTGACATAAAGAGGACTGACGCACAACTCGTGGGGACGGCAAGACTTGGACAGCAGCCCCTTGTCCTGCTGTCACCATAGTTACCCAGTGCCCAGTCAGCGACATGTAATGCCCCTGTCCATGCCTACTCGTCCAAGTGTCTGTGGTGAAATGCACCCTGTCACACACAGAGTTTCTCAAAGAAGCGGTGATGTTGTGTGCGACATGCTGGTGGAGCGCAGGCACACCTTTCTTTGAGAAGTAGTGCCGACTGGGCATCTGGTACTGGGGCACTGCGACGGACATAAGGTCTCGAAAATCCTCTGTGTCCACCAGGCGGAAAGGCAGCATTTCTGTAGCCAAGAGCTTGCAGATGGTGAAATTCAACCTCTTAGCTTTCTCATGGCTAGGAGGAAATGGTCTTTTACTTGTCCACATCTGAGGGACCGAGGGCTGGCTATTGTGCTTAGACGGGGTTGATAAGGGTGTCCCCGGCAAACTGCCGGTCTGTGAGGAAGATGCAGGCGGACATGTTAGGTTGCCTTGATCCAAAGGTGGTGCTATCGATGTCGGACAGCGCTCAACACCAGCTGGTGTTACCACCTCCAAAGAAAATGATGACCTGCCAATCACGCTGGCTGTTGCGGGTAAAGAGGTGGCAGGTCTGCGCCCCAAAACAGGTGTGACTGCTGTCCCCCCAGTCACAGAGGATGAAGAGGCCGCGGATGCACAAGATATGGCAGACGGTGATTGGCCCGGCCGGCTAGGCCGCATTGTAGCACACTGAGCTTCCCACTGCAACTTATGCTTCATGTCCATGTGCCGGTTCATGCATGAAGTACTCAAACTATGTATTTTTTGGCCTCTACTTAGCTTTTGCTGACAAATGTTACAGATAACACGAGTTGGGTCATCTTTATCGATCTGAAAAAATGCCCAGGCTATGCAAGGCTTAGCACCCATGTGACCTGAAGAGCCACCACGACTTGTGGTGAGAGGCAGAGTTGTGTTTGAGGATGCAGTTGTTGACGTGCTTCCAGTACTACGTCTCTGTCCAGGAAGGCGCAACCTGACCTCGTCGTCACTAGCATCTTCCTCCACCTCCTCTGCTGACCTCATCTCTTGGCTGACTGTGGGTTGACAGTAAGTGGGATCTCCAACCTCATCATCATCACCCTGTGCGTTATCACACCCGTCGTCCTCAGAGCCAACCTGTTCCTGCCCTGACAAAAAACTAAAGTTGTCGCTCCAATCAGGTATTTGAGTCTTATCATCGTCTTCCTCATTGTCTCCACCAACAGGAGTTACAGTTTGGGAATGAGGGTCTACATTATGGTCAGAACCTTCTGCGTCTGGTCCTGGATCCGACTCATAAAGATTCTGGGCATCAGTGCAGATCATTTCCTCGTCTGGATTCACAGAAGCGCTGGAGTCGACCTCTGATTCCCAGGCTATAGTATGAGTAAACAGCTCTGCAGACTCAACCATCTGTTCTACCTCATACTCAGACGGGCAGCTGGAGATTTGGGAGCTGTGAGGAAGCAAGTGCGATTGGGGTGACACCTTTGAGGACTGGAGTATTTGTGATGTTGAAGTTGATGTGGAGGAGAGCCCACTTAAAGGAGCACTTGATATCCGTTGGAGCACCTGCTGTTTTTGTGCCTCATCTGGAATTTGTAGCGATTGGCGTGGCCGTAAGAAAGGGATCTTATCACATTGTCCGCTAAAAGAAGTAGACATTTTAGTTTGGCTGGAAGATGGTCTTTCTTCTGCAGATGTTACTGTTGCTTTAACACCTACCCCACGGACACAACCTTTTTTCCCCTTCCCAACACGCCTATTCCCCTTTCCACCAGCAGCAGGCCTTTTTCCACTCATTTTGGTGGTTAACTAATTCACAACTCTGGAGTTGTTTGCACAAAAAAACAATGGATGGGAACCGAGCAGAGCTGAGTGGCCAAACTGTGGTATTAGGCCAAAACTATTGGCTGGGTTAGATGCAGAAAAAAATTATATTCAATTTGCAACCTGATGGAGGTCTGTATAGATGGATTAATAGAACAAGTCCCACACACAGCTAGAAGCCCAATATTTTTTCAGAGGTAGATGCAGAAAAAAATATATTCAGTTTGCAACCTGATGGAGGTCAGTATAGATGGACTAATACAACAAGTCCCACACACAGCTAGAAGCCCAATATTTTTTCAGAGGTAGATGCAGAAAAAAATATATTCAGTTTGCAACCTGATGGAGGTCTGTATAGATGGATTAATAGAACAAGTCCCACACACAGCTAGAAGCCCAATATTTTTTCAGAGGTAGATGCAGAAAAAAATATATTCAGTTTGCAACCTGATGGAGGTCTGTATAGATGGATTAATAGAACAAGTCCCACACACAGCTAGAAGCCCAATATTTTTTCAGAGCTAGATGCAGAAAAAAATATATTCAGTTTGCAACCTGATGGAGGTCTGTATAGATGGATTAATAGAACAAGTCCCACACACAGCTAGAAGCCCAATATTTTTTCAGAGCTAGATGCAGAAAAAAATATATTCAGTTTGCAACCTGATGGAGGTCTGTATAGATGGATTAATAGAACAAGTCCCACACACAGCTAGAAGCCCAATATCTTTTCAGAGGTAGATGCAGAAAAAAATATATTCAGTTTGCAACCTGATGGAGGTCAGTATAGATGGACTAATACAACAAGTCCCACACACAGCTAGAAGCCCAATATTTTTTCAGAGGTAGATGCAGAAAAAAATATATTCAGTTTGCAACCTGATGGAGGTCTGTATAGATGGAGTAATAGAACAAGTCCCACACACAGCTAGAAGCCCAATATTTTTTCAGAGGTAGATGCAGAAAAAAATATATTCAGTTTGCAACCTGATGGAGGTCTGTATAGATGGATTAATAGAACAAGTCCCACACACAGCTAGAAGCCCAATATTTTTTCAGAGGTAGATGCAGAAAAAAATATATTCAGTTTGCAACCTGATGGAGGTCTGTATAGATGGATTAATAGAACAAGTCCCACACACAGCTAGAAGCCCAATATTTTTTCAGAGGTAGATGCAGAAAAAAATATATTCAGTTTGCAACCTGATGGAGGTCTGTATAGATGGATTAATAGAACAAGTCCCACACACAGCTAGAAGCCCAATATTTTTTCAGAGCTAGATGCAGAAAAAAATTATATTCAATTTGCAACCTGATGGAGGTCTGTATAGATGGACTAATAGAATGATGCTATGCCCAAAAGATTTTACTTCACTAGGTGCAGTAAAAAAATTGGTATTCTATACACAGGTGGTATATCTTGCAACACAGGTAGGCTACTCCACTGACTAACACACTCTGCAATAGGCCAAAAAGGATTAGCTTTGCTAGATTCAGCCAAATGCTGTGAAAAAAACTTGCACAGCCCTGGCACAGACCTGCCTGGCAAAAACTGATAGGAACTGATGTAACCTAGTCCTGAAAAGGACTCCAGTTACAATTAGTCTTTACTCCCACAATCTATCTATTTAAGAGCACAGACCTGCCTGATAAAAGTCGTAGGAAATGCTGTAACCTAGTCCTTAAAAGCACTGCAATCACAACTATTCCCTACTCCCAAGCTATCTGTAGATTTGTGCGAAAATTGGCTTGAAATTAACAAGGTATAGCGCGCACAGCAACAGCGGTGCCGTCTAACACACAGCTGCAGCAGTGAGAAAATGGTGGCGACGGGGAAAATGACTTGGTCTTATAGGGCAAGGACATGTGACATACACTGCCAATGACACATGCCCTTGCTTGTGTGAAAAAAAGCACTTCGCTCCGTGTGTGCGCTGCTGATAGGCTGACAGATTGCACCTCCCCACTGCAAATGCGGGAAAGAGAAAAAAAAATGGAGATCTTCATTGTTCCTGCAGAGATCCATCCCCTGCCCCTCCCCCCACCCCGCTGTACACTCAAACTGCGTATTAACATTAATTTTCATCATTACTGAGAAAAAATCCAGTTATGATTTTGGTGCACGAACAGTTATCGAACATAACCTCGAACAGCCGAATTTTTCTCAAATTGTTCGTGTTCGCCGAACGGCTCGAACACCGCCCAAAACAGCTCGAATTTGAGATTGGCGAACAGTTCGAGTAGAACAACGCTCATCTCTAGTCTTAACACCAGAGATGACATCACCAGATGCAGATTGGGATACAGAGCGGCAGCAACAATACCGCAAGGTGCAAGAATGTGTGGAAAGAAGTTTGTCCCAGGCGAGACAGAGGCAGGAGAAAACTTACAATCAGCACACACCTGCAGTTCCCTTGTCACCTGGAGAACAAGTACTCAAAAGGAAGAGACGAGTCCACAAATTAGATGACCAGTGGGAGGTTGAGCCATACACCGTCTTACCTTCAAATTTTGATAAAACCAAGGTGTGCCTCATCAGTAAAGATGGAGGGGAAACTTCAGCGGCAGTCTCAAGAGACCACTTGAAGATATGTCCTGCACAGTTGAAACACAAAGAAGAAGACCAAGACAGCCCTCAGCTCACAGGAAAAGTGGAGGAAACTGTCCAGACAGTCCTTGGAACATTTCCCCAGTCTTGGACGCAGGTGAACAGAGCAATTGTGGTACCTGTCCTGACCATTCTCCAAGCGGCCTCACCGGAAGCTGCAGAGGCTCCAGAACATCTGGAATACCAGTCGGCCCCAGAGACAGATGCTTCATCAGCAGCAGATGAGGAGAATCTACCCTCTGCTAGCAGTGAACCTGTCGCACCCAGGGTGAGTCAAAGAATTCGTAGGAGATTACCCAGCCTACCGGTGTTACCTCAGACTGCCTGTAGTGTAGTTCACACTGAACCCACCACACCAGGGGTAGACACTAGGGACCAGGGTAGGTCAGTGACAACAAATGTATTACGCAGATCCACCCGGAGTACTAAAGTTCAGCTCCCTGCCTGCTGGAGGAACTAAAGTGTATATTATATATAGTTGTAACCGATAAATAATCTTGGATATATATAGTTGTTAAATTTATGGACAATTGGACCACAGGACTAGGTGTGGTCAGGAAAATATTGAAAATAGTTAGTAAGTGGCCTTGAAAATAAACCGCAGGCGTGGCAGAAGACCATGCCCAAGGATGATACACAAAGTGGGTTGATGCAGTTCCCACCAGCCAAATTTCAATTATCCGGAAAAAGACAATCCCCGGATTGTGGCGTAAAGACTAAGTGCCACAGTGACTGCTATAAATTTTTGGTTGGGTATTTTTTTTGTAATTTTTGACTTTGTGAACTATTTTGTAATGTGAATTGTTATTGTTGATTGTAATTCAAAAATGTATCCTCAGTCCGGGAGTACTGAATTTAACTAGGGGGGAATGTGGCACCCCAGGAGTCCGGTTGCCACAGTGGCACTGCCTCCCTCACAAGGGGTGATGCCATGCCTGGAAGCAAGCAGGGGTCCCCTAGTCAGGTATACTAGCATGCAACACTTTCCTGGCTCCAGACCAGCAAGGGGAGCTCCTCCCCTTAGCAACTGGGATCTGGAGGCGGGGTAAGTTAGAGTTAGTGAGAGGAGTTGAAGATAGGACAGCGAAGAGGAAAGACCTGCAGTGGGGCTGCATGGCAGCTCACCCCAGAGAGGAGCGTAGAAGAACCGGACACCGGAGTCCGAGGTTGTGGGGCACTGAAGGCCCAGCAGCAGAAACCGGAGGGCAGAAGACTGCAGGTCTCCTGGCCCCATCAGACGCCCGGAGGCTCAGCAGCACATAGGGCCCAGCACCGCCACGTGGGAGCGACACTCCAGGAAGGCCCAACTGCCTGCCGTATGGGTGAGCACAAAGACGTTTTACTCAGGGACGAGGGCCACAGCACAGCTATAAGCAGCAGGGCCAAAGAGATTAGCACAAAGGGAAGGCCTCCAACTTCACCTGGCGAGGTGGATTCCCAACTTGCTTCCAGGCCGCCCGGACCTCTACTACCAGCTAGTACCCGTGCCCCGGTCTGCCTAACCACCGCAAGTAAAGATAAGAGGAAACCGCCATTAAGTTTTGGACTGATTATTAACTGCGCCATCCCCTGCACTACACTGCACAGCAACATCTATAACATCACCACTTCCTGCCCTGGAGCTAAGCTCTGCCTGTGGAGAGCAGTCCCAACTCTGCTGCGTCACCATCAGCTCCAGAGGATCTGCACCGCAGCGGCGGCCCCATATTGCCGCATACCACAGGTGGCGTCACGAATTATATATATATAAAAACTATAATCCCCTTTCAATAATCCCCCTTTTATTGACCGCCCTGGGTCACGGACCGGGTCACCACCACTGTGACATCCCCTGCACCGATGGGCCCAGCACCGAGTACCCCACGGCCCAGGAGGCGCATCAAAATCACCAGTGAGAAACACAAGATTACCAGGTAATAACCAAACATATAGCGAGTCCTTCCGTAAGCAATCTGGAGAGGTTGCGTTGGCCAGGATAAGTTCTTTAAGAGTAACTAAACTTTTTTTTATTTAATTATCCCCCAGGCATTGCAAAGATATGTTTTTTGTAATATACTTCATTACCTCATTTTGCTTCCTTCTGTCTCTAACACAATGCTGTTTCAGTGTCCAGTTTATGCTTCTTTAGAAGCTGATTTCTACTGCTGCTCAGCCAAGATAAGCTCGTTGGATTCGGTCTGTGTGCAGGAATTCTCCTGTCTGACAAGGTGGGTTGGAAGCAGAAAGACTTAGTCATGGAAAATCTGATTGAATATAATGAATGGATCTTGGATGAGCAACAGATGAAAGCAGCTTCTAATGGAGCATGTGAAATAGCACTTCAGCATTATGTTTGGGAGAGAAAGAACTCTGCAATACCTGGAAGATGATTAAATAAAAGTTTAGTTACACTTTGAACTCCAGCGAGAAGAAGGAAGAGGCTGTAATCACATCTGTCTCCCCTGTTTCTGTGACATCTGTGTCAGTGCCTGTTCCCTTTATTTCTGCTTCACTGGCCGATGCAGAATAACTATTCGGTAGCCCTGTTTTTACTCCTGGGACTTGTAGCTTTGGGCAGTACAGAAGCTTTGTGGATAAATCCTAGCTAGTGTCTTTCTTATTGCTGTCACCCTTGGTTGGGACTGCTTTCTATTTATACCCCTAAGAATCAGTTCCCACTGCCAATTATAGTCTAACAGGCTCTTGTTTGAATCTTAGCTCATGTGTCTTAATGATATTTCTGATTTTGACTTTGGCTTGTTTAATGATTTTTCTCCTGCCTGACAATTTTGTATCTCCTGGTTCTGGTCTGGTTACCTGACTATTCTAAACAGCTCGCACCACTCAACAGCATTCCACTTTGTTCCCACGATGAGCTTTCGCTAACTTTTTGATGTTGCAGATTTTCTGCACCATCTCTGTACCTATTATATAAATGAGGTTACTTGCGTTTTTACTGCGTTTTTGATGCTGCCTTTTTTGTCTTTTTTGGTGTGTCATAGTTTAAATAAGGCTGCTTTTGTTTTTGATACTTCCTGGTATTTGTCTTTGACAAAACTTTATTGATACAGTCATGTGAGTTTCCGCTGCATTTAATGCGAGTCTATGGGGAAAATAGGCACATAATGCCCCGTCTCATGCTGCACATAACACATCTGCATCTCTGGCTGCTATGGGCATAAAAGGGGACAAACTTATGGTGTGGCCCCCATGCTCCCCTGACCTCAACCCCATTGGAGCATCATCAAAAGGAGTGTCTATGATGGCGGGAGGCAGTTCACATCTAAGCAACAGCTCTGGGAGGGTATTCTGTCCTCATGCAAAACAATTAAAGCAGAAACCATCCAAAACCTGAAAAATTCAATGGACGAGAGTGTTCAGAAGCTCCTTTCGAACAAGGGGTCCTATGTGCAAATGTAACATCACCTAGAATAAAGTTTTGAGTTGAAAACTGTTTGATTTCAGTTTGTAATAACCTGCTAATGCTTATAATTTCAAAAATGACCATTTTTTTGTTCTTTATTAAAATGAAAAGGTTGAAAACTCTGCTGTGCATAATAATTTGGAACATGCATTTTGAGTGCAGTTTGAGTTTTTTATTTTTTTTTAAATATACTGTTATCATAGGCAGTTTGTGCAAAAACCTTTCAATTGTACTCTAATAGTTATTTGACTGGAAAATTACAATGACTGCAATTCATATAGGTAATTTGGGAAAATCTGAGAAAATATTATTTGCATAATAATTTGGAACACAGTGTACAGGCACACATTAATTTCAGTTTACACAATAAACAATAGGCAATACCCAACTGGGTAACTATTTATAATGTAGGCATTTTGTGCTTATTCCCTAAACCTGGCAGGGATTTGTCCTTGTGTGCTGCGTGTGGACCTTCGTAGCACTGGGGTGATACTGGTGTCTGTGCATGCACTCTCTGCTAACCTATCAGGTGTACGTGCTGGTAGATTATAAAACTGCCTTAATCTCTCTATGGGACTGGCAAGTGCACTGATTACTGGGTCTTCAGGCTCTGCTTCAACGGGTGATCCTCCACTGACTGGGGACTCTTCCTGTTCCTGAGCAGGTTCCTCTAGGGCACTCACAGGTTCTTCTTGTGGCTGATAGAAGTGTATTACCGGTATAATAACTGCTCCATCAAGTTGAGGCCAGTCCGCAGGGAAATCTCCTAGAACTGTGTGAAGCACATCTTCCTTGGGTTCTTCCGGTGCTATAGGAGGTACTTCTTCCTCCGTTGTCTTCAGTAGACCTGGGCACACCTTCAAGTGGTCTCTTGAGACTGTTGCGGTTGTCTTACCTCCATCAGGCAGGTTTTACTGTTGTCAAATCTGGAATTTAGCACAGTGAAGGGCTCTCTTTCCCACTGGTCATCGAGCTTGTGACCTCTTCTTTTCCACTTTAGCACTATCTTTCCAGGTGCCAAGGGTTCTGCTGGTGCGTGTTTGTTATACTGCTCTTCCTGTCTTTCCCTCACCTTGTTTAGACTGTCTTCAACACAGGCCTGTACCTTCCTGTACTGCTCTTGCCGACTTGTGTCCCAGTCTTCAGTGGACTTATCTGCAGCAGGTTCTACCACTCCGAGCTCCAGGTCCATGGGCAATTTTCCAGGTCTTGCTCTCATGAGGTACGCTGGGGTACAATTAGTAGAACTCACAGGTATGTGGTTATACAGGTCCACTAGGTCAGGTAGCTTGTCTGGCCACTGGTTCCTTTCTTCCAAAGGTAGGGTTTTCAACAGGTCTATAACGATGCTGTTCATTTTCTCGCACATACCGTTAGTTTGCGGATGATATGGCGTAGTCCGGATCTTCTTGCATCCATACAGGTGGCAGAATTCCTTGAATAGCTCAGCCTCGAAAGCAGGGCCTTGATCTGTGAGCTCCTTTTCCGGATATCCATGGGGTCTGCAGAAGTAGGCTTGTGTAGCGCCCCGAGGGTTCGGTCGCTACAGAGGTATTGCATCTCAACCAGATGTGCGATATCTCACTTCCAGGTAAGGATGGAGTGTGGATCAGGACCCTGACACCTGCATGCATTACACCACATTTCCGGGGGGCAGGGCGACCGATATGCTCCAAGGAGAGCACGACAGTCCCTGTCCCTGGCTGGAGTGGGGGGAGGGAACACCGAGGAAGGGGGACCCTGTAGTGCATAGTAGGGAGAGGGCAGTTCCTGGGTGCACTGAGAAGGAGGTATAAAAGGTGGGCACCATCTTAGTTCTGTGTTCAGTCTGAGAGAAGAAGTGACAGAGTAAGGGCCTCTACATGGGGCTCTGCTCCGTAGGTGGGCCTAGCCTGTGAGGCCCAGCCAGCACTGAAAGAGCAAGGAGAGAGGGTTGAGAGTAAGAGGAGAAGACAGGGGGCAGAGGCTCAGACCGAGCTCTGCTCTGCAGGCCGGCCTGAGAGAGCGGCTGGAGCCTGGAGGAAGGAGAAGGAAGGAAGAGGAGCGGAGGAGGCTCCAGGAACAAGGAACGAAGGGACCCCAGGGGTGTGGACAGGCGAGTCGCCACCGCATGCCCGAATCTACCTGCGTAGGGGGGTCAGGCCAAAGGGGGAGACCGGTCCCCGAAGCTAGTGGAGGCAGGGAACTGCCCTCAGCTAGAAACCGGAGGCTGTGACATTTTATGTGGGACAGTCCCTCGCTACACCCGCTAGGAAGGCACCACATAGGGTCAGGGAAACGGCACCAACGTTCACCCGAGAAGGCCCGAGGCAGCCGGACAGAAACGAGGTCACTGGTGGGGTATGACAGGCCAGAGAAAGGACACACGAAGGGGGTCCTGTGAAACGCTCCAAAGTTATCTGGGAGTAGGCCGAGCCCCTCACCTGGTGAGCACAGTGCGATGTGGGACGTTATGACCAGCTGGAGTAACGTGGATAAAGAACTGTGAGTAAAAACCCTGGACTGCATTACAGGACTCTGTGTCACTGCTGCTCCCGCGCACCATCACCCCCAACATCTGCACTCGCTGCCCTGAGGCTATACTCCTCCCGTAGGGAGTTATACTACCCTCTGCTGCACCCTCAACACCAGCCTCAGCGGTCTGCCCTGTAGTGGCGGTTCACTCTGACCGCAATCCACGGGTGGCGTAGTCGGACGTTCAGCATTTAGACTGCCATTTGGTTTGACCGCCCGGGGCACGGACCGGGTCGCCGCCACGGAGACTGCAACCCCCAGCATCCACAAAAGGTTCCGGGTATCCCCACACACACACGGCCCAGGGGGCGCGTCACTTGGAACGTTCTTGCTGCAGTTTCTGCTGTCAAGTCCTTGACAGGGGCTACCACCAGGAACCGGGAATAGTGATCCACCATGGTTAGGGCATAGGAATAGCCTGATCTGCTGGGTGACAGTTTGATCATAGACTGAACATGAGTCAACAGTGTGATGCAGCAGCAAAAAAGGCAAATACAATTCTGGGATGTATTAACAGAAGCATACAGTCTAGATCACGTGAAGTCATTATCGGTCTTTACTCCTCTTTGGTCAGACCTCATCTGGAATACTGTGTACAGTTTTGGGCACCACATTTTAAAAAAGACATAGACAAACTGGAGCAAGTTCAGAGAAGAGCGACCAGAATGGTGACTGGTCTGCAAACCATGTCCTATGAGGAACGGTTGCAGGATTTGGGAATGTTTAGCTTGCAAAAAAGAAGACTGAGAGGAGACTTAATAGCTGTCTACAAATATGTCAAGGGCTGTCACATTGTAGAAGGATCATCTTTATTCTCATTTGCACAAGGAAAGACTAGAAGCAATGGGATGAAACTAAATGGGAGGAGACACAGATTAGATATTAGAAAAAACTTTTTGACAGTTAGGGTGATTAATGAGTGGAACAGGCTGCCACGAGAGGTGGTGAGTTCCCCTTCAATGGACGTCTTCAAACAGAGGCTGGACAGACATCTGTCTGAGATGATCTAGTGAATCCTGCTTTGAGCAGGGGGTTGGACCAGATGACCCAGGAGGTCCCTTCCAACTCTACCATTCTATGATTCTATGATTCTATGATTCTATGACGTGATCCAGAGTGACAATCTCCAGGGGTTGGGTTGTTTTGATGGACTGCAAGGGTGCTTTCTGGCTGCCGTAGTCTTTCCTTCTGAGGCTACAGGGTCCACAATTCCTGCACCACCTTTCTATGGAATTCCGCATTCCAACCCAATAGAACCGGTCCTTCAGCAGGGTTTCTAGCTTCTTCCAGCCAAAGTAACCTGCTTGGTCGTGGTAGGCCTCTAACACCATGTGGATATCTGTCCTAGGTGCAACAATCAGCCACACCATTTCATGGGTTCTGGGGTTGACATACCTTCTGCACAGTTTCTCTCTGTAGATGAACAGCCGGCTTCTCTCATTCCACACGTGCTTGGCTTGTGGGGGAGCATCCTTCTCCAGGTGAGAACCTTCTTGGGTTATCAGTCTTTTGATGAGGCTGACAACCGGGTCACTGTCCTGGGTCTCCTTCCAGCTGTGATGAGGTAGAGGGCTTGGCGTCCTACCATGACATCTTCTGGAGGTGTGCTGCTCGTGGACCATTCCATTTCTGTGGAAAGCAGGTAGTTCAATTTCTTCGAGATCATCCACTTCATCCTCGGTGTCCAACTGGTGGGGCATTCTCGACAAGGCATCAGCTTTAGTATTCTTGTGACCTGCCCGGTACTTGATTGTGAACTGATAATTCGACAGTCTGGCCACCCAACGCTGTTCTATGGCTCTCCAGGTGTGTCAAGGGATTATTGTCGGTAAAGGCTGTGAACTTAGTTGAGGCTAGGTAATGCTTGAATCTTTTAGTGATAGCCCAGACCAAGGCCAGGAACTCCAGCTTGAAGGAACTGTAATTCTCCAGGTTCCTTTCAGTAGGGCGAAGCTTCCGACTGGCATAAGCAATTACCTTTTCTCTGCCGTTTTGCTTCTGGGACAACACAGCTCCTAGTCCCTCGTTTCTGGCATCGGTCTACAACAGGAAAGGCTGGCTGTAGTCAGAATAAGCCAGGATTTGTTCACCAGTTAGGACTTCCTTCATTTCTGCAAAGGATTCAGCCTGCTCCTTACCCCACTAGAATGGGGGACTTTTACCTCTCTTGGACTGTCCTACCAGGAGATCTTGTAAAGGTGCTGCCTTTTTGGTGTAATCCTTTATGAACCTCCTGTAGTACCCGACCAGTCCCAGAAACTGACGTATTTCCTTGATGTTTCTCGGTTCAGGCCACTTCTGGATGGCAGTGACCTTCTCTGGGTCTGGTGCTACTCCCTCTGAGCTGACTACGTGTCCCAGGTACTGAACCTTCTGTTTGAGCAGGTGGCACTTGGAAGGTTTTAGTTTCATCCCATACTGGGACAATGCTTCAAATACCTCCGCCAGGTGCTTCAGATGGTCTTCATATGTCCTCGAGTACACGATAACGTCATCCAGGTACAGCAGCACGGTTTCAAAGTTCCGGTGTCCTAAGCATCACTCCATCAGCCTCTGGAACGTCACTGGGGCGTTGCAGAGCCCAAACGGCATACTGTTGAACTCGTATAATCCCATCGGGGTGATGAAGGCTGTCTTCTCCCGATCTTCCTCAGCAACAGAGACTTGCCAGTACCCGCTCGTGAGATCCAATGTAGAGAAGCAATTGGCAGATTTTAGTGCAGCCAGGGATTCCTTTATACGGGGCAAAGGGTATGCATCTTTATGTGTTATTTGATTAATTTGTCTATTATATATATTTTATATATCTACATACATCCTCATGCTACCGTCCTTCTTTCTGACCAGGACCAGGGGAACTGCCCAGGGGCTACAGCTATCCCTTACTACCCCTGCCTTTTTCATGTCATGCAACATTTCCTTGGCTTTTTGGTAATGTGCTGGTGGTATGGGTCTGTAACGCTCCTTAATGAGTGGATGGTTACCGGTGGGTATGTGGTGTTATACCCCTTTAACCCTTCCAAAATCAAGTGGGTGTTTGCTTAACACTTGTTCATATTCCTGAACCACTCTGTAAACACAGTGTTTCTGATGGACAGGAGTGGCGTCAGTTCCAACATGGAGCTGTTGACACCAATCCTCCAGCTGAGCTTCGGAGTCATTGTCCTCCACTGTATCTGGTGGGGTCAAGGATTCCACTGTGTGTATGGCATCATTATTCACAGTATACAATCTGGCAACAGTGGCGTATCTTGGCAATTTAACTTCCTCCTCCCCACAATTCAGGAGATGTACAGGTACCCTTCCATTGCGTACATCAACTACCCCTCTAGCAGTTAGGAGTGTAGGTCTGTGCTCTGAGCTAATGGGCTCCACTACCGCCTGGTAGTTCTGTCCCTTGAGACCTATTGCTGCGCTACACCAAATCAGCGTTTCACTCATTGGGGGAATCACAATGGGTATCGGGTCTGATACCCGTACATTACCAATCTCACCACCTGTTAGTTTTACCTGTTGCTGGTACAGGAGGGCATGAATTTCCTTCTGGAGCACTTTCCTCTGCCCTGGTTTGGCAGTGTCAGCAATCTGTTGGAGCAAAAACAACACTTCTCCCAAACAGTTACCAACAATATTTGTACCAAGTATCATATACGGATTGGTATCACCAGGGTTAGATTCTATGACAATTAGTCCTTGGTCCTTTAGTTCCACTCTCCCCACCTTCACTGTCACGTCCTTAACCCCTGCTAGGTTAAGAGGAACGCCGTTAGAGGCATACACAGAGAGGTTGGGGCTGGCGGGTGGAATCATCTATGGACCAGTACCTTTTGTAGAGGACATCAGGTATGATGGTTACCTGTGTGCCGGTGTCCAGTAATGCAGGTGTTGCTATGCCGTCCAGCATGATGGACAGGAAAGGCCTTCCTCCTACAAACCGGTCGTACCAGCTTGATGGGCCTAATTGATCTACTCCTGGGTGTCGGCCCTTGGCCCCAGGGTTTGCCCATTTAAAGGACAGTTCCGGCGGTGTGGCCTGCCTTGTGGCAACGGTAGCAGATGAATTCTCCCGGAGGGCGACGTTGGTCGTTGGTCCTCCAATGGGGTGGCGTTGTTCTCCTACGGGGTGGCGTTGTCCTTCTTCTTCTCCTCATCCAGGGGACATCCTCAGGACTGCCGGTGAGTAGGATCCTTCCATCCGGCTCGGGCTCCGCCTGTAGCTGCAGGACGCTCAGGACAGTGGTCAGGGTTTTACTTAGCTGACACACTTCAGAGCGCAGGCTGTCCAGCTCGGTAGGGGGCGCTGTTTGCATTTTTGCTTCAGCCGTTAATGAAGGAGCAGTGTGTGCTGCGGGCACAGCGGTATCTGATGGTTCCAGGGGCTGCAGACCCTTAATAGCCATGTCCTTCAGGGCGTCAAAGGTGGCATTTGAATGATCTAAGGACCACCACCGTACGGTTCGGCTCTCCTCCGGGGACCTCAACCCTCGGATGAATTGCTCTGTCAGCATTTTGTTCTCATCTTGTATGCTGGCCGGACTAACCTGTTTCAGGGCCCGCAGTGCCTCTTGTAAACGCCAGGCATAGTCTCGGATACTGTCCTCAGGTTTCTGGGCACAGTGGTAGAACCTCATCCGGAGATCTGTCTCAGTGCGGTTTTCAAAGACAGTTTGCAGTCTCTTAAAGATAATGGATACTGATTCCTGGTCTGCGGCTGGCCAGGTTTCAACTTCCCGCTCTGGGGCACCAGTCAATTGTCCCAGCACAACAGCGGCTCTCTGCTTACCAATCATTGAGTACATATAGAGTACACCGCATATTTTCCTTTTGAATCCAGACAGGGTGTCTGGTTTGCCGTCATACTGGGGAAGCCATTTTGCTCCGGGGATATACGGCAGGGCCATGGGCATGACCGGAATCGCGACCCCTGCTGGTGGGGCGGCAGCTCCGGCCTGAGCAGCGCGGGCGCAAGTTGAGCATCAGGAGCGTTAACTGGTGCTCCGGCGTTTTGCTGGTCATCGGCCATGGTTGCGCCCCCCTAGTAAACCGTAGCCTACCTTCTTTTCCTTTTTTCGGGTAGTCCGCAGCTCCGCAGACGACAGTCTCCTTCCAGGACCTGACGCTTCCTGGTGCTGCGTCAGAGCGCGAGGCGGGGCTTGAGTTTTGCGCGCTTCCAACAGTCACGCCCCTCTTCTTCCCACGCGGTGACGCGGTAACAGTTAAAACACAGTTCAATTACGGCACACAGTACCCGGTGGCAACGGGCATGAAATCCTGTTCATGACGCCAGGAAAGAGAGATGTGTCACCCTGGGGGGATATAGGGGATTCGGTACCCGGGCCTTTTACCTTGTTTAGGAGGTCACGGCAGTCGGCTCCCGGGCCCGTACTCTGGGTTTCTCTTTAAAAAGGGGTTTTAGTGTACAGTTTGTCTCGTGACACCACCTGTGGTTTCCGGTAATGGTTACCGGCGCTGCTGCAGACCTCCAGGGGGTGATTGGATGGCAGCTGGGATGTTTCTGCTCCCCACAGGTGGAGCGGGCCCCCGGGGCAGTGTAGGTGCAAATGGTGGTGATGCTGGGGCTTGCAATGCAGGAGAGATGGCGCAGCAGGAGTAATTGACAGAGACAGGGGATTCACTTCAGTACCTTTACTGGTGCGGATGTCAGGTACGGTCCAGGGTACTCGGTAGGAAGGGTGCACTTCAGGACTTCTCCCCAGTGAGTGGGTATAAGGCCTCCTGGTCCGTGTCTCCTTCTCTCTAAGCTCCTGGCCAGCCTGCAACTGGGCCTAGCTTTTGAGTCCTGCTGTTCCTTCACCTGTCGCTTAGTAGTAGGACCTTTTTCTGGCAACCACTATCCCTGGATGCCAGGGCCTTCGTGGTTCCTAGTCCTGCCAAGGTTTTAGCTTCAGGTCAACCAGGGACTTGTAGTCCTCCTGGTATGCCGGTGATCCCTACTGGGTATAAAGGACCCTGTAGGCGCGGACCCGGTGTCCGGTTTGTGTCTTGGGGTGAGCCTATGATGCTAATCTGCCCCCTTAACTCCTCTCTCCTCTCCGCCTTGCCTCCGGCCACACTCGGGGCCCTCAATACAGCAGCAGACGTGCTGCGTCTTCACTGCTCTCAGTGGCAGCACACTCTCTGAACAACTAACTGAACTGACTGCCTGGCTCCACCCTCCAGTATATATATCCCTATCAGGGCTCCCTCTGGTGGTATGAAGTGGAAGGGTGGAGGTGTCTGCTTGTAATGAGGGCGTCTTGTGGAGAAGTCCGTCCATGCACCCTTTTGGGTCCTGTGGTACTGTACCTGTGAATAGCAGGGTGCCACACAACCGTTTAGACTCTGCTACATCTAGCCAAACTGTGGATTGTCGGTTACAGCATGTTACCTGCTACTTCCCTTGTTGTCCCCATATTTCCCCTGCTACTCCCTGCGTGCAGATTTACCCTGTTACAATAAATCCCCCCCCCTGTTTATTAACCCTGTACTGGCTGCTCTGTGTTTTTATGTGTCACTGCATCTAAAGTACCTGTGTCACAATATCATGCCTGTTAAAAGTCTTGATTATATTTGGTTACCTGCTACTTCCCTTGTTGTCCCCATATTTCCCCTGCTACTCCCTGCGTGCAGATTTACCCTGTTACAATAAATCCCCCCCCCTGTTTATTAACCCTGTACTGGCTGCTCTGTGTTTTTATGTGTCACTGCATCTAAAGTACCTGTGTCACAATATCATGCCTGTTAAAAGTCTTGATTATATTTGGACTGATCTATTTTGTGTATTTTTGGACGTGCTTCTGGGCAGAATAGTTAGGACTCCATTGTTCCCTTGGGGTATGTGCACACAATGATTTTCTCAGGCGGATTCTGCCTGGAACCTGCCAGAATTATCTCTACAAAAATTAACACAATGCACAGCAAAGTAGGGATAATATTGCTGTGCACATGTTCCATTTTTATCTTCTTCTTTTAACCAATTCAGTGTTCGGGAATCGGGAAGCAGTTAAAAGAAGTAACATGTTCATTCTTCAGGTGGCTTCCAAACACTCTTTATAGTTAAAACCATAAAGGTAAAGACACTGCCAGTGGAGCCACCGCAAAAAATGAAGGCAAATCCACCAGCGAAGCCGCTTCAGGGAAAAGACCGTCTGCTTTTTCTTGAAGCTGCTTTCTTTGGTAAACATGAGCGGCTCCATCTGTCTATAGGCTGTGGCTGGTACTGCAGCATAGTTCCACTGAAGTCAATGGGATAGATTTGCAATACCCCACACATAGCTCTACTATGTAGACGACATGCAGGTACAAAACAGAAGAGTTTGCAGTCCCCACAAAGCTGATCAGCAGGGGTGCCAAGAGTCAATTACCCTTTGATCAAATATTTTGATGGACTATATTGAGGCTACGTTCACACGACCATATCAAAAATTTAATCCAGAAAAGTGGGGTGATTTTTTTTCTCACTTATCTACCATGTGCAATCCATTTTTTTTACAGAAGCAGTCATTTACAGGACAATTTACAGTTTTTTATGATACAGAATTGCAATGTATCTGTAAAAATCAGATGCCATACTGTGTAATCCGATTTTATTTTTTCTCACACCCAAAGACTTGAATGGGTGAGTTTCAGCCATATGGGAGGCAAATCGTGCATGCTGCCATTTTTTCCTTGGACCGACTCAGTCTGACAAAAAAATTGGACATGTGCACGGCCTTATTGAATAACATTGGTCCGAGTGCGATTCGGTGTTTTGACAGTTTGCACTTGAACTTAAAAAACGGACGTCTACAAGAGCCCTAAGTAGCGGCTATAAAAATATTTTGAACCTGGAAATTCCTTTAAGTTGCTAAATTGGAAAAGGAGACTGTATACCTACCACCCCAGCATAAAAAGATGTATAGGTTTTGCCTGGTGTGTTTGCCAAAAATAGGGAGGGTGTTTATGGTTATGTGTGATATGTTAGCTATAGACAAAAACTAAACGGAGTTATGTTATAGCAAAGCTATTGTGTGAAAAAAAAATTATTTTCAAATAAATTCATTAATATAGAAAAATATTTTCGGGACATGTGTTACATTTTTTCTTATAATGGTAATTCAGAACAATATACGTATATGTCATCATAGATTCCCGCATGGATCCTTGTATACGTAGTATGATGTGACCTCTCATCATATAAGTTACATAAACTAATTCAAAATGATACTTGATGAAAATTCACCCAAAAAGAATGTAAAACACGCAACAAAAAGTTCACGTAGGGCAAATCACAGCCGTCTCTTTGAAAATATATATGACTCCAGAAATTACAGTCAGCAGAAAATTACCCACGAGTCAATCACTGTATGGGAAGAATAGAGCTAAGTATGTTAAAGAGTAAAAGTGCAAAGGTCAAGATGGAGCTCAAAAACATGAGCTTCAATGAAGATCCCCACTGTGTGACACCAGCAAATACCATCCATGTCACAACCCGAGGGAAGCATGTCAACAGCTCGGTAGGGGATCTTCCTTGAACTGTGTGTTGCTTCTCCGCATGCCGTCTCTTAACATTCTAGAATGAACATGATGAGAGAAGAAAAACACGAAGAAGATGGCTTCTTGTTTATTTGGGTATATAGTATCAGATGTTACCGGGTCCAGTAAGAAGTAACTACGATCACAGCTTCTGACTTCCACGTATATACAGTATGCTGACTGGTGGACACAATGGCCGCTATTCATGATTATGAAAGAATTTATCCACTTTACCTAGTTTAGGGAGCAAGAAAAATAGAATTAAAAAAAATGTTGATTTTGAAATGATCTTTCAAAAATTGCACTTTTATTATTTTTGAAAGCTTAAACGGGTTTTGAAGTTACTGGACAAGGTCTTCAAATTGAGGAACAAGACAAAAGAAGAATCGACACATTCGAAATGTGGTGCTGGAGAAGGATGTTATCAATACCATGGGTGGCAAATAAAACAAACAAATCAATCTTGGAACATATCAAGCCAGACATATCACACAAAGTAAGGATCACCAAGCTATGGCCTGTCAACTTTGGACACATCATACGAAGAGAGTAATCACTGGAGAAGGATATAAAGTTCGGAAAAATAGAAGAAACAAGGCGAAGAGGAAGACCAGCACACTGATGGCTTGATACTATCAAGATAACGGTGGCAAAGACACTGGAATACCTATTAGACTTGCATAAGATCAATCTTTCTACAGATTGTTCATCCATCAAGTCACCATGGCTCGAGGTCCTCAGGATAGGAGATAACTTGCTGATCCATTGGAACCACCAGAAATCCCAAAAGTGGGCCCCCCAAAACCTCAAAAATGGGGCTCTGCAGAGCTTTAATTTGAAAGGAGGAAGGTCTACACTCTACTGTTTGTCAATGGGATTTCCAGAAATAGTAAAGCGCTGTGCTGAGCAGTTCTATGGATGAAGAGTAAGTTGAGTATGGGCACCATGGCTTAACTCAAAATGGGGCTTTGGAAAGCCCCATTCCCTGTGTTCTGGAGTAACGGTGTTACTATCCTTTTGATAGGGGATTACTTTAATTTTATTCCTTAAGGGGTTTTGCAGGACTGTGATATTAATGACCTATTCTTAGGATAGATTATCAATATCGAATCAGTGGGGATGTGATATTCAGCACCATCATGAGTAGATGTTATTAGCTCTAGTTTTAAGCATCTGCCTCGGCTTGGTAAAGCTTCACTACCTTAGCCCATGGCCACTGACCTTTGCTGTGCTCCACGTCGGGTTTTACAATTGGCCCAGCATGCCTCCATGACACCATGTACACACCTAGACCTGAAATTAGTGGATCCACCTCACCAGGTGAGCCTAACATCTGGCATTAATTGAATTGAATAGGATCTGAGATGCAGTACCCACAAATGGCCACTAGTAGTGTATAGGGCTGTGATGTTTTGTCTATGTACACTGTTTTTATCTGACCATCACCGATGCTGATAACAGCTGACTGATGGGGGGTTGAGGGCGAATCTCACCGATATGATGTTCATGATCTATCCTAAGGATAAGCCATTAAAGAGATTGCCCGTTCCAAAATAGATGGATAAAAAAAAGTTAGACTCTCCCAGTGGACCATCAGAATCAGCTCACTGACAAATTCTCAGCTAACTAGAGATGAGCGAATAAATTTGAGTTAAATTTAATTCTACTGGAAAGTTACAAAAATCTGTATTCGCCATTGTCATTAGCTTCCGCTTGAATTCAGCAACATGAGGTCCGTAAGGAGCCATCAAAAGTCTTAAAAATAAAACACTCACCATCACACATTCGGTTACTCATCGCATCTTCTTATTCAAGAGCACTGTATCCAAAGATCTCTAAATAGTATGCTGCGAATTTTGGCTCTGATGAGGCCCGGGATCATTTCCGCGAATGTGTGCGGAGCACAGCGTGACATCATGAACTTGCACGCTCTTGCGTAAAAATTTTATTTTTTATATCTTACATTTATTATATTCTGGCTTCTAGAGAGACCCCAGACTGTGATAAGGGACATTAAATTCACGGAGAATAATGTCATTAATGCAATGGGAACCTTGCAGTCCTAAGTGACCTGATTTCTTTCTCAATATGTTACATGCTTTGGTTTTATCTACAATTTTTGTATGCATTTTTTTTATTACTATTGATTTTACAAACTAAAAAAAAAAGGATCAAGCATTTATAGAAATTTTAAAGAAATTTTCATTGAAGAAAACCAAGACAAAACTAACTTTTTATGATTAAATAAAACAAACAAAAATAGGAAAATAAACACGGATTTTTCCTAACATTTAAAACAGTCAAAAAAGAATTTATATTTTATAGTTTGTGTAATCTGATATTTGGAAATATCTGACCCTGTCCCCATATGAGATTTTTTGGGGGGGCTTTCGACATGTCAAAAATATAAATTGAAATGAATTCTGTTAATTCACAATAATTACTAAATATTTTAATGGTGGCTTTAAATGTGTCAACTTCAGACGTCTTTACGTCTTCTAATATCAAGCAGATCTGCAAGCAATTTCCACTTGTTTTCACACAGTGCAAAGACATTCGCTCTGTTTATATTGGAGACAAATTTTCTTAAATTGTTGTAATTCTATTGATTAAATAATGGCTTTCTTCCTCATTTAAAAGCAATTTCAGACTCGTATCACGGCAAACAAGAGTTAAGTCATCACTATGTACACTGTGTGAAAGACAGATTGTCAGGCAAGTATCCTTGGCTTATTGACAAGAACTTTTCAATAACCATTTGAAGTCTGAGTTACAGTGTCTGGGGATAATAAAACGATTGAATGGCGATTTATGGATGGAGTCACTTTGGGGTCTGGGATAAAATAAAATTAAAAAGAAACTGGAATGCACAAAACAGAATTAAGTCACACGGTTTGTAGATTGTTAATTAAACACATATTTATCATTTTGTTAACATTTTCGGAACGTGTATGAAGTCATTGCTTTTTTTTATTTTCGAAAAGTATCGACATATATAACGTGGAATTTCTGTGACCTCAGTCAAGAATAATCATATACTTTACATTAGAAGAGCTGTTCAAGTTTGGAATGAGAGTCTGCAGTCACTCTGTGACTGCACACTTGTGAATTCTCACAATGTGCACAGTGCACGCTGTAAGGATTTTCCAGTGATGGTGGCGAGACTGGGTATGCGATATGCATACTCCCGGCCACATTCCGACTAGACGTACACAGCCTCGATTAATTCACCTGTATTTGTGGCGCCCCTGAGGGTTCGGTCGCCACAGAGGTACTGCATCTCACACAGAGGTGTGGTGTCTCCCTTCTCTCAGGTAAGGAGGGAGTACTGCACGGGACCCCAACACCTACATCCAATACTACACTACCCCAGGACAGCCGGAGGGGCAAGACGCAATGTAGTTTTCTGCTGAGCCCTGACCCTGACTGGGGTAGGGGGAACCCAAAGGTAAGGGGAACCAGTAGTGGGTGTGGGTGGAGGAAGTAGTTTAGTGGAGCACTCATAGAGTAGATATATAAAAAGGTAGACATCTTAAAGTAGTTGGTTGGTCGAGTAGGGACAGTTCAGAGGAACAGTCTGGGAGCAGAGGCTCTGTAGGAGCTCTGCTTCACTACAAGGGCCTAGGACAGAGGCCCAGGAGGGGAGCAGGGAGTAAGCTCCATTCTGCAGAAGGGATCCTAGGGGGGTACGGCGAGTGCAGGCGGCACCCGTACACCCCGAACCTGCCAAATGTCAGGAGGATCTAGGCCGCAAGAAGGGGACCGGCCCCTGGCCCAGTCGTGCAGCTTCAAGCCTCGGCTGGAAAACCGGAGGCTTCTGGCTTCTATAGCCAGAAGCCAAACCCCCCCACTTCAATCAAGTAAGGTCAAGCATGTCTGTGCAACTCCGACGGACAGGGGGGACCTCGCAGCACCCGAACAGGATTCACAGTGGGAAGCGCAGGGCAGGAGGGCATAAGACCGAGCGTGAAGTCGGTTTAGAGAGGCACATAAGAAAGTGGGGTTCTGCCAGGTACACCCTGTTGGCATATACAACAGATTAGGACTTATTATAAGTGTAAGGAGGACTTTATACTAACCAGACAGCAGATGGCGATAGTGTGTAAAGTTATACGCTTGCTGTAATGAGGGCAGGAAAGCTCTCAATTGTTGGTTGTTTTAACTTCCTGTGTTTTCTTTTTTTCCTGAATGTGTTATGTCAGCAGCACACGGACTGTGTGACACTGAATTGTATCTCATGTTTAACCAGTATGAAGTAAATACGGTTTACTCAAGATATCTTGCTGATTGAAGCTCTCGTAAGTACAGTGGTGACTGTAAGAAGATGCACTCTGCGACACACCCGAGCTGCCTGAGGAAGGGCTGAACCCCTGCCCGGTGAACGCAGCGCAACGCGGGAGGCTTGCACCAGTACAGTGCACCTGTGGACTGTCTAAGAACTGTGAGTAAATCTTGGATGACTGCACTGAGCTGCCTCCATTCCTTTCTTTCGCCGGCGCCATTTCCCTCCCTGCACTACAACACCCAGCACACCTCCATTCATCTACACTGCCCTGAGGCCTGCTTCACCTGTGGGGAGCTGTTCCATCTCAAGCTGCCCTAAAACCTGCCTCAGAGGACTGCCGCAGTGCTGGTGATCCTCACCAGACACCACAGGTGGCGTCACGACAAATCCCCTATAAATATGCCCCTTTTTGCACTGGGTCACGGACCGGGCCAGCCACCGTGATCTCCCCCAAAAGCAGCCATAAGGCCCAGCTGCCGAGTACCCCACGGCCCTGGGGGCGAGTCATATTGAGCGAGGCCGGGCACCTCTAGTCAGATTGTGGTGGCACTGAAGCATCCTGACAGTGCGGACAGTGCACAATGTAAGGATTCACAAGTTTGCAGTAAAATGGTAAAAATAAAAAAAAATAATCTCTGCTGACCTTGAAAAAATGCTGTCCAATAGGAAAATAAAAAAATTGTAAACAATCAAGTACTAAATACTGCTCAACAGTGTCTGATTCTGAAAGGGGTTGTCCAGGCTTGGGGTTCAAATCTGCAATCTCTCTATGTGACTGCAGACTTGTGAATCCTCACAGTGTGCACAGTGTGCACTGTCAGGATACTCCGGTGCCGGGAGTTGGCTGCAAGTGTGTGATTTGCATACATGCAGTCATGTGCCTAATAGACGTACTACGCTGCCTTCCTCAATACAAGTAGATTGAGTGAGACCGGACACATCTAGTCAGAATTTGGCTGGAAGTATACAAATCACGTACTTGTGGTTACATGACCGCCCTGTCACCGGCACCAGAGAATCCACAAAGCGTGCACTGTGCACTTTGTGAGGATTCATAAGTCTGCAGTCACATACAGTGACTGCAGACTTGAGCCCCAAGCCTGGTCAATTCCTTTAATTTATACAACCTAATAACAAGTTGTCTCCCATAGCAGCCAGTCCATAAATATAAATGTATATGTATATATAAATATATATATATGTGTGTGTGTGTGTGTGTGTGTGTGTGTGTATGTATATGTATATACACTGCTCAAAAAAATAAAGGGAACACTCAAATAACACATCCTAGATCTGAATGAATGAAATATTCTCATTGAATACTTTGTTCTGTACAAAGTTGAATGTGCTGACAGCAAAATCACACAAAAATCATCAATGGAAATCCAATTTATTAACCAATGGAGGCCTGGATTTGGAGTCACCCCCAAAATTAAAGTGGAAAAATACACTACAGGCTGATCCAACTTTGATGTAATGTCCTTAAAACCAGTCAAAATGAGGCTCAGTATTGTGTGTGGCCTCCACGTGCCTGTATGACCTCCCTACAACACCTGGGCATGCTCCTGATGAGGTTGCGGACGGTCCCCTGTGGGATCTCCTCCCAGACCTGGACTAAAGCATCCGCCAACTCCTGGACAGTCTGTGGTACATCGTGACATTGGTGGATGGAGCGAGACATGATGTCCCAGATGTGCTCAATCGGATTCAGGTCTAGGGAACGGACAGGCCAGTCCATAGCTTCAATGCCTTCATCTTGTAGGAACTGCTGACACACTCCAGCCACATGAGGTCTGGCATTGTCCTGCTAGGAGGAACCCAGGGCCAACCGCACCAGCGTATGGTCTCACAAGGGGTCTGAGGATCTCATCTCGGTACCTAATGGCAGTCAGACTACCTCTGGCGAGCACATGGAGGGCTGTGCGGCCCTCCAAAGAAATGCCACCCCACACCATTACTGACCCACTCCCAAACCGGTCATGCTGAAAGGTGTTGCAGGCAGCAGATCGGCAGATCGCTCTCCATGGCGTCTCCAGACTCTGTCACGTCTGTCACATGTGCTCAGTGTGAACGTGCTTTCATCTGTGAAGAGCACAGGGCGCCAGTGGTGACTTTGCCAATCCTGGTGTTCTGTGGCAAATGCCAAGTGTCCTGCACGGTGTTGGGCTGTGAGCACAACCCCCATCTGTGGACCACCCTCATGAAAGTCGGTTTCTAACCATTTGTGCAGACACATGCACATTTGTGGCTTGCTAGAGGTCATTTTGCAGGGCTCTGGCAGTGCTCCTCCTGTTCCTCCTTGAACAAAGGCAGAGGTAGCGGTCCTGCTGCTGGGTTGTTGCCCTCCTACGGCCCCCTACACGTCTCCTGGTGTACTGGCCTGTCTGCTGGTAACGCCTCTGGACACTACGCTGACAGACACAGCAAACCTTCTTGCCACAGCTCGCATTGATGTGCCATCCTGAATGAGATGCACTACCTGAGCAACTTCTGTGGGTTGTAGAGTCCGACTCATGCTACCACGAGTGTGAAAGCACAACCAACATTCAAAAGTGAGGAAAACATCAGCCTGAAAGCATTGGTACTGAGATGTGGTCTGTGGTCCCCACCTGCAGAACCACTCCTTTAATGAGTGGGTCTTGATAATTGCCAATAACTTCCATCTATTGTCTATTCCATTTGCACAACAGCATGTGAAATTGATTGTCAATCAGTGTTGCTTCCTAAGTGGACAGTTTGATTTCACAGAAGTTTGATTTTCTTGGAGCTATAGAGTTATATTCTGTTGTTTAAGTGTTCCCTTTATTTTTTTGAGCAGTGTACATGTGTGTATATATATATATATATATATTATAATATCATTTTCGCTACTATTCACAATCTTTCACGCAAAACCACTAAAGTTTTACACAAAATCCTCCAAGAGGTGGGCGTTTCTGGGTGTTTTGGGGAGGTCCCACAGAGTAAATTAAATGAACCAACTTAGGGTAAAGAATTATAGATAAGTATGTACCATAGTTAAAGTTTTTTAAAAAAAATCTACATCTCACAAGAAAAACTATTACGTATCTGATCTACATAAATAGTTGAATGATTATTTCCACTATTATTAATGGGTTGCCTGAAAAGTTTATACTTTAAGGCTGTGTGCCCACGATGCGTTTTTTAAGTGTTTCCGCAGTGGTAAAAACGCTGCAGAAACGCTTAAACGCATGGTAGAAGGCCTGCCATGTTCCCCAATGATAATCCGCATGTGCTGTGCACATGCTGCGGAAATTTCTGCTGCGGATTATCATTGCAGAAAAAAACGCAGCACTACCAATTATTTTGCGGAAGTGCTGCGTTTTCTCCGCCATTGACTTGCATTAGATCGCATGGATTACGCATCACTGTATATGTAGATGCGCATTCCATGCGTTCTAATGTGCGGATGGTACCCAGGTCTAGAGGAGAGGAGACTCTCCTCCGGACCTGGGTACCATAGAAAACTGTAAAAAAAAGAATAAAATAAAAAATAAATGTTATACTTACCTTCTGGCGGCCTCCGATGCACTCCTCCTCGCATACCGGCAGTTCGCGATGGACTGAAGGACCTGCGCTGACGTCATAGTCATGTGACGGGTCACGCAACGCTGACGTCGGCAGGTCCTTCAGTGTACCGCTGCCGGCAAGGGAGAACGGAGGGAAACAAGACACCGGGGGCCATCAGAGGGTAAGTATAGATTTATTTTTTTTATTTTTTACCATTCTTTCGGTCATACTATATAAATCCATGCCGGTTGCATAGATTTATATAGTGTGACCAAGTTGACAAGCACTTTCCAAGTGATGCTAAAATCGCTTGGAAAGCGCTTGTCAACCTGCATGCGGAAATGCAAGTGAAGAACGCTTCACATCCGCATGTCCCTGGCAGGAAAACGCATGTACAATCCGCATGTACAATCCACATGTACAATCCGCATATACAATCCGCATGCGTTTTTTTTCTGCCAGGGAGATGCAAAAACGCTCAGGAAAAAATCCTGAGCATTTCTGCATCGTGGGCACATAGCCTTAATTCATTTATTTAATCAGAAAAATGTAACCAACTTAAGTAAAGTCTAATTTCCCGCATTGCAACGACAACTTTTTTTCTAGTATTTTTTCCGCATTTTTTGCTGCCAAATTTTAGTTGGAAGTCAATTTACTGAATAAGAACTTATCACAAAGAGAGTTTTTGTTGTGTTTTCCTCACTTTTAGAGAATTAGTGTGTGTTTTGCTTTCCAAAAGGCATCATATTCTAGGCATGGTGATTTAAAACTTTTTGAAAAAGCATTAAAAAAAGTCTTTAAAAAAATGCATGCAAAATTATTTGTTTATTACACATGTATTGTCCATTTTTCAATGACTAATGCAAAGACAAGCCTGGGAAACCTTTATCAGTTTGTATATGAGAAAAACGGAAGACTCCAGTAAAAAGGACATATGGACCAGGAAAAGAACAGAATTGCAAAAAACATCTTTACCTTTATGTCACTGACATGTGAATGAGGTCATGTAGTATTGTTACTTTTTTAATACTAACAACCTGATTTTTTATTTCATTAAAGTACTTAAATAATCCAATTTAAATATTAGGTTCAACCTTTTAGCTATTATTCTATATAGTATTGTTAAGATCTGCGGTTGTTGGTTCTAATAATCACCTGGGCAGGTTAACAATGTAACTAATTTTATTAGCGTCCACTGTCTTACAGCAATACCGGGTAGATGGTCACAATGTAATGTCCCCAGTCCACAAGATCCCATCCTTGGGCCAATAGTTCCACTGCCCCCGTACCAGGCAATACCCACTGTCTCCCAACTTTTGGTTGGCCCACCGGGGGGGCGGTTTGGGGTAGTTAGGACACTGACAAGGAAATGGATGGGTTGTTTCTGGAGTTGGATACATGTGCTACGATCGTGGCTTTTGTATCTCCTGCTGGTGTAGTCTGCAGTCACAGCATATACTCCTCCAGACAACGGATACCACGACCATAGTACGTGTATCCAAGCAGCAACCCATCCATTTCCTCGTCAGTGTCCTAAATACCCCAAACTGCCCACCCCCCCTGGAATTGAGCACAGCCCTAGGGAAACACCCCTACACCACCAAGCCAACTGTGCATTGGTGGAGGTATTTTCTCAGGCCGAGCACCATTACCTAGGACTGCATGTGAGACCCCCATTGGTGACAGCTCCACTGAGTCTGCAATCCACATAATGGGACTAGTGACTGGGAGAACAATGGCTTAATTGAGGCCCCTGAGAAATCAATGAGAGTAATGGAATGATTGCTTTACCTGATACGAATCTTGTGTTTGGCCTTATGTATGTGTAAGGTGCCCCAGTGAGGTAGCTGTGAACGACCTATAGCCCATACTTGCTCTGGCACCCTTCAGACAAAGTGTGTCCTCCCTCTGATGTGCGGCGGTGTATGTGGTGTGTTCCACTTCTGACCAGCCGGTCTCTGCTGTCTCCAAGGATTTCTCTTCTGGAACCAGGGCAACAATGAATTCAGAGGATACAAAGTTCATAACAATAATTGGGACTTTACTGGGTAACTGGAAGTATTTACAATATTTACAGGCAGGTGTAAAGGATAAGGCCTAAAGGATTTTTTTTTTTGTCATCGGGTTGTCATCTTTCCCACAAGTACATGATTCAACTTCAGCTTTGGTTCCCAATTAAGGTGAAGCATCTCTGTTGCTCTGTTTTCTAGCCATAGAGAATCTTCCTCACCAGTGACAGTATATCTGGATCTGAGTTCTCTCCATATACTACCCTTGAGTCCTAACTTCTTCTACAGTCCTGCATACAGAATGCGCCCCTAGGTCCCCAACAACTCTTTTGAGGTTCCCAGTCCACCTAAGGGGACTCCTGTCAAGAGATTTCTGTGTCTGATGATCCACTGTCTGGGATACTAGGCCCACGTCTACCCTAGCAGCCAGTATATGGAACCTAATTGTAAAAAGATCTACTGCGCTGGTATACTTAATTTAAAATGACACGAGAGGGTTAGTGGTAAAAAGAAGAATTTATTTATTTATACAAAGAAATTTTAAAAATTATCTGGTAAAAATGCAAGGTTAAAATTCATAGAGAGAGTAAGGGTTCCTTTGAGGAATGTGCTCGGGATTCCAGGTTCTCCTAATTGGTTATTCTCGGTTAGTCCCGGATGTGCGAGTACCTGTAAAGGGTATATATATGCTATGGTAAGCTTTAAAACCAGCTGACAAATTACCTTTTTAGTATGTGGAGGTTCTAGTTACCTGGAAGGCAGTTAGGTGGAGAAGGAATAATCACAGGAGTATGGGCGTCTCTGGCTAGCTCTGCTGAAACGGTCAGCTGTGAGTAAAGAAGGGGCTAATTATTAGGAGACCGAGTGTTGCCACGTGTTGAGAATAGGTTGGATATTTACCTGTTATAGTGAAGATCTGCAATTGGTGATAAAACCTGTTTACCCTGTTTGAACTGGGGAGTCACTGTCCTGGGTCCACCTGGAGGACTATATGGTAATGTGAAGTGGGAACTCAGAAAATAGAACGTACATAGATATATAGTACACAGTTTTTGCACAATTAAGTACCTTACCCGTAGGGAGGTGGTTGTATGGATTCTAGGTGATACTTGTTATCCAATGGTGGTGGATCATAGTCACAGTTTAGCCATCAAAGTTAATTTTTCAGACCTAGAGAAGCTATGTGTCAACATTAATTAGTATAAAGATCGATGATCACAGGGTTAAGAGAGAGGGTAAGACTTTCTATTGTTATTATAGAGATTGCACAGTACTGGAATAGGGTGAGAGGTCTTACCACTGCTGGCTCTGTATGGTAGATCAGATTCTGCCTTGGAAAAAGTCAGGTTATTTGTTTTGCAAATATCCTTATCTGTTGCAGGAGTTTAGAGATACAAGAGCGTAATAGTGCTTTGTGGTAGTTCCTTTAGGCTGTGATGGTGATAAGCATTTGTTACTGTAGGGAGCCCAGCTTCTTTGAGGAGAGAAAATAGATGGTAACAAATCGTATAGTCCAGGGAGTTGCGTGCTGCTGTGGTTTTACCTTAGTCGACGCCCTATGATGGAAGACTTGCTTCGTGGAGTCGGGGTTGGTAGGTGTCGGGGCTGATGGATGTCGGAGTCCCGGCCGGAGACTCCGGCACCCGTGTGCAGTGCCTGGAAGTAGAGAGGCGGTTTACACACTAGGACCTGCGTAGCGTAAAGTCCTGGTTTGTCACGTGACTTGGAGACGGAGAGCAGGAGAGGCCAAACTTCCTACGCGTTTCGGATACTGCGGTATCCTTTGTCAGGGATGGTCATGATTCTCACTGCTCTCATTATATACCTATCAGAGCTGGTGGGAGGTGTTTGTCATTAGTCATTATTGAAAGCAAAGAGTTCTATACCGCTGTTTAGGCCTCTTGGCCTTAATGAGTCCATCTTGAATATCCATTCCGTTTCTGTCTTTGACATCTGTTTGATGTAATTGCCATTTCTCCAGTTTCTTTGGACAATCTGTATCCCTGTAATTTCTATATCTTTTATGGATCCTTTATGTTTATCTTTGAAATGTTTGGATAGGGGATGTCCGTCATATCCATTTTTGATATTTCTAATGTCCCAGTGTTTCTGGATGATGGTTTTGAGTATATTAGAATTGGAGTTATAGGTCGTAATGATAGGAACTTCAAGTATGGGTTTAGTGAGTGTAGGGCGATTAGTATCACTGGAGTTATTGTTTGTTAGTAATTGGCATCGTGGAATTACCTTAATTTGATTTTTGGTAGCTTGGAGAAAATCGTGTTGGTACCCTTTGTCAATAAATTTATCTGTAAGAAGATTTGCCTCTTTGCTGTAATCCGACGTTTTGGAGCAGTTCCTGCGTAGTCTTAAGTATTGACTCTTTGGTACATTTAGAAGCCATCTAGGTAGATGGCAGCTGTCCAGATGGATATATCCATTTGGGTCCGTTGGTTTAAAGAAGGTGCTGGTGCATAGTTGATCCTTGTCAATGAAGATATTTAGATCCAGAAAGTTAACTTGTTCTTGGCTAGTGGAGGCGGTGAATTTCAAGAAGAAATCATTTTGGTTAATTTCCTCTAAAAATTTGTCTAGGGCTGATTGACTGCCCGACCAGATGAAGAGGATATCCTCTATAAAATGACGCCATAAGACTAGGTTGGTACGTAGATGTCCTCCTGGGTATATGGTAGCGTGTTCCCACATGCCCACGTATAAATTTGCATAGCTGGGCGCAAATCTCGTGCCCATAGCGGTGCCCCACCTCTGGGTACATTTCAAAGATAAACATAAAGGATCCATAAAACATATAGAAATTACAGGGATACAGATTATCCAAAGAAACTGGAGAAATGGCAATTACATCAAACAGATGTCAAAGACAGAAACGGAATGGATATTCAAGATGGACTCATTAAGGTCAAGAGGCCTAAACAGCGGTATAGAACTCTTTGCTTTCAATAATGACTAATGACAAACACCTCCCACCAGCTCTGATAGGTATATAATGAGAGCAGTGAGAATCATGACCATCCCTGACGAAGGATACCGCAGTATCCAAAACGCGTAGGAAGTTTGGCCTCTCCTGCTCTCCATCTCCAAGTCACGTGACAAACCAGGACTTTACGCTACGCAGGTCCTAGTGTGTAAACCGCCTCTCTACTTCCGGGCGCTGCACGCGGGTGCCGGAGTCTCCGGCCGGGACTCCGACATCCATCAGCCCCGACACCTACCAACCCCGACTCCACGAAGCAAGTCTTCCATCATAGGACGTCGACTAAGGTAAAACCACAGCAGCACGCAACTCCCTGGACTATACGATTTGTTACCATCTATTTTCTCTCCTCAAAGAAGCTGGGCTCCCTACAGTAACAAATGCTTATCACCATCACTGCCTAAAGGAACTACCACAAAGCACTATTAAGCTCTTGCATCTCTAATTCCTGCAACAGATAAGGATATTTGCAAAACAAATAACCTGACCTTTTCCAAGGCAGAATCTGATCTACCATACAGAGCCAGCAGTGGTAAGACCTCTCACCCTATTCCAGTACTGTGCAATCTCTATAATAACAATAGAAAGTCTTACCCTCTCTTTTAACCCCATGTTCATCGATCTTTATACTAATTTATGTTGACACATAGCTTCTCTAGGTCTGAAAAATGAACTTTGATGGCTAAACTGTGACTACGATCCACCACCATTGGATAACAAGTATCACCTAGAATCCATACAACCAACTCCCTATGGGTAAGGTACTTAATTGTGCAAAAACTGTGTACTATATATCTATGTACGTTCTATTTTCTGAGTTCCCACTTCACATTACCATATAGTCCTCCAGGTGGACCCAGGACAGTGACTCCCCAGTTCAAACAGGGTAAACAGGTTTTATCACCAATTGCAGATCTTCACTATAACAGGTAAATATCCAACCTATTCTCAATACGTGGCAACACTCGGTCTCCTAATAATTAGCCCCTTCTTTACTCACAGCTGACCGTTTCAGCAGAGCTAGCCAGAGACGCCCATACTCCTGTGATTATTCCTTCTCCACCTAACTGCCTTCCAGGTAACTAGAACCTCCACATACTAAAAAGGTAATTTGTCAGCTGGTTTTAAAGCTTACCATAGCATATATATACCCTTCACAGGTACTCGCACGTCCTGGACTAACCGAGAATAACCAATTAGGAGAACCTGGAATCCCGAGCACATTCCTCAAAGGAACCCTTACTCTCTCTATGAATTTTAACCTTGCATTTTTACCAGATAATTTTTAAAATTTCTTTGTATAAATAAATAAATTCTTCTTTTTACCACTAACCCTCTCGTGTCATTTTAAATTAAGTATACCAGCGCAGTAGATCTTTTTACAATTTGGTTTTATTCTTATGTGGTATATGGTGCCCCTTACCACTTGCTGCAGGTAAACTGAACTATACCCACCAGCGCCCCTAAAAACCCCCCTCCCTTTCTCTCGTACCAGTATATGGAACCTGTCTGTTTTCTCTCAAGTACTGTACGCAACTCAACTGTTCACTTCCTGTACTTAACAATAGCACTGGGTTCCCCCTCCCTCTACTGGGCTGGATTATCAAATCTAACCCCTTAACTGGACCTGACTGCAGGCCAGAGAGATCCAACTTTTAGGAACATGTTTTTTAACCCCTTTTTAGTGTCAGAGGGAAACTATTTCCCTCACCAATACTACATATGCATAAGATCTAGCCCACACGTCTTCCTTTGCTTACTGTCACTGAATGGAAACATTGATTCCTGAGGCTAAACTGACGAAAAAAACTAATCTGTAATAAAACACAACAAGCAAATCTCTAATGAAACACAGCACGCAAATCTCTAATAGAACACAACAATAAAATCAACGTAACCGGTGCTCTGCACTGGAAAAAGTCTGCATCACTTAGAGCCGTGGATTATGCTCTACTTCCATTGGTCTAGTAGTCTTTAGTCCGTGGCCAGCTCCTCACAAGTACAATTTCTATATTATTATTTTTAAAATTATAATCTTTTTTTTAAAAATATTAGCGAAAAAAAATACAGGAATTGATTTTTTTTTCCACTTGTATATATATTTTTTAATATTATATTTTATAAAATAATATTATTAGAAATTGTACTATATAGAATAATAGCTAAAAGGTTGAACCTAATATTTCTACATGGCCAGAAACAGGACACCATAACATTTTTTCCACTTATCATGTACTAAAGTCTCAAGTATGAAATAAATAACATAAATGGTCAATTATGATGTTCTAGCACAAAATATTTTATATTGTTGAAGCCCTTCATATCCTCCTGATGATCATTAATTAAGTGTATGCAGATGTTCTTGTGTGGCAGAAGCAAGCAGAAAAATACACCGCTGACAGCACAAAATTTTGCAAATTTGCTGATTCGGAGAAGGCGTTTGGTGCTAAGGCCTCCAGTTTCACAAATGCAATATTTCAGTGTATGTAATGCAGATGAGGACAAAAAAAAGTTGGAAAAGTTGTAACCCACAGTAGCAAAACTCTATATTAAGAAAACAGGCTATTAAAACATAAGAGGCCGGTATTTCCACATGAATCCCTGTAACTTAATTTTTTTTTCTTGTTCTCAGCTTTCCTGATGACTTGTGCACTGTTATTATGACTAAGCGGCTCCTATGTAAAGACCTTGAAGTGGCTTTCCGAATAGTTAAATGTATTCATTACAAGCCGCCCATGGCAAAGACAGTCGTGGCTTGTTTCATCCGGAATAAAAGAGGATGAATAAAAAATCATTACAGGAATTTATTTTTTAATTATTATTATTTTTTTTTTAGTCAACCAACTCTAGTATAAAGATTTTTCCACTGCTTAAGCCATTTCTTTAAAATTCAGGGTTATGGAAAGAAATGCCTGTTGTCAATTTTGCAATAGTAAGGTACTTTTGGGGGGGGGGGGTGATTAATTGACGGTGGCAAGTTGAGGTGCCAAGAGGTGTCAACTTAGTGGACTAGATCAGATTAGATCTGGATGACAATTAATTTTCTAAATGATAGTTAAAGCAATGCTCTTACTAATATTTTTGGGGCAATTGTAAGTATTCAGAAATTAAGTCAATGAGGCAGAGCAGGTGTCCTCGAACCTTGTTCTGCCACCATAACATCCATATGCCAGTGCACAATGCAAAATCGGTACCAAGGCTTTCCTTGTGCTATGTCTTATTTATAATACTAGTGTTATCTTTTGTGATGGAGGGGGATTTGGGGCATACTCAATGCTGCTACTACCTCATACTAATATGGACGTTGGTAAAATAGGGACTTTTAGCACCCCATCCCTGGGTGTGTACATAAACCTGCTATCCCGCTCCTGGGTGTGTACATAAACCTGCTATCCCACCCCTGGGTGTGTACATAAACCTGCAATCCCGGTCCTGGGTGTGTACATAAACCTGCTATCCCGCTCCTGGCTGTGTACTTAAGCCTGCTATCCCACCCCTGGGTGTGCACATAAACCTGCTATCCCGCTCCTGGGTGTGTACATAAACCTGCTATCCCGCTATTGGGTGTGTACATAAGCCTGCTATACCGCTCCTGGGTGGGTACATAAACCTGCTATCCCGCTCCTGGGTGTGTACATAAACCTGCTATCCCGCTCCTGAGTGTGTACATAAAACTGCTATCCCGCTCCTGGGTGTGTACATAAACCTGCTATTGTGGCGCCCCTGAGGGTTCGACCGCCACAGGGATGCTGCACCTCTTTAATGGGGTGTAGTGTCCCTCCTTCGAGGTAAGAACAGTGCGATAGTCAGGACCCTTCCTCCCCATCCAGCACCACACTTCTTCCACCAGAGGGGGCTAGTAGCACCAAGTGCTGCCCCTACTGGAAGTTGGGAGACAGGGGAACCAAGAGATAGGGGAACCAATTAGTGGGTGAGGGTGGAGGATTCACATTCTAGTGACACTTTAAATTTCATATTTAATACACAGCCATTTTGGTTCTGGGTTCTTTGATCGTTCTTCATCGTGACCTCCCTCCCTGAGCGTGGATCCTGTGTGGACCTGCAGAGGACGGAGGCACGGCCCTCGTACCCTGGCCTTTGGTCGAGGGGCAGGTTGCAGATAAGGAATGTCTCAACCCGGTCAAGGATCATGACCAAGAAGGCCCGGAGCTCAGGAGTGCAGCTCCACCGCAAATGGATCCCTGGGAGGATGCAGACGGAGCGGTACACGCCACCTGTCCTCGCCTATCTGATCTATTCAGAGGGATTCCGGCTGCAAGAGGGGTACTGGCCCCCAACACCTGACCGTGCTACTCTATGTCCTGGTCAGGGAAGCCCGGTAGGCCCTGAGGATCCCACCGGGTAACGGAAGGAGCGGAGCTGCCACCAGTAGCCTTTTTCTGAGTGAAGTTCAGAGGGAGACCCGGCCTATCTACACACACACAGACAGGAAAGGACTCGGTCTGAAGTTTAGGAACACTCTGGTGCGGGGGTCCTGATTGAACACTGGACTTAATCGGAGGTTGTCGGACCCCCCCGTCTCTGGTGACCGCAGATCTCCGCGAGGAGCAGGGAGAAGCCTATCAACTGCAATCTCCACCGTGAGTAAAAATCCTGGAAGTTAACCCCTATGGCCTCCGGACTCTTTACCAAAATTCCTATACTACAACCCCCTCCATCCTGTCTCTCTGCCCTGAGGTCCTGCTCCGCCTGTGGGGAGTAGTAACAACGACGGCTGCTATAACATCCTGCCTCAGTGGACTGCAGCAGCGCTGGAGGCCTTCACCAGGTGCCACAGGTGGCGTAGTTGAGATCAGCCACTCAACCCAGATAAGCTCGTACCATCCTTTTTAATGTGACAGCCCTGGGCACGTAGCGGGTACAGGCCACGGCTGCACCCCATCGACAACATAGGACCCGGCTCCAAGTCCCACATCTCCCAGGGTAGGGCTTCGAGGCATCACACTATCCCGTTCCTAGGTGTGTACATAAACGTGCTATCCCGCTCCTGGGTGTGTACATAAACCTGCTATCCCGCTCCTGGGTGTGTACATAAACCTGCTATCCCGCTCTTGGGTGTGTACATAAACCTGCCATCCCGCCCCTGGGTGTGTACATAAACCTGATATCCCGCTCCTGGGTGTGTACATAAACCTGCTATCCCGCTCCTGGGTGTGTACATAAACCTGCTATCCCACTCCTGGGTGTGTACATAAACCTGCTATCCCGCCCCTGGGTATGTACATAAACCTGCTATCCCACTCCTGGGTGTGTACATAAACCTGCTATCCCGCTCCTGGATGTGTACATAAACTTGCTATCCCACCCCTGGGTGTGTACATAAACCTACTATCCCACTCCTGGATGTGTACATAAACCTGCTATCCCACTTCTGGGTGTGTACATAAACCTGCTCTCCCGCCCCTGGGTGTGTAGATAAACCTGCTATCCCGCTCCTGGGTGTGTAGATAAAACTGCTATCCCGACCCTGGGTGTGTATATAAACCTGCTATCCCGCTCCTGGGTGTGTACATAAACCTGCTATCCCGCTCCTGGGTGTGTAAATAAACCTGCTGTCCCGCCCCTGGGTGTGTACATAAACCTGCTATCCCATTCCTGGGTGTGTACATAAACCTGCTATCCCGCTCCTGGGTGTGTACATAAACCTGCTATCCCACCCCTGGGTGTGTACATAAACCTGCTATCCCGCCCCTGGGTGTGTACATAAACCTGCTATCCCGCTCCTGGGTGTGTACGTAAACCTGATATCCCGCCCCTGGCTGTGTACATAAACCTGCTATCCCGCCCCTGGGTGTGTACATAAACCTGCTATCCCGCCCCTGGGTGTGTACATAAACCTGCTATCCCGCCCCTGGGTGTGTACATAAACCTGCTATCCCGCCCCTGGGTGTGTACATAAACCTGCTATCCCGCCCCTGGGTGTGTACATAAACCTGCTATCCCGCTCCTGGGTGTGTACATAAACCTGCTATCCCGCTCCTGGGTGTGTACATAAACCTGCTATCCCGCCCCTGGGTGTGTACATAAACCTGCTATCCCGCTCCTGGGTGTGTACATAAACCTGCTATCCCGCTCCTGGGTGTGTACATAAACCTGCTATCCCGCCCCTGGGTGTGTACATAAATCTGCTATCCCGCTCCTGAGTGTGTACATAAACCTGCTATCCCGCTCCTGAGTGTGTACATAAACCTGCTATCCCGCTCCTGGGTGTGTACATAAACCTGCTATCCCTCTCCTGGGTGGGTAAATAAACCTGCTATCCCGCCCCTGGGTGTGTACATAAACCTGCTATCCTGCTCCTGGGTGTGTACATAAACCTGCTATCCCGCTCCTGGGTGTGTACATAAACCTGCCATCCCACTCCTGGGTGTGTACATAAACCTGCCATCCCGTCCCTGGGTGTGTACATAAACCTGCTATCCCGCCCCTGGGTGTGTACATAAACCTGCTATCCCGCTCCTGAGTGTGTACATAAACCTGCTATCCCGCCCCTGGTGTGTACATAAACCTGCTATCCCTCTCCTGAGTGTGTACATAAACCTGCTATCCCTCTCCTGAGTGTGTACATAAACCTGCTATCCCGCTCCTGGGTGTGTACATAAAACTGCTATCCCGCTCCTGGGTGTGTACATAAACCTGCTATTGTGGCGCCCCAGAGGGTTCGACCGCCACAGGGATGCTGCACCTCTTTAATGGGGTGTAGTGTCCCTCCTTCGAGGTAAGAACAGTGCGATAGTCAGGACCCTTCCTCCCCATCCAACACCACACTTCTTCCACCAGAGGGGGCTAGTAGCACCAAGTGCTGCCCCTACTGGAAGTTGGGAGACAGGGGAACCAAGAGATAGGGGAACCAATTAGTGGGTGAGGGTGGAGGATTCACATTCTAGTGACACTTTAAATTTCATATTTAATACACAGCCATTTTGGTTCTGGGTTCTTTGATCGTTCTTCATCGTGACCTCCCTCCCTGAGCGTGGATCCTGTGTGGACCTGCAGAGGACGGAGGCACGGCCCTCGTACCCTGGCCTTTGGTCGAGGGGCAGGTTGCAGATAAGGAATGTCTCAACCCGGTCAAGGATCATGACCAAGAAGGCCCGGAGCTCAGGAGTGCAGCTCCACCGCAAATGGATCCCTGGGAGGATGCAGACGGAGCGGTACACGCCACCTGTCCTCGCCTATCTGATCTATTCAGAGGGATTCCGGCTGCAAGAGGGGTACTGGCCCCCAACACCTGACCTTGCTGCTCTATGTCCTGGTCAGGGAAGCCCGGTAGGCCCTGAGGATCCCACCGGGTAACGGAAGGAGCGGAGCTGCCACCAGTACCCTTTTTCTGAGTGAAGTTCAGAGGGAGACCCGGCCTATCTACACACACACAGACAGGAAAGGACTCGGTCTGAAGTTTAGGAACACTCTGGTGCGGGGGTCCTGATTGAACACTGGACTTAATCGGAGGTTGTCGGACCCCCCCGTCTCTGGTGACCGCAGATCTCCGCGAGGAGCAGGGAGAAGCCTATCAACTGCAATCTCCACCGTGAGTAAAAATCCTGGAAGTTAACCCCTATGGCCTCCGGACTCTTTCTTCTGCATTACACCGCACTACGCAGCACCAGAATTCCTATACTACAACCCCCTCCATCCTGTCTCTCTGCCCTGAGGTCCTGCTCCGCCTGTGGGGAGTAGTAACAACGACGGCTGCTATAACATCCTGCCTCAGTGGACTGCAGCAGCGCTGGAGGCCTTCACCAGGTGCCACAGGTGGCGTAGTTGAGATCAGCCACTCAACCCAGATAAGCTCGTACCATCCTTTTTAATGTGACAGCCCTGGGCACATAGCGGGTCCGGGCCACGGCTGCACCCCATCGACAACATAGGACCCGGCTCCGAGTCCCACATCTCCCAGGGTAGGGCTTCGAGGCATCACACTATCCCGCTCCTAGGTGTGTACATAAACGTGCTATCCCGCTCCTGGGTGTGTACATAAACCTGCTATCCCGCTCCTGGGTGTGTACATAAACCTGCTATCCCGCTCTTGGGTGTGTACATAAACCTGCTATCCCGCCCCTGGGTGTGTACATAAACCTGCTATCCCGCTCCTGGGTGTGTACATAAACCTGCTATCCCGCTCCTGGGTGTGTACATAAACCTGCTATCCCACTCCTGGGTGTGTACATAAACCTGCTATCCCGCCCCTGGGTATGTACATAAACCTGCTATCCCACTCCTGGGTGTGTACATAAACCTGCTATCCTGCTCCTGGGTGTGTACATAAACTTGCTATCCCACCCCTGGGTGTGTACATAAACCTACTATCCCACTCCTGGGTGTGTACATAAACCTGCTATCCCACTTCTGGGTGTGTACATAAACCTGCTCTCCCGCCCCTGGGTGTGTATATAAACCTGCTATCCCGCTCCTGGGTGTGTACATAAACCTGCTATCCCGCTCCTGGGTGTGTACATAAACCTGCTATCCCGCTCCTGGGTGTGTAAATAAACCTGCTATCCCGCCCCTGGGTGTGTACATAAACCTGCTATCCCACTCCTGGGTGTGTACATAAACCTGCTATCCCGCTCCTGGGTGTGTACATAAACCTGCTATCCCACCCCTGGGTGTGTACATAAACCTGCTATCCCGCTCCTGGGTGTGTACATAAACCTGCTATCCCGTCCCTGGCTGTGTACATAAACCTGCTATCCCGCCCCTGGGTGTGTACATAACCTGCTATCCCGCCCATGGGTGTGTACATAAACCTGCTATCCCACCCCTGGGTGTGTACATAAACCTGCTATCCCGCCCCTGGGTGTGTACAAAAACCTGCTATCCCGCCCCTGGGTGTGTACATAAACCTGCTATCCCGCTCCTGGGTGTGTACATAAACCTGCTATCCCGCTCCTCGGTGTGTACATAAACCTGCTATCCCGCTCCTGGGTGTGTACATAAACCTGCTATCCCGCCCCTGTGTGTGTACATAAACCTGCTATCCCGCTCCTGGGTGTGTACATAAACCTGCTATCCCGCTCCTGGGTGTGTACATAAACCTGCTATCCCGCCCCTGGGTGTGTACATAAATCTGCTATCCCGCTCCTGAGTGTGTACATAAACCTGCTATCCCGCTCCTGGGTGTGTACATAAACCTGCTATTGTGGCGCCCCAGAGGGTTCGACCGCCACAGGGATGCTGCACCTCTTTAATGGGGTGTAGTGTCCCTCCTTCGAGGTAAGAACAGTGCGATAGTCAGGACCCTTCCTCCCCATCCAACACCACACTTCTTCCACCAGAGGGGGCTAGTAGCACCAAGTGCTGCCCCTACTGGAAGTTGGGAGACAGGGGAACCAAGAGATAGGGGAACCAATTAGTGGGTGAGGGTGGAGGATTCACATTCTAGTGACACTTTAAATTTCATATTTAATACACAGCCATTTTGGTTCTGGGTTCTTTGATCGTTCTTCATCGTGACCTCCCTCCCTGAGCGTGGATCCTGTGTGGACCTGCAGAGGACGGAGGCACGGCCCTCGTACCCTGGCCTTTGGTCGAGGGGCAGGTTGCAGATAAGGAATGTCTCAACCCGGTCAAGGATCATGACCAAGAAGGCCCGGAGCTCAGGAGTGCAGCTCCACCGCAAATGGATCCCTGGGAGGATGCAGACGGAGCAGTACACGCCACCTGTCCTCGCCTATCTGATCTATTCAGAGGGATTCCGGCTGCAAGAGGGGTACTGGCCCCCAACACCTGACCTTGCTGCTCTATGTCCTGGTCAGGGAAGCCCGGTAGGCCCTGAGGATCCCACCGGGTAACGGAAGGAGCGGAGCTGCCACCAGTAGCCTTTTTCTGAGTGAAGTTCAGAGGGAGACCCGGCCTATCTACACACACACAGACAGGAAAGGACTCGGTCTGAAGTTTAGGAACACTCTGGTGCGGGGGTCCTGATTGAACACTGGACTTAATCGGAGGTTGTCGGACCCCCCCGTCTCTGGTGACCGCAGATCTCCGCGAGGAGCAGGGAGAAGCCTATCAACTGCAATCTCCACCGTGAGTAAAAATCCTGGAAGTTAACCCCTATGGCCTCCGGACTCTTTCTTCTGCATTACACCGCACTACGCAGCACCAGAATTCCTATACTACAACCCCCTCCATCCTGTCTCTCTGCCCTGAGGTCCTGCTCCGCCTGTGGGGAGTAGTAACAACGACGGCTGCTATAACATCCTGCCTCAGTGGACTGCAGCAGCGCTGGAGGCCTTCACCAGGTGCCACAGGTGGCGTAGTTGAGATCAGCCACTCAACCCAGATAAGCTCGTACCATCCTTTTTAATGTGACAGCCCTGGGCACATAGCGGGTCCGGGCCACGGCTGCACCCCATCGACAACATAGCACCCGGCTCCGAGTCCCACATCTCCCAGGGTAGGGCTTCGAGGCATCACACTATCCCGCTCCTAGGTGTGTACATAAACGTGCTATCCCGCTCCTGGGTGTGTACATAAACCTGCTATCCCGCTCCTGGGTGTGTACATAAACCTGCTATCCCGCTCTTGGGTGTGTACATAAACCTGCTATCCCGCCCCTGGGTGTGTACATAAACCTGCTATCCCGCTCCTGGGTGTGTACATAAACCTGCTATCCCGCTCCTGGGTGTGTACATAAACCTGCTATCCCACTCCTGGGTGTGTACATAAACCTGCTATCCCGCCCCTGGGTATGTACATAAACCTGCTATCCCACTCCTGGGTGTGTACATAAACCTGCTATCCTGCTCCTGGGTGTGTACATAAACTTGCTATCCCACCCCTGGGTGTGTACATAAACCTACTATCCCACTCCTGGGTGTGTACATAAACCTGCTATCCCACTTCTGGGTGTGTACATAAACCTGCTCTCCCGCCCCTGGGTGTGTATATAAACCTGCTATCCCGCTCCTGGGTGTGTACATAAACCTGCTATCCCGCTCCTGGGTGTGTACATAAACCTGCTATCCCGCTCCTGGGTGTGTAAATAAACCTGCTATCCCGCCCCTGGGTGTGTACATAAACCTGCTATCCCACTCCTGGGTGTGTACATAAACCTGCTATCCCGCTCCTGGGTGTGTACATAAACCTGCTATCCCACCCCTGGGTGTGTACATAAACCTGCTATCCCGCTCCTGGGTGTGTACATAAACCTGCTATCCCGTCCCTGGCTGTGTACATAAACCTGCTATCCCGCCCCTGGGTGTGTACATAACCTGCTATCCCGCCCATGGGTGTGTACATAAACCTGCTATCCCACCCCTGGGTGTGTACATAAACCTGCTATCCCGCCCCTGGGTGTGTACAAAAACCTGCTATCCCGCCCCTGGGTGTGTACATAAACCTGCTATCCCGCTCCTGGGTGTGTACATAAACCTGCTATCCCGCTCCTCGGTGTGTACATAAACCTGCTATCCCGCTCCTGGGTGTGTACATAAACCTGCTATCCCGCCCCTGTGTGTGTACATAAACCTGCTATCCCGCTCCTGGGTGTGTACATAAACCTGCTATCCCGCTCCTGGGTGTGTACATAAACCTGCTATCCCGCCCCTGGGTGTGTACATAAATCTGCTATCCCGCTCCTGAGTGTGTACATAAACCTGCTATCCCGCTCCTGGGTGTGTACATAAACCTGCTATTGTGGCGCCCCAGAGGGTTCGACCGCCACAGGGATGCTGCACCTCTTTAATGGGGTGTAGTGTCCCTCCTTCGAGGTAAGAACAGTGCGATAGTCAGGACCCTTCCTCCCCATCCAACACCACACTTCTTCCACCAGAGGGGGCTAGTAGCACCAAGTGCTGCCCCTACTGGAAGTTGGGAGACAGGGGAACCAAGAGATAGGGGAACCAATTAGTGGGTGAGGGTGGAGGATTCACATTCTAGTGACACTTTAAATTTCATATTTAATACACAGCCATTTTGGTTCTGGGTTCTTTGATCGTTCTTCATCGTGACCTCCCTCCCTGAGCGTGGATCCTGTGTGGACCTGCAGAGGACGGAGGCACGGCCCTCGTACCCTGGCCTTTGGTCGAGGGGCAGGTTGCAGATAAGGAATGTCTCAACCCGGTCAAGGATCATGACCAAGAAGGCCCGGAGCTCAGGAGTGCAGCTCCACCGCAAATGGATCCCTGGGAGGATGCAGACGGAGCAGTACACGCCACCTGTCCTCGCCTATCTGATCTATTCAGAGGGATTCCGGCTGCAAGAGGGGTACTGGCCCCCAACACCTGACCTTGCTGCTCTATGTCCTGGTCAGGGAAGCCCGGTAGGCCCTGAGGATCCCACCGGGTAACGGAAGGAGCGGAGCTGCCACCAGTAGCCTTTTTCTGAGTGAAGTTCAGAGGGAGACCCGGCCTATCTACACACACACAGACAGGAAAGGACTCGGTCTGAAGTTTAGGAACACTCTGGTGCGGGGGTCCTGATTGAACACTGGACTTAATCGGAGGTTGTCGGACCCCCCCGTCTCTGGTGACCGCAGATCTCCGCGAGGAGCAGGGAGAAGCCTATCAACTGCAATCTCCACCGTGAGTAAAAATCCTGGAAGTTAACCCCTATGGCCTCCGGACTCTTTCTTCTGCATTACACCGCACTACGCAGCACCAGAATTCCTATACTACAACCCCCTCCATCCTGTCTCTCTGCCCTGAGGTCCTGCTCCGCCTGTGGGGAGTAGTAACAACGACGGCTGCTATAACATCCTGCCTCAGTGGACTGCAGCAGCGCTGGAGGCCTTCACCAGGTGCCACAGGTGGCGTAGTTGAGATCAGCCACTCAACCCAGATAAGCTCGTACCATCCTTTTTAATGTGACAGCCCTGGGCACATAGCGGGTCCGGGCCACGGCTGCACCCCATCGACAACATAGCACCCGGCTCCGAGTCCCACATCTCCCAGGGTAGGGCTTCGAGGCATCACACTATCCCGCTCCTAGGTGTGTACATAAACGTGCTATCCCGCTCCTGGGTGTGTACATAAACCTGCTATCCCGCTCCTGGGTGTGTACATAAACCTGCTATCCCGCTCTTGGGTGTGTACATAAACCTGCTATCCCGCCCCTGGGTGTGTACATAAACCTGCTATCCCGCTCCTGGGTGTGTACATAAACCTGCTATCCCGCTCCTGGGTGTGTACATAAACCTGCTATCCCACTCCTGGGTGTGTACATAAACCTGCTATCCCGCCCCTGGGTATGTACATAAACCTGCTATCCCACTCCTGGGTGTGTACATAAACCTGCTATCCTGCTCCTGGGTGTGTACATAAACTTGCTATCCCACCCCTGGGTGTGTACATAAACCTACTATCCCACTCCTGGGTGTGTACATAAACCTGCTATCCCACTTCTGGGTGTGTACATAAACCTGCTCTCCCGCCCCTGGGTGTGTATATAAACCTGCTATCCCGCTCCTGGGTGTGTACATAAACCTGCTATCCCGCTCCTGGGTGTGTACATAAACCTGCTATCCCGCTCCTGGGTGTGTAAATAAACCTGCTATCCCGCCCCTGGGTGTGTACATAAACCTGCTATCCCACTCCTGGGTGTGTACATAAACCTGCTATCCCGCTCCTGGGTGTGTACATAAACCTGCTATCCCACCCCTGGGTGTGTACATAAACCTGCTATCCCACCCCTGGGTGTGTACATAAACCTGCTATCCCGCTCCTGGGTGTGTACATAAACCTGCTATCCCGCCCCTGGCTGTGTACATAAACCTGCTATCCCGCCCCTGGGTGTGTACATAACCTGCTATCCCGCCCATGGGTGTGTACATAAACCTGCTATCCCACCCCTGGGTGTGTACATAAACCTGCTATCCCGCCCCTGGGTGTGTACAAAAACCTGCTATCCCGCCCCTGGGTGTGTACATAAACCTGCTATCCCGCTCCTGGGTGTGTACATAAACCTGCTATCCCGCTCCTGGGTGTGTACATAAACCTGCTATCCCGCTCCTGGGTGTGTACATAAACCTGCTATCCCGCCCCTGGGTGTGTACATAAACCTGCTATCCCTCTCCTGGGTGTGTACATAAACCTGCTATCCCGCTCCTGGGTGTGTACATAAACCTGCTATCCCGCCCCTGGGTGTGTACATAAACTGCTATCCCGCCCATGGGTGTGTACATAAACCTGCTATCCCGCTCCTGAGTGTGTACATAAACCTGCTATCCCGCTCCTGGGTGTGTACATAAACCTGCCATCCCGCTCCTGGGTGTGTACATAAACCTGCTATCCCGGCTCTGGGTGTGTACATAAACCTGCTATCCCGCTCCTGAGTGTGTACATAAACCTGCTATCCCGCTCCTGAGTGTGTACATAAACCTGCTATCCCGCTCCTGGGTGTGTACATAAACCTGCCATCCCGCTCCTGGGTGTGTACATAAACCTGCTATCCCGGCTCTGGGTGTGTACATAAACCTGCTATCCCGCTCCTGGGTGTGTACATAAACCTGCTATCCCGCTCCTGGGTGTGTACATAAACCTGCCATCCCACTCCTGGGTGTGTACATAAACCTGCCATCCCGCCCCTGGGTGTGTACATAAACCTGCTATCCCGCCCCTGGGTGTGTACATAAACCTGCTATCCCGCCCCTGGGTGTGTACATAAACCTGCCATCCCGCCCCTGGGTGTGTACATAAACCTGCTATCCCGCCCCTGGGTGTGTACATAAACCTGCTATCCCACTCCTGCGTGTGTACATAAACCTGCTATCCCGCTCCTGGGTATGTACATAAACCTGCTATCCCGCCCCTGGGTGTGTACATAATCCTGCCATCCCGCCCCTGGGTGTGTACATAAACCTGCTATCCTGCCCCTGGGTGTGTACATAAACCTGCTATCCCGCCCCTGGGTGTGTACATAAACCTGCTATCCCACTCCTGGGTGTGTACATAAACCTGCTATCCCACTCCTGGGTGTGTACATAAACCTGCTATCCCGCCCCTGGGTGTGTACATAAACCTGCTATCCCACTCCTGGGTGTGTACATAAACCTGCCATCCCGCCCCTGGGTGTGTACATAAACCTGCTATCCCGCCCCTGGGTGTGTACATAAACCTGCTATCCCGCCCCTGGGTGTGTACATAAACCTGCTATCCCACCCCTGGGTGTGCACATAAACCTGATATCCCGCCCCTGGGTGTGTACATAAACCTGCTATCCCACTCCTGGGTGTGTACATAAACCTGCCATCCCGCCCCTGGGTGTGTACATAAACCTGCTATCCCGCCCCTGGGTGTGTACATAAACCTGCTATCCCGCTCCTGAGTGTGTACATAAACCTGCTATCCCGCCCCTGGGTGTGTACATAAACCAACTATATCCCTCTCCTGAGTGTGTACATAAACCTGCTATCCCGCTCCTGGGTGTGTACATAAACCTGCTTTTGTGGCGCCCCTAAGGGTTCGACCGCCACAGTGATGCTGCACCTCTTTAATGCTGCTATCCAGCTCCTCACTCTTCTGCTGGTGCAGTCACTATGTACATACATTACATTACGGATCTGGAATTACAGCCTGTATTAAACTCTAAAGCGGCATTCACAATTCTGCTCGTCAACCATGGAGACTGCAAGCTTATTGTCAGAAACACCTGACAGTTTATCTCAGTTCCTATAGAACTGGACAGTTATTTATTCCTTCTTCAGATTACTGTGGAATGCCTGGTGAAATCATCATAGTAAGTTCCCTGTAGACACCAAACCAGTGCAGAATACTAGAAGATTACAACACTGATTTTTGCAGAATTATGAATGCAGCTCTGAGCCGTAATACAGACCGTAAGTCAGGATCAGTATAAGATAAATATAGTAATGTTATTATAAAGATGGTAATTTTTTATATAAATTTATTCTACAAATGGTGACTAAGAAGAACTTACGCTTTAAGTTCTTCCCTCATTTTACCATTTTCATTTTTTAAACTTATTTTCTTTTTCCTTGGAGTATTCGCTATTAAAATCATTATCGCACCAATATTAGGACTGCGGTCTAGTTGTATTTATTTTTTCACGTTTTGTTTTTACATTGCGAGCTACTAAATTCCAAAGAGACATTAGAGAGACGGTGTAAAGATTTGAGATCCAATGCAACGTGACATAGCAAAAACAAGCTTAAATACAGGAAAATCTCCCCGGCTTTTGAGAGCACGGAAATCACATTGTACAGCTGTCAATCATTCTTACTGCAACAGGAAGGAAAGTGAGAACAAATAAACACAGCAATCATCTGTGGTCCTGGGGGGGACAGCGGGATTCCTTTAAAATTATGGCAATATGCAAAAGCTGGGAAACATCGGCTCCGGAGTGCTCGGTTTATGTTCCATTAAAATTGGTGTCAGACATTGAACTGGCAGCAGAGAAAACTTTTATCAACCGCAGCACTGCTGAAAAAGGCTTATATAGTCCTGCCACATATTAACTTCTTGCAGGTTGAGCAGTATCGTGACAAAGTGAGACTTTCAGTTGTCACCAGATATGGAAATACATTTCCAGCATTCTGTCCTCCATACTGATGTAGCAGTGTTGAGTTTGTCAGCTGTAATAGCATTTGGCACAATTTCTCCAAAGCGCTTTTAAAAGGAATGTGTTATCAAAAAGTGACCTACTGTTTAAAACAGGTTTATATGTTAAATGTATTTTAAAAAAATTGTTTTTTTTAGTTTTCATATTATAATCTTTATTTTAAAAAAAATATTGCAATTTTCATACTGGCCACAAGGGTTATTCGACTTTCATACTTCCTGTCCTTTCAGTAAATTCACATGTACATTAGGAGCAATACTCAGATACTATCTTTTATATTGAAGCATCTAATGAGCGTGTGCAAAGGTCATTGTGAAGGGAGAGGTGAGCTGTGATATAACCTATTGTGATTGGTGGATCCTGTGTATAGAGGTTTTACCTATCATTGTAATGCTGTTCTTGATGATAATGAAATTTCTAAACTCTTCTTTAAAGAACAAGAAATAATAATAATAACAAGAAGAATGATTCTAAAATTGCCTCGAGTGGACAGTGTGAAAGTTGTAAGATTCAAACTGGGTTGTTTTTTTAAAAGAAAACATTGCCAAATTTTTTGAAAAAATTACGTTTAACATAAAAACCTGATTAAAACAAAAGATCATTTGATTCCATTTAAGTCTATGCACATTTTCAGCAATTTATTTGTGAATTCTAAATTTATATGTGTTTTAAAGTAAAATTTCCTCTCTTGAATATGATTTTGTTTAAAACTAAATACAGTAGGTTTAAAACTCTGTTTTCATTTTTTTTACTTTATAAATAGGGCAGCATGGTGGCTCAGTGGTTAGCACTGCAGCGCCGGGGTCCTGGGTTCAAATCCTACCAAGGACAACATCTGCAAGGAGTTTGTATGTTCTCCCCGTGTTTACGTGGGTTTCCTCTGGGTTCTCCAGTTTCCTCCCAAACTCCAAAGACATACTGATAGGGAATATAGATTGTGAGTTCCAATGGGGACAGCGATGATAATGTATGTAAAGCTCTGTGGAATATGATGGCGCTATAAAAGAAATGCACAATAAATCATTATAGTACCCTTATCTTATTATTAAACAAGATTGTGACCAAGGACGTATCTGCCATAGTGGGAGCCTATGCTATCACTATTGGGCCCCTAGAGAGAATGGGTCAAAACCAGGTGAGAATTCCCATACACCGGCAATAGGTGTCAGCCAAAGACTCATTCGGCCAGCAGCCATTCTTCCATCCCCTCAACCCAGATATAAATGAATGCTCAGTTCAGCAAGAGTGCATGTGTTATCAATAGAGAAAGGTGAGTAAGGTGATCGGGCAGTGGCTTATCATTACCGAGTTCAAAAGGTTTGGCAGAGAAATTCAACACGATCAACTATTGCTCTCATTCACTTCCAGTAGTTGGCAGCAAAAGGTTCTTCAGCCAACTTCTGTTCTTCCACCCCCCCCCATAGATAGGCATGCTCAGTTCAGCCGAGCGTGCATGTGTTTTCAAGGGGGGAATGTCCCTCGGGCAGGGGCTGATCTCCACTGAGAACAGAAGGTTTCGATGGTAAAATTCAACATGCGCCACCTTCTTTTCCCCCAACATCATCCTCAAGCAGATAAGATAAACAGCTGGACCCACCAATTTTGGGATGGGTCAGTTTTGGTGGACTTTGCTCTAGTGGGTATTGGAACTTTTAGTCTAATACTCTTTTTAATAAGGGATGGCCTCCAAGGAGTCTACAGCTTTTGGACAAAAAGGCGTGGGGGAACCATCCCAAGAATCTTGAAAAGGATATGGGGGAACTAATGAGCATCTCAAGTGCTTAGAGGTGCGGTGATGTCAACAAGCATCTAAGGGTGCATTCAGACATTCGTATAAATCGGTCCAAGATCGGACCACAATTTCATGGACTGGCCGGTGGGGTCTCCCAATCCAAGCATGACAACTTCTAGGAAGCTGTCACGTTCGCGTCGGGAGACCCGCCGGCCAGTCCGTGCATTGTGATCCGATTTCGGACCGATTTATACGGACATCTGAATGTCCCTTAATAAAGATAATATTTTATTTTTGCTCTGGGAACCCATTACTTTCATAAAGGCTCCAGTCTGTGACCCCCTCTTGGGTCAGAGACTGATGTGGGCGATTACAATCTATGTTTCTATGAGAAAAATAACCAAAACAAACATCTGACAAGAATTTCACAAATCTGGACAAAATGTGGGTATTTTAGCAAAAAAAAAAATGTTTTAATCAAAAAAATGTGAAATAAAGAATTAAAATAAAATAAAAAAATAAAGTGCCAGTCAATGTCATTATAGCTAAAGCAAAATACAAGAAACATAAATATAACAGAACGCTTTGTACTGAAAATGGATCCTCTGTGCGACCGAAATAGCTCCGAACAGAAAATATTCAAAAAGACCACAAGAAAAAAGGGGGATTGAGGGAGTCTTAAACAAACAAGTCATATTTTTTAATAATAATAGGCATAAATCTTATAAAAGCACATTATACGTTCACCCGGAGTGTTCTCCTTTAGTTTTGGCATCGCACTAATCCCAGTGGCATGCTTGTGCTAATTAAAAACATTTTTTAAATGAAATCCCATAAATATCTGGAGGAATGGTAATACAGAGAGCGGGCTTCAGAGTACACAAAGCCTAAGTGTTGGAATATTATTAAAATGATTTTCTTTCACAAGGCTGCCTCACAAAATAGAAAATAATCCCAGGCAACGATAATGGGGCATTTCAAAATGACACATTCAATGAACATTACGTGAAATAATGCCGGGCCGATGCCTGTTATTAAAGAGCTCTGTGTAATATGGCAAAATGCTCTTATTCATTAAGTACATGCCTGACTGACAAACCAAAGAAAAATATGATAAAAAATCTAAAAAAATATATATATGATAATTCTAACTTTCTTCATATTTATAGCAAAGGGTCATTGGATGAAAAATGGCAGATATTGACATTAGTTTTTCAAAAAAAGGATGGAGGGTATATGTTATTTCTCTATGTCTATATCTCTATGATCCACAAATAAACATGTAGTGGTTGAGGTGGATCTTCCAAGCCCTCAGTCTTGATGTGTAGTTGTTATGCAGCACGGAAAGGGGATGCTGGTGCAGCAGGAAGATCCAGATAGAAGAACGGAAGTTGTAGTTCCAAAAACGGCTACTGGAGGAGCAAACGGAAATCACAGGGTCCAATGAGGAGTCAAAATTATGGTGTTGTCTTTCACAAGAAAGCAGAGAAGACTCAACAGTGAGAAACCAGTGGAGCTCACTCCCTTCTATACTTTAACTTTTCAGACTTTGAGTCTACGACACTATGTGGTGTTACATGTTGAAAAAACAGAAAGCATTGTAATTGTGGAGTTCTGAGCCCTGTAGTTCATTTATACTTTCCTAAGAGGATACCCTTCAACGAGGCAGTATGATGGCTCAGTAGTTAGCACTGTTTTCTTGCAACGCTGGGGTTCTTGGTTCAAATCCCACCAAGGACAACATCTCTAAGGAGTTTGTATGTTCTCCCTGTGTTTGCGTTGTTTTCCTCCGGGCTCTCCAGTTTCCTCCCACACTCCAAAGACATACTGATAGGGAATTTGGAGTGTGAGCCCCAATGGGGACAGTGCTGATAATGTCTGTAAAGCACTGTGGAATATGATGTTGCTATATAAGTGAGTAAATTAAATAGAGTATATGTTAATATGGCAGTATTTGTTATTTCAAGCTGTTTTTGTCTGTTGATACCAAGAGTCTGTCGGTCGCACTCAGATTCAGCAATTCTGTATGAGGTGTTCATGGTGGATGACAAATGTGAGGCTCAGGAGTTGGTAAGCTACAGCACATCCCTACAAAGAGAGAAATCACTAGAGAAGGACATTATGGCCTAAAGAATAGAAGGAACAAGCCAAAGAGGAAGACCAGCAACCCAAAGGCTTGATACTATAAAAATAACAGCGGAGAAGACCCTGGTGGACCTATCTAGGCTTGCACAAGATGGATCTTCCTACAGATCGTTCATCCACCAAGTCGGCATGGCTCAAGATCAAGCCGAAGGCCATTAATAAAAAAAAGCACATCCCATGGTCTATAATAGTGGTCAGGCACCAGAAAGAGAATTTGACTTGTTTAGGGAGAAAATGGGCCAACATGGCTCTTCTTCTGTAAATGTCTCCACAACTCAATTTTCTCAATCAGGAGATACATTCGTGGGGAGTGATTTCCTTAGACAGAGCAAAGCAACAGTTCATAATCTCAACAAAGGAATGGCCTTTCTGCCAGCTCCCAATGATGACGATCAGGCACCCGACGGAGACAGGATAGCCAACTGATGGAACATCATTCTGTTTAAGACTGATTGGGTCCTTCAGTAGCTCAGCCTAGATTCGTCTAGTCATGTTAAAGGTGTTGTCCACCTCTTGGGACGATTTTTTTTTATTTTTCCCTTGTATGCATGTGTATTTGGTGCTAATAATCATTTTTGCAACTGGGTTGCACCATTTGGCTTTTATGGGTTTTTTGTTGCTCTGCACATTCCCCTTTGATGTGGTCTGTGGTTATAAATCAGCTGAGGAAAAAGTCATAGCGGGCTGACTGATAAATCCTCAGTTATCTCATTCTGCAGCTAGCAATAGGCAGTGCAACACAGACACTATAGCAGGCAAGTCGTACAAAATTTTTAATGAAAACCGAATGATAAAATTATTTTAACCTCATTTACAAGAATTTAAGTAGAAAAAAAATGTCCTCAAAGGTGGACAACCCCACTAACTACTGGCTTCACCCCAGGTAGACATTTTTCTCTTTCTTAGGGTCCGCTTACGCGAGTCATCTTAGTGTGATACGATTCTCTCACAAGAGAGAATCAGAGCACAGATGTGGAGAAGACGGAAAACTTAATTTCTCCATCTTCTCTATTTTCACTGTGTCTGCAGATGTCGGACGCACTCAGATAACATCTGACTGCAGAACGATGTTTCCATAGACTTGTATGGGTGGGTGGTGCGATCTGATTCGCGGATGTGTAGCACCCTGAGGATTCGGCTGCTACAGGGGTATTACACCTCAAGCCAGAGGTGTGGTATTCCACTCCCGGGTAAGGATGGAGTGTGGAACTGAGCTCAGTAGGCTGCATGCACTACATACATCCCATTTCCGGGGGACAGATCAATGGTACTCCCACTAGGTATATGTGCAGGTACGACAGTGTCTGTCCCTGGCTGGAGTGGGAGGGGGGTGGAACATCCCAGTAGTGTAGGGGCAGATAGGGGGAGCAGTCTGGGTAATGCTAGGAGCTCATTGGGTGCTGGTCACCTGAGCTCACACATAGAGGGAGTATATAAGGTGGGAACCATCTTAGATCAGGGTCAGACAGGCAGACAGTTACCAGTCAGTCTTTTGTAGAGGGTCAAGCAGTCCTGAAAGAAGAGAGAGAGGAGAAGAAAAGGACCCAGAGGGGAAGAAGAGGGAACCCCAAGAGCCCAAATACAACCAGAAGGGTGAAGGGTTGGCACAAGGGTACCGGATCCCAAGCTGGTGGAGGGCACTAATCCTCAGCCAGAGACCGGAGGTTGTGGGCAGGATCTGCCACGACCCCCCACTAAATCCACTGCGAAGGCACACCGAGTATAGGGTCAGGGAACCCAGAGACAAGGGTTTTACCAACAAGAGGCCCGAGGGAGCCGGACATAAGTGGATCCCTGGTGGGGAAGGCCAGAGAAAAGGAACGTCAGAGAGGGAGCTCAGGATCACGCTCCAGAATTACCTGGGGGTTGGCCGAGTCCAGGACCTGGTGGACGCAGCACGGCTCGGGCGGTCACTCAAGGCCGGAGTGACCAGCACAACAGCAGTAAGTAAAAACCCTGAACTGCACAGCCCGACTCTGAGTCTTATTACCATCCTCACTGCACCACCACAACCACCACCCTCTACAACTGACCCCCTGAGGCTATACCCCTCCCGTTGGGGGTTATACTACCAGAAGCTGCACACACACCACCAGCCTCAGCGGACCCTGCTGCAGCGGCGGCCGTATTGACCGCAAATCAACGGGTGGCGTAGTCGACACTAAAGAACATCCAGCAACATCTGTAGGACTGCCACACACTGAGCTTGACACCCTGGGCACGGACCGGGTCACCGCCACTCGGAGACTACAACCCCCATCTGATCCGGCTCCGGGTATCCCCCAAACAACACTGGCCCAGGGGGCGCGTCAACTTTGGCGTAGTCGGCAGGATTACGTGCCCGCAACAACCGGGTACTGCGTGCCTGAAGAAAAGTTCACCGTTACCTCAAAAAGAAGTCTCCCGCCGGTTCCGGAGGGTCCCCGCCAACGGACCCCATCACAGGTCGTTTCCCGCCGGTTGTCCGCCATTTGCAGCTTTTTCCCGCCATCCATGGAGTTTCCCGCCACTGGGAGACGATTCCCGCCATTTCCAAAGATTTCCCGCCTTGGAAGAGCGGACGCCATTATGGGCGTGCCAGAGGGTGGCAAAAGGCCACCTCCCATCGTGGGCCAGGTCGAAGAATGGCGCCAAAAGCGGAAACCGCGCCCACCAACAGAGACTGTGATGCTGGAAGTGTCCATCAGCGTGAGAGAACTGCCCCTGGAACTGACAATCACAAAGTTGCCCCGGGACCACCCTCAATGTGGGCGGAGACAGAACAAAAGAGAGAAGATGGGTGCAGCCTGGAGGAGTCTGGAGAGAGCGCACCCGGAGACAAGAAGTCTGGAGAGGAGTCCAGAGAAAGCGTACCCGGAGATGGAGGGAGAGACAGGCAGCACCGACCCAGTGGTCAGGAGCCTGCTGCAAGCAACAACCCCACTAGGCTTAGTGGAGATCCTAGCACAGCTCCCCCGAGACCGGGAGTGTGCACAGACCGCGCTGGAGGGCCTCGCACGGAGGATGGCCCAGGTGCAGCAAGACACGCTGACGGAGTGGAGCCGTGAGATGGCCCAGCAGACCGGAACCCGTCAGCGGAGCACGCCACCCGAGACGAGGAGACAGACCGCCTCTGAGGATGGTGCAGGAGGAGTGAAGGCCGGAGACGGCGCCGAGGAGGGAGCTGAACGGACGGAGGCAGGTAAAGGGGACGTCTCTACCCCGAGCCGAGAAACCGTGTACCTGTCCCAGCTCCCCGTCGCAGAGCCCGAAATTCCCCCTGCCGTGCCCGTCGCTGCATCGTCACCGTGCCGGACTAGGCCTCAAGCAGAAGCCGCGGCCGCGACCCCTGTGACGTCACACGCCTCGACCCTGAGCGCGACCAAACAGGAAATACCATCGGCCTGGTCGCAAGGTCTAGTACCTCCGGGCACCGCAATTCCAACAGCGCCCCCTACCTCCGCGGAGCCACCGGCCTGGTCGCAGGGCCGAGTACCCCCGGGCGCCGCCGTCCTTACGGTGCCCTTTACCTTTAGGGTGCCCCAAGCCTGGTCGCAAGGCCTGGTCAACCCGGGCGCCGCTACCATCAACGCGCCCTCAACATCTCGAGTGCCGCACCTGGGCGAAGATCTATTTGCCCAGCACACGTGCCCGGATGGGCAGCCCTTTGTATGGCCCCAGGAGTACTACCAACTGGAACTCCAAAGAGCAAGGCCCCTGTGCGAGCCCCTGATTCCGGCTCCGAAGCCCGTCAGGAGAACCCCGCTCCCGCTAGAAGAAGCACAATTCGAGTGGGACCCCACCGGAGGAGACCTCATGGGGTTCACTCAAGAAACGCGGGCAGCTGCAGCAGAGCGAGTGGAGTGCTGCCGCCAGCAGTTGGCAGCCTTTGAGCAAGAGCGGAAAGAGAGGCGGATCCGTGAGCAGCGGCTGCAGGAACAGAGCGCAGGGCAGAAGAGCCGGACCAGGAGGAACCCCCGTGCAGCTCATGGTCCCCGTACCACCGGGACTGTGATTAAATTCAACCTGCAGCATGGGTGGGGCTTCATAAGAGACCATCATACCCCCGGCGACGTCTTTGTAACCCGCAGAGACGTAGAAAGCCATCTGCCGGAGGGACACAGAGGTCGTGACCTGTACGTAGGGGACGAGGTCACGTTCACCCGGCACAAGTGTGCCAAAGGACCCTACGCCCTCCATGTGCATCGCCTGACGGAGGAGGAGCTGCGGTGTGAGGAGGAGCAAGAGGACCCGGACGGGTCTGAAGACAAAGAAGGAGCAGGAGGACGCCGTCGTTAAAGTACGGTAAAGAGACTGTAAATAGTTACCCGTCGGGGTACAGTGAACTGTTGCTGCTTTAAATATGTCCCCGTTGGGACAAGTGTGAACTGTTAACCCGTGTGTCCCTTAATCCCACTGACCGAGGACTGAGAGCGGTCATTCCTTCCTTATACCTGGCCGAGGACTGAGAGCGGCCACTTTCCCCCTGGTTTTATAAGGAAACCGTTTTTCTACAAGAGACTGTCGCACTTTACCCGGTCACAAGTCGCACCGTGGCCGGAGAAGCAAGAGTGTTAATATATATATAATGTTTTATATGTTATTGTTGTTATGAAAATTTGTATGTTTGTGGATGTTTTTATTCTTTTACAGCCCGAGGACGTGCTGTGATTTACCAGGGGGGAATGTAGCACCCTGAGGATTCGGCTGCTACAGGGGTATTACACCTCAAGCCAGAGGTGTGGTATTCCACTCCCGGGTAAGGATGGAGTGTGGAACTGAGCTCAGTAGGCTGCATGCACTACATACATCCCATTTCCGGGGGACAGATCAATGGTACTCCCACTAGGTATATGTGCAGGTACGACAGTGTCTGTCCCTGGCTGGAGTGGGAGGGGGGTGGAACATCCCAGTAGTGTAGGGGCAGATAGGGGGAGCAGTCTGGGTAATGCTAGGAGCTCATTGGGTGCTGGTCACCTGAGCTCACACATAGAGGGAGTATATAAGGTGGGAACCATCTTAGATCAGGGTCAGACAGGCAGACAGTTACCAGTCAGTCTTTTGTAGAGGGTCAAGCAGTCCTGAAAGAAGAGAGAGAGGAGAAGAAAAGGACCCAGAGGGGAAGAAGAGGGAACCCCAAGAGCCCAAATACAACCAGAAAGGTGAAGGGTTGGCACAAGGGTACCGGATCCCAAGCTGATGGAGGGCACTAATCCTCAGCCAGAGACCGGAGGTTGTGGGCAGGATCTGCCACGACCCCCCACTAAATCCACTGCGAAGGCACACCGAGTATAGGGTCAGGGAACCCAGAGACAAGGGTTTTACCAACAAGAGGCCCGAGGGAGCCGGACATAAGTGGATCCCTGGTGGGAAAGGCCAGAGAAAAGGAACGTCAGAGAGGGAGCTCAGGATCACGCTCCAGAATTACCTGGGGGTTGGCCGAGTCCAGGACCTGGTGGACGCAGCACGGCTCGGGCGGTCACTCAAGGCCGGAGTGACCAGCACAACAGCAGTAAGTAAAAGCCCTGAACTGCACAGCCCGACTCTGAGTCTTATTACCATCCTCACTGCACCACCACAACCACCACCCTCTACAACTGACCCCCTGAGGCTATACCCCTCCCGTTGGGGGTTATACTACCAGAAGCTGCACACACACCACCAGCCTCAGCGGACCCTGCTGCAGCGGCGGCCGTATTGACCGCAAATCAACGGGTGGTGTAGTCGACACTAAAGAACATCCAGCAACATCTGTAGGACTGCCACACACTGAGCTTGACACCCTGGGCACGGACCGGGTCACCGCCACTCGGAGACTACAACCCCCATCTGATCCGGCTCCGGGTATCCCCCAAACAACACTGGCCCAGGAGGCGCGTCAGATGCACCCGCAGCCTGCTGTGATTGTTTTCTCATGTTTCCTTAGATTTCGTAAAATCAAGTTTTTATGCACACCTACTCCCCCAAAACTCTGGGGGAGATGTACTAAGCTTAGCACATCTAATATGTGTTTTAGATAATTTTTGTGCCCCGGACAAGGGGTTTGGCTTTGCAGAGAAGAGTACTGCTTCATGGGAAAGTGGCGTGGCCTGAGGTGTGGTTCAGTGTGCACTCAAATTTGTGCTCAATATTCTGGTGCAAAGTGAGCCACCTAACTCGAAAATCCAAAAATCCATAATTTATGATAAACTTGGCTCAATTGAAGACTCTCGTTTTGTATAGGATAATATGCAGTGACGCTACATTCCTCAATTTCCCGGTTCTTCTACTCTCTAGGTAAGCAAAACAATGATGCAAAGGGAGTGGAACAGAAATATAATCATGGATATATGGTTCTGCGCAGGATCCTTAGACCTCATTCACACGTCCAATTTTTGCATACAATCACGTGCTGTCTGTGATTTTCAAAAATTGCACTCGTACCTGTGATAATCTATGGGGATATTCACATGTCCGTGATTTTTCGTGTACAGAAAATTTTGGTGATAAGTCCGATTTTGATCCGAATGCAAGTCAATGGGTCGTAAAAAAAATTAAACCGCACTTGGATGACATCCAATTTTTATGGACTGTCAGAATGGAGAAGCTGGAGAAATTTTTTTTTTTTTAATTTCTCCACATACGAGAAAATCGGATCACACTCGGAACACTCTGATCAAACTCTTATCAGAATCTGATCAGAATAATTGGTCTGTTTTTCTCGTGCGTGGAAAATTTGGACGTGATGATGAGACCTTAACCTTTATAAAGCAGTCTGCAAAATTCTTAGAAGCAACCAAAATGTGCATTATTTGCAATATTGTTGAGAGGTCTCTAATGTAACAATACCGATAGACCCATTTTTTAATAGCATTGAAGGGTCTTCCTGTAAATCCTCTTTTGCATTCAAGTTTTAACATGTTACTAAGGCCCAACCATAGCAGTTTCCATGAAGTCCAACCCTGGAGAACTTTATTTAAAGTGATAGCAGAGAAGGTCTTTTGCTGCAGTAAAACCTGAGATGACCACAAAAATTGTATTTACAAAAATGGTCTTTTACTTGAGTACTCCTTGTTTTAAAAGAATGGTCATCTCAAAAAAGCCATGATATATGAGGGAATTGAAAATTTTTCACAGAATACTGTATCTGGTTTTGGCAAAATGGTGATATTCTTAAAGAAGTGGCCTTTCAGAGATATTTCACTGTATTCATAGGCATAAATCAAAATTCCTAGGCATCAAGGCAAAATCTAGAACAATGCCTCTTATGTGCCTTTTTATAATACTGCAAGAAGAGTTGTCTCCAGCGACCACAGGAGATAAGCTTCTTAAAACTTGACGTTTATTTAGCCATCATGTTGAAAAGCACAGACATTCAGAAGTGAGCAATCCCAGTGCAGGGAACAAGTCCTACGCGTTTCAACCTGCAACGGTCTTAGTCATGGATTACATCTTAGAGTAGCAGACAAACATATATTCTATACCAGGAGGTCAAAGGGAGTGGTAAGACAAATTAATTAGTTCAGGTTAATTAGTCAGAGCCCTGACTGCATTCTCCCTGGACATCTGGGAATAAGTAATATACATGTTTTTACATGGTATCTTCTTAGGAAAGACCTTATGGAAAGACCTTTGAGCTTCCTCAGGGGCCGAGCCCCGTTATGACCGCCACCTCTTCCTACCCTACCAATATGACTTTATTTGACCTTGCTTTCCTCTTCTCATGGCTCAATATATCCCAAGATGAATGATGGGACATATTCATCTTTGCAATAAAAAACTTTTACATGGCTAACAGAGTTATGTTATTTTCAAGGCTGGTCATCTAGCAACATCCAAAATTGTAATATCTTGAGCCAAGAGAAAAAGTAAAGTAGGACAGATCTATAAGCTTAAGTTATTGTTTTCAGGTGGGTTTAAAGTACATCAGTCCAATGTTGGTTCGTTTCAAAAATGAAAAATTGCAACAAATCTCAAAAAAAGGAAAAATAAGACTCGAAGACTTGGTTCCTATAAACGTTCTTTCAAACTTTTTTCCAATATCCATTCCTCTAGCAAATGGAGTCATGGTAACATTTCTCTACCCTTAAATTGACCTTGCTTAGACCACCAGGATTCAAATAAAATATGCATTTTAGAGTCAGACATTGTCATTCAGTGTGAAATTCTTCAAATTTTGAAGAAAGACTCAACACAAGAGACGTTAAGACGAGAGGTTATCACTCAGCCATTATCAATGGCACAAAGATCCAGATGTGTTTAATTTTTGAGCACATTCTAATGTCTGGGGGTGTTAAAGGAGGTTAATTGTTATCCGAGGAGAAATATCTATGCAAACACTCAAGTCTCCAGTGGAAGATCTAATCTCATCGCTTGGTCATTTCTATTTTTCTTAAATTATATCATTCGTCGGGAAAGGCGTAAACAAATTGCTCATTTTTCTTTAACAGATGTTTAAAGGTCAAGCTGGCTTCCTAAGAATGAAATGTCATCACTCACATGGGGTGAACTATAGACGCAATAGGGAAGAAGTGAAAAATACCCACTTTAAACATAATAAACTACGGACAATAATAGACTGTAATGTCATGGAAGACATGTAAATGTGTATATATAAAATGTTTATTTGTTTTTTTAGGCACTTATTTTTCATTATAACCCAAAATTTTCCTTTTTTTTTTTTTTTAGAACTTTTGACCAGCAAGGAAAGTTATGAAACTTTGTATATCAGTTTATTAAGGTATTTGTCTTCATTTCTGTGAAAAAAAATTGCACACAAGTGACTTCCAAACCCTGGCTTTTTCCCCAGTCTATTTGCCTGCCTTCAGCTGCATTGATATCGGCACGTACTTATTTGGAGTACACATGATCGCAGGTTTGGAAGTCATTTACATGCATTTTATACAGGCATAAAGACGAATCCCCTGATAAAGTGATTTGCAAAGTCTCATAACTTTCCATGCTGGACAATATTATTAAAAAGAAAGCTTACTTACTCTCTATTGTCTGTTAAAAAAACATTGGCGTGGTGCTTTAATGCATTTATTTCAGCACTGGAGTGGTGCTACTAATCTAAGTTTCTTGCTTTTAGTCTTAGGCTATATTCACACATGTTGAGGTTTTTTTATGTCACAAATCTGCAGCAAAACTGATCTCGCAGGAAATCAGCAGCGTCAAAAACGCTGGTTTTGCTGCATTTTTTGTGCGTTTTTTTCAGCGTTTTTTTCACTGTCCTTCTGTCTATTTTTACTCATGTACATAAAGTTCTGTGAAAAAAAAGAACCCCATTCTATTTTGCCATCAAAAACGCTGAAAAAACAATGATGCAAATTTTGGTGCGTTTTTGACGCGTTTTTTCACCACCCATTGCTTCCTATGGGTGAAAAAAACGCTGAAAGAAGTGACATTCTCTATTTTCCAAAAACCCAACCAAGGCAGAAAATGAGCAGAAAAAAACAAGATGTGTGAACAGAGAATTCTGGTTTCTCATTGACTTTGCTGGCACTGCAAAACGCAGCTGAAAATTTGCATAAAAATCTGCAGCAAAAAACGCTGAAAAACCCAACATCTGCGAACATAGCCTTATACTAAACAGTCGCCATCATCTTTTATCTGAGCAGCTCCGGTAGTTTGTGACCTGTGGTTCGCTCCAGTATTTACTAGGCAATCCGGAAGTCACAACTCAATGTAAGTCTATGAAAGCCAAAATGAGGTTTTCATAGACGTACACTGAGAGCTTGTGACCATTACCTCTGACTTCTGGTCAGTCAGAAGTTGTGGTTACAAGAAGACGGCAAGGGCTCAGAGCGGTGCTGGGAAGACCTGAAGACAGCGGCTGGTAAGTATATTACAAGGAGGAGCTAATCAAAAGAGGGGCAGTGGATGTCGTCAGGTAAGAGGAGGATCTCAGAGCTTCCATCCAGCAGTCCCAGGTCACTGATGTGGCCGATGGACCTAGTCACGAGAATCAATTTACATTAATTCTATCTACTATGATATTCCATACAGTGAAAAAAGATATGCAATGCCAGTAAATACCAGTGCATACCAAGCAATTTCTTTTTAGGTCAATGGAGCCCTATGGACACATTCACCATATGTGCCAGAAGTTCACTTATCGCAATCACCATATGTATTGTTTAAAATACTGGACACTAACCCATTTTCCATTTTAGTCAAAATAAAGATTGTTAGTTTTTTTTCTTTAAAAAAAAGGATTTTCTTTCCTTTTAGAATTGACTAATTCTTTGGGGTAAAAAAATAAATAGAAATAGGAAACAAGACTTTTAACCCCTTCATGCTGTGGCCAATTTCCATTTTTTTTCCTTTTAATTTTCTATTTCCCTTCTTCCAAGATCCATAATTTTTTATTTTCCCATCCACATAATAATATGAGGGTTTGTTTTTTGATGGAGTTGTACTTTTGAATGACACTATACATTTTATCATGTGATGCACTGGAAAGCGGGGAGAAAAATTCCAAGTGGTTTTTGGGTTTTTTATTTACCATGTTCATTTAAGGTAAAACTGACCTGGCAATATGATTCTCCAGGTCAGTACAATTACACAGATACCAAACATGCATAGTTTTTTTTATTTAAGCGGTGAAAAAAAAGTTTGAAATTTGTAAAAAAAAAATAAAAATTTTTGCTTTTGTCATAATTTTTCGAGACTCATTGTATTTTCATTTTTTCGGATATTGGGCTGTGTGAGGGCTTATTTTTTGCATCCTGAGCTGATATTTTTACTGATACCATTTTGGGCTAAATACAGTGTTTTAATCGCCTCTTATTGCATTTTATTGCAATGATGGGGAGGCCAAAAAACTTAATTCAGGCGTTTCAACTCTTTTTCTTGTTACATTGTTTACATCACATTACTTTATTTTGTATTTTGATAGGTCGGACTTTTATGAAGTCAGTGATACCAAATATGAGTAGGTTTTTTAATTGTTTTATTTTTAATGGGACAACAGGGGGGTGATTTGAACTTTTGTATATTTTAAAAACATTTTTTCTTATTTTTAAAAACACTTTTTTTTCACTTTTTACTGGATTTAATAGTCCCCTTAGGGGACTTGAAGCTGCCATCATCTGATTGCTTGTACTATACATCGCAGTGGATAGCAATGCTTTGTATAGAAAAAATCATGATCTCCTATGAATGCCAGCTAAACACTGACTTTCACAGAAGAATAATAAAAACAAGCGCAGAGGTCTTCATCAGACCTCCGGCTGCCACGATAACCCATAGGCGCCCCACGATCACGTCATGGGCATGCCGATGAAAGCGGGGAATGACACGACCCCTGCCGGCTTGTGTTAAATGCTGCTGTCAGCGGCATTTAACAGTTTAAAGAAGCACTCCCATCAAAGTTTTTACCCTCTTAATATATTACAGTCATCATATTATATAGCACTGTGTACTTACAATTGCTCATTTTGCCTTTCTACATTCCTCTCTTCAACTCCTGACATAACTGCTCCGCTCCTCCCCCTGCCATTGACTTTTGCAGTGACCTCCTGTTTCTACGTAGAGCTTAGAGGGATTCAGCTAGTCCATTTTTAATCACGTGATGTCTTAGACCTAATGGAAAAGAAAAGCATTAACTGGGTAGAAAGGCAAAATGAGCAATTGTAAGTACACAGTGCTATATAATATGATCACTGCAATATAGTAAGAGGATAAAAATGTTGATGGGAAAAGGAGTGCTTCTTTAACAGCTGAGGGCAGAGCTCCACTCCATCCACGGCTGTTATAGGCAGATGATGGCTGATTAAATCACCCATCATCAGCTGTGAAAGATGCAAATCTCAAAGTCAGAGACACAGCATATGACATAAATGTATGTCAAATGTCGTGAAGGGGTTAAGTCAATGGAATATCACATTTTTTATGTATAGTTTTTTACATAACTCAATGGGAGATAATGTAAGTCAAGAAAACAATGCTACTTGAAAAACAATTTGTTGAACTGAGTGTGGAGCAAGCAGGAAATAAGATAGGTTGGAGCTATATGGTGACTTTGGCTACAACACAAATCACACAATAAAAGATTGTTCTGTGCCGCTGTTACATTGCAGCATAATGCCGGTGAATGGAATCACATTGCCTGCAAGATACTGAGACCATGACAAGGAAGTCACAAAAAGCCAGAAACAATTGTATACTAGTCTTAGGGTATGTGCACATGATGTTTTTTTTCAGTCGGATTCCTCCTGGAAACTACTTGAAAAAGCGCAGTGAAACCACCGCAAAAATGAACATAATGCACATGTTACACGCATATCGCTAGGTTCAGATAGGGCGAGACGGGTTTCATGAATTGGTTGGAATCCTGGGGGAACCGTTACTCAGGGCGACCATAGGCTGCAGCTTCTCTCAGGCACACGATAGATCCAACTGCTGACCAGGTACATCTGACAAGAGTCTTTTTTCAAAAAGTTTAATAGTGGAGTTTATTCAAGTACGACCAGTACCATTTAACTCTTTGAAGAATCAGGCTTCGCCACAGTACAGTCTGTTAAAGCAGGTACAGTAACGGCAGTCTCTTCAGTAGCATAGTTCAGCACAGATTAGATCTCTTAGCAGCACACTTCTATGCACCCACAACCACAGGCTTTTCCTTCACAGGGACACAATAGTACACAGCATTCTTTATCCTGCATGGAGATGGAGGGGGGGTTTGATGAAGGAGATAATCCCTGTGACACAATTCCTTCCAGTCCTTACCTTCCTGCCCGATAATACTCTCCACTGTTAGTTCAGGGAGTTTATCTGAGCTGTGTTTTGTTTCTCTCCTGATCTGAATCCTGTTCAGTTGCCTTCTGTCAGATACAGATAACACACCACCTTTCTCTTTGTCTTCAGCCATCTACAATAACAAGTTCCCCACAATCCCCCTGGGGCTCTGCTAAAACACTCCCTGTCTCCTGTGACTGTGTTAACCCCTCTAGTTGCTGGATGCTTCTGGAGCACAACACTTCCTGTCTCCTGTGCTCCTGTTACTTCTAATAGTTGCTGGATGCTTTTGAAGCAACAGCACTAATTCTGCATGTCACACACAGGAATGCAAAACTTACATTGTTGTGAACATGTTCTGTCTTATGTCACTTCTTATAACTGCTTCATCACATCACCTAGGAAAACCTTGGCGGGACCACTGGTGTCTTAAAGATGTTGTGTGGACATAGCTTTTGCCTGGTTTCATGCATCATTTTTTTGGGAATGTGTGCTATCCGTTATTTTTACAGATCACAGACCCATCATAATGGATGTGACAAGGATTGTAAAAACTGACACATAGACCAAAAATGGTTACAGCAGACTAAAAGGAACACGGACTGTTTTTCAGGTATGAAAAAAGAAAACTGATGTATGAAACCGGCCTTAAAGACACCAACACTTGCAGACAGGTACAACTATTATAGGGCTGGTTAGTCTCTTCAGAATGTTGTTTTAACTTTTTCTGTGGCAGAGAACAAAGTTTAGAGGAGACTCTAGTGAGGAGATGCCCCTAGTTGGTAAGACACTATGAAGGACCTATAGCATTGCATTTGCACCATCAATTTTGGTCAATATGTGGCTTTTCTTCTTTGTAAATCAAAATTAATAAATATTTTACACAATTTATAACTCCATTTTTTAGTACCTATGCTAAAGCTTAACATAACTAGAAAAGGTGTCATGTTTAACCAATTGCCATGAAGTAGGACATATTTATTAATGTATTTGTATAAAAGTTGCATATTCTAGACAGGTCTTAGGTGTCTTGAAAAAGTGAAAAAGACATAGAACAATTTACGTTGCAATCATTTTTATTATGCATTAAAGTTGACATCTGTGCAAAACTCTGCATTAACATGCTACCTTTGACACATTGATCTCATGTTCTCATTCATAGATTCATAGGTTTTTTCCATAGTTTTTTAAGGTTAAAGGAAGACATACTGTTAGGCGTCGGGCATTTGCTGGATCCAAAATGGGTTCAGAATCATCGGTGGATTCTGTGGTCTCCCATTCCGGTCCAGCTGGGGCGGATGCTGCTCGGAGATGTACAAGTTGTCTCTCGGGTCTTTGTTCCTAGCAACATGAAGCATAGGTTGTGGAGGGAAACAGGGCTATTACAGCCTAAGTCCAGGATGCACTGCACTGAGCATTCCCGTGACATGGCGGACCGTGATTGGTGGTTTGGGAGTCAGCTGGGAGTCAGCTTATCCGGTGACCTGGCACCACCTGATTGGTCGCGGGTGATGTCACCAATAATGTGACGGTGGGCAGGGCTTAATCTTTAAATAGCCCGCCCACAAACATGGCGGCGCGCTCTGATCATTGAGCTGAGATGGTGTTACTGTGTGGACGCTTGGTTGTTTGGGCTCCACGTGTGCTATTGCTGTTATAGCTTCGGACAGGCAGGTTTAGCGGGGGATAGGCAGCCTTAGATGGAGGGAGGCAGGTAGCTTCGTCTGACAGTCTGGCTCCGACAAGGGGGTCGCTATACATCTCGAGCAGACTGCGGACGCCGTATTCCCGGCACCGCCTGTTAGCCACGTGGAGAGATACTCAGCAGTCCGGTAGCACGCCAGCTGGGAGCACGTATACTCCAGCGTGAATCACACACGCATCCTAGCGCCTGCTGTGTAGTCCCTGTGCAGTTAACAGGGCTACGGCTACATTATCTGTCGCACATCTCTCGTGCAGTTAACGGAGATAGTGCGAATCCCTATTCCTGTTCCGGTGTGCTGTAACACCGGAGGGATTGTTATATCAGTTGGTTGTTTTACCTTCTTACCCGGAAGGTGTTCGGCCGCAGTCTTCCAGGCTGCATCGCGGACCCCGGGTTCGGTTGCTTTCCATTATTAATAAAGTTGTTTGCAACCATCCCCTTAACACATACAATCCTGCTCATTGTTATTGGCACCCATAAAGTTTAAGTACATAAAGAGGAATATCTCCTGAAATAAATGAATCAACTGAAACAGTTTTTTTGTGTAGAGCACTCGTGTTAAATACAAAATAACAAATGATAAACAATAATTTAAAACAAAAAACAATAGGAGGGAAAAATAAAAAAACCTAAAGTTTGCAGTGTCACTTGTATTGGCACCCTTTACATTAATTTAGTATGGAAACACATTTTGACTCGCCAGTGGTAAATCTCAAAACAGATTCACCTGTGATTAATTGTTGATGCCCATGTGACATGAATTAGCCAATGAATGATGACTTCAGTATTTTAAAAAGCCACATGGTAGGCCATATTCCTTTGTCACAATGGTGAAGTCAAAGGAGCTCTCTGAGGACATCAGAACTGCTATTATTAGCAAACACAAGACTTCCAAAGGGTATAAGGCCATCTCCAAAGACCTTAGTATCCCCAGTTTCTTGAATTTGCGCTTAAGCATAATATTTTCTTTTTTGGCAGGTCCCTCTACCTTAAGCTCCAGGGAACAGCCATGGGGGCGGCCTTTGCCCCGTCCTATTCTAATCTGTTCCTGGGGCTGTAGGATAGGATGACTCAAAAATTAATAATTACAAAAAGTGTAGTACACTGCTTGCAAAACCTCATAATGAATAAACTGAAGTGCTGCTGCAAATTAATATCTATACATCCAGTGACGAGATCCAACCCACGCCCACAATTGGGTGGTGGCTTCGTGTCGTGTCATCAGACCTCCTCCCTTGACGCGACCCTTGGATGCGCCCCTCCAAATCGGCTTGTGGACTCGCGTCATTTCTGGTACCAGAGGGTGTGTGTATGGGGATGGAAATGAGCAGTAATGATGTATGTGATGGTTGGTGGCAGAGTGAATCTGGTGTGTGTGACTGTGCGGATTGGCTGCAGGAAACTACTTAATGAGATCCAGTCTCAGTATACCATTACCCTGGAAGAAGGCTGAGTAAGCCGAAACGTGCGTAGGGCGTAGGGTATGTGGTGCCGTCTAGCCCACATCAGGTAATTTGTCATTTTTCTGGTGGCTCTTTTGTGGTGCGAGAATGATATGGTACTTATATGGCAAACAACATATCACCAAAAGTTAGAATGGTGATTAGTTAGTAATACGTGATATTTACAATACTGGTGAATCACCTGTGTGTTAGATCTTAATAACTAAACTGCAGAAGTGGGTTATGGTGCCACCTGGTGGTTCTCCCCTTTTTTAATGTGTGTGTTTTTATATAAAAATGTTTTTTCAATAAAGATTAGTTTAATGTACAAAAACGTTTTGGGTGTCAACTCTCATATTTTTGCTTGTTCTGACGTACACTGTCTTTCTATATGATACCAATGTTATTAAGAAATTTGCCAAGCATGAAAACGTCAAGAACCTCCCATGACGTTGGGGAAAGAGGAAAATTCACAAGAGATGTCTTCGAAGGTTGGTGTGAATGGTGGATAAAACACCACGTCAAACATCCAAAGACCTGAAGGGCAACCTGGAACAGTCTGGGGTCAAGGTTTCAACAAGTACCATATGCCACACACTAAACCAAGCAGAGCTTTATGGGCAAAAACGAAGGAAGAAACCATGGCTTAAGAAAAGACATAAAAAGGAACGATTGATCTTTGCCAAAGAGTACCTTGACAAACCACAATTCTTCTGGGAAAATGTTCTGTGGACAGATGAAACAAAAATAGAGCTTTTTGGCAATGCAAAGCAACAGTTTGTTTACAGATGGCGCAATGAAGCCAATTATTATTATTATTATTTATTATTATAAGGAAAAGAACACCTTACTAACAGTTAAGCATGGTGGAGGATCCATACTGCTGTGGGGTTGCTTTGGTGTGTCTGGTACTGGGGGCATTGACTGTATCACAGGAATCATGAAATCAGAGAATTATCAAGAGATTTTACAGCGAAATGTCCTACCCAGTGTAAGAAAACTTGGTTTGAATTGAAGCTCATGGGTACTCCAGAATGACAATGACCCAAAGCACACATCCAAAAGTACACAGGAATGGTTGAAAAAGAAAAAATGGACTGTTTTAAAATGGCCAGCAATGAGTCCTGACCTTAATCCCATTGAAAATCTTTGGGGTGAGCTAAAATCTGCTATTGGGAAAAAGAATCCTGCAAACATTCAAGAGCTTGAACAAACTGCAAAGGAAGAATGGGAGAAAATTCCAGGTGAGAAGTGCAAGAAGCTTATAGATGGCTACAAGGAACGTTTGGAGGCTGTCAGCAATGTCAAAGGTGTATAATATTCAGAAGAAAAAAGCAGTATGTACTGACAGGAATTCATACAGCTACTACTTGATAGCTCAATAATTGTTTTCAGTACATGCACTTTATTCTTATCTCTTTGCAGGCTTGCATTTGGCAAATGTTTATGTGATATGGCTATGAATTTTCCATATTTTGTATTCCTTATATATTTCTTCTAAGGTTACTCTTGTATCCTACTACAGATATTGTTTTTGATAGATGCATTGCCATGTATACTATGTGAGGAATTAATCCATTTGGTGAATATATCTTTGATATCCAACAGATTTGAGGATTAATTATAAATGTAAAAATACATATATGGTATTGTTAAAAAAGGAGATGGATACGGAAAAATTGCTGAACAAGGATGGCTCAAAAATGAATAATTACAAAAAGTGTAGTACACTGCTTGCAAAACCTCATAATGAATAAACTAAAGTGCTGCTGCAAATTAATATCTATACACCAGTATCCTTACAGAAAAGTGCACTGTGCATAAAATTAATTTTATTGCATGTATGTATTCAGTATAATAGGTAAATATATATATATATATATATATATATATATATATATATATATATATACATATATATATATACAGGATAGAGTAATTAAGTTAGTAGAAAAATAAAAACCTTTTTTGGGTATGAGATTTGAGGATTGACCAAAATTATATTGCTTTGGTCTTCTGTATGTGTATAGCATTTTTTTTCCCGCTTTTTTAATTGTTTTTAAATGTTTTGTTTTGGCTTGTTTTGTTAATAAATTATTTTGACTTTATTTGGTGATCCCTGTCAGTACATACTGTTTTCTTCTTCTGAATATTATATGCACTGTTTCTCTATATGTGACAGGTGGATCCTTAGTTTTATTTTCTAGGTGGTGCCCTCTTTCTCCCTTTTCCACCAAAAGGTGTGCAACCAAGTATTAATTAGGGATGTTGTTATTGCTGCACATGCTGTTTATTCTGTTTCTTCTTTGAAATTGCAACAAGGAAGTTGAAAAACAATGTTTTATTAAAAAATCCTAAGGATATAACTTTGGTACATTTCCATTTATTTCTGAAGATATTGTACAGTCTATGAAAAAAATTAAGGGGTGCCAACAGTGGCGTAACGCCAATGGCGGCAGGCCACGCAACTGCTATGGGGCCCGTGAGCCGGGGGGGCCCGATAGCAGTCGCCCCCCTTCTGCAACCCCCGCTCTGCTGTTTGATTACCACGGCCACTGTGTTCAGACATTGCCATGCGCTGTGCGGCTGTGTCTTGTAGTAATGACGGCAGGGGAGACACTGTGTCTTTAATTGTGCTTGTGTCACCCCTGCCGCATCATTACTACCAGACACAGCCACACAGCGCATGGCCATTTCTGAACACAGTGGTGGTGGTAATCAAACAGCGGAGCGGGGGGTGCAGGAGGGGGGGCCTCTGTTTAAGGGAGGCCCCGATGGAGGGGGGGGCTCTGTTTAAGGGAGGCCCCGATGGAGGGGGGGGCTCTGTTTAAGGGAGGCCCCGATGGAGGGGGGGGCTCTGTTTAAGGGAGGCCCCGATGGAGGGGGGGCTCTGTTTTAAGGGAGGCCCTGTGGGGGTCCTTGATGAAGGGAGGCCTCGAGGGGAGGCTCTGATGAAGTGCCGGCAATTAAGCAGCGTCGGCGGAGCAGAGGGTGCAGGAGGGGGGCCCCGATTAAGAGCTGGCAATCAAACACCACCGGAGGTCATCTCTGTGGACATGCTGGGGGAGCGGTCTGGGCCCCGATGGCGAGTGGGTCCCTCTGATGGTCCAGAGCCTGTGATGGCCATCAGACATGCCGGCGGCCCTGCACAGCTGGACCAGACACAGGACAAGGGGCAGGTAAGTGAGGCTTGCCACCAGATTCCCCTGTCCCCATATTAAATATATTTCTAACGTGCATTGTGTGTATGTCAGTGTGTATGACTGTGTATATATATATATATATTTATGTCTGTTTTACGTGTTTTTAAGAATGTGTTCAAATATGTACGTATGTGTATGTGCTTGCCTGCATATGTATGTGTGCATATCTGTGTACCATCTGCATGTCAGCGCACTGTGTGTGTACGAGCATGTCTGCGTACTGTGTGTGTGTATGTCTGCATATGACGCGCCCCTGGGCCTGAGTCGTGCGGCATCGCGCGCACGGGGGCTTACCCGGAGCCGGATCAGATAGGGGTAGTAGTCTCGTGGCGGTGACCCGGTCCATGCCCAGGGAGTCAAACTGAGTGGCAGTATTTAGCAGTAGATGTTAGAATGTTCGACTACGCCACCCGTTGAATGCGGCTATGGAGCCGCCGCTGCAGGGCAGACCGCTGAGGCCGGTGATGTGGTTGTGCAGCGTAGATGGTATAACCCATAACGGGAGGGGTATGGCCCCAGGGCAGCAGATGTGAATTGGATGAGGGGAGTGATGGTGCGGGTGTCCCAGTACTGAAGGTGCAGGTGTGACCACGAAACACGGAGGCTTGAAGTGCAGTTTCAAAAGCTTTACTCACTGTTCTTTATCCGGTCGCTTGTGCACAATAAGGACCACCCGAGTCATGCTGCGTCCACCAGGTCAGGGACCCGGCCAACTCCCAGGTAGTTCCAGAGCGTGGTCCAGAGCTCCCCTCTCTTCCTTCCTACTGGCCGTTCTCACTAGGGACCCACCTATGTCCGGCTCCCTCGGGCCTCTTGGTGGTGAAACCTTTCCTGGCTTCCCTGGCCCTATGCGTGGTGTGCCTTCCTGGTGGATGTGGTGAGGGTCGTGCCAAAGCTTGACCACGACCTCCGGTTCCTGGCTGAGGATGATTAGCCTCCACCAGTTTGGGATCCGGTACCCTTCTCTGCCAACCCTTCACCCTTTTCGTTCTCCTGTGGGATCTCAGGGTTCCCTCTCTCCTTGCGTCTCTGGGCCTTTCTGCCTCCTTCTCAGTGCTTCAGGCCTGGCCCTGGAGCTGGGCCCAGCCGGAGCCACAGCTCCCTGTCAGCCCTCTCTGGCTGAACTCTCCCTCAGCTTCTCCTCAGGCTCAACTTCTCCCTGTCTCAAGATGGTGCCCACCTCTTATACTCCCTCTGACACCCGAGCCCAGGTGACTAGCACCCAATGGGCTCCTTCCTATGCCCAGAGTCCCTCCCCTATCTGCTCCTACACTACAGGGATGTTCCTCCCCCCCTCCCACTCCAGCCAGGGACAGACGCTGTCGTACCTGCACATCTATCTGGTGGGAGTACCGTTGTTCTGTCCCCCGGAAATGGGATGAGTGTAGTGCATGCAGCTATCTGAGCTCTGTTCCACACTCCATCCTTACCCGGGAGTGGAATACCACACCTCTGGTTCGAGGTGCAATACCCCTGTAGCAGCCGAGTCCTCGGGGTGCTACATTCCCCCCTGGTAAACCACAGCACGTCCTCGGGCTGGAAAAGAGCATAACATAATAAAACATACAAAATTTTTAAAGTGTACACTCACAAAAAAAAACATATTAACTTTCAATATAAAACTCTTGCATATAAAACATTCTCATATAAAACACATTCTTGATCTTCTGGCCACGGGACACGGGGTGGTGACCAGGTAAAGTGCAACAGTCACTAGTAGAAAAACAGTTCCTTATAAAACCAGTAGGGGGCGCTTTAGGAAGCGCAACTATTTACAGGGTATGGCCGCTCTCAGTCCTCGGCCAGTGGGGATTAGGAATGGCTGCTCACAGTCCTCAGCCTGGTTAGGGATAGGGACACACAGGTAACAGTTCACTAGTCCCAACGGGGACCACACTTCACTTAGCAGCAATTCACATAACAGTTCTTGTAACAGTTCTGGTACCCCGACGGGTAACTATATACAGCTCTGTTCACCTCTTATTGGTGACGATGCCCTCCTGCTCCTTCCTGAGGGTAGTCTTCAAACCCATCCGGGTCCTCTTGATCTTCCTCATACCGCAGCTCTTCCTCCGTCAACCGGTGCACGTGAAGGGCATACGGTCCTCTGGCACACTGATGCCGGGTGAAGGTGACCTCGTCACCCGGGTAAAGGTCACGTCCTCGGTGTCCCTCCGGCAGATGGCTCTCGACATCCCTGCGGGTGACAAAGACGTCGCCGGGGGTTCTGTGATCCCGGATAAAGCCCCAACCGTGCTCCAGTTGAAACTTTATTACAGTCCCGGTGGCGCGGGGACCGTGGGCCGCACGGGGGTTTCGTCGGGTCCGGTGTTTCTGCTCCGCGCTTTGAACCTGCAGCCGCTCCTCGCGGACCCGCCTCTCTCGCCGTTCTCTGTTGAAGACCTCCAGTTGTTGTCGGCAGCACTCCACACGCTGGGCTGCGGCCGCCCGGGTCTCCTGGGTGAACCCCATGAGATTTTCACCGGTGGGGTCCTATGCGAACTGAGCCTCCTCCAACGGGAGCGGGACGATTTTGGCGGGCGCTGGAGCCGGGATCAGGGGCTCACACAGGGGCCGTTCCCTCCGGAGTCGGGGGTTAATGTACTCCGGGGGCCACTCAAAGGGCTGCCCATCCAGGCAGGTATGCTGCGCAAACAGATCTTCACCCAGGGGCAGCACTGTGGAGGTCGAGGGCGCGGTGGGGGCATCGGCGCCCGTATTCACCAGGCCTTGCGACCAGGCCGGTGGCACTCTGAAGGTGAAGGGCACTTTAGAGACAGCAGCGCCCGGGGGTACTCGGTCCTGCGACCAGGCCGGTGGTATCTCCTGCTTCGCCGTACTCGGAGTCAAGGAGCGTAGCGCGGAAGGGGGCGTGGCTGCGGCTCCTGCCGCTTGAGGCCTAGCTGGGAGCAGTGGCGGTGCAGCAACGGGCGCGGTAAGTAGAACTTCAGGCTCTGCGACGGGGAGCTGGGACAGGCTTTCGGCCACGGGGCACGGGGTGGTGACGTCCCCTTTACCTGCTTCCATCTCTTTGGCTCCCTCCACGGCGTCGTCCGGCCTTCGTCCTTCCTGCACCATCTTCAGGGGCAGGCATGCTCCTCGTTGCGGGTGGCGTCCTCTGCTGGCGGGTTCCAGCCTGTTGGGCCATCTCCCTGCTCCACTCGGCCAGTGTTTCTTGCTGCACCCGGGCCATCCTCCGGGCCAAGACCTCCAGCGCGGTCCGTGCATGCTCCCTTTCTCTGGGAAGCTGTGCCAGGATCTCCACCAGGCCTTCTGGGGTGGCAGTCTGCAACAGGCTCCTGACCACGGGGTCGGTGCTGCCTGACTCTCCCTCCATCTCCGGGTGCGATCTCTCCAGACTCCTCCAGGCTGCACCCATCCTCTCTCTTTTGTTCTGGATCCGCCCATACTGAGGGTGGTCCCGGGGCAACTTGGTGATTGTGAGTCCCAGGGGCAGTCCCCCCACGCTGATGGACATTTCTATCATTGCAGTCTCTGCTGGTGGGGGCGGTCTTTGTTTTTGGCGCTCTTCTGGGACCAGGCCCACGATGGGAGGTCGTCTCTTGCCACCCTCTGGCACGCCCATAATGGCGTCCGCTCTGCCAGGGCGGGAAATCGTTTAAGATGGCGGGAATCGTCTCCTAATGGCGGGAAACTCTGCGGATGGCGGGAAAAGGCTGCAGATGGCGGGCAAACGGCGGGAAACGACCCGAGATGGCGTCCGATGACGGGGACCCTCTGGAATTGGCGGGAGACTTCTTCTTACGGTACATATAAACTTTTCTTCAGGCACGCAGTACCCGGTAGTTGCGGGCACGAGATCCTGCCGACTACGCCAAAGTTGACGCGCCCCTGGGCCTTCATTGCGCGGCATCGCGCGCACGGGGGAGGGCTTACCCGGATCCGGATCAGATGGGGGTAGTAGTCTCGTGGCGGTGACCCGATCCGTGCCCAGGGAGTCAAACTAGGCGGCAGCGTTTCGCAGTAGATGTTAAAATGTTCGACTACGCCACCCGTTGATTGCGGCTATGAGGCCGCCGCTGCAGGGCAGACCGCTGAGGCCGGTGATGGGATTGTGCAGCGTAGATGGTATAACCCCCAACGGGAGGGGTATGGCCTCAGGGCAGCAGATGTCGATGACAGTGGTGGTGATGGTGAAGCAAGGAAGCTCAGAGACGTGCGGTGTAGTTTCAAGGCTTTTACTCACAGGTGTTGCTCCGGTCACTTCGGCCAAGAGTGACCACCCAAGCCGTGCTGCGTCCACCAGGTGCGGGACTCGGCCAACTCCCGGGCAGTTCCAGAGCGTGGTCCTGAGCTCCCCTCTCTTCCTTCCTACTGGCCGTCCTCACCAGGGACCCACCTATGTCCGGCTCCCTCGGGCCTTTTGGTGGCGAAACCTGTCCCGGCTTCCCTGACCCTATTCGTGGTCTGCCTTCCTGGTGGATATGGCGAGGGGTCGCGCCAAAACTTGTCCACGATCTCCGGTTCCTGGCTAAGGATGATTAGCCTCTACCAGCTTGGGATCCGGTACCCTTTTCTGCCAACCCTTCACCCTTCTGGTTTACTTCTGGGATCTCAGGGTTCCCTCTTGTCTTGTGTCTCTGGGCCTCTCTTCCTCCTTTTCTCCACTACAGGCCTGGCCCTGGAGCTGGGCCCAGCCAGAGCCACAGCTCCCTGTCAGCCCTCCTGGCTGAACTCTCTCTCAGAACTCACCCTGTCTCTAGATGGTGCCCACCATATATACTCCCTCTATGTGTGAGCCCAGGTGACTAGCACCCAATGGGCTCCTACCTCTATGCCCAGAGCCCCTCCCCTATCTGCCCCTACACTACTGGGATGTTCCTCCCCCCTCCCCACTCCAGCCAGGGACAGACGCTGTCGTACCTGCACAACTATTTGGTGGGAGTACCGTTGTTCTGTCCCCCGGAAATGGGGTGAGTGTAGTGCATGCAGCTATCTGAGCTCAGTCCCACACTCCATCCTTACCCGGGAGTGGAATACCACACCTCTGGTTTGAGGTGCAATACCCCTGTAGCAGCCGAATCCTCGGGGTGCTACACATATATGAAGGATGAGGGGACAGCCTTTGCCCTGTGTTATATACCTACATTTCTCCACTGTATCTGTGCATCATGAATGCTGTATGTATTAAAGGGGCCCACTGAGACTCTTTCGCCCGGGGCCCACAAAAACCTGGAGCCGGACCTGGTTGAAAGCAATGATGGAGGAGGGAGCGTCATATGACACTCCATCTCCCATGATTCCTCCTCTGCTTCTGACGCAGTGGGGTGATGACGCTCCACGCTCTGTCAGACAGTGGAGCTGGCAGCTGCTGAGGTGATGACATAGATGCGCTGCAGAGACAGAAGCAGCGGGGAACGAGGAGCGGTAAGTATGTATTTATTTATTTTTGTAAATCAGTGAGTACTGATAATACTAGAGGACTGGGGCTGCATTTTACCCTATGGTGGGGGCTGCCTTTTACCCTATGGGGGGCTGCATTATACTGCATACAGAACCATGGGGAGTTCATTATACTGTGTGGAGGACCATGGGGAGTTCATTATACTGTGTACAGGACCATGGGGAGCGCATTATACTGTGTGGAGGACCATGGGGAGTTCATTATCCTGTGTGCAGGACCATGGGGAGTGCATTATACTGTGTGCAGGACCATGGGGAGTGCATTATACTGTGTGGAGGACCATGGAGTGCATTATACTGTGTGCAGGACCATGGGGAGTGCATTATACTGTGTGGAGGACCATGGGGAATGCATTATACTGCGTGGAGGACCATGGGGAGTGCATTATACTGTGTGCAGGACCAAAGGGACTGCATTATACTGTGTGCAGGACCATAGGGACTGCATTATACTGTGTGGAGCACCATAGGGACTGCATTATACTGTGTGGAGGACCATGAGGAGTTCATTATACTGTGTGGAGGACCATGGGGAGTGCATTATACTGAGTGGAGGACCATGGGGAGTGCATTATACTGCGTGGAGGACCATGGCGAGTGCATTATACTGCGTGAAGGACCATGGCGAGTGCATTATACTTCGTGGAGGACCATGGCGAGTGCATTATACTGCGTGGAGGACCATGGCGAGTGCATTATACTGCGTGGAGGACCATGGCGAGTGCATTATACTGCGTGGAGGACCATGGCGAGTGCATTATACTGCGTGGAGGACCATGGCGAGTGCATTATACTGCGTGGAGGACCATGGCGAGTGCATTATACTGCATGGAGGACCATGACGAGTGCATTATACTGTGTGGAGGACCATAGCGAGTGCATTATACTCAGTGGAGTGTGGAGAGGTGTGGGGGCCATTATACTGTATGTGGGCCCACTATACTGTATGTAGGCCCACTATACTGCATGGAAGGCTGTGTGGGGGTCACAGTTGGGGGATTATACTGTGTTGAGGTCACCATACTTTACCCTGGGACTTGAGGTGGGGTACAGTAGGCAGGGCTGTGGAGTCAGTAAGCCAAACCTCCGACTCCTCAATTTCCATGACACCGACTCCGACTCCCTCATACACGGCTCTGTAGCACAGATTCATTCCATGATTCCTATGTACGCCCCTGGATGCCAATAATGGTGAACAGCACTGTAAGTTATTGAGTTCAGCCTATACCAAAATATGTTGATCCATAGGACCCCATGAGGCAGATGTTAATTGTCCCATACAAGGGGAAAAATTCCTTCCCAACTCCACAGACGGCAATCAGGCAAATTACCTGGATCACAGAATCTAGTGCCCATAACCTGTGATATTATATTTTTGAGGAAAGGCATCCAGGTCCTCCTTGTACTTTTGTAGTTTATCAACCATTACAACATCATGTGGCAGAGAATACCAGAGTCTCACTGCTCTTACAGTAAAGAATCTGCATCTGTGACTATGATTAAACCTTCTTTCCACTAAATTTAGAAGTAGCCCCGTGTCACTGTCACAGGCCTAGTAGTAAAAACACCATTAGAAAGATCTCTGTACTGTTCTTTCATATATTTATACATAGTAATAAGATCGCCCCTAAGCCTTTGTTTTTACAAACTGAATAACATCAAATTTAATAACCTGTCTTTGTCCTGCAGTCTACCCATTACCATAATAGCCTTGGTCGCTCTTCTCTGCACCCACTCTAGTTCAGCTACAGGTGCATCTCACAAAATTAGAATATCATTAAAAAATTAATTTATTTCAGTTCTTCAATATTTCAGTAAATTAGAATAATTAAGAAAAAACTCCGGCAAAGCCTTCCTAAGAGTTTAAAAAGGTCCCTTAGTCTGTTTCAGTAGGCTCCACAATCATGGTGAAGACTGCTGATTTGACAGATGTCCAGAAGGCCGTCATTGACACACTCCACAAGGGCCCAGAGTTCCAACTTTCATTTGAAAATCAAGGTCCCAGAGTCTGGAGGAAGAGTGGAGAGGCCACAATCCAAGCTGCTAGAGGTCTAGTGTGAAGTTTCCACAATCAGTGATGGTTTGGGGAGCCATGTCATCTGCTGGTGTAGGTCCACAGTGTTTTATCAAGACCAAAGTCAGCGCAGCCGTCTACCAGGACATTTTAGAGCACTTCATGCTTCCCTCTACCGACAAGCTTTTTGGAGATGGAAATGTCATTCTCCAGCAGAACTTGGCCCCTGTCCACACTGCCAAAGGTACCAATACCTGGTTTACACACAACAGTATCACTGTGCTTGATTGGCAGCAAACTCGCCTGACCTTAACTCCATAGAGAATCTATTATAGAGAATCTATGGGGTATTGTCAAGAGGAAGATGAGACACCAGATCCAACAATGCAGACGAGCTGAAGGCTGCTATCAAAGCAACCTGGGCTTCCATAACACCTCAGCAGTGCCACAGGCTGATCGCCTCCATGCCACGCCGCATTGATGCAGTAATTGATGCAAAAGGAACCCCGACCAAGTATTGAGGGCATTTACTGAACATACATTTCAGTAGGACAACATTTCGGATTTTAAAAACATTTTTCAAGCTGTTGTTATAAAGTATTCTACTTTACTGAGATAATGACTTTTGTGTTTTCATTGGCTATAAGCCATAATCATCAACATTAACAGAAATAAACACTTGAAATAGATCACTCTGCTTGTAATGACTCTATATAATATATGAGTTTCACTTTTTGTATTGAAGAACTGAAATAAATTAACTTTTTGATGATATTCTAATTTTGCGAGATGCACCTGTATGTCCTTCCTATACACTGGAGCCCAAAATTGTACACATTGGCCGTACTGGTGACTTGTATAGAGGCAAAACTATATACTTGTCATGGGCATCTATGCCTCGTTTTAATGCATCCTATTATTTTATTAGCTTTGGCAGCAGCTGCCTGACACTGATCACTAAAGTGGAGTTTGCCATCCACCTATACACCTAAGTCTTTTTCAGTGACAGTTTTACTCACTGTTTTACCATTTAGTACCTAATTATACATTTTATTTCCTCTGCCCAAGTGCACGACCTTACATTTATCTACACTAAACTTAAATTGCTATTTTTTAGCCTAAGCCTCCAGTTTACTTAAATCCATTTTAATATTAAATTATCCTTCTCAGTGTTGAATACCCTGCAGAGTTTTGTTTCATCTGCAAATATTAAAATGCTACTCTGTATGCCCCCTACAAGGTCATTAATAAATGTTAAACAGAAGAGGGCCCAATACTGACCCCTTTGGTATCCCTCTGTTAACTGTGAACCAATCCGAGTGTGTTCAATTAATAATCGCCCTCTGTTTGCTATCACTGAGCTAGTTGTTAACCCAGTTACCCATATTTTCCCTAGTCTCATTACTCTCATTTTATGTACCAACCTTTTGTGTGCCAATGCCATTGAAAAGTTTAGATAGACAACATTCACTGAGTTACACTGGTCTAATTTGAAACTTACCTCCTCATAGAAGCTGATCAGATTAGTTTGACAGGACCTATCCCTCATAAACCCATGTTGATGTTGGGTCATGAGGTTATTCTTATTGAGATACTGTAGGATAGCATCTCTTAGAAAATCCTCAATTATTTCACCCACCGTAGAAGTTAAAGGTGATATCCAGGACTTTAAAAAAAAAAGGCACGTAATTGCTAATAGAGGCAACTACCTGTCTGTTGTGCCCGTCACTGGTCACTGACCGCTCCTGCTAGAGATTCAGCTGCTCCCTGTCAGCAGAGCAGCAGTTACTTTTCCTGTTGACAGGGCGGGACTACTTGTGTCATGATGATTGACAGCCAGCTTACCCCAATTAGACTGTGGAGATAGAGCTGTCAATCAGCATGACACAAGTATGTGGTCTAGTATGTACATATGTAAAAAAAAAAATTCTACTAGGCAAAAGCCATCCGGAGACTGCCGATGGTATAAAACACAACCGGGTAACACCCAGGATCTTCAGAACACCTTAGGAAACTGCACGGTATCTCAAATGCAAGACACCCCAGAAACATGGATCATGTTTCCAAAAATGTCACCAAAAGCTCAATCAAAAAAAAATAAATAAAAACACATTCTCTATTATAATTTCACAAAAAGTACACCGTAACATTGTGTCCAGTCTGTTTTACAAATTAATATTTAGACATAGAAAAAAGAAGGTTCCTGGCTGTACATGTCAGAAATATTCCCATCCATCAGTGCCAACACTACTGCTAATTAACCTCCATGGTCCGGTTTATGAATGGAGTGTTTCTACAAGGCCATTCCTTTATTGTTCCTGGGTATAGTTTATGAATCCATATATTATTGAAAATTAAATTATTTTCCCATGACTGCATCTAAAGGACTGGCAATTAAAAGTAAGAAGGCAAAACTGCAGATGAGTGGTAAAAATATTTGATGAGCAGCTTTTTCGAATAAAAGTAGAAGGTAGTAAATTAACCGCGTGGGCTCCCTGTGTGGACCATACATTAAAATATTCCCTAGGCAATAAAAGCAATGTGTGCCCTGACATTTTCTTTCTTTAGGTAGTTTGAAAGCTTTAGAGGTATGTCACTGCAAGTCACCCTCACCTTAGTAATTGTCATGCGACTCTGGAGGAAATGAACAGAGGAGAGTCCTGAGGGGGTCACATTTCCCTGCCCCTTTCAGCGTGAACTCAAGAGTGCAAGTTTCTCTTTGGCCATATTGCTAAACCTATTCCATAGACTGTCTTAAGTGTAAATATAAAGCAAACAGATCTACATAAAGAACTATTCAATTAATACAATAAATTACCAATAAGTATAGGCAGGAAGTATAATAGCATATTAGGGTTAAAACAGACAGTGCTTTCTGGCATATGTCAGGAAAGGATACATTGGAATACTTATAATTTATTTTATGGAAAAGTGTAATAAACGTTGCTTTATCAGTACCCCTCTAACCCCTTTAAAGGTGTGAAGATCTGAGTTTGTGGGTTGTAATAATCACCTATGGCAGGTCAACAATGTAACAATTTTTTTCCATATGTCCACGGTCTTACAGCAATTCCGGTCACAATGCAATGTCCCCAGTCCACAAGATTCCATCCTGGGGCTGATAGTTCCACTGCCTCCGTACCAGGCGATCCCCTCTGTCTCCCAACTTTTGGTTGGCCCACAGCTTTTGTATCTCCTGCCAGTATAGTCTATAATCACAGTCCATGTTCCTCGAGATGACGGATACCATGACCGTAGCACATGTATCCAGCTCCAGCCAGCAACAACATATAATACAGTCCCAATCGGGGTTCTCCAAACGTCTTTGTGGCTTCAGTGATGAGCAGAGGAGCAGAGCTGTATTCCACCTGATGAAGCCATGGTTCCTTGGACTGTTCTTGTTGAGCAGGGGTCCCCAACCACCGGTCCGCCTACCAGGACAGGGCCATTGGGGTTTTTTTGCCGGTCCTCGCCGCTGCCGCAGACAATCACTAAATATTGACAGTGTGTTCTGCTCTGCGGCGGCTCAGAGCACACTGTGTGGGGTGGATGCTGACTGCTGTTCTAGACTCCCGCAGGGAAGACCGGTAGAGGACCTGTGATGACATCAAGGTCACATGACTATGATGTCACCACAGGTCCTGAAGCAGGATTAAGTGAATGCAGCTGAATAGCAGCTGTCAGGACACAGCTGCCCCATCTTGCTGCATGGCATGATGGGGCCTCAGTGACACGGCTCCCGGCACAGCACACTATGTGGGGCTCCTGGCATGGCTCCACACCCACACCCCGCCCTGCCAGGCCATGAAAAAATGGTCTTGCTTGAAGCCGGTCCCTGGTGCAAATAAAGTTGGGGACCACTGCTGTAGAGGGTCGCACTGCAGAGGGAGCCAGAGACTTTTTATACCCACAGCTCCCATTCAGGACATTCTTCCACAGGATTGGGGGAAGGTGGGAGGAGGTGATGCTTCATTGTTCGATTGTTCAAATAACCTACATATTTGTCCTAAGTTGTGTAGGTTAGTAAACTGCACTGGGCTGATGCAATACGTAATCAGAAGGCATTCACAAATTAACATACAAGAGTTAACGTACAGGTTCATATGAAACAATGGCTCAATTGAGGCCTGTGAGACACTAACAAGAGTAATGGAATGATTGCTTTACCTGATCATGTGGCGCCCCTGAGGGTTCAGTCGCCACAGGGGTACTGCACCTCAGATTGAGGTGTGGTATCTCCTCCTCTAGGTAAGGATGGAGCATCACACGAGACCCCACTCCACACTCAACACTACACCACTCCTGTCCTGTAGGGGGTCTAAATGCACCAGGGTGCTGCCCCGGTCTGGGATAGAGGAGATGGGGGGGAACCAAAGATAGGGGGAACCAAGAAGTGGGTAAGGGTGGAGGGCACACTTTTAGGAAGCACTTATTGATTGATATATATTCTACGACCATCTTAAGTTCAATGTCTTTGATTGAGGGTCTTCTGTCAGGGTCCAGCAAGAGTCTGTAGCTGGCGGAAGATTCGCGGTCCTCGTACTCTGGCCTTGAGACGAGGAGCGGGTCAGAGTTAACCACTGTCTCTACCCTGTCAGGGTCCTGTCCTAAGAAGGCCTAAGAGAGGAGCAGAGGAGATAGGCTCTACAGGCAAAAGGATCCCAGGGGGATACGGACGGAGCGGAGTCGCCACCTGTATTCTTCACTTTGGCCTAGCCAGAGGGATTCCTGCTGCAAGAGGGGTGCCCCCGATATCTGACTTTGTCACTTTACGTCTCAGTCAGAGAAGTCCGGAGGCTTAGTGGATCCCAGGGGGATACGGACGGAGTGGAGTCACCACCTGTATCTCTTAAACTGCGTTTACCCAGTGGGACCCGGCCTTACACTACGTTCATACCACGCACAGTCAGGAGAAGGCTCAGTGGGAGAACTTACCAAGGAGAGGAACACACACCAGCGGGGTCTCGACAGGTGCTCCTGATCTACCTGGGAAGTGCTTTGCGGCTGAAAATTCATCTAAAGTGAGTGAAGACCCGGATGACTTCATTCACCGCCTCCGCTTGTTTATTCCTGCGCAGCACTGCACCCACCATTCCTCCGCACACTGCCCTGAGGCCTGCTCCACCTGTGGGGAGCCGTCCCATCCTAGCTGCCCCTAACACCAGCCTCAGTGGACCGTTGCAGCGCTGGTGGCCTTCACCAGAAACCGCAGGTGGCGTAGTCGAACAACCACTCATCCAGAAGCCCATCATTTTTAATGTGACAGCCCTGGGCATGGAACGGGTCCAGGCCACGACTGCATCCCCCGCAACATCTACACTGACCCGGCTCCGAGTATCCCCACCACTCAGGGAGGGCGAGGCGTCACAATTACCAATCTCGTGTGTGGCCTTAGATATACATAAGTTCCAGCCTGCACGTCTTCTTCTGTTTACTGTCACTGAATGGAAACATTGATTCCTGAAGCTGAACACTTTCTAGATGAAATCAGTGCATTTAAACTGACAAGCAAGCAAATGTCTAATAAAACACAGCAAACAAATCTCTAATAAAACACAAGAATAAGATCGACGTAACTGGTGCTCCGTGCTGGAAAAAGTCTGCATCCCTTAGAGCCGTGGATTCCTCTCTAGGTGCGATGGTCCAATAGTCTTTAGTCCATGGCCAGTTCCTCACAAAAGGGTTTTTCTAAGCTTAAATAAAATACATAAAAATACCAAGTCACCAAATGGTGTCATCATACCTTGAGAGTAGTTATTTTAATTTTTTTCCCCGTCTTTGAGCAGGACAGTTGTTTTCATGCTACCAGGGCTTGCTATAGTAGGGACTGCCATGTAAACAACAACAGTTCCCATGATTACTGTCCGCTTTTACAAACATTGATCCCAATTCATCATTGCATTTCCGCCATGTTTTTTTGGCGTGAATACCTCTCAATTAGTAACTTTTTGATTTGTAACAAAATCATCAAACGATTTGAGCCTTTTTCTCATGTTGCCTTTTGTGGTCTAGTTAGTTTTCAGATTTTTCCGTCAATGTGGCTTTTCCAGATGTTTTAGACAGATTCATGAAAGGAGACTTAGAGTCACAAAATTTGGCACAACTTTACTCCAGTCCACCCTCAAAGTGTTTTTATGTACGCAAGATATGTTGCCACTTTTTGTTTGCGACACTTTACGAAACAAGTGAAAGGTTGCCAAACCAGATAAAGTCAGAAAAAAGGCAATTTTGGGCTTTGGGTAAACTTTGTGATTCATCTGCGCCATGTTAATGAATTTGGCACAAAAAACGTCAGCGAAAGCCACAAGTCAAAAATGAAAAGTGACAAAAAAAATCGCAAATGATAAATCGAGCGCATTGCCTCTACTTAGTAGTGTCTGCTATTAAAAGGCGCAGGTAATGCTGTAATTGTCTTCACAAACAACACACTGACACTAAGGCCACAATCACACGTTCAGTATTTGGTCAATATTTTACATCAGTATTTGTAAGCCAAAACCAGGAGTGGGTGAAAAATACAGAAGTGGTGATGTGTTTCTATTACTTTTCTTCTGATTGTTCCACTCCTGATTTTGGCTTATAAATGCTGAGGTAAAAAACTCATCAAATACTGAACGTGGGAACGTGGCCTAAGGCCCTGATTCAGCATTGCTGTTTTCCTATTTTTTTGTAATAATTCTCTCCTTTTTAGTGGCTTTAGTATTTGCACCTTAATCTCTTCATGTTTTCATTGACTTTTGTTTTTGTCTTTTTTTTCTTTGGCAACTTTGCTTAACCATCTCACTCCACTACCTGTCACAAACAAGATTTCTTAGAGTTTTTAAGGCAGACAAACACTAATAAAAACCAGAGGCCAGCAGATCATGTGAAAATATAATTTTGGTGTCATTCTCAAAACTTTTGGCCATGACAATATATATGCCATACGCACCACAGACACTGTACACTGTGTTCCAAATTATTATGCAAATAATATTTTCTCAGATTTTCCCAAATTACCTATATGAATTGCAGTCATTGTAATTTTCCAGTCAAATAACTATTAGAGTACAATTGAAAGGTTTTTGTACAAACTGCCTATGATAACGGTATATTTAAAAAAAAATAAAAAACTCAAACTGCACTCAAAATGCATGTTCCAAATTATTATGCACAGCAGAGTTTTCAACCTTTTCATTTTAATAACGAACAAAAAAATGGTCATTTTTGAAAATATAAGCATTAGCAGGTTATTACAAACTGAATTCAAACAGTTTTCAACTCAAAACTTTATTCTAGGTGATGTAACATTTGCACATAGGACCCCTTGTTCGAAAGGAGCTTCTGAACTCTCTCGTCCATTGAATTTGTCAGGTTTTGGATGGTTTCTGCTTCAATTGTTTTGCATGAGGACAGAATACCCTCCCAGAGCTGTTGCTTAGATGTGAACTGCCTCCCGCCATCATAGACACTCCTTTTGATGATGCTCCAGAGGTTCTCAATGGGGTTGAGGTCAGGGGAGCATGGGTGCCACACCATAAGTTTGTCCCCTTTTATGTCCATAGCAGCCAGAGATGCAGATGTGTTATGTGCAGCATGAGACGGGGCATTATCATGCATGAAATGATCTCGATGGTCCAGATGGATGGAGTGGAGGATGGCTGGTTGATGGACACCCCATACAAACACGGCTACGGCGCTGACAAGGAGGAGGTGGAGTAATGTTTTGGGCTGGAATCATGGGGAGAGAGATTGTCGGCCCTTTTAGGATCCCTGAAGGGGTAAAGATGAACTCTATAATGCATGTTGAGTTTCTCAAACAGCACTTCCTTCCATGGTTCAAGAAGAAGAACCATGTATTCTGCAGCAAGATCATTTTCATGCATGATAATGCCCCGTCTCATGCTGCACATAACACATCTGCATCTCTGGCTGCTATGGGCAAAAAAGGGGACAAACTTATGGTGTGGCAGCCATGCTCCCCTGACCTCAACCCCATTGAGAACCTCTGGAGCATCATCAAAAGGAGTGTCTATGATGGCGGGAGGCAGTTCACATCTAAGCAACAGCTCTGGGAGGGTATTCTGTCCTCATGCAAAACAATTGAAGCAGAAACCATCCAAAACCTGACAAATTCAATGGACCAGAGTGTTCAGAAGCTCCTTTCGAACAAGCGGTCCTATGTGCAAATGTAACATCACCTAGAATAAAGTTTTGAGTTGAAAACTGTTTGATTTCAGTTTGTAATAACCTGTTAATGCTTATAATTTAAAAAATGACCATTTTTTTATTCTTTATTAAAATGAAAAGGTTGAAAACTCTGCTGTGCATAATAATTTGGAACATGCATTTTGAGTGCAGTTTGAGCTTTTTATTTTTTAAAAAATATACCGTTATCATAGGCAGTTTGTACAAAAACCTTTCAGTTGTACTCTAATAGTTATTTGACTGGAAAATTACAATGACTGCAATTCATATAGGTAATTTGGGAAAATCTGAGAAAATATTATTTGCATAATAATTTGGAACACAGTGTACTTATACTTACCACTGCCGTCTTCACCTTATATTGCCTCCATTTCCATCGGTCTCCAGCAATCTGTGACCTGCCAGATCGCTCCAGTGTTGGAGGGAGGGAGCCGGAAGTCATTTTTCAATGCCTGTTTATGAGAGCCTTGTTCTAACTCTCTTAGACTTGCATTGAGAGCTTGTGACAGTTCCTTCTGACTTCTGGTCAGTCAGAAGTTACAGTCACAAGATGGAGCCGTGGCGCTGAAGCGGTGTCGATAAAAGGTGAAGATGACGGTGGGTAAGTATAAGACTACGGACAAGGACCTTAGACTAGAAGCACCACTCCAGCGCTGAAAAAAAAAAATGCTGGCGTTGGTACATGTTCGCCATTTTGAAGAATTTGGTGCAAAAAATATCAGCGAAAACCATAAGAGAAAAAAGAAAAGTTACTCCAATAAGGAGCAGATTATGAATCGGGCTCTAAGACTCTGCTTTTGCTCTTCTGCTATTTAGTGACAATGCACGATTTGCTGCCCAGCATGTGAAACACAATCCCTCCAGAGATAGGGAGACAGGAAAAAGTGCCAAAGAAGAGCAGAGATGGCCTTCAACTAAGAAGACAGGATGTGTGATGTCCTATATAATAAACACGAGTTCAGAATATGTCAGACAAGCAGAAGAATGATTCTGAACATGTGAGATTGGTTTATAGAGGCATTTTATTTAGAGACAGTATGTTAGTATGCAATGCATTTAAACCGGCAGCACACAATTTTTAAAGATCGTAAACCCCTTATAATAATAAAATATAAAAACAAAAAAAAGATATATATTTCACACTGAAACATAAATAAGTACAGATTAAGTTGTAATATGACTCTATTCACTCAATATGATATATTTGACTGTAATTGTGGGTGTATGATGGCAGCACATTTTTTCCAGCAACAAAAATATATTCAGTATACAACATGGAAAAAAGAAGGTTTTTACTGTGCGTTCCTGACATTGATGTGAATAGTTGTGACGCTGCCATATTTCTGGCATTTTTTCCCTCTTTTTCTTCATGTTTGTGTTGGATGTATGTCCATACAAAGGCATTCTAACTTTAAGAGCAGTGTTTCCTCTTGTGTTTGGCAGAGATGTCTGAGAAGCAAAGCTTTGAACCTTATCAGTGGGGAAATCAGCATCAGACCTTGCATTTCTTAAGAGAAAAAAAATGTTGTTTCTCCCATGACACCCAATTTATAAGAAGAGAGAAAGGATTTATAGTTCCCTTGGTGTTTTGCCTAATGTCATTTGCATATTTTCCAGGGAATCTGGTTTATAGGTTCTGCACATAATTCAGCAATAAATGATCTGCTTTTTTTCCATGACCAATGTCACTTTTGATATTTCAGCTCAGTCATTCGCACTTGAATGGGTATGAACTGCAATACCAGACATAACCTAAACCAGAATGACGCAGTTGAGCCAAAATACACCCCATTTTGCACAACCTTTTTAAAGATCTATCTTTGGTAATCAAATGTTTATCATTATTTGAGTTTTCTTAGTAATACAGCTATACTTTTAATGGTCAATTTTATGCACATTCCTATTAATATTAGTTATAAAATAAATACTTTAAGAAAATTCCATGCCTCAGCGAGGGAGTTAAACTGTAACTGTCCTTTCACATATGACTTTTTGGTCCCCCCTGAGGAAGCAAATGTTCGAAACGCGCATCAGGGTGCAGGTACTTGGAGATTGGTTTGGGTAACTGTTTATTATAACCTATTATGTGTAAATGTATTTAATATGACTTAATATTTATTTTATATAATTACTTGATATACTGTGGACCATACCTTTAACTTTTAAATATTTAGTATATGAATATTTATGCACTTGCACTTTAATTTATATGAATTTTTCCCTTTTGTTTGATCACGTTTAAATAATGTTCATCTGTGTGGTTTATCAATTTTTGTATCTATCAATTTTGATATTGAATATGTGATTATTATTATTATTATTATTATTATTATTACCACTATACTCCAATCTCCCGATAGCCGCTTATTGTGCTTACCATTTCCCTGGAGGTTGTATATATATTTTGACACGATATAAAAAATGTGAATTTTAAGCTGTTTAATAAATAATATATTAAAATTTTCATTCAAAGTGTGGTATCCAGTATAATATGTATAGGGACTGTCCTGATTCTCATGCTCTACAACTTGTCATCCACTCTTTTTTAAAAAATTCTGCCAGCACTATAGGCGCTGTAACTTCCTTCCCCTCACTTTCCAGCACGCATTGCTCCTGCCATTGTCCAATTACTTTCCATCCCTAAACTGAAAGTCCACCACTATCTATTTTTCTTTTATGCAGTTTGACAGACAGAGGACCTGGAGCAAAAAGACAAAAACACCCCCCTTCTCCTGCAATACATTAATCCATTTTGGCATCTCTATTACTACAGACTAATTACACAGTGGACAGTATGTAATTTAGAAAGGAGGCACCTAGTGGCTGTCACTTTGGAATGATTTTTTGGGGGCGGGTGAACGGGAGTGGGGGGGTGAGACCGCATAATTTTTAAATAAAGTGATTTGCAGATTGTCTTTTTATCATCTTGTCTTTCAAATTACATACATTTTTTGGAAAGTACAAGGACAATTTAGAGGTGAAAAATACATAATGTCTATAGCCTCTGGTATAGTCTAGGCTCAAACCTCTTAGTAAGCCAACGGGTCCACCATCTGTCTTTTTGGCCTTTTTGTTACCTTCAAGTATGAAATGCAAAAGCTCCAAACAATGATAAGTGTGAAATATCCTTTTATGTAGTATATAATTTTATATTTTACATTATGCATAAATATAAAATATTATCAGACATATCATAACAAAGTAATGTAACTATCCAACTAATGGAAAAGGGATTTATCCTGTCAGTTCAAGGCTCAATAGCAAGGACAAGACAAATGACCTTTTAATGCATTTTGCTTTGAAAACCTCTGTGAGCAGAACTAATCAGTGTAAATTCATTTAGAAAGATAACAAGTTCAGCGCATATTTCGAGTTGTTGAGGTCAGGGCAAAGTTTGTCATGAGAAATCTAAGTATGCCTACAAAAAATAGAAAAATGTGTTCTAGTAACCTTCATGCCCTCACCTATAAAGATGTCTGACCGAAAAGATAACAAAGTACATAGCGGTGTCTGGCTTAGTAATATCACAGGCTCTGATACTATGTAAATATATTTAATTTTTAAATTGAGCAATATGTGAAACAAATTCTTTAAATTGTCACACACTGCTCCAATTATAGTATAAAAAACTGAATGGGCAGATGCTATAATATATATTATTTAAAATCTAAATCACTATTTGCATCTGAAAAGAGTTTTTACTTGCTGTGCAAAAAGTACATTTTCCTTACAAACAATTTTGGTATCACAGCTAAGCTTTTATTCCATTTGCTACAAAAACCCTAAATATGTCAAGCACCCTGGACATATACCCCTGATGAAGGCTTTTCCAAAACGCGCGTCGGGGCAGACGCACATGCATTCAGGAGCCCCTGCAAATATTGGTGTCATTATCAGGTAATATACTACTCACCTCTTGTAGTGCTTTGAACAATTTTGTTTAGTACAGCTATTAGTGCCAATTAGATGGCTTGACACCTGTTTACTTTGTTGCTATGTAGGGCATCTGACTATGAGCTATATCTTTGTACTTACTATCATCCCTTATGTTGTGATATATTGTATACATTTCGCTCATGCTGCAGTGTTGTGCGTCCTTGTCTCTTCTCCATCACGTGGTGGTCTGTCTCCTTTTCTGCTACCTTGATTTTTCTACCAATAAAAACATTTTGTATTTTTCATCACTGTTTGGGACTGTTGAGCGTCATTTTTTAGGCTTCCTTTTCCCATGTAAAGTAGGGCCTCCACCACCACTAGAATGCCATAAAAAGTCCCCAATCCAGTCTGCAGATCCCAAAAAAATAGCTTTTATTATACTCACGGACGGGGCGGTCCGGTCTGATAGCCATCTCTGGTATTGATAAGACTCCTTCTCTCTTCTTACGATCGACTTCTTGCTTCGTGTGGATGACGAGTCCTAGGTCATCCACAGAGTGTCCCCATCACACTCCTGCGCACGCACACTCCTCTGTGCCCTGACAAGGGCAGGGCTAAGTACTGTGGTGTGCATGCACCAGCTTTACTTCCGTGTAATCAGTGCTCTTTTGGCTATTGGTGCGAATACATTTAAAAGTAACATGGGATGTGATGTAACATGCCGGGAAAATCTTTCCCTTTACTTCTAACAATGATTAAGATCATATCGATCGAAACGCGTCTGTTTGTTTGTTCTATTTTTACTTGTGTTTTATATGACGCCATAATGGATAAAAAATGTAAACTTTTGAAATAAACATGGACTTTTAAAGGAGTTTTTGGATGCTGGATTTGAATCATCTTCTGAATTTCTTTTGCTGCACAGTGAGCGTCCATGCAATCAATACTGTTCAAGAAGGGTGAGCTGACAATTATCTTTTTTCTTATATTAGAAAATAGTTTAGATTATGGCATTAAATAGATAGAAATATAGGATGAAAATTAATTGGTATTTCGGACCATCCCTTTAATTTTTAATAATGGGCAGAGAGGAGCGAACTCGGACTGTAAAGTTTGGGGTTCGTACCGGACTCCTAATGTCCGGTGCTGAACTCCGAACACGACTTCTCTTGGAAGTCCGTTTTACAGCTCGGGAGGAGAGAGAGGAATAGGGAAAGAAATTTTCGAGCCCCAAAGTTCAGGTTCCCATTGATTACAGTGGGGTTCGGGTTCAGGTTTAAGTTCGGGCACAGTTCTGGTACCCAAACCGAACTTTGGACTAACATTCAGTCGGGTACCAGAACCCGAACATGCACCGTCCGCTCATCCCTAATAATGGGAAAATCCCTTAATCTTCTATCCAAAAAGAATAGATGAGAACTTATTGATCAGTGGAGGTCTGACGACTGGAGCCACCACCAATCCCAAGAGTGGGGCTCTGAAACATTTCCAGAGATAACTGAGCACTGTACTGCATTCAGAAGGGGTATTTTAGAGTCCCAGTGGTCGGACCCCCATTCATCCATAAGTAATAACCTATCCCTCGAATAGGCAATGACTTTTAATGATGAGAATAAATCTTTAAGGAATTAAGTCTGACCACCATTTTATATAATAATGAACCTTAAGACAGTTGTTTGTTGTTTTTTTTCAACACCCCAAAACTATGATGTCCATTAACAAATCTGGAGAAAAAAAGATATTAACTTCTTAAAAACCTTTATAATCAGTCTTCAAACATAAGCATAGCGTTCAATATCGTCTCATTTTCCGCCTGTAGAAGTGGACTCGATGTAATGAAAGGGGGCTGCGGTTGGAAATATATCATTCTAGTACATAATAAGAACTCCTCCTTTTACCGCAACTAGACTTCTTCTGACCTTCAGCAGAAATTAGAAAAGAGGTCCAGATGTGTATTGTGCCCTGTATGTAGTGTGTCCAAATTTGGTGTAAAATTTCACCAATATGGCAAAGTGACTAAATCCTAACCCCAAGGATTCTTGTATTTGTCAAACATAGCGCAATGTGTCATAAATATTTCTACTCAAGTAATGAATTAATAATATGACAAAGTGATTCATTTCCATCATAAGTCATGATCTCGTAATGTCCTGGTGAATTCGGGAGAGCAGATGGGAGGACACAGGATCCGGGCGTCCTGGGTATGTTTTTCTTATTAAGGTCTTCTCAACAGAGGTGTCTGCCAAGTACATGTTAACACATAAACAGATTAAACCCTTAAATCTCAGAGAGGTATAATCTATATGCCAGCATTGCAGCTGCTTTTACTGAAAAACAAAAAAGTGTGTGCAGATATTTCATAGGGAAAATTTTACTTTCCTGCTGTAAAATATAAGTCACATAACACTTGTGTGACAGAATTTCCATTAGGGCTTGCATTAAAAAAGAAAGAAATTATACTGCACTGACATCACAGGATTAAAGGGTCTCTCTGCTTCGAAAAATTCTTACTTGTTAGAAGAGTCCCTGGTAGAAATGGTGCGAATCTGTTCAGGTTCCTCATCTCACTCTGGACAACTGGACAACATGTCGTGTTGACGCGCCCCCTGGGCCAGTGTTGTTTAGGGGATACCCGGAGCCGGATCAGATGGGGGTTGTAGTCTCCGAGTGGCGGTGACCCGGTCCGTGCCCAGGGTGTCAAGCTCAGTGTGTGGCAGTCCTTATAGATGTTACTAGATGTTCTTTTATGTCGACTACGCCACCCGTTGATTTGCGGTCACTACGGCCGCCGCTGCAGCAGGGTCCGCTGAGGCTGGTGGTGTGTGTGCAGCTTTGGTAGTATAACCCCCAACGGGAGGGGTATAGCCTCAGGGGGTCAGCCGTGGAGGATGGTGGTTGTGAAGGTGCAGCAAGGAGACTCAGAGGCATAAAATGCAGTTCCAGGGTTTTACTTACTGGTGTTGCTCGGGTCACTGTGTACAGCAGTGACCACCCAAGCCGTGCTGCGTCCACCAGGTCCTGGACTCGGTCAACTCCCGGGCAACTCCGGAGTGTGGTCCTGAGCTCCTTTCTGACTCTCCCTTCTTCTGGCCGTTCCCACCAGGGATCCACCTAAGTCCGGCTCCCTCGGGCCTCCTGTTGGTAAACCCTTGTCTCTGGGTTCCCTGACTCTATTCTTGGTCTGCCTTCCGGGTGGATTTAGTGGGTGGTCGTGGCAGATCCTGCCCACGACCTCCGGTCTCTGGCTAAGGTGTGCTGTAGCCTCTGCCAGCTTGGGATCCGGTACCCTTTTGCCGACCCTTCACCCTTTTGTCCTTATTTTGGGATCTTGGGGTCCCCTCTGCGCCTCTGGGTCTCTCTTCCTTCTCCTTTGCTCTGCTTCTCAGGCTCTCAGACAGACTGTCTGACTGGCTGACTGACAACTGACTGAAGTCTCACAGACTGACCCTGATCTAAGATGGTGCCCACCTTATATACTCCCTCTATGTGTGAGCTCAGGTGACCAGCACCCAATGAGCTCCTAGCTTTACCCAGGCTGCTCCCCCTATCTGCCCCTACACTACTGGGATGTTCCACCCCCCTCCCACTCCAGCCAGGAACAGACACTGTCGTACCTGCACATTTCTCTAGTGGGAGTACCAACGGTCTGTTCCCCGGAAATGGGATGTGTGTAGTGCATGCAGCTAACTGAGCTCAGTTCCACACTCCATCCTTACCCGGGAGTGGAATATCACACCTCTGGGTTGAGGTGCAATACCCCTGTAGCAGCCGAATCCTCAGGGTGCTACATTCCCCCCTGGTAAATCACAGCACGTCCTCGGGCTGTAAGACAACAAAACATCAAAACATACAATTTTTTTTTTTTTTTTCAAAACATAAACATATAAACATATAAAACATCCTCATCAGCAATAAACTTTTCATATAAAATTTTTCATAAATAACATTCTTGCTTCTGGTTCCTCCGGTCACGGTGCAACTTGTGACCGGGTAAAGTGCGACAGTCTCTCTTGGAATAAAACAGTTCCCTATAAAACCGGTAGGGGGCGCTTTAGGAAGCGCAACTATATACAAGGGAAATATGGCCGCTCTCAGTCCTCGGCCAGGTATTAGGGAGGAATGACCGCTCTCAGTCCTCGGTCAGTGGGAATAGGGACACACGGGTTTCAGTTCAATCTGCTGGTCCCAACGGGGACTATATTTTAACTAGAACAGTTCTTATACCCTGACGGGTAACTTTATACAGTCTCTCTCTACCGTACTTCAACGACGGCGTCCTCCTGCTCTTTCTTGTTGGTTGGTTTCAGTTTCAGACCCGTCCGGGTCCTCTTGCTCCTCCTCACACCGCAGCTCCTCCTCCGTCAGGCGATGCACATGGAGGGCGTAGGGTCCTTTGGCACACTTGTGCCGGGTGAAGGTGACGTCGTCCCCTACATACAGGTCACGACCTCTGTGTCCCTCCGGCAGATGGCTTTCTACGTCTCTGCGGGTCACAAAGACGTCGCCGGGGGTATGATGGTCTCTAATGAAGCCCCACCCATGCTGCATGTTGAATTTAATCACAGTCCCGGTGGCACGGGGACCATGAGCTGCACGGGGTTTCCTCCTGGTCCGGCTCTTCTGCTCCGCGCTCCTTATCTGCGCTTGCTGTTCCCGGACCCGCCTCTCTCTCCGCTCCCTCTCGAAGACCTCGAGCTGCTGCCAGCAGCACTCTGCACGCTCCGCTGCGGCCGCCCGAGTCTCCTGAGTGAACCCCATGAGGTCTTCTCCAGTGGGGTCCCACTCGAACTGTGCCTCCTCCAGCGGGGGCGAGGTCCTCCTTGCGGGCTTCGGAACCGGAATCAGGGGTTCATCTAGGGGTCTCTCTTTCCGGAGTCGGGGATGGTGAAACTCCGGTGGCCATATGAAGGGCTGCCCATCCGGGCACGTATGCTGGGCGAACAGGTCCTCACCCAGGTGCGGTACTTTAGGTGCTATGGGCGCTGTGGTGGTAGCGGCGCCCGGGTTGACCAGGCCTTGCGACCAGGCTTGGGGCACGCTAAAGGAAAAGGGCACCGTAAGAACGGCGGCGCCCGTGGTTACTCGGCCCTGCGGCCAGGCCGGTGGCTCCGCGGAGGTAAGGGGCGCTGTTGGAATAGCGGCGCCCGGGGGTACTAGGCCTTGCGACCAGGCCGGTGGTATTTCCTGCTTGGCCACGCTCGAGGTCGAGGCGTGTGACGTCACAGGGGTCGCGGCCGCGGTTTCCGGTTGAGGCCTAGTCGGCGGCGGTGACGATGCAGCGACGGGCACGGCAGGGGGAATTTCGGGCTCTGCGACGGGGAGCTGGGGCAGGCACGCGGTTTCCGGGCTCGGGGTAGAGACGTCCCCTTTACCTGCCTCCGTCCGTTCAGCTCCCTTCTCGGCGCCGTCTCCTGCCTTCACTCCTCCTGCGCCATCCTCAGAGGCGGTCTGTCTCCTCGTCTCAGGTGGCGTGCTCCGCTGACGGGTGCCGGTCTGCTGGGCCATCTCTCGGCTCCACTCCGCCAACGTCTCTCGCTGCACCCGGGCCATCCTCCGTGCGAGGCCCTCCAACGCGGTCTGTGCACACTCCCGGTCTCGGGGGAGCTGTGCTAGGATCTCCAGCAGGCCTTCTGGAGTGGCGACCTGCAACAGGCTCCTGACCACTGGGTCGGTGCTGCCTGACTCTCCCTCCATCTCCGGGTAGGCTTTCTCTGGACTCCTCTCCAGACTTCTTGTCTCCGGGTGCGCTCTCTCCAGACTGCTCCAGGCTGCACCCATCTTTGCTCTCTTGTTCTGTCTCCGCCCACATCGAGGGTGGTCCCGGGGCAACTTTGTGATTGTCAGTTCCAGGGGCAGTTCTCTTACGCTGATGGACACTTCCAGCATCACAGTCTCTGTTGGTGGGCGCGGTTTCCGCTTTTGGCGCCATTCTTCGACCTGGCCCACGATGGGAGGTGGCCTCCTGCCACCCTCTGGCACGCCCATAATGGCGTCCGCTTTTCCAAGGCGGGAAATCTTTGGAAATGGCGGGAATCGCCTCCCAGTGGCGGGAAACTCCACGGATGGCGGGAAAAAGCTGCAAATGGCGGACAACCGGCGGGAAACGACCTGTGATGGGGTCCGTTGGCGGGGACCCTCCGGAACCGGCAGGAGACTTCTTTTTGAGGTAACGGTGAACTTTTCTTCAGGCACGCAGTACCCGGTTGTTGCGGGCACGTTATCCTGCCGACTACGCCAAAGTTGACGCGCCCCCTGGGCCAGTGTTGTTTAGGGGATACCCGGAGCCGGATCAGATGGGGGTTGTAGTCTCTGAGTGGCGGTGACCCGGTCCGTGCCCAGGGTGTCAAGCTCAGTGTGTGGCAGTCCTTATAGATGTTACTAGATGTTCTTTTATGTCGACTACGCCACCCGTTGATTTGCGGTCACTACGGCCGCCGCTGCAGCAGGGTCCGCTGAGGCTAGTGGTGTGTGTGCAGCTTTGGTAGTATAACCCCCAACGGGAGGGGTATAGCCTCAGGGGGTCAGCCGTGGAGGATGGTGGTTGTGAAGGTGCAGCAAGGAGACTCAGAGGCATAAAATGCAGTTCCAGGGTTTTACTTACTGGTGTTGCTCGGGTCACTGTGTACAGCAGTGACCACCCAAGCCGTGCTGCGTCCACCAGGTCCTGGACTCGGTCAACTCCCGGGCAACTCCGGAGTGTGGTCCTGAGCTCCTTTCTGACTCTCCCTTCTTCTGGCCGTTCCCACCAGGGATCCACCTAAGTCCGGCTCCCTCGGGCCTCCTGTTGGTAAACCCTTGTCTCTGGGTTCCCTGACCCTATTCTTGGTCTGCCTTCCGGGTGGATTTAGTGGGTGGTCGTGGCAGATCCTGCCCACGACCTCCGGTCTCTGGCTAAGGTGTGCTGTAGCCTCTGCCAGCTTGGGATCCGGTACCCTTTTGCCGACCCTTCACCCTTTTGTCCTTATTTTGGGATCTTGGGGTCCCCTCTGCGCCTCTGGGTCTCTCTTCCTTCTCCTCTGCTCTGCTTCTCAGGCTCTCAGACAGACTGTCTGACTGGCTGACTGACAACTGACTGAAGTCTCACAGACTGACCCTGATCTAAGATGGTGCCCACCTTATATACTCCCTCTATGTGTGAGCTCAGGTGACCAGCACCCAATGAGCTCCTAGCTTTACCCAGGCTGCTCCCCCTATCTGCCCCTACACTACTGGGATGTTCCACCCCCCTCCCACTCCAGCCAGGAACAGACACTGTCATACCTGCACATTTCTCTAGTGGGAGTACCATCGGTCTGTTCCCCGGAAATGGGATGTGTGTAGTGCATGCAGCTAACTGAGCTCAGTTCCACACTCCATCCTTACCCGGGAGTGGAATATCACACCTCTGGGTTGAGGTGCAATACCCCTGTAGCAGCCGAATCCTCAGGGTGCTACAGTGTCCTGAATTACATGGCACCATGTAATGCTTAAAGGGAATCTGTCAGCAGGTTTTTGAAATTTAATCTGAGAGCAGCTTAATCTGTGCATTAATTTTTGAAATTTAATCTGAGTCATTTATTAGGCTGTAAATTGTAGTTTCTATACAATCAGTGTTTTATCAGCAGGAGATTATCATTGCTGGACTAGGTATCACAGGCACAGCAGTCAGGCTAATCTGTGTAACCCCACCCCCACCACTGATTGGCCGCTTGCTTACAGTAAACACAGGAAGCTGCCAATCAGTAGTGTGGGTGGGGTTATACACAGCTCAGCATTTAGAGCACTGCTACATCTACAACAGTGAAAACAGAGATTCTATGAAAACTATACCAAGAAGCCCAGTGAGTGATACATCACTGGAATCAGGCTCTCTGCCCCTACATCATGCTGCTTTTAGATTACATATCAAAAACCTGCTCACAGATTCCCTTTAACATCAGTGATCTGAGATAGCACTGATCACTGCTATTTCATCACTTAAATACTGCTGAAAATCTATTAAAATAGTGATGGGCGAACCTGAACAGTAAATTTTGGGGTGCATACCGGACACCTAGTGTCCGTGCACGGACCCCGAACAAGGACTTCTTACGGAAGTCCATGTTACTGTTCAGGTTCGGCAGCATGAGCAAACCTCAAGGAGTTGGGGAGACTGAGCCGCTCAGGAGCGGTGTCCTGTTGGTAACTGAGCGCAGCTCCGGGGGGCCGCTCATTCTCCCCGGCTCCTCGTCAGCAGCGGTCTCATGGATTACAGCGGGGGACACCTAGGAGAGGTGAGTACATGGATTTTATTATTTTATTCTTATTTTTACAGGTGGGCACACCGGGAGCAGACTACTACTACCCTCATCATGGTCCTTGCTGGTGCTGATCACAGCGCCGGCAGGGAACCATGATGAAGGCAGCGTTCAGCACCGGCGCTTGGGAACAGCGCCATTGCCAGGCGCCGGTACATGTCACACAAATGACACACAGATGTCATCCGTGTGGTTCGTTTTGCGGACCGTGTATTTGCAAAAAAACTGACTTGTCTCTGTGTGGAGCACACGGACACACGGTCCATGAAGACACACTGACATGTGCGCAGACCCATTGATTTTAATGGGTCTGCGTGTGTCAGTGTCTCCGGTACATTTGGAAACTGTCACCACTCGTACCGTAGATACTGACATGTGAAAGAGCCCTAACTCTAACCCTAGCACTGCAAAAAAGGTTAAAAACTCATTCCACCTGTGCCCAGTTAAGGGCTGGTAACATGAACGCCCAATGTTGTGGTATTTGGATGGTACCAACCTTGCACTTTATTTGTACAACACTATTATTACATCACATACTCAGTAGGCGCATGGAGTCCTCAGAAGTGTGAGGGAATCACTGGGCATGAAAGTCCATGAGTATAAACACATACTCTTCCTCCTTTGGCGGGCAGCTCACTCACGTTTGGTTCAAATTAAGTAACCATCATTATGACACAAATAATGGAAAGGAAAGATGTGAGATTCTTTGAAGTGAATACAAATCAAATTTTAGCGATAATTAGCAACAGACAACAGAGAAATACTATTTATTTGCACACTTAGATCTCTTGAAAACCTCTTAGAGAAAAAAAGTAAAGTTTGGTTTAAAAGAAAAAAGTTGAAATACTCCAGTGTATACAGGGTTGGGTCTTTGATCGACAGATCAGGATAAAAAAAGAAATGAGAATCCAGTCCAAAATGTGGGTATAGAAAGGGGTATATGCATACAGATGTCTGAGACAAATGAATATTTCAAGCAGAAACCATTCAGGAAAACTCTTCAGTTTTGGGGAGTTTTTGGAGGAGTTTTCATTTTCTAAAGAGTTTTGGAAGTTTTTTTTTCCTGAATCGTTCTTTGCAGCGTTGTTATTAGACAGTCATTAATTTGGAGAGGTTTCCTTCAGGATCTTCTTCACAGAAGCTACATGCGCTTTCTTTTTGCCACCTGGTGTTTTTGAAAACCTCAATAGGAAAAAAAAAAGTAAAAAATAAACTCCTCATGTAAACAGCAAAGTGGATTTCACATAGAAATTAAATGAAAGGGTTTTGCAAGAGTTTTTGAAGCTGTTTTTAAGGTGGATTTTGGAGAGGATCTGCTCCAAAAAAACTTCTAAAAAAACAGTGTTCACAAACCCTAAGGCTATGTTCACACACAGCTTTTTTGCTGAGTTTTTTCTGCAGCTAAAACCTGGTCTGTTGGCTGTAAAAACGCTGCATTCAAAACACCCATTTTTCAGTGCTGTCGTGGTGTTTTCTGTGTTTTTTTGCAGCGTTTTTGGGTTCGGATTACATATGTGTATTCTCTACAGTACAAAAAAAAAGTTAGCTTTTTCCCCAAAAAAATCTAATTGAAAATGCCACAAAAAACACTTTTGCAGCGTTTTTTCAATGTTTTATTGCATTCTATAGGTGAAAAAAAAACACTGCAAGAACGCTGAAAGAATTGATGTGCTGCAGATTTAAAAAACGCTGCAGTTCTCAAATTCAGCCATGAAAAAAAAACTGTGCGCATGACTGAACTGGTATCTACCCTTTTGGCATACCTGTAGATGGAGTTCATAGTGTACTATAGTATACTATTTAATATGGAGACATTCTACAAGACAGAATATATGTATTGTATTTTTTATTTTTATTTATTTTACTTATATGGCGCCATTAATTTCACAGCAATTTAGATTCATCATCACTTTAGATTCATCATCACTGTCCCCATTGGGGCTCACAATATAGATTCCCTATCAATATGTCTTTGGAGTGTGCGAGGAAACTGGAGGAAACCCACAAAAACACGGGGAGAACATACAAACTTTTTGCAGATGTTGCCTTTGGTGGAATTTGAACCCAGAACCCCATAATGTCGGGTGCCTGGGGAAGCAGGTTGCAGGGGGCGGCACCATGATAAATTTTTTAATTTGCTTCTTTTTCTCTGATTGACATAGTGTTAATACCGCCGTTTTAGTTTAGGGGGATGGGAGGGGGGAGGTGGTGAAAGTTGATGAGTTGAGCGCTGCATGGGCAGAGCAGCAGTAATAAACTCCCTGCCAGGATGGAAGAGACAATTAATGCTAAAAGTGTAGAACCTGTGATGACATCATGTCAAGCCAGCTCACCTGTGTGGTTCATGAATGGAGCATGGAAAACGTTCCGATCAAAACATGATAAATGTCCAAGAAAAATATAGTATCCAGCTCCAAGTAAAAACATGCATTTAATTAGTATTAAAAATGACATCCATGAGTTAGTTAAGTCACATGTGCCGACACACTGCTTCAGAAGCTGTGATAAAGAACGCTAGATCGTTCGAAACGCGTTGCACTGTTCACCAACCACCTATCCCCTTTTCTCATGGATGTAATTTTTAATATGGACTAATTAAATGCATGTTTTTACTTGGAGCTGGATACTACATTTTTCTTGTATATGGGGGTGTGCAGTCTGTATATGGGGGTATGTAGTCTGTATATGCGGGGGTGCAGTCTGTATATGCAGGGGTGCAGTCTCTTTATGGTGGTGTGCAGTCTGTATATTGAGGTATGCAGTCTGTATATCGGAGGTACATGGGGTGCAGGCTGTTTGTGTGTGGGTGGTGAAGGTTATATATAGGGGTGCAAGTTATATATGGGGAATACATGGGGTGCAAGCTGTATATGGGTGGTGAAGGGGTACATGCGGGTGTGCAGTCTGTATATGCGGGGGTGCAGTCTCTTTATGGTGGTGTGCAGTCTGTACATTATTATTATTATTATTATTTATTATTATAGCGCCATTTATTCCATGGCGCTTTACATGTGAAAAAGGGGTATAACACAAGAACAATTACAATAATCTTGAACACAATGTGACAGCGACTGGTACAGGAGGAGCGAGGACCCTGCCCGCGAGGGCTCACAATCTACGAGGGATGGGTGAGGATACAGTAGGTGAGGGTAGAGCTGGTCATGCAGCGGTATGGTGGAGCGGTGGTTACGGCAGGTTGTAGGGTTGTTGGAAGAGGTGGGTCTTCAGGTTCCTTTTGAAGGTTTCCACGGTAGGCGAGAGTCTGATGCGTTGGGGTAGAGAGTTCCAGAGTAGGGAGGAAGCACGGGAGAAATCTTGTATACGGTTGTGGGAGGAGGAGATAAGAGGGGAGTAGAGCAGGAGATCTTGTGAGGATCGGAGGTTGCGTGCAGGTATGTAACGGGAGACTAGGTCGGAGATATATGGAGGAGACAGGCTTTGAATGTCATGGTTAGGGTTTTGAACTGGAGTCTCTGAGCAATGGGGAGCCAGTGAAGAGATTGATAGAGAGGAGAGGCTGGGGAATAGCGGGGGGACAGGTTGATTAGTCGAGCAGCAGAGTTTAGGATAGATTGGAGGGGTGCGAGAGTGTTAGAGGGGAGGCCACAGAGCAGGAGGTTGCAGTAGTCAAGGCGGGAGATGATGAGGGCGTGCACTAGTGTTTTTGCAGATTCATGGTTTAGGAATGTGCGGATCCGGGAGATATTTTTGCAGGAAGTGGAAAGGGCTTGGATATGTGGTTTGAAGGAGAATTCCGAGTCCAGGGTTACCCTAAGGCAGCGAGCTTGAGGGACTGGGGAGAGTGGGCAGCCATTGACGTTGATAGATAGGTCAGTTGGGAGGGTTGAATGAGATGGCGGAAAGATGATGAATTCTGTTTTGTCCATGTTAAGTTTTAGAAATCTGGCAGAGAAGAAGGATGAAATAGCAGACAGACATTGTGGGATTTTGGTTAGTAAGGAGGTGATATCGGGTCCAGAGAGGTAGATCTGTGTGTCATCAGCATAGAGGTGATAATGAAAGCCATGAGATTCTATGAACTGTCCCAGGCCTAAGGAGTAGATGGAGAAGAGCAGGGGTCCTAGAACTGAACCTTGGGGGACACCGACAGATAAGGGGCGAGATGAGGAGGTGGTCTGTGAGTGGGAGACACTGAATGTCCGGTCTGTTAGGTATGAGGAGATCCAGGATAGGGCCAAGTCTGTGATGCCGAGAGATGAGAGAGTCTGGAGTAAGAGGGAATGGTCCACTGTGTCAAAGGCAGATGACAGGTCTAGGAGGCGGAGGACAGAGTAGTGTCGCTTAGATTTGGCGGTTAGTAGGTCGTTTGTGACTTTAGTCAGTGCAGTTTCAGTAGAATGGTGCGGTCGGAAACCAGATTGTAGGCGGTCAAAGAGGGAGCAGGAGGAGAGGTGGGAGGACAGATCAGAATGGACGTGTTGTTCCAGTAGTTTTGAGGCATAGGGGAGAAGTGATATGGGGCGATAGCTAGACACAGAGGATGGGTAAAGGGAGGGCTTTTTGAGGATGGGTGTGATTGAGGCATGTTTGAAGCATGAGGGGAAGACTCCAGTTGTTAGTGACAGGTTGAAGAGGTGGGCTAGGGCTGGGATGAAGATAGTGGTAAGGTTTGAGATGAGGTGGGACGGGATTGGGTCAAGTTTACAGGTGGTGAGGTGTGATTTGGAGAGTAAGGAGGAAAGTTCATCTTCAGAAATGGTGGAGAATGTGGTTTTGGAGGAGGAGGGTTGAGTAGGTGTGGGGGGGGCTGTGGGGGCTTTAGGCAAAAGCTTTGTCTGATGGTGTCAATCTTCTGCTTGAAGAATGAGGCAAAGTCTTTGGCTGAAATAAGAGGAGAGGGAGGAGGCACTGGGGGACGGAGGGGAGAATTGAAGGTGTTGAATAGTTGTTTAGGGTCGTGAGACTGGGAGGATATGAGAGATGCAAAGTATGTTTGTTTTGCTGCAGTGAGTGTGGACTTGAAGGTAGTGAGGGACTGTTTGAATGCGATGAAGTGCTCATGGGAGTGGGGCGTTTTCCATCTACGTTCAGCATCCCTGGAGGCCCGTTGCAGTTCTTTAGTTAGGCTGGTGTGCCAGGGTTGTCTGTTGATTGTGCGAGCCTTGGTATGTGTGAGGGGGGCGACCGAATCGAGAGCTGCAGCTGTTGTGGTGTTGTATAGAGTGGCAGCAACATCTGCATCATGTAAGGAACTAATGTCTGTAAGAGGGAGGAGGGATTCAGAGAGAGAGTGTAGGTCAAGGTGTTTGAGATTTCTACAATGGTATGCAAGTTTGTGGAGTGGGGATTGTTGCCCCGGGGAGGAGAGAGAAGAGAATGTGAGTAGGTTGTGATCAGAGAGAGGGAGAGGTGAGTTAGAGAGGTTAGATAGGGAACAGAGGTGGGTGAAGATGAGGTCCAGCGTGTGGCCGTCTTTGTGGGTGGGTGTGGAAGACCACTGAGTAAGACCAAAGGAGGAAGTGAGGGATAGAAGCTTAGAGGCAGCTGAGAGGGAAGTGTCAATGGGGATGTTAAAGTCGCTCATGAGGATAGTGGGATGTCAACGGAGAGGAAATGAAGTAGCCAGGTGGTGAAGTGGTCAAAGAAAGTGGTGGTTGATCCTGGGGGGCGGTAGATGACAGCAAGTTGGAGGTTGGAGGGGGAGTAGATGCGCACGCAGTGCACTTCAAAAGAGGGGAGAGTAATTGCGGGCGGCAGTGGGATATGGGTGAAGGAGCACTTTTCTGAGAGGAGGAAACCTATTCCTCCACCGTGCTTGCCGGTGGGGCGGGGGGTATGGGAGAGGTGGAATCCGCCATATGAAAATGAAGCAGGAGAGGCTGTGTCGGAGGGGGTGAGCCAGGTATCAGTGATGCCGAGGAAGGAAAGCTTGTTAGTGATGAAGAGATCGTGAATGTAGGAAAGTTTATTGCAGACCGAGCGAGCGTTCCATAGAGCTCCTGTTAGTGTGTTAGTGGAACTGGAGAAGCGGGGGCTGGGTGTATAGGTCTAAGGTTAGAAGGGTTACGAGAGTTTGGGATAGATAGTGGGTAGGAGGTGGAAGTGATTGTAGGGATGTGGTGAGGAGGGCCGGGATTTGGAGAGATGTCGCCGGCAGTAAGGAGGAGCAGAGAAAGCATTAGTAGGTGGGAGCAGGAGAGGGCATGAGGTGGCTGTCTGTGTTTGGAGACAAAGGATTGTATATTGAGGAATAGCTCTGAGGAGAAGGTGAGATGGGTGGGGAGAATGGAGGGAGAGATGAAGAGTTCCTTACTAGGTGTAGGGATTAGGGGTGGTTGTAAGAAGTGAAGGATTAAGGGGGTGAGAGTGAAAACAAACACAAACATTGTTTACTGTGACAAAGTATCCAGTTCCCTTCTGTTCCCTTCAGGTTCAATTCAGGATTAATTCAAATTTCAGACACTTCAGTTCATGGACACTTCAGCTGAGGGACACAGACTCAAGTCTGACACAGACTCCTAGTTCTCAATCTATGGGCTACAGAATGCATTCAGCTGTGAAGCAGATGGGAGTGGTCTGTGCTCATCTTGATCAGCTGATTAGATTGAACCAAATGCTGGATGCTCAAGACAGAGTAAACAAGGCCATAAATGAAAGTGGGGGGTGGCTGGGTCACATACCAGTGGGACATAGGGGTAGAGAAATATAGAGAAATCTGCATGGGAGTCAAGACGGAAAAGTTGGGTGACATACCATTAGAGAATTGGAACAGAATGGTATAGGTAAGACAGCATGGAATTCAGCATATGAAAAGTGGGGTGACGTACCATTAGAGAATTGGAACAGAATGGTATAGGGAAGACAGCATGGAATTCAGCATAGAAAAAGTTGGGTGACGTACCTGTAAGAGGAATGGATAAACAGATGCTGATTAGAGTGCGGTGATGGCACGTAAGGTACAGTCTGCATGCATCATATTATTCAGGATTAATTCAAATTTCAGACACTTCAGCTCATGAACACAAGCTGAGGGACACAGACTGTTTATTGGGGGATGCAATCTGTATATCGGAGGTACTTGGGGTGCAGGCTGTATGTGTGTGTGGGGGAGTGAAGGTTATATATAGGGTGCAAGTTATATATGGGGAATACATGGGGTGCAAGCTGTATATGGGTGGTGAAGGTTGTATATAGGTGTGCAGGTTATATATGGGGGGTGCAGACTGCATATGGAGGGGGATGCAGGCTGTATATGCTATGGGGCCTGTGAGCCGTGGGGGCCCCATAGCAGTCCAGGGGCGGAAATACTGCCACCGGTGCAGCTGTGCCGGGGGCCCACCGGTGTAGCTGCTCATGCACTCGGCGGGCAGGGAGTGATCACTGCAGCTCCACTGCTGACAGGAGAAGAATAGCAGCAGAGCTGGAGGGATCGTCCTCTGCTTCCTCCCTGACCCAGGCGAGTGCAGCTTGATGACGTCCTCATGCAGCGCGCGCCTGGGTCAGGAAGAAAGCTGCCGGAAACCAGGAGGATGCTGCAGGGGAGTGAGCTGAGGTAAGTTGATTTTTGTTTTTTTTACTGAAACACTGGGGAGGGGAGGTGGGGGAGAGCAATGGTGGGACTGGGTAGAGCAATAATGGGGCTGGGGAGACGAATGATAGGATGGTGGGACTGGGGAGAGCAATAATGGGGCTCATGGGGCTGGGGAGAGGAATGATGGGGCTGGGAAGAGCAATAATGTGGCTTATGGGACTGGGGAGAGCAATGATGGGATAGTGGGGCTGGGGAGAGCAATAATGGGGCTGATGGAGCTGGGGAGAGCAATGATGGGGCTGGGGAGAGCAATGATGGGATTGGTGGGGCTGGGGAGAGCAATAATGGGGCTGATGGGGATGGAAAGCAATAATGGGGCTGATTGGGCTGGGGAGAGGAATAATGGGGCTGATGGGGCTGGAGAGAGGAATAATGGGGCTGATGGGGCTCGGAAGAGCAATAATGGGGCTGATGGGGCTGGCGAGAGGAATGATGGGGCTGGGAAGAGCAATAATGGGGCTGATGGGGCTGGGGAGAGGAATGATGGGGCTGGGAAGAGTGATAATGGGGCTCATGGGGCTGGGGAGAGCAATGATGGGGCTGGTGGGGCAGGGGAGAGCAATGATGGGGATGGTTGGGAAGGGGAGAGCAATGATGGGTTGCTGGGACAGAGCAATGATGGGGGTGCTGTGAGAGAGCAATGATGGGTGTGCTCGGAGAAAGCAATGACAGGGGTGCTGGGAGAGAGCAATGACGGGGGTGCTGGGAGAGAGCAATGACAGGGGTGCTGGACAGAGCAATAACGGGGGTGCTGGGAGAGAGCAATGATGGGGGTGCTGGGAGAGAGCAATGACGAGGATGGTGGGAGAGAGCAATGATGGGGGTGCTCGGAGAGAGCAATGATGGAGGTGCTGGGAGAGAGCAATGACGGGTTGCTGGGACAGAGCAATGATGGAGGTGCTCGGAGAGAGCAATGATGGAGGTGCTGGGAGAGAGCAATGACGGGTTGCTGGGACAGAGCAATGATGGAGGTGCTGGGACAGAGCAATGATGGGGGTGCTGGGACAGAGCAATGATGGGGTGGTGGGGAAAAAGCAATGATGGGGGTGCTGGGAGAGAGCAATGATGGAGGTGCTGGGAGAGAGCAATGATGGAGGTGCTGGGAGAGAGCAATGATGGGTTGCTGGGAGAGAGCAATGATGAAGGTGCTGAGACAGAGCAATGATGGGGGTGCTGGGACAGAGCAATGATGGGGTGCTGGGAGAGAGCAATGACAGGGGTGCTCGGAGAGAGCAATGACGGAGGTGCTCTGAGAGAGCAATGATGGTGGTGCTGGGAGAGAGTAATGATGGAGGTGCTGGGAGAGAGCAATGATGGAGGTGCTGGGACAGAGCAATGATGGTGTGCTGGGACAGAGCAATGACGGGGGTGCTAGGACAGAGCAATGCTGAGGGTGCTGGGAGAGAGCAATGACAGGGGTGGAGGGGAGAAAGCAATGATGGGGGTGCTGGGAGAGAGCAATGATGGGTTGCTGGGAGAGAACAATGATGAAGGTGCTGGAACAGAGCAATGATGGGGGTCCTGGGACAGAGCAATGACTGGGGTGCTGGGACAGAGCAATGACGGGGGTGCTGGGAGAGAGCAATGACAGGGGTGCTCGGAGAGAGTAATGACGGTGGTGCTGGGAGAGAGCAATGATGGGGTGCTGAGAGAGATGACGGGGGTGCTGGGAGAGAGCAATGACGGGGGTGCTGGGAGAGAGCAATGATGGGGTGCTGGGAGACAGCAATGATGGGGGTGCTGGGAGAGAGCAATGAAGGAGGTGCTGAGACAGTGCAATGATGAGGGTGCTAGGAGAGAGCAATGATGGGGGTGTTGAGAGAGAGCAATGACGGGGGTGCTGGGAGAGTGCAATGATGGGGGTGCTGGGAGAGAGCAATGATGGGGGTGGTGGGAAAGAGCAATAAAGGAGGTGCTGAGACAGAGCAATAATGAGGGTGCTGGGAGAGAGCAATGATGGGGGTGCTGGGAGAGAGCAATGATGGGAATGCCGGGAGAGAGCAATGATGGGGGTGCTGGGAGAGAGCAATGATAGGGGTGCTGGAAGAGAGCAATGATGGAGGTGCTGGGACAGAGCAATGATGGGGTGCTGGGACAGAGCAATGCTGATGGTGCTGGGAGAGAGCAATGACGGGGGTGGAGGGGAAAAAGCAATGATGGGGGTGCTGGGAGAGAGCAATGACGGAGGTGCTGGGAGAGAGCAATGATGGGGGTGCTGGGAGAGAGCAATGATGGAGGTGGTGGGAGAGAGCAATAAAGGAGGTGCTGAGAAAGAGCAATAATGAGGGTGCTGGGAGAGAGCAATGATGGGGGTGCTGGGAGAGAGCAATGACGGAGGTGCTCGGAGAGAGCAATGATGGTGGTGCTGGGAGAGAGCAATGATGGTGGTGCTGGGAGAGAGCAATGATGGAGGTGCTGGGACAGAGCAATGATGGGGTGCTGGGACAGAGCAATGACGGGGGTGCTGGGAGAGAGCAATGATAGGGGTGCTGGGAGAAAGCAATGATGGAGGTGCTGGGACAGAGCAATGATGGGGTGCTGGGACAGAGCAATGACGGGGGTGCTGGGACAGAGCAATGCTGAGGGTGCTGGGAGAGAGCAATGACGGGGGTGGAGGGGAGAAAGCAATGATGGGGGTGCTGGGAGAGAGCAATAAAGGAGGTGCTGAGAAAGAGCAATAATGAGGGTGCTGGGAGAGAGCAATGATGGGGGTGCTGGGAGAGAGCAATGACGGAGGTGCTCGGAGAGAGCAATGATGGTGGTGCTGGGAGAGAGCAATGATGGTGGTGCTGGGAGAGAGCAATGATGGATGTGCTGGGAGAGAGTAATGATGGGGTGCTGGGACAGAGCAATGATGGGGGTGCTGGGAGAGAGCAATGCTGAGGGTGCTGGGAGAGAGCAATGATGGGGGTGGAGGGGAGAAAGCAATGATTGGGGTGCTGGGAGAGAGCAATGACGGAGGTGCTGGGAGAGAGCAATGACCGGTTGCTGGGAGAGAACAATGATGAAGTTGCTAGGACAGAGCAATGATGGGGGTCCTGGGACAGAGCAATGACGGGGGTGCTGGGAAAGAGCAATGATGGGGGTGCTGGGACAGTGCAATGATGGGGGTGCTCGGAGAGAGTAATGACGGTGGTGCTGGTAGAGAGCAATGATGGGGTGCTGGAAGAGATGAGGGGGGTGCTGGGAAAGAGCAATGACGGGGGTGCTGGGAGAGAGCAATGATGGGGGTGCTGGGAGACAGCAATGATGGGGGTGCTGGGAGAGAGCAATGAAGGAGGTGCTGAGACAGAGCAATGATGAGGGTGCTAGGAGAGAGCAATGATGGGGGTGCTGGGAGAGAGCAATGATGGGGGTTGCTGGGAGAGAGCAATGACGGGGGTGCTGGGAGAGCACAATGATGGGGGTGCTGGGAGAGAGCAATGATGGGGGTGGTGGGAGAGAGCAATGATGGGGGTGCTGAGACAGAGCAATGAGGGTGCTGGGAGAGAGCAATGATGGGGGTGCTGGGAGAGAGCAATGATGGGATGCTGGGAGAGAGCAATGATGGGGGTGCTGGGAGAGAGCAATGATGGGATGCTGGGAGAGAGCAATGATGGGGGTTTCACTTTGCTTGTACTGTAAAGCCTTGTATTTTTTCCGTATGCACAAAGCCTTACAGTTAATTGGGGAGAGTCACAAAGACTGAATAATTAATATTATTGGCAGGTGGAAATTATAGTTAATGGGGGGCACAGTGCTGCTTATCACTTTATATTTTGATTGGTGCGTGGCTAACAGTATATTAATGGGGGGGTACATATCTGTATTCAGGGGCGCAATGAGGGGGAGACACATGTATGTATACAATATATGTAACATTGTTATTTTCTAGGCTGGAGATCATCGTGACAAGACGAGTCGTGACTGGGAGATGTCGACATGAAGGTCTGACCAGATGGAGAAGAAGCAGCAGAAACCGACTCTGATCAGATTAGACGTCAGCAATAAGAGCCTGGATATAAATATTATTCTGTATCTGCACTGTATGACTTGGAGTGATAATGTTATCTGTAAAATCCCTTAGGCTGCATTTTCACATTTGTATGAAATGTCCGTGTGCTGCCAGATTTTTTTATACATGAAAATCACGGATCTGAGAATGAGATCTGTGAGGGTCAGAGAATGTCCTGTTCTGATCCGATTTTGAGGACATGATCAATGCGTCTGTAAAATTGGTCAGCACACCAACACTGCACACGGATACAGGAATGTAGCCTTATTATGTATAGCACAGTCCCTTAGTATATTATGTATAGCTCCGTCCTTAGTTATATAGTTTCCTCTTTTATTATGTATAACACCGTCCCTTATTATGTACCATCCTCTCTTGCTCTAGGGGGTCACAGTTGGGGGATCATACTGTGTTGGGGTCAGCACACTTTGCCCTGGAAGTTGAGGTGGGGTACAGTAGGGTCATTATACTGTGCATGTGGAGGAATTCACCATGGGGGAATCATACTGTGTTTGGGGGCACTTTTGTTGGCATCACACTTTATGGGGCAACGAAAGAGAAATCTAGGACTTCAGCAGGAGGAAAATTACTATGTAAAGGATGGAAAGTTGTGAGATATGCTCTTCTGTGACCCCGACAATTATTTACGGCCAATTAGAACTTCTGCTACGGGGCCCCATGATTCCAATGTACGCCCATGGCGCTATATAAGTAAGTAAAATAAATAGAGGAGAAAAACAAATGCCCGCGGAAAAGTTCTGTGATATACACTCGGTTGAAGAGAAATTTACGTATAATTGGGGCATTTTATCACTGTGGGGAAGTTATAATTTTGGAACAGAGGGGCACAGAAAAAAAAAAAGCAAAACGGTACCAGAATCCATAGAGCAGCACCAATTGGAGCAGGTACCTTAACAAAGCTCCAAACTCCAAAAGTTCGGAGGTATGCTGTAACCAATACAAGAAGAGAAAGAGGGACAGATCATGTGGTGCGTGTAGCGCGTCACGGCAAATTTTGGCAATGCCCCTGGCCACACCCCAATCCAGCCCATTTACCATTTCTTTCTCCACTGGCAGGAGGAGTTGTCAGAGGGGCGATAGTAATGAGGGGCATTCAGCAGACGTCCCTCATCCCCATTCCTGGTATACATGCCCCCCTCAGACCCAATCCTGGTATGTATGGCCCCCTCAGACCCAATCCTGGTATGCATGGCCCCCTCAGACCCAATCCTGGTATGCATGGCCCCTCAGACCCAATCTTGATATGCATGGCCCCCCTATCCTGGTATACATGGCCCCCCATCACTGCACACATGAAAAGCCGAAACACTTCTACATCACTGCCATGCGCCCTCAGATGCCGAGATGAGCTGTGGGGATATTCTCTCCCCTCCACGCTGGGACTATGGGCGTGGAGAGGAGTGAATAGTCATTATCCACAATAGCGCACACTGTCAGCAGCGCCGCAGCTCCTGCTGCGGCTCAGCAATCCTCTGTGCCCGCTACTAAAAAGAATGCATATTTGCTCCTCTCCACGCCCATGGGAGTGGAGAAGAGTGAATATTCATACTCTCTAATAGCGGGCACACACAATAGCGGAGCCGCTGCAGGAGCCGGAGGTTGCTGCTGACAGTGTGCACTATTAAGGAGAATGAATATTCACTCCTCTCCACTCCCATGGGCGTGGAGAGGAGTGAATATTAATTTACTTTAGCAGCGGGCACATGTGATAGCTGCAGCTGCCAGCTACTACCTGTGCCCACTGCTCCACCGCCGCATCCCGCCCCACTACCCTCCAGAGCCAGAAGAACAATTGAGCAGTGATGGAATGCGGGACTGAGCCCTCAAAGCGGGACAGTCCCGCGGAAACCGGGACTGTTGGGAGCTATGGTTACAGTACTCAAATAAGGCCCAAGAGTGTAATGGTAACAGACACAAGCAAGGTGGCACAAACTTAGATGTTGCTGAGGTTGACTGAATATACTGGCCGAGTATATATAGAACTTTACTATATCCTCCTATCTCTCACTGCCCAAGTGTCTGCTCCACTCCCACTATCAAGTGGTTGTTATATACCCTAACTAGGGCCCTGTTCTCAAAGGTTTCATTTCCTTTAGTCTCCTAACCGTTATTCTGCTCTAAATAAACTAATCAGCCTAGTTACATTACATAAGTTATAAAGTGCGCAGTTCTCCGCAGACCAAAATCATGTCTCCCCCTACCCGAATCTAGAATATATCTCTATTAAAGGGGTTGTCCTGACCAAACCGATAAGTCTGCAGTCGCTTTGTGTGACTGCAGACTTAGGGATTATCCGGTTTCAGACTCGGGACAGGAGGGCATGTATGGGTTATACGTACTCCCGCCCACTGGCCCGTCGTGTCACTAGATGGGTGGTGGCCTCGCTCCATACAAGTGTATGGAGCGAGGCCACGACCACTGGCCGGGAGTATGTATAACTCATACATACCCTGCATTAAAACAAGGTGTGTCCCATGCACCACTCCGTGTCCTGTGCAGATTTGGTACAGTCTCTGCACTAGGTTGTTAAAATTGCATGCACTCCAAAAATCCAAGGCGCCGAGTATCATCCTTCCACAAAAATTATTTTTATTGACACCAGTGTACACACAGAAAAATTAGCAACGTTTCAGACACGCAGGGCCTTTGTCAAGTCAAGAAAAAAAGTGCATCATACATATCCTCCGGTCCCGGTTCTGAAACCGGCGAATCCCCGCAGCGCACAGTGCCTGCGCTGGGGGGATTCATAAGTCTGCAGTAACACAGAGTGACTGCAGACTTATCGATTTGGACCGGACAACCCTTTTAAGTGCACTGTATTTCTCGACAAGAGGAAAACGTCCTAAACCGAAAACATCACCTGGGCCAATAGCAGTAAAGAAGTAGCACACGTGGTATTGCAGCACGGCGCTGCTGAAATCAATGAGGATGAGCCACAGTACCACACACATCCTGTATACAGGAGTGGCACTGTTTTGCAAGAGAGTAATATATATATATATATATATTTTTTATCCTAAGCAATCCCTTTTATCATTGTATAATGAAAAGGGGCAGAGACCCTGATTCCATCAATGTATCATTTACTGGGCTGCTTGCTGAAGTTTTGAATAACGACAGTTTTAACTGCTGCAGATCTACTACTTCTCTGAATGCTGAGCTCTGTATAACCCCGCCCACACCACTGATTGACAGCTTTCTGCCTACACAGTGTACACAGAAAGCTGCAAATCAGTGCTGGGGGTGGGGTTAGACTACCTGGCAGCAGGTTTACTAGTCCTGAAGTAGAAGTAGCCAATTCAACCCAGTAGGGGGCAGTGTTAAAACTTTTGTAACTGCCCAAGAGAGAAGAGTATTGTTTAAACATCTGCCAAATGTAAAAAAAAATAAAAATTGATACAGGAAAAATATTTCTTTGTACCATGTTAGCCAGTAGACAGAAAAAAAAATTGAAGAGTCTGAGGACTGACAACTCTCAAATTTGAATATTTTTTACAAAAATAAATTGAACATTTTGCAAATTTGGCACAAAATCTGATAGGTTCGAACCTGCAATTGAAACCAGAAGTTTACATACACTATATATAAAGACACATATGCATGTTTTTCTCAATATCTGACATGAAATCAGAATAAACTTTTCCCGTTTTAGGTCAATTAGGATTACCATAATTTTTAATATTTGCCAAATGCCAGAATAATGAGAGAGAGATAATATTTTAAGGCATTTTTATTACTTACTGCAAAGTCAAAAGTTTACATACATTTCATTAGTATTTGGTACCATTGCCCTTAAACTGAATGACTTGGGTCAAACGTTTGGGATATCCTTCCACAAGCTTCTCACAGTAGTTGGTCTGAATTGGGGCCCATTCCTCCTGACAAAACTGGTGTAACTGATCCAGGTTTGTAGGTCGTCTTGCTCGCACCTGCCTTTTCAGCTCTGCCCATAAATTTTCAATAGGATTGGGATCAGGGCTTTGTGATGGCCACTCCAAACATAGACTTTGTTATCCTTAAGCCACTTTGTTAACATTTTGGCAGTATCAGTTGGGTCATTGTCCATTTCGAGGACCCATTTGCTCCCAAGCTTTAACTTCCTGGCTGATGTCTTGAGATGTTGGTTCAGGATTGCCACATAATCTTCTTTTCTCATGATGCCATCTATTTTGTGAAGTGAACCAGTCCCTCCTGCAGCAAAACAAACCCACAACATGATGCTGCCACCCCCGTGTTTCACAGTTGGGATGGTGTTTTTAGGCTTCCAAGCTTCTCCTTTTTCCTCCAAATGTAACGTTGGTCATTAGGCCCAAAAATTCAATTTTAGTTTCATCAGACCACAGGCATGTCTCCAAAAATTAAGTGTTCCTGTGTGCATTTGCAAACATTAATCTGGCTTTTTATGTTTCTTTTGGAGTAATGGCTTCTTCCTGGCAGAGTGGCCTTTCAGCCCATGTTGATACAGTACTTGTTTCACTGTGGATATTGACACAATCTTACCAGCTTCCGCCATCATCTTCACAAGGTCTTTTGCTTTTGTCCTTGGGTTGATATGCACATGTCGGACCAAAGCATCTCTGGGACACAGAACCAGTCTTGCAAAAAAGAAGACTGAGAGGAGACTTAATAGCTGTCTACAAATATGTCAAGGGCTGTCACATTGTAGAAGGATCATCTTTATTCTCATTTGCACAAGGAAAGACTAGAAGCAATGGGATGAAACTAAATGGGAGGAGACACAGATTAGATATTAGAAAAAACTTTTTGACAGTTAGGGTGATTAATGAGTGGAACAGGCTGCCACGAGAGGTGGTGAGTTCCCCTTCAATGGACGTCTTCAAACAGAGGCTGGACATACATCTGTCTGAGATGATTTAGTGAATCCTGTATTGAGCAGGGGGTTGGACCAGATGACCCAGGAGGTCCCTTCCAACTCTACCATTCTATGATTCTATGATTCCTGAGCGGTATGATGGCTGGACATTCCCATCTCCGTCTTGTTTGTACTTACGTATAATTGTTTGTACAGATGAACGCGGCACCTTCAGGTATCTTGAAATTGTACCCAAGGATGAGCCAGACTTGTGAAAGTCCACAATTCTCTTCCTGATATCTTGGCTGATTTCCCATGATGCTACACAAAGAAGCAGTGTGTTTCAGGTGTGCATTAAAATACATCCACAGGTGTATCTCTAATTAACTCAGATGTTGCCAAAAAAAACTATCAGAAGCTTCCAAACACATGACATCATCATATGGGCAGTCCAGAATTGTTTAAAGCATAGTAATCTTAGTGTATGTAAACTTTTTACTTTGCAGTAAGTAATAAAAATGCCTTAAAACATTCTCTTTCTCTCTCATTATTCTGGCATTTGGCAAATATTAAAAATTATGGTAATCCTAATGGACCTAAACCGCGAAAGGTTTATTCTGATTTCATGTCAGATATTGAGAAAAACATGCATATGTGTCTTTTTATATAGTGTATGTAAACTTCTGGTTTCAACTGTATCTCCTACTCCGCAAAAATGACTTAAAAATTGTCCCCCTTAGATTTCAGTATTACATTAAAAATTCAGCTCTGCTACATCTGTGCAAAAATTAAATTTCACATCTTTGTGATCAAATGCATCTGTTGTACTTCATTCATCCGCTTTGCAAAAATAAGCAGCAACTTACAGTATACACTGCAATTGTGTGTATTTATTAATGGCCTGGGTCAGATCAAAATGAACATCATCCTGGTATAGCAGGCAAACACACACTGATATCCATATAACTCACAATATTATAAAGCTTTATGATACTACTATGAAGATCAATATCAAGTATAATTACAATTTACTTTTAAAAAGTTAAATAATAAAATCGGTAAATAGTTAGAAAAAGTTTTCAAAGTTACTATGCAAATTGCCTCTTCAGAGAAAAAGAGGACTTGTACTCTATAGCGCCACCTATTGGAAGTAGCAATCCTACAAGTCACAATCAACCCTTTAACGAGTCGTGCAATATGACTTAGGATAGTTACTTAGGAAGTTACTAAAACTTTCCCAGACTAAACATCTTGTATTGATCTTTACAGTGCTCTTTCTCCCCCAAGTGGCTGCTTTTAGAACTGCAGTTCTGGGTTTCAAAAAGATTGTATGTATTCCATACCCCGTATTATCCTTAAGTGTTACAAATGAATTTAGAACAAAAAAACTGAGTAGTAAAACAAAAAAAAAAACACCAATGTAAACATTATGGGAATAATGGCTGGAGGAAAAAATAATACGTGAAAAAAAGTATTTTTCTGGGGTTTTTTTTCTTTCTTTACCACAAAGTGGAAAGTACATGATGGGAATTTGTTATTGTTTCTGTTTTTAATTAGGGATATGAAGCTTTGCAAGGGATTTAAACAGAAACTCTCCTAGCGAGTCTGGTGTTATTGACCTCCTGCCCCCAACAGCATTGAATTTCCAGGAGTTGAGTTACATTAAAAAAGCAAAAGTTACACTATTGGGTTAAATGGTAATTCTGTGCTGCGTCCTTGTGGCCAAACCAAAAGGGGTTTTGTGGTAGGCTACCATTTTGGGATAAGTCAAGGAATAATCACAGACCAGAAAATAGACTTCGGTGTCTGTTCCAATACATATCATCAGATACTACAATGATGCTGCAAATAATATACTAAGGTTATGGGCAAAAGTCGTGTGCCATGCCCATAGCCTCACCCTGTAGTTGGGTTCCATGTTTGGCATCTATGGACTAGAGGAAATCTGAAAGTTCAGCCGGATTCTCACAGGATCGAGCTGTCTGCTATGTGGCTTATTCACATTATTTTTTGGAAAATTTTTCAAATTTCCATCCTGAAAAATATCACATTTTAACATTTATTGTGGATGTTTTTCACCCGGATCTTTATTACATTCATCTGGATCTTTTTTTCACTTTTGTCGCCCACTTCCTACAAAAAAACTTTTCTATATTCTGAACCCTGATTTATTTATTTTTTAATTGGATCTATTATCCAAATTGCAAACTGATCCAAATTGCAAATTTTTATTTTTTTTCACTTCTTGCAATTGAACCCTGCAATTTTTTATCCAATTGTTCATGCAGACACTCTTTTTTAAAGGATTGTCCCATTTAAGAAAAATTTTGCCTGTCGTCTCGGTTCGTTGTACAAAAATAAACCGCACTTTACTTACCCTTTCTGTGTTCAGCGCTGTGTCTCCTGCATCGTCTTGGTCTAGGTTGTTCGGCTGCAGCGGTGACGTGACATTGAGTCGGCTACATTGGCTGAGCCGCTGAGTGCAGCAATAGACAAAATAGACGTCTCCTATGTCAGCCACACAAGGTTCGAAGTCCCGAGCCTCACTGTGCCCTATTGAACAGCCAGAGAGCTGGTGACGTACAAGTAAACCGGCGCCTGCGCATTACCTGACTTTGCACTGGCAGTCTCTGAAGTTTGAAGGACCGGGGAGGCGCTGAGCCCGATCTTGATTTGCCCATTGGACCGGACCACACAATTTGCATACATAGTGGGACATGAATAAAGCTCTTTTTCGGAGTTATACAGTGGCATCTCTGAAAGTATAAAGGGGTTGTAGGAACCCCATTTACAGCAGGGAGGACAATTAAAGTTACATTCCGTCTTTTGTTTAATCAGCTCTTCTTTCCAAAAAGGCAAAAACAGGGAATGGGCAAGTGCACAAATTCTGCATTACGTTACTTAACATCATGCAAATATTCCCAACATAATGTCAGCTAAAAAAGACTTATCTTATAGAAACTAAATACAAGGTGAAAGCCAACGAAAGCCCCCCATATACCTTATGACTCGCCCCCAGGGCCGTGGGGTACTCGGCCTCTGGTTGCCGGGGGATATCACGGTGGCTGGCCCGGTCTGTGACCCAGGGCGGTCAGTGAAATGGGGGATAATTATATTTATAGGGGTTTTAGAATAATTCGTGACGCCACCTGAGGATTCTAGTAAGAGGTTACCAGCGCTGCGACAGTCCACTGAGGCTGATGTTAGGGGCAACTATCATGGGACAGCTCCCCACAGGTGGAGCAGGCCTCAGGGCAGTGTAGAGGTGTAGAAAGATGGTGGAAGAAGGAGGGAGATGGCAGGACGGTCCCAGAGGAAGTACAGGCACACACACAAGGGTAAACTTCAATACCTTTACTGGTGGTGATGCAGGTACGGTCCAGGGCACTCAGGGCGAAGGGTACATTTCTGGACTCTCCCCAGTGAGCGGGTGTAAGGCCTCCTGATCTGTGTCTTTTACTCTCTAAGCTTCAGGCCTGCCTAGAACTAGGCCTGGCTTGCTTACTGCTTCCTTCTTGTACCTACTGACCTGGCGGTAGGGTTTTCTCCTGGTTCCCACTATTCTTGGTTGCTGGAGCCTTAGTGGTACCTAACCCTGTTGCTGTGGTCAGCGGTTGGTTAACCTGGGACATGTAGTTCTTCAGGGATTCCGGTTGTTCCTACTGGTCATAAAGATCCCTGTAGGCGCGGACCCGGTGTCCGGTATATGGTTCGGGGTGAGCCTGTTATGCTCCTCTGCCCCCTATGCGTTTCTCCTTCTTCTCCTCAGTCTGCAGACTCTCTCATGCAGACGCTCTGAGTTCTGTCCCTGTCTGTGCCTGACAGGAACTCTCACTTGCCTTCTAGCATGCTCCAGGCTCTCACTGGCCAGACTAGCCCGCAGCTTGGGCCTAGCCTGGCCTGCAGCCACACAGACTTCAGCTTGTCTGGAGCTGCAGCATGGTGTCACACTGTCTGCTTCCCACTGACTGACTTCCTGAACTCCACCCCCCAGTATTTATATACCTGACAGGGCTCAGTCTAGTGGACTTGGGTGGAGGTGTCTGTATGTATTGAGGCCACTGGGGAGAATTCCATCCATGCACCCCTCTGGGATCTGTGGCACCAGTGCGCAGCAGGGCGCCACACTTACTTTAGACAGCAGTCAGCCAAATGATGGTTCATCCAGCAGCAATCTCGTCCAGCTGTCCCATATACAGGATCACTCGTTCCTGTGTTCTCTAAGAGAGAGCCACTGTCAGACATCTCTGGCGGAGGCTTATCTCATAGTGAACAAAAGGATCAACAGTCCTAAATCATACATGCTGGACCCTTAACTCCTCTGATAATCATCTGTTTGGGGACAGTCGATGGCGCCCATACAGATTAGACTGTCAGCCGAAACTGGCGATATTGATGAATTCAGCCAATGTTGTGTATGGGGTCTTTAACGTTATCCTCCCTCCTCATGTAATGGATAGTTTACAGACAGCACAATCTATCTCATTATCCATTTACATATGTATCTTGTTGCACTATGAAGCTAATAGGACGTGCCAGAGCCTCTGACATAGGAAGCATCACAGATCTCATACCCAGCACTTCAAGCACCAAGGACGTTATCTTACAGACAAGACTGTATCTTCTCCTGCAGTGCATCAAACCAGACAGACGCAATCTACATTCCAGTGTCATTCCATCACTCTGATAAGATTACCAGGTATTTTTGCTTATTCACACCAGCAGGGCCCGACTGTGACTAAAAAGCAGCCCTGGCACACAAACCCCACCAGCCCACAAACTGTAACACCCATCAGCCCCAATAAGTGAATTTTGCTTTTACTTTGTCGTGCCCCTCAACATTCTCTTAAATGAGTTATTTGAAGAGCCACATGTGAATGGCGCATGATCCACCACAGCTCCATTTACATGATGTTCTTCAAAGCTATGTTTCTCAGGATCATGGGGGTCCCAGTGGTCAGATCCACAGCAAACGGAAAGTCATCCACTATCCAGAAGAAAGGGGATAACTTCCAAACTGGGGATAACCCATTTAAACAGGTTTTTCAAGACTTATTTTTGTTTGCCTATAGGAAAATAGAAAATAATAAACCAATAATAACAATCCAGAAGTGTAATGTCACCTCTCCAACAACAGGACAGGAGAAGTGTTACTGTGTAGTGTATATATACACGAGAAGTGATACTGTGAATCTATAATATAACCGGGGATGCGTGTCTCTGTCCGAAGCCTCGATAGACTGCGCATGCGTGACGCGCAGTCTGGCTCCAGAGAGAAGAACTTATCCAGCCATTACAGGTAAGAGGAGTGTATGGCGCCGGAGATCGCGCGGTATGCGTAGACACTGAACACATACCGCCATCTCCGGTGCCATACTTACATACTTACCTGACCGGTAGGAGCGTTGCCGTGGCGCCTCTCTTCGCTGGAGAACGGGGGCGGAGTGAAGGCGTCGGACCGGCGCGTGCACATTGCGCTATCCGGCTCGATTTTACTGAAAACACATTTACAGTGTGTCTTCAGCAAAATGGCGCCGGACAGCACGGTACTCCGGCGCCGCACTCCTCCCCCGGCCTCCGGCAGAAGAGGACGCAGCAGCGCTGGAGTACAGAGAAGAAAGGTGAGTATAACTGTTTATTTTTTTTGTATGTGTGTACAGTGTGAAAGGGATAAGGGGGCCACACATAACAGGATTGTGGGGTGAGGGGACCATGCATATATCAGGATTGGGGGGTGAGGAGTACCACACATACCAGGATTGGGGGGTGAAGGGTACCACACATACCAGGAGTGGGGGTGAGGGGTACCACACATACCAGGATTGGGGGGTGAGGTGTACCACACATACCACGATTGGGGGTGAGGGGTACCACGCATACCAGGATTGGGGGTGAGGGGTGCCACGCATACCAGGATGGGGGGGTGAGGGGTAACACTCATACCAGGATTGGGGGTGAGGGGTGCCACGCATACCAGGATTGGGGGGTGAGGGGTACCACGCATACCAGGATTGGGGGTGAGGGGTGCCACGCATACCAGGATGGGGGGGTGAGGGGTAACACTCATACCAGGATTGGGGGGTGAGGGGACCATGCATACCAGGATTGAGGGTGAGGGGTGCCACGCATACCGGGATTGGGGATGAGGGGTGCCACGCATACCAGGATTGGGGATGAGGGGTGCCACACATACCGGTATTGGGGATGAGGGGTGCCACGCATACCGGGATTGGGGATGAGGGGTGCCACGCATACCGGGATTGGGGATGAGGAGTGCCACGCATACCGGGATTGGGGATGAGGGGTGCCACGCATACCAGGATTGGGGATGAGGGGTGCCACGCATACCGGGATTGGGGATGAGGGGTGCCATGCATGCCGGGATTGGGGATGAGGGGTGCCGGGATTGGGGATGAGCGGTGCCACGCATGCCGGGATTGGGGATGAGCGGTGCCACGCATGCCAGGATTGGGGATGAGGGGTGCCACGCATGCCAGGATTGGGGATGAGGGGAGCCAAACATACCGGGATTGGGGATGAGGGGTGCCACGCATACTGGGATTGGGGATGAGGGGTGCCACGCATACAAGGATTGGGGATGTGGGGTGCCACGCATGCCGGGATTGGGGATGAGGTGTGCCACGCATGCCGGGATTGGGGATGAGGGGTGCCACGCATGCCGGGATTGGGGATGAGGGGTGCCACGCATGCCGGGATTGGGGATGAGGGGTGCCACGCGTGCCAGGATTGGGGATGAGGGGTGCCATGCATACCGGGATTGGGGATGAGGGGTGCCACGCATACCGGTATTGGGGATGAGGGGTGCCACGCATACCAGGATTGGGGATGAGGGGTGCCACGCATACCGGGATTGGGGATGAGGGGTGTCACGCATACCGGGATTGGGGATGAGGGGTGCCACGCATACCGGGATTGGGGATGAGGGGTGCCACGCATACCAGGATTGGGGATGAGGGGTGCCACGCATACCGGGATTGGGGATGAGGGGTGCCATGCATGCCGGGATTGGGGATGAGGGGTGCCGGGATTGGGGATGAGCGGTGCCACGCATGCCGGGATTGGGAATGAGCGGTGCCACGCATGCCGGGATTGGGGATGAGGGGTGCCAAACATACCGGGATTGGGGATGAGGGGTGCCACGCATACTGGGATTGGGGATGAGGGGTGCCACGCATACAAGGATTGGGGATGTGGGGTGCCACGCATGCCGGGATTGGGGATGAGGGGTGCCACGCATGCCAGGATTGGGGATGAGGGGTGCCACGCATGCCGGGATTGGGGATGAGGGGTGCCACGCATGCCGGGATTGGGGATGAGGGGTGCCACGCATGCCGGGATTGGGGATGAGGGATGGAGTGCCATGCATACCGGGGTGAGGGATGGGGTACCACGCATACCAGGATGAGGGATACCATGCACACCAGGATAGGGATGAGGGGTGCCGTACATACCAGGATAGGGATGAGGGGTGCCACGCATACCAGGATAGGGATGAGGGGTGCCACGCATACCAGGATTGGGGGTGAGGGGTGCCAAGCATAACGGGATTGGGGGTGAGGGGTGCCACGCATACCGGGATTGGGGGTGAGGGGTGCCACGCATACTGGGATTGGGGGTGAGGGGTGCCACGCTTACCGGGATTGGGGGTGAGGGGTGCCACATATACCGGGATTGGGGGTGAGGGGTGCCACGCATATCGGGATAGGGGATGAGAGGTGCCAGGCATACTGGGATTGGGGATGAGGGGTGCCATGCATACCGGGATTGGGGATGAGGGGTGCCACGCATACCGGAATTGGGAATGAGGGATGGGGTGCCATGCATACCAGGATGAAGGATACCATACACACCAGGATAGGGATGAGGGATGGGGTACCATGCATACCAGGATGAGGGATACCATACACACCAGGATAAGGATGAGGAGTGCCACGCATACCGGGATTGGGGATGAGGGGTGCCACGCATACCGGGATTGGGGGTGAGGGGTGCCACGCATACCAGGATTGGGGGTGAGGGGTGGCACGCATACCGGGATGAGGGGTGCCACGCATACCAGGATTGGGGGTGAGGGGTGCCACGCATACCGGGATTGGGAGTGAGGGATAGGGTGCCATGCATACCAGGATGAGGGATACCATACACACCAGGATAGGGATGAGGGGTGCCACGTATACCAGGATTGGGGGTGAGGGGTGCCATGCATACCAGGATTGGGGGTGAGGGGTGCCAAGCATACCAGGATTGGGGGTGAGGGGTGCCACGCATACCATTATTGGGGGTGAGGGGTTTCATGCATACCAGGATTGGGGGTGAGGGGTACCACGCATACCAGGATTGGATGGTGGGGACAGGATGGGGGCAGCACAAATACAAGGAGGGGGACAGCACATACCAGCATGGGAGACCATATACCAATAAAAATGCTCGCCACCCAGGCATAGAACGGGTTCAATAGCTAGTTGTATATATACAGGACAGGAGAAGTGGTACTCTGCAGTGTATATATACCGGACAGGAGAAGTGATACCGTGAATTGTACATATACAGGACAGGAGAAGTGGTACTCTGCAGTGTATATATACTGGACAGGAGAAGTGGTACTGTGCAGTGCATATATACAGTTCAGGAGAAGTGGTACTGTGCAGTGCATATATACAGGACAGGAGAAGTGGTACTGTGCAGTGCATACAGTGCCTACAAGTAGTATTCAACCCCCTGCAGATTTAGCTGGTTGACACATGCGGAATTAACTTGGCATTGTGACATTTGTACTGTAGATCAGCCTGGAAGTGGAAAATGCACTGCAGCAAATTTTGTTTTTGTTTTTTTTTTATTTATTTTTTTAAAACGTTAAAAGTTAATTCAGAGTGTCATTTATTATTCAACCCCTAAAACCACAAGAATTCTGTTTGGTCCCCCTAAAGTATTAAGAAGTAGTTCAGGCACCAAGAATAATGAGCTTCACATGTGTGGATTAAAGATCTCTTTTGCCAGCCTTTTCTGACTATTTAAGACCCTCCCCAAACTTGTGAACAGCACTCAGACATGGTCAACATGGGAAAGACAAAGGAGCATTCCAAGGCCATCAGAGACAAGATCGTGGAGGGTCACAAGGCTGGCAAGGGGTACAAAACCCTTTCCAAGGAGTTGGGCCTACCTGTCTCCACTGTTGGGAGCATCATCCGTAAGTGGAAGGCTTCTGGAACTACTGTTAGCCTTCCACGGCCAGGACAGCCTTTGAAAGTGTCCTCCCGTGCCGAGGCCAGGCTTGTCCGAAGAGTCAAGGCTAACCCAAGGACAACAAGGAAGGAGCTCCAGGAAGATCTCATGGCAGTGGGGACATTGGTTTCAGTCAATACCATAAGTAACGTACTCCACCGCAATGGTCTCCGTTCCAGACGAGCCTGTATGGTACCTTTACTTTCAAAGCGTCATGTCAAGGCTCGTCTACAGTTTGCTCATGATCACTTGGAGGACTCTGAGACAGACTGGTTCAAGGTTCTATGGTCTGATGAGACCAAGATCGAGATCTTTGGTGCCAACCACACACGTGACGTTTGGAGACTGGATGGCACTGCATACGACCCCAAGAATACCATACCTACAGTCAAGCATGGTGGTGGCAGCATCATGCTGTGGGGCTGTTTCTCAGCCAAGGGGCCTGGCCATCTGGTCCGCATCCATGGGAAGATGGATAGCACGGCCTACCTGGAGATTTTGGCCAAGAACCTCCGCTCCTCCATCAAGGATCTTAAGATGGGTCGTAATTTCATCTTCCAACAAGACAACGACCCAAAGCACACAGCCAAGAAAACCAAGGCCTGGTTCAAGAGGGAAAAAGTCAAGGTGTTGGAGTGGCCTAGTCAGTCTCCTGACCTTAACCCAATTGAAAACTTGTGGAAGGAGCTCAAGAATAAAGTCCACATGAGACACCCAAAGAACCTAGATAACTTGGAGAAGATCTACATGGAGGAGTGGGCCAAGATAACTCCACAGACCTGTGCCGGCCTGATCAGGTCTTATAAAAGACGATTATTAGCTGTAATTGCAAACAAGGGTTATTCCACAAAATATTAAACATAGGGGTTGTATAATAATTGACCCACACTTTTATGTTTAAAATTTAATAAAATTCAACTGAGCAACATAACTTTTTGGTTTTGTAAGATTTATGCTTCTGTTCATAAAACCTACTCTCATTTGCAGTTTGAAGGCTCTAACTTATTTGCATCTTATCAAACCAGCTAAATCTGCAGGGGGTTGAATACTACTTGTAGGCACTGTATATACACGACAGGAGAAGTGGTACTGTGCAGTGTATATATACAGGACTGCAGAAGTGGTACTGTGCAGTGTATATATACTGGACAGGAGAAGTGGTACTGTACAGTGCATATATACAGGACAGGAGAAGTGGTTCTGTGCAGTGTATATATACAGGAGAAGTGGTATTGTGCAGTGTATATATACAGGACTGGAGAAGAGGTACTGTGCAGTGTATATATACAGGACAGGAGAAGTGGTACTGTGCAGTGTATATATACAAAACAGGAGAAGTGGTACTGTGCAGTAGATATATACAGGACCAGAGAAGTGGTACTGTGCAGTGTATATATACAGGACCGCAGAAGTGGTACTGTGCAGTGTATATATACAGGACAGGAGGAGTGGTGCTGAGAGTAGCACCTGCCTCCTGAGCTCAAGCACTTCCAGGAGGAGGGTCGTCGCCTGCCTCTCTTCTCCCCAGGGAGAGGCAGGCCTACTGGGAGGCCGGCATGGCTTCCCAGCCTCCTATCCCCCGGTCTATGCCGGCGGGGGAGAAGGAGCCTCAACAACCGGCCCAGGAGGGAGTGAGGAGATCGGGAAGGGTGAGGAAGAGCACATCCACCTGCTCCAACCCCGAGACTGTTCACCGCCAGCCCAGAGAGGGAGACCGGGGCACCCCAGGCCCCAGGAACAAGAGCCCAGTAAGATCCTGGGGGGAGATGAGCTCCAGCGAATCCACAAGTTCCTTCTCCTCCCGAGTGGTCGCCACGTTACGAGAGTACGAGGACGCCGGCAAAGCACTAACCCAGCTGAAAGAGGAGCTGAGGGAGGCCCGGATCCTGAACACCCGGGCATCCAACAAGGAAAGACCCGCGACCTCCCAGAGGTTTAAAGCCCTCAGAGACGAGGTGGTCAGGTCAGTGCTCCTCCGGGAGGGGATTAAGAAAAGCGCAGGTCCCTTCCTGGAGAGGTTTAAGAACCAGCGGCGGTTCTCAGAAATGAAGGGGTTAAACACCTCAGGAGAACCGCCAGCCGGCGTCCTTAGTGAAGAGGAGGGGGAGGATGAAGAGGTGACTGGAGTCTCAGTTGCTGGAGCCAGTGAGGAGCAGAGCCGGAGTTCCAGTGGTCTCCCTGCAGGGCAAAGGACTCAGACAGCAGAGGCTGAAGTGTCGGGGGAGGAGGAGGAAGGAGGACTGCTGAGGGAGATCCGACTGCTGGAGTCTCCAGTGGACCTGACACGGTTTTCTTTCGGTGAGGACAAACCAGTGGAGGAGACCAAGAGGAGGAAGAGGAAGACCGGAGGAGCCGCACAGGAGGTGGTGAGTTATAAGTATGTACCAATGACTGATGTTGCGCCTGCCACCTTCTGTTTAAACCCCACCAAACCTAAAGGCACGGGCTCTGCAGTGGGCTCGAGGCAGAGGCAAGGTGGGGAGAGGAGAAGGACGTCCGGCGATGCTGCCATCTGTGCGGGGAACAGTGCAGGGGGCGAGGCTGTGGAGGTACTCACAGCGCCGGACATAGGAAGTTCTGTGGAGTTTCCCACCCTGCCCTCTGCGGCTAAGCCGGTTATCACCGGGGCCGGGGGGGCAGGGAGGGATGTGAAAAACACCTCTGCGAGGTACACTGGGCACACTGCTGCGACAGGGGGGCAGTGTGCCCCAGGGCCCAAAAAGGACACTAAGACCCCAAAGTCTGTGAGTGCAGGGCGGGCAGAGGTGCCGAGAAAACAGTCTGCCCAGCACAAGAACCAAAATGCTGCAGTAGAGGGGCAGGGCGCTCCAGGAGACGACCTGCAGAAAGCCAGCAGCAACCAAAGGGAAACGGGTGTGGTGCTGCAGGGAAAGGAGTCTCTGGGAGTGCTCCCCTCCCCCGGCCCAGCAGGTGTGAGTGCAGAGACACCAGACACAAGGGAGGAAGGAATGGAGGTGACTGTGGAAGGTGCAGAGAACAGCAGAGGTAATGGGGTGACAAGTAAAGGGAATGGAAATAGTGGTGCAGTGAATGATAGGAGAAATGGTGGAGCAGATGGTGAGAGTAATGGTGGAGCAAATGATGAGAGTAGTAGGAATGGTGGAATTAGTGGTACAGTGAATGATGATGCAGCAAATGGTGGGGGTAGTGGTGCAGTGAATGATGATGTAGCAAATGGTGGGGGTAGTGGTGCAGTGAATGATGATGTAGCAAATGGTGGGGGTAGTGGTGGAATGAATGCTGGGAGTTGTGGGAATGGTGGGAGTTGTGGTGTAGCAAATGTTGGGGGTAGTGGTGTAATGAATGGTGGGAGTAATGGTCCTGCGAATGGTGTGAGTAGTAGTGGAGTGAACGATGGGAGTAATGGTCCTGCAAATGGTGTGAATAGTACTGGAGTGAATGCTGGGAGCAGCACTGGTGTTGGTGGGGGGGAAGTAGGCGCTGGTCCCGCTGCCCCCCCAGCATTGGCGGGGGCTTCGGCCCAAAGCTATTCAGGAGCTGTCAGTGCTGGGGGTAGTAGTGCGCCCTCGTCTGGTGGCCCTGGGGATGGTGACTTGCAACAGCAGCTCCTGGACGCCCTGAGGAGAGGGGAGAGCTCCATCACTGTAGAGGGGAGGGAGGTTGATCTGTCTTTCTGGATAGAGAGACATGGTCTTTCAGCCTTCCGAGATAGAGGGGCAGAGACTGTCTGGTCTCTGCCGACAACGGGGCAGAGGAGTAACCGTAGGAACGTGGTCCGTCTCCAGTGGGTAAGCAAGGATGTCTGTCCTGATAGGTCGAAGGTGGTTGAGCTCCTGCTGGGGATGGGCTTTGCGGCATATGACATCTTTGCCTTGATCCATCCCTACGGGACCTCCTACTTCGATGTCAGCTTCGTGAGACCAGAGGGCCTTGAGCTTTTCTGGTCTCGCCATGAGCTGGCTCAGAGTCGCCCCGAATGGCATGGTCTCTTTCCCCTGGCAATAACCCGCCAAGATTCAGTCAGGAAAGTGACCGTTTTGACTAGTAACGAGTCGCTTTCCTCTATGGACATTACCACCTGGGTGAGTCGATACGGAGAGGTCACCAATATTCCCGAAAAGAATCTGGATGACCATGGCATCTGGTCAGGGGCCTGGACCTTCATGGTGAGATTGAAGGTTTCGGGAAACACTGTTACCCATATCCCCTCCTCAACCTTTTTGGGGAGGGATAGGATCTTGATTTTCTACCGGGGGCAGCCTAAGGTCTGTCACAGGTGCGGTAGCCCCACACACTTCAGTGCGCAGTGTACCACCCAGAAATGCGCACTGTGTGGGGACCTCGGTCATCTTGCTGCTGCCTGTCGCAGGATTAGGTGTAACTTGTGTGGTGACCTCAGTCACCCGTTCAGTCGCTGTCCGCGTTCCTTCGCCAATGCGGTCCTGAAAGCGGCGAGTGCGGGACAGGCGAATGCTGGAACTAATCTTGCCGGTGAAGGGACCAGTAGGGGCGGGGGAGGCAGGGAACCGGTGAGGAGCAAGCTGCAGCCATCCACCATCAGGCGGCAGGAGCAAACCGTGGGGACAGGGGGCAGGGAGTAATGTCCCTAAACTCTGACCCAGGTACTTCACTTGCAGCTGACGATCCTAAAGACAGCGAATTGAGCGAGGAAGTCAAGAGACTTGAAAGGGAAGAGCGAGAGGATGCCACGACTTCCCAGGAGCCCTCTTCTGGTGACAGTCTAGATGAGGGAGAGGGGGAGTGGTCACAGAAAAAGAAAAAGGGTAACAGGAAAACGGCCAGAGGTAGGAGGGGGACCAGGTCTCGAGCTGCCTCTTTGGAGTGCGACCCCTCTGACTCTCTGGCCGTGATCCAAGCGCCATTGGAGGGTTCAGCCGCCCCCCCTCTGGTGGATCTCTCCAACCGGTTAGGGGCTCTCCAGGACCTCCCTCTGTAGGGGGTAAGTGGGGACCCGGGGCCGGAGGTTGCGGACAAGGTGGTTGGGGCTCAGGAGATGGCTGGGTCTTCCTCTCGGGGGGCAAATACAAAGCCCTCTGGGGGGACGACTAACCCAGGACCACCAGACGAGGGCAAGAATGTATGTAAGGAGAGAATGGATGAGTCTGTTTGTCTTAAACGCACTAAAAACCCGTCATTATCGGAGGAAGAGGTTGGGACTGTCAGTGGTGGGAAGAAAAAGGCTATCTAATTCAATCAATCATGATGGCGGCACCCACCCCGTTGACGCTGGCAACTATTAATGTTTGCAGCATAAAGTCAGATGCGGCAAGGTACACGGCCTTTCATTTTCTCGGCCAACTTGACGCCGACATTTTGTTTTTGCAGGAGACCAGGTTGACCGATATATCAACCTTGCATAAAGCAAGGCGGGAGTGGAGGCATGGGCCCTCCTACTGGTCTCTTGCGGCCGAGCCATATAGCGGGGTGGCGGTCCTTTTTAAGACCGCAGCGGTTGAATGCAGACGAGTGATCGAATTAGAAATGGGGAGATGCTTGATCCTAGATGGCTCCATGGGGGGACAAGAGCTTCGGCTCATTAACATCTATGGTCCCCAGTCCAAGTGGGACCGCAAATGTCTCTTCCTGAAGATCAAACGTTTTTTATTTTTGAGTCGGCAAGTGGTCTTCGGAGGGGATTTCAACAATGTCACGAGATCCTGTGATAGAGGAGGTTCCGGAGACCGGCTGGCTTATGACTGCGTCGCGTTAAACAGGATAGTGAGTGAGGCTCACCTGGTGGATGTCCACATCCGGCACAACCCGGGCGACACGGGATTCACCTTTTTTAGAGGTAGTCAGTGCAGGTCTAGGCTAGACAGGTTTTATTTGAAGGAGGAGGCCGTCTCTTCACCGTTGTCGGTTGTGGAGGTGGAGTTCTCTGATCACTGTTTGATTATGTTTTCTCTGAATGTTACAGAGACTCCTCGGATGGGAAGAGGCTATTGGAAGCTGAATTCGTCACTCCTTGAGGAAGAAGCTGTAAGACGGTCTTTTGAGGAATTCTTTCAGAGCCAGGTACCATTGCTGGGCCTAAGTAACACTAAGTCGGAGTGGTGGGAGATGTTCAAACATCGGGTGGCGAGATTCTTCTGGCAGCTCTCGAACCTCAGAAGCCTGAACAGGGATCGCCTGTATCAGAGCCTGAGGAGGAAACTCGAGCATCTTGTCTCGACTGGAGGTAGCCGCGAGGAGATCTCCAGAGTGAAGTCCTTGCTGAAGAGGTGTCAGTACGATAGGCACGCATCTTTGATTTTCGAGAGGGACTACCGGAAGTACTGCTCGCCCGACCCTTACAGAAACTGTAAGATGTCAGTGAATAGTAAGATAGTGACGGGGCTGGTGGACAGTATGGGGTCCCTGAGAAGGTCCAGATCAGGGATCTTGGAGGTCGTCAGTTCCTACTACTCGCACCTCTTGAGAAGGAGGGAGCTTGATCGTGACGGGATGTCGGCTTTCCTGGCTGAATCTGTTCCTGAGCCTGGGGATGACCTCTCGCTGGGCGATTTGGCAGAAGCGATCAAAGAAGAGGAAGTGAGACTGGCGATCGATGGGCTTAGGCCCAAAAAGTCGCCAGGTCCGGATGGCTTAACATCCGAGTTCTTTAGGACCTTTAGGGACTCTTTGGTCCCCCTCTTGACTTAGGTGTTTAACGAGTGTCTCTCCTCGGGCACTCTGCCGAGATCGTTAAGGAGGTCAGCTTTGATCATTTTGTCAAAGGGTAAGGATCCGTCACGCATTGAGAACTGGCGTCCCATAGCACTTCTCAATGTGGACAGGAAGATTTTGGCTAAGATACTTTTCAACAGGCTGGTGAAGTTTGCACCCCGGCTCCTTTCGGAGGTTCAGCACTGTTGCGTTCCTGGCCGTAGCACTTTTAGTGCTGTTCTAGGTGTCCGAGAGGCCGTGGAGCAAGGCAGGGCGGGCCTCTGGAAGGGGTTCTTGCTGACCCTGGATCAGGCAAAAGCCTTTGATCGTGTTAACCACGAGTACCTCTGGTCCACTCTTTTGAGGTATGGTCTGCCTGGAGGGTTTGTGGACTGGCTTAAGACCTCGTATGCAGGGGCTGAGACTTTCCCTCTGGTGAATGGGTGGATTGGATGACCTTTCGGGGTAGGATCCCGTGTCCGTCAGGGCTGTCCTCTTAGCCCTTTTCTTTACGCGTTAGCAATCGATCCCTTCCTCAGAAGGATCGATTGTGGACCGTTGGCGGGGGTGCGGATGGGCGGGTCGGCGCCGGAGGCTATCCTGAGGGTGGTGGCCTACGCGGACGATGTCACCGTCTTTGTTTCTTCGCAAGAGGAGGCAGTGGTGGTGATGTCAGAAGTGGAGCGCTACTCGGAGGCATCCGGGTCCAAGGTCAACCAGGATAAGTGTGAGAGTCTCTGGCTGGGAGGTGGAGATCCCGGGTTTGATCTTCCGGACACCCTCCCCGAACCCCAAGAACATGCCAAAGTCCTGGGCATCGAATTCGGCCAGGGTGATTACCCCACGAAAAACTGGGAAGGCAGAATCAAAGGTGTCGCCCAAAGAGTGGACCAATGGAGGGGTTGGTCTTTGACCCTGAGGGAAAGGGTTGGCCTGTGCAAAGCTTTCCTGCTCCCCTTGCTAATCTACCTGGGCAGCGTCTGTGTCTTGCCAGAGCCTCTCTGGACATGGGTCTACAGTCTGTTCTTCCAGATGTTATGGGGGAACAGACTGAACCTAGTCAAGCGGGAGGTCACTTACCGCACGAGGAGACTAGGGGGTTTGAATATGGTGAACCTCGTGGTGTTCCTAGTGAACACCTTCTTGAAAGTGAACATGGCAAACCTCTGGAAAGAGAGGGCTCCTCCGTGGGTATTCTCCTGCAAGGGATGGTTTCAGCCTTTCTTCCAGGAATGGGAGACAGGGGGAAGATTGAAGGATCTTCGCACACCACACGGGCATCTCCCGGCTTACGTTACCCCGGTTCTGAAAATGATCCGCCTGTGGGGTCTGGGAATGTGGGAGGTGAGGTCCCTCCCGAGGAAACTCCTCGATATGAGGATCTTGCTTTCTCATTTTCAGAGTCCATTGGCCCTCAAAGACTGCCCAAGTCGGGATCTGGAGGTTGGGTTGAGTTTGTTAAATTCTAGCAGGATCCCCGAGAAGTACTGGGACTTGACTTGGCGCTGCCTCCATGGTAAGCTGTATGTGAGGGACAATTTGAAGTTCAGGAGCTCCAAGGACAGGAATTGGCTGGCTACTCTGTCCTACGCCGGGTGGGCCTATGGAGCATTCGGAGACCTTGGGAGAAGGGACCGAGACACTTTATTCATAGTCAGCGCAGTGGTCAGGTATTTCACGTGGAACGCACGAGTTTTAGTCTCGACGCAGAGTAAAATCCTCCATGTAGATGAAGTCTGTAGGAACATCCTAGGTGACCTGGTGAAGGTACGTTCTCTGGAGTATGAAAGACTGGGTGCCCGGAGGGCGGCCCGTCTCTGGAGCGGTTTTTCCTTCAGGGTGCCTTAGTCTGGTAGTACTCCTATATCCTGGTGGTGGGCTGATGTCTTTCCACCCTAGATTTTTGCTTTGTATTCCTGCTTGAATAGAAGGTTTGCCGGCATCGAACTTGAGCCTTGGATGGTGAGTGTGTAGGTTGTGTTCTGTATATATTGTATATAATGTATAATTGGGGTTTTAGTTAGGTTGGGTGGGGGATTTGGGGGGGTTTTCATCGGCGGTGATAAGAGGACTGATCTGGCCTGGTCCAGGCCCCGCCTGGGGAAAAATTTTGGGGCCTGATCCTAGCTCGGAGTAATCCTGAACTTTGTGGCCAGAGCTGGATCAGGGGTGGCGGGATAGTTGTTGTAGGTCTGTGTTTTATATACATGTTTAAAAATTACAAAAAAATATATATATATTAAAAAAAAAAAGGTTTAAAATTGTTCATGTCACTATTGTATATATTGTTATTTTTTTTTTGCTGTGGTGTGAGTGAGGTGCGGTAAGGGTGTGACTAAGGTCAGGCAGTGGGACCAGTAGGTTAGTGTTAGTTCCCGATTGTATCTACGTTATATTAGGTTTAGTGTTTTGTGTTTCTAGTGTTTTATTGTATATAATCTTGTATATAGGACGGTGTTTTATGTGTATATAGGACAGTGTGAGCGTTGTGTGGGATTGTATATAGTTGTATGAATGAAGCTGGGCCGGAGGTTTTATAGGTTTTATAATAGTTATTTCTTGTATATCTATATATTTCTGAGGTGATTTATTTTCTGTGATTTGTCGTCTTGTTTTGTTCTTATGTTTGGTGTCCGTAATGTATTATTGTTCTGTCATGTGCTGTACTTATTCTATAAATAAAAAAAAGACCTGCAGTGCATATATACAGGACAGGAGAAGTGTTTCTGTGCAGTGTATATATACAGGAGAAGTGGTACTGCGCAGTGTATATATACAGGACAGGAGAAGTGGTACTGTGCAGTGTATATATACAAAACAGGATAAGTGGTACTGTGCAGTAGATATATACAGGACCGGAGAAGTGTTACTGTGCAGTGTATATATACAGGACCGCAGAAGTGGTACTGTGCAGTGTATATATACAGGACAGGAGGAGTGGTACTGTGCAGTTTATATATGCAGGACAGGAGAAGTGGTACTGTGAAGTGTATATATACAGGACTGGAGAAGTGGTACTGTGCAGTGTATATATACAGGACAGGAGAAGTGGTACTGTGCAGTGTATATATACAGGACAGGAGAAATGGTACTGTGCAGGGTATATATATGTGGCGCCCCTGCGGGTTCATTCGCCACATCTCACCCATAGGTGTGGTATCTCACTCTCAGGTAAGGATAGAGTGCTGCCCAGGACCCTAACACCTGCATCCAACATTACACTACTCAAGACCAGCTGGAGGGGCAAGATGTGTCGCGCTTCCTGCTGAGCCCTGATCCTGGCTGGAGTTGGGGCAACCAAAGTAGGGGGAACCATGTAGTGGGTATGGGTGAAGGATGTAGATCAGTGGAGCACTTGTTAGAAGTGATATAAAAGAGGGAACCATTTTGGAAAGCCAGGCAGTCTAAGAGGAGAAGTAGAGGGAGCAGGAGCTCTGCAGGAGCTCTGCTGGGGAGGAGGGCCTAGAAGAGAGGCCCAAGACTGAGAAGGAGAGGAGGAAGGAGAGAGGAGCAGGAAAAAGGCTCCAGGAATGGGAAAGGGATCCCAGGGGTACGGGCAGTGCTGGAGGCCATCCGTATGCCCGAATCTGCCAGGCGGTGGAGGGATCGAGACGCAGAAGGGACCGGCCCCTAATCAGTGAGAATTACAAGGTTCAACTGGAAAGCGGAGGCTTCTGTACTTTCAGGGTGCAGTTGCCACATCCGCACTCAAGTCGCCAAAAAGGTAACCACATAGGATGCAGGGAACTCCAGGTTGCTCAGAAAGATCCCAGGATACCGGCTTGGGACATTGTTTGGCGAGGCGCAGGGCAAGAAGGGTGATGGCCAGCGCAGAAAGACGGCTGAAAAGGTCATATAGAACGGGATCCTGTCAGGCACTCTTGAAACACCGGGGAGTTTGCTGAACCCCTGCCTGGTGAACGCAGCACGATGTGGGAGGCTGTAATATGGACAGTATAACCTGAGGAACTTAACAACTGTGAGTAAACTCTGAAGACTGCACCCCATTGTCTCTCTCAAGTTATTGCTGCGCCATCACCCCCCTGCACTACACAGCCACATCTTTAACATCTACACTGCCTTGGAGTTAAGCTCAACCTGTGGAGAGCTGAACCAACTCTGCTGCACTAACATCGGCTCCAGAGGTTCTGCACTGCAGCGGCGGCTCTATATAGCCGCATACCACAGGTGGCGTCACGAACTGAACATAAGAACTTTAATTCCTCTGTAAATATTCCCCTTTTTACTGACCGCCCTGGGTCACGGACCGGGTCACCGCCACTGTGACATCTCCCCTAGCAACGACCGGCCCGGCACCGAGTACCCCACGGCCCAGGGGGCGCATCATCTTTGGCATCACGAACAGGATATGAACCCACCCGTTATCACCGGGTATTGTGCGCCTAGAGACTGTGTTCTATACTGAATGTGGCGCCCGCCCCAGAAGAACAGGCACCATTATGTGCGTTATCAAGGACAACATAGAACCTCCAATCGTGGGCCGGGTCCCAGAATGGCGCCAAAAGCAGAGCACGCCCCAAGCAGCAGTAACCATGTACGTAGATGTGTCCATCAAAGTGGGGGAGCTGCCCCCAGGTGTGGCCGACAGCAAGCGGCCATGGGACCGCCCCAGAAAGGGGAGAGGAAAAAAGAAGAAAACTGGAAGACGGGGTGTGGTCTCAAGCAGTCTAGACAGACCACACCCGGTAGGCAAGATGGAGGGAGGTGAGACAGGAGTTCCCGCCAGCGGCCTGCAGCAGCCTGAGACACCGCTCACCTTATAGGAGATGGTCTCCAAGCTGTCCCGGGAGTTTCTTTACGCCGGGATGGAGGACCTAAGCGGGAGGATGGAGAGGGCCCAGCAGGATGCCATCGCCAGCTGGAAAAAAGAGATGGTGCAGAGGATGGCGAGCAGGCAGCAGCCAGCACTGCAATCAACAGGCACCGCCCCAGCCTTGGCGGAGCCGGACCAGCGCCAGGAGACAGAGTGCAGCACAGGAGCGGCCGAGGGAGCAGGTAAGAGGAGTCTCCCTGTCCCGGGCGCTGAAAGCACTGACCTGCTCCTGGGCCCCCTGCCGGAACCATCAACCCCGGGCGCTGCCGACGCAGGCCAGCTCCTGGTCCCCCTGCAGAGCCCTCCATCACCGGGCGCGGAAAGTGCAGATCCGCTCCTGGCCCTCTTTCAGGATCCTTTGTCTCCGGCCGCGCACGAACTAGACCTACTCCTGGGCCCGGAACCGCCAACCCTGGGCACCAGTGACACAGACACGCTCCTGGGCCCCTTGCAGGAACCACCTCCCCCAACACCTGAGTGGGTGTACGGGCACCTGCCCTGGGACTGGTCCGCGGAAGTGGAGGACCGTAGCCTCCAACTGCTACCCGCTCCTGAGCCCTCCGCCATCTCTAGGGGTGAAGAGGACCAGTTCCTGTGGGATAACCCTGGGGGGGACCTCATGAGATTTCCCCGGGAGACTAAAGCAGAAGCGGCGCGCCGGGTGGAGCACTGTAAGAGGGAGCTCGAGCAGTTGGAGAAGGAGCGGCGCATCCTGCGGGAGCGCTGGGAGAGGATGGAGGCCCGGAATATGGAGGAGAAGGCCCGGGCCCGCAAAAACAAGGAGGCCACACACGGTCCCCGTGCCGAGGGAAGCGTGGTGAAATTAAACCTGGATGGAGGATGGGGTTTCATCCGGGATCCACAGGCCGAGACGGATCTCTTTGTTAACAGGAGGGACGTGGAGTCCCACCTAAAGGAAGGACATCCGGATCGGAATCTGTACCCTGGTGATCACGTCACCTACACCAGGCATCGAGGTGAGAGGGGCTGGTATGCCCTGAACGTCCACAGGGTGGTGGAGGAGAGTGTACCCTCGCCATCTAGAGCTGATGACCCGGCTAGGCCAGCCTATTGTGGACAGGTGCTTCCCGGGAGGGAGCACCACTATTGAACTGTTTCTTTGAAAAGTACTGTATATACAGTACAGACCAAAAGTTTGGACACACCTTCTCATTTAAAGATTTTTCTGTATTTTCATGACTATGAAAATTGTATATTCACATTGCAGGCATCAAAACTATGAATTAACACATGTGGAATTATATACTTAACAAAAAAGTGTGAAACAACTGAAAATATGTCTTATATTCTAGGTTCTTCAAAGTAGCCACCTTTTGCTTTGATGACTGCTTTGCACACTCTTGGCATTCTCTTGATGAGCTTCAAGAAGTAGTCATCGGAAATGGTTTTCACTTCACAGGTGTGCCCTGTCAGGTTTAATAAGTGGGATTTCTTGCCTTATAAATGGGGTTGGGACCATCAGTTGTGTTGTGCAGAAGTCTGGTGGATACACAGCTGATAGTCCTACTGAATAGACTGTTAGAATTTGTATTATGGCAAGAAAAAAGCAGCTAAGTAAAGAAAAATGAGTGGCCATCATTACTTTAAGAAATGAAGGTCAGTCAGTCCGAAAAATTGGGCAAACTTTGAAAGTGTCCCCAAGTGCAGTTGCAAAAACCATCAAGCGCTACAAAGAAACTGGCTCACATGAGGACCGCCCCAGGAAAGGAAGACCAAGAGTCACCTCTGCTTCTGAAGATAAGTTTATCCGAGTCACCAGCCTCAGAAATCGCAGGTTAACAGCAGCTCAGATAAGAAACCAGGTCAATGCCACACAGAGTTCTAGCAGCAGACACATCTCTTCAACAACTGTTAAGAGGAGACTTTGTGCAGCAGGCCTTTATGGTAAAATAGCTGCTAGGAAACCACTGCTAAGGACCGGCAACAAGCAGAAGAGACTTGTTTGGGCTAAAGAACACAAGGAATGAACATTAGACCAGTGGAAATCTGTGCTTTGGTCTGATGAGTCCAAATTTGAGATCTTTGGTTCCAACCACCGTGTCTTTGCGCGATGCAGAAAAGGTGAACGCATGGACTCTACATGCCTGGTTCCCACCATGAAGCATGGAGGAGGAGGTGTGATGGTGTGGGGGTGCTGTGCTGGTGACACTGTTGGGGATTTATTCAAAATTGGAGACCTACTGAACCAGCATGGCTACCACAGCATCTTGCAGCGGCATGCTATTCCATCCGGTTTGCGTTTAGTTGGACCATCATTGATTTTTCAAAAGGACAATGACGCCGAAAACACCTCCAGGCTGTGTAAGGGCTATTTGACCAAGAAGGAGAGTGATGGGGTGCTACGCCAGATGACCTGGCCTCCACAGTCACCAGACCTGAACCCAATCGAGATGGTTTGGGGTGAGCTGGACCGCAGAGTGAAGGCAAAAGGGCCAACAAGTGCTAAGCATCTCTGGGAACTCCTTCAAGATTGTTGGAAGACCATTTCCGGTGACTACCTCTTGAAGCTCATCAAGAGAATGCCAAGAGTGTGCAAAGCAGTCATCAAAGCAAAAGGTGGCTACTTTGAAGAACCTAGAATATAAAACAGTTTTCAGTTGTTTCACACTTTTTTGTTAAGTATATAATTCCACATGTGTTAATTCATAGTTTGATGCCTTCAGTGTGAATGTACAATTTTCATAGTCATGAAAATACAGAAAAATCTTTAAATGAGAAGGTGTGTCCAAACTTTTGGTCTGTACTGTAGTTACCCGGAAGGGTACGGCAAAAACATTGTGAGTTTGAAAAGTTAAAAAGTTGAAAGAGTGCGTTTATCCAGTTACCCGGTAAGGGTATAGAGACATTTAGCTTGTGGACGGTGAGCAGCTAAAAACTTTCACATGTAAATAGTTACGCTTCTTAAAGTGCCCCTTATTGGTTTTATATAAATAGACCGCAGAACAAAAACCTGTTTGGCATGGCCGAAGACGTGGTCCAACGACTGGATCATCTATGCCCTGCAGCCACGCCCAGGGCTTACGTTGAGGGTTTTCGGACGGGTCCCTCATGTTCACCAAAATTGCACCTTCTTCAGTGAGATGGACACTCGGTTACAATATCTCACTGTATCTGCTGAAAATTGTTTTATGTGAAAAATGTTTTATGAGTATAAAGAAAAATGTGTTCTTTAAAAAGTTTTATATAGTAACCTGCAACGTTTAAGTAATGTGCCTCCCATAAAGGGAAGAAAAGTTGTTAGAAGAATTTTCAATGTGATGCATCTAAAAATTGCATGTCTTTAAAATATTTTGTGTTTTATTCTGTTCCAGCCCGCTGACGTGCTGTGTTTTACCGAGGGGGTATGTGGCGCCCCTGCGGGTTCAGTCGCCACAGAGGTACTGCATCTCACCCATAGGTGTGGTATCTCACTCTCAGGTAAGGATAGAGTGCTGCCCGGGACCCTAACACCTGCATCCAACATTACACTACTCCAGACCAGCTGGAGGGGAAAGATGTGTTGCGCTTCCTGCTGAGCCCTGACCCTGGCTGGAGTGGGGGGAACCAAAGTAGGGGGAACCATGTAGTGGGTATGGGTGGAGGACGTAGATCAGGGGAGCACTTGTTAAAAGTGAAATAAAAGAGGGAACCATTATGGAAAGCCAGGCAGTCTGAGAGGAGAAGTAGAGGGAGCAGGAGCTCTGCAGGAGCTCTGCTCGGGAGGAGGTCCTAGGAGAGAGGCCCAAGACTGAGAAGGAGAGGAGGAAGGAGAGAGGAGCAGGAAAAAGGCTCCAGGAATGGGAAAGGGATCCCAGGGGTACGGGCAGTGCTGGAGGCCACCCGAACGCCCGAATCTGCCAGGCGGTGGAGGGATCGAGCCGCAGAGGGGACCGGCCCCTAATCAGTGAGAATTACAAGGTTCAACTGGAAACTGGAGGCTTCTGTACTTTCAGGGTGCAGTTGCCACATCCGCACTCAAGTCGCCAAAAAGGTAACCGCATAGGATCCAGGGAACTCCAGGTTGCCCAGAAAGATCCGAGGTTTCTGGCTTGGGATATTGTTTGGCGAGGCGCAGGGCAAGAAGGGTGAGGGCCAGCGCAGAAAGACGGCTGAGAAGGTCATATAGAATGGGGTCCTATCAGGCACTCTTGAAACACCTGTGAGTTTGCTGAACCCCTGCCTGGTGAAAGCAGCACGACGTGGGAGGCTGTAACCTGGACAGTATAACCTGAGGAACTTAACAGCTGTGAGTAAACTGTGAAGACTGCACCCCATTGTCTCTGTGAAGTTATTGCTGCGCCATCACCCCCCTGCACTACACAGCCACATCTTTAACATTTACACTGCCCTGGAGCTAAGCTCTGCCTGTGGAGAGCTGAACCAACTCTGCTGCACTAACATTGGCTCCAGAGGTTCTGCACTGCAGCAGCGGCTCCATATAGCCGCATACCACAGGTGGCGTCACGAACTGTAGATAAGAACTTTAATTTCCCTGTAAATATTCCCCTTTTTACTGACCGCCCTGGGTCACGGACCGGGTCACCGCCACTGTGACATCTCCCCTAGCAACGACCGGCCCGGCACCGAGTACCCCACGGCCCAGGGGGCACGTCATATACAGGACAGGAGAAGTGGTACTGTTCAGTGTATATGTACAGGACAGGAGAAGTGGTACTGTGCAGTGTATATATACAGGACAGGAGAAGTGGTACTGTGCAGTGTATATATACAGGACCCCAGAAGTGGTACTGTGCAGTGTATATATACAGGACAGGAGAAGTGGTACTGTGAGGTGTATATATATACAGGACAGGAGAAGTGGTACTCTGTAGTGTATAAACAGTATACAAAACAGGAGAAGTGGTACTGTGCAATAGATGTATACAGGACCGGAGAAGTGGTACTGTGCAGTGTATATATACAAGACAGGAGAAGTGGTACTATGCAGTGTATATAGTATATATACAGGACAGGAGAAGTGGTACTGTGCAGTGTATATATACAGGACCGCAGAGGTGGTACTGTGCAGTGTATATATACAAGACAGGAGAAGTGGTACTGTGCAGTTTATATATACAGGACAGGAGAAGTGGTAGTCTGCAGTGTATATACAGTATACAAAACAGGAGAAGTGGTACTGTGCAGTATATATATACAGGACCGGAGAAGTGGTACTGTGCAGTGTATATATACAAGACAGGAGAAGTGGTACTGTGCAGTGTATATATATATATATATATATATATACAGGACAGGAGGAGTGGTACTGTGCAGTGTATATATACAGGACAAATGGTACTGTGCAGTGTATATATACAGGACAAGTGGTACTGTGCAGTGCATATATACAGGACAGGAGAAGTGGTTCTGTGCAGTGTATATATACAGGAGAAGACGTACTGTGCAGTGTATATATACAGGACAGGATAAGTGGTTCTGTGCAGTGTATATATACAAAAGTAGTACTGTGCAGTGTATATATACAGAACTGGAGAAGTGGTTCTGTGCAGTGTATATATACAAAAGTAGTACTGTGCAGTGTATATATACAGAACTGGAGAAGTGGTACTGTGCAGTGTATATATACAGGAGAAGTGGTATTGTGCAGTGTATATATATATATAGGACTGGTGAAGTGGTACTGTGCAGTGTATATATACAGAACAGGAGAAGTGGTACTGTGCAGTGTACATATACAGGACAGGAGACGTGGTACTGTGCAGTGTATATACAGGACAGAAGTGGTACTGTGCCACATATAGCCTAGTCTCTCCTCTGCCACATATAGCATATACAGCCTAGTCCCCTCTTCCCCCACATATAACCTAATCCCCCCTCTCCCCCACATATAGCATATGTAGCCAAGTCCCCCGTCCACCACATATAGCATATATAGCCTAGTCCCCCCTCCACCACATATAGCATATATAGCCTAGTCCCCCCTCCCCCACATATAACATATACAGCCTAGTCCCCCCTCCCCCACATATAGCCTAGCCCCCCTCCCCCACATATAGCCAAGCCCCCCCTCCCCCACATATAGCCAAGCCCCCCCTCCCCCACATATAGCCAAGCCCCCCCCTCCCCCACATCAAGCCAAGCCCCCCCCTCCCCCACATCAAGCCAAGCCCCCCCCCTCCCCCACATAAAGCCAAGCCCCCCCCTCCCCCACATAAAGCCAAGCCCCCCCTCCCCCACATAAAGCCAAGCCCCCCCTCCCCCACATAAAGCCAAGCCCCCCCCTCCCCCACATAAAGCCAAGCCCCCCCCTCCCCCACATAAAGCCAAGCCCCCCCCCTCCCCCACATAAAGCCAAGCCCCCCTCCCCCACATAAAGCCAAGCCCCCCCCTCCCCCACATAAAGCCAAGCCCCCCCCTCCCCCACATAAAGCCAAGCCCCCCCTCCCCCACATAAAGCCAAGCCCCCCCCCCCACATAAAGCCAAGCCCCCACTCTCCCAAAATGTATGCATATAGATCCACTTTTCTATTGCACATATCAGTTTCGCATAAAATTGTATTTAAAAATGAAAACTGCTTCTCCTATCAGTCTTCTGAGCTCCAGGAAGGAGTCTTGTGGATAACTGGCAGCAGAAGAGGGAGGAGAGGAGGTCCGGGCCGCTGCTGCAATCACTCGGCCCCAATCACATCACCAAGCTCCTACTTTGAGGCGCAGAGCACTGACGGTGTGCAGACTGCCCCAGCATGTGGCTGCTATGGTAACAGCACTGATCCTCCACCCGCAGTCTCATCGCGTCAAGAGGGGAGGACGGAAGACAATAAAGCTGGTCAGACTGGCATCTCTAGCACAGCTATGCACTGCCCTGTAATCTGCATTCATGGCCTCGCACACCCTCTGCCTAGCTGTGCTGCTGGCACTAGGTGCTGGAGTGCAGGAGAGGTGTAATATCATTAGCACTTCTCCTGCACAGGTCTCAGTCAAAAAGAGCCCTGTGCATGCTGTGGCAGTCCATATCAAAGCAAGGGCACGCAGAGGGCCTGTAAGCGCACTTCGCAGTTAAATGCCGCCGGCCCACCGGGCATCTGCCCGCCTCGGCAGATTGCCAGTCTGGGCCTGCAAACCAGATTGGAGTTTGGCAGATAAGTGGGGAATTACTTTTTAGAACTGACACAAGAGATTGGTTTCCTTATTGAAATGAAACCCAATTGTAACACAATAATGGAGTCGATCATCCCCTCCTGCTCATAAACAATGAGCAGAGTTGAATACCTTAGCTTCACAACAATTCAACCCCTTCACCCAGGGGTGTACATAGAAATCAAGGGGCCCCAGAGCAGAAGTTCTAATTGTCTCACAACTTTGCATCCTTTAGGCTATGAGCGCACAATCAGGATTTGAAGCAGAAATTTCCTGAGCGCTTCTGCATTTCCTTGGCAGGAAAAACAGCACATTTTTGACACGTTTTTTTATGCGATTTTTGAAGCGTTTTTGTACATCAATGAATGCTTCTTGGAGCTAAATAAAGCTATTTTGTGAGACATTGCTTAAAACCCTTGGATTACTGTCAGAACTGGGGTGAGTATATTAGTTAATTTAAATGATTTAAAAAAATGTGTCTGTTGTATTTCAAATAAAGTGTTTGCTCGATGTCTGTGTCTTTATTTAACTCTTTACTTTAATTAGGTCTGGTAATGAAAGGGTCTGATTGACACCTTTTCATCACCAAACAAAAGAGCTAGGTGTCAGCTAATCCCATTCGCACAATGTCATTAGCATTTCCATTCATGTAATTTATGCGGCAGCTGTGAGCTGCTATTTTTAGGCTAGGAAGGTGCCATTTGCAAATATGGTCCCTGGCCATTAGTAATAGCTCACAGCTGTTTGGTTGGCCGCTACATCCCCCCGATCAGCACTCAGCAGCGCTTTGGATGCAACATATTTCTGCAGCGTCCAAAACACGATGTTCTAATGCCGCACTTTTGTTGTCGGTACATGTGAATCCAACGCATATAATGACACTTCAATCGGTCAAAATCTGCAGCGGAGACTAGCGTGTCCGCTTCAGAAATTGACATGCTGCGGATGAGTTTGGGTACGTGGCCACGATCAGGAGCCGCTGCAGGTTTGACTCTGTTTGTTTATACAGAGTCAAACCCACAACGTCCAGATGTTACAGCATCGTGGATGGGATCTCTAGAAATCCCATGTCCACTATGCGTGCATCAGAGGCTGTGGGTCACCCGTGGACATTGACATGCGGCGCATCTTTCAGGACAGCAGCATGTCAAATTCTCTTGCGGAGTCGCTAGTCTCCGCAACATAAATTTGACCACTAGAATGTATTGAATGCGGTAAATACGCATGGTTCAGTGAACACATGCGGATTACCTGCATTCAATAGAATGCAACGTTTTGGACGCAGCAAAAAATATGCGTCCAAAGCGCTGCTATGCCCGGATCGTGGACACAGAGCCTAAAATTTAAAAAAAAATCATGATCATGGGCTCCCGCATCATTTTTATAACCAGCAGAGGGAAAGTCGACCGCTGGGGGCTGATATTAGTAGCCGGGGAAGGGGCCATTAGCCAACAATGTTCCCTGGCTATTAATATCAGCCCACAGCTGTTTGTTTAGTCTTTACTGGCTAGCTAACAGGGGGACCCCAGAAAAAAATTGACGTGGGGTCCCCCTATAAAATCTAACTAGAAAAGGCTAAACAGACAGATGTGGGCTGATATTAATAGCCAGGGAAGGGGCCATGGATACTAGCCCCCTCCGCGGCTATTAATATCACCCCTTAGCAGTCCCAGAACTGGAGCATCCATAAGATGCGCCAAATCTGGCTCTTAGCCTCCGCTCTTCCCACTGCCCGAGTGGTGGCGAGTGGGATAATGGGGTTGGGGCTCACGTCAGCCTAGTATTGGCGGCTGACATGAAGCCCAGGTTAGTAATGGAGGGCGTCTATAAGACGCCCCCATTACTAACTGCGTAGTAAATTACTCTCCACTTTTTCAATAAAAGACACGGCCAGAATAAAGTATTTTAGTGAAATAAAAAACACATGGTTTTAATAATTTTTTTTATTGCACTCTGTCCGCGAAGCCATTGATCTTCTGAAAAAAAAGTAAAAAAAACAAACAACCATATCCGTCACCTGTCCGCCGTCAAAGATGCAGTCCGCGATTACCCCAACGATTGTCCCTCGGCGATGTGGGTCACTTCTGCAGCAGTGACATCAGCAATCACTGGAAAATCACTCCTGTCAGTATATATGCTGCTTTCGGAGGTCACTGGGGTTCATCAGCTGAAGATGAGCTCACCACCATGGGAACATTCTTCTGAATTTTCCCACAATGAGGTCACGTGAGCTGTAGCATCGGCGTCTCTGCCTCCTGCCGGGCAGAGACGCCGTTCCCCTCATCGCTGCGGTCCCAGTCCGGCGTCTTCCTGTTTTCCTGCTGCTAAGGCGCGCACTGCGCGCAGCTTCCCGGGCACTGTGCTTAGGGCGCGCTCTCCCTCCCTCTTAAAGGGGCTACGCCCGCCGTCCTAAAGAGTCCCCAGCCGGAGGACTGACCCTATATTAAGCACCTCCTCCAAAATGGAGGTGCCTGTGCAAGGTTGTTGCTTGTGTGCTAACACTCTCCTCAGCCCTCAGGTCCCTTGCCCGTCAGTCTGTCTAACAGTCCTGCCCCAGTCCTTTCCGCCAGTCTGTCTACCTGCCGTGCCCGCCAGCCTGCTTACCCGGAGCACCTGCCAGTTACCTGCCGTGCCCGCCAGTCTGCCTACCCAGAGCACCTGCCAAGTTACCTGATGTACCCGCCTGCTTGTCTACCCGGATCACCCGCCAGCCTCTCTGCCATGCTCATCCGCTGTACCGGTCAGCTCCAGTCACCTGACCCATGGGAGTCACCTGCTCTCACACAAGGCCAGTCCCAGAGTGGCACCTGGTTCCCCTGCCCGGTCCCTCCTTGGTTCATGGAGACGACTAAGCCGCCGTGCGACCTGGGTCGGTCCGAGTAGGCACTTAGTTACACCCCTCTGGTCCCTCCTTGCATCAAAGCACAGAGGTTCCACTACCCGGACCAGTAACAGTTTGCACAGGCCATGGAATCCGGTGGCTCCCAGGCTCCTTCGCTCTCTGACTTGTACCAGGAGGTTTCTCGTCAGAGATCCCAACAGGAGACTATCCTGTCCTATCTGCGGACAGTCAACTCCCGCCTGGACACGCTGTCTACTCCGACGGTGTCCGTCTCTAATCGAGCGGCACCCACTCAGGCGGCACCCATCCCGGCAGCACTTCTACCCTGTGGCGCTGTGGCACCTGGCTTTGGACCCCGGCTTTCTGTGCCTCCACGTTTCGATGGACCCTGTTCTATTGTTTTATGTCAGGGATTCATAAATCAGTGCACGCTGCACTTTGAACTTCTGGCACACCAGTTCGTCTCCGACCGGGCCAAGGTGGCATTCATGATGTCTCACCTCACCGGAGAGGCGTTGGCATGGCTTAACCCTCTGTGGGAGAGAGGGGATCCTCTGGTGTCCGATCTCCAGGCTTTCCTCACGGCTTTCCAGAAGGTGTTCGATGAACCTGGACGAAGATCTTCCACTGCCTCCTCACTTCTCCAACTCCGTCAAGGGAGTCTTTCTGTGGGACGGTATGCCATGCGTTTCCGCACCCTTGCATCTGAACCGGCCTGGAATAATGAGGCACTGGTGTCCACCTTTTGGGAGGGCCTTTCTGGACGGATCAAGGATGAGCTAGCCGGCCGAGACATACCTTCCACCCTGGATCATCTGGTGTCTTTAGCTACCCGGATCAACATTCGCTTTCTGGAACGTGCTAAGGAGACGACCCGGGAGAGAGGACTTCCGCGTCTCGCTCCAACCTTCCAAAGGCCTGTCTCTCAACCAGCAATCCCCCAGGTGTCTTCTCCAGAGCCAAGATGGTAAAGTCTCACCAGGAGACACGCCGCGCAGAGGGGAGTTGCTTATACTGTGGCAGTATAAAGCATCTGATCCGTTCCTGCCCAGAGAGACCGGGAAACTCCAGTGTCTAGGACCGCTCGGAGAGGTCATCCTAGGCAAGAGTTCTTCCTCTCCGTCCTTGACTCCGTTTCTGTCACCAGTGGTGAGACCCGCTTCTTTGAGACTGCCTTTCTGGATTCCAGAGCCGCAGAGAATCTTATTCAACAGGCCGTTGTGGAACGTTATCAGATTCCTACCGAATATCTGGCTGAACCTTTGGCGGTTTCCTCAGTGGATGGGAAGCTTCTTCCGGAGACCATCTTGCTGGTCACTGAGCCTGTAACTCTTCAGGTGGGAATGCTGCACTCGGAGAAAATCTCCTTTCATGTACTGTCCGGTCTCTCTCATCCCCTCTTGCTTGGCCTGCCTTGGTTACAGAGACTTGAGCCCGTCCTGAATTGGAGATCTGGTGAAGTGCTCCGTTGGGGTCAGGAATGCCATGAATCCTGTCTGGTTCCGGTTCGTCCTGCTCGAAACCCCTGTCTACACCGGCTAATCTACCTGGCCTGCCGGAACCCTACTGGTCCTATGTGGACGTCTTTGAAAAAAGGAGGCTGAGACACTACCACCTCATAGGCCATATGATTGCCCCATCGACCTAATACCTGGTGCTTCACCTCCTCGTGGGCGAATCTACCCCTTGTCGTTGGCCGAGACCCGTGCTATGTCTGAGTACATTGAGGAGAATCTTGCTAGGGGATTTATCCGGAAATCCACCTCTCCGGCTGAAGCAGGATTCTTCTTCGTCAAGAAGAAAGACAGCTCGCTTCGTCCTTGTATTGACTATAGGGGTCTAAACCAGATTACCATCAAAAATAAGTACCCTCTGCCTCTCATCTCGGAGTTGTTTGACCGCCTAAAAGGCGAGAAGATCTTCACCAAGCTCGATCTTCGGGGGGCGTACAATCTGGTCCGGATTCACCAGGGAGATGAGTGGAAGACGGCATTCAACACCCGGGACAGTTACTACGAATACCGCGTAATGCCCTTCGGTCTCTGTAATTCTCCAGCCGTCTTCCAGGAGCTAGTTAACGACATCTTCCGAGATCTCCTGTATTCCTGCGTGGAGGTGTACTTGGACAACATCTTGGTGTTCTCCCCGGATCTGCCTTCTCACCGGAGGGATGTTTGTTAGGTTCTGCTGAGGCTCCGGAAGAATCGCCTGTATGCTAAATACGAGGAATGCCTCTTCGAGCAGACCTCCTTGCCGTTTCTTGGTTACATCATTTCTGAGACCGGTCTGCGCATGGATCCTGAGAAGGTGTCAGCCGTCTTAAAGTGGCCCTGACCGGAGGGATTGAAGGCGATTCAACGGTTTCTGGGTTTCGCGAACTATTACCGCCTCTTCATTCCTCATTTTTCCTCCCGGACTGCTCCCATCTCTGCTCTCACCCGTAAAGAAGCAAATCCCAGGGAGTGGTCTTCTGAGGCGGAAAAAGCCTTCGTCTCCCTAAAACAAGCCTTCTCCTCCGCTCCAGTGCTACACCATCCGGATTGCAACAAGCAGTTCTTCCTGGAGGTTGATGCCTTTTCCTCCGGGGCCAGAGCAGTGCTCACCCAGAAATCCTCATCCGGGAGAATGGTAACCTGTGGCTTCTTCTCCAAGCTCTTCTCCTTGTCCGAGCGCAACTACTCCATAGGAGATCGGGAGCTGCTGGCCATCAAATTAGCGCTGGAGGAGTGGCGCTACTTGCTGGAGGGGGCTCTGCACCCGGTGGTCATCTACACTGACCATAAAAACCTTGTTTATTTGCAGAATGCCCAAAGATTAAACCCGCGTCAGGCCAGATGGTCACTATTCTTCGCTCGATTCTGCTTTACTCTTCACTACCGCCCGACAGACAAGAACATTAAAGCCGACGCACTATCCTGTTCATTTTTGTCTACCGAGCAGGAGGAGGAGCCTTTACATATCATTGATCCCTCCAAAATATTGACTGTTGCTACAGTTGACCTGTCTCATCTAGAAGAAGGTTTTACTGTGGGGTGTGATGCAGCAGGCATTCCTTTAATGGTTCAGTGTGTTTTGAATGACCATGTACCTCCCCCATCAGCTGACTGGTCACATGACCGTGACATCACACAGGTCCTTTTGCACACAGAAGGTCTGAACACATGACTGTGACATCAGTTAAGGTCCTGTCTGTGTGTGTGTGTGCTACAGGATATATAAACCCTGGGAGTCTTGAGACAGGGTGTTCCTGTGTCAGGTGTGAAAGGCATGAGGCCTGTTCCTGTGAGAGAGGCATGAGGCCTGTTCTCCGTGTGGGTGGGACACTGTTCGTGTGAAGCCTAGTGAGGCCGAGTGAAGCCTGGCAGCCTGAAAGGCCGAGACTGGATCCTGGGAGTGGATGCTAGTGGCTTGGAAGGTAGAGGCTTGCTGATAACTCCTGGAAGGTGAAGCCTGGATCTTGGGACTAGATGCCAGTAAGCCTTGGAGGGCCAGAGGCTAGAGACCCCACCTGGGAAGCAGTAAAGCCACAGTGGTGGCGGAACCAAACGGACGGGAGCAGCCATAAGCCGGCAAAGGTAAAAACACGGTTTATATGGACATTGATATGGACATTGTTATTATTACCTTGAGTCTCCTGGACATTATATGTGTGTCGGTGGGCCACGGAGTTGGACCCGGAAATAAGCGGCTTATGAAGTGCAATAAACTGCTGAGTTGAGAAATACCGGAAAAGACTTTGCGTATGTGCTTTGATTTACCCGGTGCAGCGAGTATCCCCCCATTATGATAACTAGCGCTGCCTTACAGTGGTCATTCGTCCAAACTTGCTGGTCATGCCGGCCAGAGGAAGACATTTCTGCTCATTGCCCGACATTATTGGTGGCCCACCCTGCGCAAGGATGTTGCGGTCATCTTCTTCCTCTTCCCGTGGCTTCCGCTCCGTGGCAATGTGACGCCCTGCGGCTGCAGGCTGTCACAGAACTCCTGGGTGTTGCTAAGACGGATTCTCCCCAGTGGCCTCAATACATGCAGACACCTCCACCCAAGTCCACTAGATGGAGCCCTGTCAGGTATATATATACTGGGGGGTGGAGTTCAGGAAGTCAGTCAGTGGGAAGCAGTGAGTTTGACACGATGGTGCAGCACCAGACAAGCTGAAGTCTGTGTGGCTGAAAGCCAGGCTAGGCCCAAGCAGCGGGCTAGTCTGGCCAGTGAGAGCCTAGAGTGGGCTAGAAGGCAAGGAGAAGAGAAGAGCCATGAGGGACAGCGAGCCTATTGGGATCTCTATGCCCAGTAGGGAATCCGGCATACTGAGGAGGATTTCATATCCCTCGGTCCACCCGTGAATACCGCACATTTAGAGGACTAGGTACCACGAAGGCCCCAGCGTCCAGGGATCGTGGTAACCAGTGGGAAAGCCCTCGCCACCAAGCAAGACGGGTGAGAGAAACATCAAGGGAGCTAGACCCTGTTCCAGGCAGGTCAGAAGCTCCAGGGAGAGAGACAGGAAGATACAGAAAGGAGGCCTTACACCCGCTCACTGGGGAGCAAGACCAGAAGTGCACACCACCTACAAGTACCCCGGACCGTACCTGACTACCATCTGCAGTAAAGGTACTGAAACTAGCCCTGGTGTGTGTGTCTGTTCTTCCTCTGACCCGGCTGGGTCCCATCTCTCCTGCATCCCTTCACACCATCCCTGCCCCGGGGGCCCGCTCCACCTGTGGGGAGCAGAAACATCCCAGCTGCCATCCCATCACCCCCCGGAGGTCTGCAGCAGCGCTGGTAATCCTTACCAGGTACCACAGGTGGCGTCACAAACTATTTATTTTATTTTTATCCAAGTTTCAATCCCCTTTTTCAAGAGTGACCCCAGGGTACGGGCCTGGAAGTCGACCACCGCGACATCCCCAAAACCAGGCAAAGGCCCAGGTACCCCTGGGCGCGTCATACTCTTTCTGGAGCTGTGAACAGGATACGTGACCAGCCCGCTATCAGCGGGTACTGTGCGCCTTAAAAGACTGTAACACTTACCGTGGTGAAGATTTCCCGCCATTCCCAAGGTTTCCCGCCATTATCCGCCATTTTCCTGTTGCCTCGTGGGAAGAAGAGGGGCATAACCGCGCGAAGTCCAGGCCCCGCCTCACGTACTGACGCAGCGTCAGATCCTGGAAGGAGACCGCCGTGCCAGGAAGCCCACGCCCTGACGTCAGACGCAAGGGGATGCCAGGTCCTGCACCGGGAACTGCTAGTCGAGCAGTTCTCCTCTTCCGGTCCGGGGGACCGCAGCCGGCGCTACAAGCAGGAAGGTAGGCCACAGTTAACTAGGGGGGCACAGCGATGGCGGATGATCAGCCACACGCCGGGGCCCCAGTTAATGCCCCAGATGACCAGTCTGCACCCGGCGCTGCTCAGGCAGGAGCAGTCGCCACACCAGCAGGAGCTGTGGCACGGATGGTGCCCATGGCTCTATAGCAAGCCCTAAATGTTCAGAGGGTGAGGGAACTGTTGGAACAGGACACCCTGACTGAACGGGAGGATGACCAGGACGGGTCACCCACCTCCCATAGCCAGGCGCAGCCCAGGAGGGGGTGCCCTTGAGCTACTAGTTCCCCGGTAGCTCTCATGTTAAGTATAAGTTAACCTGAACTTGGAGTCCGTGAACTATGAGCGGTCCCACCATTGTACATAGTTTGCACCTCCTGAGGTGCCCCCTGGTGGTTTTCACAAGACCACCACCACTAAAACCTGCTTGGCGTGGCCGAACCAGTGGTCCTACACCAGTCCTGCAGCCCGCCCAGGACCTTCGTTGAGGGTTTGGAGCAGGTCCCCCACAAGCCAGCTTACCCGGATAAGAGGGACACACCCGAGGAGGGATCTCATCAAAACTGACCGTTGCCGAAAGTAAAGTTGTGTTGCTGCTAATGTGCGTGTGCTCAATTGTTATAAAAGTATTTTATATATATTAAAAAGAAAGAAAATATTTTCGCTACAGTAAAGCATAAATAATGTTTATTAAATCTGTTATTGCAACGTTCAAGCCAAGTGCTTCCCATAAAGGGAAGAAAAATTGTAATTTTAAAAATATGTTATCCTTGTGTTACCTGTTATACAAAAATGTATTTCAGTCCGGGAGTACTGACTTTTACTAGGGGGGAATGTGACGCCCTGCGGCTGCAGGCTGTCACAGAACTCCTGGGTGTTGCACAGATGGATTCTCCCCAGTGGCCTCAATACATGCAGACACCTCAACCCAAGTCCACTAGATGGAGCCCTGTCAGGTGTATATATACTGGGGGGTGGAGTTTAGGAAGTCAGTCAGTGGGAAGCAGTGAGTGTGACACGATGCTGCAGCACCAGACAAGCTGAAGTCTGTGTGGCTGAAAGCCAGGCTAGGCCCAAGCAGCGGGCTAGTCTGGCCAGTGAGAGCCTAGAGTGGTCTAGAAGGCAAGGAGAAGAGAAGAGCCATGAGGGACAGAGGAACCACAGAGGGTTCGTCCCCTGATGCAAGCCGGTCACCGGGCCCGAGCCTATTGGGATCTCTATGCCCAATAGGGAATCCGGCATACTGAGGAGGATTTCATATCCCTCGGTCCATCCATGAATACCGCACATTTAGAGAACTAGGTACCACGAAGGCCCCAGCGTCCAGGGATCGTGGTAACCAGTGGGAAAGCCCTCGCCGCCAAGCAAGACGGGTGAGAGAAACATCAAGGGAGCTAGACCCTGTTCCAGGCAGGTCAGAAGCTCCAGGGAGAGAGACTGGAAGATAAAGAAAGGAGGCCTTACACCCGCTCACTGGGGAGCAAGACTAGAAGTGCACACCGCCTACAAGTACCCCGGACTGTACCTGACTACCATCTGCAGTAAAGGTACTGAAACTAGCCCTGGTGTGTGTGTCTGTTCTTCCTCTGACCCGGCTGGGTCGCATCTCTCCTGCATCCTTTCACACCATCCCTGCCCCGGGGGCCCGCTCCACCTGTGGGGAGCAGAAACATCCCAGCTGCCATCCCATCACCGCTCGAAGGTCTGTAGCAGCGCTGGTAATCCTTACCAGGTACCACAGGTGGCGTCGCGAACTATTTATTTTATTTTTATCCAAGTTTCAATCCCCTTTTTCAAGAGTGACCCCAGGGTACGGGCCCGGGAGCCGACCACCGCGACATCCCCAAAACCAGGTAAAGGCCCGGGTACCAAGTCGTTCCCATCCCCTCGGCGCGTCAGCAACATATCGCAATGGACTTCATCACGGATCTCCCTGTTTCTGCCGGTTGTACTGTCATTTGGGTGGTCGCTGACCGCTTTTCTAAGATGGCCCACTTCCATCCCCTGCCTGGTCTTCCGTCTGCACCGGTGCTGGCTAAGGACTTCATCCATCACATCTTCCGTCTTCACGGCTTACCCCTCCACATTGTCTCGGATCGCGGAGTTCAATTCACTTTGCGCTTCTGGAGAGCCACGTGCAAGCTGCTGGATGTCTCCATGGATTTTTCTTCGGCCTATCATCCTCAGTCCAATGGCCAAGTGGAACGCATCAATCAAATCCTCACCAGTTGTCTTCGACACATTGTCAACGCTCACCATAGCGATTGGGTTGAGCTCCTGCCCTGGGCCGAGTTTTCCTATAACAACCATGAGAGCGAGTCTTCTGCTAAAACTCCGTTTTAAGTGGTCTATGGTCAACACCCCCAGATTCCGTTTCCCGTCTCCTCTCCAGTGCACAATCCTGCCGCCGATTCTCTCATCAGCGAATTTTCTGCAATTTGGGAAGACACTAGATCTGCGCTTCTTCAGTCCTCGGGAGCGGATGAAGAAGCATGCTGATAAGAGACGTCTGGATCAGCCTCAATTGCGTCCGGGAGACAAGGTCTGGCTTTCTTCCAAATATGTTCGTCTTAAGATACCATCTTACAAGTTGGGTCCGCGGTTCATCGGTCCGTTTGAGGTTCTGAACCAAATTAATCCGGTGGCTTACAAGCTGAAACTTCCGGCCTCCTTACAGATTCCCAACTCCTTTCACATGTCTCTCCTCAAACCGGTTGTCCTTAATTCTTTCGCTGACGATCCAGGTACCACCCCAGCTCCAGTCTCCGCTGAGGACATTTTTGAGGTAGAAAACATTTTGGACACCAAGAGGGTAAGAGGAAAGACTTTCTTTCTTGTGGATTGGAAGGGGTTTGGCCCTGAGGAGAGGTCTTGGGAGCCCAGGGAGAACATTCATGCCCCTCATCTTCTAGAAAAATTTCTCGCGGGCTTAAAGAAGAGGTGGCGTAAAGGGGGGGTACTGTAGCATCGGCGTCTCTACTTCCTGCTGGGCAGAGACGCCGTTCCCCTCACCGCCGCGGTCCCGGTCCAGCATCTTCCTGTTCCTCTGCTGCTAAGGCGCGCACTGCACGCAGCTTCCCGGGCACCGTGCTTAGGGCGCGCGTGCGCGCGCTCCCTCCATCTTAAAGGGGCCGCACGCGCCGTCCTAAAGAGTCCCCGGCCAATGGCCGGAGGACTGACCCTATATTAAGCACCTCCTCCAAAATGGAGGTGCCTGTGCAAGGTTGTTGCTTGTGTGCTAACACACTCCTCAGCCCTCAGGTCCCTTTCCCACCAGTCTGTCTAACAGTCCAACCCGCCAGCCTGTCTAACAGTCCTGCCCGCCAGTCTGTCTACCTGCCGTGCCCTCTAGCCTGCTTACCCGGAACACCAGCCAGTTGCCTACAATGCCCGCCAGCCTGCTTACCCAGAGCACCTGCCAGTTACCTACCGTGCCCACCAGCCTGCCTACCCGGAGCACCTGCCAAGTTACCTGCTGTACCCACCAGCTGGTCTACCCGGATCACCTGCCAGCCTCTCTGCCATGCTCATCCGCTGTACCGGTCAGCTTAAGTCACCTGACCCGTGGGAGTCACCTGCTCTCACACAAGGTCGGTCCCAGAGTGGCACCTGGTTCCCCTGCCCGGTCCCTCCTTGGTTCACGGAGTCGACTAAGCCGCCATGTGACCTGGGTCGGTCCGAGTAGGCACTTAGTTATGCCCCTCTGGTCCCTTCTTGCATCAAAGCACAGAGGTTCCACCACCCGGACCCATAATATGAGCGATCAGCTGATCGCTTACGTGACCGCAGGTCCTGGCAGCGCAGTACACTGCTAGGAGCGAGCACGCTCCCCGCAGTGTACCACCGACTGCCAGGCTTAAGACATCGCCAGGGACCAGGAGAACACCGGGGGGCGTCTGACAGGTGAGTATAGTGTTTATTTTCATTTTTCTTTTTTTTACTGCGGGCACGCCGGCTCGGCAGAGCAAACTACTGCTCCCCCCAGCCTACCCGCTCTCACTGTGATCAGCGGGAGCGGCGGTCGGATGAGAGGAGTAGTAGTCCTCCTCTCCCAACCCTGGTACCTCCTGCACCGCGTTTCCACCGCGAATTTGCGGCTATTGGCTTTAATTGAAACTCAGCAAATACGCAGATATAAATACTATACCTGCGGATTTGGTGCAGTTCAATTAAAGTCAATTGGCGCAAATTCACGGCGGAATCGAGCAAACAATAGCCATGCTGTGTTTTTTTCCGCAATGGTAATCCTGAGTGGAAATTTTCACATCATGTGCACAGCATATCAGGATTACAATTGCTATAGCTGGCAGACCTATTAAGAAGAGTTTTCGCAGTGTTTCTGTGGCGGAAAAAACGCAGCGGAAACACATTAAAAAGCTTCGTGTGCACATAGCCTTACAAAGTAATTTTCCTCCTACTGGAGCCCTAGATTTCCCTTTCAGTATGATGCTAACAAAAGTGTCACACAAACACAGTATGATACCCCATGAATTCCTCCACAGTACCCTCCACACACACATTATGATAACCCTACTCTACCCCACCTCAACTCCCCATGCAAAGTATGGTGACCCCAACACAGTATGATCCCCCAACTGTTACCCTCACACAGCCCTGCATGCAGTATAATGGGTCTACATACAGTATAATAGCCCCATACTTCACTTCACTGTATAATGGCACTCACTAGGCCTCCGAACAGTATAATGATCTCCACACCGTATGATGGACCCCACACAAACCTTTACACTGTATAATTGCTTGCATACAATAAAATGGCCCCCACATAGCCCTCCAAATATTATAGTGGCCCCCACATAGCCCTCCATATAGTTTAATAGGCCCCATAGTCCTCCATATAGCATACTGCACTCCCCAAAGTCCTCCATATAGTATACTGCACTCCCCATAGTCCTCCATAAAGTACAATGCACTCCCCATAGTCCACCATACAGTATTATGCACCCCATAGTCCTCCATACACTATAATGAACCCCATAGTCCAGTTTACCAGTTGGTGCAGTAGATTCTAAGAAAACCAACAGACTCCACATTCCTGATCTGCATGTTTTTGAGTCTGTGTATTTGAATAATTAATTGTAAGGGGGTGTGTTCAAAATAATAGCAGTGTGGAGTTCAATTAGTGAGGTCAATCATTCTGTGAAGAAACAGGTGTGAATCAGATGGCCCTTATTTAAGGGTGAAGCTAGCACATGTTGTACATGCATTTCTCCTTGAAAGCCTGAGAAATATGGGTCGTTCGAGACATTGTTCAGCTAAAATGATCTCCAATGCTTTAAAATGGAAAGCAAAACCAGAGAGACGTGGAAGAAAATGGAAGACGACCATTCCAATGGATCGAAGAATAGCCAGAATGGCAAAGGCTCAGCCAATGATCAGCTCTAGTCTCTTAGCAAGAAGTCCCCGCAAAGTCCCACTGTTAAATAAAAGACATGTACTGATGGAGATACAATTTGCCAAAGAACACATCAGCTGGCCTAAAGAGAAATGGAGAAACATTCTGTGGATTGATGAAAGTAAAATTGTTCTTTTTGGGTCCAAGGGCCACAGACAGTTCGTCAGACGACCCCCAAACTCTGCATTCAAGTCACAGTACACTCTGGAGACAGTGAAGCATGGTGGTGCAAGCATCATGATATGGGCATGTTACTCTTACTATGATGCCGGACCTATTTACTGCATACCAGGGATCATGGACCATTTTGCATATATTAAAATATTTGAAGGGGTCATGTTGCCTTACGCTGAAAAGGATATGTCCTTGAAATGGGTGTTTCAACCAGACAACGACCCTAAACACACCAGTAACCAAGCGAAATCTTGGTTCCAGCCCAACAAAATTGAGGTTATGGAGTGGCCAGCCCAATCCACAGACCTTAATCCAGTAGAACACTTGTGGGGTGACATCAAAAATGCAGTTTCTCTTCATGTTATACATTTCTCTTCATGTTTTGAATTAGAAAACAGTGTGCAATGTTCCAAATCCATGGAAATAAAAATTAGTATAAAGATTTTGTGCTTATCTCACGTTTTTGAACACACTGCTATTATTTTGAACACTACTCTAAATGTTTATTTGTGATACTGACTACGTCTCATCAGTAGTGTTGAGCCACCCCCGTAGTGTTCGGGTTCGGTTCGGTTCGTCGAATACCGGGATGTTCGTGGAACTGTTCGTCGAACACATTAGAAGACTGTCGAACACCGTCAAACACCGTTAAAACCAATGGCAGGCAAATAAAAACACATAGAAAACACCTTCAAAGGTGTCCAAAAGCTGACAAACTGCTCAGAAGACACTCTCTGTTAAAAAGCCGGCCGGCAATTCAGCATCGGTACCCGACAATTTAGAACAGAAAGAATAGAGCATCACACATAGATTAGATAGATAGAAACATGTCAGTCACATATATAATAAGTACAGTGATACATGAGCAGGAGAATTCTCCCACGCTGTCAGTGACGTGCATGAGGTGAGCTGAGTTCATTGTCGGCTCATCTGGATGCCGTCACAGCCAGACACTGAGGAGCGCAAGCATGCCTGCTCTTCTCAGTGTCTGCGGCATGGCAAGCTGGATGGTAGCTTTCGGCTGCGATCCAGCCTGTCATGTGAATGTAGCAGAGCTGGAGCCATCCTGGGAACCATGGAAAGGTAAGGATGATGTTGCTTTATTATTTTACTTTTATTGCAGGAGATCGTTGGCTTCAGCTGGAATGGGCGTGATGGGCGTGATGGTAGGTATGGTTTAATTTAGAACAATAAAGAATTGTGTGTTTATTTCAATCAAAGGACTTTATTCTGGGTGTTTGTGTTTTTTTTTAACTTTGACTTTGGGGTTAGTAATGGGGGTGTCTTATAGACGCCTCTCCATTACTAACCTGGGCTTGATGTCAGCTGGCATAACAAGCTGACATCAACCCCAGCCCTATTACCCCACTGCCACCGCTACAGGGCAGCGTGGAAGAGCGAGGCTAAGTGCCAGAATTGGCGCATCCTATGGATGCGCCATTTCTGGGGAGGCTGATGGCTAGTGTTTGTAGGCTGGGAGGGGGCCAATATTCATGGCACACTTCCTGGGCTATTAATAGCAGCCCCCAGCTGTCTGCCTAGCCTTTGCTAGGTATTAAAATAGGGGGGACCCCATGTAATTTTTTGGGGGGGTCCCCCATTTTAATAGCTAGTAAAGGCTAGGTATTCAGCTGGGGGCTGATATTAGTAGCCTGGGAAGCTCCGTGGGTATTACCCCCTTCCCAGGCTTCAAACATCTGCCCCAGCCGTCTGCTTAACCTTCGCTAGAGACTAAAATTACGGGGAACCTCACGCCAATTTTTTTTCTAATAAATCCTTTATTTTAACACTAAATGACAAGTACAGTAATCAACACTATCACTGTACTTATTATATATGTGACTGACATGTTTCTATCTATCTAATCTATGTGTGATGCTCTATTCTGTCTGTTATAAATTGTCGGGTACCGCTGCTGAATTGCCGGCCGGCTTTTTTAAAGAGACAGTGCATGAAAACACTATTATTTTTTTTAATAAATCCTTTAACACTAAATGACAAGTACAATAACCAACACTGTCACTGTACTTATTATATATGTGACTGACATGTTTCTATCTATCTAATCTATGTGTGATGCTCTATTCATTCTGTTCTAAATTGTCGGGTACCGGTGTATGCCACTGCTGAATTGCCGGCTTTTCATGTTTCACTGTGAGTACTGTTCCCATCGATTTGGGCAACCGCTATAATGCCACAACCACCATGGCTGTGACATTACAGTGAGTGGCAGACAATCCCTGCATGATGTGAAAAAATCCAGTTACGCTTTTGGTGATTGAACAGTTATCGAACATAACCTCGAACAGCCGAATTTTTTGCAAATCATTCGCGTTCGGCGAACGACTCGAACACCGCCCAAAACAGCTCGAATTTGAGATTGGCGAACAGTTCTAGTCGAACACCGCTTATCTCTACTCATCAGTAGTGTGGTTCCTGTATGGTCCGCAGTCTGATGATGAATGATAACAACTCCCAGTATTACCATTGTTAAGGACATACTGGGAGTTGTAGGTTTATGCTAAACATATGTATACGGGTCTGACCTGACGTTACTATTGATGTACTATGTACTGATGATGGTTCAGGTCATGTATTCATGTAATGATGTCTGCGTGCGTGTGTGTGTAAATGCATGTCTGTGTGTGCGAAAATGTCTGAGTACTGTGTGTGTGCATGTCTGTGTATGTTTCTGTGTATCTGGAATTATATGTATTTTTGTAAGATGTGTATGTAATAGTGCATTGTGGTATGTAAAAACATTCATATGCTTGAGGCAAATGTACTAAATCTATAAGGGCTCTTTCACATGTGTTAGGGAATTCCATTCATCTTTCCGAGTTTAGGAACAGACAAGTGAAATTACATATTGTGTCCCCCTATTTCCTTATAGATTGTAGCTTGCGAGCAGGAACCTCACTCCTTCTATTGAACTATGTGTTACTTTGTGATGTCTTTATTGTTTGTACATGTCCCCTCTTAATTGTAAAGTGCTGCGGAATATGTTGTGGCTGTATAAATAAAATTATTATCATTATTACAGCAAGTAAAGCCATATTTGAAAAGCATTTCTACTGAAATATCCAGGTGTACTTTTTTCCATGTGTAATTCCCCAGACTACCACTAGATGGTGATATCATCAAGCTAAACACCCAGATCTCAGTACTAAAGTACAGAAATGTGAGACTGGCTGTATCCAGGCAGTGAAAGTAATATCACATCTGTTTACTATCTGTGTCACATCTCTCACCACCTCCAAAGTTACAGAGGGTGTACCTAGAGCTAGATATCAATGCTCAGAACACCCCAACACCACACTCCATTTTAAAAGTGGAAGCCACACAGACAGTGTCGGACTGGGGTGTCTGGGGCCCACAGGAGGAATTGATCCTCAGGGCCCACCCTACAGCAATATGCAAATAACTGTTAGCCGATATCTCGTTATTGTGGAGCGTCGACTGTAAATCGCAGGTAGCTCCTGCACATATACTGTGCACCACCATAACTGGGATGTACAATTACGGTCGTTTGCATTAAAGGGGTTCTTTGGTTAAAACAATTTATCACCGATCCATGGGATCCACAGGATCTGTGATCACTTATTGATCGTTTGGGTCTGATCGGAAGAATGGGGAAGTTTTATCCCTGTCAGGACACTTATCCCCATTTTAAAATGCAGCGGCAGATGGGACGTCTGACCGCAGCTCCATTCATTCTCTTTGGGGCTTCCAGAAAAAAAACAAGAACAGACACTGAGGGAATGAATGGATCAGTGGTGAAGTCGCACATGAGCTCCAGTCTACTAGGGATAACAGCTCCACATTCTACCAATCGGTGCGGGTCCCAGCAGTCAGACCCCCACTAATCACTAATTTATCACTTATCCTGTGTGAGAGGTGATTACTTGTTTTCCTAGGAGAACCAATGTAAGTGCATCTTGTTTCAAGTATTTAATCACTAATGGAAATAAAGAATCTTCTCCTAATTAATATCAGAGAGAACAAATGACCGCCACACACAACACAATCCACTATACCAACACCAATAGTACCACATACAAGGGAGAAATACCCCCACACCATGACCAGACCACATATTACCACCACATAGTGACCGAATAATACTACATACAAGGGAGAAATACCACCACACCATGACCAGACCACATATTACCACCACATAGTGACCGAATAATACCACATACAAGGGGGAAATACCACCACACCGTGACCAGACCAGATATTAATAGCATATAGCATTCAGATAATTCCCCATCATTTCCCCCACCTCCATCATTGCTCCCCCCCATCCCCATCAATGCTCTCCCCCACCTCCTCCATCATTGCTCCCTCCCATCCCCATCATTGCTCTCCCCCACCTTCTCCATCATTGCTCTGCCCTACCTTCTCCAACATTGTCATATCTCCCCCACCTTCTCCATCATTGCCATATCTCCCCCACCTCCTCCATCATTATTGCCATATCTCCCCACCTCCTCCATCATCATTGCTATATCTCCACCCACCACCTCCATCATTGCCATATCTCCCCCACCACCCCCTCCATCATCATTGCCATATCTCCCACCACCACCTCCTTCATCATCATTGCCATATCTCCCCCTACCTCCTCCGTCATCATTGCCATATCTCCCCCCACCTGCTCCATCATCATAGCCATGTCTCCCCCACCTGCTCCATCATCATTGCCATATCTCCTCCACCTCCTCCATCACCAGTGCCATGTCATATCTCCCCCCACCTCCTCCATCATCATGCCATGCATATCTCCCCCCCACCTCCCCCGTTGCCATGCCATATTTTCCCCAACCTCCTCCATCATCATTGCCATGCCATATCTCCCCCCACCTCCTCCATCACCATGCCATATCTCCCTCCACCTCCTCCATCACCACTGCTCTCCCTCTTCTCCCCCCACCTCCTCCATCACCATTGCTCTACCTCTTCTCCCCCCACCTCCTCCATCATCATTGCTCTCCCTATTGTCCCCCCACCTCATCCATCACCATTGCTCTACCTCATCTCCCCCACCTCCTCCATCACCATTGCTCTCCCTATTCTCCCCCCACCTCATCCATCACCATTGCTCTCCCTCATCTCCCCCACCTCCACCATCACCATTGCTCTCCCTCATCTCCCCCACCTCCTCCAACACCATTGCTCTCCCTCTTCTCCCCTGCCTCCTCCATCACCTTTGCTCTCCCTCATCTCCCCCCACCATCACCATTGCTCTCCCTCATCTCCCCCCACCATCACCATTGCTCTTCCTCATCTCCCCCCACCTCATCCATCACCACTACTGTCCCCATTTCCCCCCATCTCCAGTTTTAGTAAAAAAACAAAAAAAAAAACACTTATCTCTCAACACGCTCCCCTGCTTCCTGCACGGCATCTTTCTCCCTCACACAGGCTCGCGCTGCATGATGACGTCATCAAGCAGCGCGAGCCTGTGTCAGGGAGGAAGCGTGGGCAGGAAGCAGAGATGAGAACGGATCCCTACAGCGCCGCTGTCATTTTCCTACTGTCAGCAGCGGAGCTGGAGGGATCACTCCCTCCCCACCACACAGGATGAGGGCAATCTGGCCATGGGCCCCCCCGGAGCCTGGGGGTTCGAGAAGCAGGCCAGATTGCCCTCATCAGCCGCATTGCAAGGGCCCTCCTGACCCTTCGGGCCCTTGCAGTGCGGCGCACCGGCGGCCAAATAAACCAGGGGCCCCGTGCGTCCTGCTCAGGGGCCCGCTGAGGACCCGGGCCCACCGGAAAATTCTCCGATGTCCCGGTGCTCCAGTCCGACCCTGCACACAGAGTTCTGTTCTGGGATACGGTTTACCAAACCTATTTTCCATTTCATTAGCAGTAAATATTATAACTTTGGGGGTCTCCAGTCAGCACTAGTGGGAGCTCCTGGCATAGAGATAAGTATAAGTTAGCTCTCCCTAGTGGAAGCTGGTGATCCCCAAAGTTGTAATATTTACTGCTAATAAAATGGAAAATAGGTTTGGTGACCCGTATCACAGAATAGGAGCCCCATCCTTAAAAATATACATTATGAAATGAATCAGCAGTGTATTCTGACTTAATACAAGTTACTGAAGGTATTAATGTTAACTATTTAACCCACTTACACCACCAGGGACATTAAGTGTTCCATTAATTTCTGTTATGCGCTATGCAGAGACCAAGCAAGACTGGCGCCAAACCAGCAAAGGTGCAGCCACAGACGCACTTGGAGCAAGCTGCCGAGATAGGCGAGTCCTTGGGGGCTGGGAATACTCTTCAGCCAGCTCCCAGTAACTAGAAGAGAGACTTTGACAGAGCCCTTCCCAGGTCCACTGTTGCTGGTCAGCTGGCGTCTGGTGACGCGGCCGGTGCCTAGTCAACAACCAGGTGAGTACCTCTGCAAGAACCTCAGGAAGTGTAACAAGAAGAGAAAATGAGAAAACCCCTGAAAAGACAGCAACACAATGCTGGCATCACTTCCCACTACAGCACATAGGAACTGCAATAAACATCACATGACTGAGCAGGGACCAGGGTTAAATAGCCCGCCTAATGATCAGGTGTTGATTAACTCCCAATCATCCCCAGACAGCCACTCCCTGCTAGCCAGCACAGCAGAATGGACATATTCCACCTTTGCCTAGTGCCAAACACTGCAGCGTCCTGCGCTGTTTGGCAACCGGGGAAATCAATGAGAGACATTGAGCATCCTGCGTCCTCACACATCCTACAACACCAGAATGCGATGCTCCATAAGATTGGGACGGTTTCCCTGCACGCGTAGTAGCTCTGCCTACTTGATCAGGACAATGGCAGCGCCTTAGACCGGAATAGCATAGCATCGGAGCAGATCCATTCCCAGGTGGGAGCACAGAACCACACTTCCTAACAATTTCTAATGTTAAAACAATAAAATGACAATAATCTAAAATATAAGATTAAAGAGCCCCCTCCCCTGTCTCAGTAAGTGATGGCATATTACTAAGATATACCAGCAATTAAATGGTCATTTTGCATGAATCATTAGTGAATCTTTGTTACACATTTTATTAAAGAAATATACTTGTCATAGAGAAAGATTAAAATCCATGAGACATCACCAGGGAGGCCGCATTCACCCCACTCCCCCCATTTGGGACAAGAGCTTACACTCCTTGAAATAGAATTACATAGTGGACATATGGGGTAAAGGAAATTAGTGAAAGCTAGGGAAAAAAAAGCTAATTAAACCACCCTTTTGAAGCTGGGACTGCCTGCGGTGACCAAATGGTTAAAACAGGATACCTATTGTGGGGACAAGTCAGAAAGACTGGGATTAGTAGATTCAAGAGGCAGAGAAGTGTAAATCTAACTCCTTTAGAGGTACCGTATTTTTCGGACTATAAGACGCACCGGACCATAAGATGCACACAGGTTTTAGAGGTGGAAAATAGGGGAAAAAAAGCTCCTATGGCATGCTGGGAGTTATAGCTCCCCACATTTATGTCATGTGTTTGCCCTGAGAAGTATAACACCCAGCATGTCCTTCAGCTCTTATGCCATGCTGGGAGTTATAGTTCACCAAAGGAGTGGTACAGTGTTTAATGACGTGCTTTTTCACTTTACTTTATACTTCACTTCTAGCTTATAATGCTTGCCTCTCATTCTGGATAGGCAGGGAGCGGGGTCACACTGGCTGGGGGCTGCGGCAGCAGAGACGGCTGGGGCTGCGGCAGCGAAGGTGGTTGGGGCTGTGGAGGCGGCTGGGGCTGCGGAGGGGGCTGTGGCTGCGGAGAAGGCTGTGGCAGCGGAGGGGGCTGTGGCTGCGGAGGGGACTGTGGCTGCGGAGGGGACTGTGGCCGCGGAGGGGGCTGTGGCAGCGGAGGGGGTTGTGGCTGCGGAGGGGGCTGTGGCAGTGGAGGGGGCTATGGCTGTGGCGGGGGCTGTGGAGGGGGCTGTGGCTACGGCGGGGGCTGTGCCAGCGGAGGAGGCTGTGGCTGCAGAGGGGGCTGTGGCTGCGGAGGGGACTGTGGCTGCAGGGGGGCTGTGGCTGCGGAGGGGACTGTGGCTGCGGAGGGGACTGTGGCTGCGGGGGGGCTGTGGCTGTGGAGAGGGCTGTGGCTGCGGCGGGGGCTGTGGCTGTGGAGGGGGCTGTGACTGCGGAAGGGGCTGTGCCTGCGGCGGGGACTGTGGCTACGGAGGGGGCTGTGGCTGCGGCTGTGGCAGCTGGGGCAGTGATGGAGCGGTGTTACCCAGTGGGCACAGCCATGAATTCACTATGGCCGGCTAGACATCGGGAGGTGGGCGATCTCCCATCCAGATTGCGCGCTGCAGTGACGTTACTAAGAGGCAGGGCCGGTGATGACTGCGCGCTGTTCTGTGTTGCCCCGGCCCTGCCTCTTCATAACGTCACTGCAGCGCGTGATCTGGACAGGAGACCGTCCACCTCACTAGCGCAGCCATAGTGAATACTGGGGTTTGTACTGATCCGATATTTATGAGATATAGATTTTCCACGTCACAACAAAGGGACGGACCAGGCCAAGTAGCTCTCTAGTAATACTCTCCTGGTAATAAAACAGTGATTTTAAAAAAACTACAGCAAGCAGTCGAGTAAGTTACACATCGCTGGAATCAGGGTATGTGCCCATGATGCGTCCAGACCTGCGGCCCAGACGCTGCGGAAGAGGCGCCAGCGGCTTCTGCTCATCTATGCAAATGAGCGGCGGCCATTTTTTTTTTCACATGCAGACTTTCCTCATAGAGGTTAGGTCTATGGGGAAAGCCCGCATGCGGACCCATCCGAGAAATTGACATGCTGCGGTCTGGAAAGATGTGCCGCATGTCAGTTTCTGTGAGCGAGCCACAGACGCATAGTGGACATGGGATTTCTAGAAATCCCATCTACTATGCTGTAAAATCTGGCCGCTGTGGGTTTAAGTCCGCAGCGTCAAATCCGCAGCGGCTCCGGATCGTGGGCACACAGCCTCAGGGTTTCTGCCCCGACATTATGCTGCTCTCAGATTAGCTGGTAAAAACCTGGCGACAGAGTCCCTTTAAAATATTCCTTGATTGAAAATATAAGCCTAGGCAAACAATCTCATGACATTTGAATCACAAATTTTACATTTTGTCACCCAAAACTGCATAATAATTACTGAATTTCTTTAACCCTTTCACACCTGGGCCATTTTCCCTTTTTGCCTTTTAGTTTTTTGCTCCCCTTCTTCCCAGAGCCATAACTTTTTTATTTTTCCATCAACATGGCCATGTGAGGGCTTGTTTTTTTGCAGGACGAATTGTACTTTTTAAACGACACCGTTGAATTTACCATATAGTGTACTGGAAAACTTGAAAAAAAATTCCAAGTGCGGTGAAATTGCAAAAAAAAAAGTGCAATTGCCTATTTAATGGAGGCTGTTGTTTGGCACATGGTCTGTGTGTTTGGAGGGAGAAGGCCTCCTGTGTCGCCAGTTCGAGCAAGGATACTGGAGGTAACCCCAGCCTGTGTGCCGCACAGGCCTGGCTGAGCAGAGACCTGCTAAGGACATTTTTCTTTGTTTGGCTGATCTAAAGGCTGCTTGCTTTTCTGTTTGGCTTCTGGGTTTATGATGTTATAAACCCACATGAACTTTTAAAGGAACAAGCCTCCTGTTTCCCTACTGTCGCACCCAAGTGAGTAAAACCTCTACAATACCAAACATGTATATGTTCTTATCTGGGGCTGGGTGAGGGATTATTTTTTTGCACGTTGAGCTGACATTTTTATTAATACCATTTTGGGTAGATATAATGTTTTGATTGCCGTTTATTGCAATGCTGCGGCGACCAAAAAAACGCATTCTGGCATTTTTAAGTTTTTTTCTCATTACACCGTTTACCAATCGGATTGTTTTTATATTTTGAAAGATTGGGCATTCTGGACCCAAGTGTACCAAATATTTGTATTTTTTTTTATTTATTATTATTATTGTTTATTTAGAATGGGGCAAAAGGGGGGTGATTTGAACATTTTTAGATTTTTTTTTTTTTTTTAAACTTTTTTTTTTACACTTTTTACTTGCTTCAATAGTCCACTTAGGAGACTTGAAGCTGTGATCTGAAGATTGCCCCGTTTTACACATGGCAGGGCTGCATCCCTGCTATATGTAGCAGGAATGATCATCTGCTATGATTGGCGTCACGGGGCGGCGCTCATAGCAGATCAGCAATGACAGCCACAGGGGTCTCCTGCAGACCCCGGATTGTCATGCCAACCCATGGGCGCCCTGCGATCACGTGACAGGGGCGCCTATGGGTAGAGTTAGTGACGTGCTTCCGGCTCGTGCATGTTAAATGCTGCTGTCAGAGATTGACAGCGGCATTTAACATGTTAACAGCCGCGAGTGGATCGCTATTCCACGTGCGGCTGTTAGCGGCACATGACAGCTGATCGGATCAGCTGTCCTCTTCCTGGAAAGATGCGGGCTCAGCGACGGAGACCACATTAAAGGGAGAGACATGACATATGATGTACATATATCCATGTTCCCAGTTAGAAGCTGGTCTTGGAAGATACTAATTTTATTGGGAAGATCCATCTGGTATAGGGAGTAGCTTAAAAATGTTCCCATCTCAAGGCTACTTGCTTGAATATATCATAATTTATTGCCTTTTCTGTAAAAATATGTATAGATAAGATAGATACAACAATGATGCGTTGCAGACCGTTATATGGACGTTGCATGGAATTATTCAGTCTGTTATGTTTATAATTTATGGGAAAGGTGCACCAATTTATTTTTTACTACATATTTTGCAGTAAAGCTATCATAGACATACTGTTCACGTAACAGCTATACCTTCCAGTCTCACTGTATACATGCATGTTCAAATGAGCTGAGCGTGCATGTTTTCAATGTATAGAAGTGAATAAGACACAGTAAGACTCCTCTGGTGGCAACTTACCCATTCTTTTGTGTCCGTGAGAGATATGTGCGAAGTCCTTCCCCTGGTAAAAGCCATCAGGGTTGAGTCAGGACATCCCATACACAGTCACCCAATACAATCTAAATCCCATTTAGTCAACTTACATCTAAAGAGAATGGGCCCCCTAAAGAGTCATTGCCAAAATCATAATTTTTCTGCTATCCATACTGTAGGATAAAGGAGAATTTGTTTGCAGCATGGTGGTGCGGTGGTTAGCACTGTAGCTTTGCAGCACTGGGGTCCTGGGTTCAAATTCTATCAAGGACAACATCTGCAAGTAGTTTGTATGTTCTCCCTGTGTTTGCGTGGGTTTCCTCTGGGCTCTCTGACTTCCTCCCACACTCCAAAGACATACTGATAGGGAATGTAGATTGTGAGTCCCAATGGGGACAGTGATGATAATGTATGTAAAGTGCTGCTGAATATGATGCCGTTTTATAAGCAAAGCATAATAATAATACATTTACAGATTGTTGAAGGTCCAACTACTAGGACCCTTATCAATCCCGAGAATGGGGCTCTGGATCATGGAAACCGAGTTCTGCAGAGGCCTGTCTTGAATGAAACAGGGGTGCGCAATTTCGACCTCTGCTCCATTCATTTTTTATTTTTTTTTTAGAGCAGAGGTCCATGTCAAAGATGGAGCTGGATTTGAGTATCACTGGGTATCAGAAAAAAAGTCAAACCTCAGCGATCATTTAGTTGTCCTGCTTCCTTTGGATAGAAAATAACTTTTGATTTTGGGAATAAACTTTTAAGATCTCATGCACCCGAAAGTATTTTGCACCAATATTTGGAAGCCAAAACCAAGTGTGGACTATAAACACAGAAGTGCGAATCACCCCATTACAGTTATTCTCAGTTTATGTTACACCCTTAGTTTTTGGCTTACAATACTGAGCTAAAAACTGCCATGTGAATGAGACTTAAGACTAAAATCAGCCCTTGTATGATAGATGTTTTGGCTCATTGATAATGGAGTCTTTCTTCTTTTTGATAAATAGATACAATTGATATAAGATAGATGACTTTTTATTTTAGTCATGTTGCGCTATTTAAATTGTTCTTGTTTCATTGGTTTATTACTACAGCAGAATGATCGTACATTTTGATAATAAACCTAATCTGCAATGGGGCTGAATAATTTTGATTGCAAGTGTAGACAGATGCATAGAAAGATACAAATATTAGATAGACAATAAGAGCAGTATTCCAATCAAAATTGTAACGAAAACATGACATTTTATCCATTCAGTAGAGCTGCGCTTCGGCTCATTCTGAGCCCCTTTGAAGCCAGAATATACTGAAATTTTGCTCATCAGGGTGAATAAAGTTTCACATTTCCTTAACACTTTGGATTGGAGTACTGCTTTTTTTTGTTTGTTATAGTGGACGCTGTGACTCTTTGGCTTATACCTGAAGCGTATTAGATATAGTGTTGCATTTTTTTGGGACTGAGATAGATGCAAACCAAAGATAGATAAGGGATAGCGATATAGATAGATATTAGACAGATAGATACATAAGGGATAGATAAATAGATAAATCTTAGATACAGTGATGTGAAAAAGTGTTTGTCCCTTTCCTGATTTTTTTTATTTTGCATGTTTGTCACACTTAAATGTTTCAAATCACCAAACTAATTTAAATATTAGACAAAGATAACACAAGTAATCACAAAATGCAGTTTTTAAATGAAGGTCTTTATTATGAAGGAAAAAAGAAATCCAAACCTACAGGGCCCTGTGTGAAAAAGTGATTGCCCCCTAAACCTAATAACTGGTTGAGCCACCCTTAGCAGCAACAACTGCAATCAAGCATTTGCAATAACTGGCAATGAGTCTTTTACAACGCTCTGGAGGGATTTTGGACACTCATCTTTGCAGAATTGTTGTAATTCAGCCACATTGGAGGGTTTCCAAACATAAACCGCCTGTCGCGGTTCCACCTCTCACTGTGTCTGGGATGCAGTTACTGACAGCTCAGCCGTCCAATCTTGTACAGGGGCATGCTGGAGCTGTCAGTACTGTGATTGACAGCTTGACCATCCAATCTGGTACAGGGGTGTGCAATAACTGTCAGTGTGGTGATTGACAGCTCAGCCAGTGCCTCCCAGTCTCAGGTTGGACAGCCATCTTCAGTTGTTCATTATTCCAGTTGAATGTCTAGCTACTTAACTGAGCTGTTTCCCCCAGATCTCTGCCAGACGTACATTCAGCTAGTGTGTGGTTTGTTCTCTGTTCCTTGAGTTCTGTTTTTTGATCTTCTGTTGCCTGACCTTGGACCTTGTTCTGACCATCCATCTGTTTAACCCCTTCTATTCTGATCTGTTTTCCCCCTGGTATTCTGATCTACGGAACGTTACCTGACTATGCCTTTGCCTCTTCCCTCTGTTTATGACGTACCCTCCTGGCTTTGACTTTGTACTCCTTGACTATCCCGTCTCATGGCCTGGCCAAGAAAAGTGACTCTGCATCACATTACGTCTGGCCACATACGTTTTTCTTTTTCGCCTGTATGGAAACTGTTCATACGCTCTGTGACCAGATGGCGAATTTGAATCTGATGACTCAGGATCTGGCTAAGGAATGCCAGAGTCTGGAGTCATCACAATGTCAGCTGCAGGGTCAGATAACTAATATAATAACCTCAGATAACCCTTCACTGCCGGCAGTCGCTGTGACGTCAGTACCCACTGATGTACAGTTGGTCTCCCCAGAACCTGTAATAGACCAACGTGATAAATTTTCTGGAGAGAGAAACCAGTTTAGGGTCTTCAGTGAGAGATGTAGGTTTTTATTTATCCTGCCCCCCGATCGTCAGGGGTGGAGTTCCAGCGGGTGGGAATAATCAGGTCCCTACTGCGAGGGGGTCCTCAATCCTGGGCATATTCCATATCCCCCCCCCAGCCCCAGAATGGTTTTCTGTTGATACCTTCTTTAATAGTTTAGGACTGATATATGATGAACCCGACAGGATCCAGGTCGCTGAGGCTAAGATCACAAACCTGTCACAAGGGGGTCGCACAGCTGAGGACTATCGTACTGATTTCCGACAGTGGTCCACTGCAGTTCTGTGGAACGATGCAGCTCTCAGGTGCCTGTTCCGCAAAGGCCTTTCTGAAACCCTTAAGGACGCCCTGGTCCTCCATGACGCTCCTTGTTCTCTGGCAGAGGCCATAACCCAGGCCATACGAATGGACCGTAGAATCCATGAGAGACGTAATGAACAGCAGGCTGACCGTTCTATTTCCCTGGAGCAAGGCCATTTACTGGAGGTGGAACCATTGGAGATCAGAGTTGCTGGTCTAGGTGTTGTGGAGAGAAGACGCAGACAAGATCTCGAACTCTGTCTGTACTGTGGTCTCTCTGGACACGTTCTCAAGGATTGCTCTACTCATCCTCAGGCTACCAAACCATCAGGAGAATGTCTGAGTCTGGGTGACGACCGAGGAGGTCACCCAGACTCCCAGGTACCTTTTTCTTCCTCCTCTAGGGTACTGATAAATACTGTGTTATCCTTCAAGAAACAGGTGTTATCAACATTGGCATTCATCGACTGTGGGCCTGCTGCTAACTTTATTGATTCAGGACTGGTTCTGAAGTTGGGGTTAGGGACAGTTAGTTTAGAAAGACCCTTGCAATTCTTCGCCATTGACAAAACACCATTATCCAGGAATTTGGTCAAGAAGGTTACGGTGGATTTCACGCTTCAAGTAGGAGCTCTCCACTCTGAATCCTTCTCATGTTTTGTGTTGGATAATTTATCTGATGGGTTGGTACTGGGGCTTCCATGGTTGCAGATTCACAATCCTGTCATTGGTTGGTGTCAGAGGGAGATTGTTAAATGGGGCCCTAATTGTTGCAAGAAATGTCTAAAAACTGTACAAATATGCTCCGCTAGTCTGAAGGGTCTGCAGGGGGACCTGAAGGACTTCGGAGATGTGTTCTCGAAAAAAGAGGCGGAGATACTACCTCCCCATCGTCCTTATGATTGTGCTATTGTGCTTATTCCTTGTGCCAAACTGCCTAATATGTTAAAGAAAGTTTAAGGAAGGGTCATATCCGTCCTTCCGCCTCTCCGGTAGCTGCCGTTTTTTTCTTCGTTAAAAAGAAAGATGGGGGGGTCTCCGTCCTTGCATCGATTTCCGGGAACTAAACAAAATCACGGTTAAAACTACGTACCCACTTCCACTCTTCCCCTGACCTATATAATCAGCTTCTGGGGGCCAGGGTATTCTCTAAACTTGATCTTAGAGGCTTACAATTTGATACGCATCCGGGAGGGTGATGAGTGAGACTGCGTTTTTAACATCTGAGGGTCTGTTTGAAATCCTTGTCATGCCTTTTGGGTTATCCAATGCACCTGCTGTGTTTCAAAATTTTATGAATGATACTTTTTTTGATTGCATTGGAAGATATGTTGTAATTTATCTGGATGATATTGATGCGCCCCCTGGGGCCGTGGGGTACTCGGTGCCGGGCCGGTAGGTGCTGGGGATGTCACGGTGGCAGTGACCCGGTCCGTGACCCAGGGCGGTCAATTAAAGGAAAAGTAAAAGGGGAATAAAGTTTTTAGAGATAATGTTCGTGACGCCACATGTGGTGTGCGGCTATATGGGGCTGCCGCTGTGGTGCAGATCCACTGGAGCTCATGGTGACGCAGCAGAGGCGGTTCAGCTCTCCACAGGCAGAGCTAAGTTCAAGGGCAGTATATGAAGAATTGTGAAGGTAGATGTTGTTGGTGCAGTGTAATGCAGGGCTGAGGACGCAGACAATGACCAGACAACAAATTGATGGTGGTTTCCTCTATCTTTACTTGCGGTTTGGTAGAGCAGACCGGGGCACGGGTACTAGCTGGTAGTGGAGGTCCGGGCGGCCTGGAAGCAAGTTGGGTATCCACCTCGCCAGGTAGAGTTGTAGGCCTTCCCTTTGCACTATTCTCTTTGGCCCTGCTGCTTGAAGCTATGCTGCAGCCCTCGTCTCTGAGTAAAAAGTCTCTTCCTCACCCGTATGGCAGGCAGATCGGGCCTTCCTCAAGTGTCGCTCCCACGTGGCGATACTGGGCCCTATGATGCTACTGAGCCGGCGGGCGTCTGGTGGAGCCAGGAGACCTGCAGTCTCCTGCCCTCCGGATTTAGCTGCTGGACCTTCAGTGCCCCACAACCACGGACTCCGGTGTCCGGTTCACTTGTGCTTCTCTCTGGGGCGAGCTTATCTGCAGCTCCCTTCCCCAGGTCCTTCCTCGTCGTCCTCCTGTCTTCAACTCCTCTCAAACTCACTCTTTCTAAGCTCGCCTCCAGATTCCAGTTTGAAGGGGAGGAGCTCCCCTTTCTGGTCTGGAGCCAGGAAAGTGTTGTATGCTGGTATACCTGATTAGGGGACCCCTCCTTGCTTCCAGGCATGGCATCACCCCTGTGAGGGAGGCAATGCCAATGTGGCAACCGGACCCCTGGGGTGCCACATTCCCCCCTAGTTAAATTCAGTACTCCCAGACCGAGGACACCTTTTAGAATTTAACAATAACGATTCATATTACAAATAGTTTACAGAATCTCAAAGGCAAAAATTGCAGAATAACAAAAACCAAACTAGAACTGGAAACAGTCATTGCGGCGCTTAGTCTTTACGCCACTACCCAGGAATTGTCTTTTTTCCGGGTACTTGAAGGTTGGTTGGTGGGAACCGCCTCAACCCACTTCATGTATCGTCCCTGAGCGTGGCTTCAGGGCACTCTGTTGGTGGGCCTGGTTTTCGGCCACGCCTGTGGTTTATTTTCAAGGCCAACAATTAACTTGACTCAACATTGTCCTGACCACACCTAGTCCTGTGGTCCATTTGTCCATAAATTTAATAACTATATACATTCATGATTGCTTAAAACAGTGGTTCTCAACTCCAGTCCTCAAGACCCACCAACAGATCATGTTTTCAGGATTTCCTTCGCATTGCACAGGTGATGGAATTATTACCTGTGCAATACTAAGGAAATCCTGAAAACGTGATCTGTTGGTGGGTCTTGAGGACTGGAGTTGAGAACCACTGGCTTAAAAGTTCTTACAGGAAGTCTCTGTAGGCTCTCATACTTAACGGTTGCAACTATATAATATATACCGTTATTTTACTACTTTTTTAGTCCCTATAACGGGCAGGGAGCTGACCTATGGTACTACGGGTTGATCTACGCAGTACATTTGTTGCCAATGACCTACCCGGGTCTCTAGTGTCTACCGCTTGTGTGGTGGGCTCAGTGTGGACTACACTACGGTTAATCTGTGGTAATACCGGTAGGCTTGATAGTCTTCTAGAACTTCTTTGACTCACCATGGGTATGACAGATTCACCGCTAGCAGAGGGTAGATTCTCCTGATCTGCTGCTGATGAAGCATCTGTTTCTGGGGCCGATTGGTCTCTCTGCTGTTCTAGAGTCTCTGTGGCTTCCGGTGAGGCTACTTGGGGGGGAAAGGTCTGGACAGGTACCACGATTGCTTGGTTCACCTGCGTCCAAGACCGGGGAAATTCTCCAAGGATGGTTTGAACCGTCTCTTCCACCTTTTCTGTGTGCTGGGGGCTGTTTTAGTCTTCCTCTTTGTGTCTCAATTGATCAGGGCATATCTTCAGGTGGTCTCTTGAGACTGGCGCTGAAGTCTCTCCTCCATCTTTACTGATGAGGCATACCTTGGTGTTGTCGAAATTTGAAGGTAAGACGGTGTATGGTTCAACCTCCCGCTGATCATCTAATTTGAGAACTTGTCTTTTGCTTTTGAGTACCTGTTCTCCAGGTGACAAGGGAACTGCAGGTGCGTGCTGATTATAAGTTCTCTCCTGCTTCTGTCTCGCCTTGGACAAACTTCTCTCTACACATTCTTGCACCTTGCGGTATTGTTGCTGCCACTCCGTATCCCAATCTGCATCTGGTGATGTCGTCTCAGGTGTTAAAACTCCCATGTCTAAGTCAATGGGTAACTTGCCAGGTCTTGCTCTCATCAGGTAGGCGGGTGTACAGTTGGTGGGGTTCACCAGGATGTGGTTATATAGGTCCACCAAATCTGGTAACTTCTCTGGCCACAGGCTACGTTCTTCAAGGGGCAATGTCTTCAACAGGTCTATTACCACCTGGTTCATCTTCTCGCACAAACCGTTGGTCTGGGGATGATACGGCATCGTCCTTATTTTCTTGCAGCCGTACAAGTTACAGAATTCCTGGAACACTTCTGCTTCAAAGGCTGGGCCTTGGTTAGTAAGCACTCATTTGGGGTAACCCATTGCGGGCGACAAAAGTGGTGTTGGAACGCTTTGGCTGCCGTCTTAGCCGTCTGATCCTTCACTGGCACTTCTACCAGGAACCGGGAGTAGTGGTCTACTATGGTGAGAGCGTAGACATTGTTGTGATCTGCAACAAGAACTAAGGACAGAAGGGGAAAGCTTTCCCTACAGTAAGACTAAGCTGAATCCCTACGATGTAGCGGGCTGCCTGTTTCTAGGCTAGTCTGAAAGAAAGACCTATAGAGTAAAGGCAAGGGGTCCATAAAAAAACTAAGGACTGGAACAAAAAAGGGACACCTCCTGAACAGAGAAAGTTGTTGCAGAAAACGAAAGAAACTGACAAAAAGGTACTAAAGGTCCCAAAGGACCAAGCGAACTGAGAGATAGGCACAAAGCACCTGGCTAGCAAAACAGTCAAACACTGAAGTCCAGCACAGCCAAAAAGGAGGAGCTGGAATATAAAGGCAGATGGTCATGTGACCACAAGATGGGGGGGGGGGGGACAAAACAGGAGAGTTCTAACAGACATAGTCTGACCGGCTTGGGGCTAGCTTCACGTGGTTCAAGGCTACCAGTTCAAGTGGTTGTTTGGTGATTATGGGCTGCAGAGGAGCCCTCTGGCTATCACGGTCTTTTCATCTCAGGTTGCATGGACCACATTCTCGACACCATATCTTGATTGCTTTCCTCATGCCAGCCCAGTAGAATCGCTCACGTAGCAGGACTTCAACTTCTTCCACCCGAAGTGTCCTGCTCCATCGTGGTATGCTTCTAAGACCATTAGTCCATCCCGCTTCGGAACTACCACCTGCCAGACCAGTTCGTATGTCCGGGAGTTGATGCTTCTTCGACACAGCTTTCCCTCGTAGATGAACAGCTTGCCCTTCTCCTTCCACAACTGTTGGGTCTCCTGTGGAGCATCTGGACCAGGGTGTGAGTCAGCTTGTGTCAGCAATTCCTTTACTAGGTGGACAGCGGGGTCGCTATTCTGCGTTTCTGCCCATCCATGGTGGGGAAATAGGTTAAACGTGGCCTCTCTGTTGGCGGAGCGCTTGTTCCTTACACAGTGGAAGCACTGGGTCACCCCGTGACTATGGAAAGCCGGTAACTCTATCTCCTCCAGCGCTTCCGGGTCTTCTCCCCCCATCAGGCAAGTTGGGAATCATGGACAACGCATGAGCATTAGCGTTTTTATGCCCTGCCCGATATTTGATGGTAAACTCGTAGTTGGACAGCCAGGCCATCCATCGCTGCTCCAGCGCACCTAGCTTCGCCGTTTCAAGGTGGGTCAGAGGATTATTGTCTGTGAAGATTGTAAACTTCACTGAAGCCAGGTAGTGTTTGAAGCACTCTGTTACAGCCCAGACTATGGCTAAAAACTCCAACTTGAAGGAACTATAGTTGTCGGGGTTCCTCTCCGTAGGACGGAGCTTCCTGCTGGCGTAGGCAATCACTCTCTCTGCCCTGCTGTACCTGGGACAGCACCGCTCATAATCCCACGTTGCTGGCATCCGTATGGAGTATAAAGGGTTGGCCATAGTCGGGGTAGGCCAGGACTTCGTCTACCTTAAGAGCCACTTTCAGTCGAGTGAAGGATTCTTCTTCTGTTTTACTCCACTTGAACGGAGGATTCAGGTTCTTGGCCTTCTTGGACTGGCCTACTAAGAGGTCCTGCATGGGTGCCGCTATCTTGGTGAAACCCTTGATGAATCTCCTGTAGTAGCCTACAAGCTCGAGGAACTGCCGCACTTCCTTGATAGTCCAGGGTCTTGGCCAGTCCTTGATCATGGTGATTTTTCCAGGGTCTGGTGCTACACCTTCGGCGCTGATCACATGACCTAGGTACTGCACCTTGGGCTTTAACAGGTGGCACTTGGACGGCTTTACCTTCAGGCCAAAACCAGATAGGGCTTCGAACACCTCGGCCAGATGCTCCAGGTGGTCTTCATATGTCTTTGAGTAGACTATTACGTCGTCTAGGTACAGCAGAACGGTTTAGAAGTTTGTGTCCTAGGCAACACTCCATTAACCGCTGGAAAGTTCCCAGGGCGTTGCAGAGCCCGAATGGCATGCAGTTGAACTCACAGAGGCCCATTGGTGTCGTAAACGCGGTCTTCTCTCTGTCCGACTCTGCCACGGGAACCTGCCAATACCCACTGGAGAGATCTAAAGTGGAGAAATAGTTAGCAGATCTTAGTGCAGCTAATGATTCCTCAATTCTGGGTAATGGGTAGGCGTCCTGATTAGTGATGAGCGAGCACTAAAATGCTCGGGTACTCGTTGCTCAGGTCGAGCACATTGGAATACTCGGGTGCTTGACCCGAGCAACGAGCCCAATGTAAGTCTATGGGAAACTCGAGCATTTTTCAGGCGGCTCCCCCCGGCAGTCTGCAGAGGGCCTAAAAATTGCCCAAATCGATGGGAACAGTGCTCAAATGACATGGGAACAGCATGGGAAGACCCCTGGAAGCATCTCTGACTCCCAGATCACTGCTGTCAGCAACGTGGTCAGAGTATTAGGCTATGTGCCCATGATGCAGACATGAAGCAGAAAATTTCTGCAGCATTTCTGCATCTCCCTGGCAGAAAAAACACATGCAGATTGTGCATGTGTTTTTCCTGCCAAATACATGCAGATTTGAAGCGTTATTCACATGCGTTTCCGCATGCGGATTGACAAGCGCTTTCCAGGTGATTTTAGCATCACTTGGAAAGTGCTTGACAACTAGGTCACACTATGTAAATCCATGCAAACAGCATGGATTTATTATATAGTGTGACCGTAAAAGAATGATTTAAAAAAAATAAATAAATAAATAAACATACTTACCTTCCGATGGCCCGGCGTGTGTTGCTGCGCTCCTTCCTGGCTGCCAGCTGATCGCGGGACACTGCACTGAAGGGCCTGCGGTGACATGACTGTGACGTCACCGCAGGTCCTTCAGTCCTGCCCGCAAGCACAGGGAAGGAGATCGGGGGCCGTCGGAAGGTGAATATAATCTTTCTTTTTTATTTTATTCTTTTTTTTACAGGTACAATGGTACCCAGGTCTGGATGAGAGTCTTCTCTCCTCCAGACTTGGGTACCATCCGCACATAGAAACGCATATAATCCGTGAGTACAAATGTACTGACAGGGATTATATGCGTCTCAATGCAAGTTAATGGCGGCGATTACGACGCGCTTCCGCAAAATTAATGGACATGCTGCGGATTTTTGAGCGCAGCATAAACGCTGCGGAAAAATCCGCAGCATGGGCATTGACAGTGCGGCTTGTCATTGGGGACCATGGTTAGGTGGATTACCATGCGTTTTTGAAGCGTTTACGCTGCTGAAATTCCGCAGCATAAACGCTTGAAAAACGCATCGTGGGCACACAGCCTCACACCACTTTTACGGACTCGCAATAAAACATACAAAAACGAAACCAAAATGGATTTTCCTGGGAAATATGTTAAGGAACATCCTTTCCAGGGTAATGACTTGTATATAAGGCAAAATAAATAACCAAAAACAAAAATACTCCTCCACAACTTGGGCTATGTTCACACGTAGCGTTTTTGATGCGTTTTTGCACTTTTGAATTGCTTTCAACCAAGACCAATGCATTCACCAGGAAATGTCATTTTAACATTTTACAACCTTATCTGGCCTTGTGGTGTGTGACACCTCATCAGACACATGCATACAGTGCTGAAAAGACATGGGAACAGCATAGGGATGACCTCTGGAAACATCTGACTCCCAGGTCACTGCCTAAAAGAGTGCCCATCATAAGTGATCCTTGGCGCATGCGAAGATGCCTCCCGCCATGCACCTGTCGTTGCAGACTTGCAACAATCACAATCCACGTCTTTGTCCCACTGCAGCGTTCAGTTGTCCCTACCCCATTCTTTGGAATGCAAGCGCAAGTATGCAGCCACCCACCCACTCACAGGTTGCAATACTATACTGCCAAATTTTTGACAGCTGCTTGCACATGAAATGTGGCCTTTTCGGCTCGTGGAGGCGGAAGCTATTCACAACCTCATGCCGGCGGCGGCTGAGTGTCCATACTCAGTCCCCAGCCGCCACTATATTTCCCGGTATCGCCTCCGCCTTCCACAAGCACGGGTCCCACAACATTACCCGTGCCCTCCCCGGTGCACTTACTGGGAAGGACCGCCTAACCACAAACACGTGGACAGGTGAATGTGGCCAGGGACGGTACGGAGCCAGTCCACAACTTTTTTTGCTAAGAGTTGTATTTAGCTCGGTGAAAGGACTGGCATAGAGGGAAACCGTATGCAGGGTCGGTCTGGGCTGGCGGGATACCGGGAATTTTCCCGGTGGGCCCCGCCCCCTGCTGCAGAGGAGAGGGGGAGAAGAGAACAAAAAAATATCCTGCGGTTTTAAGGGGCACGGGCCCTTTAAAAGCGCAGGCACAGTGTATGCAGGGACGCGCGCACTCAGCGTTCATTACCTGAACCACCGCGGCGCACGTCCCAGTGAAGCAGCTGAAGCGCCTGCTGTGAAGGAGGCGTGCAACTCAGGAGTAGGAGGACACCGCACGGGAGCGCAGGAAGGTAAGAGTTGTGTGTGTGCGCGTGTGTGTAATGGTCAGGATGCACTGGCTGGATACACAAGGGGGGGCCCAGCTGGACACACAAGGGGGGGGCCCAGCTGGACACACAAGGGGGGGGGCCCAGCTGGACACACAAGGGGGGGGCCCAGCTGGACACACAAGGGGGGGGCCCAGCTGGACACACAAGGGGGGGGCCCAGCTGGACACACAAGGGGGGGGCCCAGCTGGACACACAAGGGGGGGGCCCAGCTGGACACACAAGGGGGGGGCCCAGCTGGACACACAAGGGGGGGGCCCAGCTGGACAGACACACAAGGGGGTATCCTGGCTGGACACACAAAGGGCAACCCTGCCTGGACACACAAGGGGGGCTCAGCTGGACACACAAGGGGGTAGGCTGGCTGGACACACAAGGGGGGAACCCTGGCTGGACACACAAGGGGGAACCCTGGCTGGGCACACAATGGGGGGCTCAGCTGGACACACAAGGGGGGAACCCTGGCTGGACACACAAGGGGGGAACCCTGGATGGACACACAAGGGGGGGCCCTGGCTGGACCCAGGCAAAGGGGGATGGGTATATGGGGGGGCAGGCTGGACACATGGAGGCCAGGATGGATATATGGGGGGGGTCAGGCTGGACACATGGAGGCCAGGATGTATGTATGGGGGGCAGGATGGATATATGGGGGGCAAGCTGGACACTTGGAGGCCAGGATGGATATATGGGGGGCAGGGTGGACATATGGAGGACAGGATGGATATATGGGGGGGCAGGCTGGAAACATGGAGGCCAGGATGGATATATAGGGGGGCAGGCTGGACTCATGGAGACCAGGATGGATATATGGGGGTGGGGGGCAGGCTGGACTCATGGAGGCCAGGATGGATATATGGGTGGGGGCAGGCTGGACACATGGAGGCCAGGATGGATCTATGGGGGGGGAGGCTGAACACATGGAGGCCAGGATGGATATATGGGGGGGCAGGCTGAACACATGGAGGCCAGGATGTTTAAATGGGGGGGACGACAGGCTGGACACATGGGGGGCTAGGATGGATATGTGGGGGGGGGCGGGCTCGATACACGTGGGCTAGCATAAATGTATGGAGGGGCACGCTGAATATATGGGGGGTGTCAGGATGGATATATGCAGGGGGTAAGGGCAGTATGGATATATGAGGTCGGAGGGTGGACACAAGGAGGCCAGGATGGATATGTAGGGGGAGCAGGCTGGACACATGGAGGCCAGGATGGATATATGGGTGGGGCAGGCTGGACACATGGAGGCCAGGATGGATATATGGGTGGGGCAGGCTGGACACATGGAGGCCAGGATGGATATGTAGAGGGGCAGGCTGGACACATGGAGTCCAGGATGGATATATGGGGGGGAGGGTGTCAGGATGGATATATGCAGGAGGGAAGGGCAGGATGGATATATGGGGGGAGGCTGGACACATGGGGGCCAGGATGGATATGTAGGGGGCAGGCTGGACACATGGAGGATATATGGGGGGATATATGGGGGGGCAGGCTGGAAACATGGAGGCAAGGATGGATATGTGGGGGGGCAGGCTGGCCACATGGGGGAGGCTAGGATGGGTATATGGGAGGGGGCAGGCTCGATACACGTGTGCTAGGATAAATATATGGAGGGGTCACACTGGACAAATGGGGGCCAGAAGGGACATATGGGGGTGCCTGGCTAGACAAGGGACTTAATTACTGTTTGGGGGCCAGATTGAGGAACATACTTTATTAGTTTATGGTGGCCAGTGGGGAACATTATTACTTTAGATTCCAATTATTATTATTACATTATTTCTTCTGTAATATAATTTACTTTTTAGGAAATTGTTTTCCATGGGATGGGACAAAAGAGGGGTCCTGTTACTGTGCCGGACGGCACTATGTTGCTTTTTTTCTTCAACTGGTATAGTGTAGAAGTCGGGGGGGGGGGGGGGGGAAGTGGGAATATTCTCTAGAAGAGATCAGTTATTGGTAACTGTGTGTTATTTTCTGCAGAGATGATTCCTGGCTGGAAGAAGTGATGGCTGTCTGTGCCAGATGAAGAAGAAAAGCAAAGATGAAGGACTTCACCTAGAGACGTCACTGGTGAGTCAGTGTATTACATGTACACTTACACTACACACGTGGTCAAAATTGTTGGTACCCCTTGTTTAATGAAAGAAAAACCCACAATGGTCACAGAAATAACTTGAATCTGATAAATTACAAATTTTTGAAAATGAACAAATGAAAGTCAGACATTGCTTTTCTGCTTCCACAGAATTAAAAAAAAAATTAAACTCATGAAATAGGCCTGGACAGAAATGATGGTTTTCTTCTTAACTTAATATTTTGTTGAACCTTTTGAGGCAATCACTGCAATCAAACGATTCCTGTAACTGTCAATGAGACTTCTGCACCTCTCGACAGCCATTTTGGCCCACTCCTCATGAGCAAACTGCTCCAGTTGTCTCGTGGTTGAAGGTTGCCTTTTCCAGACCGCATGTTTCAGCTCTTTCCAAAGATGTTCAATAGGACTTAGGTCAGGGCTCATAGAAGCCACTTCAGAATAGTCCAAGGTTTTCCTCTTCGCCATTCTTGGGTGTTTTTAGCTGTGTGTTTTGGGTCATTACCCTGGTCCAAGACCATGATCTGCGACTGAGACCAAGCTTTCTGACACTGGGCAGCACATTTCTCTCTAGAATCCCTTGATAGTCTTGAGATTTCATTATACCCTGCACAGATTCAAGACACCTTGTGCCAGATGCAGCAAAGCAGCCCCAGAACATAACCGCCTCCCCCATGTTTCACAGTAGGGACAGTGTTCTTTTCTTGATATGCTTCATTTTTCCGTCTGTGAACATAAAGCTGATGTGCCTTGCCAAAAACTTCCATTTTTGTCTCATCTGTCCATAGTACATTCTCCCAGAAGCTTTGTGGCTTGTCAACATGTAGTTTGGCAAATTCCAGTCTGGCTTTTTTATTACTTTTTGTTTTCAACAATGGTGTTCTCCTTGGTCGTCTCCCATGAAGTCCACTTTCGATCAAACAACGACGGATGGTGCGATCTGACACTGGTGTTCCTTGAGCTTGAAGTTCACCTTTAATCTCTTTAGAAGTTTTCCTGGACTCTTTCGTTACCATTCATATTATCCGTCTCTTTGATTTGTCATCAATTTTCCTCCTGCGGCCATGTCCAGGGAGGTTGGCTACAGTCCCATGGATCTTAAATTTCTGAATAATATGTGCACCTGTAGTCACAGGAACATCAAGCTGCTTGGAGATGGTCTTATACCCTTTACCTTTAACATGCTTTTCTATAATTTTCTTTCTAATCTCCTGAAACAACTCTTTCCTTTGCTTCCTCTGGTCCATGTTGAGTGTGGTACACACCATGTCACCAAAAACACAGTGAGTATCTGTAGCCCTATATACAAGCCCACTGACTGATTACAAGATTGTAGACACCTGGGATGCTAATTGGTGGACACAACTTGATTTAACATGTCCCTTTTGTCACATTATTTTCAGGGGTACCATCATTTCCGTCCAGGCCGATTTCATGAGTTTATTTTTTTAAAAATTCAGTGGAAGCAGAAAAGCAATGTCTGACTTTTTCATTTGTTCATTTTCATAGATTTTTAATTTATTACTTTTGTCAGATTCAAGTTATTTCTGTGACCATTGTGGGTTTTTCTTTCATTAAACGAGGGGTACCAACAATTCTGACCACGTGTGTATATAGTATATACAGAGCTCCTGTGTATGTCACTGGTGATCACTGTATTACGTATATACTATATACAGAGCTTCTGTGTATAATGTCACTGGTGACCACTGTATTACCTGTACACTGTATACAGAGCTCCAGTGTATAATGTCACTGGTGATCACTGTATTACCTGTACACTGACACTATATACAGAGCTCCTGTGTATAATGTCACTGGTGATCCCTGTATTACCTGTACACTGACACTATATACAGAGCTCCAGTGTATAATGTCACTGGTGATCACTGTATTACCTGTACACTGTACACTATATACAGAGCTCCAGTGTATAATGTCACTGGTGATCCCTGTATTACCTGTACACTGTACACTATATACAGAGCTCCAGTGTATAATGTCACTGGTGATCCCTGTATTACCTGTACACTGACACTATATACAGAGCTCCTGTGTATAATGTCGCTGGTGGTAATAACAGTGTTGTTAGTATTGTGGTTTGTATTTGACGCACCCCCTGGGCCATGTTCAAGGGATACCCGGAGCCGGATCTCGATGGGGGTAGTAGTCCTTGTGGCGGTGACCCAGTCCGTGCCCAGGGTGTCAAACTAAGTGGCAGTCTATGGCAGTAGATGTTAATTTGATCGACTACGCCACCCGTTGAGTGCGGCTTTGAAGCCGCCGCTGCAGAGCAGTCCACTGAGGCCGGTGGTATATGTGCAGCAGTGATGGTATAACCCCCAACGGGAGGGGTATGGCCTCAGGGCAGCAGGTGTGGATGATGGGTGTAGTTATGTTGTAGAAAGGAGAGTCAGAGACTTGAGATGCAGTTTCAGGGTTTTTACTCACGGTTGTTCTCTCAGTCACTCTGGCCTTGAGTGACCACCCGAGCCGTGCTGCGTCCACCAGGTCCTGGACTCGGCTAACCCCCAGGCAGTTCTGGAGCGTGGTCCTGAGCTCCCTTCTCCCTCTCTTTCTCCTGGCCGTTCCCACCAGGGATCCACCTTTGGCCGGCTCCCTTGGGTCTCTTAGTGGTCAAACCTCCTCTGGGTTCCCTGACCCTATGCTTGGTGTGCCTTTCTGGTGGATTTGGTGAGGGTCGTGGCAAATCTTGACCACGACCTCCGGTTCCTGGCTGAGGATAAGTGGCCTCCACCAGTTCGGGTTCCGGTACCCGTGTTCGCCAACCCTTCACCCTTTCTGGTCTGTTTCTGGGTTCTTGGGGTTCCCTCTGTCTTTCTCTCTGGGTCCTTCTTACTCCTCTCTCTGCAGGCCTTGCTCTGGAGCTGGGCCCAGCCGGAGCCACAGCTCCCTGTCAGCCCTCCTGGCTGAGCTCCCCTGCTAAAAAGACCCTGTCCTAAGATGGTGCCCACCTTATATACTCCCTCTATGTGTGAGCCCAGGTGACTAGCACCCAATGAGCTCCTAGCTTTACCCAGAGTACTCCCCCTATCTGCCCCTACACTACTGGGATGTTCCACCCCCCTCCCACTCCAGCCAGGGACAGACGCTGTCGTACCTGCACATATACTGGTGGGAGTACCGTTGTTCTGTCCCCCGGAAATGGGATGTATGTAGTGCATGCAGCCTACTGAGCTCAGTTCCACACTCCATCCTTACCCGGGAGTGGAATACCACACCTCTGGCTTGAGGTGTAATACCCCTGTAGCAGCCGAATCCTCAGGGTGCTACATATTCATGATCAGTATTGTAGTATTTGGTCACTTTGGGGTGGTACTATGTGGTCTGGTCATGGTGTGGCCGTATTTGTTCCTTGTATGTGGTATTATTCGGTCACTATGTGGTGGTAACATGTGATCTAGTCATGGTGTGGCGATATTTGTCCCTTTTGTATGTGGTATTATTGGTGTTGATATAGTGAACTGTGTTGTGTATGGCGGTCATTTTGTTCTTGCTGATATTAACTAGGAAAATATTTTTTTCCATTAGGCCACAGCCCCACCATTAGAATTTAGTTAGTATTTTTTCTCAGGAGTCGCTGCTAAAACCAGGAGTGGGTGATAAATGCAGAATTGGTGCACTTGTTTCTATTATACCTTTTCTCTGATTGTTCCTCACCTGGTTTTGGCTCCCACTCCTGAGAACAAATACTGACCAAATACTGATAGTGGGGCCGTGACCTTAGAGATTAAATACTTGGACCAGAGCATCAGAGATGCACTTACAGGGGTTCTCTGGTGAAAAGAAGCAATCACCTCTCTACAGGATCAGTGATAATATTGATTGGTAGGGGTCTGACTGCTGGGACACAATCGGCAGAATGTGAAGCTTTTCTCCCCATTAGACAGGAGTGGCATGTGAGATGCGACCACTGATCCATTCATTCCCTCAGAGGCTGCGAGCGCTGCTCTTTTTTGGAAGCCCCCAAGAGAATGAATGAGGTTGCAGTCAGATGTCCCACCTGTCGCTGCATTTTAAAATGGGGATAAGTGTCCTGTCAGGGATAAGCGTTCCCCATTTTTCCGATCGGTGCAGTTTCCAATGTTCGGACCCAAACTATCAATAAGTGATCTCCGATCCTGTGGATCCCATGGAACGGTGATAACTAGTGTTGAGCGATACCTTCCGATATCAGGAAATATCGGATCGGATTGGATCGGGCCGATACTCAAAAAGTATCGTATATCGCCGATTCCGATACCGGAAACCAATGCAAGTCAATGGGACACAAATATCGGAATGAAAATTAAACCCTTTCTTTCCTTGTAGGTTAATTCTACATGAAGGAAAACAACTAAGAATAATGTAGAATGTATTGGGGGAGGTGGTTGCCCAAATCGATGGGAACAGTGCTTACAGTGAAACATGAAAAGCCGGCAATTCAGCAGCGGCATACACCGGTACCCGACAATTTAGAACAGAAAGAATAGAGCTTCACACATAGATTAGATAGATAGAAACATGTCAGTCACATATATAAGAAGTACAGAGACAGTGTTGCTTACTGTACTTGTCATTTTGTGTTAAAATAAAGGATTTGTTTAAAAAAAAATTGGCGTGGGGTTCCCCGTAATTTTAGTCTCTAGCGGAGGTTAAGCAGACGGCTGGGGCAGATGTTTGAAGCCTGGGAAGGGGGTAATACCCACGGAGCTTCCCAGACTACTTATATCAGCCCCCAGCTGAATACCTAGCCTTTACTAGCTATTAAAATGGGGGCCCCCCCCCAAAAAAAATGACGTGGGGTCCCCCCTATTTTAATAGCTAGCAAAGGCTAGGCAGACAGCTGGGGGCTGATATTAATAGCCCAGGAAGGGTGCCATGAATATTGGCCCCCTCCCAGGCTAGAAACACCAGCCGTCAGCCGCCCCAGAAATGGCGCATCCATAGGATGCGCCAATTCTGGCACTTAGCCTCGCTCTTCCCACTGCCCTGTAGCGGTGGCAGTGGGGTAATAGGGCTGGGGTTGATGTCAGCTGGCATTATAAGCTGACATCAAGCCCAGGTTAGTAATGGAGAGGCGTCTATAAGACACCCCCATTACTAACCCCATAGTCAAAGTTAAAAAAAAACACAACACCCAGAATAAAGTCCTTTAATTGAAATAAACACACAATTCTTTATTGTTCTAAATTAAACCATACTTACCATCACGCCCATTCCAGCTGAAGCCAACGATCTCCTGCAATAAAAGTAAAATAATAAAGCAACATCATCCTTACCTTCCCATGGTTTCCAGGACGGCTCCAGCTCTGCTACATTCACATGACAGGCTTGATCGCAGCAGAAAGCTGCCATCCAGCCTGTCATGCCGCAGGCAGACACTGATAAGCGCAGGCATGCTTGCGCTCCTCAGTGTCTGGCTGTGACGGCATCCAGATGAGCCGACAATGAACTCAGCTCACCTCATGCACGTCACTGACAGCGTGGGAGAATTCTCCTGCGCATGCGGTGAGCGTGAGAGACTCGGCTCATCTGTATGCCGTCACAGCCTGACACTGAGGAGCGCAAGCATGCCTGCGCTTCTCAGTGTCTGCCTGCGGCATGACAGGCTGGATGGCAGCTTTCTGCTGCGATCCAACCTGTCATCTCGATGTAGCAGAGCTGGAGCTGTCCTGGGAACCATCGAAAGGTAAGGATGATGTTGGTTTATTATTTTTCTTTTATTGCAGGAGATTGTTGGCTTCAGCTGGAATGGGCGTGATGGTAGGTATGGTTTAATTTAGAACAATAAAGAATTGTGTGTTTATTTCAATTAAAGGACTTTTTTCTGGGTGTTGTGTTTTCTTTAAATACTTTACTAGAAATTCATGGCGGTCATGTCTAATAGTGGTGTGACCCCATGAATTTCGGGCTTAGGGCCAGCTGATAATACCAAGCTGGCCCTAACCCCTTTATTACCCAGTGAGCCACCGCACCAGGGCCCTGGATGAGTTGGGTACTTCTGGCGCTTCTATGAACGCGCCATTTTCTGGGGTGGCTGTGGACTGCAATTTGCAGTGGGGGGGCAGAAAGCTTGGGCCTCCCTGCGCTGCAGATTCCAGCCTCCAGCTGCGTAGATGTACCTGGCTGGACACAAAAATAGGGCGAAGCCCCACGTTTTTTTTTTTTTTTAAATTATTTCATGAACTAAATGAAATAATTAAGAAAAAAAGGGCTTCCCTATATTGTTGTGTCCAGCCAGGTACAAATAGGCAGCTGGTGGTTGGGGGCAGCCCGTTCCTGCCTGCTGTACCTGACGGGACACAAATATAGTGCGAAGCCCCACGTCAATTTTTTTTTTAATTATTTCGCACTATATTTGTGTCCAGCCAGGTACAGCAGGCAGGAACAGGCTGCCCCCAACCACCAGCTGCCTATTTGCACCTGGTTGGACACAACAATATAGGGAAGCCCTTTTTTTCTTAATTATTTCATTTAGTTCATGAAATAATTAAAAAAAAAAAATGTGGGGCTTCGCCCTATTTTTGTGTCCAGCCAGCTACAACTAGGCAGCTGGGGGCTGGAATCCGCAAGCTTTCTGGCCCCCCCGCTGCAAATTGCAGTCCGCAGCCACCCCAGAAAATGGCGCGTTCATAGAAGCGCCATCTTCTGGCGCTGTACCCAACTCATCCAGGGCCCTGGTGCGGTGGCTCACTGGGTAATAAAGGGTTAGGGCCAGCTTGGCATTATCAGCTGGCCCTAAGCCCGAAATTCATGGGGTCACGCCAATATTAGACATGACCGCCATGAATTTCTAGTAAAGTATTTAAAAAAACACGACACCCAGAATAATGTCCTTTAATTGAAATAAACACACAATTCTTTATTGTTCTAAATTAAACCATACCTACCATCATGCCCATTCCAGCTGAAGCCAACGATCTCCTGCAATAAAAGAAAAATAATAAACCAACATCATCCTTACCTTTCGATGGTTCCCAGGACAGCTCCAGCTCTGCTACATCGAGATGACAGGCTGGATCGCAGCAGAAAGCTGCCATCCAGCCTGTCATCCCGCAGACACTGAGAAGCGCAGGCATGCTTGCGCTCCTCAGTGTCAGGCTGTGACGGCATCCAGATGAGCCGAGTCTCTCACGCTCACCGCATGCGCAGGAGAATTCTCCCACGCTGTCAGTGACGTGCATGAGGTGAGCTGAGTTCATTGTCGGCTCATCTGGATGCCGTCACAGCCAGACACTGAGGAGCGCAAGTAAAGGCTAGGTAGTCAGCTGGGGGCTGATATAAGTAGCCTGGGAAGCTTCGTGGGTATTTTCCCCTTCCCAGGCTTCAAACATCTGCCCCAGCCGTCTGCTTAACTTCCGCTAGAGACTAAAATTACGGGGAACCCCACGCCAATTTTTTTTTTAATAAATTCTTTATTTTAACACTAAATGACAAGTACAGTAATCAACACTGTCACTGTACTTATTATATATGTGACTGACATGTTTCTATCTATCTAATCTATGTGTGATGCTCTATTCTTTCTGTTCTAAATTGGCGGGTACCGGTATATGCCGCTGATGAATTGCCGGTTTCACTGTGAGCACTGTTCCCATCGATTTGGGCAACCACTGTAATGCCACAACCACCATGGCTGTGGCATTAACGTCTTAAAAAAATATTAATTCCTGCTATTCCATTTAATTGTAATGTAAGGGAGATAATGTAATGTCAGCGCTTGAGCAGGAGAATTCTCCCACGCTGGGATGGCATTCTGATGACAGGCTGGATCGCAGCTGAGCGCTGCCATCCAGCTTGTCATCCTTCAGAGACACTGCAGAGCGCAGGCATTATGGGAACTTCCGATTCCGGTATTCGATATTGTAAAAATATCGGAACTCAGTATCGGAACTCCGATACCACGAATATCGGTCGATACCCGATATTTAAGTATCGGAATGCTCAACACTAGTGATAACTTGTTTTAACCAAAGAACCCATTTAATGCAAACTGCCGTAACTGTACATCCCAGTTAGAGTCGCACAGTAGATGTGCAGGAGCCGCCAGTCAATGCTCCACTATAACAGAGATAGCGGATAACAGATATTTGCATATGTCAGTAGGTGGGCCCCTAGAGTCAGTTCTCCCTGTGGGCCCCAGACACCCCAGTCCGACCCTGACAGTATGTACCCTGCGTGTCATTTCTCCCAGGAAGTCCTGTAATTGAGCTTGTTGCAGAAGCAATGGCAGCCCGTCCAACATCAACTCACACTTGTCGGTGGTGCTTTGACACACACACACATCTTTCTTTGCGCATTTAATTTCTTGAATACAGAGTTGGACAATGGCCTGATATGTAATGCTTTTTGAGAAATAACATGCATAAGCATGGCCAATCCACATTAAAAAAGCAGCCATAGAGTGTCCAGGAACCTTCCCCCACACTTTTCTTAGCCAGGGCTGCTTTTCGACAGGGTTGGATGGGCCCACCAGAGAACCAGAGACTCCTCCGGCAGGCCCTGGCTTCTCCTTCAGGAGAGTTCATAGTGCCAAGGTGAGGCCATGATGATGATAGAGACCACCATCTGCTTAGTTTTCTGTTACTTGGAATGCTAGTGCAAGTATGCAGCCAGCCACCCACCCACCCACAGGCCGCAACACGAAACTGCCAGATTTCAGGGCAGCTCTTTGCACTTGAAATATGGCCTTTTAAGCTCATGGAGGCGGAAGCTTTTCACAACCTCATGCCGGCGGCGGCCGGGTGTCCATACTCGGTCCCCAGCCGCCACTATATTTCCCGGTATCGCCTCCGCCTTCCACAAGCACGGGTCCCACAACATTACCCGTGCCCTCCCCAGTGCACTTACTGGGAAGGACCGCCTAACCACAAACACATGGACAGGTGAATGTGGCCAGGGACGGTAGGAGCCAGTCCACAACTTTTTTTGCTAAGAGTTGTATTTAGCTCGGTGAAAGGACTAGCATAGAGGGAAACCGTATCTACCCTGCGTGTCATTTCTCCCAGGAAGTCCTCTAAAGCTGCTTGCGCTTGAAATGTGGCCTGAACTTACTGCTGGTACTTTTCTGTGGGAATTTGCTTGCCTCCTACCAGCCTAGAATATTTCCAGCAAACTATGGTACGACGCCATGGTATTAGCACTGCCCCCAGTACCAGTAGCGAAGCCATCCCCAATTTCCTTCTCAGGAATTTTATTTGGTAGACTGAGTGGCTGCCCAAATACATTTTCTCACAAAGGAGCTGAAGATAGAGTGGCAGTAGGTGCAAGTTTCCCAGCCTGTTAGATATTAGAGGGTGAACGGCAGCACAGTGGATCAGTGGTTAGCACTGAAGCCTTGCAGCGCTGGGATCCTGGGTTCAAATCCCAGCAAGGACAACATCTGCAAGGACTTTGTATGTTCTCCCCGTGTTTGCGTGTGTTTCCTCCTCAGTAAAAAAAAAAGCAGCCATAGAGTGTCTGGGAACCTTCCCACACACTTTTCTTAGCCAGGACTGCTTCTCAGCAGGGTTGGATGGTCCCACCAGAGAATCCTCTGGTGTGCCTTGGCTTCTACCTGAGGAGAGTTCATGATAGCGTTACCTTTGCAGCTGCCCTGGGGCTCTTGAGCGGGTGAGAAAGGTTAGCCCTCAGAATCAAATCCTCTGGTGGGCACAATGTTTTTCAATCTGAAACAGCTTCTCAGTGGGAGTTGTATTTCACCACAGCCATATTCTTTAGCTTGGTGAAAGGGCTGGCATAGAGGGAAACCGTATCTACCCCAGCTGTCATTTCTCCATCACTAGGTTCCGCCCATTGTCACACACGAACATGCCTGGCTGTATGTTCAGCGGTGAGAGCCACAGATCAGGCTGCTGTTACAGCTTTCAACCCTGTAGCGCTGGGCGGTTTGTCAATTAAGCATTAAGCATGTTATCTTCAGCACAGCCTGTTGCCGCTTGGCCAAGGCAGTGCTGCAGTGCTGTCAGCTTGTGACTGATGTGGTCATTTCGGAGATGGAGGAGGAGGTGCATGAGCTGAACAATGTGATTACATTGAGGTTAAATTGGTGATGCTGTTTTTTATACTAAAGAAAGATCCTATTTTGTTTTGTTTTTTTACGTTATTTTTTAAGACAAATGCATTCACCGGGAAATGTCATTTTAACATTTTACAACCTTATCTGGCAATGTGGTGTGTGACACATCAGACACATCCTTTTTTATTTATGATGGAGGGACTCTGAAAGTCATAAAGCCTATTTTTACAGGGACATCAGACGGCCCTTACTATTTGTGGAGCCCTGCTGTGCACTGGTGCCACAGAGCCCAGAAGGGTGCATGGATGGACTTCTCCACAAGAGGCCCTCACTACATACAAACACCTCCACCCTACCACCTCAGACCAGCAGAGGGAGCCCTGATAGGAATATATATAGGGAGGGTGGAGCTAGGCAGCTCAGTCGGAGTTTAGTTAGTCTCTCAGTCAGAGAGAGAGCGTGCTGATGCTCAGAAAGCAGTGAAGAGGCAGCACGCTGGCTGCTGTGCTTAGGCGATCCAAGGCCTACAGCACAAGTGAAGGCCTATTGAGGGCCCTGAGTGTGGCCGAAGGCGAGAGGAGAAGGAAGAAGTAGTGAGGGGGCAGAGGAGCATACCAGGCTCCCCCCGATTTATATACAGGACACCGGGTCTGCGCCTACGGGGTCCCTTAATACCCAGTAGGGAAAACCGGAACCCCTGGAGGGCTACAGGTCCCAGGTTTACCAAACGCTGACTACAGTACCAGGGCTAGGAGTCACGGAGGCCCCAGCAACCAGGGAGAGTGATCTCCAGGAGAAGGCCCTACCACCAGGTCAGCAGGTGCAAGAGAGACAGTAACCAAGCTAGGCCTAGCTCCAGGCAGGTCAGAAGCTCAGCGAGTAAAGCCACAGATCAGGAGGCCCTATACCCGCTCACTGGGGAGAGTCCAAAAGTGCGCCCTTCATCCAGAGTACCCTGGACCGTGCCTGTATCATCACCAGTAAAGGTACTGAAGCTTACCCCCGTGTGAGTGTTCGTCTTTCCTCTGGGGCCGTCTTGCCGTCTCTCCCCTGCACCACCATCCATTACATCCCACGCTGCCCTGAGGCCCGCTCCACCTGTGGGGAGCCGTTCCATCACAAGCTGCCCTACCGTCTGCCTCAGAGGACTGCTCCGCAGCGGCGGCCCCCTTTAGCCGCATTTCACAGGTGGCGTCACAAACTTTCCAAATCCCATATAAATAATCCCCCCTTTTCATTGACTGCCCTGGGTCACGGACCAGGCCAGCCACCGTGATATCCCCTATACCGGCATCCATAGGCCCGGCTGCCGAGTACCCCACGGCCCAGGGGGCGCGTCACTATTCTTAAAAGGCCATCAGCCGGCTATGCTTTGTTGTTCCCATTATTAACAAGTGGGTCTCCTATACTATTATTGCATATCCAGTGACTGCAAGGGCTGCCAAAAATTTGGATGCAACCCAATACCCCTTTGAAGAGACATAGAGGAGGGACTCGGTAAAAAAAAATATATTCCCATTATAAAGGAGCGGGTCTCCTATAGTGGTAATGCCCATGCTGTGACTGCAAGGGCTGCCGAAATTTGGGAAAAACCCCACTAAGAATTTAAAGACACATAGAGCAGGGCCACAGTAACAACAAATTCCCATTAGAAAGGAGAGAGTCTCCCATAGTGTTCGCCTATGCAGTGAATGTAAGGGCTGCCAAAAATTTGGAGGCACTTCAATGCCCCTTGGAAGAGACGTGGAGGAGGGCCTCCTAAAAAAAAATGTTCCCATTAGAAAGGAGCGGGCCTCCTATACTTGTAATGCCCATGCACTAAGTGTATGGACTGACAAACATTTACCCCTGGGGGGTATATGACTCGCCCCCTGGGCCGTGGGGTACCCGGAACCGGGCTTTAGTGCGATGCTGGGAGTAGTAGTAGATAACTCCCCACGGGAAGAGTGTAGCCTCAGGGCAGTGTAATAGGATGCTGGGGGTGATGGTGCAGGCCGCAATAATAAGGGTTCAGAGTCTGCTTCAAACAGTCCAGGGTCTTTATTGTAGTTAGTACTAATGACCCAACAGGAGTACAGGGTAGGAATGGGCCTGGGGGTCTGAGAGCATTCGGGCGAGCCCCACTGATCAGGGTAAGTGGGTAGGCCTACCATTCTCTCTCTGCCCTTGCTGACTATCCCCCTTTTCGTGGTGTGATAGCCCACGTCCCTGAGCTGGCCGTGTACTACGCCTGTATGGCTTGCGACTCGGGCCTTCGGTACCTGTTGCTTCTCCATGCTGTACCGGTCCCTCTGTGTGGCGGAGCCTCCAGGCTTCTCAGGCCAAGGGACCTGAAATCCCTTGCGGGTTGGTTATCTGCTGCAGGGCTTGCAACCCTGACAGCCTCGGACCCCAGTGTCCAGTTGTGTAGTTCTCTCTCAGCCAGGACCGGCTCTCGTCGCCTCTGTCCCTGGCTTACTGTTCCTCCTCTGCCTCCCGGACTCCTCAGCTGCTGCTGACCTGTCCCTTTCCTCTGGGAACCCTCCTGGATGCTTCAGAAGTGGGTCCTGGTCTCTCTAACCCTGCCCTCAGTTCCAGCTTTTATAGGGGCAGCCTGCTCCCCCTACTGGCCTGGGACAGGAGGTGCTGCATGCTAATGGTCCCTGACCAGGAAACCTCCCTCCTGCTCTCAGACACAGCCTTTAATATTTGTGGCATCCAGGCCTGGGGTGACACATTCCCCCCTAGTAAATTTTAGTACTCCGGGACGAAACAAGAAACACAAATACAGGGTATAAATGCATGACCATAAACACAACAGGGAAAGAAATAACAAACAACACCACATATTGAGTTCTTTAGTTCACAGTATGGACTGTGACCGGGTGTCCATATCACCAACAAAAGAAGAGGGTCACAGTATGATCCGTGACCGGGTGTCCATTTCACCCCATAAGGCGAAGATTTTGAGCGATGTGGGGACCTGTCCCTATAAACCCCAAGTTCCTGGCCTTGGGCGTGGCGGCAAGGCTGAGCTACCTACTTTGGACCACAAGGAGGCCACGCCGGACAGGTTTTTCTTCTGTGGCCAACTTCACAAGAGGGCACCAGGTGCAACTATGTACAGTCATGGCCAAAAGTATTGAGAATGAGACAAATAGTAATTTTTCCAAAGTTTACTGCTTCATTTTTTGTAATGGCAATTTGCATATACTCCTGAATGTCAAAGAGTGATCAGCTTAACAGCAATTACTGTACTTGCAAAGTCAATATTTGCCCAGAAAATGAACTTTAACCCCCAAAACACATTTCAACATCATTGCAGTCCTGCCTTAAAAGGAGCAGCTAACATCGTTTTAGTGATTGATCCATTAACACAGGTGTGGGTGTTGATGAGGACAGGACTGGCGATCAATCAGTCATGATTAAGTAAGAATGACATCACTGGACACTTTAAAAGGAGGCTGGTTCTTGGTATCATTGTTTCTCTTCAGTTAACCATGGTTATCTCTAAAGAAACACGTGCAGCCATCATTGCACTGCACGAAAATGGCCTAACAGGGAAGAGTATCGCAGCTACAAAGATTGCACCTCAGTCAACAATCTATCGCATCATCAAGAACTTCAAGGAGAGAGCTTCCATTGTTGTCAAAAAGGCTCCAGGGTGCCCAAGAAAGACCAGCAAGCGCCAGGACTGTATCTTAAAACTGTTTCAGCTGCGGGATCGGACTACCAGCCGTGCCGAGCTTGCTCAGGAATGGCAGCAGGCTGCTGTGAGTGCTTCTGCACGCATTGTGAGGCGGAGACTCTTTGAGCAAGGGCTGGTTTCAAGGAGGGCAGCAAAGAAGCCACTTCTCTCCAGAAAAAACATCAGGGACCGACTGATATTCTGCAAAAGGTACAGGGAGTGGACTGCTGAGGACTGGGGAAAAGTCATTTTCTCTGATGAATCCCCTTTTCGATTGTTTGGGACATCTGGAAAACAGCTTATTCGGAGAAGAAGAGGTGAGCGCTACCACCAGTCTTGTCTCATGCCAACTGTAAAGCATCCTGAAACCATTCATGTGTGGGGTTGCTTCTCAGCCAAGGGAATCGGCTCACTCACAGTCTTGCCTAAAAACACAGCCATGAATAAAGAATGGTACCAGAATGTCCTCCAAGAGCAACTTCTCCCAACCGTCCAAGAGCAGTTTGGCGCCCAAAATGCCTTTTCCAGCAAGATGGAGCACCTTGCCATAAAGCAAAGGTGATAACTAAATGGCTCATGGAACAAAACATAGAGATTTTGGGTCCATGGCCTGGAAACTCCCCAGATCTTAATCCCATTGAGAACTTGTGGTCAATCATCAAGAGACGGGTGGACAAACAAAAACCAACAAATTCTGGCAAAATGCAAGCATTGATTATGCAAGAATGGACTGCTATCAGTCAGGATTTGGTCCAAAAGTTGATTGAGAGCATGCCAGGGAGAATTACAGAGGGCTTGAAGAAGAAGGGGCAACACTGAAAATATTGACTTGCTGCATTAACTCATTCTAACTGTCAATATAACCTATTGGTACTCATAATATGATTGCAATTATATTTCTGTATGTGATATAAACATCAGACAAACACTAATAAAAACCAGAGGCCAGCAGATCATGTGAAAATATAATTTTGGTGTCATTCTCAAAACTTTTGGCTATGACTGTACATGGCTGTTCCGGTTATTCACTGTCCATAACCTGTCAGTCCATTGCATCTAGGAAAACTGGAGAAACCTTTTTAATAACCAGGGTACAAACATAACACATTAAATGTATACATTATGCATTTAGATCTTCCAGCGAGCTGGTATTTGACCCCTAGTGCTCCGGGCTGACCTCCGTAACCCATTGTCTGGTGGTGATCTAACCTGGCTTTCCCCACTAGTATTAAGGGTATTGCTACTAGCTGGGTTTACAGGCAGGGCAGGCAGCTGTCTGCGGGTTCTTTGGCTTACCGCAGGCATGGCAGGCTCACTGTCAGCAGAGGGTTGATTCTCCTGAGCTGCTGGCATGAGTTCTTCCCCCTCCGGGGCTGCTTGTTCTTCTTGTTCTTCCTGCTCTCCTGTAGGCTCTTGCTGGGTAGGTTGAAGGAAGTGTTGGACGGGTACCACTATCGCGTTGTTTATTCGAGTCCAGGTCCGAGGGAACTCTCCGAGAACTGTGCTGATCATCTCTTCCTTGTCCTCTGCGGGTTCAAGGTCATCTTGATCTTCACTTGGACTCTGTAGCTGCTCGGGGCACCGTTTTAGGTGGTCTCTGGAGACGGTGCTAGTGGTTTCTCCTCCATCCTTGGTAATCACACATACCTTCGGGTTGTTGTGGTCGGACTGCAGTACTGTGTACGGGTCTCTCTCCCACTGGTCGTCCAGCTTGTGAAGCCTTCTCTTCCGCTTCAGTTCCTGCTCACCAGGTTCCAGGGGACCAGCAGGGGCTTGTTGGTTGAAGAGCCTCTCTTGCTTTTCTCTCGCTTGAGCCAGACTCCTCTCCACACTCTCCTGTACCTTCTTGTACTGTAGCCGCCGTTCCATATCCCAGTCCGCATCTGGGGAGGTGTCCTTGGGTGTCAGGACTCCCATCTCCAGGTCTATCGGCAGCTTACCTGGTCTAGCCCGCATCAGGTAAGCCGGGGTGCAATTTGTAGCATTCACCGGGATATGTTTGCACAAGTCAATCAGGTCTGGCAGCTTCTCCGGCCACAGGCTGCGTTCTTCCAGGGGCAAAGTCTTGAGGAGATCAATGACGATATTATTCATTTTCTCACACAGCCTGTTGTTTTGTGGGTGGTACGGCATTGTCTGAATCTTCCTACAGCCGTAGAGGTTGCAGAACTCCTGGAAGACTTCCGCCTCAAACGTTGGACCTTGATCTGTCAAGACCTGTTCCGGATACCCATGTGGATGGCAGAAGTGTTGCTGGAAGGCTCTGGCCGCTGTTTGGGCTGTCAGGTCTTTAACAGGAACCACCACCAGGAACCGGGAGTAATGGTCCACAATCGTGAGGGCATAGACATAGCCGGACCGGCTTGGAGCCAACTTCACATGGTCCAGAGCTACTAGCTCAAGAGGCTTTCTGGTGACGATGGGCCTCAAGGGTGTCTTCTGGCTGGTACGGTCCTTCCTTCTGAGGTGGCATGGGCCGCAGTCCCTGCTCCACTTCTCTATGGCCCCTCTCATACCGATCCAGTAGAACCGCTCTCTCAGTAGGAACTCCAGTTTCTTCCACCCAAAGTGTCCCGCTCTGTCATGGTAGGCCTCCAGGACCATTGCTGCATCTCGCCTTGGGACCACTATCTGCCAGGTCAGCTCGTGCGTCCGGTGGTTGACAATCCTTCTGCACAGCTTGCCCTCGTAGAGGAGTAGCCTGCTTTTCTCCTTCTATAACTGCTTGGCTTCCTCTGGAGCGTCCGGGCCAGGGCTAGCGTCTGCCTGGGTTAACAGGTCTTTCACCAGGCGAACTGCAGGGTCACTATCTTGCATTTCAGCCCAGCTGTGGTGGCGTAAGGGGTTGAACATGGCGGTGGTTAGGTCTTTGTCTCTTACCTGGTGAGAATACTGAGTGGCCCCACACCGGTGGAACGCCGGGAGCTCTACTTCCTCCAGCTCTTCCGAGTCGTCTTCTCCTTCAGGTCGGTGGGGCATTCTTGATAGGGCGTCTGCATTGGCGTTGGTTCTGCCTGCCTGGTATTTGATGGTGAAGTCATAATTGGATAGCCGGGCCATCCACCGCTGTTCTAGGGCACCTAGTCTTGCATTGTCCAGGTGTGTCAGCGGGTTGTTGTCCGTGTACACAGTGAACTTTGCGGAGGCCAGGTAGTGCTTAAACCATTCTGTGACGGCCCACACCACAGCCAAGAATTCTAGCTTGAAGGAGCTGTAATTCTCCTGGTTTCTTTCAGTGGGCCTCAGCTTCCGGCTGGCATACGCGATCACCCTTTCTCTGCCCTGTTGGTTTTGTGACAGTACGGCTCCCAGCCCCCCATTACTGGCGTCTGTGTGGAGGATAAAAGGCTGGCCATAATCGGGGTAGGCCAGGATCTCATCCCCCGTGAGCGCCATCTTCAATTGGCGGAAGGACTCCTCTTCCGGCTTGTCCCACTTGAAGGTGGCTTTTGGCTTCTGGTCCTAGACTGACCTATCAGGAGGTCCTGCATTGGAGCTGCCATCTTTGTGAACTCGGGGATGAACCTTGGGTAGTAGCCTACCAACCTGAGGAACTGCCTCACTTCTTTGATGTTTGAGGGGCTTGGCCAGCACTTGATTACTGTGACCTTGTCGGGGTCGGGGGCTACTCCTTCTGCACTCACCACGTGCCCTAGGTACTGGACCTTCGGTTTCAACAGGTGACACTTTGAGGGTTTCACCTTCAGGCCATAGCCTGCCAGGGCTTCGAACACCTCTGCCAGGTGTTTTAGATGGTCCTCGTAGGTCTTCGAATAGACGATCACGTCGTCCAGGTAAAGTAGGACCGTCTCAAAGTTTTGGTGTCCTAGACAGCATTCCATCAGCCTCTGGAAGGTCCCGGGTGTGTTGCAGAGCCCGAATGGCATACAGTTGAATTCGTTCAATCCCATCGGGGTGGTGAAGGCGGTCTTCTCCTTGTCAGCCTCTGCCACAGGAACCTGCCAGTACCCACTAGTAAGGTCCAAAGTAGAGAAGAAGTTAGCTTATTTTAGGACTGCTAAAGACTCCTCCATCCTAGGTAACGGGTACGCGTCTTTATGGGTGATACGATTGATTTGTCTATAGTCCACACACATTCTCATTGTACCGTCTTTCTTTTTAACCAGAACCAAGGGGGCTGCCCAGGGGCTACAGCTATCTCTAATGACCCCTGCTTCTTTCATTTCTCTCAGCATGCCCTTTGCGTTCTGATAATGTGCAGGGGGTACAGGTCTGTGTCTCTCTTTTATTGGTTGGTGGCTCCCCGTGGGGATATGGTGTTCTACTCCCTTTACTCAGCCGAAGTCTAGTGGGTGCTTACTAAAAATTCTCTCGTACTCCTGAACCACCCGGTAGACTCCTTGTTTTTGGTGCAGGGGAGTGGAGTCAGCACCCACATGGAGTTTCTGGCACCAGTCCTCCTTGTGTTTCTGGGAGCCATTACCCTCCACCGGGGGAAATGGAGGCAAGGGTTCCACGACCCTGATAGCATTGTGTTCGACGGCAAACAATTTGACTAGTGTAGCATACCGGGGCAAGTGTACTTCCCTTTCCCCAATGTTTAAGATCCGGACGGGCACCCTTCCATGGCAGACATCAACCACCCCCCGGGCTGTCAAAATGGTGGGCCTGCTGTCTGAGTACACGGGTTCTACCATGGCTTGGTAGTCTCTCGCTCTTAACCCGATTGCAGTCCGACGCCAGATCATCATTTCACTTTTGGGAGGCATGGCAATGGGGAACGGGTCGCTCATCCTCACGCTACCGATCTCACCACCAGACAGTTCTACCTGTTGCCGTCTCATCAGGGCTCTTATCTCTTTCTGGAGGACCCTCTGTTGGCTGGAGCTCGCATTCATCGCCACCTGCTGCAAAATCACAATTACTTCTGAAAGACAGTTTTCAATCACATTAGTACCCAAGGTTATTTTAGGGTGACTTTCACGACGGTCAATGTCCACAATGATCACTCCCTGTGCCGGCAGTTCCACCTTACCAATCTTGATGGTCATCTCTCTGAACCCCACCTGCGGCACGGGTTGGCCATTGCTGGCAATGATGCTTAAGTCATCGTCTGGATAACGGGTTATATCCGCGTCACTCCAGTACCGCTTGAAAAGTACGTAGGGGATGGTAGTCACTTGGAACCTGGTGTCCAGCAGTGCACTCATGGGGATACCGTCCAGCACCACGGGTAAGACCGGGCGTCCCCCCACGTACTTATCACGCCAATTAGACGGGCCTGATGACCTTATACCTGGGGGTTGGCCCTCTGCCCCAGGTCGGACCCATTTAAAGTACAGTACTTTCCTATGTGTCCTGGCTGACTGCAACGGCGGCAAATCGGCTGTCCATCCTCAGTGTAACGGTCAGCGGGCCTCCCTCTGAACGACGGGATCCTCTTCTGTCGACGCCACGGGACATCCTCCGGACTGGAAGCCAGCTTGATTGGTCTTGACGGTTCCACCTGCAACGACTGTATGGTCCTGGTCAATGCAGCCACACTCTGTTAGTTCTTGGACCTGATGGTGCAGGTTTGCGGGCTGGGATGGATTTAGGGCCTGTGCATCAGCCCCCACAAGGTCTGCGGGGTAGGGCGCTGCCTCCTGATGGTAAGTGATGGCAGGGCGCCGGGGAACTACAGCACCACTTGGTGCGGGTTCTCTGAGCACCCGGATGGCCCTATTCTTGAACTGCGCAAAAGTCAGATCGGGGTTCTGTAGGGCCATGAGGCGCAGCTGGGTTCTGTGGGCGCTGGACAGCAGACCTTCTATGAACTGGTCAGTCAACAGTTTATCGGTGTCCTGCACGCTGCCAGGGTCAGCTTGTTTAATTGCTCCCAGAGCTTCTTGCAGGTTCAAGGCATAGTCTCTGATACTATCTTGGGATCGCTGCTTACAGCCATAGAACCGCATTTTGATTTCTGCTGAGGTACGGGTATCAAAGGTACTCCGCAGCCGGGTCAGAATGTCCTTTACAGTCCTTTTCTCCTCATCTGACCATGATTTCACTTCCCGCTGGGCTGCACCGATTAGCTGCCCCATCAGAATGCTCACTTTCTGTTCTTCTGTCAGGGTATAAACTTTAAATAAACTGTGCAGTCTTTCCTTAAAGTCAGTTAACGTATGGGATTCCCCTGAGTATTGGGGCAGCCAGGCTGCTCCGGGGATGTAGGGCATGGAGAACGGCATCACCACTGCTGCAGCCACGCTGGTGGTAGAAGGTCCCTCCGCGTCCGTCATCTTCCTCCCCCCTAGTTAACCGTGGCCTACCTTCCGTTGATCCTCTTCCGTAGGCCGCGGCTCCGCTGGTGCTGCTCCGGGCGAGGACCTT